>NC_132928.1:19861000-21300500 GCF_047675955.1 Chlorocebus sabaeus | reverse complement strand
GAAAAGGGGAAGGAATTGGGGTGAGTAACAGTGGAGGCCTGGCGGAGTCTCTACACAACCCATATCCCCAACTTCCAGTCTTAGGACGCCAGGCCTCAGAGAGGGAGACGTGGGAGTTCAGGGGCCCTAACACATGCTGCAGACAAAATCTTCTCACCAGCTCACCCACAAATTCCATGTTGGTTCTTATGAAGCCAGACGAAAGAACAGGCAGCAACCTTCCACTTACCTGGAGTCACCTGCATCTACCTTTCTGCCAGGAGTACCAGGATCAATTTGTCAAGCTAAGTGCCTGAACCCACTTTCTATTTATGTTAATGTCCCTCAGGACCATGGCATTCTGTGGGGATCTTTCTATTTCAGACAAGAGTTCCTTCAGTGGATAATCAGTCTAAAGGCAACATTACAGGATTTCTACCAGCCCAGAGAGGGTTTCTTGTTTGTTTCTTGGGCTGTAGGGTCTCACTTTGGGCATAAGAAATTTTAGGCCATTCAACTATCCAGTTGTTTAATATTTACCAGCACCTCACTGGAGCCAACCATGGGAATTCTAGCTCCCTACTATCTTTCCATACTGGAAAGAGATCGGAAGTGTCATAACAATATTGGACAGTACCTTATACTTTGGAAAAGTTAATCTACATATGCCTCAGTTTCTTCCTTTGGAATAATACCTGCCCACCTTTCTGATAGAACCGTGAAGGAATAAATGAAATAATGCATGCAAAAGATTTGTGTTAAGTTGTCCAGCTATTTCCACTATTGTGCATTATAGATCTTCAACAATGTTTGGGTAAATATAATTAAGAGAGAATTCTGGAGGTGGTGTCCTTTGTATTTCCAGCCTTTAAGGAGAGTGGTGGTGTGGCTCCATAATGTGTCTGTCAGGAGTGACCGGAGCACATTTGAAAGATCACCTTGAGCAAGTGAAAAAAAAAAACTGTGACCGGGCACGGTGGCTCATGCCTGTTATCCCAGCACTTTAGGAGGCCAAGGCGGGTAGATCACGAGGTCAGGAGTTTGAGACCAATCTGGCCAACATAGTGAAATCCCGTCTCTACCAAAAATACAAAAAATTAGCCAGGCATGGTGGTGTGTGCCTGTAATCCCAGCTATTTGGGAGGCTGAGGCAAGAGAATCGTGTGAAACCCGGGAGGCGGAGGTTGCAGTGAGCTGAGATCGTGCCACTGCACTCCAGCCTGGGCGACAGACTCCATCTCAAAAAAATAAAAAAAAAAGAATTGCTGGAAAGAAAGTAGGAAGATCTTGATTCTACTCCCTGTTCTGCCACTAACTGGTTGTGAAAACTTGGACCAGTAGGGTCCTCCTGTAGGGCTGTTGAAGGTAACGTTAAATTGATGATTTCTAAGATCTCAAGATCTTAGGTCTCTCATCTAAAAAAGAATGAAAGACAAAGACTGTAATGCTTCCTGAGGCAGGAGCTGCTGAAGGGTTTGCATTCTGTACACAGTGCTCAGCACGGGGCTGGGCCAGCATGGATGCTCTGACATGCCCCAGTTAATGGCACAATGTGGAATCCTGTGGCAAAGGCTGCAGGCTCTGGGCCAGAAAGAGCCCCGCGTCCTGTGGCAGCTGTTCCTTCTGGGTCTGCGAAGGCATCCCAGAGGAGGAAGGAAATGGCTGTCGTAGGAATCATAGAAAGCAGCAGAGCAGCCTGCCCCCCTGCTCCCTTCAGCCTCCTCTCACCCTCACCAGGGAAGAGCAGGCTGACACATCATCACTCGTTGACAGCCTCATTTCTTTGGAATAATTGGTTTATAAGTTATGGCATGTGATTTTTTTTTTTTTTTAAACCAAGGACTTCCCTTCCTTTCTCTTCTCAGTCCCAAAGGGAGCAGAGGCTCATTTTTTGTGGTTCTGTAGTGTTTTGTAGAGAGCTGCTGCTCCTGCTACTGGTAGGAATGATGGTGCTGCACTCGTGTGTGTATATTCTTCAGGAAAGAAAACAAATTTTTAGGTTAAGATGACTTTTGAACCTGGGATAATATGGAGCGTCACAGAGCAGAAGGAATGAGTTTCTCTGGAAGGTAGTGAAACTGTGGTGTGCTGAAGCCAGCTCACAGGGGATAACTGTGCATTAAGTGACATCCCATGATGCTTGAAATCAGCCAGGATAGGTGTATTTATACCATGGCAATTGGCAGGGGCTACAAACCAGAGCTTTCCTTTCCCTCCCCTGTCTGCACAGAGCCAGTTATTTAATATTTACCAGCACATCACTGGAGCCAACCATGGGAATTCTAGCTCCCTAGAAAGGCTGGTCAGAGTTATCAGCTACACATTTTACATTTTGTACTTCTCTTCCTCATCTCATCCCTACACTCCAGGCAGCTACTGCCCTGGCTAAGAAGAAAGTGATCCAGATTTTAGTCCTTTCTCTACTGAAACCAGCTGTGTGACCTTCATATGTCATGTACCCTGTCTCAGCCTCAGTTTTCTCATCTGTAAAGTAAAAGTATTGGACCAGGTGATTGTCAAGCTTTCTTTGAGCTCTAGAAGTCCTTAATTTCATGGCTTCCATTTCTTTTCCAGTTTCTGCAGGGCTGGTAAGGCCACAGAGTCTGGGCACAGGCATAGCCCAAGTCAGCCTTTGAGAAATGACACAGAAGCAAAAACCTAGTAATTCTGGATTTTGCTACCATCTTATTGATTCTAGAATCTCCAGAACTATTTAAAAAAAAAAAAAAAAGATTTATTCTCAGCCTAAGCCCTTAGGATTGGCTAGAATTTCTTTTCTCTTCAAGTTCTTTTTCAATATATTGTCAGATATTTCCAAACACCTGATGTGCCTTTACTTTTGCTCCAATGGTTGAGAGCTTGGTGTATGGCTTTCCTTGGAAACAGAAGGGCAACATAGAAAGAGCCTGGACTAAGAAGTAATATAGACCAACTAAATTCAAATCCCCACTTTATCACTTATAGCTGTGGAGATCTGAGCAACTTGCTTAGTCTTTGTGAGCCTTTGTTTTTTTAATCTGTAAAATGGGGGTGATAACTCTTGCTTTATGGGGTCATTGTGAGGAACAAGTGAGATAACAGTTAAATTGCCAAGCTTAACCTTTAGGACATAGTTGCTATTCAATGAGTGATAGCCCCCTTCTTCCTCCCTTTTCTGGGATCAGAGCTCAAATTTTTGATCTGAGATTTCCATGTTATTCCACAGTCATGTTAAAATCAAGCTCTGGGACCACAGCTTCTTTCATTTATCCTTATTCCCCTCTAAGGCCACCAAAATATTTCTGGGTCCCCGGGTCTTAGTCCTTTGGACTGTCGGGATCTTTAAGGGGCCATTCCTCTTGCAGCCCCTGCACCAGAAGGGTGCGGTGCTGAAGGGGTGGAGGCAAGGGGCTCTCTACTCTAAGGTCCCAGCCCCATTCACTGTCACCTCTCTCCCAGTGCCTTTCCTGTCCTTTTGTAACTAGCCCAGGCTTGTCTCTCTGCGCTGGAGCAGAGAAGAGTGTCATCTTCCTCTTTCCTCTTGCTCAGAAGCAGGCAGGAATCAGCAGTTTCCTCCTGACAAGGCCCCCACTGGGTTATGGGAACTAGGCTGGACTCTGCAAGCGTTTAACCCTTACAGAGGGTTACATTTCCTCTCCACTTCTCCCCATTAGTTAAGGCCAGTGGCCATATAATTTTGGTGTAAAAACAAAACAAAACAAAACAAAACAAAAACTAGACACTATCTAGTCCAGCTTCCTCATTTTACAGCAGTAAGATAACTAAGAAAATATCTGGCTCTTTACTACTGTGATTAACATTAATAATCATAGCTGCCCATTTATTGAATGCTTATTATGTTCCAGGTATTGTGCTAAGCACTTTACATAAATTTTCCATTTGATCTTCATACTAACCATCAAAAGAAGATAATATTATCTCTATTTTAAAGACGAAAAACTTACAGCTCAGATCAGATACATAACTTGCCAAAGTCACACAAGTAGTAAGTGGTAGGACTGATTTTTAATCCCCATCTGTTTTACTTCAAAGCCTTAACCATGACTCTTCTACCACACCAAGCAAATGATGACAGGAATAGAAGTGTAGCCTTGGAATGATGTTTTCTTGCTTCAAGTACTAGTGTTTGGTCCCAATGGCAGGCACCTTCAATTTAGAGTACTCAGTAGCCATATGGGCCCCTTGGTCTCATATATTTTTTTCTAGGCTGCATATCCAGAGCCCTCAGCACTGTGTATAAGAAACCTACTTTTGCACTTCTCACACTCCCTGTTAACCCCCTGTGTAATGATAAACCTAACATTTCCAGGCATGGTGCTAATCTCTCCATGTATTATCTCATCTGATCATCCTATGAGCTAGGCATTATCATTCCCATCTCACAGATGAGAATATAGAGATGATAAGGTGCTTCTGAAGAAGGGAGGAAGAAACACAGATGGAATTTGAAGTCTGGCTTTTGTCTCAGAAGCTCAAACTCTTAGCCGCTACATTATGTTGCCAGCTGTCTCTCTCTCTCTCTCTCTCTCTGTATCTCTCTCTGTGTGTGTCTCTCTCTCCTACTAGATTATAAGATCTGTGAGAGTAGTGATCATGTCTTTCTTTTTTTTTTCTGAGACAGGGTCTCACTCTGTCACCCAGGTTGGAGTATAGTAGCACTATCTAGGCTCACTGCAACCTCCACCTCCCATGCTCAGGCTTCCAGAGTAGCTGGGACTACAGGTGCACATCGCCACACCGGGCTAATTTTTGGATTTTTTGTAGAGATGGAGTTTTTTCATGTTGCCTAGGCTGGTATCAAACTCCTGAGCTCAAGCAATCTGCCCGCCTTAGCCTCCCAAAGTGCTGGGATTACAGGTGTGAGCCACCGTGCCCAGCCAATCATGTCTTTTTATGTTTGCATCCCCAGTGCCTAGTACAGTGCCAGGCATTCAGAAGATCTTCAATACTATTTGTAAATGAATGGAGGGATGGGTAGATGGATGATGGTGGATGAATAAAGAGAGGGATGAATGGATAGATGGAGGGCTAGATAGACAAATGGATGATGGATAGATAAAGATAGAGGCATAGATTAAGGGAGAAAAAAAGAAGGATGAGTGGATAAAGAGACAGATGGATGAAGGGATGCAGGAAAGAATGAAGGGAAGGATCAGGGACAGATGAATGGAGGGATGGGTAAATGGCTGAATGGATGGATGGATGGATGGATGGATGGATAGAGAGATGCATGGGGGAGAGAGCTAAGGAGGAGGGAGGGATAGATGGATAGGAGAATAAAAGGAGGGAAGGAAAGGGGATGGATGGAGGAGAGATGGTTGGATAAATGAATGGATGGTTGGATGGCTGGATAAATGATGGAAGGAAGAGTGGATCGTGAATACTTTGATGACAGCACCATGAGCCTCTGACAGGGCAGTGCTAGCCACTGATTTTCTTGTCTCCACTTTCCTCAGATCTGGATTCTCAGTTTTTCATCCCCTCCTCTTTTGCCTTGTCCACACTCTTGATTCTTCTCCAGTTTTCCATCAATTGGTCAAGCCAGACTCCTTTCCCTCTCCTCTGACTTAGAATTCCGATCTCCACTTGACCCCCTCACTGGCAACCACAATGGTCTGTGGCTCTGTGTGTACATGACCTGGCCCCCATTACTTCTGATGGACCCCATCACCTGCTGCTCTTTCTCTCACATACTCTGATCTGGCTGCAGTGGCCTCCTTACTGTTCCTCAGACACTCCAGGCATGCCCTGAATTCTTTGCACATTCTCCTCACCCTTTCTCTCTCTGTGGAATGCTGTCTCCGGACACCTGCATGACTCCCTTTCTTCTCATTTTCAGTCTTTGCTTAGACACCACTTTCTCAGTGAGTCAGTCCTGTCAGCTACTGCCTCTTCCTCTTCCCTGTTTATTTTTCTCTACAGCCATTATCCCCACTTGGCAAACTAACATATATTATGTGTTCATTTGTCTCACCCAACTAGCACGTAATCTCCGAGGGCAGTGATCTTTGTAGGGCTGTATGGTTCACAGCTGAAGCCTGCGGCATTTACAGTAGCACCTGGTGTGATGTAGGCACTCAATACATGTATTTGAAATGATAACAAATCAACACACATATCCCAAGTATCTGGTGTACGTAAGACCCTGCGTTATTGGTTACCACCTGATAACCTGAGTCTGAAAACCTCTTTCATTTCAGGCCTGTGGTGGTGTGGGAGCAGGTGTGCCCCAGGGCATGGACAGGAAGGTTGGAACCTGTGTCACAGAGCAGGAGCAGAGCGAGGTGCGTGCCTCCTTACCGCCTTGGTGCACTGGACGTCCTTCCCCAGCAGCCAGTTGAGCTCCAGGTTGCCCTCGCCCTGGTAGCAGGACTGCAGGCGCTCCTTGATCTGCAAGTTGATGGCCCGGATGGGGAAGGCACACAGGGCAGAGTCATCAGGCGGGTGGTGATACTGCTTCTGCCCTTTGGAGAAGATGGCGAAGAGTACATCGTCCTGGCTGGTGATATTGAAGGCCTGGGCCAGCGAGTCCCCAGGCTTGGCCAGGTAAGCAGCCTGCAGGAGGCGGTATTCCACCCCGGCCCGGGTGCAGCCAAAGGGCAGGGACACATATGAATGGAACTTGGGGTCATCCTTGCAGAGCCGCACGATGCGTGAGGTGTAGAAGAGGTCTCCAGCGGAGTTGATGGCCACACCCTCGGGGGTCTCGGGCTGTACAGTGAGAAAGTAGACAAAGCCCCCACTAGCAAAGCCATAGATGTAGAAGATGTCAAAGTGGGAGACCAGAGCCAGGGTGTCTGAAGGGATCTTGATGAGAGAGGAGACAAAATCGCTGTGTAGCTCATAGTCGAGCATGGCTGAGGACTCAGGGTCTCGGGGCAGCTTCCGGCTGGACAGGGTCGGGAAGTAATCCTGCTTCCCATCAACGGCCGTGCCGATGAAGAGCTTGCCGTCCTCACCCTCGGAGCGCACAATCACCCCATACATGGTGCCCGTCTTGTTGACGCTGGACAGGTAGTGCTCCTTCTTGTGGGACGGCTCCACCAGGATGAAGAGGTCATCCAGCCGCAGCAGCTTGCAGACCCCCTGGTAGAGGCTCCCACAGGCCAGCAGGCGGTTCTCAGAGTAGTCAATGATGAGCAGCTTGTTGACATTGTTGGTGAGGGTGAGCACTTCGCTGCAGGGCTGCACGATGAGGGGAGGGTAACAAGACTTGTTGTCCTCTTCTGGCCCTGTCTTATGAGCCACCTGGATGGTCAGGTTGCCCGTCAGCTTGTAGACCCGGTTGATGGCCCCCACATAGACGGCCCCCGTCCCTCGGTGGACGGTCAAGTGGTTGAAGGTCCAGTCACGATTCTCAGAGTGGAAGGTGCTGAACTGAGGCATGCCAGCTGCTGTGGGGGCCAGCAGCACCCAGACCACTGAGATCAGGACCACAGAGCGGCTGTCCACCTCTGGGGCCCGGGGCCAGGGCCGCCTCTGTTCCATGCTGAGAGGGACGGCAGTGAGGAGACGGCTCCTGTGTGTGCTCATCTGCTCCACCTTCCCTGGTTGGCCCTCACATGATTCTGCAAAACACAAGGCAGAGTGGTCAGAACAAAAATAAGTTCCAGGAGGAGCGAAGAGGCTGGCCTGACCCAGGGTCCCCATCCTGGTTTAGCTCTGTGAGTCTCTTTCTTCTGAATTTTGTTTTTTCTATTTTTAACAAACTTTCTCCCTCTTAGGGATGTTCAGGGAATCCTGTTATCTATTTTGGTCCCTAGCCTTTACGCTATAGAATACTTGCTTTTTAAAAAAATTTTATTTTACAAAGCATCTCTATTTCTGGCCTCTGAAGCCATCGTTTTCATCTCTCAGAGAGGTTAAAAGGCTGTTGAAGTTCACCCAGACAGTCAATCCGATGTCAGGACTAAAGCCAGTCTTCCCCACTCAACCGGCACGTCTTATCCCAGTCCAGTGGAAATCGCTCCTGTTTTTTGAAAGCTTGTTAGGCAGGCCCTCCCCCAGGCTCTCCAGGTCAACTGCTCCCAGAGCCTGATATTGCGCACAAAATTCCTTCCTATTTTAGACTTTCATCACCTCACTCCACTGCATCTCTTTACTTTCTCATGCTCTGTTGTCCACAGAGAGGTGAGGAGCTGGTCACCCTGAGTGAGAGTGCCCCTCTCTGACCTCAGCCCTTTCTTCTCCAGCAAGAAGAACCCGGATCACTAGCTGTTAGAACTTGTCAGGAAAGGGAAACGTGTTGTAGCCAACAAGACTGGGATTCCCACATGTGCCATTCCAGAGCCTGAAAAGCCCCTGGGAGACAGGCAGATCTCCTGAGATCCCCCCATCCTTCTCAAGGTGGACACCCAGCTGCTGCCAGGCAGCCAGGTCCTTGGGAAATTGCTTCAACCTCTGCCTCTCTGCAGGCAGAGCACATGGGGAGCCAGGACACATAGAGAACCAGTCCCCTTGCTAGGGAGTACTGGCTAGCTGAGTTTAGCTTCAGCCACTTGGGGCAGGGGTACCAGGTTTGGGAGAATGTGAGGAGCAGCAAAGGGTGGTGAAGTGAGGTTCAGTCTCATTTCAGGCACTACTGGGGCCTCCTGACTGTTTCAGCATCCATGAAATCACCCGTGGGCCGTAGTGGGCCATGCTCAAAGCCCAGTCTCTAGCCCTAACTCCTTTACACTTCCCCCTGCCTCCTGACTCCTAGGCTTTAAGGCTCCTCCACTTCCAGAGCCTTGGTGCTTACTCTTCCCTGTTCCAAGGAAGCTGCCAGAGAGGCAAGGTGGAGCTCCTAAGGACAGCCTGTAGCCAGGGGCAGGCTGGTCCAGGGGCAGGAAGTCAGAGAGGACAGCCTGGAGGTCAGTGAGCAGGACCTGGAGGTCAGAGAGCAGGGCCTGTTCCATCACTATCACGGTACTGTCCTGACTTATGGAGAGGGACAGTGGGAAGTGACTGTGGCACCAGGAGGAGAAGGCAGCAAGCTGTCACGCAGAGAAAGCTTTTCTCATCTGGACAGATCATCTAGCAACCTTCTCAGGCAAGTCCAGACAGAACTCTGGGCACATAAGGTGGCAGGGATGGAAACACCTGAAGGATAGAGAATTTGCTCCAAGGCAGCTTAGGAGAGGCCTTTCTCCCTCAACTCCCCATTCTGGCTGGATGGGGTTATAATTAGAACAGGCACCACTTAGAGAATCCCCTAGAGTTTCTTTAGGAATGACCCTTACTCTTGTTCAGTTCTGCATCCTCGGCCTGGCAGCCACCATGGTGCCACAGTAGGTCCCACCTGACTCCCTCCTCCAGCCTGACTCCCCTGGAGTGTTCGGGGTGACTCATGAGGCCCTGGGCTTCCTTGGAAAGGGGAAAGCAACAGGAGCATGCGATTCAGGCTGACCTCAGTTACTCTGACACAGCCCTTCCGGCCCCAGGCGCACACCGGCAAAGCTTCCCAACAGACAGAGCTTTCAGTTTGGAAACCAGAGGTTATTTTTAGCTATGTCCTGAGGCCGGTAGCAGGACGTGAATTCCTGAAGAGGAGCTGTGGAAAGGAAATAACAGAATCCTTAAATTCTCCAGCTGGACGGGGAATTGCAAGAGGCCATTCTCTGCACACCCTTGTCTCTGGGAAGAAAAGCTCCTTGGGTTCCAGGTGGAGAGCGGTTCCTCCTTGAGGAGCCGCGAGGGAAGGAAGGGGGTCCTGGTAGCAGAGATAATAGCAGAGATAACATGGAAGGACATGGTATACAGTTAAGATTAGCCACCTCACCTCCCTGCTTGGTACCCTCCCAAGACACAGTTTGAATAGTGAGTGGCTTATGTTGTTGTTAGACAGAATTCGGCAACAAATTTGGGATTCGGGGCAAGTCAAGTCTCATGTCCCTTTCTGGTAGAATGGGAATAACTACAGTATGTACCTTTCAAGTTGTCATGACAGTAAATGAGACAATATAGAGACCAACCTCTTAGCATGGTTGCAGGCAGACAGTGAGCACTTAACTTGTGTTAGTTTTTGTTATTATTATTATTATTATTATTATTATTATTACTATTGAGATGGAGTCTTGCTCTATTGCCCAGGCTGGAGTGCAGTGGCGTTATCTCAGCTCATTGAGGCCTCCACCTCCCTGGTTCAAGAGATTCTCCTGCCTCAGCCTCCAGAGTAGATGGGACTACAGGCATGCGCTACCATGCCTGGCTAATTTTGTGTGTGTGTGTGTGTGTGTGTGTGTGTATGTGTGTGTGTGTGTGTTTAGTAAAGACAGGGTTTCACCATGTTGGTCACACTGCTCTCAATCTCCTGACCTCGTGATCCACCCACCTCGGCCTCCCAAAGTGCTCAGATTACAGGTGTGAGCCCCCGCACCTGGCCTGTTATTATCTTTGAAGACTCCACAGGACATGGCACTTCAGAAATCCCACCATAGCTCTTGACTTCTCTTTTTGCTTATATTCTTCCTGTCCCATTCACAATGAGATGAACATTGTGGGTGGGCCTTTGATCTCTAGGCCTCCCCAACCCAGTGACAGAGCTGGGAAGTCTGGAAGTATGTGGCAAGCGGAAAGAAACAGATCCAAGGTGATCTTCTCATCATACTACTGCAAAAGTCCCAATGTAGCCTCTCTGCAGACTGCAGGAAAGCTGGTGGAAACACAGGATCCTGAGAGTTAGACTGAGAATGAAAAAACTTTCCTGATGTCTATAAGGTCACAGGGGTCCTGATGCCCTGAGGTCACAGGGCAGGAAGAAAGGTGGGAGTCTCAGGAACCCTGGGTTCACATTCTGCCTGTGTGACTCATGAATTATAGTGTCACTCACTTTAGACCAGTCTCGCATTTCCATGAGCCTATTTTTTGATCTTAAAACAAAAGGTACTTGAATGAGTCAACCTATAAGATTTCTTTTTTCAGATAAAATGCTACCTTAAAGCTTGGTTCCTTCAGTTCCCAGAGTCTGTGATTCCAATAGCAACTGAGGTTTTTCACTCCAACCTGGAGATGTTGATTAGGCCAGGAGTTTTTTATTTTTCAGGCCAGGAGTTCTAAACAGACCACTCCAGCTGGGCTATCTTCCTCTCACCCTCAATCAGCATCTGCTTCGGGATAAGCCGCTCCTGGTAACCAGTCAAGTGAATTCATCTCACAGGGCTCAGGGACCGCCCACCTGGGAACAGCTGTCATTGGACACTGGAGTCAAGAGGAGGAACAGTCTCCTGCAGTGAAAGGAGGTTTGCACCCCACCTTGGGAGTGTGGCCTTCATAAAGACAGCTGACTTCAAGGGCACGTTGAGAGTCTTCATCTTTCTATGCCAAATTGATGTGACTAAGTAGCTGTTCCAAGCAGAGCCCAGTGGGCAAAGATCAGGCTTCCTATCCACATTCTGAGTAAGGAGGGAGGGAGCCCACCTTTGTGCCTCTGGTGAGAGGCAGTGTGATATAATAGTTAAATGCATGAGCTCTGAACTTAGGTGCCTGGATACAAATGGAGCCTATAGCTGTGTATACTTGGTCAAGGTACTTATCCATTCTATGATGTTATCTAACTATCCATATAAAATAAGGTTAGTACTAGTAGCTACCTCATAGTATTATTACAATGAAATCAGTTAATACATATCAAGCACTTAGAACAGTTCCTGGCCATCTTAAGTGTTCAAGATACATTAGCCTTTGTTATAGCAATTTATTTGTCATTATTTCCAGCTCCTCACCTCCATCCATCCCATCTGTCTTAGAATGAATTTCCCATCCTCAGTTTGGTAGACACTGGTAAACAAACATGCCTATGACTTTGCATACCCAGTAGCACTTCCTCCTATCCCCAATTTTCTGCTAGTGTCAACCTCAGGAGTTTTCTCTTAATAATGATGCTTTCTTCTTTCTGTCACATCCCTCTCTGTCTAGTGCATGAAGTCACTTGTCACATGCATTCTCAAGAGCCAAAAGTTGCCTAGTCTCTGTTCTACCAGTTTCCCTCTCTCCTACTCCAAGTCTCAAACCAGGGAATGCTGCTCTGGGACTCTTGCCCAAACAACAGAGTCTCCCAGGACATGTAACTCGGAGCGTTCCTGATGCCAAGGAGAGGCCATGCTTGCCTCTTTGGGAAGCAAGTGCCACTGAATATTTTATGTGGAGGGCCTGATGACACCATCTCCCCGATCAGGATTCAGGAGGCAGGTGTTAGTGACAGCTAGTGAAGGCATCTGATACCTTCCTGATCAGCTGCTGCAGGCGTCAGTGGCAAAGCAGGGAAGAAATGACAACCAGGCATTTCCAGTTCAGCTCAGCGGAGGATTCTCTCCTCCCTGCTACCCTCTCCTATTGCTCCTTTCAGGAGATCTGGGTGCACATGCCTCTATGTTTCCACTTGGCTTCCCCTTATAGCAAAAGGAGCTGGTGGAAAGAGAATTTAGATTCAAAATACGATTTTGCTAAATTGAGTCAAAGTTCATGTTAGTAGCTCTCATACCCGTGGGCCCATCTGTAGCTCCACCATTGCCACTAACTTCATTCCTAACAACCCTGTCATCAACATCATCATCACCTCCAGCACCATCCTGGAGCTGACAGTTTTCATAACAATAACAGCAAAGGGTGCCTACTATTACTGCTGCACCTACTAGGGGGCTCGCGCACCCTGAGGAGCCAGATGGTGGTAGGGAAAAGATGAGCATGAAAATGAGGGCTGTGAATTCAGGGAAGTTAGCAGCTGTTCATGGAAGTCACTTAGCCTCCTTCCTTTCCCATGGTGGAGAGGAGTCCGTCTTCTCCTTCAGCTCTTCCTTCTGAGTAGTGCCTTTAAAGCAGGAACTTTGGATGAATGCTGAGGGAGATTATAAGATTATTCCAACCCACTAGTTTTTTTTTTTTTTTTTTTTTTTTTTTTTTTTTTTTTTTTTTTTAATATGAAAGACACCACAGCCCACAGAAAGGAAACAAATTGACCAGGGTGACTCAAAATGAGTCAGAAACAGGCTGCAGTCAGAACCCAGACCTCATGACAAAAAGACAGGCGCTTCCTCTGTTGCAGGTGGAAGGGTCCTGGGAGTTAGTTACATTTTGCCTTCAGGCTGTCCTGTTTTGGGGAAAGTAGATGCCTTTGATGGTAGCCCCATGATATGTAGAAGTGAGTGTGGCATTGGGCCTGGACAACGAGGTGGTGCTCAGGGCAGATTCAAAGAGGGGCAGATTAAGGGGCAGAACGAATGAAAGACACATGACTGAATGGCTCCTTTCCCCCTTGGGGAGAATGATTGCTTCTGTCCTCCTCTAGGCCCAGGCAGGCCCAGGCAAATGTCACACTGAGGACCATCACCTATGCTGCAACTTGGGAGCTATGGTGTCCTGTGCCACAACCCCACGGACAGGTCAGATTTAGTCTATGCACAGAAAGCTCCTTCTTCCCAAAGAGTTAGAGCTACAGCAGAAGGGACTAAAGTTAGATATTAAGGGGGACATTCTGTCTAGAGAGGATCTCCAGAGCATCCTGCCAAGGAGATTGTGAAATTTTCTGATGTCGAATTTTCCTGGAAGCTGCCTAGGAATAAGTTTACCTAGAGGCAGGGAATTGGTCCCAATGGTCTCAGAAGGCTCCTTTTGGTTTAAGATTTCTATGAGAATAAAATTGTCTAAATGTGAGAGTCTGAGGCCCCATCTTGTCCCTGTGGGTGGAATGCTACTCAAGGACCTGTCTTCATATCCTTGTGCAGCTGTACATGCAGGCATTCTGAGCGTCGCTCTGCCTAACACCGACCTTAGAGGTAGTCCAGGCACGTTGGGTAGCACAAGGTGAGCGAGAGGGCGAACGCGAAAGCCCCGGGTAATGCCGACGGCTGAAAGGCCTCAATTAGAGTGAAAGGAGTTATCTGGTATTTAAATAATTATTAGAGTGAAGGAATAATCATGGGTTTGAGCTGATTTTTTCCCCACTGTCACCCTGATGGCGTCTATAATATTATTATTCAAATGCCCATGATTCTCATTGAGAACCAAGAGAGGAGAGAGTGGGGGCGAGGGGATGGGGAACAGGGAGAGGGTGGGGAGAGAGACTCATTTAATCTCCATGTGACAGGGCTGCAGGAGGTACGATTAGTCTTTTTCTTATTTCAGCTGTCACTCATGCACAGACACTGAAGATTGTTATTAGCGTATTTTATGCACGCGATTTAAAGGGAAAAGGGGGAGGGGGGTGAGGAGAGAAAGAATTTCCTACGGAAAATAAGGGGACCAAAGGAACAATTTAGATGTCACTTCTCTACCAGCTGCATTTGCTTCATTAATTGAATGTCATTTTTTCCCTAGACTCTGTGTGGTTATGTGAAGCGAAGTGGCTATACCTTGCCCCAGAGTGGAGACGGAAGGTGAGAGGAGAGAGTGGAGGAAAACAGATCTCTTCCTGCATGCACCCTTGGCAGCCTTCTCCGAGAAGGTGACGCAGACGGCAGTATGGCCCTTCTAGGAGGTGTCAAGACAAATTTGGGTGACAATTTCTACCCAGTCACCCTCTCTTACTATAAGAAGGTGGATCTCCTGCTTGTCTTCATATACGCGATTCCTTTCACAGGTGGGATAAACTACATCCACGCTCCAATAACCAAGGAGTAAGAGATGAAAATTTGGGCACGCTCTCACAGTCCCAATCAGTAAAGAGGAAAGAACCCATACTCAAGGCGGTGAGGCAGCAGGGACTGTGAGAAGGGAGCTGTGTGTGGCTCTCAGCTTTGGACAAGGCCCTTGGATCTTACATACGTGCGTGACAGTGAGGGACCATCCATCTTTGCAATGGGGGACAGAGGCAGGGTAACGAGGCACAAGTGCAGGGGCTGGGTATTAGCAAGAAAGCAGAGGATTGAGTTAAAGGCTGAATTGTGTCCCCTGAAAATTCCTGTGTTGAAGACTAACCCTAAGTACCTCAAAATGTGTTCTTATTTGAGACAGCATCTTTTGTTACTGTTGTTTTGGTTTGGGTTTTTTGAGACGGGGTCTCTCTCTGTCTCCCAGGCTGGAGTGCAGTGGCACGATCTCAGCTCCCTGCAGCCTCCGCCTCCCGGACTCAAACCATCCTCCCACATCAGCGTTAGGAACCACAGGGATCTGTGGGGCCACAGGCACATGGCTATGCCTGGTTAATTTTTAATTTTTTTTTTTTTTGTAGAGATGAGGTGTCACCATGCTGGCCAGGCTGGTCTTGAACTCCTGGACTCAAGCGATCCTCTAGCCTCAGCCTCCCAAAGTGCTGGGATTACAGGCGTGAGCCACAGCGCCCGTCCCTGAGACAGGGTCTCTATAGAGGTAATCAGGTTAAGATGAGGTCACTAGGGTAGGCTCTAATTCAGTATGATCTGGTGTCCTTATAAAAAGGGGGAAATGTGGAGCCTGAGACAGACACCCACAGAGGCCAGCTGATATAAAGAGACATCCGCATCCTCATCTGACCATCTACAAGCTCAGAAGAGAGGTCTGGAACAGCTCCTTCCCTCACAGCCATCAGAAGGAATCAACTCTGCCGACATCCTCGTATCCTAATCTCAGACTTTCCAGTTTCCGAACTTGGAGAAAATAAATTTCTGTTGCTTAAGCCACCTGGTCTGTGATACTTTGTTACAGCAACCCTGGCAAACTAATACAGCAGGGAGGAGAAAGGCAATCAAACTTCATGGTTCAGGTATTGTTCTTTTAAAGAAGAGGGGTGTGGGTGTGCATGCACATGCAGATTTGCAGAGATGAGGGGGTATCAACAGTCAGGAGCTGCTGACTCCTGCTGCCTTCTGCAGCCCAGAAAACAGTAGCCCAGAGAACTCACTTGCTCTGCCCCTGACAGCTTCGGGATGAGAATTAGGATGTGCTGATTTCCGCTTTTCCTGCAGGGTGGACCCTACCCTTTTTTTTTTTTCTTTTCCTACCCAGAAGAGTGAATCTACCACTTACCAGACCCCAAGGAGAGATCTCCGCTTCTCTCACCCTGGCTCCTCCTCCAGGCACAGGCCCTGTCCTGGGACCACTGCTTTTAACGTCAGGGAGAGATTTCTGTTGTTTTTTTTCCCCAGGTCTCCCAGTAGGCTCTGATTGAGCCCTGGAAACCACACCAGCTCTCCCAGGGCCTTAGCAAAACAGGCAGTGTTTGTCCTCTCCACTCACAGGCTGTAAAAGTTTGGAGTTGTATCCCTGAATTATGAAGGGTTCCAAGATGTGCACTCATCTGAGGGGCTGGCGGGGGCTCTGTTTCTTTCTGGGACACTGGCTGAGCTGGCTTTGCAAAGTCAAAACAAGATTCATTACCCTGGGGCCGGGAGCAGGGAGATACACCACCTGACCCTGCAGACCTGCCCCATATGTCATGGGCCTGTCAGAAATCTCCCAGAATTCCCTTTATTATCTAAAGGTCGCCACCCGGGCAGAGCTGAGAGAGCCGCATGGTATAAACTAAACTACAAGAGCAATCAATTTCAAGCAGCTGCCTTCCCTGCCACCCCATCCCCTGCTCCCCCTTCCTTAGGTTCTGCCCTCTTCAACCCCCTTTGGGGGAGGGTCAGGAAGGAGCCCTGCTTTGCCATGGCCACCTCCCCACTGGGTCAGAAAGAATTTCTCCAAATTAGCAGAGCTCTGATGCTATGAGAAGCAGGCCGTGGGAGCACTCCTGCCTTCTGTGCTAAGGGAGTCCAAGGAAGGTCATCCCACCTCTTCCCTGATTCTAACAGGACCCTATTTAAACCACCTTATCAGTTGAGTTGCTGTTCTGGTAGACATTATGGGATTAAAGGACAGAAAAAGGAATTCTCAGGCTCCTTCCAAAGGCAGAAAAAGGAAATAAAAGTAGGCATATGGCTTTGCTAAGCCAAGGCAAGATTCACGTTAGGAGACCTCATACTCTAATGACCACAAGTAGCAAATTACTAGCAACTCTCATTTATTTTCTAGAAGAAAATAATGAAGAGAAGCTACTATTATTATCATTTATTAACCACCTGCTACATGGCACACTATGCTACATGCCCTGCATATGCTATCCATAGTTGTGTGATTACCTTGCAAGATGGGCATGACCATCCCCATTTCACAGATGAAGAAATGGAATCTCAGGAGGCCTAACCTGACAAGTATCAGCTAGGAAGCCAAGATTGCTGAGGCCCATGCTTTCCCTACTACTCTACACTGCCTAGATTCTTAAGGTTTATTTTTCAGCCAAACCTTCTTATCACTGGTCTGGGAGAACTCACCAGAATGTTTAGTAAGATTTGGCAAGTACTTTATGTTAAAGGTCAAAACTTGAGGCCCCACAGTTCCATTTATGTCTATGCCGAGCTGATCCTTTATTTTGGTAACCAGGCAGTGCTGGGGTAGGGCACACAGGAGTCATGGTTATCAAGCACCAGGTGGAATCCAGGGGTGGCAAGAGGCTTGCTAGCTTGGCAGCCACCTTTCAGAGCAATTCCAAATGATATTTTCAAACAGCCTGGAAATGTCTCTCATGTAATCTTCACTGTACAAGGGAGAGCCAGGGACTCTTTGAGGTTGAGATGGGGCAGGAGAGCAAGCTTAAAAAGTACTCAACTAAAAGGCTAAATAAATTACAGTTACTCCATATAATGGCATATTACACTGCCATTAAACATAATGTTTTGAAAAATAATGACACTGCTCTAATTTACACTACTGGGAGGGAAAAGGAGGAACAATGATGGAGTAAGAAAAAACCAGAACAAAGCACTAGGCATTCATCTCAACTGACCCTAAAATCCCACATACTCTCCTTTGAAGCTGTCCACATCTTTTTCTTCTTGAAGAAAAATGTTAATGGCTCCCAGGAGACCCAGGTGAGAGAACTTCCTGCTTTCTTTTGCAGGCTTTCCTTTCTACTTCCAGTGGCCTCACATGGCTGGCCACTGAAGCTCTCTAGGGACAAGGAGGACTCCCCATCCGTGATGCTTCATCTCTATCTCAGGGACAGTGACCATTAGTGCCAGATGATGTGCACTTTTTAGCACTGCTCATTTCCAGAAGCTAGGGTTCCCAAAAGTTCAAAGGGCAGGGCTCTTCACCAGGAATCCCCATGCTGCCTCCCTGAAAATAATGTTTCTAAGACAGTCACATTGTCACCATCCAGGCCTTCCTCTGAGATGGACCCTGGTAAAACCCATTGGCAGCCAAATCCAGCCACATATCTGCAATTTGTGCCTTGTGCTGCCTCATTTCTTGCGCCTCAGACCCACTATCTAACTTTGCCACGCACATGGCCAAAGTGTGAAATTCACCTATGGAAACACCTTCTATGGCTCCTTGCTGTTGCCCAGAAAGACTCGGCACTGCTAAGCACCCAAGTTCAAGTCCTTCCCCAGCTGGCTCTTCTTTCTTGAACCTCACTGCCCACCTCTCCCAGAGTGACTCCTCTCCCGACAAACTGGTTGGTCTGTTGAGTCCCCAAAACAACCTGCCCTGGAATGCTTGTTTCCACTCCCTTCTTTGCCTATCCATACCCAGCCCATCCTTCAAAGCCTCTTAAACCCTCTAGGGCCTCTCCACCTCCAATCTCTTTTCTCTCCTCTAAACTCGATTAAAAACTGCTGGTTTGGGCACACACTGATTGTAGCACACACTACATTGCAGCATTGGCTGTCTTTTTTATGTGACTATTTCCTATCTCCCCATTGAATTAGAAGCCCTTTGAAGGCAAGAACAGTATCTCATGCTTCTTGGTATCCGTACAGGGCTAGCATGATAACTTTCACTCCATATTGTGCTCAGCCTGAATTGTCGAGAGCAGCGAGAGGCGGGACCCAGGTGCTCATTTGCTTTCCCTCAATGGACACTGTCCCTGCTAGTCAGCCTCAGTAAATGATTTGAACTAATACACTTGGCTCAGGGATCTGTCATGACTGATCTTCAGGAGGTAGTGAAGAAGGAGGTGAATGATTTAGGAAGGATCCTGGCTATTATTTGTCTTGAACCCACTGGGTGAGGCTAGATGGGTGAGGTGGGAAGAAAGATGGAGAAGAATGGGAAAATACCAGCTCTGTCTTTGAAGAATGTATAATCCAGACCTGTGCAGGAAGAGTCTTCGCAAGAGCGCTCCAGAGTTGCTAACCATATAATATCATGGATCACATAAGAAGCATAAAATAATGAAAAATTCACAATATAAAGCGATCAACAGAGTGGGGTGGGGGAAGTCCCTTTGGAAGGTTCCAGAACAGGGTCTTCAACAAGGAGGTCAAGCTCACAGTGCTGGATGGCGCAAAGAAAAGACCTTGGCCTTTGGAGAGGGACCTGGGCTCGAGTCTCATTCTATCACTTCCGAATTCGGTGACCTTGAACATGTTATTTAACCTTTTGGAGCCTCACTTTCCTCAGCTGTAAAATGACACCTCACAGGGCTGTGGTGAGAATCAATGAGATAATGGATGTGAAATTGTTTTGTAAACTCTAGAGCTTTAAGTAAACACCAGTTACTCTTGTTTCTGTTTTTGGAGAAACACTGTACAAGGACATCATCTCCTGGGCTGCCTTGTATGATGGTGACAAACTCTGAGGGCTCTGTTTTAGCTCAAGAGAGCGGTGATCATTGTGCAGTAGAATGTGGTGACCCAGCACCTGCCTGCTGAGACCCAGTCCTCTTGGAAGAAACAAACAGGGTGCTGCTAGTCCCACCTTCTTCCCATGCTGACCTGAGGTCTTGAGTAGCCATTCCCACCAGTTCTATCAGTGGTCCCATGACTTCCAGGCCACCCCTCCTCTCATGGCCCTCAGCTGATTTAGGACCACTTGTGTTGCTCTTGCTGGTTTGTCCAGGCACCTGTGGCAGCACAGAAGGGTGTAGAGGAGGAAAGAGGAAAACCGGTCCTGAGGAGGAGGAGAAGATGCTGAGATACCAGCTCCTTAGGCTGGGGCCCTGCATTCTCTGGGCCCTTCCCATACAGGTCCGCCTTGGTATATAGACTGAAGTTCCTCTTCCTTCCTTGTCTTTCCCCGCCTCTCTTTCTCTATAGTGCTTTTCTGAACCAACAGCCAGCCTTCCAATAAAAAAGCTCTAACTCCTTTTCAGGAGGAAGCTTCTTAAGCAGGCTATGTCCCCACCCTGTATCTTCCCACCTGCAGTTTCTATTATTTTTCTCTCTTTGTCTGAGACTCCCAGCTCTTGCAGTAGAGATCCTTAGCTGTCAGACAGCCTTTCCTAAATAACAGGCATTCTCACACTCATACACACCAAGCAAGGGGAGTGCCATGGAGCTGGATTAAAGGGGCATGCGGAAACTGAGGGGTGGCTGGAACTCTGGGAAGACGTCTGACCACTTAAAGGTCTCTTCTGTGCCAAGAGGTGCAGACACTTGGCCTGAAGGACACTTAATCACCTTGAGTGGCATCAGCCCCTTGGTGAAGGAGCACAGGAAGTAGACATTTGAGACCCTTGAGGCGCTATCAGCCCGGCCCCGGACCCCTCTTGGATCCCTCAGCTCGCTGTGAGGGAGAGCGAAGGGTGCAGTTTTCAGAGAGGCTGAGACAGGGAGAGGAATGTGCTGACGGGGAGCAGGGTGGGAATGGCAGGCCGGGGAGGGAGGACCTAGGGCAGGAGATGAAAAGAGCTCCCTGAGTGAGAATCTGGCCCTGGATGATGAATGGGGTGTGAGAGAGAAGCCGGGAAAAGGGTAAACAGCCAGGAGGGACCCAGGAGGCAAGTGGGAGGGAGGGGTGAGGAGAAAGAATGTGGAGGTCAAGGAGCAAAGAAAATGCTCCTGGAGTGATTGACTCAAGATCCAACATGTTCCACACTGGATGAAGGCACATGTGCACGCAGATGTGCCTAGTCACCCGCCCTCCCCTCCACATCCCTGCGAAGGTGTGAGCACGTCTGTCTGCTCTCCTCCCAGATGCATTCCATGCCCTCTGGAAAACCTTTCTTCTGATGTTTGGTTCTGAGTCTGCAAGGGACCCCACTGTAATATGAACATGTATTTGTGCAGTGATTTTACAAGTTCCTAAAAATTTCACATGCATCATCCCACTAATGTACCCTTTACTCAAGCCGGTGAGGTTGAGAGCAGCATCCGCATCACCAGTTTACAGGTGAGAGGATTTAGGTGTATTTGAGGTTGAATATTTTGGCAAAGGCACCAGATGTGAAAAATGGGACTTGGACTTGGGGGGTCTTGGAGTTAAACATGTCACTTAGCTTCTCTGCTGCCTGGCATTGCAGATGTCACCAACTGATACATCTTGGAAGAAATCACTTACTCAAGAGGACACTCTCTGCCTGCACATAAGCAATACTCTGCCCATAGTTGAGGATATCCTGTTACTACTCTTTGCGAATGGAGGTGGGGTCTAAGGAGCTGTGACTCAGAGTTGAATTCTTGGGGACCCCCTGTGAATGATTAGAGGAAAAGGTCGGGCTGGGAGCTGCTGGCCATCCACTGAATGCCATTTGGCTCTTGCCCAGTTCTGGCGGGAGGGAAGGAAGGCTGGGGAGGGGCTGAGGCCTGGACATGGCCAGGGGCTTGCACAGGTGGTGGCAGATGGAAAGGATCCAAAAGCACAAATCTGTAAGGAGAGACCACTGTGCCAGTCTCCCTCTCCCCAGCCGGCCCTTTATTGTGGGAAAGAATGCTAACTCCCAGCAACCCCTCTGAAGACCAAGCACCTCTACAGGCCCTACAGCCAGCCCAAGAACGCAGGAGCCTCCTATCTGCCTTAGACTCCTCTCCTTACCCATCTTCTCCCAGCTCTCAGCCCCGGCCTTGCTGCTCTTCAATTCCCGACAGTGGCAGATCACTGATTAATTCAGGGCTGTTTAATAACCCTTCTATTTCGATGAAACAAGCTGTCTTGTTTTCTTTATTTTTAACACTGACTTTCGTTTCTTTGCTAAGCATCTTACTGTCATTTAAATTTCTCTGTCTCCAACCAAGCTGATAATAGACTGGAGTGAGCAGCTGCTTCCATCCTGTTTATGACAATGATTAGAAGTTAGAGCTGTGCAAGCAGAGAATTGACCAAATCTCGGTTCAGAGGGGTCTGCTCCTGCTTGTAGAGGGAGTGTTAATTTTAACACGATTAGGAGAATTCTGGCTCCAGAGGAGACCAGGGCTAACCCTAGCCTAGCCTTCCTGGCACCCTGCTCAGAGGAGACTGCCATGGGCCTGAAGGTGTGAGAACCAACTTTACTTACTTTGTAATTCAACTGTATGGACCTGACACTCCACTTCATAACAGAGCCTTTTCCTCCACTGAATTTGGATTTACTGAGCAGCAAGCAGGGACACTCAAGCTTAGATAATTTAGGATGGGTGTGGGGCCCTCAGCTATCAGCTATGATATCTCTGCTCTATGCAGGAATCTCTTCTTGAGACCTGGCCATCTTCTAGCCTCTGCTTGAATTCCCTAAATGTTGTAAAGCCCATTCCCTCCCTAGATAGCCTTTTCCAGGCTGGGATAGCTCTGACTAATCTTGCTCTTTCTGTCTTTTTGCAATACTTATTTGTGACTTGTAGGACCATGATTTGTGTGCATACCCTCTCTTCCAGGTTGAAACCTCCTCAAGAACCTGGACAGTGACTTGTCTCCCCGCTACCATACTCAGTATATGGATATTCTATAAACACTTGTTCAGTCAAATGAAATTATGCTGCACCAACTTTAAAATTTCTTGCAAGGAATGTACCTTTCTTCTCCCAGGTGAAGCTTCCTGTTTTTCTCTATGCAGACAAATGTTGTCTCTTCCCATCCCCAGGCCAGACATGGCTGCTTCCCCAGAGCCCTGCTTTTTCTTCCAGACCCCCAGGGACTGCACAGTTGGTGGAAAACTTGGCCAAGGAAGCTGGGGGCATGCAGTGGAAGTCAACTGGGTGGCCTAGACAAGGTTCTGTGGATCCCAGCACCCCTCATTCCCTTCAGGTCAGCCACAGCTGCCCGAGAATGCTCCCAGGTGCATGATGTGCAAATCCAGTCTGGGCCGACCCTCCCTGCCTCTCATTCCCTCGCAGCCTTGTGAGACTGGAGCTCTCTGCGCCTCCCAGCCAGCACAGTCTGCAGGCAGCTGCTTGGGTCATTGTCTCAGCCTCTTCAAGTTGTGAATGCTGAGTCTATAGAGACTGAAACACAAACAGTGCCCACAGTGCCTCTCGGGGAGGGAGGGGCAGCTTGGCCTTGCCAGAGCCATTGACTGTGCAAATATCAAGGCTTACTGTGGATGGAGGAAAGCTGGTTGGAGCGATTCAAAAGGGGGAGTTTTTTGACACCACACTGCCCAGCACCATGGAAGGGCTGTGGTGTGTGCTGAGGGCCGGCAGATGGGTAGAGAATTGGAGAGGTCAGTTCTCACAGGGAATACTGCGTCATCGTGAGATGCCTGTCTGCTCAAAACCAAGGAAGAGAGAGATGGGGGAGGTCACTGGGCACAGTGCAGGGACAAGAGACTGGAGAGAAAAGGTAGCTAAGTGGGCAGATCAAGAGAGTGTAGTGGGTGAGGCTGGGGCAAACAAACCTCCTAGCAATTGGAGGGCAGTGAATGGCAGCTTGCTGTGTGACTCAGGGCAATGCACTTACCCAGTTTGGACTTGGGTTTCACATCCACTATGAGGGCCTGGATAAAAGCTACTATTAAACGCTCAAAAACATTTCCCAAGTATTCTACACCAAACACCTATTTATTCTGCAATTCAAACTCTTTCTTAAAAAATAATATTTAGAAAGGAAATCAAGGCATCTTGCTGCCCCCATTTTCTGCAGCAGGCTCTTGGACAGTGGTATGGGATGTTTAGGACTCTCCTCTCACAGTCCCCATCCCGCACTCTGCACTTCCAACAGGGACAAGTCTCCTTGTGGTTCTTGGGGAGCTTCTTGGCCTACTAGAAGACAGCTGATGCTTCTCCCCAGACACCCTGCTATGTTTTGACCGACGATCAGTACTACTAAGGACATGATCCCTGAGCCCCAGGGTCCAGTTTGGGCTCCTGGACTCCACTCCTGCTAACGCTCTTTGTGATGTGTCTGCTCCATCCATGTCCCTGCCCCTAGGAGCTCTCTCTGCAGCCAAGCAGCCAGACGCCCACGAGCTCTGCCTTTTCTTCTTCCATGAAGGGTTGACTCCCATAGCAATGCCAACCTACCAATCCTGTGACAGTGTCATTCGTGTCCACTCTTAGAGCTCTGAAGGCACTAAAAATCCAAGGGCGGCACAGTCAGAATTCAAATTCCAATCCCACTGGCTAAGCGTTGACCACAAGCCCTGAATGTAGTCTCCTTGCAGGGCCACCGTTGACTTTCTTCTCTATTTCCCATCTCCACCAAGTATTCAGCCCTTTATACTTTAGCATACAGATTTTCTTTAAATAAAATCTTATTTTTCTCAGAAAATTCCAAACAAATTTGGAAAGAGAGGGGGAAAATAACCCTAGTTTTGCTTTTTATACCTGTTCCAAAATTTAGAATAATTTCCCCTGCTTCCAGCACTTGTCATTTTTCCAACTTACCTAACACCCTCTTCCTGGGCCTGACTCCAGAAACAAAGACAAGTGAGGGTGCTTGAGTATTCACTCCATTATACAGCCAGGGAAACCAAGGTGCTGGGTAAGGGGCAGGAGCCAATTCTGCTAGAGCGTAACTAACCTCTTATCTGCCTCCTGGGACCAGGGAACAAATGGAGGGTAAGCACTGGTCAACAGGTGAGAAATCTTTAGGAAGCGGGAAGGGCTACAAGTGTGAAGGCAGGCACTTAGTTCCTGTTTGATTCTTTGACACCGGGCTCTTCCTGACCATCTGCTCTCGACCATCTCAGTGGGGCCTAAACCTCCTGCAGGAGGGCGCTGGGAGTGGCTTCCAGCTCCCCATGCAGTTCAGATCTTTCTCTCTCAGTCTGTGGGCCACAAGAAAGCTGAAGAACTTGACCCCCTGGGGGGTCACTCCGAGTGGGGTGGTAGACTCGAATTTTGTTCATTTACAGATCAACCTCAGGGGGTGGGGTGTTTGCCTTACAGAAAACATGGTAGCTTGGGTTTTCATCTCACAGAGAGTGGCGGGACTTGTTAAAAGTTTCAGGCAGCGGGAGTGAGGGTGGGGCGTCAGTGTCGTCAGGGCACTGTGCAATCCCCAGCCGGCCCCGCTCCTGGAAAACACCACTGCCCAAAAACACGGAGCGGAGACCTGGAATGAGAGCTTTGCTGACTCACGTGGGGCCTCCTGTCTGTGGACAGGGAAGGAGCCTGGGTCTTCCTGTCCAGCTTGGGCTGGGCTCCCGCTAAGAACCCCATTCTCAGTGAAATTCAAAAAATTGGCTCTTCTCCTTCAGGTATTTTTGTTCCTCAGGAGAAAAAAATGGGAAGCCGGGGGAGCAGTCAGGGGAGGTGGGAGGTCAGAGGCCAACGTAATATTTACCCAGCCCAGCCGAGGCCTTTCGCTTTTATGAAGCAGGAAACCACTTCAAAGCAGCAACATCCCCTCTCGCCACTTCTGTCTGCCTGCTGGTCCTCCTGCCTCTACACCGCAAGGCAGGGCTTTTCTACTCACCCTTTCCTCTGCTCCTGAACCTTCCACCCTCTCTCCCTTAAAGGGTGGAGCACGCTGCCTGGCCGGCCACTCCCTCTAATCCCTGCTCAAAGGTAAAAAGACCTGCCCATAGTCACAGAGCAATCACAATCCATAGGCTCCCCTGACATTCTGAGCTGTCCCTGGCGTGCTCTTGTTCACTTACTGAGTTTTCTACCACTCAGAGGCACTGGGGTTACAGCTCCTCATCCAAAGCCCCATTCCACCACCAGAGCAGAAGCGGAAACGATGGCTAGGAAAGGTTCTAGAGACTGGGATCTAGTAGTTCTTTACATTGTGGAGGGGGCAAGAACTCCTTCTCTTCAGAAATACAAAACAACATGTACCCACATCATTCTTGAAGATATAGAATCTCCAAGGTTTCACAGGCCTCTTGAAGCCTAAGTATGGCCCTAGCTCTGCACTTCCCAGTGCAGGGGTCTGTTCCCTGACAGCATCACTGATGTGCCTCCCCCAGCCTCAGACAAGGTGCAGGGAGAACATGACCTTCCTTTATAGGATTAGAAACTATCTTTGAGTTGAAATCTTCGTCCTTCTAACCTTTCTCCATTAGTATCCTTCTGCCCTCTTTGTGGACAGAAAGCTTAAAAGAGAATGGCTACCTTCTCTTTGAGTTGAAATCTTCATCCTTCTAACCTTTCTCCATTAGTATCCCTCTACCCTCTTAATGGACAGAAAGCTTAAAAGAGAATGGTTCCTTCTTCAGATAGCAAGCACATGGCAGAGGCAGCCCGAGGAGTGGACAGACTCCCCTGCCCAGCCAGGGTGTAGGGATAAAATCCAAATCTTCCCTCTCAGGTCCTTCCATTTAATAACTTCATTCAGATAAGAGTAGGTGCATAATAGCAGGATTCTGGACACTTAAATGTGAATGTGGATGAGTAATATTATTTCCTGAGGCACCACACTGGCCTCTACACGCCAGCTCCAGAAGTACCAGAAAGGGATGCAATTTGCATAGAATACAACATGAAAACGCTTGGGAGTGTGCACCCTGGAGTCCTTCCTCTAGGATGTTGACTAATAGAAAACAACTCCAACGCTGTCCATTTAAAATCCTCAGAGAAGACTGAGGGAAAAATCGGGTAAGTAGGGGTAGCTGTGAGAGGCTGGAGCCCGCAAGAGCATTAAATAGTCATCATTCTTCACAGGAAACTGTGAAGTTCTCCAGCACCTCTGAGTCTCTCCTGGAAATCTTCATCTCCCATGACTTAAAGCAAAGGCTTTGAGGAGCTGTCTGCTCTCACTTCCTCTGACCCCCTAGTACACATTGTTAATGCCATTCTGCCTTTTACTACAGGTATTTGGGGGTACTTGGCTTATGCAATTTCTTCCTTCACTCCCTTAATGTACTGTAAATGTCCTGAAGGTAGGATCTATTACTTTTTCATCCTTGTATTAGGAGGGAGGTACCACATTCTTGGCACCACAGAGATGATGGATCCCTATTTATTTAAACTTAAATGAATTCCAATTCCCGCTTTCAGTGTCATCCTATTTGGTTTAATACAAAGGGCAAGAATCTCTCCTTCTTCTCTCCCTCTATACTACAGTTGAGAGGGAGGCTGTTTAGATAGAACAAGAGAAAGCCTGGGAGAACAACTCCTCCAAGAGGGCTGGGAGGGCCTAGGGTTCCTCTGTCAGAAGCTTCTGTCTTCTCAAAGCCTCGTAGAGAATGTGTGTGTGTTGGGAGGCACGGAGGAGACAGGCTCATTCACCAGCTCTTCACTCAGAGCCCTGGGATCCCTCCTCCTCTTCCCTCTGAAAGACAACTTGAACTTTCCAAGGGCAACTCCACTGCCTTTTATCTCTCACACTCAAAGTAATTTTAGCCAAAGAAAAGCAGAATTAAACTTTCATAACACGATACATTTATCTTGTTTTTCTTCTTTCTTTTCTCCATCCTCCCTTCCCCCTGCCCTGACCTCCAGGTACATCTGAGCTAAAGCAAACCAAGATGAACTATCAGGGGATGCCATTAGATCGGAAGAGACTCTGCTAAGCTCTGGCCTCCTGCCCATCCCAAAACTTCAATATTTTTCCATGCCCCTTTTAGGCAGTCATTATCTCCTTAGATGAGAAAAGCCTCTGGACTCTGCTGTCTCTCAATATTGTCCTTTGCTGAAATGAAAGGGGGAATTCTAATTCAGAGAAAGACTCCCACAGAGAATATGAAGAAAAAGATTAAATCAGCGATACAACGTTGACATGCATTCAGTTCCTGAAAGGTCTTTAAAAAAAAAAATCTCAGGAGCAGTTTTGCTACCACCTGAGAGTCTCAAAAATCTGCATTTAGGGAGTTGAGAGATGGGAAGGCATGTAAAGGCCCTTCAGGGATGGGCCAGAAACTTCTGTTGCTGATAAGAACTGGCAAGGGCCTTTTGGCGGGCCAGCCAGCAGATTGGACTGCCTGTTAAGTTGAGAATGCACTCCCTCCCTGCCACCCACCCCTAGACGTGACCTGTTGGGGCAGGCCTCTCCGGAGCTGCTCACAACCCGTGCACCCCTGCTTAATGCTGCAGGCGCCTTCTCATCCTCTGCAAACAGACAGAGGCCCAAAGGTCTCACTGGCAATAGGACCCTACCAGTTGTGGTCTCTGGGAAGTGACAGCTGGAAGTTTCGAATATATCTCATCTATTAATATTTTTTTCTTCTAAAACACACACACACACACACACACACACACACCACTGTTTTGGGCCAAGCCTGGCTTTCAAGAGTCCCCTCTAGTGGAGATAACCTGCTACTTCGGCTTCCCAGTTCAGCCAGGAGCCTCCCTGGCCCGGGAAGATTCAGAAAACCCCCTTCTGCCTGCAAGGCTCTCTTTCCCACTTTCTCTTTATGTTGGCTCTGAGCTCTGTCTGCCCTCATTCACACTGTCAGTCTCTCTGTCTTTATCTTCCCTTGCTGTCTCCCTCCCTCTCTCCATTTATCTGCGCCTGTGCCCATATCTTGACTTCTGTCTTTCCACGTGTGCCTTTGCTCTTGTATCTTGATCGACATCTTCCATTCACCTGCTGGTTTCCTCTGACGTTCAGGATTCCAGGTCTGACTTGCTAGGAATGCCTTGGGAAGGACTTGGACCACATGGACTCACCTCAAAGGGCCAAAACAGCCACCCACAAGCCAGATCCACAGTGAGAAGCACTAGGAAAATCCTAGTGGTTATAGAGCTGTCTATAACCTGACCTCAGAGCTCCTGCTCCAAATCCTGTGTGAAGCCAGTCGCTCCCTTCAATAGCTTCTCCCCACCTCCCTGCCTGCTTCCCAGTCTCTGACACACACCCTGCCCTGCAAACAACTGGCAATGCCTGGGTAAAGGGACGACTGGCAGTGGGTAGGAAGAGTATGCTAGGGCAGGGGAAGAAGGTGAGGAAGAGGTGAGTAGGGGTCAGAGGCTGAGCCTGGGGCTGTGGCAGGACAGTGGAGACAGAGCAAATGTTAAGCTGGGGTGAGGAGGGGGGAGATGGGGGAACACCTGCTGGTCCTCTAAGTTTCCCAGAGATATTCTTTCACCCAAGAGGGAGACAGAACTGGGGCAGGGAAGGCGGTTAATGGTTAACCAACTGTAGGAGCAGAGAACTTTTGCACTGCTCAGGCCTCAGCCATTTCTTTCAGCTCTGCACCCTTCCTTCCTCGTCTCCCCTTACACTCTTACCCAGCAGGGACCCTGCTCCCCAACAAAGAACTTTCTCGCCTCTATTTCTGCCCTCCAATTCCAGATGGAGCAGTGTGGAGCTAGATAAAGAGGTTCCATATGCCCAAATGCTAGAGAATGAGGCCCAGGAGAGCCTGAGGGCAAAGCCCAGGAGGATGGGGGTATGCTCTTCTTACCAGCCATCCCTCCCTCGTGCCTTGGGACCAGCTGTTTGACCCTGGGAAGAACTGCCTTCCTCTCTGTCTCCACAGGGCTCACCTTTAGAAATGACCAAAAAAGAAGTGGATGCACACCCACCCCTTATTTACTCTAATCAGGCATGAAATCTTTGTAACGAAGTGAAAAAACTGTTAAGGGAACCGGTTCCATTCATTATTGTTTGAACTGAACATATGTGAAGGGTAGAAATAGAATATTCACATATAATGAATTGATAACAGACTGCCCCTGGGTGGGGCGGTGGTGACTGGGGCTGAGGGGGGAATGCACATGAGCTGTAAAACTCCCAGCACCTCAAAGCCTGTTTCTACCAGTTTCCCTATGGACAGTCCTGAATTATTTCTAGTTAACAGACTGTAACACAATGCTGCAGTCTCTTTATGATCAGAATGGGGGTGGGGGGTGGGGGGCTGGCTAGGCGCTCCTTGCCTCTCCATTTGCCATGATGGACAGAAGTATATTATGCCTCAGTTCGTGTGTGTGGAGACAGCTGTGTGGCAATGCAGGGAGACAGCTGGTGGTGGTGGGGAGGTGCTGTTGGAGACAGGGATTGCCTCCCCCACACCAAACCCTATATCTTAGGGAGGCAATCATAGAAGATGAGGTAGGATAGAAACTATTAAACCCCCAAACAGTGACAACTCCAGCACCATAAATATTTCATAGCACCTAAAGTGGTGAGTTTAGGCTGCTGTCAGCTGCTGCCTTGTATATTTAACCATGTCACTGGTTTCACCTCCTGCTCCTGTGTTTTCTTATAACCTGCCCATGAAATAAAGATTAGCTGAGTAATCAGAAGTATTTGTAAATAGGAAACAGGTAGCTGTTCTTTGAGTGCTTTCTTTTTAACCTCATTTTAAGTGCAGACTTCAGTAAAACAGATGGTGAATGAACTTTTACATTCACCGCATCTGCAGCTTTTGATGGTCAAGAGAGTTGCAGGGTAAATGCTCCCCTGGTGCTCTGAAGACAGGGGTAGGTATTCAGACCAGCTCTGAAAGGGGGGCCACCAACCTTGTAATGGCATGGTTTTGGGTGATGGACGTAAGACGCTGCCATACTCTTCATTTAGACTTGGGCTGAAAAGCTAGCCAGCCTCCCTGTCCTGCTCCAGGCTTCGAGGGACCCCTGTCCTTATGCCCTGTCAAAAAGAAGGACCAGCTGGGATTTCCTTGGCAGACTCATGGTCCCTGGGTAGAGGAGATCTCCTGGTACTTTACCACTGCTGCTCTTCAGCATCTTCCCTGCACATCGCTCCAAATGTCATTTCCATTTAACTGCTTTGCAAGCCAATTTGCCCCCATCCTAATGCAATTTGCTGAGGACAGTGAGGGAGCAGAGAGGGCAGTCTGCATTGCCCTCCCTTTATCAGCAGGTCCCTGAAGAGGATCAGCTGCAGAGTGGAGGGAAATAGCTCCTTTAGGTAATGCTGGCTGGTGGTAGCAGGGGCAAGTTCCGGGATGAGGAGGGGTTGGTGGTGATGCCGGGTGGGAGAAGGGGAATGAAAAACAACCTCGCTAGGGTATTTTCACAGATTCCACTCTGTTTCCTTGGTTCCCTACCCTTTCTCCTCACTGCCCCTTCAGCCCCCAGGACACCACCGAGGAGAGATCCCAGGTAATTAGTTCAAATGGTTCTCTGTGAAGAGAGAGGGAAGTTAATGAATTCTTCTCTTTTCTTGCCTGGAGGTCAGAGGGGAGAGGGCTGCAAGAAACTCTGGGAGCTTTCTGGGGTCATTGCATAAAAGTTGTGCATTTCGGTTAGGAATAGCTGAATTCCTCCAGCCAAGGTTATCTCTTCCTGGGGCTCTGTCACTCAGTAGAAGGCCCCAGAACCCAAAGTCAACCCAGAGGGAACAGTGAAGTTTCAATGTCTAGGAAAGAAGCCCAGCAAAGGAGGGAGACTGCTATTGTGTGGGGAGAGGGGAGAGCTAAACCTGACTCGTGCTCTCAAAGTGTCCAGCCCAGGCCAGCCAAGATATTCATCTTGGCCTGCCGCTCATAAGCCTTGTCCACTGTGCACGTGAATGGAAGGAAAATGAATGTGACCCCAAATTTCTGTGGGTTCCTCCAAGCCAATGGGCCCCCAAGTGACTGCCTCAAGCTGTGATTGGCAGTCCCAATCCCCTCAAACAGATCCTACCTTCATGTCCCTTACGTACCTTCTATGATGTGCCACTGTCACTCTAAGATCTTAGATTCCTACAGGAATCCTGTTCATATTTCCATTGCCAACCTCCTGGGGCTCTCATTTCTAGACCCTTGCTGACCTAGAACCTCAAATCTCTTATCCAACTTCCTCTCTCCCATTATTTCTATCCCTCCTGAGCAGAGCTGAGTTTCAGTAGGTAGGTCCCACTAGGGCAAGGGTCATTCCAAACAGGTGGATACTTTTTCGGGGACCTAGAATGGTAGTTTCTGGGGACTCTCTGGGCATCTAGACCATGACTGGCATTATAAAGACTACCCGTGGGATGGATAAAAAGGGCTAGAATTTTCTAGGATCCCTACCTAACTTGTGGGGTGGGGCAAGAAAGAGCACATGGAAGGAAATATTCTCAAATGGTTCATAAGGAGCCTCTGGGACCCTAAGCAAACTCCCATTTCAACCCCCAGCACTCGCGTGGTCCTCAAACTATGGGGCTGGACCCCTGCTGGGCGATACCCCGCAAAGGGAGTCCGGGGGGAGATGAAACACTCAGACCCATTCAGCGCCTGGGAATCTCTCCCTGAGCCTTATGGAACCCGCGCAAATGATGTTTTCCCCTTCCCCTGATCTCCAGTCCCGGATCTGAAGGGACAGCCGGCGGCCACCAGGGACTCTGGCACTGGAGTGAACGCCCCCAAATCGATCGCTGGCCACTGTGGCTTTGGGTTGTCTCGCTGGTGCCACCGAGGCCCTCTTTGGGCTCCAGCTCTCGGGACAGCCTTGCCCGAGCTCCCCAAAGCCGCAGAGCGCCAGCAGGTGCGCGGTGGAGGCGCGCCGCGGAGCGCTGCTGCCGCCCTCAGCCCGCGGCCGGGAAGCCTGCGGGCGGCCGGCCGGGAAGCCCTGGGCGGGAGGCACCGGCTCGAGTGAGCCTGAGATCGCGCGCACGCCGCGCTCCGGCCCGCGAAAGTGGCCGAGCCCATCCCGGGACTCGCCCGCCGCGGCCGAGCCCGGTTGCCTGGGGCCGGGACCCCAAAGAGGCGGGTGCGGGAGAAGCCGCCACGGGTGTGCGCGCCTGTGGGGAGAAGGCTGAAGGCGCTGCCGACTCCGAGCGCCCGGCCCAGCCGCCGCTTACCCAGCTCGGCTACGTCGGTCTGTCCTTCCGTCCCCGCTCCGTCTGCCTCGGCCGCCGGCTGCTGAAGGAAGCGCGAGGCCCCTCTCCCTGCCCGCAGCTCGGAATCAGGGAGAAGACCAAATCCACATGGAGTCCAAATTCATTAAAATCCACGTCAAGCCACCAGCCACTTATCTGTATTCCTGAAGTCGCCCCGCGGTCTCCGCTCCGCGCGCCCCTCAGTCCTCCGTCGCCCCGCAGCAGCCCGACTGGGCGCTGTCGCCAGCTCGCGGGGGGCACCCGGAGGTGCAGAGGGGGCGTGTGGGGGTGGCCGGCGGTGTCTCTCGTGGGGAAGAAGCAGAGCCCCGGCTGTCTTCAGATTTTTCCAGCGCGACTTTCCGGGCTCCTCTGACATCAGCAATCCCGGCGCTTCCTTCCCTTCTTGCTCTCCGGTTCGTTCACAGTCCCATTTCCTCCGGGAGCCTGGCTTTCCAGATCTATTTCGAGGTTTGCTCCGCCGGCTGCGGCGCTCGCGCTGCCTACCGTTCCCAAGCTCGCGGGGTCTCTCTCCGGATCGCTCGCCCTCTCGGCTGAAAAATTCTCAGCAACTGCGCTCCGCTGCCCTCCCGCTCCAGTCTGGCGCGGATGCTTCTCAGCCCGGCAGCTCTGGCTCCCGCGGTGGCGGCGGCGGCGGCGGCGGCGGCGGCGGCGGCGGCGGCGGCGGAGCCCTGAGCGCCGGCCTCCCTATTTTACCATGCAGCTCATTATCATAGAGGCCGCGCGCGTTAACCCCCTCCCCGCCGGCCGCGGCCGCCCGAGCTGGGGCCGCGCCCGCTGCTGGCACCGCCCGCCACAGCCAGCCCCGTGCCCCCTCCCCCGCCCGCGCGGACTTCCTCCTCCGCAAGCTGTCAACAAAGGAGAAGCAGGTTTGGCATCCGGAGGCCGCTCCGCTGCCTGTCCTGCGCCCAGCTCAGCCCGGACCCATCGGCCACCTTAAGTAGCCAAAGGGGCAAGGAAAATGCTGCCAGGGCCCGGGAATTCGAGTAGGGCCTTGCGAGCCCAGCTGGTTTAGTCCCCGGTGGGGATAGAAGGTCGAGCATTGGGGTTAGCGGGGAGCTCAGGACACAGGAAGAGTGGGTGAGGACAGTAGGGACAGGGACTCGCTCGCCATTCGCATCACCTGTCACCGCGCACATCCTGCACACCTCCCTCTTGATCTTTGAGTGAGGGGTGAGTGGGGAGGAACGGGGCTTGTCTGATGGGGTTGAGACTAGAGTCTTGGAATTTGTAGGGGCAAATTTCCTCTTCTTGTAAATTAAAAAAAAAAAAAAGCCAACAAGCTGTCAAATAAGGCTTGAAGTTGTTGTTGTTGTTATTATTATTATTGCAACGAGAAGATGAACCTTGCTCTGAATTGAATCTCAAGCTTCCAGCCCTGATAGGGATCCTGGGCATCTGATAAGTCCGGACTTGGATGGGGGCATTGGGGTCGGGAGAAGAGCTTTCTATAGCCAATTCAGAGAATCTTTTTGCCAGGGGAATCAGAGGGGTGGCGATAAGATAACTTATTTTAATAACCTAAGGTGAGAGGTTTCAGGATTCTGGACGACAATGCCTCGGTACCCTCAAGGCCACTGATTCCTTGCTACACAGTCTCAGTAACTCTGCAGCTTCTAGACACTGCTTTTCGGAAGGGGCCTGCAAGCTGGACCCCAGCGAGTTCGCAGGGTCTGCGTAGTCCCTGCTCGAGATTAGAGCGCACACGAGTTTACTCCTGTCCAAGCACTCTGATAAGCTTCCTCTACTGCCCTCTAGTGGCCACAGTCCTCAGTGGTATAAATCGAAAAAACAACATAAATCACTACAGAAAATCTGAAAGCAATCGCACGAAATTCTTAGAGCAGTAGGGGCAGAAGAAAGGAAGGGAGGGAGGGATGAAGAAAGGGAGCCAGAAAAAAGAGAGAGAGAGAAAGAGAGGAAGAAAAAAAGGAAATCTAGACTAACCAGTCATCTTGAACAATCGTTCATTCAATGCAGGACTGGGGGATCCAGGCTTTACTCCAGTATCTGCAGAAATCAGCTAATTCTTCAAAAGTCTTTCATTGTAATCAGCTGAAATTTGTGTTCCTGTAACTTTCACTGGTTCCTGCTAGTTTTGTCCTGTGGAGCCACAAAGAATCTGTCTAAGCTGTGTTGCCTGATCCATGCTTGTTCTTTCCTTCAAACTTCTTTAAGAGTTTGTTGGTAACACACCAATAAATTATCATATTTACCCTGTATTATTATTTATTTATTTTTATAAGTAGATCTTGTCTCCCCATGCAGACAGTCTAGTCGATCCCTTTATATCTGGGTAGACTGAATCTAAACCACAATTTCTTAAGAAAGATGATTTGAAGAAGATGCTAGAAGATCTTGGAACACTTCCCCCATTTGTTCATGGAGTCTGGCCAGCTACACCTAAGACCAGCAGTGGTAGGATTGGAGACATCTAATTGAAAAAGCTCCAAGCTGAAAATTAGGGCCCTCTGGTTCTAAATCAAGTGCTGTCTAACTCTGGAAGAGGTCACCTCTCTTCCCCATGCCTCAATTTAATCACATCTTGGGAAGATTATGATACAATTTAAATAATTTTCTCATACACCCCTCCAGCCCCACTCCTGTGGTCCAGAAATAAATCCTAGAATGAAGAGCAAGGAAGCATAAAATGAAACAGACTCCTCCACTCACCCCATCTTTTACCCCCACGCCTCCGCTCTGTTTCCTGAATAAAGGGAGAGAAAGAGGGAACACAGGCGGGAGAACACATTGCGGCTGACAGGGTGGCACGATGCCATCCAGATTCCACATTGCCACTGAACAGGGTCTAAGATCTGAGTCCTGTGAGACTATGGAAGAGCCTGTGGTCAGCATAGCAATGGAAAGAGCGCTAACTTGATCTACTGGGGGGTACCCTTGATGAAGTACCTCTAACTTCTCTAGGCCATGGTGTGTCCATCTCTAAGATGGGAATTTCTGTCTTCACTCTCCAGACAGCTGGGGAAATTAAAATAGATATATGTAAGAGTGTTGGAAGAATTAATAGTATCATCGAAATGGAAAGATTGTTGTTATATTTAGTCCTAATAGGCTAGAATAAATATGGATCTTATTAGCTAAACATCTAATTATAATAACATGCTCTGAGAAATTAAAAAAAAAAAAACAAAAACCTTGGGTTCGTATTTAGATTCGACATCGTCTGAGACAACAGCGGTATACCTGAACCTCTAGTCTTTACATCTGCTCATTCACCTTCTCCCTTTCATCTGGGTATTCATTCATTTATTATGCAAATATTTATGAAGAGCAAATTTTCTAAATTTCTTCCTTTAATAGAACTATACATAGTTCATAATTACTGCTTTGGCACATATTTTTAAAGAAAGCATGGCAATAACCCTACAGATTCTATACCCTCAGATCCATCTCTTTCTGAGGTTTCTGGTTTTCTTGTATGTTTCTGGCCTTCACTATATTCCTCTTCATTCAGTCCATCTGATGTCAGACCCACAGCCCCTGGGGACTGACCAGTCCTCTGTCAAGGCCTTGTAGTTTATCCTCATTTCCATCTGGAAGGATAGACGTAGTGCAACACATTTGTGAGCAGGCTGTAGATATTTAACAAATATTTATCAAATGAATGAACAAAATAATGAATGGGGAAATGTTTATCTTATGCCAAATTCTCATCTTTGGAAAATCGTAGCACACTCAACAGGGTTCTCCATTCACCCCAACCTACCTACCTTCCCTAGTCAAGACATTCCTGGAACCTCACCTTGAAAGTCATTTGTCACTTCTGCATTCTTGTTCCGGGCCCCAGGCCTCTTCTTTGCTTGTCAAAGAAGCAAACTAAGAAACTCGATGGATTACTTAAGCAAGAGAATGAGAGAAGTAGGAGAGGCCAGGGCACCAGCATTCTGGAATGCCACAGAATGTTTCCTGTGAAGAATGAATATTTCTCCTGTGGAAGACAGGTTTGGCTAGGCTGCTCCCACCTGCATTTCTGGAAAGCAAGCTCTTAGGCTTTGGGGAGTACAGGCCCAAATGGGCAGCTAGCCCATCCCCAGGGGAAGTCCTTTCTGTCACAGCAGCAGCTCCAGCCCCACAAATAGATGCCAGTACAGTAGCCCCTCGGATCACAGGAGGTATTTTTGGTGCTGGAAGCCAGCCACGCTTTGGCAGGCTTTCAGCATCAAGTCTGTTCCCTTCAGAGGTGGGGGGTGGCAAGCTATCAGTGTTTAGCATGGGAATGCTGCCTGCGAGTGTGTGCATGCATATATTTACGGTGCCTTGAGTTGGCTGGGAGGTGGTCTCAGGAGGATGTGTGCCTGGACCTGTGCTTGGGAACCAAGGGAGCTCCTGCTTGCCAGTGTCAGAGGGCAATGTTTGGATGGTGCACTGGCTGTTGCCCAGTTTGTATCTGGCTCCCAAAGTTGAGACTACTGATGCCACCACCAAGCTGACTGGTCTGTGCTCTAAGATGCATGTCATCTTTCACTTGCCCTGAGCCCGGGCTTGCCACTATAGACAGGCAGGAATGTGGTCCCTTCTGTCTCCCTACCAGGTACCTCACCTTCATCCAGCAGATGCTGTCAGGCAACCCCAGCAGCAGAGCAGCCTCCCCTTATCCCCTACATTGTTAGGAACAAAGGGATTGATCTGACAGGCCAGACTGGAGTGTGTGGGCCAAGTCCTGTGAATGGAATAGAGAGACTGCGGGATGCCAGAGTGGTGGGTCTCAGCCCAGGCAACGGGGCCAGCAGCCCAGGACACAGGAACAGGGCACCTGCTCTGGGGTTCTCAGTACCATTCATAAAGACGTCACCCTCCCCTCCCCTCCCCTCCCCTCTCCTCCCTTCACAAATCCCACTTTCCTGTGTACTTTAAACAGTAGCAAGCCTGTTAAGGCTCCAAATCAAACAAGGCAGGATTTCACTCCTTTCTCACTAAACCTCCCATGAGCAGAGCTTATGTCCCTGTATACCTCGTCCTCTTTCCCTAACCCTCCCTCCCCTCCTCCATCCATCTAGTGTGTTGCTCTGGGAGAAGAATATTCTCTGTGAAGCCCAGGCAACTACAGTCCCAAACCTACTTAAATAGGTCCCTGGAACAGTTTGCAAGGCTCTGGCATTTGCAAGGTCAGAAGGCTTCAGGGGAGGGGTGGGAGAGGGAAGTGTGGACAACTGGACTCTAGGCATGGAAGGTGAAGGCTGAGGCTCAGGACTTTTCTTTTACTCTATTCCTAGCACTAAAGGTCAGGAAAAGGGCCTTCCTCTCTTATTTTTTTCTAAAAGAATCCCCCCAAAGGAGAAACTAAATCTCTTGGTGCCTTGGTTTCCTCCTTTATAAAGTGGAATAACGTCCCTTGCATTTCGTGTCTTACAAGATGCTGACTAGGAAAGAGCTTCAGTAGCCAGAAAGCATTATACAAATGCATGGGAATGTTTTCCAAAAACCTGAAAGTTCCATCCGGAGGCAAACCTATTTCCCAACTGTACAACTGCAGTTCTTCTCTTGGTTGGTTTTCTAGGAAAAACAGCTGGGCTCACCAGAAATATCCCTTTGCTTATGGGGCCACTGTTGTCCATCACCTCGAGGTCCTTCCTTCTCTCCTATTCTTCCACTCAAAAATGCTGCAGAGAAAAAGAGATTCTGTCCACCAACCTTCCACTATGGAATCACAAAGCACATCCATGTTGGAGTTGGTCCTCATTACTAAGCAGCCCACGTACACACCCACACCCTCTCAGGCAGCAAGAGAAGAGAGGGGTGGCTGAGGTGCCTTGGAGAACACGCTGTGATTGCATAAGAATTAGCATGGCCCCATTCCTCATGGGCTGAGATGTATTATGCGAATGTGCTTTTGGGGTCCACCCCTGCTCAGCAGCCCTCACTGGCCAGGAAGTCCCTGCCTGTGCTGAGTCACTGACCTCCTGTCTTTGATGCTCAACCTGGTTCAGAGGACAGTTGCTGCCAGAACTACAGTTGGGTTGCTAAGGCTTTCTGAGGGCTCAATATCTCCTGGGCAGACCTGCCAGGGCTTTCTGGGGTGGGGATAAGACTGGACAATTTCAGTGCCATTTATTTGTTTTGAGATCAGAAATTCACAGAACTGATAGGAAGTAATCATTTTGTCCCAGCTTCTTCATTGAGACAAAACAGTACCTTTTCTTCAGTTGCCCATAATTATCAAAATAAAATGGTAAAAGTTAAAATATATTGAATTCCTACTCTGTGCTAGTCCTAATCCTCACGACTCTAATCTTACAAGGTAATTAAGTAGCTATTATCACCCACCTTCCTTTTTTTTTTGAGTCAGTGTCTTGCTTTGTTGCCCAGGCTGGAGTGCAGTGGTGTGGTCATAGCTCACTGCAGGCTCAAACTCTTGGGCTCAATGATCCTCTTGCTTCGTTCTCCAAAAGCCCTGGGATTACAGGTGTGAGCTTCGTTCTCCATGCCTGGTTTATCATCCCATTTTACAGATGCTGAAACTGATGATCAAGAAGTCAACTGATGGTCCTAAGGTCACATAGGTAGTGTGTGGTATGGTCAGAATGTGAATGCAGGCTGATCTGGCACCTGTTTTCTCTAATTTTGCCCTTTTCTGAAGAGGAGAAAGTGATGAAAGTGTGGGGGCCCATCAATGTGGGAGTTCGAATGCCAGTAAGTGGGAAGCAACAGGCCTCATCCTGCTTCTTAGCATTTCCCTGGCCAAGGACCTGGAGCCCCTGCCATAGGAGAATGCCCCCAGACTCATCATGAATCAGGCAAAGCATCGCAGAGCTTTAGTTCTGCCGAGGGTCAGGAGTGTCATTTTCTCTTACAAAGGAGAGCATGTTGTTGTAATTGTTTTCATGATTTTTATAAACAATCATACTAATGAGCTCAATTCTCCTCTATTCTATACTGGGTGTGTGTTTAACAATGGGAATTGGCCTGTAGGAAAGAAGTTGCCAATACATGCAAATCTCTACCAGCTTCTGTCACCTCTGCCCTGTACAACACCACATCTGTGGCCACGCCTGCCTTTCAAAATAATGGGATAATTGGGTGCAACGCGTGTCACCCCCACCCCTTAGAGAGAACATGCCAGTCGGTCTTTGTGGTAATCCACGGGGAGCCGGGTGAGCAAAAAGCCAGTGTCTGACTTCGCCTTGATTGCATCTGTGCCCTACAAACCCCAACAGAATTGAACTCACAGTTCCTCCTAATTAGGGGAGAAAGAAAGACAAGAATGATAGCAGAAGAATTTCTTCCTGCTTCTGACTGCAAGCTCTTCAGGGACAGCCCATTAAGCCCCCAGCCTCCAACTCCTCTTTCCTGACTCATATCTGGAGTACCTAACATGGTGCCAGGTTCTCCCTGGGACTGTAGCCCTGAGTGTGACAAGAGTGATGAACAGGGGCTGGTTTGAAAAGCCAGTCCCTGCTCTGGGGGCCTGTCTCCAGTATACTGTAAGGTAATGCCGAGCAGCAGGCTGGGGGGGTCTGGGAGGCCTCAAGCCAGACAGGTGAAGGCTGGTCTAGGCCTTGCAGGGGTGGGTGGGACCTTACTCCGGGAAGGAGGCTGGCAGAGTGAAGTCCATCACTCCATGCAAAAATAAACAAACACCTGCTTAAGCAAATCAAATATCCTGGCATCCAGGTGCAAACCACAGTGCCTGCCCCCATGCTATAAATTTAGGACAGGTCATGAATTACTAGCATCTGAAAAGAAAAATCCAGGAGTGGCACAAGTGCTGGGCAGGCAGGAATCAACTGCATCAGCGCTGACATCATGAAACAATTAATAGCTACATTAATAATGTTTTCCATATTCTGAGTTTCGAATTCCTAGAAAGAAAGGTCCATGTTTCGGTTTCCCCTCTTAGTCAGTTTAATATTAAGTTCATTGTGATTCTTTTGTGAAATACTCTCTTGCCGGGGATTATGAGTGCTGTATGGGACAGAAAAGAAAGATCAGCAAAAGCAGTTCTCTTTCTCCATCATTGCCTTCTGGCTTTCCTCCTCTTTCTCTCTGGGGCTACAGCACTGATTTTCTGGAATGGTTTCTTTTGACTCAGAATCAATGCTGATAGGACGAGGGCTGCTGTCTCCATTAATAACAACAACAACAAAAAAAAACAGAACTAAAAAAATTCCACCTTGGGTTTCGGGACACCTGGGTTTGATTCCTGACTCTGCACTCCCTGGCAGTGTGACGTCATATAGGTCACCTTCCCTCCTCTGGCCTTGGTTTCCCCACCTGTAAAAAGCAGGAATTAGCTTTGATGCACCCTCTACTCCCCAGCACAACTGCCAGCCTGTCATGCTGCCGCCCTTCCAACTCTCTCCTTGGAGAACGGAGGAAGGATGTTGATGCCAAAGAAAAAAAAAAGGCTTCTTTTAATGCCTGAGAAACTCACTGCCTAAAAAGTCAACGAGGGAGTGCAATCCAGGGACAGAGCTGAGAAATAGGATTTTGCCTTTGAATTGTCTCAAGTCGGATGATTTCTCTCTCTGCCTGCCTTTGATAAACACTCCTGTTCAGGGCTCTGGTGTTACGAATCTTTCTGAGTCACGGGTGGCTATAGCCCCTTCAATCCATTCAGCTGACAATATTTCCTGATGTTTCGAAGGCCAAGGGCATAGGACAATCCTGTGGTGTCTGTTTACCTTCTCTCTTCTTCCCCCATCCCTCAAGCTTTTTCTTGTGGAATTCCTACTTTTGCATTGTTGCACAAGGTCCTGATATGACAGCAATCCCAGCCTTGGCGATTGCCCAGGGTGCGGGAGCCCCAGCTCCTGGTCTCCTGGAGAAGCCCAGCAGAAAGCCTTCTGTGGTCTCTCCAGGACATCACCCCCCCTGGTGGAATGACAGGGAACTTTCCTGGCTTCAGAAAAGCAGGGCAACCTGGCAGCCGTCCCCCCTCTCCTCTGCAGTTACAGTGTGGTTAATAATTATTACTCTGTGTTAATCACGACAGTGGAAGAGTTGCAGGCCGTTATTTCGAAATGATCGGCTCCAGTCAATGACTACTTATGACAGCAAAAGCGAAACATCAGCTCCGGGAAGCCCCCATGTAAATGGAGAGTCGAATGAAAGATCAGGAATAATGGAACATGTATTTAGTTCCATTTTCCTCGCTAAAAGGGCCGTGTCAGAGTAATTTCCCCTTCCAGGTACGATACCTCTCCATTATTTACAATATCTTCTTGGGGGAATAAAACAACGCAGAACTGCTCCTCCTCATCTCCCACTCCCTGCCTCACCCTCCCCTCTCCCCACCCCCCATCAATTGTGTCTCTTTCTGGAGTTTGGCAAACACAGCTACTTTCTCCTGCTGTGCTTTCAGTGGAGCTGAAATGAATGTGGCTCTAGTATGTTTTTCCCTTAATCATTCTTTTTCTTTCTTTTTTGCAGGAGGACATTTTCACGAAGCACAATCACAGAAGAACAGAATGTCCTGATGTTTGGGTGAGAAGCATGCATTTTTTTCTTCCCCTTGAATAAAAATTACACTCCATAACCATAATATCAGAGGGCTAAAGGCCATCTTTCAAAGTTTTTCATAATCTTGCGCTACCCTCTGTGCTCAATCTTATTTCTGACAGCCCCCTCCCTACCACCCCGGGGCGTAGTGGTTCCTTGAAGATACTAAGTTCATTTCACTCCCCGGAACCTACGCCCATGTTAATCCTGCAGTGTGGAATGTGGCATTCCCCTACCTCACTTCCCACGGTCATCCGATGCCTGAACAATCTTTAAGACCTTCTCAAGATCCATCCCTTTTAAGATGCCACGACACTTTCTGTTCATACAGAGTTTTAAGGATTTGTACACTAGTTTCTTTTCATTGTGAGCTTGTAACAGGTAAGTCATTTACTAAATATATGCTGAAATATTTTCACTAGTGGTATCTGCTTTTTTAAAAGAAACTCATTTCAGAAATGAGAGAAGCAAGGATACTCAGAGAGGATAAGTGACTTGTAGATCACATGTCCAGGAAATGGCAGATAAGTTACTAGAACCCAGGTGTTTTAATTTCAAGTTCAGCATTCTTTCTCCTCTGCTATGCTGCATTCTCACTGCAATTGCCTCTGACCTCTCCTTTTGCTAATCAGTGTGCTTAACTTGGGCACCTAACTTTCTTTCTTTCTTTCTTTTTTTTTTTGAGACAGAGTCTCACTCTGTTGCTCAAACTGGAGTGCAGTGGCACCATCTCGGCTCACTGCAACCTCCGCCTCCCAGGTTCAAGCGATTCTCCTGTCTCAGCCTCCCTAGCAGCTGGGACCACAGATGCCCACCACCATGCTTGGCTAATTTTTGTATTTTTAGTAGAGATGGGGTTTCACCATATTGGCCAGGCTGGTCTCGAACTCCTGACCTTATGATCTGCCCACCTCAGCCTCCCAAAGTACTAGGATCACAGGCGTGAGCCCCCGTGCCCCGCCTGGGCACTTCACCTTCATCTTCCCCACTAGATTGCAAATTCCTTAAAGGCAGGGTCTATGACTTATGTTTCTCTTGCACCTTCCATCTGAAGTGAAAGTTTTGTATTAATTCCCTGTAGCCATTGCCAACTTTTGTATTAATTCCCTATACCCATTGCCACCCCAACTTTTCTCCTGTCTGTCAAGACTGGCACAGCATTATGGAGTGACACTGTGGAAGATCTTTGTCCTGATGCTGGGACCCCTGTGGGCCTGGGATGGAAAGCACCCACGACCTCTGTTTCTCTCTAAGGCTGACACTGGGACCCATCCAGTTCTGCTCCACTAATCTGGATCCCTCTTTCACATACAGAAGCTGACCACAGGGAATGTCAGGATGCCAAAAATCTCCTCTGGGACTTTATATATGGCTTGAATTTCACCACTACAACTTCTACCATCAGGGAAAGCCACTAACACCTCTGGCCCTGTTTAAACAAGGTACTATCTTCTCTTTCCTTTTGACTGATGAGCTCAGAAAAAACCCTATGATAAAGGAATGTGCCAAATTGCTCTGTGGTTTCTATATCTAGCTCATCCCAGGACCTATGAATCACCTCTGTGCTTTTGATAAGCTTTAAAGTCCAATGAATGCTAAGTTCTCTTAATGTCATCATTGCATTTCACAGTTTGTACTAATAATGAATGCAGTCATGTGTATAGCAAGTTGTCATTGGCAAAGTTTTCTTGTATGTTAGAAGCAAGTAGATATATACTAAGAAGACTGCCAGGTTCCACCGCTGCTGCTAAGAGCACAGATTTCAGAGTGGGTTTGATTCCTGGCTCCAGGGCTCATTCCACTGTGGTTTCAGCAAAGTTACTTAACCTCTATCTAATGTCAATCTCCTCAATGGTAAAATGGGAAAAGAATGTGAACATCATAGAGTTGTTATGAGAATTAAATGAGAGGCTTGTAAACCACAGTATCTGGCACAAGAGAAACTGCTACTTACAGGACAATTTCTCTGTGACAGTCATTGTTCTGTCACTAACTGGTGGTGTGACTTTGGGAAATCAGACAGCCTTATTTTCCTCCTCTGGAAAGCAAGAAACATGGCATCCTGATACATTTTGGTTTTCAGGCCAACACATTAAGGTAGGTAGTCACAGTTTTGGTCCCCGCCATAGGGACTATTGTAATTTCCATATATTTGCTCATAATAGTTATTAAATCCTTGGTTCCAGTTTTGGCCCTAACCTGAAACAATGCACAATGATTGCTAGAACACAACCTCTGACTCCCAATCCTAACAAAAAATGACGTATTCCTTTCCCTTACTCTGCAAATCTTAGAAAGCAGTGTAATTGTTTCTATTTTCTTTTCTTTTCTTTTCTTTTTTTTTTGAGACGGAGCCTCACTCTGTTGCCAGGCTGGAATGCAGTGGCATGATCTTGGCTCACTGCAACCTCCAGCTCTGTGGTTCAAGCAATTCTCCTGCCTCAGCCTCCTGAGTAGCTGGGATTACAGGCGCACACCACCACGCCCAGCTACTTTTTGTATTTTTAGTAGAGATGGGGTTTCACCATGTTGGCCAGTATGGTCTCAATCTCTTGACCTCGTGATCCTCCCACCTCGACCTTCCAAAGTGCTGGGATTACAAGCATGAGCTACTGTGCCAGGCCAATTGTCTCTATTTTTAAATGTGGAAACTGAGGCTTAGGAGAGTAAGTGCCTTGTGCAAGGTGATGGAGCTGATATATGATGGATCAAGGGTTGAAACAAGATCTATTGATTCCTAGCCCCATGCAGCATTCATGAAGATGCAGGGCTTCTTCTACAAGTCTCTGGATGATTTCTTGTCCTTGTGCAGATTCCATCTTGGTTTTGGCCCCTGGTTTCTAGAGAAGGGGTCACTGCTCTCCACCCCTGGGAACAACAGCATTGCCTGAGAACCATCCCTCTCAGAAACTCAGTGGAGGAGGACACAGTGACCTTGAGGCTGAGCCCGCTCTGCTTTGTCTCCCCTTCTGCTCCTCCCAGACTGCCCTGGGAGATCTTGCCTCTAATGGCATTAGTGTGTGCCTTCTGCAATGTTGATTAAATTATCGAATTGTTTGGAATTGGATGGAGCTCCTGAGTCAGGAATGCCACTTGACAACCCTGGGAACTGGGGTCTGGTTTCTGCCTCAGGAGCCAGCATAAAGTATGCAATTATTCTTCATGGGGGTAGGAGAAGGCAGCACAGGTGGAGAGAACCAGCACCCTTCTTGAGGAAGGGAGGATCCGGTTGGGGCTCTACCTGAAGGGCCTACAATGGCTTTCATTCCTCCCTTCCTCTCGTTCATAGTCACACTTCTCTCTGTCATGATAGGACAGTGTGGGGAGCAGTCTAAAAAGATGTTTCTCTATAAACTCCCAGCAAAGAAACCCCCACCAATTTAGGACTATAGCTTTTCGTAGTTGGAAAAAGCCTCCAGGCCATTTAGTCTTACCCTTAGTTTTAGTTTCCGAGGTTGCATAACAAATGACCACAAACTGGGTAAGTTAAAACAATAGTTTTTGCTCTCATAGTGCCGGAGGCCAGAAGTCAGAAATCACAGTTTCAGCAGGTCCAGGCTTCTTTTGAAATTTCTAGGGAGAAATCCTGCCTTGCCTCTTCCAGCTTCTGCTGGTTGTCCACTATCCTTGGCATTCCTTGCCTGGAGCTGTCTCACTCCAATTGTTGCCTTTGTCCTCACATGGTCGTGGCCATCTTCCATGTGTGTGTGCATGTGTGTGTGTGTTCACATGCTCTTCTCATAAAGACACCGGTCGTTGGATTTAGGGCTCACTCAAATCCAGTATAACCTCATCTTAACTTGGTTGTGTCTGCAAAGACCATATTTCCAAATAAAGTTACATGCTGGGGTACCAGGAGTTAGATTTGAACACATGTAACTTTTCGGAAAACATGATTCAGCTCCACTCCACACTCTGTAAGAATATCTCCTACATCAGCTCAGCAAGTCGTCATTCTTTATTTCCTTGGATCCATCTGATAATAGGACATTCACCACCTTATAACTTTTAAAGGGTCTAGAATATATTACCAATAACCTTGAATACTATCATAGTTTTACAGTACTCTTAGCAAGAAGATTCTTAAATTCTAGGCTAAGTTTTTCTTGTGAACTTTCATCCAGTGAAAGCAATGATTTCTCCAAAAGCCTTTTGGCTTTTCTCTATCACTTACCTTTTTTCTGATGGCAATACAGTGAGCAGCTGGGAGGCTCCTGTTCCCCATCACAGTTTTGTGTGCATCCCAGTGAGAGAAAGAGACCCATCATTATCACAATAAAATGCTCATGATTAGCATCCCTAGAGGACTCTTTGCCTTCAAAGCCTTTCAGTCCCCTTCTTTGGCACACATTCAAGTTCACCAGCATGGTTGCCCACCCTCTTGAGTTTCCTTCCTCCCACATAACCTTGGCCTTGTGACCTGGATAGTTTTTTTGCCCTACTTCACACCGTGGAAGCCAGGGAGACCAGAGTGAGCCCCAGAGAGTGCACTGAGACAGGCAATTTTGTGTGTGTGTGTGTGTATGTGTGCGCACGTGTGTGTGCATGCACACGTGTGCACAGTGCCTATGATTAAAAGGGTCCGTTGGGTTTAATTGATGCATTTGATTACCATGATGACTCCCTCCCTGGAGCTTTCCAAAACAGCCAGATGTACCAAGAGGACCACCTCCAGTTTTTGCCTTTGGTTCAAACTGTGGGCAGGGGCACAGGGAATGGTGAGGATTATGTGGACCTGCACAATGGGAGAAAAACTTAAGCCTTATTTCTATAGAACCCAACTGCCATCTCTTTCCACCAGGACACCAATTAAAGGATCTCTAGCCTATCGAGTCCTGGGGATAAAAGTGAAAAGGCAGACTTGGAGGAAGCCGACTGTGCTGCTACTCCTGGGGACCCCTGCCCCCAGCCGTCCCATCCACCCACTGCCTCTTTTCACTGCTAGATGGATGATCAAGAAAAATCAAATGAGAGAGCTCATTTAAAGTTGTTATTGTAGGAGGAGATAATCCTTTCTTAGCCCACTCCCCACTCTCTTTTCAGCTTGCACTGGGTGTAATGTCCTGGACCCAGGTCTGGGAATGGCTATTGTCACTAAAGCTTAGGCAAGTGGAGTTGAGTCTGATTCTTGCCTTCTGTATAGCTGCAGAAATGTGATATTAGGCTGTTTGGCTGCGATTAGATGCCAGCAACTCTAACTTGGCTTCATTCTTACCACAAGGCTTCAGTGCACTGACTATCAGCTCTGATGGCACAAGAATAGGTGAGACTGTCACTGCTGCAGCACACGAAGTGAAAAGCCTGACTGGTCAGGGAGGCTGATGACTTTGAGTCTAGTCCTATTGCTGCCTTTAACTGTCTTTCTGAGTCAGGCCACACTTTTCTTACCTTAGGGATTCAGGAAAATCCCCAAGTTTCCTTCTGGCTCTGAAGTCCTGCTTGTGGGTGGAGAAAGTGCCCTTAGGGAGATTAGAAGATTGGTGTCATCTCTGCTCCAGGGTGATCTTAGGATTCGGAAAGGGAAGCAGCTGCTTCTCTAATGGTGGACAGAGCTCTGGGCCAGAGGGTCACAAAGCTGGGTTCATCCCAAGTGTTGACCAACTGTCTAACCTGGAAAATGTAGTTAACCTTTATATGCCACCAACTCTCTTTCAAAAGCAGAAACCACACCCTCCACAGTTCTTAAGTTTTCTCCAAAGAAAACCATTGAGATAAATAAAATGACAAGCTAAATTTTCCTTTGGGCTGTGTTAGCAGAATTGCACCATCACAAGCAGCAGAGGGGAGAATCTATTTAGAAACATCCACTGCAAGCGCCTGTGCTCTATCAGTACGTTTATGCTGAGTGGCTATGCTTTTGATCAATGGCTCAAACTGGCTGCATAATAGAAGCATACTTTATTATTTAATTCGGATTCTGGTTGATCACTTTTGAAGATTTACTGAGTTTTGGGTATAATTTGGCAACCTGTACTTTTAACAAATCTGAAAAAGCTGTAAAGGTAATTTGGATGCTTATCCAGGGCTGAGAGACACTGATTTATGCATTTAATTTAGCAAATTTTCATCGAGGCTGTGGCTGTGTGGAATGTAAAAACTGTGTAAGGGTTAGTCTGGTCTTGGCTTTCTAGGAAATCCTGGCAATTTTTGCTACCAGAGGAGGCAGGTATGAATGCAATGAATTGTAATCGGGTAAAACTCAGGCGCCAATAACTACAACAGAGGAGTGGACAATCAGAACACAGGGTAACTATGAACAATTAGTGTGTCTGTTCCAGTATATTGTCAGGCAGGGTACACCTCTGACTGTAATTTGTTTGATGAGTACTCCATTCATGGTGGTGATGCCTCAGAGGAGCAACATTGGAATTGAACCTCAAAGAGTCAGAAGGATACAAACATATCTCTGAATTTGCTTAATGTGTGGAAGAACACAACAATGAAGGATAAACCATAAAAATAACAAATTTACCCTCAGAAAGAGAGAAAGAATAGAGACCAGGATAGAGATTAGACTTTAAATATGCCATGCTTTATAGATTTGCTTTTGAAGCTATGCAAATATTTTTACATAATTTTGTAACAAAGACAAAAAAGCAATTCCTAAAAATTTAGAAAGTAAAATGAAAGCAAAAATAAAGTACTTAAATGTATTTGCAGTTACAGCATAATCATACCAGGGAAGTATTTCAAGTACTGTAAAAAAATAAGTGTATTTTTTATGTCCTTAGTGGGGTATACCTTAAGAACAACAACAACAACAATAACAACAAAACAAAACAAAATCTTAAGCTATTCTTAGTAATCATATTGCTGGTGGTAGTGTTGGTATGGCTATTCTGAAGTTATAGTGTCTGCAAAGTATGTTAGGTATGCATATTGTTTTATGTGTATGTGCTGTATATGAGTGATCATATGATTGTCATAGAGAACGGGGAATTTTTTTCTTTTTCTTTTTCTTTTTTTTTTTTTTTTTGAGATGGAGCCTTGCTCAGTCACCAGGCTGGAGTATAGTGGCGTGATCTTGGCTCACTGCAACCTCCATCTCTGTGGTTCAAGCGATTCTCCTGCCTCAGCCTCCCGAGTAACTGGGATTACAGTCATGCGTCACCACTCCTGCCTGATTTTGTATTTTCAGTAGAGACAGGGTTTCTCCATGTTGGCCAGACTGGTCTCAAACTCCTGACCTCAGGTGATCTGCCTGTCTCGGCCTCCCAAAGTTCTGGGTTTACAGGCGTGAGCCACCATGCCTGGCTGGGATTTTTTTCTTATGGGAGAAAGATACAGATGTGGGATTGACGAAGTGAAGAAAAACCTGGTTCTGTATTTACACTGGAAGTATCATTAGGAACTTGAGATCTACATTATTTTAAAAAAATACATGTTTACGGGCTCTGTCTACCAAAAAGAACAAAAATAATGAGCAACCTAGTAGTACTGAACACCTCTGACTCCCAGACTATGTTTTCTAAATACCATTTTCTCTTAAAAGGAACTGGAGTTTCTTGAAGAAATGTCTGAGTCCAGATTCATGGAGGAAATATACAAGTCTGGAAAGTCTTGTTATACCAGAAAACAGAGTAAGTATCAAACACTACTGTCATGTCAAAAGGACTCAGGAATGTACTTGAATAGATTCTTATTGATCAAACATGAAATAATTTGAGCATAAGAAAGGATAATAACTGTAAAGGATTGAAATTCACAACAAATATGTTCACTTTATGAGTTTATAATGATATCTCTACTAGTCATTGAAAAACTTTCATTATTTTAAAAACTAAGTAAAAGGAGAAAAAATCAAGCATTTATTTTGATTCTGTTATATGATCTATATCTTGGGACAATCAAGTAGATGAGGGGAAGTTGCTCTTTATAAAAATATTTCAGTAACAAACAAATAAGTAATAATGGAATTAAAATGTGACAATTTTGCAAGCCCCCCTAATTAGGCTTGCCAGATATGGCAAATAAAAACATTAGGCCCCTTGCTTAAATATGAATTTCAGATAAACAACACATAATTGCTTATTATATGTCTCATGAAATATTTGGAATATACCAGAGGACTTTAACAAAGTTCATGGAAAATGGAATTAAACATAAAAATAAAAAATAGAAACTTTATTTCTCAACATAAGCCTCGTCAAGTTTAATACACTTTTGTTAGTGATGATACTAGCCATTTAGTCCATCCCTAAATAACTGAGGGCCCTGTAAATTTAACCATTCAATGCAGTCTTTTTACATTATTAACTAAAGAAAATGGGTACCATTTAAAGATCTTTTTAACATTAGGAAACAAAAGGAAGTCAGAATGAGACAAATCAGGACTATAAGGTGGATACGTAATGATTTTCCATCAAAACTCTCACAAAACTGCCTTTGTTTGATGAGAGGAAGGAGCAGGAATATTGTGATTGAGAAGGACTTGGTGAAGTGAGTGTGAGTTTTTCTGCTAAAGTTTTGTCTAACTTTCTCAAAACACTCTCATAATAATCTGATGCAATTGTTCTTTGGCCTTCCGGAAAGCCAACACACAAAATGTCTTGATCATCCCAAAAAACTGTTGCCACGGCCTTTGCTCTTGACCAGTCCACCTTTACTTTGACTGGACCACTTCCACCTCTTGGTAGCCATTGTTTTGAGTGTCCTTTGTCTTCAGGATTGTACTGGTAAAGCCATGTTTTATCTCTAGTTAAGACAATTCAAAGAAATGCTTTGAAGCAATGAGGGGGATCAAGATCCACTGAGCTTTTCAATTTCCTTTGAAAGCTCTGCATTTGTTTGCAGCTAATCTGGGTGCAATGATTTTGACACTCATCAACAGTCAGTTTTCTCAACTTTAATTTTTTGGTTAGAATTGTGTAAGCTGAACCAATTGAGGTATGTATCGTGTTGACTATTTTTTGTGCTGTTAATCATTGGTCCTCTTCAATTAGGGCATGAACAAGATTAATTTTATCCTTAAAACTTTATGTGGATAGTCTGCTGCTGTAGGCTTCAAATTCAAAATTGTCCCATCCCTTCTCAAGACAAGTTATTCATTTGTAAGCTGCTGGTTTCTTTGGGGCATTGTCACCATAAAGATTTCATAAAACAGCAATGATTTCACTATTTTTTCAAGCTTCCCCATAAATTTGATGGTTCTTGCCTCAATTTTAGCAGAATTCATGTTGCTCTGATGGGGGCTCTTTTCAAACTGATGTCTTATCTTTCTTGGTTCATCAAACTAGCTTCTGTTCAGACATGTTATAACAGATTAGAGTAAGTGTATTTTGATGCAAAAGGTTTTTGAAATCCTCGCGTTGGTTTTTCATAATACACATTTTCCATTAATTTTTGAAGGCCCCTATACTTATTCTAAATGATCATTCATTGTTTATCTGAAATTCAAATGCAACTAGATATTCTATATTTTGTTTGGCAACCCAACAATGAGTTTATAAATCTAGGCAATGATCATTGATATTGTGTGACATCACATGCATGCACATACAAAAGAAATGATCAGACCTTATGACCCTCCTGATAGAAATACCATGACCTATGAAGTAGCCTTATCAAATTATTGAGCTTGACTCAATCAAGCTGGCAAATCTAATGACAAATTTATGGGAAATACAAGGGGAGAGAGGGACACGTTAAACAATGTGCAATCAGGAAAATACAGGCTGTCAGAAACCCTGTACAACAAATGACCTAATTTTATAAATAAAATGAGAAAGAAAGATAAAACAATCATTGATATTTAGTATTATGTAAGTATTTTTAAATTTTTTGTTGAATGTGATATTGCTATTGTGGTTACTATTTTTTAAAGAATCCCTTTCTTGAGATACATGCTGAAATACTGAAAGTTTAAATATGATTTGCTTCAAAACAATCATGAGTGTGGGTAAAGTGTAGCCAAAGCAAGAATAACCACACACTAATCATTGTTGAAGCTAAGGGAGGCATTCATTATACTATTTTGATATGTGAGAAATCAGTATATTATTTTTGCTTTTGTACATATTTAAAATTATGTATAGTATTTTTTTTTTTTTTTTTTTTGAGGCAGAGTCTCGCTCTGTCGCCCAGGCTGGAGTGCAGTGGCCGGATCTCAGCTCACTGCAAGCTCCACCTCCCAGGTTTATGCCATTCTCCTGCCTCAGCCTCCCAAGTAGCTGGGACTACAGGTGCCCGCCACCTCGCCCGGCTAGATTTTTGTATTTTTTAGTAGAGATGGGGTTTCACCGTGTTAGCCAGGATGGTCTTGATCTCCTGACCTCGTGATCCGCCCGTCTCGGCCTCCCAAAGTGCTGGGATTACAGGCTTGAGCCACCGCGCCCGGCCATGTATAGTATTCTTTAAACAAAATTAAGGAGGATCTCAGTTGATTAGGTAGGATAGACATTTCAAGCACTATTCTAGGTGCTTTATTTATATTATCTCATTTTAATCTCATAGATACCAAATGAAGTAGGTATTACAGCATTACTCTTATTTCACATATGAAGAACTGAGTCACACACAAATCAAGTAACTTGCCCAAGGTCATCTAGGAGTAAATGGTGAAGCTAGAGTTTGAACCCAAGAAGTCTAACTCCAGACAGTGTAAGCCCATGATCTTAACCACAACACTCATCCCCTGAACTGGCAAAGTTGGTTTATCTGCTTTGATATTTGTGGCTGCTACTTGGGGTCATCTGGTCCTGTGCAGTCCTGCTTCTCATGTGGTGCACTTGGTAGTGATGGTCTTGTCATTGGCGGTATGCTCTGTTTTGTAGGCATTCTAGCGTGAGATGGGTGATCTGACTAAATGGGCTTTAAGGTCACATCTAATTATGCGATTCTACGATTCTAAGTAGGTTTTCTCCCCCACGAAAGTGAGTGTCCTGAGAGTGTGGTGCAGCAAAACTTTACCTTGAGGAGCTATAAAGACAACTAGGAGAGAAATCAGTAACCCAGGATGACGCAGCACAGGGAGCCTTGGGCTCTGCAGATTGGCAGACAAGTCACAGGGCCTGCCATTCCTCAAGAAAGGCTGTCTTCTTCCTTACCAAGCCTCTGCCCTGCAAAAGGCTGCATGTAGACTGGATACCTCCCTTTTCCAGGTCACATACTTGGTTTGGATATTTGCAAAATGTTTTCATCGGCTTCTCGATATAAACATGATTGTCTTTACAAAGACCCACTCCACTCCCCCAGGAGGTAGACAGTGCCTGGAAATGCCTTGTTTTTTAACACTACAGCTCCTCCACGCTGGACCAAACCTTCCCCAAACTGCCATCTTGCCAAGAGCTGAAACGTGAATGCCTCTCCTTGAAGAATGCAACTGAAGTTCTCTACATGCCAGCTCTTCCCTTTCATTCTAACATCTCCTGTTCTTTTGCTACACACATCTCTTTGAGTAGAAGCAGCTTGGGGTCACATCCAGAGGCACTGGACAGGTGGCTTTAAAGGCCAACATAGCAGGCTCTGAAGCTGTAACAGGTGCATTGGTTTTTATCAGTTTATTGGAAGGAAAGATGGGTCCATGTACAAGGCTACTTTTTCCAGATTGGGGACAATCTTATAGGTTGGCAGACACATATGTATTATTTTTCATAACTCAAAACTATCTATGGAGCTGCCAAGAGTCAATTCCAGCTCTCTGTTTGGATAAGATAGAGGTTTCAAAGGAAAGTTTTCCTTGGCAAAGTGTATGTCTTGGCGCTAACAGTCCTATGATGAAAATACCCAAGACCAAAGGCGATACAGGGCTGCTTTCAATTACTGGGGTTGAGCTCATTGGGAATAGGTCTCATGATATTCTTTGGATTAGGAGCAGACCTTGTTTCGATTGGCAAGCCAGGGGAAAAAGAAAGAGATCATTTCTCTGCTATTTGGTGGACTTTTCCAATTATGGAAAGGTAATTCAAATCTTTGGTGACTTTGGAAATCTTCCCATTGGAAAATTTCTATTGATTTTTGGTGTTTGCCTTATTCTGGAGCACTGAGAATTTTCTGGAGTGAGCAGAGTCTAAATTGTCCAGGGGCTTGATAAGAATTCTCAGGCAGTGGCACTGGCAGAAGTGCAGCTTGGGACTTACCCAAATGCCTCAGAAGCAGGCTCTGGCTTTTCATGTGAATTGAACTCATTACTAACAAAAGAAGAGCATCCCAGGATGCTGGCAGAGAGCAAATCAGAAACATCTTCAAGGCCGAGAACCTAGAGAAGCTTAAGTACAGTCAATAGAAAACGAACTCAGTGGGAGAGGGTGGGGAAGAATATTTCTCTTTTTGGATTGCAAGTCAATAACATTTTTTTTTGTTTTTTTTTTAACTTTGCTGATGATCCTCAGTCACTAATAAGGAAGCTGATGTGCTCTGTCTAGACAACTCATTTCATGAAGGTCAAAGAGGGTAGGCCTTGTCCTTTGATCCTTGACACTATTCTGCAGTCTCTTTTGAACTTCACACTTGCTGAGAAATTTGGGTGGAGATGAAATGAGAAAACTTTGACTAAAATAAGCAGTGCCCATTTTTAAAAGTTTTATTTCTTGTCATAATTTTCTAACAGCTGCATTTGGCTCAGCAGCTGAATGTGGCCCTCCACCCACCCAGGCCCCCATCTCCTTCAAAAAGCCTTCAACCTTCCATGCTGGTCTAGACCCATGGCTCTCCTAATTACCATCTATCTGATCCTGGGCAAGCCTCAGTCATTTCAGCTGCAGAGAAGGCATGCAGTACATCAGTGCTTTGGAATTCCTTTTCCCAGTGACTGAAAATATACTGAATGAATGAATGAATGAATGGCGATTTTGAATACAGCCTAAGATACACCTTTGGTAAACCCAGTGTATACTAAAAACACAATTTCTTTTCTTTTCTTCTCTTTTCTTTCCTTTTCTTTCCTTTCCTTTCCTTTCCTTCCTTCTCCCTCCCTCCCTCCCTCCCTCCCTCCCTTCCTTCCTTCCTTCCTTCTTTCTTTCTTTCTCTTTCTTTCTTTCTTTCTTTCTTTCTTTCTTTCTTTCTTTCTTTCTTTCTTTCTTTCTTTCTTTCTTTCTTTCTTTCTTCTTTCTTTCTCACAGTCTCACTCTGTTGTCCAGGCTGGAATGCAGTGGCCTGATTTTGGCTCACTGCAACATCCACCTCCCAGGTTCAGCAATTCTCCTGGGATTCTCCTGAGTAGCTGGGATTATAAGCATGCACCATGATGCCTGACTAATTTTTGTATTTTTAGTAAAGACAGAATTTCACCATGCTGGCCAAGCTGGTCTTGAACTCCTGACCTTAAGTGGTCCACCCACCTCAGCCTCCCAAAGTACTGGATTACAGGCAGGAGCCACTGCACCCAGTCAGAACACAATTTCCTTGGTCCCTTTGCAAATTAGAAATGTCCAGGTGAGCTGTTCTCCTGATCACTTCCACCTGAGCCATGAATGACTTGGCTCTTAGTTGAATCAGAGTTCCCAGCCCTGTCCTTGGAGCAGTAGCCACGTAATCAATATTCCCAATGACAGTCTCATCACAGCCTCTGCCATCTCACTGAGAAAATAGAAGTAGGGGCCTTCTGTCTGCCCCTCTCCACAGACTAGAGGTCCACATGCTAGGTTTCCATGCGGAGAATCACCAATGCAGAGTTGCTGGGATCCATCTCACCATGACAGTTCTACCCATGGCATTTCCTCCTCTCCCATCTTTCCCGGCCATCCTCAAGCTTTCTACAGCAGGAGCAGAAAGTGTCTGGAAGGGATCAAGCATTGGCAGAACTGAGCAACTTCAAATTTAATTTCCTGAAAGGACACAAGCATCGGCAGTGTGCAGTGACAGAGTACCTCCCCAACCACCCTCACCACTGAGAAGGGGCCCCTAAGGCTGCAGTCTGCTTGAGGCAGATGGGAGGATGTGGGGCCAGCAGTCAGGCTCCTCTGATATGAAGATCTCACCCAGCCTGATGACAATGTCCACTCCTTCTTCCCCATCTTCTCTCATCCTGGACAAGGGCTCTGAGCCAAAGGCACCTTCCCTACCTCCTCACCCTTCTCCTTACTACGTTTCTCTAGGTTCCTCTTTGAACATGCTTGATTGGGACTTGCTCACTCCAAACTGGGGACTTAGCAAGGTTGATTTCTACATTTGGGATGTCCTGCCAATATTTCCTGCCCCTCTTCTAAAATCTTGCTCTATTTCATCTCCTTCTGGAGCCCAGATCACTCGTTAACATCTGCATCCACATTAGGGCTCAATTTATCATCATTTCACAAAAAGCCAGAGCCAGAGGTGGTCTTAATAGATTACTCAACTGCCTTATGTTCCTTTGGGGAAACTGAGGCCCAGAGTGGGGAAGGAACTTGTACAACTTGTACATTGAGGAAGTGGTAGATTCGTGGTTACAACTCAGGGCTGGCCTCTCCGAGTCCGGAACCCTTCCCTCTGTGTTGACTTGTCTTGCTTCTCCTTTTCAAGCATCTGACCCATGTTTTCTGTTAATTTCTAAACTGTGTAAGGACAGCGACCTCTTTTCCTTTTAGAGCTTCATGATGCCTACCACAGCTAATACCTCATACTTTCAGCACATTATATACTTTTAGAAGTTATTTACATTATTTCATTTTTTCCTCGTAAGATTACTTTCTAGCAGCAGCAGCAGAGATGTAATTGACCCCCATTTACAGATGATGCAGCTTTAAGGCAGAGAATTCCATGGCTGGCCCAAGGACACCAAGACATGTGGGCTCATGTGGGAAAACAGAAGGCCCTGGCACAAAATCACAATACAGACAGTGAAACTGATTGTTACCTAACAAGACCTGTAGCCAAGGGAGCTCTGATGCTCAGAGAAGATGATGGGGTGCTCATGGGTCAGTGCACGGTCCGATATTTCCCTGTGGTTCTCCACTCACTGGATGCCTGATTCTCTCGTACTGTGATTTAAAAACAACAAGGTTCAGAATCACAGTGGAGTCAGGAAGAGGGAGCTTGCCATTAGTACTGATTATTTAAGCAAACTCTCGTTCTTCCCTCCCATATCCTGCCCTCATCCCTCCAATGTGCTGTGTGCAGATGTCCTATGGGTTCCTAGGAGAATGCTCTGATACAGACAGCAGGCCTGGTCTCCTCTTGTACCTCCCCATCCCATTTGTGCTGGGGGAAATGTAGTCACATCATTTGCATTTATCAGGAGAATATGCCTCCTTGTCTGTAGCCTTTAGTCTGACTGAATTGCTTTTCTGCTTCATGAGACACACAGCACAGCAGCCCAGCGCTCCTTTCTCCTCTTCACTTCACCAGCGTCGGGCCGTAACCCACTTTGCTCTCCGGTGCATTTATCATATTGATCGTATAAGAAATAGATCATAAGAAGAATGAAATTACCGAATGCAATGATCTGGGGCATCCTATGGACCAGATCAATCTTGGGGCAGCCAGGAAAAAAAGTCCCTTGCTGTGACGTTTTCCAAAGTTGATTTTCATTGCAAATAGAAATTTCCATCAGCTGAGGCACCCTGGAGGGAAAAGTCTGCTGTGCTGACAAGGGGTGTGTGTGTGTGTGTGTGTGTGTGTGTGTGTGTTGTCTGAGAAAATGAGGAGGTGGGAGGGAGGGAGAAAGAGGGAGAGAGGGAGGGAAAATGGGAGCTTGAGAAAATTCATTCATTAGAAAGAAGACTTCCTTAGCTAGATCTCATTTGAAATGGATGTTTGAGGCTCTAGCTATAATAAAACCCATTTTTTCTTGCCTAGCTCAGATTCTCTAAATTGTTCTTTTATTCTGTGCATGTGTGTTTGTATGGAAAAAATGGAAAAAGGTGACTCTTACTTGTTTAGAAGACCCCTCAAAGACACTTTCAAATTCTGTGTGAACTCCTGGGCTGAGAGCCACCTGTCTTATCACCCTGGACCTGGTCTGGGAATGTGCAGTGTCGGTGGGAGGCTGGAGTTTTAACAACATAGTTAGTATAGGGCAGTGTGGAATTTATTTGTAGACTGTTCCTTGAAAATATAAGCTTAAAGCCCCTCCTCTCCTAGACCCGAGGCTCCAGACATGACCTCTGCCATTGTAAGAATATTCTCCCTGTCTGGAGACAAGGCTGGTGGGTTCAGCTGAGACTGGAAACCCAAGTGAACAAGGTCTCTGGCAGCCTGCCACCACCTCAGACTGAGGCAGAAACCCACAGTGGGAATGCGGTCCGAGGCCCCCGTCGCCCCCTTCCCACTGTGAAATCCATCCCCAGACACTGAGACTCAGTGTTATTGGCTTTGGCAACATTCGTCATGCCAATAAACTCATTGAAATTGAAGAAACCAGAGGGGGGATGGAGATCAGGGAATAGAAGGGAGTGAGGAGGGAGAAGGGAGGGGAGTGTGCAGAGGACAGCAGGGAACAGGAGCTGCCCTCAGACTCTCGGGTGAGCTGAAAGTGAGAGACGTCATGGATGCCAAGTAGTTGAGTTCATGGAGGAGAGAAGGCACAGGCACGAACAAACCTCGTCCCAATCCTCCAAAGCTGTCTCTGCCTGCTCCCTGTCACCACTGAAGCATCTGTGCTCACGGAAATATCTCTGGAAACCTTCCTGTGGGGCAAATGGCCAAGGAAACACACGTGTGCACACACATACACACACACTGTCATCAATGAGACAATGAGAAATAAAACACCATGGAATATATCTGCCAGGACTATAGGGAAGTATACCAGCCACTCATCTGAAGCCAGAGGAGAACCAGGCTGGGTTGAGGAGCTGAGCAGTTTCCTGCTAGCACTACCCTGTCCCCATCCCAGCCCTACTCCAGTGCTACATTCTGCCCTGGTATATGCTCCTAGGTGTGCAAGTTTTCTAGAGTTAGAAATGCTACTCAGAATTCATCCAGGATAGCTCTGTATTGTTTTCCCTGGATAGAAGACTGCCTCTCCTAATCCCGAAGACCCTCAAAAGTGGTGAAAGCCATGTTTCCCAGCACTTGTTGTCAGGGAAGTCCCCTCATTCCCTGATACTGTAGCCTTGGCTGTTTCCCTTGTCTCTGTCATGATTGGACACAACCATGCCAGGAAACATCAGAACCCTGCAAGCCAAGCATTTGAAAAGGGAAAACTATCAGGCTGCTCTCTGGACAAAACAACTCCTCCTTCCGTATACTCTTCTGCAGTTTATCTATTTCTAGTTGCTATTCTTGCATAGCTGAAGACTCTCTTTACTTCTTAGCAGTCCTGTTGCATTTATTCTTCTGTCTTCCTGTCCCTTGCTTGAGATATGCCTGTGTGGTCAGTGGAGAGCTGGCTTGTCATCTTAGCTGCTGTATTTCCTCACCTACCGTCCTTTCCATCTTATCCATCAAATATGCAAAAAATTTTCAGAGTATCTTCTAGGCAAGGAGAGGCAAAAGGGTAATTGGAGAAAACTGAGGCCGATTTGAAGTCTGCAAAAAGGGAAGGCAGGATAGAGAGCTCTGATAGAGAGGCAGCATCAGGTAATCCAGGAACGTGGAATGAAATTTCAAAGACGTTCTTGACTTTTTGAAAGCTGAGTTTGGTTCAGTTGTCTCAGACTTTTAAAAGAAGGTGCTAATAGAGCTAAGAATGATCACTTGAATTTAGGAAAGACCTTCTTACTTTCCAAAGAGAATTTATTTCGTAATCACATATTATTATGTTGATGTCTAATCAATCATCTAATCTATGTTGCTACTTGTCACAAGGCTGATCAAAAGTGTGGCTGTCTCAGTGCAACGCCATCCTGGCTACTGGCAAGCCTGGAAAAGTCACGTTCTTTTGACTGAGAGTAGGTTTCTGGATATATGTTTGCAAATTACAGCAAGTTGCTGAGGGAGGGAGCATTCCATGCAGGGACTTGTTGGGGGAGTTGGAAAACATCTGTCGTGTATAAGAAGAGAGCTGTAGCGTCTGCAGGGCTTCAGACCGCTGAGAAAAACTATGTGGATTCGGAGACTGACAGGAAGGAATGGGGATGGGATACAAGAATGTTCTCCCAGTGACTCCACAGGAACCTTTTTTATCAGCCAGGGGTTAATTTGAGACAAAAGGCTGGTGCTGTGAGCATGGGATTCCTGCCCCGTCCTGAGCCTGATGGATCCATTCCCTTAATGAAATGCACACAGTTTATTTTACCAACTCTAATTACTTGAAGAATGAGTATCAGGTTTCTTTATCCTTCTGCGGATCCTGAATCCCCGCCAACCCCACAACCTTACGTGCACTGAGGCTAATGGAGCTTTTATTCCAATGAGTTGAGAGCCAACCCACCTTTGTGGAGAGAGGAATATTAAAAAGAAGGAGGAGGAGAAGAAGAAAGAAATGCTTAATGTTTGTCTAGTGGATGAAAAATTTCACAAGATAAATTAAAGTGTTTTCTGGCTGAATGGAGAAACGGGGACAGGATGGTAGAGATAATTTTTCCAGGAATCAAAATGATTTATCTTATCTCTGTGTTCTTTAGACAAGAGGTTCCATTTGTTTAGTCATTTATTTTATTAGTTTTCTGAAGATCCCCCCTATTCCTCCCCCACGTCCAACACAAAGACATAGCACTTGGCACAAGGAGTATGGGGCTGGGAGACAAGACTGGGATCCCTGGATCCAGCCTGTCATTCATTCAGCCCCATGCCAGGCACTCGGCCTTGTGCTAGAGAGACAGCTGTGCTTGGATGGAAATTGTTCCTGTCCTCAAAACTACCATCAAATAGGAGATAAAGACTCATAAACCGGTGAACAGGATTCTCTGTGATAAATGCTGTGCTATCAGAACCTCTCTGCGACCCACATACCCCAATAATGACCTTTGATAAGGCTTCCAGAGATCATCTGGTATAGCAGTTCCCGGGGTTATTTTTGTCTATCAGGGGCATTTGCAATGTCTGGAGACATTTTTAATTGTCACAACTTGGGGAGGGGGATGGAATCTCTACCTACAGGGATCTTGTGGGTAGAGGCTAGAATGCTGCAAAGTATCTTTCAGTCCTACAATGCATAGGACAGCCTCTCTCAGCAAAGAATTATCCAGCCCAAATGTCAGTAGTGCCACTATTGACAAACTCTACTTTAGTCTATCCTTCTGCTTCAAGACAGGCCTGTGCTGAACCCATCCTGAGAACTGTCTGGTTTCTCTCAAATCACCGTTTCATGCTGCTGGGCTCTGCTCAGCCACTACTGAATGGACTCGAGAGAGAAAATTTCCTTTTGCCCTGCTCTAATACCTGGGGATAGAACTGTATTTTACAAATAGCACAATGGATACAATTATTTATGTGAGATGGTAGAAAAATCTTTAGGAGAGCATCTCAAATTCAGGGTGGAGTAGATGAAAACATACAATCCTGCCTGGATGCCTTATGCTTCTTTTTTGCGGAACTCTCTGTCACACACAAAACTCACTCGTAGAGTTCTTGGCAGTGGAAATAATTTGGGACTAGGTTGAGTCCTTAAATAGTTTCCCTTTTGCATGCCCCAACCATTATTCTGAATGTTTGCAAAAAATACTGCCAAGGCTTTTTCTTCTGAACTTCATGTAACTGTATGTTATGTACCATGGAGTTATTTTTGAGCAATTAAGCCTCCCCATGCCAGGTTTTCTCATCCTCTACCAAAGTCATAAAGATGGGGCCTTGTGTCTGGCTTTCCCGGGAAAGCAGATGGCACTTTGGGTACTGGCAGGAGACAGGTGTGAAGTTTCAGGGGCCGGAGGGCTTGTCTGGCATCCTATGCAAATTTGGCTGCATTTTGCATCCCTCCTAGGAGCTATAACCAAACGGAGCCTGCTTCTACATCTCTCTCTCTCTCTCTCTCATGTGTGCGTGTGTGTGACACACACACACACACACACACACACAGAGAGAGAGAGAGAGAGAGAGAGAGAGAGAGAGAGAGATTGACCGTGTGTGTTCATACATGTACTGAGGTAGCAACAGAAGTTGTTATTTTATCCTGGTCTAAATTGTACAAAAGAAGATGAATGAATCCATCAGGGTCAGCTTTCTAGGAGGACAGTATGTAATTCTCTTTTTAACTTGATCAGCTTCTGAGTCTGCTTCTTGCCTTCAGATGCTGAGACCTTAGAGTGCCTGGCTTAGCAGCTGACAGTCACCAGGAGGCTCAGCGGAGGAGTGCTGATGAATTCTTCTTACACGTAGACCGTAGGTTAGTGATAGCTGCAGTTGGTGATTTGCGTTAATTGACTTATCCTGGATTATGGGTACTGTCTTTTCCTTTAGAAGGGGCATTGTGAAGGTGACCACATGCCAAAGAGTTTTTTAGGGGCATGTCTCAATTTTAAATGCTTTTTTCTTAGATCTCCCAAAGTACTTATCAAACCACAATTTTTACATTTTAAAGAATATGTTTCCTGTAACTATCAGATTATTTATTTTGTCATGGAAACACTCTCTAGTCCCCAATGACCCAGAACCAAGAACAACAAAACCTTACTTCTTCTGACTTCCAGTTTCTGCCCCAGCTTCACCCAAGCCTAGTAACCCAGATATTTCAGGCTGGAGGAGAATTCGAATGTAATTAACTAGGTAATATAATCGTATATATTACCTCCGGGTGGAATTAATCTCTCCCTTCCCTTCATCCCAAAGCATCTTTATGTTAGCACTTTTTACTGCCTCCCTAACTTTTTTTTTTTTTTTGAGACAGAGCCTTTCTCTGTCACCCAGGCTGGAGTGCAATGGCGTAATCTTGGCTCACTGCAACCTCCACCTCCTGTGTTCCAGTGATCCTCCTACCTCAGCCTCTTGTGTCACTGGGATTACAGGCACCTGCCACCACACCCAGCTATTTTTTGTATTTTCAGTAGAGACAGGGTTTCAAGACGTTGGCCAGGCTGGTCTTGGACTCCTGACCTCAAGTGATCTCTGCCCGCCTCGGCCTCCCAAAGTGCTGGGATTACAGGCGTGAGCCACCATGCCCAGTCCCTCCCTAACTTCTATATGGATTTATGGGATCCGCTTGACAGAGCTCCATGCAGGCAGAAGTCATATTCATTCAGGTTTGCATCCCTAGAGCATTGCTGGACGCACAGGAGACCTTAATACATGACTTCAATTTAACTGATCTGTACAGATGACTGAGAAAGACCCAGGTCACAGCACTGTGATAGATGTTTGAACTTGTGTCTGTGTGTATGTGTAGGAGAGAGGCCCCAACTGGAAGATGGATTTGGAGTGAGGCTTTATGGAAGTATAACCAACTGCAACTGGGCTTTTGTGTACAGAGAAAACAATTCCCCATTGAAATATACGACTTTCCTTGGCACAGCTGTTGCCCTCCTTCTAGAGGCCTCAGTGTAAGTCACTCTTAGCATAGCAACTTCTCGGAATCTACCACGTTAAGGTCATGGCTGGAGATACAACTGATGCTGCTCCTGCCATCTCTCCTCCCTCCCTGGCCCTCTCGACAGTCCTCCTTCCCTCCATTCCTGTGCTGCAAACCCTATCCACCCTATCCACCACCCTCTTCTCTGTGTGGAGTTTCCCCAAAGGCTCTTGTAGTAGCAGTACTGTGGGGTCCTCAGGACTTTAGATTCAGAAGTGAGGTGCCTCCCTTGAGCAGTAACCACTCCATACGCTTCTTTCTGCTGAGCTCTGGGGGAGCCTGTGTGGCTGTGATAGTGTAAGTGAGCCAGGATCTGCTCTCTGTGGGATGTTCCCTCTTCTCTTGGGCACAACTATCATTCATTCAACATCTTGAAAATCACATATATTTATTGCAAACTTCCATATCAAGCACTGTGCTAAAATCTGGAATAACAGAGCTGAGTAAGACATGATTCTCGTTCTGGAGGAAACTTCAGGAGGAGAGCGATGCATAAGCAAGTAACTGTGAAACAATTTATTAAGTGAAATAGTCAAAGTGAGAATTAATAGCACAAAGGAAGAAGGAGAGACTGTGCAGAGAATGTACACTTGGTGTCTGAACCCCAGATAAATGCATAGCACACCCACAAATAAAATGGTATTGATACAGAGTTACAATGAGGAAAAGCATGTTGGCAGCATAAAAATGGTTTAACCACAGAAATGTCAACTGGAGAGCTGAAGAGTGCTGGGGACTGAGTTCGCACCCGGGTTTGAACCCAGCTTACTGCATACCAGCTGTGTAGCCTTGCACAAGTCTCTTATATTTTCAGAACTTCAGTCTCCACTTTCAGAAACTGTGGACAATAATACCCTATATACCGTGTTGATACGGGGGCAAAATTAGGTTACGGATGTAAATGTACTCTGGAATCTACAAAGTGACATGCACATGTTAGGTATTATTTTTATATTGTGGGAAGGGAGGGCAAAGAAGAAAGCTAGGAAGTTAAAAACAGGTAGGTCCTACACAGTGGGGAATGGTGGGGATGAGTGGGAGGGGTTTGTGATTAATGTGAACGCTGAAATTTCACAGATGTAATGGGCCAGTGGAGAGCTCAGCGGCACACATACACATCAGCCCCAACTGGGCTGGAGAGCTCAGAGTTTCCATGCTATAAAGTTGGCAGTATGGCTGTTGACAGTTTAAAAAATGGCTGCTCAGCTTGGAGATTGAATGGCTGTTGAAAAGTAAAGTATCATTTGATTTTTATTGTCAGAAGGAGTTAGACCAGGAGAAATTTTCTGTAAAACACATGTGCAATTTGGGGACAGTTTGTCATCATTGTGGCTTCCGGTTTTTACATGTTTTGCTCTTGTCATATTGATGTACAAATTCAAGGTTAGTTCTGACATTCAGAAGATAGCAAGGCATAATTGTGTGTCATACTCTTTATTAGACTTGTTTCCTGATGGAACTGAGAGTTTATTGCTATTGATATAAATGTGTTCAGGTATTATCGATAACAGGGAATGAAGATGCATTCAGAGGCTTGACTTCCTCGTAGGGTCCACGTTCCCCTAGAAGGGCCTGTGTGAGCCATGCAGGGTGCCTGCGGGGGCTGTTGCCAGGCAGGGGAGCCTGGTATCCAAGTAGAACTAGGTGACATGCAGCCCCAGGAGACCAGAGAGAGAGTGGGAAGGAGAGCCTGAATTGCCAGCAAGTAAAGAAGCAAACTGGAAAAAAAAAAAAAAAAAGAAGCAAATGGAGGGGTTATGGGCATCTTAAATCTATAATGGGACATAAACTAGGTGGTAAAAAACTGGAGGGACTTACTTCAAATTGTGGTGCAGAGCATGAAACATGCAAAGTAAAATAGATCCAAGTGGATTAAGCACCAAGACTGTGGCAAGTACAAGAGGCATAGGGGTTTGCTCTGTACATGTTGGGATGGACCTGACCACCTAGGACACAGGTAGGGGTGGATAGGCAGGTTCTAGAGAGTATTTGAAATTTCTCCATTAGAAGTGTGTGTTCCTTTCCTTCAACATACATTCGGCCAATATTTCTTGAACGACTATTACGTGACAGACATTAGCCTAGACATTCGAGATTTATCAGTGATGAAATAACTCAAAAATCCTTGCTCTCATAGGTTTTACTTTCTAGCAGGGTGTGAAGATAAATGAAAACAAACAGTAAACCTAATAAACAAGCAAATTATACATTATGTTATAAAATGCAAAGTGCTGTGAAAGAAAAAACAAGTACAGGGCAAAGGGGTTTTATGGAGAGCATGAGGGCAGGTTCTATTTCCATTTGGTGCTTGGGGAAGGAGACCTCTATGAAAGGTGGTATTGGAGCAAGACCTGATATAATCAGGGAATGAGCTGAGATTTCTGGAGAAATATTATTCTAGTCAAAAAGAAAAGCCAGGCCAAATACCCTAAGATGGAAGATGCAGTAAGAAGGCCATTTTGGTCAGAGTGGGGTGAGTGGAAGACAAGGGGCCACCAGGCAGAAATGAGGTCAGAGAGGTGGGGGTGGCAAATTGCAAAGTGTCCTGTAGGACATTGTAATGGGGACTTTGGCTTTTCCTCTGAGGCTATGTATTGCCTGGTTTGAGCATCCTTTCTTTCTTTAAAAAAAGTATTTTCATAGCCTTGTTTTTAATGGTTAAACTTCCTTTCTTAAATGCAAATTCCCCTTGGACAAAAACACACCTTGTGTCACGAATATAATAGCTAATTGTGAAAGCATTAATCACAGAACATCTGTTGTTGATGGGATAAAAGTAGACTATTTAGGGCTTCTTGCCTGTGCTAAAATGCTGAAGAAGACATAGAAAGGCAACCCTGGGGCAGCCAGACTTATATGCATCTAACTGTTCTGCAATTCTGTGTCAGGGACGATTGGGTTGAAGCTATGTTTAAATCTTTGTTCATGCCTTATCTGCTATGGCAGGATCCTGAATGATAGAATGTTACCTGAACTGTCCTCTTGTAGCTGTTGTCTTCTCTCCTCTCCCTCTCAGCTAGGGCAGTCTCAGATGCCTTCTGGGAGGAAAGGAAGAGGAGAGAAGGAGCACCACTCAGAGAAAAGAATGGTGTCCTAGCCTCTGCCAGTCCCAGGAGTGGAGCAGGTCGGCACCATTTGTCTCTTCCTCTGCTGGAGATGAGCTCTCTCTACACAGCAGGAGAGGAGGGACAAAGACAAATAAAAACATTTGGGTCTGCTGTTTGCTTTCAAGGAGTTGTGTTTTGTAGCTTGTTGGGAAATGATTTCCTATAACGGTTGATCCAGGAAGACACAAAATCAACTTGGGTTGTAATTGGAGACTCCCTGCAGAGAGATCTGGAAGCCTAGAAGAGGGTGGCAATTGAATCCCTAGACATTGTTGGTTGGACAATTCATTCTTTCCCAAGTCTGGGGAAATGTTTTTCTTTTCAAAGAATGTGTTGGAAGTCTCTAGCTTTGCTCGTCTAATGTTTTAAGGACAGAAAGCATCAACTACATCTGGGTCTCTAAGAAAGTCTTGGGAAATAAAATGAGATCCTCCAAGTCAAGGTTAAGGATTCCAAGTTGAGCCAAGAGTTTTCTCAGCAAATCACCTTGTTCATTTCTCTGTGACCAGGCAGGACTGAACCCCTCCCAGGCTGGAGAGTGACAAGTGTGTGTGTGTGTGTGTGTGTGTGTGTGTGTGTGTGTGTATTACAGTCATCTACCAAACTTCCACGTGCTCCCTCACTGAGAAGCCTTTCTTACATCCAAACAAAATTTTTCTTGGTTCTAACCCCGAATAAGCAGTTTCTGTTGAAATAAATGCAAAGCAGTAGCTTCAACATTCCTTCAGAAGAGCCTGGCTTCATTCTATGGAGTTGAGATAGACACTGTTATTTGAGACGCCCCTGACCCCATGTGCTTCTTCTGTGACCTATTACAGTGCCCCAAATAGCATTACAAGCAATTCATTTCTTTGCTCATTGAAGCCTCGTTAAGAGACAGGCTATTAAAATGTAAATATCTTCAGGGTAGAGAGCTTCAGGTAATGCTTTTTAGCTCTGTTATGACAGCTAGTTGAGGTTGAAGAGATTCTTTAGGGATAAAGGATTTAAAATTATATACACCTGGTTTGGCTCCACCATTTAAGAGCTGTGCTATCTTGGCAACTTCTTTAATGTCTCTGTTTTCTCTTTTGAATAATGGGGAAAATGATGCAGTTTTCAGTTTTTCCCGAGGATTAAATAAGAAAACGAGTATAACGCATTTCATCCAGGACTTGGCACATAATAAATATCGATAAATGTGTATGGTTTTGGTTGTGAAGGGGTCTGGAATGAAATCTAGGATGTCTGGGGGAAGGAGTACTGAAAAGTACTGCCAGCAGTACAAAAACTCCCAAGGGAAAGAGACCTCAAATAATCTTTATTACTCTTTCTTGGCTGGCCCTATCCACGTTCCTCTGCTGGAAGTTGTACACAGGAAAATAAACTAGCAGAGAAGGATCTATTCATGATTGTTTCCTCCAAGCTTCTCAACTACTTTTCCCCTGATCATTTTCATTTTTCCCTTCTCCCCACTTTATCATGAACTTCTTTACCTACAATCCAGGGTGCACTAAAGAGAGAAACTTGGCTTTCAGCACCAGGCTCTCATCATGTGGGCAGTGGGGCAACCAGATGCCATTCTGAGTGCTGCATCAGAGCGGGTGAGACTTGGGCATCATGGCCCTGGCACAGCCCAGACTCTGGCGTGCCAAGGCCCATGCTGCGCGATCACGCCGCTTCCTCTTCTGAAGTCTGCTGCATCCACAGATTTAGGAACCAGCTTGATGGAAGGCAGTGGGCACTGGGGAGTTTTGGAGCATCAATCCTTCCATGCCATCTGTAGCTAGCTTTATATAGTGCAGGGAAAAGGGACAGATCACGATGGAATGGTTTGCTTTGTTTGACTTCAATGGGAGGGAGGGGGGACCGAAGTAGTGGGAATGCTAAAATTGCCTGGGAGAGGGTGATGCCAATTATTTCCCCCCACTTTTCTCCTCCATTATTTTGGAACAAAATTAACCTGTGGTTTATCTGGAGAGGAGAGCTGAGAGGCAGTCACATCTGGCTATCTGATGGTCACAAGACATAGAGGTGCTAGTGTGAAATTGTGAATTTCGAGACAATAGAAGAGGTTGCTATTATTGCTGAATAATAGGGAGAAAGATAAGAGGATGCTATTGCTAGAGGTTATCAGTTCATCCTCTGTCTCCACAGGTATGAAACATATCCAGATAGGTGGAGAAAGCTTGGGAGCAGATCTCTCTCCCTCATGTACTGTAGGAAAAGGATGCACGCTGTAGGGATGCCTTTCAAGGTGATAGATTTGCTTTTTAGTCTCAGGGCTACCTAATCTCAGCTCGACAAATGAAAGTGTTAATTCTCTGCCACACAGGAGATAACTACTCTGCTTCTTTGGATAGCCCAAGAAAATAGCCCAAGACAAAGAGTTTCAGAAACATGTTTGAGATCACATAGATAGAACTGAGCTTTACGCTCATCCTCAAAACTCTGCTCCTATGCTTCCTTTTCTGTGTGTTTTTCTCCACCACTGAGAGTATTAATCACTCTCTCCTTCTTCTATAGGACTGACTGCACGCTTCTATCATTGCACATAGTACTCTGGTTTCTTCCTGTTTCTAAATATGCCTTCTCTACTAGACTGTGAGATTTTTGAGCACATGGTCTATCTTATTCATCTTTGTCTCTTCTGTGTCCAGTTCTGTCACTGAAGGAAGGCAAGTGGTCCTCACCCACGACTTCACAGAGTTAAGTCCAGAGCAGAGGCAGCTTCTGTGAAAGTTAGGAGCAGCTTGTGCTGATGGCATCCCCATCCTTTTGGATCTTTCTCACAACAGATATGAAATCAGGATTGTTATTGGTAAATGATTCAATGGTGGCTCCTCTGGGGGATTTTTCTGAAGTTGGAGGGTCCTCCTGGTGTCTACAGTGGAGCCCTCAGTAAGACTCAGCTTGGAAGGAAGCCAACCTAAACTGAAAAACTTCAAAGTCTAATCTATTCTCCAAGGTGATCAGTTCATTCTAGTAACCTTCCAAACCTACTATGAGAAGAAGGGCATCACATTAAAACTTCATGGAAGGGGTTCCTACTCTCTGTCATTATTTCTAGGAAAGATGTCACTTTTCTCTGAAGATTGCTTTTCTAACATTGCTCTTCTTTCCAGAAAAATTAGCAAAACTCTAAGCTCTGGTGTGTGCCTCCTGTTTTAACAGGCTTCCAAAGGAGACAGTCACACTCAAAATGCAGCCCCGATATCTGCGGAGGTATTCAGTTACTAAATCAATAGAGGTAACACTCTTTTCTCTTTTCCAAAACATGCTCTTCTGGGACCATCATCTTCTGTGCCTGCTTGTAAAGAAACTTGGGATTCTGTCCAGGAAGAATAAATTCTATCAGCCTGCAATGAGTCCTCTTGGGGCCTTTTGGTGTGAACTTCACTGACTTTCTATTTCCAAAACTATCCCTTCTATTGGATCCTTGGTCAGCATGGACTAAGAAGTAGGTGTTAGTGTGAGGAGGTTATGTTCATATCTTAGTGCTTTCACTAACTGGCCTTGGGTAAAGTCCCTTAATTTCTCTGAACCTCAGTTTCCTTCTTTCCTTCCTTCCTTCCTTCCTTTTTCTCTCTCTCTCTTTCTTTCTTTCTTTCTTTCTTTCTTTCTTTCTTTCTTTCTTTCTTTCTTTCTTTCTTTCTTTCTTTCTTTCTTTCTTTCTTTCTGTCTCTTTCTTTCTTTCTTTCCTCTCTCTTTCTTCTTTCTTTTTTCTTTCTTTCTTTTCTTTCTTTCTTTCTTCCTCTTTTTTTTTTTTTTTTTTTTTTGGAGTTATCCTCTGTCATCCAGGCTGGAGTGCAATGGCACAATCTCAGCTCACTGCAACCTCCACCTCCCAGGTTCAAGTGATTCTCCTGCCTCAGCCTCCCAAGTGACTGGGACTACAGGCATCCACCACCATGCCCAGCTACTTTTTTGTATTTTTAGTAGAGACAGGGACCATGTTTGCCAGTCTGGTCTTGAACTCCTGACCTCAGGTGATCCACCTGCCTCAGCCTCCCAAAGTGCTTGGATTGTAGGTGTGAGCCACCATGCCCGGCTCAGTTTCTTTATCTACAAAATAGCAAGAGTAAGTGCTAAAGCCATTTGCTATCACCACTTGCAGAGCTTTGGGGATTAAATCAGGTGCTTCTCATAAAACTGGTCAGTGCTCTAACAGAGAGGAGCCATTTAGTAAGTGTTATTTGGGAGGTAGTGTGCTGTAGTGTACTGTGCATGGGTTTTTAATTCAGTTCATTATTTTCCTTGCCTATAAAATGGGGATAATAATACATATATCTAAGGATTGGTAAGAGGATTACCTGTGGCAGTAGATACCTTCAACAAGTATTTGTTTTCAAGTACGATACCAATTGTACCCATCATTTGAACTCAAATTCCACTAACTCTTCAGATTATAATTCACTTTATTGTGTGCAGAATATCCACACTTTCATTGTTTAGGATTGATTGTCAAATATATGCAGGGCATTCAACTGGGTTCCTCCTGCATTCTTTTAGAAAGCACTTTTGTTTAGAACCAGTATTCTTCTCTAAGTCTAAATTCATAGACTTTATGAATCACAGAAACCTCCAACTCTAATGCCTACAAGGGCCAGGCAGATAACATAAATGTGTGGATTGGTCCAAGCACAAGACATTAGGGAATAGTGGGGCCTATGGTAGACTGAAGAGTGTCTGTCCATTTAAAGGCTTTCAAATGCAAAATTTTAAAAAGCGAATAAAATACTCTGTAAGACAGATGAGCTAATTTGGCTCAAATGATGCGAGTTTGATACCTATGTTTCTTACTCTTAGTCATTTGTGTCAACACTATCGGTGGACAGAATACAGAGTGATGGGTACTTCCATACTCTGCTGGCAGACATGCAATTTGGTACAACCATTCTAGGAAACAGGTTGATATTATTTTAAAAGTTAAGGATTCATTCTTCCTGTCCCTTAGCAACTGCACTGTTAGGTTAAAATGCAAGGGATACTCCTTCTCATGTCTACCAGGATGCATATACAAGAATGTTCATAGCAGCACTGTTCAATAGCAAAAAAATGCAACAACTCACGTGCCCAGTGAGGGAGAAGTAGGTGAGTAAACTGTCAGTTGGTAATATTATGATATTACCTAGCATGTAAATCAAACAACATTATGGATGGAACTTAGCAATAAACTACTTTTTTCAAAAAGTAAGGCCCAATTATCTCATGTTGGTTGCATGATGCCCATTTCATAAAGTTTAAAAACTAAAATAAAAAAATGCTTTTAAGAAACATACAAAGGAAATAAAATAGGTTCCTTCAGCACAGTATTATGGGATGTGAGATGAAGTAGACGGAATCCGAGAAGATCACAACATACATAGGCACAAGTTTTTGTCAAACTTTCCATTTTTATATTGTTTGTGGAAATATTATTGCTTATTACATATTATAAATATTAAAAAAGCAAGATAAAATATTCTTCATACTTTTCTGCATTTTGTGAGAAACAAATAAGCAATGTTAAAGTGCTTTGTAAACTCTAACATGCAAATTAAATGTTAGGGTTATTGTTATGAAAGGATTACGGACACTGATATATTGTTGTTAAATTCCTGGGGTGCAGGCTTGTGAGCCATCTGTTTGGTGGATTGTGTGTTTATGGTCAGACATAGACTGGACCCATTTCTTTCAACTTCTTGTCATTTTCTCCCCTTCACTCTTTTCGTTAGTGAGAGTGCTTTCTTAGAACAGGCACGTATACAATATCAGCAAAAATAAAGGTTAAATTATAGGAGTAAACCTCACACATAACTGTACATGCCCCTTGCCTCCTCATACGCATATTAATACCTATGCCACATCCAAGGCCAGCTAGAAATGACTTTTGGATCATCTGTTAATTTGGGTTGTTAATGCCACTCTTTTTCTTTGATAAATCAGGTGATAATCACATTCAGAGTAATTACACAACTGGTTCTTATCCCCTGTTTTTTCTTAGGGTTTAATAAAATAGACATGCAAGTAGTTATGTATATAAAATTATTAAAGATAAATTGGACCTACATTAGGTAAGGGAGAGACATTTGTTAGCTTTATATATTCAGCAGGCTGTGTACTAGGGGCTGGGGATATAGACATGACCATTTCCAGCCTCTGCCCAAGGGGTGCTCACGAGCAGCCTGACAGATCGATAGTGTGAAAGGTGGTGAAACATCCTGATTAGAAGCTGTCCTTGGAGAGCACTGATAGGAGACCCTCATTCAGAATGAAGGTGAGGGAAGGCACCCTGGAGGAGGTGGTATCTGAACTAGGGAGGAATTGAAGTTGAAAGCTGAAAGGGATGGATGGGCAGTGTGTAGCATTTTTAGCACTTCAGAGAAAAGAGAAAGAGAGTATGGCTACTGGGGACAAGTGGGCAACTTCTTACAGGTGGAGTATGGAGTGCGTTGGGGTGGGTAGGGATCGAAGCTGGGGAGGGAGGCAGGAGCCTGCAGATGAATGGCCTTATTATTAGGCCTTTGGATTTCATCCTGAAGTCAATGAGGAGTCACTTAAGGATTTGACCCGGGGAGTGACATGAGCAGACTTGACTTTTAGCAAAAGCTCTCTGGGATCAGTACTGAATTTGAGAAGAAGGGATCAGAGGCAGGAAGACCAGCTAGGGGCTGGTTTCCCTATTCCTTCCAAAACATTGTTGCTGCTTTGGGTCAAGCAAGGGAGTTAACCAGAAGATTCTGTGGGGAGTCACCTTTGCCCCTCCTTGTTTAAAAACTAACTTTAAGAGCCTGCCCGAGCAGCTGGGAGTCACACAGTGGAGTTCTGTTTCAAGCCTTTCTAGTGCATACAACCTCGGACAAGTTCTATGTCTTTGGACCTCAGTTTTCTATTAATAGGGACAGGCATTTGCAAAGCTGTTTGTCTCTTCTGGAATGAGTTAAGATGGAGGTTGCTCCTGAAGACCTCTGAGTTTGCTAAGTGATGGACTCGCCTACATGTCATTTATTATTCACATTTTTGAGAAACATTCACAACTGCACTAAGGAAGGGCAGACTTTTAGGCAGTCTTCAGCTTCCCAAGCCAGGTCATGAAGTATCTGTTGTCTTCCTGCCTCCCCCGACAGCCTTCACTCCTGGCTCTGAGAACTGTGGATCCCTAGTACTTTGTGAAGTAGTGTCTCATCTTTTGAATGAGGCTAATGGTTAATTAATGAATCTTTGGCTTTATGAAGTAAAACAAACTTGGGAAGAGATTATTCTGCTTCCCGAGTCTCTGGAATATTGACTGGGGGACCAGGGCTAGAGTAAGCCCTTTAAGTAGCTTTTGATGCTTGAACAAAACCCATCATTGGTAATCTTTTGCCCAAACGGTTTTTGATGTTGGCTTCATTTAAGGTGGCTGTGGCATCCACAAGTTTTCTTAGTCAAAGGGGACCTCCTCGTCACATCATTCAAGCCCACCAGCTGTGAGGGTAGCCATGGAAACCAGACACCTCAGGGTGCTTCCCCAAACTATAGTATGTGGCACCAATTTCTATCTCTTTGGGGTAGTTTAGACAAAGTTTCCATAAAGTCAGGAGAATAAACATCCTGATAGCCTTAGGATCCTCGAATTGAATTCCTTGGAGCCAAAATAATAGGGCAATTGGCACAGAAGATTGGTGTTCAGAGAAAACATATCTAATACTTACGGAGCAATAACCAAGCACCAGGCACTGTTCTAAGTAACTTACTTATATTAACCTATTCATTCCTCATAATAACCCTATCATAATCTGCACTTTACAAATTAGGAAATTAAGATACAGAGAAGGTAAGTAACTCGTCCAGGGCCACTCACCTGGGACAGAGCAGAGTTGTTGTATAAACTCAGGGTCCATCCTGCATTCTCCATCAGGTGTGGTACTGCCTCCTGTACAGAATCATAGGCCCCAGAGCTTGAAAGGACCTCTTGGTCATTTGGGCCAGCCCTAGTCTCCAGGTAAGTAAGATTTTATTATATGTTTTCCCTTTCCATCTTTCCTTACAAAGCAATGGAGTCCCAAGGGGTTAAGTAATTGTCAAAACATGGAGATTTTAAAGACTTGGAGGGAAGGAGCCCCTGTCTGAAGGGTCAGAGGGGCACCACTCCTTCTTCCTGGCTCTCTCCCTTTTATCACAGGCCAAACCAAATGCACACTTCCATTCTCTCCTCAGTGATGCTGTTGTTTTTTTCTCCCATCTAAGATTCTACTCCATCTTCCCTGGTTTCCCACTGCAGATCACTAAAGCCTAGCTCTGGGTTTATCTACTTTTTTAAAAGAAAGGTTTTAAAAGACTTACACTCCCCTACCTAGGCTAATTGGCTTTGACTAGGGCATAGAGGGGCAACATTTCCACAGATTTCCTCTGTCCCAGGACCTGACCTCTGTGAAGCAGTAACCCGGCTTCAGCATGACAGGGTCTAGCCAGAGGGGGCTGCTTGGAGAGGGGGCTTGTGGTACTGGGGGCGAGGTGAGCTGCGGTTATAGAATAATGTTTTGGTCAATTTTTTTTTTTTAACCACTTCCCCACTTGCAAATTTGTACTTCAGATCAACACAAGTTCAACTCTCTAGGATTTGGATGCATTTATTTTTTTTACTCTTCAGCCAGTGTTGTCAAGGAGTATTCTTTCTAACTAACGACAATAGCAAGCCTACCTCTGCTATCTGTCTTTCCCAACTGTAATCTAAGCTTCCCTGTGCACACATGTGCACACACACACACACAGCATGCTCATCCCGATTTTTTTTTTTTTTTTTTTTTTTTTGAGACAGGATCTCACTCTGTCGCCCAGGCTGGAGTGCAGTGGTACAATCTTGGCTCACTGTAATCTCTGCCTCCTAGGCTTAAGCAATCCTCCCACCTCAGCCTCCCAAGTAGCTAGGACTACAGGTGTGTGCCACCAAGCCCAGATAATTTTTTGTGTTTTCAGTAGAGACAGGATTTCACCATGTTACCCAGGCTAGTCTCAAACTCCTGAGCTCAGGTGATACACCTGCCTTGGCCTCCCAAAGCACTGGGATTACAGGCGTGAGCCCCTGCACCTGGCTTGCTTATCCCGATCTTCTTGCCCATTCTTCACTGATGGAATGAGCTCAATCTAAAATGACTGGCATGGCCATCTTCCAGTGTTCCGTCTTCAACACTTTGCGTCATTGGATTCCTGTAGATTTTACTGTCTTGTTGAAGCAAGCCAAAAAGTTGATTACGCTAGGAGGCTGCAGGTCCAGGTGGTAGATTGTTCAGGCTCTTGGCTCCCTCTCCTCCCTCCTGAGGTTTACCTTTGGGCATGGTCATCTGCAGAGAGAGGAGTGGGAGAAGCTTAGACTGGTCACTTGTGCTTCATACATGGGGATATCTCTATTCTATGCAGCTGAACTGGATTTACAGAGGAGAGCTTCAAGTACAGAAAAATTATGGTATAAAGGCACATATACGCCATTGTACTCATCCCCATACCTAATCCATCAGCAAGACCTATCAGTTCCACTTCCAGAATAGCTCTTCAATCCCTCCACTTTTTTCATGCCTCCTGCCTCCACCTTAATGCAAGTCATCATCATCTCCCACTTGGACAACTTCAGTCATCTTCTAATTGGTCTCCTTGCCACTGTTCTGGATCCCTACAATTCATTCTCTACACTGCAGCAGAGGGATCTTTTTCATAAAGCAAATCAGGTCACTCCTCTGCTTAAAATGCTTTGCATGCTCTTAGAATAGAGCCTACCTCTTCAGCATGGCTCAAAAAGCCCTGTGTGATCTGGTCCTGCCCTGGCCTCTTCTCTGACACATCTTATCCCACAGGCTCCCCAATCACACATCAACCATCACGGCCTCCTGTTGGGTCTTCAGACAGGCCACACTTGCTCCCATTTCAGAGGCCTTTATACTTTTCGCTCTTCCTAGCACTGTCTTCCCCCTGCTTGGTACATGGATTCCTTTTCATCCTTCAGGTCTCAGATCCAAAGTTGTCTCATAATAGAGCTTGTTCCTCACCACTGTATTTAAGATTGTGCCCTCCCTGCCACTCTCTATCAAAGCATCCTACGTGTGCCCTTCATAACATGTATCACCATCAAAAACTGTTGTGCCTAATTATTATTTTATCTATAGTTAACAGGGTCTTTAATTATTTTCTGTAACTAGAAATAAGCTTGCTAAAGGCAGGGCCAATTTTTGTTGGTTCTTGACTAAATTCTTTGGGCTTGGAGCTTAGTAGGCATTCACTACATTTTCATTGGATGAATGATTGAGCCACTTTGACTCTGGATAAGTTGAAGCTCTCAAATTTTGGATCATCCAATTCTATGAGCCAAAAGGTCACTCATGGTCTAGGAAGACTTTTTATCTTAGGAAGTTCTACAGGATCTGGAGATGCCCCACCCTGGTGTCTACCCCGGCACCTCTGCCATTCCTCTCTGGCATGTTGCCATTTACCTCACCTGGGGACTTGATTTCCTGCTTGATAATACTCCTTGTGGAAAAAATGAATTTGCTTCTGACTCCGGTAATGAGCATGATTAATGTTATTCTCCTTTTAGTTCAGGACCTCAATTTAAATTCTTTCCTGTTCATCTTGATCAGGAAAGGTTTCTGGATCTGTGGTGAAACAAATCTCTGTGCTCACAAAGAGTCAGTTATTCCCTGCACCTTGAGGTCTCTGAGTTGCATAGAAAATCTCCATACAGTGCTCGGTCTGGGCCCACATGGGGGCACAGCCCATCCTGCACCATCAGCCACAGATGAGAGAGCTAGAATCTGCTTTTCACTGCCACTGCACATCGAGGCCAAATGGATTTTTTCTGTACCACAACTGGAGCTTAGGTTGTGGCCTTTTCTTCAACCTGTCCCTTGTAGTCTGTTAGCATACATAGCTGGTTCAGATATAAAACTAAGCTATAAATTATATGAAATTTAGAGAATGCACAGGAATGTCAGAGGACATTCCAGAGAGATGTGAGCTCAGAGATTAACCAGTTCAGTCTCCTGATTTTCAGTTGTTTATATCTCAGTCTGAAGGCATACTCCCTGGGTCTAAATCCCTTTAGTCTCTTTGAATCTTAGTTTCCTCATCTGTAAAATGGGAATGATAGTAGTAATTATCTCATAAGCTTGTCATGAGGATTATGACTTAGAGTCAGCTCTTAACATTTTTAGTTATTACTGCCATGGCTGTAGGAGAGGAAACAGTCTGAAAAGTCACCATTAGTCATTCTATCGATCGGAGGCATGACTGTTAGAGTGTAAGTTCCATTACAGCAGGAAAAAAAGTGTCTTTTTATTTCTCCACCTTAGTTCCCACATCTAAAAAATGGGCATAAAAGCACTACTCACCTCAGTAGACCCCTCTGATATTTAATGTATCCAATAAATATAAGAGTAAATGTGGGCTGTACTTATTACAAATTAACTGCTTGATAGGTTATTATCATTAACATTATTGTTATATCATTTTTGTTATCTCATTGTTATTTTAAATTCTCCAGAACTTAGCACAGGGTGTATAATCAGGTAGATACTCAATAAATTTGTAATGAATGAATAAATGAATTGGAAGAAGAAGCCAGATCTCCTGATTCCTAGTTCCACAGTCTCTCCTCCAGATCACACTGCCTCAGGCCTTCTAAAATGATGTTTTTCCCATAGTCAAATAGCTTGACTCGAGTTTAAAATATTAACTAGCCACCCTGGACCTCCCAGACATTTTCCCTGCTCTCACTCTTTAGCTCAGAACCAAACCCTTGCCTTCGAGATGTATTGCTGTTGGTTTCTTTCTGGTGAGAAACTAAATTGGTGGCCATCTCCCTTATTAACTTGACTGCTATCCTCAGGCTTCTCCTAGGAAGTGCCATTTGTTCTCTAATCTCTGTGCATTTGGTCAGAAGCTCTTGGTTGATTCTGCTCTACAATTGTTAATATTCCCATCTCATGTTTTCTTTTTTCTCCCTCCCTCTGGCTGATCCTGTACCAGCATGCTCTGTGCCCCATCTCTCCCAGAGGTCCTGCTAAAAGGAGCGTTTCTCCCTATCCAGGATATTTTAGCTAGCTCTGACCAAGCTCTAGCCTCCCCAGACACTCTCCTGGACCCTTACTTCTTCCTCTGTGTGTCTTTATTTCTCTAACCATGTACCTACTAACTTCATATCTAACTCCGGGGCATCACTCAATGTTCTGACCCAAGCCTTTTCTCTCCACAGGCCTAAACATCACTTTCCTTTCTTCTCAAATTCACAAGATGCCATGTGAAAAAACAAACAAACAACAAAAAAGAGCAATCCCCATCTGGCTTTGGAAAGTTTTCAGGGATTTTCACTTAAAATATTTAAATTACTTTCAATTCCATAATTCACAGTCACTTTGGGTAAGGAGATCCTTTTGCTGTTGGGTCCTTCCAGTCTTTCTTATCTTTTACTCTTGCTATTCGAGATGGGCTCTGAGGACCAGCACCAATGACATCATCCAGTAGCTTGTGAGAGAAGCAGAATCTCAGGCCCTACTCCAGATCTGCTGAATCAGGATCTGTAACCTAACAGGGCCTCAGGTGGGTCATATTATTAAAGTGTTGCAAGTGACGCTCCACCCCTGTTTCTCAAACTTCAGTGTGAATGAGATCCCCCTGGTTCTTGTTACAATGCAGATTACTGGATTATGCACTCAGAGAGTTTGATTCAATAGGTCTGAGATCGATAGCCCCCAGACGCTTGCCTTTTGTCACACAGTCTATAGGTAACACTGATCCAGCTGAGGACCACACTTTGAAAAACACTGCTCCAGTCTGTAAGCGTCCTGTGTCTATCCACCTTTTGGATGATGTGAGCAAAAAGTAGGTATTCAATAAATCTTCATCGAATTGAACTGAATTTCTCTTGTTTATACTTCCTTTTTCCTGAAACTAAAAAATGGGATGCGAAGGTGGCTATTTTAGTATATTTTCTGGCTACTAGTTGAGTGTATTAATCCTGTAGATCTCAATTAATGAACTAAACTACTGCGGCTCCCCGATATCTTTATTAAACACCTATTTTGTATGGGTTCCGTGTTCTGTTGAGTCTTTGTGTTTTCTGCAAGATAGATAATATCAACTAATCTGACCAAATCCTTACATTTTTTTCTCCAAAGCTTACCGCAAAGCTTAAGAGTATTAAAGAGTTTCTATTTCCAAATTCCTGCCTGTGGCAGACAGACTGTTGAGTAGCCCCTGTGTTCCTGCCTCCTGGTGCTCACACTTGTTTGTCATTCCCCTAACCTCCAGCGTGGGCAGGACCCACAACTTGCTTCTAACCAATAGAATACAGCGAAATGGACGGGCTATTTTCTTTGGAATCCCAGATCACATTGTGCGATTGCATTATGTTACATAACTCTGTCTTGATGTCAGACTCTCAGATATGCTCTTTGCTGACGTGCTGAAGTAAGTGCCCATGTTGGTGAAGCCCATGTGGCAAGGAATTGTGAGCCGCCTTTAAGAACTATGGCTGAATGCCAGCACAAAGCAGCTGCAAGGAACAGAATGCTTTCAAAACTACTTGAACAGGGAGCAGATTCTTTCTCGGCTGAAGCTCCAGATGAGGACACAGCCTGATCAACACCTTGACTGCAGCCTCATAAAACCGTGAGCAGAGGACCCAGTTAGGTCATGCTCGAACTCTTGACCCACAGAAACTGTGAAACAATAAATGTGTGTTGTTGTAAGCTTATAGGTTTGTGGTCATTTGTTACACTCCCATAGAAAACTGATACTCCAGTAATAGCCACTAAGCTGACCTGTAAGGAGACAGCTCAATCAGCTCTGCGTAAGAAGAAAATAGCGACTGATGAGAGTGAGGCTGCCTGGATTAGAGTGAACTGTATTCTGTTTGGCATTTCCATGGCAGTTCTCAGGAGATGAATGAGGCTGGAGTGGTTCAAATAAAGGTGACAGCTCCCTTTACTTCTTCATTGACTATTTTATCAGTCCTTCCACATTGCCTCAGTTTCCCCACTTCAACAGTAATCAAACTTGATTTTTCCACTTGGGTTAATAAAATGAAGGTGACAAGTGATGCATGACAACATTTAATTAATATCTATAACCTATTTAGAGACTGGGGTAAAAACTGCTATATAAGTGAAAAGTGGGTCTTTTTTTTTTCAATTAATATTTTTTGCGTGGCACACATCATTTCTCTAAGCCTGTCAGATCTTTTGGCTTTCTTCTGAAATCTGCTGATTCAGGCTTTCTTGGAAAACCAAACAAAAGGAGACACAGAGAGATGTAAACACATTTCCTATCCACCAAATAAATAGGATTTAGAGCAAAGAGGTTATCTTTCTTAACCCTGTGAAGACCACACAAGATGCAATCTCCCCTGGCTGGGAGCACCAGACCTTTGTACCCATGTAAGTGTTTGAGAGGAATCTGGATAAATAATTCATCCTGAAGTGAATTTTCTTTCTTGGTACTCCCTGTGCACATCTTTTTAAGAACTCTCCAGTCATGGTGGTATGTATATTTAATTGGTTCCAAGACAAGAACTTGCTCACCTTGAAAGCAAGTGGCTTTTATGAGTGAAGGTCAGATGGGGACCAGAGAGGAGCCTGTTTTTAGCTGCACCTAGATTTTCCCGAATGAAAGGATGGGCGATGGATGAATTTTCTCCCTGGTAGGGCTGTGGAGCTATAGCCTGGCTTGACAAAGAATAAATTCAGAATCTGCTTTTCAAGTGGAAAAGGTTAAGTGGCTGAATAATGCCAAGCAAAAGGCTTTGTAATGGGTATGTTAGGCAGGAACATACTTGTACCTTTCCTGTCTTTTGTCACCATCTCCCAAGCTGATGAAGAAGGCTGTCTGAGTGGGTCCTTCCTTCCTCCCTCTTCAACCCGGAGGGTTTTGAGATAAGGAGAAGAGACAGTTTAAAATCCAAGCTTTCCAAAAATAGTTTTATAGGTCTCATAGTTACCTTAGGACTTCAGGGTGGTATTTTATATTATGAGTAAAATTTTATTACTACATGGACATAAAGAGGGAAATTAACTGGTAGATTGCGGAAAGGAGATATTGGGGAGAGTGAGCAACTGACACATTCATCTTCGCTCTTGCCTGCCTGAGAAATGTTTTCTGGTTGTGACTATCACTGACTTGTAGCCCAGCCTCTGCCTGTCCTCCATCCCAGGAGGCAAAGCAAGCTCAGTTCTCTGACAGCTCCCACCAGTGCAAATGCACTCAGAACCCCCATCCTCACTTTCAGTCACAAATTTTCAATGGAAACAATATGAAGGCAGTAAAAAGCAGCCACCTTTCATAAGCTCTGGGCAAATTTCTGCCTGTGTCACTGCGGAGGCCTGCAAGGCCTGAGCTCTGCTGTATGGCAAGGCTTTTGTAAGGTTGTGTGTGGGATGAAAGAACAGGGGATGGCAGGGAAAGGGAGAAAGGTATGAGAATGTATCTCGTTATATAGCTAAATTTTGGCCACAAATGACAGGTCTCAGATAAGAAGGAATGATGGCAAGATATCATTGAATCTATTTTGCCCCGTTGTTCAGATCAGAAAACTGAGTCTCACTTTCTCACCTTAATTATTTCCCTGTAAGAATTTGCACTATGAAAAGTTTTGCAGTTTTCTCAAAGATTAACCTCCCAACAGGTATTTATTGAGTATGAATTGCTTATTCCAAATTGGGCTGGGCATTTCATTAAAGAGAAGCATATGGTATGGTACAATCCCTGGAATTTGTTCCTACCCTGAAGGAGCTGGTAGTTTTGGGGAATAAGCCTTATATAAGGTAAATTAGGACAGTACAAGACAATGGGATGGAGAGTCCCATTTTCTCATTTTATTTTAGAGGCTTAAGGAAGGAAAGAGTAAGAATGCTAACGTTGTTAGAGAAGACTTGTGGAGAATGGAGGATGGGAAGACATACAACAGTTAATTCCAAACTCACATCCCAGCCTCCTCTGGAGCTACAAGCTTCTTGTGGGGTAATTCCTCTTCCTTATTCACCTTTTGCAGTTTGTCTTTGCTGCCTTCATTTCATAGCTGTGTACCAGACCAGCTTTCAAACACACTTTGATGGTTAGTTGCCAGAAATTTCAGGCAAGTTACTTCCTCAGAGAAGTTTTTCTCATCTGTAAAGCCAGGGAATTAACTGATCTCTAAGGGGCCTTCCAACTCCAACAGGCTTCAAGTCTCAAAAACAGAATGGATCAAGAAAAAGATGAGTGACTGGAATAACTCTAGAAAATATACATCTCAGCACTGAATTAGTCCTTTCCATTTCCTCTTCCTTCTCCCTTCTCCCATCTTTCTCCCTCCTCTTCCTCTCCAGGGGGTGAGTACCAGTGACTTCAAACTTGGCTGGGCTTTGTAAGGTGGAGAGAGGTGTGGCTGAGTCTAAGGTTACAAAGAGCTCAGCATTAAGGATCACAAGGCCTTTGTCTGAATTTGGTTGGCTCTGTCAGTAACTAGCTACATTACCTTGGACAAGTGACTTAATGCCCCCATCTGGATCCTCCATCAAGGTCCCTTATAGAAATGAGGTGACCCTGTATTCTCCAGACTTCCCTTTATTACTCAAAATCAACATCAGCCCTCTTTTCCACCAAACTGCAGAAAGTCAAGCCGTCTACCAACTTCTCCTCTCCAAGGTTCTGTGTGTGTGTGTATGTGTGTGTGTGTGTGTGTGCACGTGGGCGGTTTGTCTCTAGGAATGTTTACATTTTCCACAAATCCATCTTGGTTGATCTTCACCATCTCCACCTCTACCTTGCTCTGGATAGCTGATCATCCTTACCTTCCTGTAACTGTTTTGTTTTGTTTTGTTTTTTTCCCAGACTGGTATCTCTCATGCTGACACATTGAATGAAACTAAGGTTTAAGGGTAACAGAAGAAAATTATAACTAGGAATAGAATATTTAAAACAGGATACTAGATCATTTAGCTTCTATTATTTCTAAAACAAGACTCTTGTGGCTTGCTTTGTCCCTTTCTTCTCCTCTCTCTCTCTTCCCCATTGCCCTTATGTTAATGGGGCCATGCACCTCCCTGCCACAGGAGTCCCTTCATTCATATTCTACGCTGAGGTTTCAAGGGGGAAACAAATTGACCACCCCATGACCCCCAAGGAAACACAGTAGTAGTTTCCAGAAATACAGTAAAGGCAGAGTTTGACATTATTTTGTAAAACATGTTAAAATTTCTTTGTGCCAAGCATCTCCCCATTGACTTTTTCCCTGTGCAGTAGAACTAAATGTTTAATACAGTATCTACTCCCTATCAGCAAGGATCTCTCAGCCCCAAATATGAATATGTAAATATCTAATTTTATCTAATATGAATAATTCCTTACAGCTTTGAAATATTAATTTCCTCTGCTTCTGACCATCAGTCAGTCAAAATATCAGGGTCCTTTCACAGAGCACCCCTTCATTTCATAGCTGTGTACCATCTTCAAGGGTTCTTTTTTTTTTTTTTTATTTGAGAGGGAGTCTCACTCTGTTGCCTAGGCTGGAGTGCAGTGGCGCGATCTCAGCTCACTGCAACCTCCGTCCACTTCCTGGGTTTATCTCTGCCTCAGCCTCCCTAGTAGCTGAGACTACTGGTGCCCACCACCACACCCGGCTAATTTTTGTATTGTTACTAAAGACGAGATTTCACCATCTTGGCCAGGCTTGTCTTGAACTCCTGACCTCAGGTGATCCACCTGCCTTGGCCTCCCAAAGTGCTAGGATTACAGGCATGAGCCACCGCACCCGGCCCAAGGGTTCTTTCAGTCTCTGACAGCCTACAAACTCTTGGCTTCTGTGAGGTTGTCCACTCAGAAGAGTCTCTCCTTTACTCTCTTTTGAGGTGAGCTTCTTTTTCTAGGGTATGTAGAAAAGTAACAGAGGATGCTTGCTGGTGAAATGCTACTGGTTACTCTGCCGAGGGTCAGTGTATATGGGATGCATATATGCCAGCTGCCACTGGTGGCCATCAATTCACGGTCATGGAGGTGGGGTGGTCATTCAGAGGCCTTGGGTGCCATATTCCCTATCAGTTGTCTGCTCTCATTTTCTTTACATTTTTACCTATTCTGGGAGCAGTCAATCTTAGCTGTATTTGCAGCCCCAGCAGGGAGCCCATTTCCATTGAAGAGAGGACTCCTTTAATAAATCTAGCTCATTTGTGCAGGAGTAGTGCAGCCATTGATTAGAGGGCTGATTGGAGCTGTGACTTTCCTTAGGAAGAAAATTAAGAAAACAGATTAAAGCAAATGATGGGCGACTTTGTCTTCTGGAGAAGGGGGTGGGGAGTGAGGCTTCCTATATTCTGTGTCTCGCCTATGCTGATGCAAGGTTTGAAACATTCTGCAAGATGAATTAACTCCTTCAGGTCACCATAGGGCTCTCCTATATGGCAGAGTATCACAGAATCTCAGAGCTAAAATGGACCTGGGTGGTCATTTGGCTCAAGTCCTTTATTTTATAGATGAGGAAACTGGCTCAAAGAAAGCTACTGACAGGACTGTGGCCATGTAGGCCTTCTGCATGACCTCTAGGCTATAGCAAGTCACAGTTGCTGATGCAGGAACATCTGAAATAAAGTCAGATTGGGTCTAAAGGAAAATTTTCAAATGGTGGCTCCTCTATACGGGACGACACGGCTCTTGAAAACTGCTATTGCCTGCTTCCGTATGGATTACAGCGCCAGGGAAGGGAGGAGAGTCAGTGAGTGGGTCAGTGAGTCAGTGAGGGAGGGGGATCCTCATGAGCTGTGGGCTGCACTTTAACCTGGTTCCACCTTCGTTTTCTTTCTTAAACTTTCTCTTTCTGCTCTTCATTCTGCCATCTCTGTGGTCTTCATTCACCCTCTCACTTGTTCATTCTTTTCTTTTGGCATTCATTATTAGAGCACCTAATGTTTTTTCAAAGCATTTTTTGGACACATGGGAGGCACCTAGCCTCAGCGACCTCTGCAGTTACTCTACATTTGTCATTTGGTTATAGCAGATCTAAATATCAAGTAATGAGATATGGGAAAAGTCAATGTGAAATGTGCACTCATGATCCATTGTAAGCTTTTAAAGGAAAGGGGGCTATATTGCATTTGACTCAGTATTCCCTCTAGGTACTCAGAGGACATTTGTTGAATGAGTGAATGAATGAATGAATGAAATGTATAGATATGAGTATGGTCATTTAAAGTTATCTCCTTCTAAACTCTACAATAAGGAGACATGTTATTATTCTTGCCCCTATTGATTAAAGACTTTTAAGTCCTGTATAGAAACTGCCTTCAGATTTAAATTACTAGTCTCTCCATATCTTTTGCAAAAAAGTTTTTTACAGTTGCCATTTAAAATGTATGGCCCAGAGAACTCTTTTACAGACATTATCTTTTTATCATAAAAATCCTGCAAACAAATTATCATTCCCATTTTACAGATGAGGAAATAGAGACTGAGAGAGGTTATAGACTTACCTAAAATCTCAGGGCCAGTAATTGGCTGAGCAGAGAATCAATCAAGATCTTCTGACTCAGAATCTTGAGCCCTTTTTAATATACTGCCTTCTGCCTCCCCATACTCAAAACCAATGTCCCAGGCTTGTTTCCCATCTCTGTTTCCCATGGTTCTGAAAAACTTCTGGCTGTTATTAAAGATCAACTCAATCTACACTCATAAAGTGAAGATTTGCTATCCCCGCCATTACAATAAATTTGTTAGAGTCCCGAATATCATCTCAAGGATGAGTTAATTCTAAGAAGAATAATGGCAGCTCTATTGTTGTAAAAAGTAACTTCCCAACCATGTGTATTATTTTTCATACATATAAATGTACAATAGGCTGTGTGCACACACACACCTGTGTGTGTATTCTCTTTGATTAGTTGAAAAACTGTCAGAAGGCCAAGAATGGGGACATAAATGTAACATATTTGAGATCTTTATTTTTTCTTAACCCATTTAATCCTCACATCACTGCAAATTAGTCAACGAAGACCCAGAGAGGTTAGGAAAGAACCCAGATATCTTGTCTCCTGGCCCACTGTTCTTTGCCCTGTGAGATACCTCAAACATGACAATCCAGTCTTTATTTCTGCTGGAGCATCAGCAGAGAGAGAAAAGGAAGGAGGAAATCTCCAGTACCACTCTTTGCATGTGTTGGAGTTATACGGTGCTTCTCAGTTTGGCCAGGATGCCTGAGTTCTATTTGCCTTCTGCTAATAATGTGCGTGCTGGCACAGAGCCTGTGTGTATGTGTGACAGAGGAGTGAGAGGAAACAAGTTATCCTGATTCTGTTTATATTGGATAAAAGCTTCGATGCTTGAGAGTAATCTGTATCTCAGCTCTGTTTACTTTGCAAATAGAATAGAAGTCTCACCGCTTGTGCATAAGAGAGATGGGACTAGGGGGAGGGAAAGGGTCTGGAAGAGTAGAGGTAGAGATGGGTTTTCGTGTGTTACAGGCAGAAAGGTGCTGGCCCACGAGCCCTGAGGTCCAGCCCTCCTTCTGTCACTGTGTATGTGTGACCTTGTGCAAACCCCTTTCCCTCTCTGATCTATAGTTTCACTGTCTGTAAAATTTTGGACTGGAAACAGGAATCGCATATTGGCAGCCCAGCTGGTAGAATTCTACCTAAGGACTTTTTTTTTATTATTATTATTAGCGAACTGTTTTAAAAAAAACAACTTTAGGCTGCTGTCACACTCTACAATCCACAGGCCTCACTTCACTTTGCTGAATTTTTACATAGATGTTACCTGCCAACTTATACAAGTCTCCCCTTATTTGATTTGAGGTTTTGTTTTCCACAGTTTCTGTTACTCGAGATCAACTACAGTCCAAAAGTATTACATGCAAAATTCTAGAAATAAACAATTCAAAAGTTTTAAATTGGCGCCATACTGAGTAGTGTGATGAACTCTCTCGCTGTCACGCTCCAAGGTTGGGGATCATTCCTCTGTCCAGCAGACCCACCCTGTACACACTCCTTGCCCATTAGTCACTTAGTGCCCTCTGGGTTACCAGATTGATTGTCATGGTATCACAGTGCTTGTGTTCAGGTAGCTCTTATTTTATTTAATAATGGTCTCAAAGTGCAACAGTAGTGATGCTGGCAATTTGGATATACCAATGAAAAGCCTTAATGTGCTTCTTTTAAGTGAAAAGGTGAAAGTTCTCGATGAGGAAAGAAAAAAAAATTGTGTGCTGAGGTTGCTAAGGTCTATGGTAAGAACAAATCTATCCATGAAATTCTGAAGAAGGAAAAATAAATTTGTGCATATATATATATAATGTGCATAGTGTATATATAGTACATTATATATAGTATACATACATTATATATAATATATATTATATAGTACATTATATTATATATTATATAATTATACTTTATATATTATATATTATATAATACATTATATATAATATATTATACATTATATATATTATATATTATATATAATACATTTATATATTATATATTATATATTACATTTATATATATTATACATTATATATATTATATAATATACTATATATACTCTATATATATATAGCGTTTGGTACTATCTGTGGTTTCGGGCATCCACTGGGGGGTCTTAGAATCTATCCCCTGCAGATAAGCAGGGATGACTGTAAAGGCATTGGAGATAAGGACAGCTGGACTAGTTTCTCTAGAAGTGCCCTAATGTTATAAACAAGCCTAAGCTTGTTTTTAATAGAATCTTGATGAACGTATGTGCAAGGGGGAGTGTGACATTTTGATTAAGTATCAGGGCTCCAAAGTTGGTCTGTCCAAGTTTGAATCCTTGCTCTGCCACTTACTATCACATTACTAATCTGCTCTGTGCCTCCATCTCCTCATCTGCATAATAGACGCACTCCTGGGAGGATTAAATGAATCAACGTCTCTAAAGAACTCCGAACACTGCCAGGCACATCTTAAATGGACAGTATAGTTAGCTGTCACTGTGACTATTAGATATTGCAATGGAATATTTACACAATCTTGTCTTGAGTAGCAAATGATCTTAAGATGTTTGAGGGCCAGATATTATGAAATGTGTTCATTATAAAACACAAAGGCCAGGCTTAGAGGACCATTTGAGAAAGGCTCTCTACACTAGTTATGCAAATAAATATCTAAAACCAATTGGTCCCCATAATTCTTTTTAGCTACACATTTTCATTTGCCAGTGTCTCATTCAGTCACTAAGAAATTGGGAAAGGCAGTGCTAGGTCTGCTGGCTGACTTCATGAGATCCATTCCCCATTTCCATGAGGAGTTGACACCTCCATTTCTCCCAGGCCACAGTTGTTGATTTTGTCTTCCTGGCTGACCTGACCGGTGTGAATGGATGGAACTGGTGTTCTAAGAACACAATGTCACTTCTCATTGAAGCAGCAGGTAGGAGAAGAATACTTAAACAGAAAAGGCCTCAAAAATAGCAAGTAGTTCCCTGTTCATTTTTCACGTGGCATGAAATAAAAGTAGGTAAGATTAGGGAATGAAGGCGAAAATGATGTGCGGGAGCTCTCTCTGCATGTTGTTGCATCCCTCTCCAAGTTGCAATAATACGCATGTTTATTTGAGTAGTTTCCCAATCACACTCATTAATTCTCAGCTTCAGACTCCTTCTTGACATTTTTATAACCTGGTTAATATGGCCAGACATAGTAATATGTGCAGAATCAGATGAGTGAGTAAAGATTCTGGGGATACGTGCCTAAGCCACCTCATCCTCTAAAGGACAACACCAACGGAATACTGGCCTTTTGTGAAGGCAGAAAACAAAAACAAGGGGGTGAAGATGCGAGTCTACCGTTAGTAGAAATTCTCCTTTGACACCATTGGTCCTTAAGCAGAGGGAACTGACAGAGGAAGTCCTGGGCACAATGACAGGTAAAAGAGTAATTACCCTTACAGAGAAGAGCCACAGTCCTCAAGAAAAGGAAAAGAGAAGGGGGAAGAAAGAAAGGGAGGCGGGAACTCCCAGGTTGCTAACCGCAGCTTTCAGCCCATATGACCCTCAGCTCACCAAGCTGGCTCTTCTATTTTGTGTTCCTCTCAGGAAAGTCTACAGGCCACCTGTCCTCTGATCTAATTCCAGAGTTAGGAGCTCAATGAAGTGCATGGAACAATGGCTTTCTCTACAGGAGTCTGTGTTCCCTGGGTTTTTGAAGGTTGTGAAACCGGTGTTGCTTCTCTGTGGTTAACTCTGCTGAGTGTCTTGTGCTTTGCAATCTATAGGTAATCAAATGTGTGTGTGTTTGTGTGTGAAGGTGTGGGGAGCCTCCATGCTTTTTGTCTTGTGTTTCCATGTAGAGGCACTTCTGTTTCTGAAGAGGTTGTTATTGACATTTGGGGTGGAACCATTCTTTGTCATGTGGCACAGTCCTTCATACCGTAGGATGGATAGCCTTCCTTGGTCTTGCCCACTAAATGCTGGCTGCACCCTGCTCCACCGCGTTTTCAAATGCCCACCCTGGGGAAATTTAGTAATAATAAAACAAATTCAAAAGCACTGAGAGAGTAACACTGTCTCCACTTGTCCATCTTTCCTCCCCGGGGAGAAGCAGTAATTTCTTTCATGAGTGAATTTGGGTGAATGCTGAACTCAGCCTTTTCTCTCTCACTTTTGGACCTGCCTGCTTTTAGAGACAACACATTCCTTTCTGCTCTCCACTGAGTGGGAAGCTTCACAAGAAGCCAGAGGTTGGCCTGCATAGCCTCTTACTAGGTCCATAAGGTGTATAGTTCATGGACGAAGTGTTATCAAACCATTTGGGGGGAAGGCCCAATATGCTGTGGAGCATATCACAGATGAAGCTAATATTTTGATCTCTGTCTCTCTGTGTTCTGAGTCTTCTTTTTCCTGGACTTGAGAGGAGAAGCAAGAGGTGTTACTTCCTGAGCACCTGGCCCCTCAGTGACTATACATCTAATGGTGGCCAGGATGTCCTTTCCAGATTTTCTGCCTTAGTCTGTTTTTATCACCTGTCTCATAGAAGAATGTCCAGGGGAATACCAGTTAATGGAAAGGAACAATTCACTGCCCTTGTCCCGGCTGCTACTGAGGAGGGAATCCTTAAAGGAGATGTCAGGACAATTTAGTAATGGGCACAAGAGATTCAGGCTGGGCTTGACCTCTCTACCACACAGACATGGGCACTCTGCTCTTCTCTGCAGATTGTCCAGGAGCATGAAGAATAGCAGTGGTTTTGTCAGTCAAAGATTCATTTCTGAACTGTGAAGGTGAACTCATGAGTAGGCTCATTTCATTCAACAGAGAACACAGTCTTGATGGAATCAAAGCTATCTTGCTTTCCTCCTTTCCAAAGGCTGCACCCTTATTTTCCTCCTTTCCAAAGGAGAAAAGCAAGTCTCCTCCGGGGTCCTCTGTGAGTGTCTCTGCTTAGGGCATAGTACAGGTCACACCCCTCTGCTCACAGAGGTGGAGCTGGGTGGAGTAGGGAGGGGTCAGTGGGGCTGGAGAGGTAGTGGGTGTTTCCCGTGACATACCTGGAGACAAGGTGCTGGCCTTTTGTACCTCTGGAGGGCATGGGAGAGGGTGGCCTCAGAATCAAGGAGGCTCCTGCTTCATCACAGGCAGTTCTGCAAAGAAAGGAGCTGTGGGTTGATGATGTCAGGCAAATCCTCTGCAGTAGGGGTGGCTGCATCTACACTCAAAGTAATCTAGTCAGGCACAAATAGCATCCACTCAATGGGGACTGCAACAGTATTCACGGAATGGCTCAGACCAGAGTGTGTCTTTTTACATCAGGCAGTTCCAGGAAGAGGGCCAAAAGGGTCCTTTTGTGGGGCTGTAAACTGGATATAGTCATGACTCTTATCAAGAGCTGCCAGGCATTCATGCCTGGACCATATATGCACATATAACCCATCAATGCCTCCAAATTTGCCTCTAAAAACCTCTCTCACATATGTCAAACACAGAATTTGATCCTAAACTCAAATCATCATAGTTATAAGTAAATTTGGTTGTCTTGTTTATAACTTGAAGCCCACAGGCTTTACCTAAGACAGAAAGGATCTGGTGACTCCCAGGAGAAACATTTTGAAAGCTAGCATTCACTTGGAGGATACAGACTTCATGAAGTAGATCTTCCCTGGCATCCTCACTAATACGAACAGACCCCTCTTGTATGTTCACCTAATCAGGGTAGAAGCAGGCCTAAGTGGCATGAGAAAACCAAGCAATTATGTCTGCTTGTGGTAGATCCATGACACTCCTTAGACGTCCTCTTGATTGGCAACTTGATTAGATTCAGTGAGTGACCCAGGTCCTCTGTGATTAATAACATCTCCCATGAGGATCCCATTCCAGTTGTATCTTCCTCCAATTCCCTTGTACATTTTTTTTTAAGAAAGATAAGTAATGGTGATGGTATTTGAACAAGAAGTTGCAGTTCACTATTCATTTTTTCAAGCAGTATGCTCATTACCTCATTTGGCACCCTTCTCTTTCAGTGTCCCGGGGCTCCCAAAGCTCTTTTGTTGTTTGCAGTCTACCTCCACCTCCCGTAGCTGTGCTTCCTGCCCATCCATGGGCTTCCTATCACAAACCATGCCTTGTACATCGTTGCTACTTATCCTATCAAACCTGGTCTCTCTCATGTCCCACCTCCTTAAGGCCTTACTTTTTGTTAATGGGATGATATGTGACAATGTATTTGCATTCGAACAAGACCAGCTCCTAAATAAAATGCCCCTTTAGCCCCATGCTTAGGACTTTTGCCTTGGTTAACATTCTGTGAAATGTGACTGTGGAAAAGAGATATGCAAATATAGTTGCTCTGTAAATGTAAATAGAATAAACTTACATATACACATAAATTTACAAGGGGGAAACCACTGCTCAAGAAAGAAAAGGGGGAAAAAAGTCTTTTTTTTTTGGTAAAGAGTGGCAGATCGAAATAGAACCCACTGTCCAGATGGAGATGCCTGATGGGAGAACCTACATAAGAACAGGAAAAGGAAAATAAACAGAAGACTGAGAAATGGAATGCAAGGCTTACTAGACAAAGCAGAAAGATTGGGGGTTATGGATACAATGTGTATAAAGGATAAAAGCATGACTTTGGAATCAAAGAAAAATATGTGTGAAATTTTCAGTCTACCACATAGTAACCGTGTGATCTTGGGCAGATTATTTAACTTCTCTAAGGCTCTATGTTATGTGGTACTTTTTCTTTTGTTTCCTTTCCTTTTCTTTTTCTTTTTTTGAGGCAATGTTTTTTTGAGACTCTATCAACAAGGCTGGAGTGCAGTGGTGCAGTCTCAGCTTACTGCAGCCTTGACCTTCCAGTCTCAAGCGATCCTCCTGCCTCAGCCTCCCAAGTAGCTGGAACTACAGGGACATGCCACTATGCCCGGCTAATTTTTGTATTTTTTGTAAGACAAGGTTTTGTCATGTTGCCCAGGCAGGCCTCAAACTCCTGGGCTCAAGCGATCCGCCTGCCTCTGCCTCCCAAAGTGCTGAGATTACAGGTACGAGCCTATCTTATATATTAAGGGGATTCTAATAACCACTTAATGGGTTAGGCAATTGAATAAAATGACATATGTGAAATGCTTATAGCAGTGACTGACACATAAGGGACTAAATATGATAATACTATTTCTCTCCTCCCTTTCTCCCCCATTAAGTTCAAGAGGCACAATAACCTTGGTAAAGTTGATGTTGGTTAAAACAAAGAGAGAAAGAGCATTATAGAAATCTAGTTAAAGAAATGCTAGATGTGAAAACTAAACAGAAAAAGCTGGTCAATCCATAATATCATTGTGTTGAGAATAAAATAACTTCTGTCTGAAATTTGGAGTTGTTTTGGAAATCACCATTAAGGTAATGCACCTTAGGAACAGAGCTTAGGAATAGGGTAGGGCTAGGATCAGAAAGCAGTCAACTGGGAAAGCTGGTGCCTGAGGCTGAGAAAGGTGGAATACTCCAGATGAGGTGCATGAGTGTTGGAATCAGGCCAAGTTTGTTTTAATGCTGTCAGTACTCAGCTGCTGTATAGCTTCAGACACAGTGCCTAATAGAGGTATTAATTTGCTCATCTGCAAAATGGGGGACAGCTAAAGTTCTTATCTCATAGGACTGGTGTCAAGGATAAGAATATAATATACACCATTTTCCTAATTCAGTGCTTGGCATATTTCAAATTCTAGAAATATTTGACAGTGTTATAATTTGCAGTATCCTTGGGCATGGTGAGCCCTGTGCATCTCTTCCCTCAGCTGCATCGTCAGGTCTGAGAATAATCCATCCATTTCAACCTGCTGGGTGAGTGCAGGGCCTTCTAAAGAATCATCAAAGAGAAGGAATTCCAGACATGAGGGTCTGGGGTGAAAAAGAAAGGGAATCAGAAAACACGATGATGGAAAGGGAGATACATAGTGAATTCTATTTTGGACAGCCAATGTCTGTCTATTCATCTATGCATGCATTGATTCAACAAATATGATTGCATATATATTATGTGCAAGGTGCTGGAGATGCAGCAAAGAATAAGAGAGTTGTGATTTTGAGAGAAAAAGAAACAGTGAAATTTTGATCAGGGCCATAAACGGCATGAGGGAAAAATCAGGGTGATATGAAAATAAAAGATGAAGAAAATGTTTCTGCAGAAATGACAGGTAAGCAGAGACCTGAAGGATAAGTAGGAGAAAGCCAGGCAAAGTTTGGAGCAAGTGGAAACAGCACATGCAAGAACTCTGGGGCAGGAAAGACCTTGGGATCATTGGAGGGACTGAATTAAGACCGACTTGCCTGGAGCAGAGTGAGGGAGAGAGGCAGATGAGAATACAGCTGGTGATGCGGGCCCAGGCAGATCACATCAGGTCATGCAGACAATGTTAAAGATTTAATATTTATTCCTAAGAATCATAAGAGGGTAATGAAAGGAAAGCTAATAACATCTTTTAACAGGAAAAGAAGATGCCCTCTGTTTAGCTTTATTTACATGGCCAGATTTTCTTCAGCCAAACGTTTGAGTGTTGCCCCAGAAGTTTCCACCAGCTAAGGTACCATGAGTGTCGAGGTCCTCACCACTGATTCCCCAGCACACTTATCTCTGGGCCCTGGGCACCCAGAAGATGTGGTCAGTTAAGCTTCTGGGGAAGATTCTTAGCTTCAGGATTGGATGCGAATGGTACCGGTGGCAGATGGTATGGTCCAGGTATGGAGTAGAGAGCAGCTGGAACTGGATCTGAGTTGGGATGTCCTCATACTTCCATTCCAAAAAGTCTTAAACAACCCCAGAGAATGTTTTGGATATACGCAGATAAATATATCACCAGAGCAGCCAGTATTAATAATTATTGCAAATCTTCCTCTGTATCCATAATTTGTTTTTCAATGACCACCTCTGTGATAATAGGCATGAAATTATTTAATAGCAGGTTTGAAGAGCGACTAACCAACATCTGATTAAATCACTTCTTTTGACAGGCAAAAATAACAATGCAAGTTTATTGAATGTGTACTATAACCCAGACAAGGTAATAATTGCTTCATATTTATTTAATTTCATGTTTATTTAATTATCACCGAAATCTTACAAGTTATTTATTTTTAAGCCCCTTTTACAGATGAGAAAACTAAAGACTGGAACAGTTAAATAACTTACCCAAAGAGAAATAGCTCATAAGCAGTTAAGCTGTTTCTCTGCTTCTCCCACTTTCTCTCAAATGAAGAAGAGATCGTGAAATTAACATGCTTAGAGTAAGTGGGGACTTGAACCCAGGCCACATTAAAACAAACACCACCACCACCACAACAACAAAAGGTGAAAATGATTTTAATCATATATTTATTTTACTTGACCCTTACTTCCAAAATATCTTTTTGTGTGCCATCCTTACAAAAGTTATCAGTAACATATTTTACATTCTACATTCTTTTTTCATGAATGCTCTTCAAGATCCGTGGTGTATTTGGTCACTTCCAACACATTTCAGTTTGGCCTAGTCACGTTTCAGGTGCAGAACAGTCACGTGTGGCTAATGGAGACCACATTGAGCAGTGCATTTAACTAGTAACCTATCTAAAGTAACACTACCGAGTTTAACAAGTTATGAAAATCGAGTGAGAAAATATATGTAATAAGTATATAGTCCTGTGTTTGGCACCTGGTAGGCCCTTTGTAATTCTCTCTCTTTTTGATTCCTTCCCTTAAATCACAAAATACTGAAGATATCTACTTGGAAAATCTGGTCTTTCAATAATCCACATTAAATTCAGGAGAGTTACCATGTAGCATTTATAAACTTATTTCCATTTTGCTTTGTTATGCATTACATAGTTATGGGGCGGCATATTTTCTTATCTAATTATGCTCTGTAGATTGTAATTCTGAAGTAAATTTTCCTTTTCTGACTTATGAGCAAAGAAGGCCCTAAAGCAACCTGGATGGCAGGGTGAATTCAACCTGAGGAAATAGATAGGCTTAATCATTGACATGGGGAGCCAATGGCCCATCTACCAATGAGGACAGGTGCAGATAAACACTCAGTTCTGTGTGCACCAGGGGGAGAGCTAATTGGTTGTATGGATCTTATTGGCAGAACAATTGGAAAGAAGCAGATGATTTCTTTGGGAGGGAGATCTGTTTCCAAAGTGGAAGATACAGGGAATAGGTAAATATCACCCTCTTTACTGCATGGTCAGCTTTTTAAAATTATAGCATAATATCAAGATGGGAGCTGGCTTAGATTAGAAACTGAGCTTGAACATGCTTTCTTTGATCTTTCTACTTCAACTTCCCTGTGCAGTACCGCATACTACCCTTTATTCCTGCTTTCCTCTTTCATTTCCCTCCTTTGGAACCACCTCCAGTTCATTTGCCAGCCGATTTCATGATGGAGCAGAAATGCCAATCCATCATTTGGCCATCAGTAGGACAGCATCCCCAATCTGCATTAGCCTGCTGGGCTGACTTCCAGAACATCATCTACTATACATGAATTATTACAGAAACATTATTGCTGTCAGCACATTCCACTCTATACAACTTCCTATTATTATTTTTTTGGTGGACAACACTGAAATTTTAAACAGCTCGATCTTGCTTAAGTAATGTGAATTTGGTGACTCTAGAAACAACTTTTTGCCTCATCAGTGAGAATCCACCTGCAGCAGTGGTTGGGCTTAGATGCAGGGGAAGGGATGGGGGTCTAGTGCAAATGGAGACTTGAGACAGCTTGGATTTACTTTCCCCTCTCTGATTTCACCCACCTCCCAGTGTCATTTCTCATTTCCTTTACTGTGGATGGCAAAATGAGGCTTCTGGGCTCCTGATGTTTGGGTAACAGAGTCGAGGGAGCTGGGGATAAATCCGCTAGACACCAGCAGGGTCAAGGAGCGCTGCTTAGGACTTCTCTCACCAAAGAACGTATGTGCTGAAGAGCCCTGGGTATAGCGCGGCTGTCTGAGACTCATGCTGTGATGGGGATCATAGATCTAGCTTGGAAACTCATGAACAGAATTAGATGATTTTTGCCTTTTTAAAAACTCTGTCACAGCTGGGGCGGTGGCTCATGCCTGTCATCCCAGTACTTTGGGAGGCAGAGGTGGGTGGATCATGAGGTCAGGAGTTCAAGACCAGCCTGGCCAAGATGGTGAAATCCCTTCTCTACTAAAAATACAAAAAAATTAGCTGGGTGAGGTGACAGGTGCCTGTAATCCCAGCTATTTGGGAGGCTGAGGCAGAGAATTGCTTGAACCCAGGAGGTGGAGACTGCAGTGAGCCGAGATCCCGCCACTGCACTCCAGCCTGGCGACAGAGCGAGACTCCGTCTCAAAATAAATAAATAAATAAGTAAATACATACATACATAAAAGAAAATAAAAGAAATAAAAGAAAAACTCTGTCACAAAATGGGTCATTTATCATTCTGGAGTGTGTGTGTGTATGCACACATGCATGCTTTGGGGAGCCCAGGGTCAGAGTGGAAATTCAGGTGCTGATACTTGGTAGGAGAAGGTTGTTAAATCAGATGAATCAGACACAGTCAGGTGATTCCTGACAAAAGACAGCAGGGGGAAAGCTGAGGGCCACAGCCAGTCACGTAGAAAAGAACTAAGATACAAAAAATACAAAGAAGAAGAAAATTTCAAATCCCAGAAACCAGTGAATGTACTAAAGTTCAGAGATAAATAGAACTAGGAAGGAGAAGCAGAGACACAGTTGCGTGGCACTAGTAATAAGGACTCCAGTTGCCGAGGCAGTCCTTGGCCTTAATACCTGGGTTCTTTATTTTCTTCCTGTGTGGGCGTGAGCCAGGGTAAGGCTGGTCTAGGACAAGCAGGAAGATGCAATGAGAATAAATCGCCCGAGGCAAACTGAGGAGGTGGAAAGAAAAATAATCCTCACTGCTGGTGTTTGCTCCCATCCGCATTCTGCTGCTTCTACCCAGAGGACGGTGGGGTTGAACATCAGTCAAAACTCTGGAAACCACAGCCCTTACCTGTATTTTTATTCAGAAATCCCACATATTTAGTGTTTTACCATGAAGAGGCTTTAGGCAACCGTTTGGGTTGCAGAAACATATTCTAGAGCATCAGGGAATTTCATGGTGCAAACTTGATCTAGGAGTCTCTGTCCCTTTCGCTACTTCTCCCTTCCTCAGATAGATTCGTCTAGTGAAGGGCCTACTCCAGTTCCTGAGCCAATTTCAGGATAGGTAGGTAGGACCTACACCAATAGCTTTTGTCCTGCACTGAGTGGAGAGTAGAAACAATCCACTTCGTGTAACCTTGGATCAAGAAGTTCAGCTATACAAAGACTCCCATTTTCCGTGTATTACTTTTTTCTCCTTGGTGGACCTCGAATCCCATGACCTAGGAGTAATCCTTGGGGACTCCAGTAAGCCACCAATTCATGGAGCTTCTTATTTCTTGCAGTACAGACTCGGTTCACAGGGCAGGCTTCTGCCTCCGGTCCCGGGGGCTTCCCTGAAAGCAGCCTCACCCTTACGTGGCACTTCCAGGGTTGCATCAGAGAGAAGGCATTCTTAATCTTGAACTACACTTTTCTGCTGGCAATTTTCACTGGGGCTGTGGGGCAAGGAGGCAGGAGGTGGAGCCTGTCCTCTAAACTGGTCTCTAGTTTAACCTTCAAGTCGAAGGCAAATTGCTGCTCATCGCCTCTGATAATTGTTTAGATTTCAAACACAGATATTAATGTTTTCTATTCAAGTGCATAATAATGGTTGGCCAGTTTATCTGGTTACTGCCTTGGTGATCCTAGAGTCTTTATCGCTTCTGTGGAAAATAGATCTTGTGGTAAAACTTACTGCAAATGTTTTCCTGTGTGTATATGGAAGGGGCAATCCCAGAAAAGCATGATTGAAGTAAAAAGGAACTGAGACAGGGTAGGAATAAAATAAAATACAAGGTAGTGCATTGTCAAGCTAGCTACGGTCTCAACAGAAAACACAGGTTGGGCAGAATCAACCAGCCCAGATCCTACAAACTAAGGGGTTGTGTGTATTAACATACATGTTAAAAGAATAAAAAGGGCTGGGGGCAGTGGCTCACAACTGTAATCCTAGCACTTTGGGAGGCCAAGGTGGGCAGATCACGAGGTCAGGAGTTCAAGACCAGCCTCGCCAATATGGTGAAACACTGTCTCTACTGAAAATACAAAAATTAGCCAAGGGTCGTGTTGCACACCTGTAATCTCAGCTACCTGGGAGGCTGAGGCAGGAGAATTGCTTAAACCCGGGAGGCAGAGGTTGCAGTGAGCCAAGATTGCGCCATTGCATTCCAGCCTGGGTGACAGAGCAAGCAAGACTCCATCTCAAAAATAAGAATAAAAAGAATTTTACATTTTTTGAACACTCACCATTAAGCAAGCCTCATTCCCTATCCTTTATGGAGACTGATTCATTTGGTCTCTACAATAGTACTATTAGTAACCCCATTTCATGGCAGAGAAAACACATGTATAGAGTTGCTTGAAAGTGACTGTGATAGTATTTAAATCCAAGGGGCTTTGCTTTAGCGCATACATACCCCATCCCTCCATCATATTGGCTTTCAGTATAATGAAATGTTTTGCATATTAAATATTCCTCAGGTATTTATCAAAGGTGTCTGGAGCCATGGTGAGGGGATGCAGGACCCCTATAAAATCTACTGTGCATTTACGTCAGAGTTTTTTCAAATTAAGATGCTTAGGAATTAAGTCCCACCAAGAGGGTAGGTCTAAGTTTTGGTTAGGTATCTGAAAATGCCCTACAGTTGATTCTTAACAGATCTAAGCATTGAGAACCACCGTTTAGTTCTGTCTGCCTAGATCTAGGAGAGGATAGTGAGTGGAGGATACATATTCCAGTTTTCTTTGTAATGGGATAGAGGCAGGTCTTCCTGACCCTTTGGATTAAATTCTAGCCTCTTTGTCAATCTTCTCTTTGACAGCAGCCTTTTGGTAGTGCTGTTTATGTGTGTGTATGTGTATCACACACATACATAAATGTATGTGTGATAGGACTATAAAGGTGTGAGGTTCTTCAACCCACAAAAGTCAGTTGCACGTTGTGCTAGGTCTGAAGTTATAGCAGGAAAAGTCGGTGGGCCTGTCACTAGAAACCAGGTCTCACGTATGAGTACGTTAGCTCAGAAGAGACCTTGCCAGTCTGGGTCAGATCTGAGGTTTAATTAACTTAATAATCAGTCTCTCAGAGCACCCCAAAATACGCTGCAGAAAGTCCTAGACATGAGGTGAGGGAAGTCCTGAGGCATCCCTTGTTAAATCTGAAGGATCTTTCAGCCACAGGTTCATTAAGTATGAGCCTGGGATTATGTTAAAGTAAAAATTGCCAAAAACTAGACAATTACATTGCATTTTTGGTGCTATATGTTTATTTTCACTTTCTCTATGTCAGAAAATGAGGAACAGTCTGCTTTGTCTTCTTTCTCAAGTCTTTCTAGCTTTCTTGTGTTTTGCTTATTGCAGTCCTGGTTGGATAAACAGATATGCCCTGGAATGTCTCAGGAAACATAAATAGGGTATGTTGGATTTGACAGAATATTACAAGCTATTTCTGTTCACATTGGGTTTTATTATTCTTCTTAAAAATATACATATATGTTAATATACACAAACCCCTCAAACCTTACTTTCTTGTGAAGTTATTTGACAATGTTCCTAATATTTAATAAATATTATCTAGGTCCAGTGCTGTACTCTAGTAACATATTACAAAGAATGTCTTAAAAGGCATTAGTAATACATTCTTGACAGATGATGCTGAAACAAGCTGTTCCTAGAGAAGATTCATTATAACATAGATTTAATATCAAAACAATGGACTTTATTCTCATCAAATGGATGCAGCAGAAAGAGAAACAACTTATGAAACAACTTATGCTAGTGTCTGTGTGTGCATGCGCGCACGCTTGTGCCCAGAAGATAAATGAAAATCTTACAGCTGTATAGACCCTCCAAAAAGGGTGATGGTGGGGGTGGTGGATTCAGACCTAGTATGTTAATCCAGCTACCTGTCTAGTCACACTTAGCAACTAACCTCTTATGTCATTAAAACTTAGAACTAGAAAAGATTCCATAATTTTATAGATGAGAACAGTGAGGCAAGGGAAACGAATTGCTAGTTGGAGATAGAGTCAGGATTCTACCTTTATCCTAGGTCTTCCAATAGCCAGTTGGGCCCAGATCATAAATCTTTAAGGTGTTCAGAAGAATGCTTGGAGGCTTAGGCTCTGCTTCTCTCTTTGGCTAAGGAATATGTTTTAAAAATGAGTATTTATTAATTATTTGGACTCTGAATTCAATGCATTATTTTATGTTCTTGGGTAATCTTTACACTATCCTTGGAATTCTTAAGGAAGACTAATAGCCAAATGCTGTCCTCAGTTTCACAAAGGGGGAATTGTAAAAAGTATAGATTCGTGATCTTGATGTACACTCTTGGAAAAATGCTAGAGTATGTTATTAAGAAGATGGTCGATGAACACATAAGAAAAGAAAGAGGTGATCACTAGAAGCATCCATGATTTCCTAAAAGCAAGACATGCCAATTAACCTCAGTTCTTTTTTTTTTGAGGGGGATACAGAGTCTTTTTTGGGGGGGATTGGGGACAGAGTCTTGCTCTGTCACCCGGTCTGGAGTGCAGTGGTGTGATCTCAGCTCACTGCAACCTCTGCCTCCCCGGTTCAAGCAATTCTCCTGCCTAAGCCTCCTGAGTAACTGGGATTACAAGCACACGTTACCATGCATGCCACAACGCCTGGCTAATTTTTTTGCGTTTTTAGTAGAGACGGGGTTTCACCATGTTGGCCAGGTTGGTCTCAAACTCCTGACCTCATGATCCACCCTCCTTGGCCTACCAAAGTGCTGGGATTACAGGTGTGAGCCCCTGCGCCCAGGCATCTCAGTTCCCTTTTTGGCATCTTTACTAGACTGGCAGAAGGAGGGTAGAGATGGTAGGGCAGGTAGTGTAGACATAAAGAATGGCAATAGTGTAAGCCCTATGAAATGTTTCTCCTAATATCCTCCAGAATGACCTAGAAAATACAGGCTGTGTGTATGTATTTGCAGTTGTTAGGACAATGCCATTCAAAGACAGTCGATCTCTGGAATGCTATCAACAAAGAGGAAGTTGTTTTAGTATCAACTTACAGATTTTGTTTTTCCTATCCCTGTCGTGTTCCAAGTATTTATCAATGACTTGAATGAAACATTGACCATATGCTTATCGAATTTGTGATGACACAAAGCAGAGGTCAGCTAATATGACAAATGATATAAACAAGTTTTAAAAGATCTTGCTATCTGGAAAGATGGATTGAAACTAACAAGATAAATTTAACAAGGATAAAAGCAGAGTCTTGGTTTTAGGTTTGAAAGAAAGCTTGATTTCACAAAAAGAGGATGAGAAAGAATTGGTCTGAGGGTAGTTCACTTCATAAATATCTGAGTGGATTTAGCTGACCATAGACTCTACCAGGCCAACATGGTATTAGGTTGGTGCAAAAGTAATTGTGGTTTTTGCCATTACTTTTAATGGATAAAAATATTAATTTTAATACATAAACATTTTAATTTAATAGATAAAAATGTTATATACTCTATTTTTCTATCTATCCATCCATCCATCTCTATTAAGAGGATCTTATCTTCCGAGCAATCTGTCCTCTGCTGGAGAGGAGATCCACAGAGCACTTTAGTCGGTTCTGGGCTCCATGTTTAGGAGAAATATTGACAAATAAGACAACAAAGACCACTCTGAAAAGTGTTTGGACATCTTGTCAACTGAAGATTGATTGAGAAAGCCGACAGTGCATTTAGAAAAAGAACAGTTGGGGAAGTAATAACAACTGTCCTAGACATTTGAAAGTATCTCAAGGAGAAGGTGAATGGGATAATTCCATTGTGTTCTAGAGGGCAGAACCTATGAATGGTGTGACAGGGAAGCAGATACTGACTCAATGTAAAGAATATTCATTTTTCAGTAGTTAGAGGTATCTATATGTGGATAAGACAACTTTTGGGTTAGCCAGCTCCTGATCACTGGGTAGGCTTCAAAGCAGTGGTTAGGTGACCACCTGAGAATCAAGATGCTGGTGAGAAGATTGTAGCACAGAATGAGTGGATAGACCAGAAGATCTCCATACTTGCTTCCAACTCAGAGATTCTGATCCCATTCCCTGGGTTAAGCTGACTTTCCTGACCACCAAATGGTGCCTGGCCTTGTCTCCCATAGCCACTGTTCACATTGTCTCCCCGCTTCCTCACTCCTGTAACTCTGTAGAAGCAGATGGGGAAAGGAAACTGCTCTAGGGAGGACTGAGTTTGTTTGAAAGTTCTATGTGTTCCAGGGTCTCAACTCCGAGACCTACAGAAAGCAACTGCCCCTCCAGACAGCCCAAATGCCAGAAAAGATTTCTGAACTTCAAATGAAAAGGAGAACCACCACTCCTTTGAAGTGCATGTATCAAAGCTTTAATAAGAGCTAATAAAATTGTTATGTTGGGTTCACGTCTCCTGAGAGCATCAAGTCAAAGCCTCCCCGGGGAAAGAAACTGTTACGTAACTATTCTTACAATTTTTTTTTTAATGAATCCCTGATTAAAAAGACCACAATAGTTATTTCAGTTTAACTGTAAAGTACTAGTTTAATTGCAATTGATTTCCTCAGGTTTTATTTGCAACAGAGAAGGTGTCAAGTAGTCACTAAACACTGAACAAAAGATAGTTCAGTGAGCAACCTGGCTGCGGGCAGATGGCTGTGTGCCCTGGTCTCCTGGGAGTCCTTCCTGTCCCAAAGCTTCTAACAATGGCAATAGTTAATTCTTTCATCTGTGAAGGGTTTAAATTTCCAGAATGATTTTACACAGACAAGGACAGGCCACTTCCAGGAGCCTGCAGGTGCACTGACCACTAGTCTTTGGAACAAAGGTCTGCCTATGGATGTGAAGAGGCAAAGGATGAGGTATGTCACCTGCATACTCAGAACCTGTGCTGACAAAATAAAATGGTACCCAGCACCCAGTCAACCAGAAGGAGTTTTGGGGAGGAGGAGAACCCAGGAAAACTGATGGGCTATGTGCCAGTTATCATACTAGAAAGTGGGTATGATTATCCCCAATTCCCAACTGAAGAATAAAAACAAGTTGCATCAAATGACTGCTCCTGGCCACACAAACATTAAATGGCAGCACTGAGACTTGAACTCCAGTCAGTGTGATAGGTTCTCACTACACCTCATAGCCCCTGATGGAGTATAATTTCAGTCCATGAAGGGGTGGCCAATGAGATTCTTTCCAGCTTGAGGCATATGCACTCACCTGTGAAAATGTCTCAGACACCAAGCTGACATCTGCCACTTCTGATTCCCCAAGGAGAGGAGGAGGGGTGTGCAGCCAGGAAAGAGAGGGGTTAAAGGCAGCAGAGTGCTAGGGAGGGCAAGTGCTCTCAGTGACAGGAGAATGTGCTCACACAGAGCCCAGAGTTCTGGAGCAGCCTCCGGCAGAAAAAGGGCAACATTGGGGGAACACATGGAAAGGAGGGACCGGTATCTGAAAGCCATCTGGAGAGTTGGAGGCAGGCAGGACTCCTTCCTGGCCTGAACCATTCAACCAAACTCTTAGAGGCATGGAAACGCCTTCCAATGATGTGCCAGGGTTCTTTGCCAGCAATGTTTCTGAGTCGAGGAAAGGGGCAGAAATGGGAAGAGGGAAAATATGGGGAAGATGGAACTGAATAGGATGCTTGTGAGAAAGCAAGGGCGAAGACACAATAGATTCTGCTCTTCTCTTAAAGGAAAGAAGTTATTCTTGGTTTTATTTCTCATGCATGGGGAAATTTTGAGCTTATCTTGCTTACCTGATGTCTGTGTCTAAGAATTTAAACATTTGTGTCCTTTGGATAAAGCATAAATGCAGGTTCTGCTCCTGTGCAGTGAGGGACATCTAATCAGGGCAGGGAGAGAAAAGGATTTCAGTGAGAAAATTCCAGGGAACTTGAATCCTCATTAGCTCATCTCTTTGTCCTTGGCCAGGATAGTAGTTATTATCCCAGTTGGAGGAGGATCTAGTATCTGGGACTTCAGCAAGTTCACGAATCACCTGGGGATCTTGTTGACATGGAGATTCTGGTTTGTGAGGCCAGGGGATGGGGGAATAAGATCTTGCTTTTTCTGCCCTTTCCCAGTGATGCAGCTGCAGCTGTTTCTGGACCAGATAGTTAGTTAGATAGATAGATAGATAGATAGATAGATAGATTTTTTTTTTGAGACGGAGTCTTGCTCTGTCACCCAGGCTGGAGTGCAGTGGCACGATCTTGGTTCACAGCAAGCTCCGCCTCCCGGGTTCATGTGATTCTCCTGCCTCAGCCTCCCGAGTAGCTGGGACTACAGGCGCCTGCCACTACGCCTGGCTAATATTTTGTATTTTTTAGTAGAGACAGTGTTAGCCAGAATGGTTTCGATCTCCTGACCTAGTGATCTGCCCACCTCGGCCTCCCAAAGTGCTGGGATTACAGGCGTGAGCCACTGCGCCTGACCCTTCTGAACCACATTTTAAGTAACAAGGTGTCAATCAGTTCTGCAGAAAGGGAGCCTGCACTCCAAGGTGTCACTGTATTCACAGTCAGGAAGTTTATCTATTTGACTGAAATGCAGCATGGACAACTAGCTCTTATCACTCTGCTTACAGCAAAGGTGCAAAATAGCTGGCAAACCTCTTCATGTTGATCCTTTGATTCCTTCAAATTTCATGGTGGAAGCAGGAGACAATACAATTCTTGACAGGCTAGAAAGGGTTGGTTCCTGAGCTGCCCCTGGAAGCGTGACTGGACACTACTCTAAATGACTGTTTGGAAGGACCAATGTAGGTGGAAATAATCATGAAGGAGAGAGTTGGGAAAAGTCTCCAAGTTGGTTTGGGTTTTTGGAAACGTATGCTTCTTTTGTGTGTTCCATATTCTTTTCCTAAGGCTGATTCCTGTGTTGCCGTTGGGGGAATATGAACAACTGTGCATATCTGTCTCCTGGGCTATTCTTGTGCTCAGCTGCCTGCCAGTCAGAATCGGGTTCTTCTTAGGTAGATCCCTTGGTAGGAGCATGTAGTGTGTACTTCTGTATGAGGAACCCCCAGCCAGCTTCAGTGCTTTTAGATGAGTTGACTTAAGGGCCCATCTTCCCAGGTGGAACCATTCTGTGCTAATTTGGAACAGAGGTTGAACTTGCATCGCAGTCCCTGCTTTCCAAGCCATCTGGGAGGAATGTAGCAGGGACCTCCTCCCTTTGATTCTGCCCCTCACCCTCAAATCTCTGGTCATGATAATTTTTTTCTCCATCCCCACACCAACTATATATCGTCTCTCACAGGTCTCAGTTAGACCCTAGCTGGCCCTTTTCAGCACTAGGGCTTATGAGTCCTGTGAACATGACAGATTCTGCCAAGAAGAAATGACTTCTGTTTTCCTGAAACAGAAGGCTCCTTAGATGACACTTCTCCATAAGGGCAGACCATGAAAACGCAGGCAGTCTGCAGGGTATGAATGTACTGGTTAGTCACCAAGCAATGGCCCCTTCTCTTATGGGTGCTCCCACCAGCCTTCTTTGACACTTACAGAGGAGGAAGCTACTCTGCACTTAGCAACTCATCCTTGATGCCTCAAACATCTAAACCTTAACCCTAGGAAGCAGCTGGAATGAGAAGGACTTGACTAACGAGCACTGAGACAAAGATTCTAGACCAGACTTAGTTAGTCGTGAGGTTTTAGGTAAGTTACTTAACTCTATATGACTCAGTTTCATTTCCTATAAGTGTGAGGGTTTTTGACTCATTCATTCATGTATGCATTCATGCAATATATGCTAATTCAATGTATATTTTACATTCACCATAGAAGTGCTCTATGGGGCTCTGTAGAAAACACAAAGGGAAGAAAACACAATGCTTTAAAGCATCCACTCAAAAAAAAATACCTTTCAACTGAAACTATGCCAAGAACTGGCAGCACTGGCATCATTTGGAAGCTTGTTACAAACACAGAATCTTGGGTCCCACTCAAGACTATGTATCAGAAACTGCATTTTAACAAGATCCCCTGGGAGATTTGTGCACCCATTAAAGTTTGAGAAGTACCAAACTCCATGGGTAATATTGTGTTCTCTGCTTTAGCACATATTGTCTTGTGCCACACATCCTTTTCTTTAAGGAGCTCATAAGAAAGAGAGGAAGAGATTTTGACAAATCCCTACTCTAGAATGTTCTGAATGTCTTAACAAAGATGGGAAGAGAATACTATGGAAATTTAGATGAGCCAATAATCGACCATGCTATTCATTCATTCAATAAATACTTCAACATTTGCTATGGGCCAGGTACTCTTCTACATGTTGGGAAAATAGAAATAAACACGTAGGAAATGTCTTTATTTTTATGAAGCTTACATTTGAGTGGGGAAAAACATATAATAAACATCTTTAAAAATTTATAATTCCAGGTAGTGATGTGTGCTGTGAAGGCAATGAGCAGAGCAATGTGGTGCCTGAGGAGCAGGGAGTAGGAAATACTTTCGGTGAGTTGGTATAGAGAGGCCTCTTTGAGGAGCTGAGATCTAAGTGATGAGGAAACAATAACAGAAAGATCTGATCTGTGGGGACGGGGAGAAGAGGATGATAAGGAAGGAGGACAGCAAATGTACATGCCGTGGATAAGTCTGACCTCTTTTTGGTGTAGCAGGAATCAGATGTGTTTGGTAAGGGGTGAAGGTATACGCTCAGCAGGGACTGCTCAGGCCATGGTCAGTGTTAGATTGAATTTCACTCAGAGTAATTATAGTAATATGCACAGATATAGATTGAAAACAATTAATTCTGGCTGCTGTGTGGAGACTAGATTGTAGAGGGTAAGGCTGTAAAAGGCAGGCCAGGCAGGAGGCCCCTGCAGTCATACAAGTGAGTGATGATGGTGACTTGGATTAAGATGGCAGGGGTGGCATGGCCAATGGATTGGGATACACAGTGTTTTGGGGGTAGGATCAAAGCACCTGGGGAAGATCTTTTAGAGGAGTCTATGATGTGATGAGATGGGCTTTGAAGAATGTGCAGGAAGTCACTAGACAGAGATTCAAAATTCCAGGTTTTGAAGACCAAAAGTGTGGAGTCATGTATTTTGGAAGCAGAAGTTGGTTCATGGTATTCTTCTGAAAGAACCAAGACAAAAGAAAATAACCTAAAGTGCATATCTCTCATAGAAATGCAGTTCTTTTCATTTTCAATGGCAGCCCTAAAATGTGAGGTGACATTCCTGATTTCTATGCAACCTCTCCAAATCCCTCTACCAACCTCAGTATTACAAAGGTCTAATCATCTGGGAGAAAAGAAAGGCTGCTCTCCTTTCTTCCAGTAAATAAGACTTGGTTCTGGATCTGCTCAGCTATGCCTACTCTTAGAGAATAAACTATTTTGGTCTTCTGAGCAGTATGTGTTCAGCACCAAACTCCAGATTTCCCCATAAACCATTCAATCCAAGTAAGAAAATAAATGTGAATATCACTAACTCAGCAGCCTGGCACTGCAGATGACCCCATTACGTCAATCACCATCAGCAGATCACTGTAACTGGTGGGCTGTCATCCACGTGGAGATTAATTGCTGAAGACCTGTTGTATGTATTAATAGATCATTTATTCAGATTGATCTTTCACCCATTGATCTTCAATCCCTGCATATGGCCAGGTAGCTATTGCTCTTGTGATCTGACTTCTGGAGCCAATCTCTCCTCTAAAAACCCCTTTGGGATTTCTTAGCATGTGTAGCAGCCCCATGTAGACTCCAAGTCCACAAACCACAGCTGCAGTCAATCTTGTCTCATCTCCAGAGAGTCAAGGCATGCTGCTGCTTCCTACCTTCCTATAATTTGATTGATAATATCTCAAGTTCCAAATCTGCAATCAAAGCACTACTGTCAGGCTGCAATCTGAATGCTTATTTGAATCGCTTCAGCACCTTGCCCCTTGGAAATTTGAGCTTCCTTCTTATCCTCCTGCCTTCCCTGTGCCAGCTGGCATCGTTGGACTGGATAGAGAACCTGAGGTCACCTTAACCCTTTAAGTGGCTGCCCTTTAAGTAACAAGGTGTCAATCAGTTCTGCAGAAAGGGAGCCTGCACTCCAAGGTCTCACTGTATTCACAGTCAGGAAGCTTATCTATTTGACTGGCTAACTCCTACTCCTCTGTTATGGGCTGAATTGTGTTCCCCTAAAACTCCACTCTAGTGGAGTTACTCCACTCTAGTAAGTGGCTAACTCTTACTCCTCTGTTATGGGCTGAATTGTGTTCCCCTAAAACTCACATGTTGAAGCCCTACTCCCCAATACCTCCAAATGTGACTGTATTTGGATATAGGGACTTTAAAGGAGTCATTTTGGTGAAATGAGATAATATGGGTAAACCCTAACCCAATATAATGGGTGTCCATAAGGAAAGGAGATTAGGGCACAGACATGTAAAGAGGGAAGACACTGAAGAAAGATGATCATCTCCAAGCTAAGGAGAGATGGTTCAGAAGAAACCAACCCTACAAACACCTCGATCTTGAATTTTCACCTCCAGGACTGTCAGAGAATAAGTTTGTTTAAGCCACTTAGTGTGTGACACTTAGTTATGGCAGCCTGATCGGACCAATCCACCTTATTTCAGGTCTCACCATACCTGCACCTTTTCTGAGAAGATTTCCCTAACGCAGATTAGCTTATGTCATCCTGCTATCTGCTGCCATTTCTGTCTTTTCACTGACCTAACATTCATTACATTACAATTACTTATTTAATTACTCATTTTTAAGAGTTTGTCAGTTCCATAATGCCAGGGATGCCTGTCTTGTTCACTGCTTTATTAGGTAAGGAAAATAACTAACTGATATTTATTTGTAAATAATACAAATAAACCTCCAAATCTCAGTGACTTAGCACAGTAAGAATGTTTCTCATTTATATCACAGTCCAATGTGGGCCCACTCTTCAAGCACTTAAGTCTTTATCTGTGGCTAGACTTTCCTCTGATTCTTTAAGGGCTCCAAACTTAGCTGGTAGATGTGGAACAAGAAAATTATCATTGGTGGGAGGTTTCCGTGAGCCACACCTGAGAGTGGAGAACCTTACTTTTGTTCATATTCCATTGGCCAAAGCCTAAGTCACATAATCTCAGCAAACTGCAAGGAAAGCCAGTAAATGTAGTCCAGTTGTGTGTCCAGGGAGCAAAAGCGAACATGGCTATTGGTGAACAGAAGGAATTTATGCTATGACCACTATATCTCCAGCGCCAATCATACTGCCTGACTCATAGTAGGTATTTAATAACTATTTTAATTAATTAACTCATTAATTTTCACAAGTCACACACCTAGCCTTAGGTGGAACTAGAATGCTTTAGAATTGTAGTCCCTGCTTTCTCTGTCCAGGGGCTTTTCATTAGACAATGTTATCTCATTTATACACACTTGGAAGAGGAAAATCTCTGTCTTAAAAATCCCCTTGCAAGAAACAATCTCAACCAAGGAAGTTATTTCATAAAAAAATCTCAACCAAGGAAGTTATTTGTACTGAGCAGGCAGCTTGGTATGTGTTTTTGCCATCTTGCTACAGTTATTCATCTCTATTAGACTCTAAGCTCCTAGAGGGCAATGCATTAACCATCTGGGTACCCCAACTTTAAGCCCAGTGCCTGACACATCTATAACATTCTTTCAGCCAACATTTATTGAACATTTGCTATGTGTTGCACAAAGTGCTTCACATCCATCAGCTCATTAAATTGTCCCATGAAGTAGCAACAATAATTGTCTGCTTTTAATACATTGAAAGCCAGTGCTCAGAGAGCTTGAGATAACTTGCCAAGGGTCACAGAACTAGAAAGTAGTTAAAGTAGGACATAAAGTCAAGTACCTAGGTTTTCAAAGCCCATGATCTTAATCGTTATTCCAAGATGCCTTTCCTGTGCATGCTGTTTAAGTTGAATGGAAATTGGCCATGGGCATCAGAGCTGAGGTGGCTGCTTTTGTGAGCTTGGTCTTATTCTTGATGTCAAGAATGTATGTCTCTCCTTCTCTTGAAAGCAGAGGATGGGCTGTCTTTGTACCCCACAGAATGCCTAGCACAGAGCCTGCTGCACAGAAGATCTTCAATAAATGTGTGCCTCTGCTCTCTACAAGGTTAATGAACCACAACATAAGGAAGAAAAGGAATGGTCAACCTGCCTATACTGGTTGGTGTAGCCTTCCCCAAGTACCCACTCACACACTGCCTTCACTGGCTCCCCGACCAGCCACTCTGCCCAGAGTTCTTCTTGGTGGGTCCTAGCATCCTTTGGGAGTGAAGGCCCCTTTTTTCCCTCTCTGAGATTGATGGTGATGGTAGAGAGAAGGAACTAGAGGTTTCTGATGGAATTTCCATCTTGAAGATAAGATAGAAAGGAAGAAATATTCCTAGTGAGTCCAATTCTCTCAGGAAATAAGACAGATGTCTTTTCCTCTGGTCTTCCCCCTCCATTCTTCTGAACCCAGCTGCACCACAGCATCTCAGGCCCCTATTTTTTCCAGTTTGTGAAGCTCAGAAGTAGCAGTGTTCAGATTCTAGTTCTACTGTTCTGGCTTCGGGAAGCAGAGGCTGAGGCCTATCCTCCCAATCCCTTCTCAAATCCATCCCCTAAGCTGCATCAGAATGAAGCAATTCAATTGCATGTAGGTAAACTTCTCTTGGTGCATGATTTAATTTTTTTTGGTAACCCTGAAAATGGCATTTCACCCAGGATACGTTATCAGTGAGCTCTCTGAGCAAATAATACACTAAAAATGAAATAAATAAAATAATGTTCTTTTTGTATACATTTGGCACAAGCGAAGACCCCTTCCTGTGTGGATGCTTAGCTGAATTATTTTTGCCTACTGGCATTCCTGTTCCTAGAATGAGCAAGGCTGCACAGCTTGTCGAATATGAGGAGGTCAGGCTCCATCATCTGGTGGATACACGTAGCTCTCTCTTCTCCCTCAGGTGGATGAAATGCAACTTACATAATAAAAATGGAGGCATTTCAGGCAATATGACAGAGCCATGTGTAGTTGAAGAAGGATTTTCAGCACCTCTGTAGGAAACTGGAATTGGCTAATGGTTCCTCAGTATATGAAGAGAACTGACTTCATCATCCTCAGCAAAGTTTCCAGTGCTACAGGAATTCAAGCTTTACAGCTCTGCTTCTACAACTGTCAGGAGCCTCTTGGGGGATGGCAAGTACAGAAAAGACTGAAGAAAGACATATTCCAGTCACCCCCAAGTTCATTTCCACTTCAGGCTGAGGGCCTGCCAGCCCAGGGGAAGCTCTGTCTCTTCCAATTTGGTGTGAATTGAGACCATCCATCCCCGGTTGAGCTGCATTCTAGGCTTTTTTCTTGCTGATGTCAAAAGGCTGAATGTGGACTTCAGGACGGCTTGAGGGCTGTCTCGCCTGCTAACACTGATTTTATGATATGCTAAACATAACATTCAATACCTATTACTTCCACTGTCAGAGAAACAACTTGAGCTATCTATCTTCCTCCTCAGACTATATTACATTTCTCCCTGCAAATGACAACGCATTATAATATCTTTTATTATAATATTACTTATTTATCGCCAAAGGTTTTCCAGCATTAATGCTGAGGGCTCTCATTCTTTATCTGCTTTTTGGTTTGTTTGTTATGAATGTCACATTTTATTTATCAAGATGGGCTCTGTTCAGAATTTGTGGAGCCATAGTCTTCTGATTTACTTCTTATGCAAACCTGAGCTTTTATCTCATTAGATTTCTCAGCACGTAATGAGCACAGGATGGACAAAGTGTTCTACATTTTTATTTTTTTGAGACGGAGTTTCACTCTTGTTGCCCAAGCTGGAGTGTACTGGCACTATCTTGGCTCACCACAACCTCTGCCTCCTGGGTTCAAGTGATTCTCCTGCCTCAGCCTCCCGAGTAACTGGAATTACAGGTGCACGCCACCATGCCCAGCTAATTTTTTGTGGTTTTAGTAGAAATGGGGTTTCACCATGTTAGCCAGGCTGGTCTCAAACGCCTGCCCTCAGGTGATCCGCCAACCTCAGCATCCCAAAGTACTGGGATTACAGGTGTGAGCCACGGTGCCTGGCCTCTACTTTCTTGCTTTGTCGAAGGACCCAAAGGGAAAGCATCAGGATTTAGGATTATGGCCCTTGAACCTTGAAAATGAGTTCCTGGGGTCATCTGTGCCAGTGTCCCCCTCTCTTAAGACAGGACTTTAACCTTGATAGTCCCATTTTAGCAGGAACTCTGCCGAAGGAGCTCCCATAATAGTTCTTGGTATCTTGTTCCACAGTTTAGCAGCCTTCCTTCTGAGAAGCTCTTCCTCCACATCCCCCTCTAAATTAAAGCTATTTCCTTAAGTCCAGTCAAAAATGTCATATTCTGCTGAGACATTATTTCTCTAAGAAGGGTACTGGAAACCCCAATATAGAAAATCTCTTAAAAAGCCTACACACTTGGAGGCAGTTATTTGTTTTACAATAAAACCAAAAACCTAAAATCATGCTTCCTCGAAGAATATCTTCTTTAGTTCTCTTAAGTGACTATGTATACATCATTAATGACTAGACAGAAAAGCTTTTATTTCTTTTTTCTTTTTCCTCTGTTGGGAGTAGGTAGATGTGAAGGCAGAGAAGATGAATTAAAGTGCCAGCAAACTAATGCTTACTGAAAGTTTGACAGAATTGCTGATATGGTCCTTGGAAAAAATAGAGATATCCTTACATTGATACATTGGTATAAAAACATCAATTTGCGTTCCACTTTGCTGGAAAGAAATGGGGTTCAATTGCACTTGAGAGTGAACCTTTGCCCTAAATTTCTCTAGAAATTTCTCTAGCACCTAAAATCTAATGGAGGCTGAACCCCCAGTTAAGTCTGGCCTTGAACAAGTGAATAAATGAGGGATATAAGAGTTGTTTACTCCCCTGATTGATGCTCTTTTTCCGTTGTAAAGTGACCCCATCCTATCCTGTCTTTTCTCACCTGGGCACCCAGTACTAAAATAATGCTAACTTTTTCTGTCCTGTTCCAAAGATGATATCTGAGAGGCTAATGGTTGATCAAAGCCTGAGGCATTACTCCCTCCCAGGCTGGTTTACATTTTAATAGCAGACTATGGGAGAGAAACATTATTATTCAAAGAATGATACTATCATAGTGGAAATTCAGACATCCTAGAGAACTGATGGAGGATATACTTAGACTAGGGCCGGAAGCTGAAGGTACTCTTAATCACTCCTTGTCAGGGACTCAAATCCTTCTGTCCACAAGACCACATCAAAATGTCCAGTTGAGCAATCCTTCCTGCACGTCATGTATTGAGGCCATCCCTTCTTTGGCACCATGCCAATCACAGGAGAAAAGCAAAATGCAACACCTTGGCCAATGCAGAGGAGTATGTTGAACATCCACACAAAACAAGACACCATGTATTTTCAGCTGTTTTCCCCAAAACGGGTGCTAATGAGATGAAAGGCTTGCCCCTGATTGGAAGAATGTGTTAGAAGGCTTGTAGTTGCCATTCTTATACCCTGGCCTGCCCACCATCCTCACAAGAAGAGAAAATGGTGCAGCTGAGAAGTTCTGCCTTATCATGGTGGGAAAGGAGGAGTGGTTTCAGTGTGACATGGCAGATTGTAACTTCTTGGGTACTGTCAGAAACTCATATTCCAATCTCAGAGTCCTGAACTCTGCATTCAGCCCTTAAGCTAGCAAGGCACTGAGGATGTTAGCAGGCTCTGTGAATTATTCACAATGCAGAGGGACTCTTCCTAGAGCAGTGTGGGCTTGTTTCTGAAATACAAAATGCAAGATTGGCAAAGTAGAAAAAGAGGATATTGAGACTATTTATTTTGTTAGACTTGTTGGCCTGTCCTACATCTGACTCTTTGGTGTTGTGCCTGCCCCCATCAACCCCCCAAAAAGATGATGAGTTGAAAACAAGGGCCCTATATCCAGTTGAACAGTTACCTTGAATTTTCCCCTTCCCCCATTTTCCAACAGTCCAACTTCTATCCTTTCTCCTCCTGTCTATTAAAATAAGTTTGGTTGGTTTGGGTAGATTTGTTATCTCAAACTACCTCTGAGCCTCCTTTTTAATCTTGGAGAAAGGACAACAGATCTAGTCATCTCATTTTTGATGAATCTTGGGCATTTCTGCAGTGACCATAGCCACCAGATGAGTAAACTCTTCCTCCTTGACACTATTGTCTCAATTGATGGGCTGAGTTCTAGATGTCTCCAAAAGACTACACTGCTGGAAGACTGGTCATCTTTTTAGTACATTAAGACAAAAACAATCATATATGAGCTGTGGTTTGTGAAATGGTGCAATAACTATTTGCACATTGTTTTCTATTGATCTATAGACCAATAAACTGAGCTCTCTGAAGCTATTGGTGAGTTCTATGGGGATGGAAAGGAAGATCCTCCTAAATGCCTTACCCTCTTGGCATCTAATTCCAGCTGTGGTATAGTCTATTTGATTCTTTTGAAATTTTTTTTGCCAGGTAAGTTATTTACCCCTGTTATTTATTAGAGGTGCCTCTTGCAATGCTAAATTGCTTCTTCAAAACCATGTAGTTGATGACTTTTAGGGGAATGAGGTTGACAGAGTGTAGGGGATATGATCACCCCAATCCACTTTATCGTCTTAGTGTCATGGCTCTCAGCAAACTTTTTTTAGTGTCAAGTCCCAAGGGAGAAAATCAATGAAATGGTCTCTACCCTGGTCCAAATAACTCCAGATCCCATTGATCTCCCTTTCCAAGTACCTGCTTCCCCAAGTAACTAATTAGGATGGGACTTTTTTTAAATACCCACCTCTCCTTCTGCTGCCACAGATTCAATTCATGTTTTCAATATGTATACATATATTTGCCTGGATGACTAGAAGAGCCCCCTGGCTGTTTCCCACCCCTGCCTCCAGTCTTACACTTCTTCAGTTCATCTGCTATAATTTAGGCACAGCAACTGTTCCAAAATGTGAATCTGATCATTTCAGTTTCTTGCTTAAAATTCTCTTCATTTGTCTTAGGATAAAATCTAAGTTCTTTGCAAGCCACAAAAGACTGTTTATGGGTCTCGATCTCACCTTTTACCATCATCCCCATTGGAATTCCATGCTACTGAGAGCACCCATCCCTCACCGGGGATTCCTTTCACATGCTCTTCCACCTTTTTGGAATATTCTCTCTGAAACCATCTAGTCTTTTGTGGTTAACTTCTATTCACCCTTTAGGATTCACCTGAGAGGTTTCCTTTATCTTGAGGCCATTTATAGTTAACTGCTATGGATTAGGTTAGAGCTAGCTATCCATTGCGGGGGTGCCCAACAACCTTTGGGTTTGTTTCTGACAGAGCAGTACCTCCCTTTGTTTGTGTTTTCTGTTTGCTTGCGTTTTTGTTTACAGACATTAAGTTCTTGAGGCAAGGACTGTGTCTTAGTCATCCTTCTAACTTGGGTACTTGATCAATAGACTAGAAGATTAGCAAATACTGGGTGAATAAATGATTGACCTATGTCAATATAGGTTAATTGCACCCAATTAAGTTCCTCCCTCCCTTGCTTCCTTCCTTCTTCCATTCTTCTTTTCTTCCTTTCTTCCTTCCTCCTACCCCACTTTATTTCTCTTCTCTCTCTTATGGTTTGGAAGGTTTTAAAAATTTATTTTATTTTATTTTTTTTAGTCCTACATATGGTGTTATACTGGGCTTATCAATGGATCATTTTTGGATGAATATAATCCCTGTTATTTCTTCCAGGTAACCCTGGTTAGAATTAGAGCACTTCCACTGCCCCCTCCCAGATTTTTCTACTCTTATCATCATCATATATATATATATATATATATATGTACACACACACACGTATATATATACACATATATGTACATGGGGATTCCACAGGGGAATATATGTATATAAATAAATATGTATGTACTTATTATATATGGCCATGAGTATTATGAAACAAGTGGCACAATACAGAAAGATGGTTACCAGCTTCTAAATCAAAGAGTCTTAATTTTGTAGTTCACTTTCCTGTCACACACTCCTACAAGGTGCTTAACCAAAAGTTCCATTAGAACTAGCTGGGCTCCATAGAAGAATATAATATATATTATGTATGTATTATGCACATACATATATCTGCTACATATATATTATATATAGATATACAGACACACAAACATACATACATACACACACACACACACACACACACACACACACACAAAACTATCTATGTTAATATCATGTCATGGCCAAGAGAGTCCTGTTCTCTGTCACATTCGTTTCCAGTGGAGTGGTGCAAAGTGGTGAAGATAAGGGATAGGGAAGTAGAAATGAGCCCCAAATGCTACATTCCCTAGTCTAGTAGAGTTTCATTATTTCCTCTCTCAATTCCCCTTACCTCTGATGCTGGGACATCCCCAGAGTCTTTGGTAGTCATTAGCATTGTCCATTAAATATTTTCCAGACACATGATAGGACTGCACTTACTTGCCTAAATAGAAGCAGAAGGCCCACTTTCAGACAAACACTCCTAGAGCAGAGAAATGATTCACCACTCTCAGAAGGCAGCTGCTTCATCAGCTTGGTCCCAGAGTGAGGACAATGATGAGCAAGCAATGACAAACAGGAAGAGAGGAAGGGACAATCTTAATTGGGTGCAATTAGCTTACACTGACATAGGTCAGGCATTTATTCACCCACCATCTTCTACTGCCATGCACTAGGGTTGTGAGATAGAGCTTCATTATGTTAAGTCACTAAGATTTGCAGGTTATTTGTTACCACAACATAATCTAGTCTTCCTTGACTGAAGCAGAGCCACTGAAATCGAGTTTCCTCCTCACTAAATCCTCCTAGTGGGGATTCCACAGGTAAAGGTGGCCATGACATGATATTAACATAGATATATGTACATATATGTATGTGTTTGTGTGTGTGTGTGTATATATATATATATATTTTTCCCTGTTGCTCCTGCTGCCCTGAACTAACCTCTGTGGGTGGGGAGACATGGTTCTTCATCCTTACCTGATTTGTTCCTGACACTCTTATCAGTTGGAGCTTGAACCATTGCTTCGCCACCATGTCCACCACTTCCTTTGGGGAACCGCTCCTGCCTCACCAGCTTTGAATGCAGGCAGGCTTCCTGCAGCATGAAGAAAGTCCATCTGTAGTAGAAGTGGGTGCTGTCAACACACACAGCAGCAGAGACAAGAGCTATGGAGAGAGAGAGAAACCTGACAGTTTTGTGAGCTAATAAATCTCTCCCAATTCTTAAACTAATCTCAGGTGTTTATCTGACAGTTGTAACAGAAATAATTCGTGCTAATTCATCCAGCAATATTAAATCTTCTCTCTCTGAGTGATCCTGCTTTCCTAGTTTTCTTCCCTTTATGCTGTGGTGGCAAGTGTACAAGTGAATCCAGGTCCTTGGTCATGATCTTCCTGGTAAACAGGCACTCAGCTCTGAGAGCCTCAGGGCTATACAACCATTAGCTTCTCTTAGCCAGAGGTCAGATACACACCCACTTCATCTTCCTGAAGACAGCTGGAACCAAAGTAAGTTAAAAGACCTCTGAGCACATAAAATGCAGTCCATACAACTCATACTCAACCTCCTGAATATTACTCTAAGGATTATCTATTCATAAAACCTCAGAGTTAATTTCCTCTCATTGTACTTAAGATGATAATACTTTCTCAATTTTCTTCTACCTTAGAATAGAAGTAGTCAATTCGAAAGGATGAGGAGGGAGTCTTTTCCTCTTAGTGGTGGAAAGTGACACTGGCTAGTCCATCAAAGCAGAGTCAGAAAAACTACAAATGACAAGCAAAATGCCTCAAGACTGGGGTCATAAGATGTTAGAAAAACAGTGTTTTATATAACTAATGCTCTTCGTATCTCACTGCACATCATTGCTTTTACAGCTCTGTACACAAGAAGATACTACTAGTGGTGACCCTAAGTCAATATAATGTTAAATTATCTTTGGGATATTTGGTTTATTAAGGCAGGGGGCTGTTTAAGTTAATTAAAAAATATGATATGATGAATTGTTTCAAATGCTTGGCATTCAAAGAGTTAAATCCCCATTTTTTTTCCCTGGCAAATTTATTTATGTAGAACAGCCCTTTCTTTGATACTGCTGAGTCCACGAAGTGAACTGTATTGTTTATCAATATAAATAATTTACAGTACAGACATATTTATCTTGTTTGTGTGCACACTCTTTAGTATGAGTAATGTTTGTGGATGTGTTTTTTAATCGGTAGAATACAATACAATGTTCTTTATCATCGTACTCCCTGGAAGTCCTGAATGACATTGATATTCATTGGCTTCTTCTTCCTTAGGAATCCCTGGATGAGCCATTCTCAATGTTTAGTGTACATAAAGTTCTGCTGGGAAGCTCGTTGAGAGTGCAGATTCCCAAGTCTCATTCTTAGTTATACGGGTAGAATCCAGAAACCTGGATTTTAAATAAGGACCACCCCGCTCCCCTGCCCTGCTGTTCCAAGTGATTTTCACACAGGCAGTCCAAAGTCTAACATTTTACAAAATACAGCTCTCTGCTGGTCTACAGCCCACAACCACCCTGGGATGGCTCCCTTTTTCCCACTGGACTTGAAAGGAAATCTTCCCTCCTATACAGTGTCTCAGTCAGAACCCAGACCTGAGTCATTGAACAGAGGGTGGAAATCATAAAATAAAATAGAATCTGGTTGAGGTGACTGGAATAAGTTGGAGAAAAAAAAAATAAAGACTTCCTAAGTCAAGTTTTAGGTGGTGGTATAATTAGAATTATTATCCATTATTTATGTGGCAGATGATGTTCATGAGGTGCTTGATGACTCTGTCTTAATAGGCAGTGGTTCTGCTGAAGGAGAAGGTGACATTGGCCTGTTCTTTCTTCCCGCTGCCTCCCTCCCGCTGTCTCTATTCTTCTACTGAGCCCAGCTAGCTCTAATGGCAGTTTTGGTTCAGCACCTTGCAGGAGTGTGTGATAGAAAAGCGAAGTACAAAATTAAGAGCCTTTGATTTAGCAACTGGTGACCATCTTTGTGTAATGTGCCAGTTGTTTGATAATACTCATGGCCATTCCTTGACCAACATCTCTGTGTTTGACGTTTGTCATCTATGATCTCATTAAATACTCATAACAGCCTTTCAAGTAGACTTTATCTCTTTAAAGATGAGGAAACTCAGGTTCAAAGAGGTTAAGTGACCAGCCCATGGCAACACAGCGAATACATAGTACAACCAGGTGATCTGAGTCTAACACGCAGCACCTTTCCACTACTTGTCCCCAAGAGCCCTCAAAGGGAAGAGCACATTAGGTCTCTTTTGTCTCTGTAAGTCATCCTGGGTCTCGTTAGTGCTTTGCCCTTATTATGGTCAATAGTGACCCTTGCCCTCTCTTGCCAGGTTCATTTAGTCTTCTCTGCTTTTTCCCAGTGTCACAGCCTAGATTGCTCTATAAAGGGGCACTTTTGGCAGAGCAGGGATCAGTCTTAACCTGAAGCTTTCTGAGAACAAAAAGCACTGGGTACGTGTCATCCTTCCTCTGTCAATGAACCCCATTAGCTTCGCTGTTGCCTTTGCTATGACTAATATTTTTTCCTTCTTTCACCTGAATATAGCCTTTCGAAAAGTCATGACCTATTATGTAAGGCTGGCATGTCCTAGGAGAAAGAGAAAACACAAAGTTAAGCATAGTCTGTCAAAATCAGGGGCAACTGGGCTTGAAAAATCCTTGCTCTTCAGGGGCAGTGATATCCCAGTTTAGTGTAGTGAAAGTCATCGTGCCCAGTGTCCTCTAACAATCTGACTTTAATGGGGTTACTATAGCTGGGGTAAAGCATTTTATATGGAACCAGGTTTACATTATCCTACTCTTTAGAGATCTTGCTTGCAATGCTGTTCAAATCCTTTAATCCATAAATAGGATTCCAGACAGCACTGGGCTGCCTTCCAAAACTGTAATCTTCCAGTATATGAATTATTACCAAAAGATTAGGGTGTTTCTAGTAATAACATTTCAAATAAATCAGCTTTCATGGAGGAACAACAAACTAATATTGGAAATAACAATATAAAGACATTTATATAGCCACTTGCTAGAATAACTTCCCTAACCAGGGGCTTCTTTTCTCATTTACATTCATTCTGTTCGAAAAGTCTTTTTTCAGTTATCGTCAGCTGCTGGCTTTAGCCTTAGAGCATGGCACATGTTCCCTTGTCCTGGGACTCTTTGATGCCTGTGAAATCAGCAGTTCTATTTACCTAGGGATGGTCAGAGATATTGGCTACTGTCCCCAGAAGCTCTAGGTCCCTTTGGACTTTCTCTTTGACTCTGAAGAAGTGTGTAGGAAAAGCTATATTTACATTTCAGGCTGGAAAATACTCTTTCGGGGCTTCATATCAAAGATTATAAATGAGATTGTGTTGTAGGAGAGTTCCTTGCATGGCTTTAGGGATTGAGTCCTTTTTGGTGGCACAGAGATCTGTTGACAGTAAAGATTTACTTGGCATGTACACACCAGGGTGATGACCCCAAGGCTGTGTGATGTGAGCTGAGAGGGCCTGCTTTATACCTTGATGAATTCTGACTTCATCGCTCACCAGTCTTAGGAACACTGGGCAAATTTCTTCACTCCTTTGTTCCTCTATTTTCTCATCCATAAAATGGGGATATTTACTACCCTATGGGGTTATTGAAGTTAAATGAAGTATCAGAGGTAAAGTCAGAGCTCCATACTATGAGTTTTTTCCTCCCCTTTTTACTGTTCTTTTAAACCATTTGAGTTCATGGTGATGTGGCTGATAGATAGTGAGGGGCTTCACTCTCTTAGCCACAGATGGCTACTTTGAGAAATCCCTCCGGAACACCCATTTTTGTGACTCATGTCTGCGACCTTGAGTGAGTTGTCACACTTCTGGATCTCCACTGCATCTTCTATTAGAGAAAGTATCTAGCTCCTTTCTAACTTGGTAGGTGAGAAGGCAGTAAAGTCAGTGTTCTTATATGAGCTCACATTTTAAGGAGACATTTCATAGTCATGGAATTTTAATGCTAGTAGAGATTATTTAGGAAGAAGAGTAATTAACATTTCTTAAAAGTACTCACCATGTTCAAAGTAATTTATGTGCTTTGCCATATTTAATCTTAACAACCTCATTAGGGAGGTGGAGTTATGCCCAGTTTACAGATGTGGAAGCTGAGGCTTAAAGAGTCACTTTTAGTTAATTTACTCCAGATCGTACAGTTAAAATGTGGTGGAGACAGACCTCAAAAGTTATATAACTCCAAAGTCTTCCTATTGCACTGTTTTTACCCTCCATGATTCTTATTTTACAGATGACCAAAAGAACTGGGACTTAAATCATTTGTCCATGGACTTAGCTGGTTAGTGAAAAATGCAGGTCTAGAACCTGAGTTTCCTGATTGCTATTCCTGTGCACCAGCTCCCCTCCCAGCCCTGAGAATTGGTATACATTGTCTAACCTCACCGCCTGTCTTATATTATTATTTCAAAGATGCTTTGTTTTCATTTCTGGTGGCTTTTCTACAGACACAGGCTCCTGACATTTTAGTTCTAAGACTCTCTTCTTATATGAAAAGGTTGGAATAGTTGATTTCTTTGGTTCCTGCTAGCTCAAAAATTCTATTATTCCTATGACCCTCCATTCCCCATAGTAGTTAATGATCTGTAAAGAAACACTTAAATGCACCGGTTTACTACCTTCTCACTCTGCAACCTAGAGGGAAGCCAGCTATTATTTTTTTTCTTCAAAAGGGAGATCTGAGACCCACATTGCTTGAGCAACTAACTCAAGGACATAGTTCATCAGTGTCTGAGTCAGGCCTGGAATGCTCGAAGGAGATTGTGTTTTCTTCACCTGTTAACCTCAACCCTTAGCAGAGGGGCTGGGACATAGTGTGTGCTTGTTTACAGTAGAATAAATATGCTTGTGCATTAATGAGCCATGAGTGAAGTTGAACCCAGGCTTCCCAACTCCCAGTATAGGCTTCCATTAGCAGCTCTTCCTCCAAACCTTTCATAATGAAGGAAATTTGCCTGTTTGCTAAGTGATTCATATGTTGGGTTTCCTAAAAGCAAAGTGGCCCCACAGAGTACATTTCAAAAAGTGGAGGTTTTATTTGTTATTTGCAGATCACTGGGGTGGCAGGTCTGAATTCAGACCTGGGAGGATGGATGAGTGAATCTGCACACACCACTCCAATCTACTCCTACTCTGTCAATTTAAGGCAGCATTATTATATTATTAATGGGATGGGAGAGGGGATGCCTGGAGAAGAGATATTTGTGAAATGTCTCTTCAGATTAAAGGAGCTTTGAAATGGAAAGCATTAGCCCTCTGATTAACTGAGCCCTGCAGTTTACATTTTGGACTTTAAAATAAAAGTGAAAAGAGAAAAAACACCACTGTGTTTTTGGAAGCTTGTGCCATTTTTTTTTTCTTTCCCTTTCCAGCCTTCCGCTTAGCTGCCCCGAAAGGCAGGCGATGATGAATGGCGCCTACTACAAAAGAAAGCCGGCGGGCACACATGGGCCCGATGTTGTTTCTGTCAGGGCAGCTCAAAGGGAAGGCCGCACCACACGGTGAGTTCCCCCTTTTCTCCCTAAACAAATGTTGTTTTTACTGAAGTGGGGCCGTTCTGATTTAATTACAGGGGGAAAGAGAAAGACACCGTCCATTCTTCTGCTCCATGGAGAAGAGACATTGGCAGGCTTGGGTGGGATGAGAACCAGAATGCACCAGTCCTCAGGGCCCCTGGCTCAATTACTCTTTCTGCCTTGGTTTCCCCATCTGTCAAAACCAAAACAAAGCTTTCCTAGCTGTCTCAGGGGATGTGGAAGGACTGCTTTTATAAATTAATCTGATGACACGAAGTGTGGGAAAGGGGAGAAAGGGGCATGAGAGGGTCTGTGCCAACCAGCGGCGATGACTTCATACATTTGTTTTCTGTCAGTATGAGAGGTGGGAACAGGGCTGGGTAAATGACAAGGGCTGAGACATATTTTTCCTTGGGGAGTTTTTGGAATAGACCAGGTGCCACTCTTCATTTCCCCCCACACAGGCAAAGATACTATTGTTTAGATGATATTTAAAATCATGAAGGCAGAGGAGTGGACTTGACCTCCAGAAGACCTTTCTCAGATCAGGATTCTGGGACACAGATTTTCGCAAGCAAGCCTGTGCTCTGGGCGTGGAAGACAATGCATCTTCGTTGAAAGGCGTTCCATCCTTCTCCCAGCTTGCAGCATAGGGCTGGTTCCACTCATTAGCAGGCAGGCCCGTTTCTCAGGCGCTGGCCTGCTCTTCATAAGCAACTATTGTCTCCTTTCCTATTCAGCTGTCAGCTCATTCCCTATGATGCTGCTGACTTTCAGCCTGAAAAGGGTCGTTTCCCTGCTGGGCAGTGAGGCAAGCTCCACCCAAGGGGTTGCAGCCCCTCCTCTCTGCTTCGGAGAAAGAGCCGGCATCCTCCTAATACTATCCAGTGATCTTGGCTGGCCCCAGCCCAGTGAAAATAAGGAGCTGTGAAGACAAGTACATTAATAACTCTTATTCATATTTCTAGACACCTCTATGGTTGGGTAGACAGGTTGTGTGGAGGCAAAATATGTTAGTTTAGGAGTAGAAAACATGAAACACGATGACAAATCCACCAAGGGTCAAATGAACCATGCATTTATTTTTAGAGATTAGGCAAAACCCCAAAGATTCCATGCAGTGTTACCTGGGAGAAGTACTAAGGCTAAAAGGCCAGATACTGAGGTTCTTGTTTTCATTCTGGAACTGACCAGTTAGTTTATCTGAGTCCAACATGTTGCAAGGCTAGTGACTGATGGCAAATCACTTGGCCAGAGGGTGAGCCTAATGCCTCTCCGTACCAGCTTAAAAACAGATCTACTCATAGATGTATTGTGTTTTATGGTACATAAAAGAGCAGCAGTCTTAAATTTGGGAAATTGTATTATTCCCTAGACACACTTCTCACTAGTTTGCCTTCTGGATTCAAATTTATATTAAAATAGATTGAGAAAAGACGAAGCAGAAAAAAAAATTGTAATTCTTTTTTTTTTTTTTTTTTTTTTTTGGAGCAGGGTCTTGCTCTGTTGCCCAGGCTATAGTGCAGTAGTATGAACATAGCTCATCGTAACCTTGAACTCTTGGGCTCGAGATCCTCCCACCTCAGCCTGCTGAGTAGTTGGGACTGCAGGTGCATGCCACCACACCCAGCTAATTTTTTTTAAAAAAAATTATGTAGAGACAAGGTCTCGCTTTGCTCCCCAGGCTGGTCTCGAACTCCTGGCCTCAAGTAATCCTGCCTGGCCTCACAAAGTGTTGGGATTACAGGCCTGAGCTACTGTGCCTGGCTTTGTAATTCTATATAAACTGGAGTTTTAGTGATCATTATTGAGAAAATATTTCCAAAAATTGAAAAATAATACATTGCAACCCCCAAACCAGTCATCTTTCTCTTTGCTCCTGAGAAGACTCTGTGTAAACCTCGTTTGGAATGCCCTGGACAGGACAGACTGGCTGCAGCATTGCTATGGCATCTGTCCTGGGCTTGCTGGTGGTGGAGGCAGGCAAAATCCTGGCTTGGGGAAGATAGAAAGGTGAAAAGTTCACGATATACTTGAAGCTGAAACAATGAAAATTGTATATCCATTAGAGGGAAGAGAAGAGGGAATTTCTAAAATTGCTAACGGGACTAATTTGCCCGTTTTCCCTTGAGAGGCAGGTTCATCCCACACTTCAGGATGTTATGGATCTCTTGCAGTTTCCTGCTGTCTTATGAATTTTCTGTCACGTGGCATCTCTTTTCTCCCTTGCTTTATTCTTTGGCATCCCTTTTTGCCTCCTCAGGCTTTCAGATAATCAGCCCCTTGATGCCAGGTGACTTGCTCCCGTTCAGCATCATTGAGTCTTCACATTCACTTGCAACTTGGGGCCCTTCAGAGCTGGCCAAGCCTGGTAATTAAAATGTCCCCTTCATCTTTAATTGCTTCATTTAACATCTAGTGCAATGGTTTAGGAGGGCATGTGCCCTCTGCAACGATCGGTGTGCCCTGGATAACTGACAAGCAGCACCTCTTGCCCCTGGCTCAGGAAGATTAGTCTGTTTGGGGGCTGGGCATCTTCAAATTCCAGCCATCCTTTGACCCACTGTGCTTTCTCACTTGCTTGGGAAATGTAATTTTAATTTCCTCTGCCTTCCTGGGTGTCAAGTGGGGACCATGTCCGCCCCACCCTCACATACAGAGAGGATATTACATCTCCCTGGAAACTTATCATTGCACAGACCACACACTCTTACCTGAGTCAGGTGCAAGAGAGTAGGGAGAAGCTCAGGGCTGGGTGGGAAAAATCTGAGTCTGACTCGTAGCTCTGCCAGTTCCTAATAGGGACGTGGGGACCAGGTCCTTGCTGCGCTCCCTAAAGCCTCACTCTCCTTTCTTGCAAATGCTGCAGTGACACCCACACTACCGGGTTACTGGGGGGACTAGATGAGGCAAGTGAGAGAAGTTAGGTAATGCCTTAAATAAATGAAAAAAAATGTAAGTTAAGATTGTGGCACAGAGGCCATCTGGGATCATGAGTGTGACTGAAAGAGATGGCCTCTCCCTTGTATCCTTTAAGCATGGCTGTGGGAGGGAGTGCGGAAGAATCAGACATCAGTTGAGTATGGCAGGAGGGGATGATGATGCTTACAGGGGAAATGCTACTGCAGGTAGCCTCAAGGTCATGATTCTTTGCCTCCACTTCTCTACATTGATTCTCCTAAAGAAAGTTAGTTGGGTGGCAGGGCCAGGCCCCTTCCTGCCAGAGGGATTTCATGGTGCCACCGGAAATCATGGATGGGGTGGCAGGAATAGTGAGCAGTATCTCTTGCTGATAATTTAAAGAATTGGTCAATGTGGAAAGATAGGATTACATTTTCTGAAATAATTTCGTATGTTTAAGTCCCTTGGAGAAAGTCTAGCAAAGTGGTTGAGCATTCCTGGGAGCAGAGAAAATTATGTTGATATTACTAAGACCTCTCCATGCTGAAAGTGTAGAAAAAAGGTAAAAAATATTGCCATGTCCCTCTGAAATTTTAAATGAGCTTAACAATACTTTGAATTGAGCAACTTTTACCTCTTAAGCATCAAAAAAATTAGAGCTTCCTTTTGTAGAACGTGTGTGTGTTTGTGTGCATTCCTATGTGTACCTGTGCACATTTGAGTGAATGGGATATGGGGAGAGGAGAATCCATCATCTGGATGGGGATGAGATGATATGGGGAGAAAATGCTAAGAGCTGGGCATTTTGAACTGGCTTGGTGACTTGGAGAAAAATTGACCCTTAGTGAATGCCAGATTTTGCAAATAAAAATATAGGATGACCAGTTAAATTTGAATTTCAGATAAACAACAAATACCTTTTTAGTATACATAAGTAGCATGAAATATTTAGAACATACTTATAGTAAATAATTATTTGTTGTTTATCTGCAATTCAAATTTGGATGGGCATCCTGTGTTTTATCTGGCAACCCTACTTGGGGTGGAGTGGTGTGCAATAGCTGTGTCTTTGGACTATGAAAGAAGCATACAACTATTAGTGTTCTTCCAGTGTTGACAGTGTCTATAAGAACCAGGAACTTGGGAGCAGAAGGTTTCAGATCTTGTACCCAATCAAGTGTTTGGAAAATATTTTGTTGTGTATTGGAGAATAATGAATATGTTGAGAAAACCACCAGGTTATTCAGCACTGAATCACAGAATTCTGCATTTATTCAACATCAATCTTTTTAAATCCTTTCATTAACAAAGCATTTATTGAGCACCTAATATTCCCAGACATTCTGTTTGCTGCTTGAGTAACTAAGAGAGAAAGCCTATGGTTATACTATGTTAGTTGGACTACTTAGATTACAAGGAAAAGGGGGAGATCCATTCAAGAAAATCGAAGATGTCTTTTTCTCAGATAGTACATGTTTATCTCAGATTTCCTCTAAATTTCTGTTCTGTTCTCTTTTCTGCCAGCCAGCATTTTCTGCTTACTCATTTTCCTCATGATCCCAAATGTCTACCATGGTAGCTAAAATTATACAGCCTTCCAGTTCCAACACCCACCCTCACTATTGGCAAGTATCTCTACTTAGTTTAAATCCTTGGAGAAAATTGGGTTGACCAGCTTGTCTTTTAATGGGTGCTCTCCAGATTTTGCTTTCATGGCTCTTGGGTCAAGTGTCCACCCCAGTTCAATCAGCTGTGACCAGGAGAAGGACAAGATGGTGCTGCAGATTGTCTAGTATATTCAAAATAATTGTCTAGCTCCTTACTTTCTCTTCTCCTCACACATTTAGTTCCAAAAATGTCCCTGCCTCAGTAAGCAATTATTTTTAAAGCTTAGTGGTAAAAAGTATAAACTATGGAGTCAGACTGACTGGATTTGGAATGTGGTTCCATCATTTTAGTTTTATTCTGCCCTTAAGAAAATTATTTAAACCTTTCTATGCCTTAGTGTCGTCACCCATAAAATTAGGATAATGAGAGGAACCACCTCTTAGAGTTGTTGTACAAATACATGGAAAGCACTTAGAATAGATCAGAAGGTGAGCACTTAAGGAATAGTGGCTATTATTATCAGCATTTTCACATATACAGGCACGCATTGACTCTGCCTCTTCCCATTAGGAGAAAATACGATGTCGTGACCTGTATTGCATCCAGAGTTGAAGTCAAAGGGCCACTTCAAAGACTTATTTTCAATCTCTAGGTGAACTCCATTTCTTCCCTGGTAGCATTCCAATAGACTTAAATGGTACATTTAATCAATATAAAATACCAGATCAAAGCACAAAATTATGATAATAAACAAACAAAATATAACAAAATTGTAATACTGATTCTTACTCAGAAAAAGAGGGAGAAAAACATTATAGAACACCCACCTTATCTTGCAGGAGAGTCCTTCAGCCTTGCATATACGGTATCGTTTTGTTCCTCTAAGTAGATCCATTTGTTGGTGATAAACTATTGGAAGAAGTTTGAGTAGCCCAGGCCTCTTTCTAAGACCTATTCCAGTTGGTGCATGCAAAGGCCAGCATGTGTTAAAATAGGGCTGAGCCTTTTAAGAACAGCCTAGCACCTTTTACAAAAAACAGCCACTTGCTTACAGACACAGCTATAAAAAGCTGTAACTGTCCTGCAAAGGTCAAATCCCATGTGGCCCATGGAAGCCTCAAGCCTCTGCCTCTGCTACACAGAAACCTCAGCCTCCCCCATGTGGTACTTTCATATACAAATGTCAGCCTTTGTGCCTATCTCAAAGGCCTCTCAATCAGTCCATTAACTGTTGAGGTTTTGGAGCTGATAATTGCTCTCACTCCTTAAATCCCCATTTAAGTTTGTAATCAATTGAAAAATAGAAGAATAAAACATGGAGTTAAAACAATAGTAATACTAGAGTTGAGAATGTGTGGTTTGTGTTTGTAATCAGACTTACTTTAAATCACCCTTTCTTGCCTGTTAATGTTTCCTAATAGTGGAAACAGAGAGACATGAGCCTCCAAGCCCACCACTGTGAGACCACCTGAGACCCCCAATTCTCTTTTGGAATTAGGAGTGGAACTGAGTGCCTTTGCCCTGTGGACAGGCAGTTTCAATAACCCAGAAGGTGCTGAGTCAAGCATGCCCCATTTATTTATCCCCAGTGTCACTCATCATATAGTCCATTATATTTGCTTTGGAAGGAATTAATGATATGGAAGGAAGAATTTTTTTTTTGCCAAAACTTCAAAAATAACTCACCCTTCTATTTTTATGAGTAAGATTAAAACTAGGGGAGAAGGGGAGGATAGTTTGTTGACTTCCTTTGCAGAGGAATGTGTGCCTTGTTCAGGTGGCACTACTTGAGATTCTATTACTATGTCTTAGTCCATTTTCTGTTGCTGTAACTGAGTAACTGAGACTGGGTAGTTTATAAATAAAAGACATTTATTTTGTATGGTTCTGGAGGCTGGAAAACCCAAGGTGGAGGAGCCACATCTCATTGGCTTCTGGTGAGCGCCTTGTGCTGTATCATAACACAGGGGAAGGCATCACCATGTTCCCATCTCAGTGGAGCACTGAGAGGCAAACAGGCTCTATTTTTTGGGGAGGGGGGGGATGGAGTCTGACTTTGTCAGCCAGGCTGGAGTGCAGTGGCACAATCTTGGCTCACTGTAACCTCTACCTCCCAGGTTCAAGCAATTCTCCTGCCTCAGCCTCCCGAGTAGCTGAGACTACAGATGAGCACCACCATGCCCGGTTACTTTTTGTATTTTTAGTAGAGATGGGGTTTCACCATGTTGACCAGGCTGGTCTCAAACTCCTGACCCACTGATCCACCCACCTTGTCCTTCCAAAGTGCTGGAATTACAGGCGTGAGCCACAGCGCCAGGCTGCAAACTGACTTTTATAATAGCCCCCTCTTGTGATAACCTTTTAATCTATTAACGTGTTAATCCATGAATGCATTAATCCATACATGAGGGCAAAGCCCTCATGACCCATCACTCCTTAAAGGCCCCACCTCTTAATACTGTTATATTGGGGATTAAGTTTTAAGAATGTGTTCTGGAGGCAACAAACATTCAAACCAGAGCTGACTCCAAGGCATTTGGAGGAACCTTGTCCTTGATTTGGCACCTACGGAATGCACTTACCTTCTACCTGAGGGAAGGGGTAGGAGTAAATACCTGGGACAGAGTCAACACTGGATATTGGGATAAAGGAAGAGAACTCTGGAAGCACTTTTCAGACTTCTTAAGTCCCAGAGTCATTTACGAAGGAAAATGAGAATAAAATCTCTCAGTTCCTCCAAGTTTCCTAGGATTCAACAGTAGACATTTGTGGGGAATAACTAAAGCCACCTGAGTTTGATCCAGTATTCACCTGATCAACTAGCTTTTATTGAGATCTATTATATGTTTAAATAATTTTCCTGCCTACTAGACCTCAAGAAACTTTGGTTCCAATGGGAACAGCACACATGTGTGCCCCAATCCACAACCCCTCCCCACTACACAACATGCATGTGCTAGCAAACATAGAGCAGAATTTTAATGCAGTAGGAGTTCAAAGAGGAGACAATGCTGGTTTTGTTTTGCCAGAGCCTACAGGGAAAGTTTAATGGAGAGGACAACATTTCAGCATAACATTGAATGCCTGACAGGTTTTAAATAATCTGGAAGACGAGAATGAGCATTACAGGCTCAAGTGGGGACAATTTAAAGAAAGAGAGCAAAAACATTAGTTGTTGGGAAGAGAATGAGCAAAATTGTGTGTGTGTGTGTATGTGTGTGCGTGCGCGCACCTGCCTGTTTAGTGAGGAGTAAAGGAGGAAATGTATAAGTGTACCAGACTAGAAAAATCTACATGTTTTTTCTTATCTGTAAAATAAGAGCCTTTTTGTGCCTTTCCTACCTGACCTGTCCAGGGCATCTATGGTGCTGTTAATGTAATTTCCATACTTAAGGAGAACATAAATTCCACAGATGCCTGTTTTTAAAAATGCACAGGCTATCCACACCCATTCCCAACCACAGAAAAAGTTGTATTAATTTGATTCAGGAGCACCTTTTATGATAGCATCTTTCCAAAAGACACACACAAACACAGGCCTTGTCTCCTCTTTCTCCCTTTGAAGTATCAGCCTCCGGAGACTTATGGGAAAACAGTCCGCTCTGTAGCCTCAAGGATCCCATCTCCATCCTGTGCCTCCTTCCCATGCATGTAATACCTTCCTTCCCTTCTCCAAGTAGCAATTCAGCTCCCTTCCCCATGGTGAGAAGAACGCCTTTTTGCCTTTGTCATGAGAAGGGATGAAAGAAGAGGGTAGGATAAAGTAGTTAAGGAGAGCTACGTTGGGTGGGAAATGGGATCTGAACTGCATTGTTCAGCCTGAGGAGAATTTTGGTTAGTTGTTAGAAGGGAGAGGAAGGAGTGCCTGATGGAAATTTTGATCGTGCTTTGGGCATTGATGATACAATATTGGATGAGGTCAGTAGAGGTTAGGAATGAATTTCCCTGTAAAGTTCTTGGCTCAGATATCTTGATTTTAAGGCTGTGTTAAGTAGTTTTCTTTCTCCTATTTCCCATTCCTTCTTGGACTAGTTGTATCACCAACATCAAGCTACAAAGAAATTTCTTTCAGCAAATAAAACTCTTTACTAATTCTAGTCCTTTTGGAAAGGCTGTTGGTGATCAGCCAAACACCCTCTCCATCCCCCCTCCTCCCCTCTTCTTGCCTCCCCAGGGCTTTTTATTTTTTTCTCTCTCTCCAGGTTGATAGATTCCCTTGATATAAGAGGGAAAGGGAGCCGCTAAAGAGTTGTGTGCTGTATATCTTCATCAATGTCTGGGCAGGCGAAAGTGAGAGCCTGAGTCAATTAAGTGGAACACCGATGGGGAAGGGGGCGTGGTTGGTACAGTTTTAGGGGAGGACGGCGCTAAATCAAGCACATAATTTCCAAAGTGCCACCCATCAAAATCAGCGCTAAACAAGTCTGTGGTAAATTTTTAAAAGAACATTTTAATGATGAAATGACCATGTTTGAGATTATTTTGCAAGTAATTGAGTAAAATTCCCTAGTGGAAAATGTTTGGCGTCAAGTTCTTAAAAATGCTTCATCCTCTTTTTTCATAATGGACAGAGGCATAAACAGTCTCTAATCACATGAAACACAATTCTCCTTTCCAGCCTGTAATTATCGTGGGGACCCAGAGGGGTGCTAGTTAAGGACTCTGTCAACTTGTCCATTAAAAGAGCTGGAGTTAGGTGGGAGTTTGTGTGTTTTCCTTCTTTCTTTTTCCTTTAATTTTTTTCTTCTTTTTTTTCTGAAGGAGTTCAGATCACAACGATTTCCAGTGAGGCTGAAACTTTGACACAGATTATCAACAGGGGAGCAGATTATCCTCAACCAACTTTAAAATACGTAGAAACAAAATGAGAGCTGCTTTGATTTGGAGGGGACCCAATTGCCTTTCCGGCCCTAATTGTTCTCAAGGTTTCTGCTGATTTGGAGACTGGGTTTATGCGTGCTTTAGAATTGCCAGGAAGAACAGAGGGACCTGGTCTCTTGCTTTGAGGAACAGGGAGGCAGGTGCCAATGGTTCATGCCTATCCATGGAGTTACTTACCCCCTTCTCTTGCTCCTTCTCTTGCTAGTTGCCAAGAGAAGTGGGGGTAATGCTGGGCTTTCCATTGAAATATTCCCCAATTAAAGAAAAAAAGGCAATAAAAATGCCAAGAATTATTATTCAAAAGTATTTCTCCTTTCAGTTCTTTTCAATTAGAATGGCTTCTGTTCTAGACCCAAGTGGGGAACTTGTGCACTTTAAGAAGAGAAGGGCACAGGAGCAGGGCTAGAATGGGCTTCACAAAAAGACTAATCTCTGTTCACTCCACTCTGGGTTTACATGGCACCCAGTCAGGAAGACAAAACCCAAGGGTGAGAGAAAACTGTAAAATGTTTATAACAAGTAAGGAATTAGATAACTCCTTACGGAAGGAACAAAGAGCCAGTGTAGATCTTTCGGATTATGTGATGCCTGGCTTGTTTCCTTCTTAAAAACCTCAAGTCACTCCCCGTTTGCTGAGTGACGTATAAATTCATCCTGGTGGGTGTTTCGGACAGTCTGAGGCATGGGGCTGACCTACCTTTGCAGTCTAAGCTCTGTGTGCTCCCCCAGGTATACCGTGCGCACCAGCTAAACTCATTTCCTCTGTGTCCTGGGCCAACCTTCCCTCCTCACTCCATGACTTTGTTCATGTTGCTCTGCCTGCCTAAAATGCTTTTATCTCAACTTCTAGCTGTTACCAAATATCATCCGAGTATTTACCAAGTATCATCTCTCTCATATATCCTTTATTAATTCAACCAGCTCTAAACTCCCCTCCCTCCTCTGAAAGCCCCCAGTACTTTGTTCCTCCTCCATTGACAGTGTGTATATTTGGGTATTTTTATGTTCCTTTCTTTCTAGGGTTATGAATAACATTTGTATAATCAGCAGGGACCAATTCCCCAGATTTTGTCTGATACCCTAGTATGGAAAGCCAGTTCTGTTTCTTGCCCATTTGAGAGTGTTCTGATTTCTTTTCACTTTTACTGCGGTTTCAGTTGTAACGGAAGATCGATTATATTCGAACATCCCAGAGAGGTAGGTAGAACAGACTGCCTCCTCCTTCATGTAGTTACAGGATTTGGATGAGTCTCTTCCAGAGAAAAATCTCCTTATATTTTTTACTGGCATTTTGAAATTTTTTTTGACCAGAGAACCAGGCCTCTGGTTTCCCAGTGAAAGTCACAGCTTATATGCAAATTCAACTGGAAGGGAGAGAAGAGGTGATTTAAATTCATACTAAGCAGTAAATGGCTCATATAAATTATTTGTTAAGAATGCATTGTGATGGAGACTGTGGCTCTGGATGTCTAAAAATGAAAGGAAAACAGGAGTATCAGAGAGGGTGCAGGATCTGGGAGTCACTGATGAATAAACTAGATTTCTCAAAATTTAGCCTTGAATGAGGTTGCAATGAGAAATTCCTTAAATCAGTAGGATTTCAAATCTGATCTGTCTATTTCCCAAATCCAGGTATGTCCTGACTTCTCTAGGCAGAGATGGACTGAATGCGACGCAAAACAAAACTATGAGCTACTTTGTAGAAGAGACCCTTGATAATCTACCTCCTGCTTTATTCACTTACTGGAAGGCTTTGGTCTACATTATAATGAAAACACCTCCATTGTTTCTATCTTTAATGAAAATTAAAAAGCAGAGTGTGCCTGGAAAGAGATGAAAGAAGAGAGAAACTTCAAGGCCATCAGGTACCCAAGAAGAGAGAGGAAATGAAACCTCATTTTACCTCTGACTGGCTGAATCCCTCCCCTCTCCACCCCCATGGAAATCTCATATGCCCATTTATGACAGCTCTACCGTTTGTCTGTCTTGTATCCCTCATTGGCTATGCTTCCATCCTTCTGTCAAGTTCCCACTCCGGATTCAATTTCAAATTGAACTCCCTCCCACTTTCTCTTATTCTAACCCAGAGGAGATGGAGAACAGCTGGTCACCATCTTCCTTATGATAACCCTTCATATGGTGTAATTTTATTTCCTTAAATTAATGACAGTGTGTTGGGTGCCGTCCATCTCAGACACATTTTAATAGATGCTTTTAACATACGGAGAGCTCAGGGAGAGAAAACAATGCCTCTGTCGTGTTTGGGCACATCCTAGATTTGAACATTGTTAAGTCCCAACAAAGCTGGTGTCTTCTGATTGGAAGCAGAATTTAGAGGAATTTACACATCTCAGAGCCCCTGTGAACAGTTAGGATGGCGTGGCCCAGTGCAATGTGACTTTGGGTGAGGTGTGATGGGTTGTACAACATCAAACTCTGCTTATTTGTCTGGAATCAATTATTTACTAACATAATAATATTGCTGTCATGATATATGAGCCCTACACTGAGAAAAAATCATTTCTCAGTTTTCACTTGCCAGAATTCTTTGCTCACGAAGCAGGAAGAAAACTGCATCAGAAAGGTTCTGGTTACTCATGAAGACCTACTTGTAATCTGTGACAGTACTGGGGAAAGAAATAGTATGCTTAGGAAATTACAGATTTCTGAACTATTCTCAGAGTTATTTCCTAAGGTTGAAATTCTGGAATTCTACTCCCCCTCCATCTTACCACATTCTGTTACCAAAGTCTTTTAACCCATCCTTCCAGAATTATCCATCCCTTCCCATTCCTGTAGCTACCACCCTAGACAAGGTTTTCATTATTTTGCTTATAGGCTTTTGTAGTAGCTTCCTAAGTGGTCTACCCTCCTCTGAGATTTTCTAAAGCTTTTCTTTTACTTTATTTCCTCTCTCTCTCTCTCTCTCTCTCTCTGTTTCTTTCCCTCTCTCTCTCCCTCTCTCATCTTTCTCTCCCTCCCTCTGTTTCTATTTCTCCTTAGTCTTTTGCCTAAAGTAGATTCTTGTCATGTTATTTTCTGGTCAAAGTCTGGGCTGTGGAGTTCGTATTCCAGCTGCGCCAGTTACTAGCTAAGTGATCTTGAGCAAGTTACTGAATCTCTGCCTTGATTTCCTCATCTATACAATGAAGTGGTTGAGGGTTGACCCTCTAAGATCCCTCAAAACTCTAGTTTTCTGAGAATAGCTTTTCTTGCATAATGTCTGCCTCCTGAAGCCTTTCAATTCTTCGTGCCCAAACTCAAATGTCATCTCTTTCCTGGAGACTTTGCTGATGCACCTGTTAATGAAACTTCTCCCTTGTCTGAATTGCTATATCACTTTTCAGTGTGTATCTCTTGCATGTTTTTATTTTCTGCTTATATTGTATTATATTTTCTTAGGGGAGAGACTATACCTTGCCCATTACACATTTCATTCCTCTTCTCTGTGATGTCTGGTCCTATGCCCAACTTGTAGCTGGCACTCAAAATATGATTTTTGCGGATAGCAGACAGTAAGCTTGGGGCTTTGGTGGAAACATCAGCAAGGTGAGACAGAGTTCATCAAGCATGGATTCACTGGCTTAGTCCATGGCGGGAGGTTAAGTACAGGGCTGAAGGAGACTGAGACAGTGAGCTCAGCCAGGGAAGCTTCAAAGAGGGGCTTCATCTGTACCACATAGTGCCTGGCACACAAAATGTGCTCAAAAATGCTAGATGAATGCAAGAGGAAGGCAGAGATACACAATGCCTGACATTAATAATTCATTTATCATTGTGCATTTCCAACATTTCCCAGTTATGCTGTCATATTTGATCTCAAACCTTAAAACTGGAACATATAATAGGGCATATATGACTGCCTCTACTATATAGATTTGGAAGTTGCATAGCTCAAAAACTTGATGGTACTATGACCATGTGCTGGATACTGAGGAGAAAAAAAGGAATGGAGATGGTCCTCACTGTCTATGAGATCATAGTCTTGAAAGGGAGGCAGACAGAAAGGCAAACAAGAAAAAGCAACCATGACCAGGTAGTATTATCCTGTATTGCAAAGGCTGCTGTAATGGGAGTGTACAGGAGGAGACGGCCTGTGTGGATGAAGGAAGGAGTCCAAGCATGAGAATGCTTTAGGTGAATATTAAAGGATGAGTAGAAGCAAGAGTAAGAACTCAGGAATCCTCAACTCCAAGCATATACTGTTTCTTTTTGGGCAAATAAATGCCCAAACTCAAAATACTTTTCTAATTTGTTGCTCAAAGAAGTTATTCTCCCAGCTGCAAAAACGAGTAGGTCTACTTTCAGTGTTATGGGCAAAGGCCAGTGCCACATACTGAAGTATATATGCACACAGGTAACATTTTCATGGAAAATTCATGCCAAAACTGGGGACAGAAAGGGCCCTCTAAGGCTGGGCCCCCTTTGTAGCCACAGCCTGCCTTTGGAGCTGCCTGTGTGGGTGACAGCCGTTAAAGGTTGGTCTCCAGCTGGTGCATTTCTGTTTGCTGGGTCTGGGTTGCTGCAGTCTGGGCTAATGAGACAAAGGGATGAATGGTCTGAGGTCTGGAAAGGTGGGAAAAGGGAGGCGGGCAGAGGAGGGGCTGGGTGGTGGGGTGACTGACTAATTGCTTTGTTCTGTGGCAGGAGGCCTTTCAGCAACAACAACAGCTACTTGAAGGCCCATTGCTTAAGTGCTTTTCATCATCATTACGTCCTGTCATTAGTCCCATCAGCTGCTTCCATCAGCTCATTGCTAGTCAGGGGCCATGGCCTGTCACAAACTCGCTCCCGTCCGCAGCTATCTCTCTCTGCCTTCATCTGGAGCCAGGTCCTGTTTCTCTAAACTGTCTTTTTTTCCTGGCCGTTGGTGCCCAACCTGTTCCTATGTCTGATGGGTCCATCTGTTAGGGGCCTGTTGACGGCGGTCCCTGCCATTTGCTCTGCGCCTTTTAGATTGAGAGAGGAGGCATGTCTGCCGCTGTCCTGCAGGGATGCGTAGCCCTCCAAGTCAGAGCTTTGACTTGCACCCTGTCCTGTGGCCTAGCTCTGCATCTCTCCCTACATAGGTTCCTCCTAGGCCTTAGTGTCATGACTGTTATTGCCCCTGAAGACCTTCCAGTGGGACAAGAAATGGAGGTGAAAGACAGTGATCTAGATGATCCCGACCTTGTGTAGGCCTAGGCTAAATTGCTTGTGTCTTAGTTTTGAACAAAAAAGTTTTAAAAGAAAAAAAAATAGAATCGCAAAAAGCATATAGAATAAGAATATAGAGAAAAAAACATTTTTATACAGCTGTACAATATGTGTGTTTTAAGCTAAGTGTTATTACAAGAGTCAAAAATTTAAAAAGTAAATTTATAAAGTGAAAACATTACAGTAAGCGAAGGTTAATTTATTATTAAAGGCAGAAGTTTAAAAAATCGATTTAGTATGGCCTAAGTGTACAGTGTTTATATAAAGCCTACAGTTGTGTACAATAGTGTCTTAGGTCTTCACATTCACTCACCATTCACTCATTGACTCACCTGGAGCAACGTCCGGTGCTGCAAGCTCCATTCATGGCAAGTGCCCTACACAGGTGGACCACTGTTTATCTTTTATGGGTATTTTTACTATAGCTTTTCTAGGTATAGATACACAAATACTTACCCTTGCCTACAATTGCCTACAGTATTTAGTACAATAATTTGCTAGATGTATAGGTTTGTAGCCTAGGAGCAATCAGTTTTACCAGATAGCCTAGATGTGTGGTAGGCTATACTGTCAGGTTTGTGAAAGTAAACTCTCTGTTTTTACAATAACGTAATCACCTAATGATGCATTTCTCAGAGGATCTCCCCATAGTTAAGCGAGGCATGACTGTATATGTATATTTAATCCTCTAACAATGCTGGAGATAACGTTATCTCCATTTTACAGATGAAAAAACTAAGCCTCGGGGAGGCTAAGTAACTTAATTCAGACCACATTAACATGCCCAGGGTTTTTATGAATTCAGTGTTGTAATCAGCCGTCGCCTTGTGTGGCCAATTAGTTTATTCCTTAATTAACCCCGTGGAAGAGTGATGGGAAGGCAGGATTTGGAATCAAACAGAATAAGTTAAATTCTGCTTTTGGAAGTTAATAAGTGATTGCCATTTAGCAAATTACTTTACTTCTTTGGCTCTCAGTTTTCTTATCTGTAAAATGGAGATTTATATCTAGCTTATTACCCTTGTTGAAAGGACTGAATGAGATAATGTATGAAAAATGCCTAGTACAGAGTCTTCAAAGAATGGTAACTTTATGTAGGCCACAATTGCTAATAAGAGTCACAACTGGGAAATATCACTAGGCTTATAGGAAGTTGTTTTATTTGAATATCAAACTGATAAATTCATGTTTCTTTACTTTTCGTACTTATGACCAGTAAGAAAAAATGTGTATATTACAGTAACAAATGGCCTCCAAATCTTACTGGCTTGCTGCAGCAAAGGTTTATTTCCCCCCATGCTATGTGTCTTAGTCTGTTCCAGCTGCTATAACAAAATATGTAAACTGTGTAGCTCATACCCAACAGAAATGTATTCCTTCTAGTTCTGAAGGCTGGGAAGTTTACGATTAAGGCACTAGCAACGTAGGTATCAGATGACAGCCTGCTTCCCTGTTCATAAGGACACCTCTCTATGTGTTCTCACATGGAGAAAGAGGCAAGCTGGCTGTCTCTGGCGTCTTTTATAAGGGCACTAATCCCATCTGTGGGGGTTCTACTCTCATGACATAATCATCTCCCAAAGGCCCCACCTCTTAATACTATCACCTTGGAGATTAGAATTTCAATGTATTAATTTTGGGGGGACATATTCTGCCCAGAACACTCTGTGTCTAAATGTCGAGTGGGTTGGGCCCCGTCCCATGGTCATCTCTACTTTAGGACTCAGGCTGAAAGAGCACTTCCTGGCTGGGCTCCTCTTGGGCTACTCTAGTGGTGACAGAGGGAAAAGACGTGGTGGACAAGAAACTAGCTCTGAAGCCTCTGCTTCGAAGTGACACCTATCACTTCTGCCCACGCTGCACTGGTCATGCAATCCCATGGTCACTCCTGAGCTCAACACTTGCAGCTCAGTATAAATAACCCTTTCACGTGGAGACACAGTGCAGGGAGTCAGAAACCAGGATATTTAGCACACGCTAAGACAATCTGCCCCACATTGTAAATGGGGCTGCAAATGATTTTGATAGTCTTGAAATTTACCGAATCCGGTCTTATGTACTGCTTAGATTTGCCTAGGGATGTTTAGGTTTGTTTTTGTCAGTTTTGATGAACTGATGTGTTGCCTAAAATAGCAAGGCCTAGTAAAACATTTTTTTATTACTGGAACTCCTGTAGGAAAAATAACTTTATGATGGCATGTTTAGAGATCTCTAGCACCAAGGCTTTTTTTTTTCACTGTTCGAATAATTGTTTTTGTAATGTTATTTTTGATAATGTGATATTTCTTAGAAATACAACCATTATTATATAGTATAAAAGAATGCATTTCTGTATGTTTCAGAAATCTGAGCTGTCATAGCTTTTGGTTGCCCCAAGTTCCAGAGAAATGAAGCATCAGAAGACCGCTCCCATAAACTTAATTTTCCCTATTTGCACATTTCTTTGCCTCTATCTCTATTGTAGCATTTATCCTGTTTCTGCTTTATTTTTGAGTTGTTTATTTACTTATTAATCACAGTCTGCTACTAGAATATCAGTTTCTAGAGGGCACCAACTATTTCTTTCTGGTCTCTGTGTCCCTTCTGCTACCCAGTCCAACTTTAAATAAGGTTTCTTGACTTGAACTGGGTGGAGATAGGAATTACCCTTAAATATAATATAAACGAATAGGCTATCTCCTTCTGCTTCTTGGGTTTACAAGCTGTAAGAATGTTTATCCTTCCATAGAAAATAAAGTGGAGTTCTTGCTAAACCATTTTCCTAAACCATTCCTAGGGATCATAAAGTAGAATCCTGCTAACTATTCCTAAGGATCAAGGATTTAATTTGTTCCTTCTAAGTACAAGGGTGACTATGCCAATTGGAAGCTAATTTTTTTTTTTCTTCCATTCTCACCCCACTAAACATTTGCTTGTGCAGATCACATTTAGAGATGTTCTACCTATTGGGTTTTGTAAGATGGGTGAGAGCTGGCAGGGAGGAGAGTGAGAAGGAGGGAGGTTTGGGGAGAAATCACAGGCAATTGAAAAACAAGGAGAGGCTCATATACCTTTCTATTCGAAAAAAGGGGGGCTATATGCAGTCCTGATAGAGTCTTTTATATTAAATTGAGGGGAAAAATTCCTTCTTTGATTTTTCTGGCTGAGACCTAGGGTCAGCACAACAGAGCGTGATGTTACCTGACAGCCGATTCAATATTCAGCTTTTTCCTAAAGACAAGGGAAAACGACAAAGGCTGGGACAGTTCCATACAAAATGATTCTATTACCTACCTCTAAATGGCAAGACTTGAATAAGGGGAATTCTACTTACTTAGATGATAATGAGTTTTTTACAGCTTGCTTAAGAGTCACATTGACTGCCTTGTTTACCAAAGCAATGGTTGAAATACAGCACAGAATTCTAAGGAGGAAATGAGTGCACACAGGTCTTTTGGGTGCCTAACTAGGGAGCTTGCTTACCTTTGCTCCTTGGGATGCCTGGATGTCCACAGGATTCCAGATTCTCTACAGGTGTCCAGATTGTATGCCCTGTTCACTGGATAGCCTGGTTCTCTTCGTGCAAACCTTCATTTTGCTTCCCACTGTTCATGAACACATGTACATTCCACTTTATATTTTTGGGTTCCTGAGTTACATAAAGTAGACCAGCATTGCTGATGAGCTTTCCCATTATCTAAAATTGTTTTGGCAGCAGGAGGCAGGAAGGAGATAAGAGAGGGGCACAGAAGGGGAGATTTTGGCTGGCATCTTCTGCCTTTCCCCACATGGTATTTTTGAGTTTGACAAAAGCCCTTCTACATTCATTTTATTGTGATGGTATGACAGGAAATAACCCTGCCTTGTGATCTGTAGACCTGAATTCTAGCCTTAGTTTTGACTCTTTTAACTCATTTATTAAATATATTTTGAGTGCTTTCTACCCTGTGCAAAGCCCTAGGGGGTACAAAGATGAAAAAGTCATCGTCCTTGCCTTTGAGAGATTCAACATTTAGTGGAGAAGCATGTAAACACAAAAAATGTGATAAAAATACAACACGATAATGCGTGTAAAAAGGTATAGTGTATGGCTTTAGATATTCATCCAATACACATGAGCTGTTAATATTACTGCTATTATTATTGTGCTAACAGAGGCATGTTCAATATGCTGTGCAGGATCACTAACGAAAGTTTGTGCCTGGGGTGTTAGGTGGGGATCCAGAGGGAGGCTTCCCAAGAGAAATTGCTTTTGACTGGAGTCTTAAAGGAAGAATGAAAGAGCCATAAGGGAGCAGCTTGGGGTGGGAGGCTGGATGGTGGAGGGAGAAGTTAGGGAAAGAATATCCGTATGTAGGGGACTATCTGGTCAATGCAGGAATGTATGGGAGTATGTGTGTGTGTGTATGTGCAGTTTGGCTTGGGTAGGGTACAACAGTGTGATTGAGTGATGAGAAGTACATGAAGGGCCTCAGATGCTGCTTGGGAAATTTAGATTTTATCCTCTAAAATGTAAGACCAAACAGAAAGCATTTCATATATTTCAAGGAGATTTTTGCTTCAGGAAGCTGTGTCCATGGATAATCACATGTCAATGCACAACTGATGCACATCCATTGACCTCAGTTTTTTCATATGTAATGGGTGTGATAAGCCATGATCTGCTTACCAGGTAAACATTCTACATTCATCAAAGTAAGAAATAGGAAGGTGAAGGTCTTCTTTGTCATGATGTTATCTTAAACATATCCTACCATGCACTTAACTACTTCAGGGCCTTTGCTTAACCACCTACCTTCTCCTTATTCCCTCAGTATCACTGCTTTCTACCTTCTTTGAATTTCTTCAAGTTGTCAGCATCTTCTTCTGTGCCCCACTCAAGTTATTCTGCTCTAAGAAGCCTTCTGCATTCATTCTCTACTGCTTTGTAACAAATGACCACAAACTTCATGGCTAAAACAACACCCATTCATTTTCTCACAATCTCTGAAGGTCAGGAGTCTGGGCACAGGTTAGATGGGCTCTTTGTTCAGGATCTCACAAGACTGAAATCAAGGTGAAATCCAGTCTGCATTCCTTTCTAGAGGTCAGCGTCCTTAAGCTTGTGGATTTGTTGGCGTTATTCAATTCTTTGCAGTTGTACAATGGAGGTCCTTCCTTTTGCAGTGGCCATCAACCAGGAGGCTCTCTCTGCTGCTAGAGGCTGCACACCATTTTTTGCCTCATAGCCCTTTCCACAACACAGCAGTTTGTGTCTTCAAGGCCAACAGGAGAGCATAAGCTGCAGCTTGGAATCTCTTTTGCTTCTTCTAGACCAAGCCTGTCCAACTCATGGTCTGTGAGCCCTAAGTAGCCCAGGACAGCTTTGAATGTGGCCCAACATAAATTTGTAAACTTTCTTAAAACATTATGTGATTTTTTTTTTAAAGCTCATCAGCCACGTTTCATATTAGTGTCTTTTATGTGTGGCCCAAGACAATTCTTATTCTTCCAATGTGGCCTGGGGAAGCCAAAAGATTGGACACACCTGCTCTAGACTCTCTTTGCAAAGGGCCCACCTGGTTAGGTCTGGCCCACCCACACTCAAAGGGAGGGGCTGATACAGGACATGCGTGTCACAGGGTGGAAATTTTGGGAGTCACCTCAGAATTCTGCCTATACAACTTCCCTTACTACCCTATAAAAAAGTTGTTCTTCACCTTCTTGAAATTCTTAAAGTTCCTGTGTGGTCTGCTCCCATCCACTCTATGTAAACACTCAGTTGTGTACTGCTTCCTATTACCTTTGAGCTATTGCAGAACTAGTCTCTGACTTTCAGAATCAAGAAGATGCCTCTTTGTGTGTGTGTGTGTGTGTGTGTGTGTGTGTGTGTGTCTATTTGTGCCCCCATTTAGTGCTGGGAGACTGGAAACTTAAGAGGTGCTGCTGTTTTTTCTTCACTTTTTGATCTTGTCCTGAACTTTGTTGTGCATATGTTCTTTATTGCCATGCTAATAACACTCAGAGCAGTGACCCCTTGCAATGAAAGAATGCTTGGGGCCCCAGGAGAACTTGCTGAAATTCCATGCCACAAGATATCTCTGTGGAGGCAGTGAGTGTAGTCCTGCAGATTGGAGATACTGAATTTTGGAGCCTCAAGGTAACTGGAGAAACAGCTCTGTTTGTGAACAGGAATAAATTCTCTGCTTAAAAAAGAAATCTTAACTTTCAGTTAATATCTAACAGAAGCTTAACTAAAGCGTAAGCTTGCTCTGATAGGTGATCTACCTTTGAATTCAGTTTCTGTTTCTCCTTTCGAGACCTGATTTTAAAAGGGGAGTGACTTGGTAAGCTCCAAATCAACCCTGAAACATTTTATCTGTTAGGATTAACCTTCCAAGGAAGGTGTAGTGTGTTTGGAAAACAAATGCATAGCAAATGCTGTTTGAGGCAATCCATGTCCACTCAGTTAACTGAGCTTGACAGGTTCTAAGAGATGATAAAGCATATGAACTACTTTCCACGCAGAGAGCAGAGCTTAGAGCTTCTCTCTATTAGCACTCCCTCTGGCTACTGCAGAGCAAAATCATTCAATAACTTTTGATGTTGAGTTTGAACAACAACAACAACAGAAAAGAGTTCTGTCCCCATTTGTTTTTTTCATGTTTGCTGTAATGGCTGATTGTTAAGACAGGGCTATTAAATATATAAGTGCATGGCCTTGTCCTGGTCAGGTCCAAACCCAACCCACCCACATTGTATATACAGACTGATGTTTAAAGTTGGGAGATGGCTGTATATATCCAGAGCAGACAGATGTATTGTAGACATAAAGAAAATGTATACAATAGACTGAATTTCAATGTATACAAGAGAAATACACACTAGACATGGTTATTGCTTGGAGGAGCAGGGCTGACAGTCAGAGGACGAAGGACTCCAAACTTTTAAAGCCTTATTCCTGAGATATTTTGAGAGGCAGAAAATATTTGGTGACTAAAAATCTGTCAATTCCTCCTAAACTTAATGGTTTTATTATCTCCCTGTAGTCACTTACAAGAATTCAGAAAATCTAGGACAGCTTGTGACCCATTCCGGCTGGTCATAGTTGTAATGCTTACTTAGTTCAGAGCCTCAGACAAAGACATGGGATTGTGCATGCAGAGCAAATGTGATGATGGCCTGATTGTCTAGGGAGACAGGAGGTTGTACCATTGCTCTCTTATCATGAGGATTTTGTTAGAATTCATAGGAAATCAGAACTGAAAGCAATCCTAGAGATTGTCTTACCAAATCTCTCATTTGCAAATGAGAGAACAACTGAGATTTGGATAAGGTAAAAATAGCTTGTGTAAGGTCAAACCATCAGGTGGTGGCTAAGAATGGCCTGCGGCTTGCTCAGCTCCTCTGATTCCTTGTGCATATTCAATGTTCTTCCATAATCACAGCCACAGAAAATATTTTAGAACCTTTACTCTCAGACTTCAGAACACTCACTGTTTATTGAGTGGCCGCTGGGTGTGAGGCTATGTACTTGGCATGTAGAAAGTAACTAAAAACAAAGGACTTCTCCTCCACAGGAAGAAGCGATTATCATAGATTTTTAAGGAAGTTTCTCCTACTCCTTGGTGTTACCAGAAACTCTGCCATAAGGGCTCCATTCTTTAGCTTAAGACTTATGTATATTTTAGATGCAATTTTCTTCAAAAGAGGCATCCCCTTCCACCTACCCATGGACTCTCAGGATGAACAATTTCACCATAGCCCCTTCTGATGAGGAAGAAAAGAAAGGCCTAAGAGAGCTAGAGTGAGAAGAAATGCCCCTTCACTGAATCACAGTCTTTCCAGGCTCAGCCTGATAATGAAAATAGTAGAAAACCCATAATGTATTATATAGATTTCCCCAAGGTGCAAGAGTGGGAAGAAAGGAGAGTGACTGTAGTCAATTGCAAAAATAGTCACAGTTCTCCACCTGTGAGTTTGGGCTGTTTTTGTGACTTGCTTTGGGTAACTGAATGTGGCAGGAGTGCTGTCATGCTGGTTTTGAGCTCAAGCCTGGAGAGGCTCTGCATTCTTCTTCTTTCTCTTGGGATGCCTATCACCATTGCCCTGCGAATAAGCCCAGGCTTGCCATCTGGAGGATGAAAGACCATGTGGAACAGAGATGAGCCATGCCAATGGAAACTTCTTAGGCCACCCACTCACTTGTCAACTGTTACAGGCTGAATTGTGGCACCCTTGACCTCCAATTCATACATTGAAGCCCTAATCCCTAGAACTTTAGGATGTAATAGTATTTGGAGATGAGGCCTTTAAAGAGGTAATTAAGTTAAAATAGGGTGTTTAAATTGGACTCCAATTCAATATGAATAGTATCCTTATAAGAAGAGGAAATTTGGACACAAACATAGGCAGTCACTGAGAAAAGAACATTGTGAAGACAGAGGGGAAAATGGCAATCTACAAGCCAAGGAGAGAGACCTTAGAAGAAATCAACCCTGCTGATACCTTAATCTTGGAATTCCTTCCAGTCTCCAGGAAATAAATTTCAGTTTTTTTAAAGCACCCAGTCTGAGGCACTTTGTTATGACAGCCCAAGCTACCAAATATACCACCTAGCAAATAACTATAGATGCACATGCAAGTTTTGCCAAGATCAGCTAAGCCTGGCTCAGATTAGCAGAACCACTCAACTGATCCCAGCCCAAATTACCAAACCATTGATTGTGATATAAATAACTCATTGCTCTTTTAAGTCTTTAAGTTTTGGGATAGTTTTTTACATGGTAATAGATAACTGATACAGTGATTAAAGTCTCATCAGACATCCTACTGCAAATGCATGAATGTTGATTTCACATGCAGAATTCATAGCATTTCCCCACTGGTCCTTGTGGGGGTGGGAGGATATAGATCAAAGTTTATTCTGTATTGATGAGCTCCACCAGTCTTCCATTCCCAACTCTAACACCATCAGCAAGAAGAACTGAGTTACTGATGCTGCTCTACTTGTTCTCTATCCTTTCTAAATTGTGTCCACTTTCAACTGGTATAACAAACTTCCCAACTGGGAGTCAGACAACTTATTTCAGTTAGTGCGAGAGCAACCATTAGAGGCCAGGTAATCATCCATGAGGACCATAGGAAGAGGAGTCCAACATGGTGGTGCAGGAAAGACAGACCACACATATTGGTGCTAAATGCTTCTAGGTTGAATTTCTAGGTCTGTCAACTTACATGTCTTGCGGGAGGCTCTTCAAGGTGATGTTTCTTATGTATACAATGATGTGAATAGTAATATGTTCTTCTAGAATTGGTGTTCCACGTGTCAAGTTCACATAATTGCAAATAGCCCAGCATTCTGAACATACTAGGCAATCTATAAATGTTGGTTGCCTAACAGTATTGGGAGGCTACGATTCACTTATTTACTAATGTTTGATTAGTGCTAACAAGTGCCAGGCACTATTTCAGGCTCTAATAAGACAGTGGGTGAGCCAGATAGATAATGTCCCTGCTGTCATGGAGATGACATTCTACTGGGGATATTAAGGGGTTAGAAACTATCTATCTATCTATCTATCTATCTATCTATCTATCTATCTATCTATCATCTATCATCTATCTAATTATCTATCCTATCTCTATCTATCCATCTATCTCTACCAATCTATCATCTATTTATCAATTGTGGGATACTTACAAGGTAGTGAGGCTCTGCTCCCATCCAGCTATCTGTAATCAGAACAGTGTTTCTTCTATGTGTTTTAGATAATGGACTTCTGAGTAAGGGTTGATTTGAAGAAAGGGTTATCTAGTTGGAAAAAAAAAGAATGGTAAACTACTCCATTGGTACATCTGCCATCAGGGAATTCCATATTTTTCCTCATGTAAATGATTTTACAAGTTAACTCAAGCTTACTACTTTAATTTGACAATGTTATAAAAATATATGGCATATAAAAAGGAAATTTTAAAAATATGGCACACTTCTCTTTCTTAAATAGAGTATGTTAAGCACAGAGTCTGTTGAACAGAATGCACACTTTTCTGGATGTTTCCAAATTCTCAACCTCTCTGAAGCATTTGACAACACTGACATCCTGCTCTTTGAAATTTTCCTAGGCGTTCACAACACTGAATTTTTTTTTTATACTTTTGGTACTACTTTCTTCTCAGTTTCCTTAACCAACTCCTGTTTCTCTTCCTACCCCTTAAATGTCATTGAAATTCTTCTTTTGTTGTCTTCATTTTCTATGTAGAGTCAGCAATCTTCTTGCAGATGGAAGATGACCCCTGATTTCATATATCTAAACCTATTTTTTTTTTTTATGGGGAATAAAACATTTTAGCTTCTTATGGGGTAGGCATGGTTACTCCAAGGTCCCAGGGGCACAACAACACAAATCCAAATCTTGACTCCTATGTCTCTTAAAAGCATCTCCTACTCTTGCCTTCCTTAGCCGTGGTATGGTGCTATCTGTCTGCCAAGCATCCTATATGGAACCTCAGGGTCTTTAGCATTTATTGCTGCCTTTTCATGCCTAGCCTACAGTGATTCTTAAGGTCTGTTGATTGAGTTCTACAAATTCTGACTTCTTTTTATGATCCTAGTTCAGGACCTCATTTTCTCTCACTTGGACTGTTGAAATTGTTTCGAACTGATCTCCTTACTTTTATTATCTGGCCTTCACAACTATTTATGTATTGCTTTAAAAGTACTTAAACTAAAGAAGAGCTTTGATTATATCACTTGGCTATTGGAAAATCTTTATGGCTTCCCACTGTATATAAAATACATTCCAGATTTCTGAGCATGTCACCCTCCCTGACCTGACTCCAACTTGCCTCTCCACATTGTTCTCTATACAACTCTGACTTTGAATGTTCCTTGTACTTAAAATGTTTGTTTTTTGCTTATATTTATGTTTATTCTCACTTTTTTCCATTTGCCTAATTCTATCTACCTATTAAGGTACAATTTTAGGTATTTTCTTAGGGAGAAATGAATAAACAGTGGTTTGCCTATAAGCCACAGACGAAGAAGAAGTATTCACACTACACATATTTGACAAATGACTTGTTTTTATCCAGAAGAATTATTACAATTAAATAACAAGAGAATCCCATTACTGAGTATATACCCAAAGAAATAGAAATCATTCTATTATAAAGATACATGCATGTGTGTGTTCATTGCAACACTATTCACAATAGAAAAGACATGAAATCAACCTGAATGCCCATCAATGATAGACTGAATAAAGAAAATGTGGTACGTATACACCATGGAATACTACACAGCCATAAAAATGAATGAGATCATGTCCTTTGCAGGGACATGGATGGAGCTGGAAACCATTATCTTCAGCAAACTAACGCAGAAACAGAAAATCCAATACTGCATGTTCTCACTTATAACTGGGAGCTGAGTCATGAGAACACATGGACACATGGTGGGGAACAACACACACTGGGGCCTGTTGGAGGGTCAGGGGCAGGAGGCGGGAGAGCATCAGAAAGAATAGCTAATGGATGCTGGGTTTAATACCTAGGTGAAGGGATGATCTGTGCAGCTATTCACCATGGCACACATTTAACTGTGTAACAAACCTGCACATCCTGCACATGTACCTCTGCACTTAAAAATTGGAAATTAAAAAATGATCAAAAATTTTATTCACAAAAATATGTGTAAATGGCCAATAGGCACATCAAAATATGCTCAGCAGCATGAAAACTGCAACACAGTATATATCATACACTAAGCCAATTAGCTAAAATTAAATCTGACAATCCCAGGTGTTGATGAGGTTGTGGAGCAACTTGAACTCTCACAAGTTTCTGATGGGAATGTCAAATGATCCAATAACTTTAGAAAACAGTTTGGCAGTTTTTCATTAAATGAAACATATAGTTAACACAGGACCCAATAATTTCACTCTGAGGTATTTACTCAAAAGAAGTAAAAATATGTCCTTTCTAAGATTCATACCTGAATATTCTCAATGACTTATTTATAGTAGCCCCAAACTGGAAACAATCGAAACATTCATCAAGTGGTAATAGGGTTTACCTGTGTCCCCGCCCAACTCTCATCTTGAATTGTAGTTCTCATAATCCCCACCTGTCATCGGGAGGACCAGGTGGAGATAATTGAATCATGGGGGAGGTTTCCTCCATCCCGTTCTCATGATACTGAGTTAGTTCTCACGAGATTTTGTGGATTTATTAGGGGCTTCCCCCTTTGCTGAAGACTCATTCTTTTCCTTTCTGCCATCATGTGAAGAAGGATGTGCTTGCTTCCCTTTCTGCCATGATTGTAAGTTTCCTGAAGCCTCCCCAGCCCTGTGGAACTGTAAGTCAATTAAACCTCTTTCCTTTATAAATTCCCAATCTCGGGCAAGTCTTTATAGCAGGTGGAGAACAGACTAATACAAGGGTGACTGGATAAAACAATTATAATATATTTAAGCAATAGAATTCCACTCAAGAAGAAATGAACTACCGATATACACAATAACATCAATGAAATTTTTTCTTTTTTTTGTTTTGAGATGGAGTCTTGCTCTGTCATCCAGTCTGTAGTGTGGTGGCACAATCTTGGCTCACTGCAACCTCCACCTCCCAGGTTCAGGTGATTCTCATGCTTCAGCCTCCCGAGTAGCTGGGATTACAGGCGGGCACCACCATGCCTGGCTGGTTTTTGTATTTTTAGTAGAGACGGGGTTTCACCATGTTGGCCAGGCTGGTCTTGAACTCCTGACCTCAGATGATCTACCCACCTCGGCCTCCCAAAATGCTGGGATTACAGGCGTGAGCCTGTACAGGCTGGGATTATACCACCCAGCCTCACTGATGAATCTTAAAATACACTAACAAAAAGAGAAACAAAAGACACATATGGTATGATTCTATATATATAAAATGCTAGAGCTGTCAAAACTAACATATCCTGAGGGAAAACTGAGCAGTGGTTACTTGTGTCTGGGAGTGGCAGGGACTACCTTTCAGTGGAACATGAGGGAAGTTTTGGAACTGATGGGATTCTTTTATATCTTTTTTGGGGGTTGTAATTATGTGAGAGTATACATTTGTCAAAGCTAACTGAACTGCACACTTAAAATCAGTATGTTTTGCTATATGTAAATTATACCTCAATAAAACTGATTAATAAGTCAAAGAATATTATTTTTGATTTCTGGCACTTACTTATAAGAAGACTTTTCAGGCCCTCACTCAGACACTACTTACTTTATTTTAGATAAATTTGAAATATATTACATAATTTCCTAGCCCAGATGAAATATGTGGGTAATGGCAAAAACTGTTAAGCCAGACTGCCTGGGTTGAGGGCTCTGTAATTTAATGATTTTGGGGAAATTTTTTAACTTCCCTATCCCCTAGTTTTCTCAGCTTGCTAAATGTGGGGATAACAATACTATCTGCTTCATTGTGTTGTCACAAAAATTAATATATGTGAAATACTTCATACAATGTTTGGTGTACAGTAAGCGCTATATGCATCTTTTTCCTTTCGTGGAGTACCCTTTTCAAAATGTTTGCCATATTCTGAGTTGAACTTGAGTTACTTGTTTTTATGTGCTGTTACCATTTGATTGTAAGCTACTTGAAAGCAAGGGACATGTTTTGTTCTTGATGTCTCCTAAAGAATCAACCATGGCACAACATTTAGGATAGTTGGTTGAATTTTTATTCCACTATTAGAATGTGTCCAAATATTGAGATAATACTAGAGCTAGCAATCTGTGAGTGCCTATTGCACACAAACACTTATTTAATCTTCAAAACAACCTGACAAGATAGGCATTATTATTAATTCAATTTCAGAAATGAGAATTCTCATTTCTTCATCAGAGAGGTTATGTGACTTACCCAGGGCCATGTGGCTAGGAAGGGAGACTGGATTTTTTTTTTTTTTTTAAAGATAGGATCTTGCTCTTTTGGCCAGGCTGGAGTGCAGTGGTGTGATCATGGCTCACTGCAACTTTGACCTCCTGAGGAGGCTGGAATTTAATGCTGTCTTAGGGCTTTGATGTTTTATAGAACCATTTGCTTCTATGCTGAGAAGCCTGATGTGGTTCTGTTTTGTGTCTTCTTGTGTCTGATTTTTTTTTCCTTCTATTCTCTCTACCTTCCTTTTTATGCCAGATTTTTCACGTTGTCCATGTACATGAGACTAATAGAATCTACCACTGCCCCCTCTTTACCTCCAGTAACTTCCATTGACAGCTGCTGATGGCCAAGAAATTATGTAACTCACTTTGCTTAAATTTTATCTAAAACAAGAGTAAATAGGCTCTGAAGGAGGACATATCGGGGGTTTCCTATAATTAAAAAATTGTAGTTTAGGGCAGGAGCTTTTCTGCAAACTTTATAAAGAAATGATATATAATACAGAGTCAAGTGGACAAATCATAGGTGCAAAGCTCCATGAATTTTTACAGAGTAAATACCCACGCAATCATCACTTACATCAAGATATAGATAATTACCAGTAGCCCAGAATCCTCCCTGGTTTAGGGCAGACACATATTATGATTCAGAGTTCTTCTTTGCTTATGCCTGCGTTCTGCATGGTTGCACTTCTGAATAAGTTAACATTATTCACGAATTTTAATAGTCTGATCTTTGCAAATATACTATATATCCCTGAAGTACACAGACAATGCAACAATGCCTTAGACTTCTCCTATGTCTGGAAAGCGAGCTGCATAATGGTTAGAAAAAGGAGACAAGGATGGTGGGAGGATTATAGAGTTGACGAGCTCAGTACTCCCAGCATTGGCTCTTTTCTGCAGAACCAACTCACTCAGGCAATAATATTGCCCCACGTTCCAAACGGCACTGAGTTTGTTTGCAGAGTTCTGCATCTCTGAAAGATGACTTCAGACCACTGTTTCCAGCCCCCAAGGCATCCCAGAAAGCAGCTTGTCTTTCTCAGTGGGTATCACATCTCCTGCTCCTGCCCTGTGACAGTGTTTCTTTTTTGCTTACTATGTCCTTTTGATCTGCTGAAAATCTCCTCCTCTATACTTCTGATTAAAAAGAAATTAAACCTGGGGAGTAGGGCAGGGGAGGTTGGGGCCAGAGCATGAATGTGTTGCCTGAGGCCCTGGCTGGGCTGTCTTCCAGCTTCTGAGAGACTACTCTGGCCAAAGGGGCCTTCGGAGAGGCAGCCCCAAGAAAAGGCTGGCTGATGTGCACTGAGAAAGAGCACTCTCCCCGGCCCCCTCCCCAGCACTGCCAGGGCTGGAGATGTGGGCTGCATTTTGAAGCTTAGCTGCCAAACCTACTGTAATGGGGGAGGGGAGGAGCTGAGGGAGCTTCAGGGAGACTTTTATCACCCTTTCTGGCCTTTTGTAGATAATGGGCCTGATGCTTCTTTTTCCTCATTTTACTCATCTGATGATTAGGTGATGAGACCAGAAGCCCTGGGCAGACTCCATGTGTCTTAGTAAACCATCTCTGTGAAATGGTTAAGTTTACTTAGAAGGTAACTGAAGAGGCGTAAGTGGAAAAAACACCCTTATGAATTCAAACCCAAAGCCCTGAAGATGAGCTCTGGAGGGGGAATCACCATGTGGGAGAGGCCACAGGCCAAGTGCTACCCACGTGGCCAATGCCTGGGGTTCTTTGGCTCTGGGATCTCCCGGGATAACAACCCACTTGGCTGACTTGCTCTGCCTTTCTTGCTTGGCCCAATCTAAGTCTAAATGCCTTCCTTGGAGGCCCTGTCTTGACCCAAGCAAAATGGATCTTTTTGAAAGACTTTACTGAACTGAATAGTAAGAGAAAGCAAGAGTGAAAGAAGTCCAAGAAATATGAGACCTATATTAAATATCTTGGCTCACTTCTCATATGGGTTCCTGATGCTACCACATCCTGCCTGCCCCAAAGGCTGAAGGTTATATCTTCTTTTACCAAAGGTCTTGCAAACTCAGATGGCCCTTTGACTGGGACTCTTACTTCTTACTTTTCAGTCTATATCCACGTGGGCATGGGGGTTCACTAATGAATGAGGAAAAAATGTTGCCCTGTATTAGCTTCTAATATGTTACAGACACTCTGCAAAGTGGTTTACATGCATTATTTTATTTCCTCTTTCCAACAATCCTGTGCAGTGAGTACTATTAATCCTGTTTTGCAGATAAAAAAAAAGCTCAAACAGATTAATTTTGTGGCTCAAGACCACAAAAACTAGTAAATGATGGAGTCAGGATTTGAATCCAGGTTTTATAGTGCATGACCCAAGACTGCCCTCTTAAATGCTGTAACAATTCATGGTCAAACCTGAGAAAAGACTCTTCTGTTGTCCTTCAGCCTCTGGACTGAGTAACAGGACTTTTCTCTTGGTAATTGCCCCATGAGGGATCTGGGTCTTTGCAACAGGTGTACAGTTTTGTCCATGGGTCCCAACCATAGAGTCACATTATTATGCATTATCATACTCCAGCATTTGTAAAAGAACTACACAAATTAAATAATGGGAGGGGCACTACTTCACAAGATGATTTTGTGTCTTATGAAAGGCTTCAACACAAGACTCTTTTATCCGGCAAACACAGCCATGCATTTCAAGCATCAATTGATTTGCATACAATCACCCAGGAATACATCTCCTCTGCATGAATAATCACTATTACAGTTAGAGCAGCTATCATTTACTGAATATCTACTATGTCCCTCAAACTTTATTTACACATTTTCATGCATCCATTGAAACTTGGCAAGGTGGTATTATCTTCCCCATTTTAGAACTGAAGCTAGCACTTTCCCATACTTATAGAGGTAGAGAGGAGCAGGGACTATAAACTCCTGACTTCAGACACTTTATGCTTCTTTTCCAGATCGGCACATGAATGAGAAGATGCCTGCTCTCGTTCACTTCAACAATCTAGCTCACCATTATATCGTTAGTACAAATTACTTCGTTCTTTCTTTTTTTTTTTTTTTTGTTTTAGGAATAGGGTGGTAAACTTCAATTTCTCAATCCCTGACAAAATCCTCTTATTATATGAACTTGCTTCCTCTTTTGCTTTCACTAAAGTGCTCTCCAAAGCGACCTTGCCCCCTTCAAACTTCACTTCCTTTTTAGTCCTGTCCCCTTGTCACATCATATCAACAACCCTCTATCCCCCTCAGTATTCTTGGTCAAATAAATTCAATTTTCTCCACAAATACTTTTTGGTGGCTTCGTTTCTGCCAGTCCCTTGGAATATGATGAAGAAGGCGATAGACTACCCCAAGCTTTCAGGGATCTTCTATTCCATTGCATTGGAGCTGTCAGGAATTAAAGAATTAATTAAGCAATTATTTAGTCAATTAAAATAGTGATAGATGATACTGTGGAGAAACAAGTGTTAAAAAACAGATACAGTTTCAATTCATTTAGTACCTATGGAATACTTGGACTGTGCAATGCACCTTACATACTTTAACTTATTTAATTTTCTTAATAACCCTTTGAGGCAGGCTCTGTTCATACCCCCATTTAATAGCACAGACAGGTGAAGTAACTTGTTCAAAGCCTTACAAGCAGTGGGTGACAGAGCCAGGATTGAACGTCAAGAAAGGAGGCTAAGGAGCCTGGAATATTAAAGCACTGTTAGAAATTAATATGGAGAGTATCGACCTAGAGAGTAAGGTTTTGTTGACATTAGAATAGACGAAAGGAGATGACAGGAGAGTGGAAAGAAAGCACACGTGGCAGAGGCAAGTTCAGGTACAAGGCCCTGAGTAGGCAGTGGGGATGGGGCAGGGTGAGCCTGTGAGGCTAAGGAGACAGATGCCATCCCACAGCCCTCGTGGGCCATGGGCAAGGGCTTTAGTTTTCATCCTGAGAACTATGTAGATCCCTGGAAAGGTTTCAGCATGAAATGTGGGTATTTTCATCTGCTGTGTGCTTTTTAACCTGGTCCTGACTAATGATGACTGCTCAGGGGCATCTCTTAACCTTGGCCTCTAACTGAAGCTGAGCCTCAGGGAAGTCCCCTCCCATAAGCAGGGGTCAGCACATCCTCACTGGCCTCAAGTCACCCACCTCATCACTGCTGTCACCAGCCAGCCCACCAGGAGGGCATACACACCCCACATTATTCTTGGCTGGTGATCTTGCTTGTACACCACAGAAATAACTGAGGTTGTGAGGCTGTTAGGTACCGTGCCTTGACTTTACAAGCATACAAGTATGGGAATCCCACAACCACCACTTACTAACCCGTGACTGGGGTCATGTTGTTTAGCCTTTTTGTGTTTCAGTTTCCTCATTTATAAATAGGGAATAAAAAAGGTATTGCTTTACGAATTCTTGAGAAGATGAAATAAGTTAACGTATGTAAACATATATTATGTGTGTAATATTTTTGAATGTATGCAAAGTATGCCTGGTGTATCAGAGTGCTCATTATTATTATTACCGTGACTCTTTCTTCTGGTGATTTGCACCTGCCTCAATCAATTCTCCTAGCCCTTCCTCTGTCTGTACAAAATAGTAGGGGATGATGACTCACTATGTTGCCTAGGCTTAAGTGCAGTGGCTATTCACAGGTGTGTTTATAATACACTACAGCCTCCAACTCCTATGCTCAAGGGTTGCCTCAGCCTCCCACGTAGCTAGGACTACAGGCATGTGCCACCTTACCTGACTTAACTGTACTCTTGACCTATCCTCTCTCTTTCTTTGTAAGCCTTATCCACTGTTTTTTCCTCTTGCTTATAGATTTCCAAATTTTCTCTCACTTCTGATTCAGTTCCCAAACCCTAAGAAAATGTTTGTGTGTCTCTTAAAATAAACAAACAATTAAAAAAGGCAAAACAACAATGGAAAAGGCAGAAACAATAGCAGCTCTGTCCTGCATCTCTCTCCACCCCTTCCTTTCCAGGCATCCCTCATCACCAAGCCCCAGGAAGGGCATCTCCTCTGGTTGCTCTCACCTGCTCAGCCTTCCATTCACCCCTCGGCTTCCTGCAGTCACATTCCTATGCTATCTTGCTCTGAGAAAAGTACTCTCATAAATCTCACTAATGACCTCCTCATTTTCAAATCCAATGGACTCTTCATTTCTTAGTGCAGGAGGTAACCTTTGAGTTGTCCACTCCTTTCTTTCTGAACCCCTGTCCTCCCTTGGCTTTGGAGACGACTGTTTCATTGGGTTTTCTTCACCATGTTGACATTTTCTTCTCAACTGCAATTGTGTGATGGTCTTTCATGTTCTCCTCCTTTTTCTACTCCTGAAACATTTGTGTTTCTTCGGTTCTCACTTGATCTGAGAATTGCATCTGTGTTCAGGTTTCTACCTATTTCCTATGTCCTGGTTCCTCATGTGTCTGTGTCTCCAGCCTGGATCTTCAGCCTGAGCCCCAGTCTCATATCCCAGATCCCACTACCTGGGTGCCTCACAGGTTGCTCAACTCCATCATGTCCCAAACACAATCAGTGGTGATCTTTCCCCAAAACAGGATCCTTTCTTTTTATCTCTCTTTTGAGTTAGTCACCCCACAATTTGCTCATTCAGCTAGAAATTCAAGACCCATTCTTGCTCTTTCCTCTGCTTTACCATGTGACCATCTAAGTGGCTATGGAATTCTGTAGACCCTGCCTCCAGTCTCACTTGTTTCTTTCCCTCTTCTCTCCTAACATTCTAAGTCATTCTTGTCTCAGCTCAGACTGTTCTTCTCTTATCTAGTCTTTTGTGATAGACCCCTATATTGGTCTGTTTTCACATTGCTGATAAACACATACCTGAGACTGGGTAATTTATAAGGAAAAGGAGGATTAATGGACTCACAGTTCCATGTGACTGGGGAGGCCTCACAATCATGGTGGAAGGTGAAAGGCACATCTCATATGGTGGCAGACAAGGGAAGAGAGCTTGTGCAGGGAACTCTCCTTTATAAAACCATCAGATCTCATGAGACTTATTCACTATCATGAGAATAGCACAGGAAATATCTGCCCCCATGATTCAGCAGTGACCTCCCACCGGGTCCCTCCCACAACACATGGGATTTGTGGGAGCTACAATTCAAGAGGAGATTTGGGTGGGGACACAGCCAAACCATATCAACCTTTAATTGATCTCCCTGGCTCCAGTGTGCTCCCCTGGGATCCATCACACACTAGGATGCTTCTAGGGTGATTCTTCTGAAGTGCAAACCATGTTGATCATTCCCTTGCTTAAAATTCCAAAATAGTTGCTGCAGAATGAGTTTCAACCTTCTCAGCATACCACATATAGGCTGTTACAATCTGGCCCTTACTTGCCCTCATCATGGGCCCTTCACTGTGTGCAAAACTCCCTGCAATTCTTAGAACATGCTAGATTATTTTATGTACCTGGGCCTTTGCCTATCCTGCTTGCTCCCTCTGCCTTGTGAGCATCTCCTCAACCTAGAATCTTGGTCTCTCCATTTTTGTTTTTTATATAGGCTTCTATTTTAGCATCCGTAGAATTCTTTATTTTCCACTTATTTGTTTGCCAACCTTTAGTTCTGCTCACTCTCTGGGAGCAGAGTCTCAGTCTCTCTCTCTCTCTCTCTCTCTCTCTCTGTGTGTCTCTGTGTCTCTGTGTCTCTGTCTCTCTGTCTCTCTGTCTCTCTCTCTCTCATCTCTAGTGCCACATGCTGTGCTGGGCATGGGGTAGCTGATCTTTAAATGTTTGTTGAATGAATGAATGAATGAATACATCTTGAATGAGTAGAGATTACAAAATGTCTCCATTTCACAACAGGCATTCTAATGTAGGATGTAGGAAACTGTAACTTTTGGTAAGTCAGTGGACCTCTCTGACATCAGCTTTCTCATCAATAAAATTTGAATTATAGTATATCAGCTTCGAGGCTGAGAGATGGGCTAGATAGTATTTTGAAGTCTTTCTAACATTTAGAACAGTTTTAGATGAATAGGGTTTATTAGTCCAGATTCCTTTCCTTGTCTAAAAATGTTTTTAAAAAATGCATTTTAAATACAATTGGAACTTACTGAGTTTATTAGTTGTATTACATACTTATATATTAAGTGCTTAAAAATGTAATTGGGTGGGATATGGTGACTCATTCTTGTAATCCCAGCACAGTGGGAGGCCGAGGCAGGCGGATCACTTGAACTCAGGAGTTCAAGAACAGCCTGAGAAACATGATGAAACCCCATTTCTACAAAACATACAAAAATTAGCTGGGCATGACGATGCATGACTGTACTCCCAGCTGCCTGAGGGGCTGAAGAGGGAGGATCACTTAAGCCTGGGAGGTAGAGGCTGCAGTGAGCCAAGATGGTGCCACTACACTCCAGCTTGAGTGACAAAGCAAGAACGTGTCTCAAAATAAATAGATACACATAGATAAATGTGCAATTGTTGTGTTATTCTATCTGTAATCCACTGAGGAAGTATTTTCATTATCCCCATTTTGCAGTTAAAGAGGCTGAGGTCTAGGTTCATTGGCCAGGGGTGTTGGAGCCAGGTTTCAAACACAGTCACATTCACATCCATGGTGATTAAGTGTGATTTACACCTATTCCATACTCTCTCAATTTTTGAAGCTGTGATTGGGAACCAAGTTTCATTTTATTCTAATGTAGACCAGGGATTGGCAAGCTTTTTCTGTAAAGGGGCAGAAAGTAAATATTTTATGCTTTGCTATTGCATATTCTTTTTTTTGTGGAGGAGAAGAGGGGTATTTTAATTTTGTTTTGCTTTCCACAATCTTTTAAAAATGTAAAAATCATTTTTCGTTTACGGGCCATACAAAAACAAGTCATGGGTAGGGCAAATGGCTTTATCCTTTGTAGAGTTAGCCCTTTTCTCACTGAGCTTATCAAGTCAGGAAAGCTTTTCTATTAGAACATTGAAGCAATACAAGGAATCAATGAATGTTTCAGTAATTCTTGTTAGAGAAGATCAGCCAGATTCCACAGTAAACAGACTGACAGTCACAGCCTCATTTGCAGCAGCCTACAAGAGTTCCATTAAATGCTGACCAGCCAGGCCCAAAATGTCAGTGTCTGCTCTGTGAATAGTCCCTTTTTATAGAATGGCACATCCTGTAGGGAGCCAATATCTTAACTTCATCATTCTGGTCTCAGTAATTTACGTAAGAGCTTCCCCCCAAAAGATCTGTGATAAAATAGGGAAGGGGACTCAAGATCTTTGCCTGGTCTTAAATCTAAATCAATCAACAAGTTAGGAATCTATTTAACACCTCTTCTCTAACCTCTAGTGTTGCATCTGGCACACAAGAGAACAAAAGCTCCCTGATGAAATTTTAAATACACAAAGAGAAGATGGGAAATCCAGTGTTTCTTAACCATTTTGGAATGAGAGACCCCTTTGAATACTGACAAACACTATCGACCACGTACTCCGAAAAATACCCGGGTGAAGATAGGAAACAATTGGTATTTGTTATCAGGGGATTCTTGCCCTGCTGGAAGTCTAACCACAGGCTCAGTTTCAAAAGTCCTGTTTTAAACAATTAGAGAAAGATAAAATGCTGAGATGTGTGTTATTGAGTGCAGAATCAGCTCTCCTGAGTCCATTGTCCCTCCGGAGACCTGTGTTCTTGAGCTGCGCACCCACCTGTTTCTGGGTCAATGCCACCCCTCAGGCACCAGTAAGAAAGATCTGCTTCCTTGGGCCTGCGGTCTCTGTCATTGAGCTGATGTGAGATGGAGCATGGTGCCCCCAAGGCCTGGTCCCCTGTGGCCTTCCTGCTCCTTATCTCTGTGTGTCATGTTTTCCAGCCAGCGCATCTAATGGGAGGTCATGATTCTCTAGCTCGGCATTTTCCTCTGAGTATTTTTCCACGAGTCAAGGACAGCCCTCTGGGAAGCAGGACGTACATGCTGCCTCCTCAGACTCCTGTTCAGTGGAGCATGGGTTTAAAATAAATGTTATTCCACTTCAAAATGTGAACTTTGCCATATGCCCACCTGATCCATGGAGAGAGCCACGGCAGGCAGAACGGAAACGTGGGTGAACTCTCAGGTCCTGTGGGGCCAAGAGTAGGCACCTGAGAGCTGGCATTGGTGATGCTTGGCAGCTCGGCAGTGGCAGCAGAGGTGGCCACGAAGCTGGCTCCTCAGAGCCTGGTGTTTGGCTCCTGCATGTGTGGTCTCATGCCTGCTGCAATAAGTTGTAAAGTGTCTCCAAAATTTTCATGTTCAGCTGCAACCTGAGAATGTGGCCTTATCTGCAAATAATCTTTGCAGAGGTCTTCATTAAGGATCTTGAGATGCAATCATATTGTATTTCAAGTGGTCCCTAAATTCAATGACTGGTGCCCTTACAGGAAGAGAATACCCAGAGAGACAGAAAGAAGAGCGCCACGTGAAGATGGAGGTAGAGACTGGAGTGATGCTACCACAGCCAGGAAACACCTGGAGCTACAAGAAGCCGAAAGAGGATAGGAAGGGGTCACCTCCAGAACATGGCCCTGGAGAAACCTAAGATTCCTGGCCTCCAGAATTGTGGAAGAATAGGTTTGTTTTTGTTTTAAGTCATCAGATTGTGGTACTTTGTTACAGCAGCCCTAGGGATCTAGTACAACTGCTTTCTAATTGCTATAGATGACAAATGGGCTGACTCCTGCGTTAGTGGAGATGCCAACTCCTGGGTCCCCTGGATGATGCTGATGGAGGAATGACTGAGGTCCTAGAGCCTCTGATTTGAAGAACCTGCAGGTCTTGGAGGTGCTAATTTATTGAAATATTCAGCAAGTTGCCTGACCTTTCTGTGTATTGGTGTCTGTGACCAGATACAAACCCAAATCTTCCCAACTTCTACTTGCCCACCTGAGTTCCTACCTGAACTTAAGAAGTGCTAGCTGTCAATCCAACCTTGTGAAGAGAACCACATACTACCCTCCAAATTCACCCTGCTTTTTTCTTTCCTCATCAATGTCTTTGTTCGAAGTTTCCTCTCCATCTGGGATAATCCTTCTCATATTCATCCTAACCAGTGTTAAACTCAAAATGAATTAATTATTATGTGTCATTTCTTATACTAAACTATAAGTTACTTGGGATAGAGGTCATTCACACTCATCCCACAGCCAACCCTGAGCACAGCATTTTGTAAAATCTTCCTTTGTAATTCATATCACACAATATCCACTATAAAGGAAGAGTTTAAATTCATTGCAAATGCTAACGGTAATGTGCTCATTTTGGTATTTTTAAATGGCAGAGAACCATGTTTTTCGTCATGAGATTTTTCTCTTCAGTTCTAATCCCAAATGTCACTGAGTTTGGTTAAAATTACAGAAGATTGTATCATGTTTTTGTGGGTAGAAGTCAAACCTTAGAGTCAGATAACTGGGCTTCCATCCTCACTCCACCATCTACTTCTCATGCAACCCTGGGTATAGCTAATGCTTGATGTGCACATGGATTCAGATAACTCCGTCGATAGGGATAGTAAGGCGCATCTTGCTGAGTGTTTAGAGGATGTACGAGTCCTGTCAGATGAATGGTGGCCATTGGATGTTAACTCCTTTATTCCCCTGTCTATTTTTTTTTTGAGACAAAGTCTTGCTCTGTTGCCCAAGCTGGAGTGCAGTGGTGCAATCTCGGCTCACTGCAACCTCTGCCTCCTAGGTTCAAGCAATTCTCCTGCCTCAGCCTCCTGAGGAGCTGGGACTACAGGTGCACACCACCATGCCTGGCTAATTTTTGTATTTTTAGTAGAGATGGGGTTTCACTACATTGGCCAGGCTGGTCTCGAACTCCTGACCTCGTGATCCACCCGCTTCGGCTTCCCAAAGTGCTGGGATTACAGGCATGAGCCACTGCGCCCGGACCCCCACCCCCTTCTATTTTTATTGGCTCTCTTTCATTTCAAGGTGGCAAGTGAAATATATTCAATGCAAGGTATTTCTTCACATCTAGAAATAATGGCAAATACACACATAGTTCCTACCATGTATAAGGCAATGTGCTAAATACTTAAATATATTAATTCATATAATTATGAGATTATTCTTCTCATCACACAGATGAGGGAAAACTTAGTCACAAAGAGGTCAGGTGACGACTTGTCCAGGTTTTCTTAGTTAAGGGTGGAGTCAGGGCTTGAAATCAGGCAGTCTGGCTCCAGAGTCTGAGATCCTAATTACTATACATACCGCATTCAGCATTCAAGTTATTGAAATAAATGAGCAGAGAAACACATGGACCTATTGAATAGCCCAGTTGGAACCCAGATGTGCTTTGTTTGTTTGTTGGCTTTAATCAGTGGCAGAATCTTGATAACTGACTTCCTTGAGCCTTTTATATCAATAATGGGAGCAATGGCCAAAACTCAAAATAATTTAGCAGTGGTTAAAGCTTCCTTCCTTTTAAGACTACTCTAGAAAAACGTCGTCAAGAATAATGATTAACTGTGTTGGTTTTTGTACAGAAAGAACTGGGGTTGAAGCCACTCACTAACCCTAGGATTTAGAGCTGAGTCTTAGTTTCCTCTCTGGTAAATTCCTTATAGGAATTTATTGATGATTAAGTGAGATACTGAGCATAAACTGCCTGGCCAAAAGTAACAACTGATATGTGGTGTTTTGTCATTATGAAGATCATCTGTTGAAAGGTTTTCAGTTTATTGTCATAATATACTAGTGTGTCACTATCATTTAGGAACTTTTTAATTCCATCTAAGTAATAATAAAAACATCAATATTTGTAAATGATAAATCCTTTGTTTTTATAGGTTAAAGTATAATAAGGTTTTTCTCTGCATTAAGGTCACGGTTGCTTGCATTTTTCATATTGTTTCATGAGGAGGGAGGAAGGGGTAAAGTTGGTGAGGAGGGAATCATGCACAACCTAGGTATATGCAAGGAAATGTCAGATGTCAAGTGTGAGGTGGTGGAAAAACAAATTGAGGCCCTCGGCACTCACCTGATTCCCTACCTTAGTGGTAAAGAATGTACCTATGAGATATAGTCACCTGGGAGGGCCGAAGATTAATTTATATGCAGTGTGCTAAGCACTGTTTGCAGGAGTAAAAAATGTGCCTTGTTCTTATTTGTACAACTTATTTCCAAATGTGTGTGTGTGTGTGTGCATATGTATGTGTTTGTGTGTACACCCTTGGGGTTAATACAATTAAAAAGTCATTTAAAGGCATAACTAAATTCATAGTAGCTGCTTGTCATTATATGTTTCATAATTAGCAAATACTAAAAGTATCATAGATGTAGAAGTAAGAAATACTTTTGAGATTTAAAAAGGCATCACATACTCAAAAAGAAGGAGAAGCCCCAAGTCACTGATGAAAGTGTGTGGTCCAGGGTCTGACACACTCAGCTGCTCAGTGATCATTTCTGTCCTTTTCCTTGAAGTTGTGGAACATGCTGGTGCCTCTTGTCGGGGAAGGAGCATCACCCAAGGCTGCAGGCCAGGAAGAAAAAGAATCAGAACTCTGGGTGCATCTAGACTGGAGTAAAATCCAAGGCCATGAGAACATGGCACTGTAGAGGGCCTTCTTGTAGAAGCAGTCGTTCTCGTATTTGTAGAAAAATGTCGTCAAGAATAATGATTAACTGTGTTGGTTTTTGTACAGAAAGAACTGGGGTTGAAGCCACTTACTAACCCTAGGATTTGAAGCTGAGTCTTAGTTTCCTCTCTGGTAAATTCCTTATAGGAATTTTCAAGAAGATCTGTTCAAGTTTGTGTTGAGGCTATAAAGCCAGGTCTGGCTCCAGGGAAAGGGCTGGCAAGGGCAAACTAAGGGGAAGTTTCTGGTCAGTTCGGTTAGGGTTAGAGCTTCCAAGGGGATGTTGGAAATGGAATGAAGAAGCAAGGACCAGACTAGAAGGACACAGAGATGCTGCCTATGCATAGTTGGGGACAGTAAGGGGGTTGCAGCCCAGTGCCCAGGGGGTACCTGGCAGTGAAGTTCGTTCTAGACACAATTGACACAATTTATTGGGGAGTGGGTTCCAATTTATATGGGGAGAGGACTCTTTATTTCAGAAACTAGTAGTGCTGGGTCTGTAGGAATAGATCATTCCTTACAGCTGGGAAGGTCAAAGCCAGTCAGAAAAAAATGTATGACTTTCCCTCTCTCAGCATCCTACATGAGTGGTCATCCATTCTCTGCTGATACATCTTTAGTGATATCAGTCCCTGTAGGGTGAAGTGGGTTCACAATCCATTCAGAAGAAGAGACACCTGTTGTTTGTTTTATTGGAGATGGGATCCCAATGGGGTGTTACAGCTTGTCCCAAATGGCTATTTGCAAGGTTGTGATGTCATATTGGAAGTTTGTGAGGTTCTGAGTTAAGATCTGATTACTTTTGCAGAAGACTGCAATAGCATATTTGAATACAAATAAAATAGTTATATGGGGATTGTGTGTGTTTATGTGAGAGACAGAAAGAGAGACAAACACACAGACAGACAGACAGATACAGACTAGAAGAGAAAAAAATTTCTCCTTCAGTGTTGAAAATATGGCATCCTTTCAGGAAGCAGGACCTAGAGTAAAAAAGTTTTCTTTCAACTCTATACTTCTGGAATTCTCCCAGTCTTCCTTTTTGTCAATTTGTATTATTGTTTTGACTGGTAATCATTGCACATGTATGTTATGCCGGGCAGTGGGTTCCATGATTTTTATACAATGTAACACCTGATGCTTGCAACACAAGCAGTGTCTATACAAACTTCAAAATGACAGGGTTGGGAGCATTTCCAGGATAGCTGAACACGGGGAGTTTCCTGGAGGGTGGCATGCCCAGGGAGGGCATGGAAGCTCCACGCCCCCTCCCCTATACTCACCCTGTGCGTCTCTGCATCTGTATCCATGGTAATATCATTTATAATAAACCAGTGGATGTGATTCCTTGAGTTTCAGGAGCCACCCTAGCAAACTAATCGTATCCGAGGAGGGGGTTGCAGGAACCCTGATTTATAGCCAGTCAATGGGAAGCATGGGTGAGACAACCTGGGACTTGTGGTTGGCATCAGAAGTCAGTGGAGCCTTGTAGGACTGAACCCTCAACCTGTGTGATCTGACACTATCTCCAGGTAGACAGTGTTAGAATTGAATTTGAGGACACCCAGCTGGGGGCCACTAAATAAATAATTTGTCGCAGAATTAATAGATAAGTGGTTGCTAGGTGGAGAATCCTACCCTTCTGGGTGACTACAGGTCACAGAAGTCTTCTGTATTGACTGTTGAGTGATAGTACAGTAGGAGAAACTGACTTTGTTCTTTCTACTCAAGCTCCTACGCAAATTTCCTTATTTCTATACTTTCTTGTCCCTAACATTTGCTTTCTCTTATTAGACTCTTAGAAGCTAGAATCAAAATCTTAGAATTATTGTTAAAACCCTTCTCCCAAATTGTGTGTAATGGAATCACAAATTTAAGTTCCTACCTAACACAGATGTGCAAAAGAATTAAATCTGAAATTTTACTTTTGCCTGTGATTAATTTGTTTTTTCTCCTGAACTTCTGCTTAGTGGGAAAATAAATTAAGGACATGTCAGGTCTGATATAACCTTAGTCCAATTTTTAAAGTTGGAAAGTTAAATAATTCCTTCAGGTAGTGTTCAATCTCTCCCTAGAGAGGGGGGAAAAAAAGCCTCTCTAGCATTTGGGCATACGGGAGAGGGGTGCGTGTCACTCGGAATGATGCAGACATGTAAGTCAGGATATACAATGCTAGCTTCAGGGCTGGACACAATGGCTTATGTTTGTAATCCCAGCACCTTGGGAGGCCTAGGCAGGTGGTTAGCTTGAGGCCAGGAGTTTGAGACCACCCTGGGGAACAAAGTGAGACTCCATCTCTATAAACAACAACAACAATAGCAAGAATGCTAGTTTCTGTAACAAACAACCCTCCAAAAATCTCAGTGGCTTAACACAAAGGCTTATTTCTCATCCATGTCACAGTTTGATCTGGGAAGGGTAGCTTTTCTTAAAGTGGTAACAATCATTCATACTTTCTTTTCATCTTTTTTTGTAAATCTCCATCAAAATCTCTCTCTCCCTCTCTGTCCCTCTTCCCTCAGTACATGACCTGAGTGCTTGCTGTGGAGTAGGAAAGAGAATGATGAAGAATTGGGTATGGGGCGGAGGATGACCAGGCCTGAAGTGGTAGGCATCAATACTGCTCAGATTCCATTGAGCAGAACCTGGTCACAAGGCCCCGACCTCACCGCAAGAGAGGCTAGTCAATGTAGTTTCTCTCTAAGCTCAAGGAGAGGAAACCAGATTGGTGGGATCTGGCTGTGGTCTGCTACAGTGAGGAATCTCTCCCCAGTACTCCTGCTATTTCCTCCTGCAAGTGCTGACTGGCAGTGTCCCTTGTCTGCCTGGTTCTCTGTTTCTGACACTGAAGTGGGTGGCTGGTGCACTCAGGCTCATTTCTCTTGTCTCAGCCAACACTGCCAAGGGAGCTCCCTGCCTGACTTGGCCTCATCTTGGCTGCCACAGGCATCTTACTACTGGGCCTCACACCATGTCTCCTGTCAGTCTGCTGGCCAGAAAGTCCACTCCCAGGCCCTCCTGTGGGGTCATTTTGCTCTGCCATGGAAGTTTCTAGGGGCCACCAGTGGCTCTCAGCTCAGCAGCCACACCGTCCAGGAACTGGCAGTGGTTTAGTCAACCTAAATACAGGCTGCCCTTCAACCACACCCCAGAGGTGACCTCTGGCTAAGACCCAGGCTGTTGGGAGGCTGCTTGTTAGCAGGGTTCTTTCCAGAGTCTCCAAAAGAAACAGGATGCATGATCCTCCCATGAGTGCCCCTATTAAGTTATCTAATTTACCTTCTGTTTCTGAGCCTAAGTCCACAAAGGGGAAGGGAAGAACTGCTGTTCTCTTGCCTCATCCATTTCCTTCCCGTGAGACCCAGGATCCAACAAAGGATGGGATTTTCTTCCACGTCCCTCAGCCAGAGCCTCTACCTCACAGAGCGGGCCTTTGCACACTTATGATTGAGTCCTGGTGCTGACTGAGATCAGGTGTTGATGTGCTAAAGGAGATAAATAGATTTGGATAATTCTTTCTCAAGACAAGAGCCTGGCTTGCCAGCAATGGTAGAGCTTTGACAATCTACATTTTGACTTCCATAATTGAATATCATCTCATTTTTTCTTTGTATTAATTCTATAACCATTTCTAATCTTTCACAGGTAGGCAGATGCATAGGGTAGAGAGGAAAGGAATGTGTACTTAGGCAAAAAAGAAACCACATTAATTTAAGCATGCTTCCGTTTAAGGGGGATCTTTTTAGGAATATGGGCCAGGATGCATTCATTTAACAAATACTGAGTATTTTCTCTTACACTGTTCTAGGTAATGTGGATACTGCAGTTAACAAGGCAGATAAAAATCCTTGCCCTTAAGAAAGTTGGGTTCTAGTGGAGTAGAGGGACACAGACATAATCACAGAGTAAGTAAGTATAGAGATATATTGCTAAATATTGTTAAGGGCAAAGGAAAAAAAATGAAGCAGAAAGGAGGATATTAAATGCCAGGTGAAATGCTAGATAGGGTGAACAGAAAAGGCCTCAAGAGGCTGGGTGCGGTGGCTCATGCCTGTAATCCCAGCACTTTGGGAGGCCTAGGCAGGTGGATCACCTGAGGTCAGGAGTTCGAGACCAGCCTGACCAGCATGGAAAAACCCCATTTTTACTAAAAATACAAAATTAGCCAGGCGTGGTGGCACATGCCTGTAATCCCAGCTACCTGGGAGGCTGAGGTAGGAGAATCGCTTGAACCCAGGAGGAGGAGGAGGTTGCAGTGAGCCAAGGTCACGCCATTGCACTCCAGCCTGGGCAACAAGAGTAAAACTCTGTCAAAAAAAAAAAAAAAAAAAAAAAAAAAAAAAGGCCTCAAGAAGATGGTTTCTGAGTAAAGACCTGAAGGAAATGAGACAGTGAGCCTTGCAGATTTTTGGAGAAAGAACATTCCAGGAGGAGGAAATTATAAGGGCAAGGATCTGGAGTAGAAGCCTTGCTGGCTTCTTGGAGGAATATGAGGAACTCAATGGCCGGACCTGCAAGTAGAGAGAGTGGAAGGAGATAAGATCACAGAGCAATAGGACTGGGGTTGCAGATGAAATTGAGCCTTTGCCTTTCACTCTTCATAAGATGGGAAGCTGTTGGGGGCTTTGAGCAGATCAGTGATCTTATCCACCTTTGTTGTAACAGAGCAGCTCTGGGCCTGCATTATTTCTAGGGTTAGTGCTACTGTGGCCCATCTACCTCTGCTTGAATTGTTACAGGGGCAGGAATGTGTGCTTTCATAGGGAAATCCATAGAGGGTGGCAGGCTTAATTGTCAGGCGACTCTGACTTCTTTCAGTTCCTATAGGACAGGGGTTGGCAAACTACTGCCCACAAGCCAAATCTGCCCTTGTCTCTTTTTGTAAATAAAGGTTGATTGTAACACAGCCATACTTATTCATGTATATATTATCTCTGGCTACTTTTGTGTTACAATGGCAGAATTGAGTAGCTGTGACAGATACCCAAAGCCTAAAGTGTTTACTAACTAGACCTTTTAAGAACATGCTTTTTGACCTCTTGTGGGAGACAAATACTGGAAAAACAGCTAGGAAGGAAAACCAAAGACATATGAGGTGTGGGGCTAAAATAGATTTAAAACTAAAAGACATCAAAATAGGATGCAAATTATTTATACCAAAGGTATACCACAAAAGGAAAACAAAATAGAAATTTAGTTGAAATATGACATCTTAGAAGTTTGGAGATTTATGGATGTGAGGAATGAAGGTCATAAGTTTGCTACATAGGTAACAACATTGGAAGAAGTGTTTACCTATTGAATACTTGCTTTCCCCAGGAGGGAACCCTGTGGATCACAAGAGAGGCTGAAAAATTCCATCACGGGTTAGCTTGAATACATCTGTATTTGACCTGATTTGCTAATTGCCTTGCCTTCATTTTAAGTGTATTGCTTAAGTATATGCTGATTTAGTCTAAGAGATCATCAACCCCTTTTCATTATCAGCTCCTGTATATTAATGTCAGATAATGGCTGGTAATAGCCTTAGTACTCTTAGAAGTGTGTTTAATTTTGCAAAAATAATGGGGACTTTCTGGTCCTTTCAGAACCCCTTCTATGCTTCATTCCCTTCTGCCTAACATTACCCGCTCAGCTTGAGGCAGCCTCTCTGAGAGGATGCTTCTTGCTAACACAGGACTACCAGGCCCTGGGTGGACACCTCTTAGCTCCTTTTTTACCTGAGCTATCTGTGAAGCAGCTGCCTGGCCTCCTAAGTGCCTGACTTCACCAGTTTAATTGGTTCCACTCAATGCACACACAGTCAACGAGACATTTTCCAAATTACTTATAATTAATGCTCTAGTCATTACAAATGAGCTGTCTCAGGCCAACTCCAATTCCCTATTCAATGGCCCGCATAGGCAGTACAGTCAGAGTGGGGTCACAGGTACCACAGTCACCTGAGAGGAAGGAGCTTTTCTCTCAGTTTCCCAGAGTTGTGTCTGTTGCTGCTAATAAAATCATGCTGGTAAATGGTTTGGCATAAATGACATTTAATTAAGGTGCTTTTTGCAGTTTGGTATAGTTGAGGACTTAACAAAATATCATGCAAGTAGGGCCTTTAACACTATTCCAAGAATATGCAGTTTCACGGCAGGAGCTCATATACCATGTCTTGGAGTCCTTGTGGCATCTGGAAACTTAACATAATCGCCCACTCACCCAAGTACGTAAAGGGTATCTGTTGCCAAGGCTGGGCCAGGTCCATGCAATGACTTTGTAGAATTTTCTTATCCCTGTGAAAGTGGAAGCTGCAGGGCCATCTCTGGCTTTGACTTAACTAACTTTGTAGAAGCTTTCGGTGCTACCTTTCCAGAGCTTCCTGTCTGGAGCTGCACTAGATGAGAAACAGAATGCTTTCTTTCTTTAAGACTTTGTGTCAATGTCAGAGGAGTTGGTTATTCCTTCCTGATGGCCACCCTGGTCTCATCTGGCCTATACCTTCATAGGTTGGTAGGCTTTAAGCCCTGTGAGTATTCATATACTTAGAACCTCAGAAAAAAGGACTCATCAGGCAAGGAGGAATACGAAGTTTTCAGGGTTGCAACCAAGTGCTCACAACCCAGTATAAAGAACTAAGTCTGGCCCAGGGCACACTCAATGCTTAATACTGCCAGCTGAGATGAGATGATGTTGTACCAACACTCATTGGATGAACTTACAAATAGTAGAAACCATTATAGTCACTAAGTGATGTCTAAGCTGGGCTGTGAAAGATAGGAGGGAGCAGGGCATGTAGAAGTAAGGAGGACATTCCAGGCCCAGTGCACAACTTGGGCAAAAGCAAGGAAGTAGGAAAGCAATAGAGATGTCCAAGGAATAGATAGTGGTTAAGGTGGCTATAGTGCTGGTACATAAAAAGGAGAAATAGAAACTAGTTCTAGGAAAAAAAATCTATTCTGTGCCAGGCCCTATCTTGATACTGTGAATGACATAAAGAGAAATGGGACAATATAATAATAAAAAGGACATGGCCCCTTCCTTCAAGGAGCTTAATGTCAAAATGAGCTTCCATACAGCATCATGGCAGCAGCAACAGTTTGATGAAGCAGTAGGTTTGCATTCTGGGTGATGTTCTAGAAGAGATGCTGTGTGCATTTTAGCTGGGAGATCCTCGTGGGATTCCTACTCATGGTAGTTGGTGCTGCCACAGTAGGAGAGCTGGTAGAAAGGAGTTCTAAATTATGATGATTAATTTTATGTGTAAACTTGTCCGGGCCATGGGGTACCCAGACATTTGGCCAAACATTATTCTGAATATGTCACTGAGGGCATTTCTGAATGACATTCACATTTGTATTGGTAGACTGAGTAACACTGATTACCCTCCCTAATGTGGGTGGGTCTCATCAAATCAACTGAAGACTTGAATAGAATAAAAAGGCTGAGTAAGAGGAAACTCCTCCTGCCTGACTTCTTGACCTGGGACATTGATCTTTTCTGGGCTTTGGACTTGGACTGCAACATTAACTTTTCTTAGGTCATGAGCTTGCTTTCTTTTAGACTGGAACTTACACTGTTGGCTCTTCTGGGTCTCAGTCCTCCAGACTCAGATTAGACCTACACATAGGCTTTCCTGGGTCTTTAGATTTGCTGACTACAGATTTTTGGGACTTCCCAGCTTTAATAGTTGCATGAGCCAATTTCTTATAACAAATGTGTCTATTATATTTTACTTATTTTGTTTATATCTTGTTAGTTCTCTTTATCTGAATGTATCTAGTTCATTCTCGCATTGCTATAAAGATCTACCCAACACTGGGTAATTTATAAATAAATGAGTTTTAATTGGCTCACAGTTCTGCAGGCTGCACAGAAAGCATGGGTGGGGAGGCCTCAGGAAACTTACATTCATAATGGAAAGTGAAGGGGAAGCATGCACCTTCTTCACATGGGGGAATGGGAGAGAGAGCGAGCTAAAGGGGAAATGCCACATGCTTTTAAACCATCAGATCTCTTGAGAACTCACTCACTATCACAAGAAGAGCAAGGGGGGAAATTCACCCCCATAATCTAGTCACCTCCCACTAGGTTCCTCCACAAAGATTGGGAATTACGATTCAGCATGATATTTGGGAGGGGAAAAAGAGCCAAACCATATTAGTGGAGAATCTTGACTTATCCATAAGACCAGTTGACATTCAGGAAGAATCCATTAGTCTCTACTTTTCAAATTCCATGATGCAGTGTATTCTCACCTTTGAAAAGTTCAGGTCATGCTTCTTTTTATCTACTGCCTAGCCTGGCAGGCTAAGAGCTCCTGCTGTAGAAAGATGGGTTGAAGGTTAAGAGGACATAAAGTTTCCCATTCCTCCTCTCAACCACTTCAGATCACCCCCAAGCTTTTGGTGCCTCCCTGTCTCAGACTCCTTCGATGGGAACTCTATGTCTTCAATTTCAGAGCACAGTGGGTCATCTGGAAAATGAGGTCTTAATTTGCAGTGTTGCAGGGAATTGCTATCAGATAGACACCATATAGACCAGTGCCATTAAAGGGAAGGAATTATTACCCTTCACTTATTCTCTTCTTGTATCTTAATTTCCATTAACTAGAAATTTTTCCTTAAAGATTTTCACTTTACACCACCTGCGGTGAATGAAGCTGAAGGAAAAGGTAACTCTCCAGGCACAGGGGTATTGTGAGCTATCCACACAGCTCTGGCTCTTTCTGGTGAGTCAAGCTGGATTTGTTTGTTCTCAGTCTCATCCATGCATATACATAGAAATGCACAGGGAGGTGTGGAATCACACTGAAGGATATTTTTATACAATGTCAAAAAGATGTGATCTCTATGCAGTGCAATACAAAGATAAAAGTTCTTTGTACTTACAAATTACTTCATCTTAGCCCAAAGTCCTATCCTGTATCTGTTCTAGCTCCTTCATCTACCTCCTAGTTCATGAAGTCAAAAGTAGAAGGGATGATCCTCCTCTTGGAACATGAAGAAATTTGGGGCAAGGTGCATTAAGTGATTTGTTGTCAATCATGTGGTGCACAGTCTAGATTGGAAACTTGGTTCCTCTCTCCTTCTCTCCATCCCTTCTTCCCAGCTTTCTGTCTTCCTTCCTTTCCTCCTTCATTAGATATTTGTAAGGAACCTAGAGGTTATTTCCTAAGTGCTGGTGATATTGAAATGAGGAAGGCAGAGCTTCTGCCTCTGAGACAGTCTCAGTGAAACAGGAAATACAGACATGTAAACACATAAGTAGAACATAATACTGGGAAATAACTGTAGAGCTTTGAATAAGTCAATGCAGGACATCCCATGTAGGGGAGGCTAAATTCTCCTAGATGATTTGTAGAAGATTTTACCCTGAAAGTGACACTTGAGTTAGGGATGGAAGAAAGTGTAGGAATTTTATAGGTGAAACAAAAGGGACATTTCAGACAGAGAGAACACAGTGTGTGAAAACATAGCCATGTACAAGGGCATCCTATGGTCAGGGAACTGCAAGACTGCCAGTTGTATTGTAGCACAGTGGGCTCTCTTCTGACCAGCTGATGCTGACTTCCAACAGGAAATACTAACCCTCTAATCATGGCCCCGCCACAAGAACAGAGTCCAGGAGACATATCATAAACACTGCCTGACATAGATTAATCCTGCCTGCCTATTGCCAGCCTTTGATGACTGTTTCTCTTTCTTTAACAATGACGAGAGCCATGTCAGTCTAATGACTGTCATATTATCTCCCATTAACTTCATTATTGGACACTAACTGTTTCTAGTAATAATTCATTCACTGGTAATGACTTGGTGTCCAATGCCTGGATAATTACTGTCACAAATACGATCAGACAGGTACTCCGGGTTGTTTTCTCCATCTGGGACTATGGCGCAAATCAACTGAGGGCTCAGAGCTGGTGGGGTTTTCCTGGATGTGACAAAGGAAAATCACCTCCTGAGTGACAGGGATGGAGATTTCTCCTGAGGACTCTGAAAACTCAGAAAAGCTTTTTCCCTGCCTTTGGGCTTGGGAACAGCCACGTGGGTCTGAGTGCTATGTGCGTGTGTGTGCATGTGATGTGTGTGTGGGTCACATGTGATGTGGGTGTGTGCTCAGTGGAAATGTGAAGCCCTTCTCATACTCTAAGGCCAGTAATTCATATCTGGCTAGAGGCTTCTGGTGAATTTTTATAATCAATGACATACGGAAGCCTCCACTCCCATATTACTCAAATTCCACTCTAATTATCCACATTTATTATGAGCAAAGATAATGCTGCTTGTTTGGAAGGCCAAGAATGGGGTTTCTCAAATTGCCAGTGGTTGAGGGTAATGTTAGAAAGAGGAATTAAATCTGCCATAGAATTTGGAGTGGGCTGATGGGAAGTATTGCAGTGTAAAGAGAAGGGACCAGCTGGGGAAGGAGAGAAGATGGACAGGGGCCAATGAGGAGACCTCTCCGTGGGCCAGAGACCTCAGATCACCCTGCTGAGCTACCCAACTACACTTTAGGGAAAGACAATTTCTATCAAAGCAAACTCTCCAAATCCATAGGCCAAGGAAGTTGGGCTTGTTCAGAAACAAGTTCAACTTTATTCTTCCATGAAAAATTGCACCTTGCTTAGACCAGAGAGCATTCTTGAAAATTGCAAAGAGTTACCAAGTTTTTTTTTATCCTGCATAGTAATTTTTAAAACTTTTGTATTTTTAATTTGAGGACATGATAGATGTATATATTTATGGGGTACACGAAACGTTTTGATATAGGCAAGCAATGCATAATAATCACATTATGGAGAATGGGTTATTCATTCCCTCAAGCATTTATCTTTTATGTTACAAACAATCCAATTATACTCTTTTAGTTTTTATTTTTATTTTTATTTTATTTTATTTTAAACAGGGCCTGGCTCTGTCACCCAGGCCGGAGTGCAGTGGCATGATCTTGGCTCACTCCAACCTCTGCCTCCCAAGTTCAAGCTCACCTCCCACCTCAGCCTCTGGAGTAGCTGGGACTACAGGTGCACCACCACGCCTGTTTAAGTTTTGTGTTTTTTGTAGAGATGGGGTTTCACCATGTTGCCTATGTTGGTCTCCAACTACTGGGCTCAAGTGATCTGCCTGCCTTGGTCTACCAAAGTGCTGGGATTACAGGCATGAACCACCATGCCTGGCCTCTTTTAATTATTTTAAAATATACAATTAAATTATTATTGACTATAATCACCCTGTTGTGCTATCAATTAGTAGGTCTTATTCATTCTTTCTAGTTTTTTTTTGTATCCATAGTCATTTTCTTTGAGATGGAGTTTCGCTCTTGTTGTGTAGGCTAGAGTGCAATGGCACGATCTTGGCCCACTGCAACCTCTGCCTCCTGGGTTCAAGCGATTCTCCTGCCTCAGCCTCCCAAGTAGCTGGGATTATAGGCACCCGCCACCACACCTGGCTAATTTTTGTATTTTTAGTATAGATGAAATTTCACCATGTTAGCCAGGCTGGTCTTGAACTCCTGAACTCAGGTGATCCACCTGCCTCAGCCTCCCAGAATGCTGGGATTTTACAGGCATGAGCCACCACCCCCAGACTCTATAGTAATTCTTGACCTCAGATTCACAGAATTGAATTGATCACAGTCCTCAATTTACAATACAATATTAACATCAATCCATGCATAATTCTCTTTTATTTTATTCTGTTATTTTTTGCTGCTGTTTCCTCTCTTCACTCTATATCCCTCCATCTATCAGCACCACCACTTGACTGTTTCTTGTATATCCTGGATGACCGGATTGGTTTTCTAGGCCTGCCTTAATGAGTTACCAAGAACATAGCAGCTTTAAGCAATGAACATCTATTGTCTCACAGGTCTGTAGGACAGAAGCCCAGCAGACTTGACTGGGTTCTCTGCTAAGGGCCTCCCAAGGTTGAAATCAAGGTGTTGGCTAGCCTTGGCTGTTTTCTGGAGGTTGTGGGGAGAGTCTACTTTCCAGTTTATTTGAGTCGTTGGCTGCATACAATTCCTTGCTGGCTGTTAGTAGGAGTCATTCTCAGCATCCAGAAGCTAATGTATCTCTTGGCTTGTACCCCCTCTACCTTCAGAGCTTGCAGTGGTGTGCTGGATCCTTCTTGTGCTTAGTCTCCCCAGCTTCTGCTTCTGCCTTCCTTTCTGCTTTTAAGGGGCCATTTACCAATCCCAATAATACAGGATAACCTTCTTATTTTAAGGTCAGTTAGTGACCTTGATTACATCTACAATTAAGTCATATAAATTAATATAGTTACAGTTCTGGGGATTAGGGTGTGGAATCTTCATGGAGGCTATAATTTAGTATAGCATAATGACTCAACTTTCATTTGCCTATTTTATTTGCTTATTTACAAAAATAGCCTTAAAATTTGTGTTGTTTGTACTAAAAAATTACAGAAACAGTTTTGTGCTCTCATTATTTTTTGCTTTCCCTTACTTATATATTTTAAAATTTATCCTGTTCATTATTTTTGACAAGTATGTAGCATCCTGTCATATATGTATATTCAATAGATCATATACATGTATTAAATATATTTCGTTCAATTTATCCATTTCCCTATCTGTGAATACCTACAAACAGAGCTGCAGTAAATATATGTATCTATATATCCTTATGGACTTGTGTGCTGTTTCTCTGGGATATACATCTCGGAGGATTGGGATTGCTATAGGTAGTAGGGTGAAGCATATCTACTTCCACTAAGCATTTCCAGATTTCCACCTTGAATGGTTGTACCAGTCTGATCTCCCAATAGCAGAGCACGAATGTCTCATTTCCCCACATCCTTGTGAGTGCTTGGTATTAAACCTTGTTTCTGCCATTTTCCTGCTATGTGACCTTGGGTTAAGATCCTTAACATCTCTTTCCCTCAGTTTTCTCAACTGTAAAAATGGAATGATACTAGCATCTTCTTCATAATGTGAGGAGTAAATGAGTCAATGTATGTTTTACTCAGAACATAGTCTGGCCCATAGATGTTATTATTGCTTTTCTGTTATTTTATTTTCAAATGTTTACCAGGTACCATGGACAGAAGGTAGCATTTTTTGTTTGTTTGTTTTAATTTACCCATTTTAATTGTTTGGGAGGTAGAGCATAACTTCATATACCTCTTAGCTATCCAGATTTTCCTTTATCTTCTTGTGATGTGTTTGTTCTATTTTTAATGAACAATATTTTCTAGTGTTTCATGTCCTGTACTCATCCCCACAAATATTAAAGCCAAATCCCCAAATATAACAGATGTTTAAATTTGTTTATGTGCTGTGAACTGTGCAGGATGATTTTGCCCATGAAAGAGTGTTACTGACAAATATTAGCTCTTGCTTCATGCTGGTATGTCTAACAAGCACCCTCACTAGGAAATCGTACCCAACCTAGCTCTCTTTTTGTTCACTCCTAATGGGTGTTTAACCCCAAGGCTTAGACACTATCACTATCATTAAGATTGTAGATTTGGTTCTGGTCTGGTACATCCCAATTTCCCTCAATCTGTGCTTCAGGGCTACAAGTCTACACCCTCACCATCTATTGGTCCCAAAGGGGAAAGTACTAGAGAGGTGAAAGTCTGACCCCCTGTAACTCCATCTAGGCCACCATAAAAACAACCGAAGGCATAGGTGAGCAACAGAAGTCATTTATGTACAGGGGGCAAGGATCATTATAGATGGGCTAGTCCATCTGCTGAATGACAAATGGAACTTTATTATGGGTAGAGGAAGCATACTTCATGACTTAAAAACAAAATAAATTTAATTTAGTAAAGCATTTTATGGAGTTGGAAATCAGTGACTTCAAACACCAAAATAATAAAATAGTCTCTATTTAAACTCAACTGAATTGTTATTTTTCATTTCTTATGAAATGAAAATGCCTTGTTAATTATAAAGGCAGTTGAAATACTATTTTTGAAAAGTTGCAAATGGGCTATAGTCTCTGTGTGGTATTTGACATACCCAAGGGACAGTGTATCCTTACTGTTATTCAGCATTCTTTTTTGTACAGTGTCTAAAGTTAATGTTTTCTGCTTTGGAAATCTTTAATTAAAAATGACCACATGGCATTAGAGGCAAACTCCCTAGAGATTAAGCCCTGCAGGTGAGATTGGATGATACTGGAGTAGATGGCAAGATGTTTTCTGCTGGGATGGGAAATCAGGTTTGTGGATTGAAAAGGCCAGAGGAAAAAAAAGAAAAGAAAGAAAGGAAGATCTTCTGTGTTCAAGAGTAAAGAGAGCCCTGCTAGACCAATTGGTGTTTAGAGCAGGAGTTTTAGCTGATTCTGAGTAATTGATAAAGAGGCTCTCACCTCATCAGGTATGGGCAGTGCAACACTCTGCTTGGGGTTTGAGTGGTTTTCATGGAACAGCTTCTGACTTGAAGGTGAAAAGCAGAATCATTTTGAATCACATTGTTTTCTAAGCCCATAAGAGGAGTTTTTCTCCCAGGCTTTAGTGTCTGGCAAAAAAGTCTGCATCTATAGATTGTGTACATATCATCTATAAAAATAGATATGGGTAATAACCAAACACCATGGAGTGATGAATTTTTCTTCCCTTCTCTTCCCAAATGTCATAATGAATTAGGAAAAGGTTAGTCTGTTTCACCTAAACAGAGGGGAAAGGCATCTGTAGCAGGCCCTGCCTCAGGCTTCCCCTGAAGACATCTACCTGTGAACAGCTAAGTGGGTTGGTGAGTTGTCTCAATGCTTAACACATTTCCAATATCAATGACAGTGGGTCTTATAATCCATGTGATGGCTTTCCAGTCACTGGGACAACAACCTGAATTCAGGAGCCCTGTCCTGAACAGAAACACTGGATAATTTCTACTCTGGTCAGGCATGTGCCTGACTGCTGTGTCTTGGAGGATTTCCATATGTCATAATTTTGCTCAAATTTTCCAGAGACATTCTTCTGGCCAAATGTATCACAATATGGTAACAGGAAATTTCTACTTTTATTTTCCATAAATCCAGCCCTAGGTACAATAATTTCCTGAGTGGAGTCACTGATGTGCCCCAGAATGCTCCATCAAGGTAAAAGGAGCATGGGTGGCAGGCTGCAAAGCAACAAAGGGAGTGTCCGTAAATTACCATCAAGCACGATAATAACACTTACTGAGTGTTACACATATTTTTGAACATTGTGCTAAGCCCTTCATGTGCATTATCTCAGTGACTTCTCAGTGACCCTGTGAAGTACATATTATGATCATTATTTCCACTTTGCAATGAGAAAATTGAAATATGTAGAGGAACACCGACGTGCTCAAGCTAGTAATTAAAAGGGTAGTGGTTGAACTGGATTTTGTATGATTTCTGAGCCCAAGCTATTAACCACCACTACAGTAACTGCTGCCCTACCTGAGAGAGTTTAGGTTTTGATCACTTACTATGTATAAAGTGCTATAAGAGGTACAAGAAACATAACACATGTTTACAATGCGGGCTAAGAGAGTAGTAGTTCAGATCATGAGTACTCAGTGTTTGGAAAAGGGAAGTATCTGTGGGCTGGAGTTGCCAGGGGAAGTCATTATGGAGTAGGTGGACCTAGAAAACTGGGAGAGGGTTTGGGCCTTACTCTAGGGTAGAGAATACTTTCCAGATAGTAAGGAAAGCTAAATAAAGTCCCTGGACCTTTCTGAAAACATAAAAAAGACAAGAGTCATGTAATAGAAAATCTTCTGACCTGTGACTAGAGTGATGTAATGAAGTCCTGTGACAAACTTGCTTTCTCCAGAAAGGCTGTTATTACTATCAGTTATTCCGAGAAGCAGGTAAAGACCTGTCTCTGAAAGACTTCCCCAAAGACCCCATTCTAAAGTCTAGTGTAATAAAGCTAGTTGTATTCTAAGGTTTGTTTTGCTTCTAATACTTGGGAGGATTCCAAAATGGCAGCTACTTTGACAAACTCATGAAGCAGTGATGAAATTGTGTCTAGAAGGGAATGATCTGGCATAGGCATAACCAACTTAGCAAGGATCAAGGTGATTTTGGGCCCATGATAGGAACATAGGTCCCATTCTAAATGAATAGGCAATATCATGGAAAGATGAGTTTTCCCTTTGATAATAGGTTGTATCCTCTGGTCCATTACATGATCTTCTCCTTCTTGAATTATTGGGTGACATAACTTGCACTCTAGCAGAACACATGATTATTATTCAGGAGTGAGTGACTTGAAATTGAAATGCTTGCATGATCGTGAACTCCAACAGCGTTAAAAATAAATCTTTTTATCTGCTCTACGTTCCTGGGCTGGTACTCTTTTCCGTTGGAGCCCCCTTTAAAAGATATGTGGACTGCACATTGGACAAGATCGAATGCGACTTTGCAAAAATAGAATACCTGGTCTCTCCTCTTTCCCTCTCCACTCGACAATGCAAGATAAATTCACTCCACGGGAACCTTTTGTGGGTTGTACTGCTCAGGCAATTTTCAGTTTTCTGGGGGAAAGTCAGCTCACGCTACATTTATCACCCCCTGCCGCCGGCTACAATTCAACCCACTTCGAACCACTGAGCAGAGGTGCTGATGGGGGCTCTGGCATTCGAATTTCACATCATAATGGAAGTGCAGGGAAGCAAAAGACAAATGTAACAGGGTCGCTCCAGGTGTCCACTAAAAAAGAGGTCAAAAAGTATGACACTGGGTGATGGGGACTAAATATGAGTATGTTTGCAATAATAAAAATATACAGTTGCTCCCCCAGCAACTTTTATATTTTTTGCCTCTGGTAAGCCTGGCTCAAATAGTGAGTTTCCTATTGTGATATGAGGATGATCAACTCTTATCAAGACTGGTAGCCTCGATTTCACTTTGTAATCCAGGCACAACTCAACATAGTCAAAACAAATTAATAATAAAAGGACACAACATGCCTTTCCTTTCTTCCTGTACCCAAAGGGGTATTCTGTAAAGAAACCAACAACACAACCACAAGATTAAGGTAGTAGATAATTGAAATTAACATATTAGTCAATGTAAGTTAGGTTATGCTGCTAAAATGAACAGCCCCTAAATATCCCAAAACAAAAGCATATTCCCCATAGCAGTCAGTGAAGGACTCTACTTCACAGGCCACTCACGGACCCATGCTGATGTTGTGCTACTTCCTTGCTGCACCGTCTGGAACATGTGGACTTCTGGATAGTTCTGGTGGGAGACAATGCTGCAGGGTCTCCCACTGCACAATGCAGTTCTTTGACTCAGAAGTGAAGCACATCCTTTCCATTCTCAGTGTGTTAGCCAGAACCAGTCACATGGGTCCTAACTGCAAGGAGCCAAGGGAGCACAATCCGTGTGTGCCTGGAGGGAGAGGAGGCTGGGTTAGAGGCGAGCCCTGGATATTTTACTTCTGTTGTATGAATTCTCTACTACAGGTTGGCTTCTTGAAGTAGATCTGAATGGAATAGTAGTGACTTTTTGAATTTAAATAAACCCAATATATTTATCATTTATTTTTATTTCCACGTTCAGCGATGTTCACAAATGGTCACAGAGTCACAGGTTTTCAGTACTGAAAGAATTAAATCAATCTTTAATTGAAAGGATGAAAAAACTGAGACCTGGAGAGTTTGTGAGTTGTCCACAATCTCCCCATTGTCAGCAGAGACAGGTTGATTCCCAAGCCAGTGCTCATTTCCCTACATTGAATTGTCTTTGTTATTTCCCTTGGATGGCATCAGAAGTAATGTCTGACCAACAACAAAAGCGAAAAGCTATGAGAATCCATGACAAAGTAGACAGTATATGAATTATTTTCAGCATTAACACCCAAGGTATTTATGTTGTGTTTAGAGCTGATATGGTTTTACATTATTCATCCATTTCTCTACCTGATATTATTCTTTTTGACTTGTTAATCATAACATTAATGACAATTTTTTTCCTTCTAATTCAACTCAAGGTTTGTGTTTGGTTCCAGGGCCATATGTTTGTGTTGATCCATGGCACTGTTTCCTAATGTTTTTATGCCATGGCAAACACAGAATATATTAATATTGGATAGTATATTGGAGTAAGACCACTGAGACTGCTCAGTCCCAGAGACAATAACTCACAAGTTCTGGCTGCCTTAGGTCCCAAGCCTGGCCAACTCAGGAATTGGAGATCAGTGCCTTGGCATACCAGTAACCTTGTGATGCATAGATGGGAAGCCCTGGCTTTCAGAGAAGAGCACTGAGCTGAGCTGGGCATACATTTCTCTTTCAAGCTGGTAGAATTTGGGGGAAGAATTATGTCCGTATTTACCTCTGCTGATTTGAATACTTGGAGAGAGGTGGGTTGAAAAGAGTATTAAAAGGAAAAAGTCACCTCACTTGAACCCCACTTGATCAGGGAAGCCTTCTTGGAAGAGTCAGATTTTTAGCAGTGTTTAGGGAGTAGGAATGAATACCCATACCAAGTTCGATAAGCTTGTAACCCTGGAGTGCTATTTAAAGACACTCTAGAGGCATAATGAAGCCATTTTAAATAAGGGGTATTTTCAGCATAAAATGCTTAACAGATCAAATACCTCTAGGCTTCTGCAGGTTTCAGAGGAGGCAGAATGGAAAGCCACACTGATGAAACACTGCTAACAGGCAAATGTTCTCTTTTGCCAAGAGGTGAGCAGCTCACAGGGTTTAACTTAAGGGAAAACTCTTTGGTGGCTGGCTTGGGTAATGAGCATCTGCTGGGAAGACCTTGTGAGCATTATTTGTGCCCATGTCTGTGCAAAAAATGTCTGTTCCCTTTATGGTGTGAGGTTTGAAAGGAAAATGGATTGCATCCCATTGGAAGAAAATAGTTTGATCACTGTCTGGCCCTAGCTTTTTGGTCCTTTATAATTCTTTTCTGTGTCACTGTTTGACATCTATCATCACAATGCTGCCAGACCATTTTCTCCCCTACTTTATACCGTGTGGAGATCTCTTTGTGAAAAACGAGGATGCTAATGTTGTTTCCATTGTGTGCGTGTACGTGTGCGTGTGTGTGTGTGTGTGTGCGTGTGCATGTGTGCACATGCGCATACTGAGCATGGACATATTTGTCTATGGAACATGGACAGGAGGCAGAAATTTCATTCTAACATGTTTACTGACTCTGCCCAGCAATCCAAGTGCTGTGGAATAGACAGAAGTAGGTCAGGATGGGAATTGTCCTATCTCAGCCTATTACAAGGGTGAGTATGACAAGTAAGTGAGCTGTCAGTTCCGAGACAAAAGGAGGAAAATGCAGAGATGGGTAGGGTGATCATATAGTTTATCATCCACGTTGGAACACTTTTAAGAATAAAAGGGGGTGCTATTAATAATTACACTGGGACAACATGTGTTAATTGGGACTGTCCCAGGCAATCTGAGATGAATAGTGAACCTGGGGATGGGCTAGGTGTCAAAATGCCGGGAGAAGAACAGCCATATACTAAAAAGGGGTCTTTCCATTGGAATGAAGTAAGGAGCATGGCCAAGGTTACAGGCTGGAATAATATAATGAAAAATGTAAAAACTGAATGGGGCAGGTGTTAGAAGTAAGGTCTTGCATGATTGATGGAGACTCTTGAGCAAATAAGAGCTAACAAGGATCCTGCCTGGGGAGATGTGGGGCATGCGGACCTGGAGTAATCTAGGGCAGTAGGTTGTTTGCTCCTTTTGAAGGCCAGCAATGGTCTGCCTTCCCCTTGGAAATCTCTTTATCTATCTAAAAGGCAAAGTTCCACCAGGCATGGTAGCTCACACCTGTAATCACAGCACTTTGGAAGCCTAAGGCGGAAGGATCACTGAGCCCAGGAGTTTGAGACTAGCCTGGGCAACACAAAGAGACCATGTCTCTCCAAAAAAATATAAAAATTAGCTAGGTGTGGTGGTGCTCACCTGTTGTTCTAGCTACATGGGAGGCCGAGGTAGGAGGATCGCTTGAGCCCAAAAGGTCGAAGCTGTAGTGAGCTGTGATTACACAACTGTACTCTAACCTGGGTAACAGAGCAAGACCCTGTCTCAAGTGAAGTCAAATAAAATGAAATAAAATAAAAGGCAATCTTCCCCACACTTGACAGCTGTCAGAAATGGGCAATTCAGGTTAAACAGAAGCAGTCTAGTACTGCCGTGTTTAAAGTTGAAAGGCTAAGGGTACAAAAACATTTCTGGTGGATGACTGTCAGTAATGGAGAGGGGCATTCCATTTGAGGGATACCCCCATATATTTCCTTCTGATTTGTATTCTACACACAAGACTGCAATAAAGGGAAAAGATAAAAGTCCAAGGATGTCTATATGTGAGATGTTTTTCTTTAAGATGATAGGTGAGGGAAGGGTATTCCTAAGAATCCTAGGAGCACTGAGCTTTTAGAGGAAAGCATCTGATACTCAGCAGACCTTCATCCATCCATCCATCCATCCATTCATTCATTCAATTACTTACTTTTATATTAAATGAGTACCTACTAATATCTATGTGCTATATTTGGAACAAGGGCTATAGAAATAAATGAGGCACAGTCCTTAACTTGAAGAAGCACTCAGTCTACCAGAAAAATCCTAAGAAATTACACTATAATACTAAAGTGCTGAATCAGGAAGAGATAATGTGTTAAGGAGTCAGGGAAGTGACCTTTTGAGTTCAACTTCAAAGGTATGTAGAGTTTGACAAGTATATAAGGTTAAGAAAGAATTTTCAGGCAGAGGAAGCAGGATGAAGAAAGGAACTAAGATATTAAAAAGGGCATGGAATGCTTGGGAAAGCAATAAATGCTTAGCTGGACTGAGGGTACCAGTGCAGGGAGGAAAGGAGTGAGTGGCAAAAAATTCAACCTGGGCCTCTGCTGGGCTGCTGGGTCCAGATGCTGAAGTAAGTGACGGCAAAGGAGGAGAGAGACTAAAGAGCTGAAAGGAGAAAGGAAGGGCATGGGGAATTAACAATCCAACAAGAAAAGAGAAAACATATACAGGAAATGCACAGATACAGACACTGGCGGGAAGAGGAGCAAAATTCTCAAAAGAATCATTACAAGGTCTAATAGATACGCGCAGCCTGACTTCCCTTAACTGCTTTTCTGGGCCTTGGAGCAGTGGCTGAGCCTCATGGTTATTGGGCCGCCGGGACTCAGCACAGATGTCAGAGTAATGACACCACAAAGCCTTCCATAGAGGGACAAACCCAGCCCAAATCTTGCATCTAGTATGCATCTATGGGTAGACAAAGCGGTGGGTTTTTTTGGTTGGTTTTTTAAACCGTACTCTTCAAAGCAAAGACAGGGACTCAGTGCATGGGGTGGGCAAATTGGGCTCTGCAGTCTGAGGCTTTGCTAGGAGCTCAGAGTCTACCCCCTGGCAAAGTCTGTGGCCAGGACTTGAGGAGGCAACATAGGAAAACACTTTACTAAAATGCCAAGCTACCTGCTGGCTCAGATAAGCCTGAAATAAGTCTGTCTTTATGTCAGAAAAACATGAGCCCCTAGATCCTGAGCTGTGTATTCAGTAAGAGGCACTCATTCCTACTGCGGTTCTACTCACTAATTGTCCCTCCAGACTGGCTCCCAGGCGATCCAGATGAAGAGGGGAACTTGGCTCCAAAGCCTAGCTCACCCCTGTCATTATGGCAATGAAATATACAAACCCAAATCATCAAACAAACACACAGACACAGGGGTGTATTTCTTATTTATTCATTTTGCAATCCTGCTTGTTTTGGGAAAGTGAGGGCTGCTGTCTTCAGCTCAGGAGCACATGACTCTGCTGAATCCCACAGGGAACACACCAATCAGCTCTTTCAAGCCCTGCCCATGCCAGCAGGGGTTGAGTGCAAGCAAGGAGGTGAGGTGGGTTAGCACCAGAACCCTGCAGCCTTGTTTTTTTCCTTACTTCTCCATTGAGACAAAAGAATGAGGTGGTCACAGGTATACGCCTCCTACCAGGATCCTTGTGCCCAGTCTTCCTTAGAGGGGTCAGAACAAATGTTCCATTCATTTGTTCAATAAATATTTAAATATTTGTAAATCTTAAATTTTAATTTACATATAAATATTTAAGTTTGAAATATTTAAATTTTTGTAAATAGTTATTGAACAGTGATTGTGTGCCAGGGACTGTACCAGGTGCCCTGCATAGAGTGACAAAGAAGGTGGCCAAGATCCATCTAGGGGCTTCCACTCCACTGTGGGGCATAAAAAATGAATGAATAAAATAAGTAGGTGGTTCATGCCTATAATCTCAGCACTTTGGGAGGCCAAGGCAAGCAGATCACTTGAGGCTAGGAATTTGTGGATGCAGTGAGTTAATTGCACCACTGTGTTTTAGCCTGGGCCACAGAGTGAGGCCCTATCTCTAAAAAAAATTTTTAAATGATTACAGATTGATTTATAATACCTAATACCTCTATGTACTGCTTACTAGCCCATGTCTAAGGCCTCACATATATTTCAGGCTGATCCATATGAAATTGTTGACAAATGACCATTTTTGACTTCCCAAAATGGCAGTTTCATAGGTTCAACCTAATGTTTAGCTAGTAAGTCTCCACAACAATCCTAGAGATAAGTTCTATAATGACCACTTAATCAACGGAAAGTGGACAAATAAATATTAATAAGTTGCCAAAATTCATAGAGCATATTTGTGACCAAATCTGGACTTAAATCCAGACAATTCGACCTCAGGATTCATGGTCTCATCTGTTAAGTTCTAGACAGGCAATGAGGAGTCACAGAGAAACTAGAAAATCTACTTGAGAAGAGGCAGTGAGGAAGGGCCTCTCAGAGGAAGATATTAGAGCTGAGACCTGAAGGATGAGAATGATTTAGCTGTGAACTAAAGAAATCTCGCTATCATTTGTGACGTACTGCCAAACACACAAGGATACCTGAATTTCTTTTCTTTTCTTTCTTTTCTTTTCTTTCTTTCTTTCTTTTTTTTTTTTAACTGAGATGGAGTCTTGCTCTGTCACCCAGGCTGGAGTGCAGTGGCAGGCACGATCTCGGCTCATTGCAACTTCCGCCTTCCAGCTTCAAGCAATTCTCTTGCCTCGGCCTCCCGAGTAGCTGGGATTATAGGTATGCACCACCATTCTTGGCTAATTTTTGTATTTTTAGTGGAGATGGGGTTTCACCATGCTGGCCAGGCTGGTTTTGAACTCCTGGCTTGATGATCTGCCAGCCTTACCCTCCCAAAGTGCTGGGATTCCAGGCAAGAGCCACTGTGCCTGGCCACCTGAATTTCTTATTCGAGGAGGGTAGAGGACATCTCCCACGGTGTTGCTTCCTACTGACCACCCTTGGGGTGGGCCTTTCCTGCAGGCCTCCATACCATTTCCTGGAAAGAGTGTGGCCTGGGAGCTGACTTAACTTGTGATCTATCACCGCTGGTCTCTGTGGATGCAGCAGCTCTAAAGGTCCTTGCTCACCCATGACCTTCTCATCCTAGGCCCGAGTCAGAAAAACCCAGTAGCAACATAGATTTTTCAGTCCTCTTTCAGTTGAACCTATCCTCCATACAAAGCAATTGCCTCCTCAAATGCTCATAGCCTTGTGAGCATAAGTTTGAACTTATGATCACCACCCTATGGACTGAGCCATTCTCAATGCCTGATTCTCTTTAACTAATGCAAATGTCTCCACTGAGGTTTGTAAAGTGACTATGACAGGGCATCTGGGGCAAAGAAGTCCTTAAGATCTTCATTTCTACTTTTCCACAGCTGGTCTACTGTTTCTGTTCCTGTTATTCCAGGCCTACCCAGGCTCTGAGATCCTGATCTTAAGCCATCCTAGACTGTCATATTGTGGGCTTAGCACTGAGTCATTGTCCCTGTTATTCTGGCTGGGGAAATCTTGCCCAGTACTCACACCTGTACTTCATTTTTCTCTTCCATCCACCACCTCCTTAACAATGGCACACCTGTTCTAGAAACAGGCTCTTACCTTCATCTTATCCCCAAATTACAACTTATATTAAAAAACTATACTTTTATTTGAAACTTATATTAGAAAACCATAATTCTACTTTGATCCCTGTCCAAGTTTTTCTTCTGCCTTTAAATCTTACCAAGTTTTTCCCGTAATGGAAAACCTGCCCTTGGATGGCTGTCCTGTGGCTTGAAGCCTGGCTTTCTATTGAAGATCACTAGATAGGACCATCAGGTATCACTTGCTAGATCCCCATTTCCAACTTTAGCTTCCTCACTGGGATCTGGAACTGCATATTCACACCCTCTTGTTTCACCACCCATGTTCACTACTGAATGGACCAGGATTGAAGAAGTAACTGAGTGCCTGAGTGTGGTCAGAAGTGGACCTCAAGTGAGGATGACTTGGGGTTGGTCATGGGCTAGGTAAGCCCACCTGTAAGTGTTAGGAGGGTGTCACAAACCTAGAGAGGCAAGTCTGATGATAACTCTGAGCATGGACTCTGGCCTCACATAGATCTAGGTGTGAATCCTGGACAGCTCACTTAATCTCTTTGTCCTTCAAATTATCTTTCCAGAAAGTAAGCATAATTTTAATATGAATTTAGTGCTTACAGAGTGGTTGTGAAATTTGAAAGATGATGTAGTTAGAGGCTTTTACCTCTGGACAAGATGGAGTAAGAGGGTCTGGGTTTACCATCCTGTATGATGCAAAGAAAGGATAAACAGACAAAATATATAAAACAATAGTTTCAAGAGACTGGACATCAAGCAACAAAGGGCTGTGATCCCTGAGAGAGAGAAAATAAATGAGGGGAGCCCAGCTTACTCCGTTGAGGGGGTTTTAGTCTGTGATGTAAGCAGAGGAAACTCAGGCAGAGCTTGGCAAATTTCATGACTTGAGGAGACAGAGGAGGGTGCGAGGAGTCCAGTGTGGCTGGGGTTTGTGAGACCAGAGACCAAATACTATGAAGGAGAGCTACCCAGAGAGAACCTCAGGATCCACAAAGGGTCTGTCTCAAGTATCTGGCAGAGTACTAATCAACTACCTGAATGTTAGAAAAATAATCAAGGCCTGAGAAATAGTCATCTAGAAGGACTACAGAGAATAGTGTTGTGGGTTATGACAGTGCTACAGATAGTGCCTGTTCCACCACCAAGACTGGAGAAACCAATAATAAGTGAGGCACAGGGTGGCATACTCAGGAAGATCTGGCCCCAGTAGTGGAGAACACTTGGCCCTGGAGTCTGAACACTGCTCTAGTCCAATCTAACACATCTAAAAGCAAGACTAAAAAGGATCACACTGTTTCCAAGTAACTTAACTATGTCCAAGAACAAAGCTTGAGAATATTTCTGGGAATACAAAAATATGCAGCACCCAATAAGGTAAAATTCATAATGTCTGGAATGCAATAATGATTATGAGAACACAAAGAAGCAGAAAAATATGAGGAAAAGAATAGAAAATGATCATGAAATGATGTAGATGTTGGAATTAGACAAAGACTAAACAGTTATTATAACTGTATTTGCATGTTCAAAAAATTAAATAGAGCCATGGAAGATATACAAAACACCTGAACAGACTTCTAGAGAGAAAAAGCAATCAAACAATGTCTGATATAAAAAATGCACTGGATAGGATTAATGGCAGAGTAGACAGACATTGCACAGGAAAAGATTAGTAAATTGTAAGATATAGCAATAGAAACTCCCCAAAATGAAATACACAGAGGAAGAAAAAAGAACTAAAAAAAAATGGGAACAGCCATGTGACAACTTCAAGCAGCCTGGTATACATGTGATTGAAGTTTCTGAAAAAAAGGGTAGAGAGGAGTCAGAAAAAATATTTGAAGGTACAATGGACAAAAGTTTTTCTAAAGTTGATGAAAACTATAAAGCCATAGACTCCAGACAGACAATCAGCAAGGATATAGTAGACTTGAACAACACTTTCAACTAACTTGGCCTGATGACATTTATAGAACAGCCTCACCCAGTAACGGTGAAATGTATACCTTTTTAAGTGCACATGGAACATTAAATTTTTGTCAGGGATAGAAGCCTGCCTTTGAATGGCTGTCCTGTGACTGGGAACCTGCTTTTTATTGCAGATTGCCAGATGGTTCCATGAGCAAGATAGACCATATCCTGGGCCATAAAACAAGTCTTAATAAATTTAAAAGGATTCCAATACTAGAAAATGTGTTCTCTGGCTGCAATGAAATTAAATTAGAAATCAATAACATAAAGATATCTAGAAAATAACCAAGCATTTAGAAACTAAAATACACTTCTGAATAATCCATCAGGTAAAGGAAAAATATCAAAACAAGTATAACATGGTAGACTTTATGGGATGCTGCTATGGCAGTATTTAGGGGGAAAATTATAGCATTAAACATATTTATTAATAAAAAAAATCTCAAATCAGTGATGTCACCTTTTATGTTAGTAAGGGCCCCTAAACCTAAAGTAAAAAGAAAGAAAATAATAACTATTAAAGCAAAAATCAGCAAAATAGAAAAGAGTCTGGCTAGAGATTTGCCAATTTGATTTATCTCCAAGAACAAACAACACTGATCAGGAATCAAAGAGAGAAGAAACAAGCTACCAATATCAGGAACGAGAAGTGACATCACTACAGATCCACTGATATTAAAAAGACAATGAGGAAATATTGCGAGCAACTTGATAAATTTCAATCTCAGAAGAAGCTGACAAGTTTCTTGAAAGGTATAAACTACTGATGCTTACTTAAGAAGATATAAATAACCTGAATAGTCCTATAGCACATAAAGACCTTGAATTTGTAGTTAAAACATCTACAGAGAAAACTTTAGGCTCAGACACCCTCACTGGTGAATTCTCCCAAATATTTAAAAAAGAGTTGGACAGGCACGGTGGCTCACTCCTGTAATCCCAGCACCTTGGGAGGCTGAGGGGGGCAGATCATGAGGTCAGGAGTTTGAGACCAGCCTGGCCAATATGGTGAAACCCTGTCTCTACTAAAAATACAAAAGTTAGCTGGGTGTGGTAGCGCATGCCTGTAGTCCCAGCTACTTGGGAGGCTGAAGCAGGAGAATCTCTTGAACACAGGAGGCAGAGGTTGCAGTGAGCCGAGATCGCATCACTGCACCCCAGCCTGGAAGACAGACAGAGAGATATTCCTTCTTAAAAAAAAAAAAAAAAAAAAAAAAAAAAGAGTTAATATCAATTCCACATAAACTGATCCAGAAAATTGAAGATGAAGAAACAATTTTCATCTCATCCTTTCAGTCTGGCATTACCAAAATGAGGTAGCAAAACCAGACAACATTAGAAATAAATAAAACTACAGACCATCTTGTGAACATAGATACAAAAGTTTTCAAAAACTTTGTCAAATCCAATCCAATCTTACATAAAAATCAAAACACATCTTGAACCAGAGGGATTTATCATAAAAAAGCACAAGTTTAATATTTAAAATCCATCCATTGAATTTATCATATTAGTAAAATAAAAAAGAAAAACCATATGATCATCTCAATAGAGACAGAAAAAGCGTGTGACAAAATCTAACATCCATTCCTGAAAAAACTCTTAGCAAACTAGGAATAGAATGGACATTTTTCAACCTGATAAAGGGCATCTGCAAAATTATCTACAACTAACATCATACTTCCTAGTGAGAGACTGAATTCTTTCCCTCTAATATCAAGAATAAGGGAAATGCATCTGCTTTCCCCTCTTCTATTAAACATTAGAAATTCTGATTAGTGTAACCAGGCAAGAAAAAAAAGTAAAAAAAATTGGAAAGGCGGAAGTAAAATTGTCTTTATTTGTAGAGTACATGATTGTCTATGTAGAATGGTCTTTTTCAACCTCTGCTGGACATTTTGGTCCTGATAATCCTTTGTTGTGAGGGGCTGTCCTGTGTATTGTAAGATGTTTAGCAGAATCTCTGGCCTCTGCCCACTAGATGCTGGTAGCACTGCCCCTCCTGCCTACAAGAGATGACAAACAAAAATGTATCCAAACATTGTTTTATGTCTCCACAGAGGGGTAAAAACCACTCCCAGTTGATAACTTCCGATAACAGAAAATCTGATGGAATCTACAAAAAAGCTATAATACTAAAACTAATAAGTGAGTTTATTAAGATATGATACAAGATAAATATAAAGAAATCAATTGTATTTTTATACACTAGCAATGAACAGATAGATATGGAAATTAAATAGCAGTACTATTTACAATAGCATCAAAAGTATGACAAATGTGACAAAAGATGTTAAAAACTATACACTGAAAACTATAAGATATTGTTGAGAAACATTAAACAAGACTGAACTGGATATACCCTATCATGGGCTGGGAGAGTTAATATTTGTAAGATGTCAACTGTCCCTAAATTAATTTATAAAATTAATGTAATCACAATCAAAATTTCAGCAGGCTTTCTTGTAGAAATTGACAAGCTAATTCTAAAATTCACTGGAAATGCAAAAAACAAAAAAACAAAAAACAAACAAACAAAAAAACCTAGAATAGCCAAAACAATTTTTAAAAAAGAGGAACAAAGCTGAGACGAAACACTACCTGATTTCAAGACTAATAAAAGGTACAGCAGTCAAGACAGTGTGGTATTGATATAAAAACAGACAGAAGTATCATTGGAAAATAGTAGAGTCCAGAGACCTGCAGATACATGGAAAACAGGTTTTTGACAAAGACGTAAAAGCAATTCAGTGGAGAAAGGATGGTCTTTTCAACAAATGGTTCTAAACAATTGGATATTCTTATGCCAACAAAACAAAGCAAAAGGAAGTTCAATTTGCATAATTTTGCAAAATTAACTCACATTGATTATAGTTCCAAATGTAAAATACTTTTAAAAGAAAATATAGGATAAAATGTTTATAATCTTGGATTAGGTAAAAGTTTCTGAGATAATTTTATACCAAAAGCATAATCTAAGAAAAGTATTGTTAAATTTAACTTCATGAAAATTAAAAACTTCTGCTTTTCAAAAGTTACTTTGGAGACAATGAAAGGACAAATTAGACTGGGAGAAAATATTTTCACAGCACATATTTAATAAAAGACTTGAATCTAGAATATACACAGAACTCTTAAATCTCACCAATAAGAAGACATCAACAAAATTAAAACTTTGAGCTTTAAAGGATATCAACAAGAAAATGAAAAGATAACCCACAAAATGAAATGGAATTTTTGCAGATCACAAATTTGATAAGAGGCTTGTATCTAGAATACATAAAAAACATTTAACAACTCAATAATAAGACAAGTAAACCAATTTTAAAATGGGCAAAGAATCTGAATAGGCATTTCTCCAAAGAAGGTATAAAAATGGCCAATAAACCCCTGAAAAAGTGCTCAACATCATTAGCCATCAGAGAAATCCAAATCAAAACTACAGTGTATTGCCACATCATACTCGCTAGGATGGCTATAATAAAAAAGACAGATCATGACAAATATCTAAGGAATGTGGAGGCATCAGAGCCCTTATACAGTGCCGGTGGGAATATGAAATGGTACAACTCAGGAAAATAACACATCCATGTCTTGAAAGATTAAGTCTAGACGTACCATATGACCTAGCAATTCTACTCCTAGGTATACACTCAAAATAAATGAAAGCATATATCTATACAAACACTTATACACAAATGTTCATAACAGCATTAGTCATAAAAGCCAGAAAATGGAAACACAAATGTCCATCAACTGATGAATGAATAAATAAAATGTGTGTGCTAGTCATACAATGGCATGTTATTTGTCAATACAAATAAATGAAGCACTAATATGTACTATAACATGAATGGACCTTGAAATCATTATGCTACATGAAGGAAGACAGCCACAAAGGATTACTTATTGTATTATTACATTTATATGAAATGTCCAGAATAGGCAAATCTCTAGAGACAGAAAGCAGATTAGCGGTTGTGTAGTGCTTGTTAGGTGATGGATGGGAAATGCGGAGTGACTGCTAATGTGTATAAGGAGATGAAATGTTCTAAAATTGATTATGGTGATGATTTAAAATCTGTTAATATACCAAAAAGCACTGACTTGCATACTTTAAATGGGTAAATTTTGTGATATCTAAATTATATCTCAATAAAGCTCTTATTAAATACACACACACACACACACACACACACACACACAAAAGAATGGGCCTTCTAAAAGAAGGCAGGACTTTATGAAGTGATGGAAATCTTCTGTATCTTGACTGTGCTGGTAGTTACCGAGGTGAATACATTTGTCGAAACTCACTGAGATATATGTAAATTAATTCTCAATAAAGTGGATCTTTAAAAGTTTCAATAATAAGGAAAAAATAAATTTGAAATGGGCAAACGATTTGAACTCACCACAGATGGCAAATAAGCACATGAAATGATATGCAACATCATTTTTCATTAGAAAAGTGCAAATTAAAACCACAGTGGTATACCACTACCTGTTAGATTAGCTAAAATTAAAATGACTAAGTGTCAGCAAAGATATATTGGATTCGGAATGCTCATGCTCTGGTGGTGTTAATGTAACATGGTATAACCACTTTGCAGAATGGTTGACAGTTTCTTAAACATTCAGCAGACGTCTACCACATGATCTAGGCATTCCACTCTTAGGTATTTACCCAATAGAATTAAAAACACATGTTCATATAAAGACTTGTATACAAGTGTTCATAGCAGTTTTATTTGTAATTGTGCAAAGCGGAAAATAATCCAAATGCTTATCAACAGGTGAATAAATAAACAAATTGTGGTATATACTACTCCGCAATATAATGGAGTGACCTGCTGAGTACAAACTGTATGAATCCATTTATTTTAAGACATTAGGAAATGCAAATAAATCCACAGCAACAGAAAGCAGATCAATAGTTGTCTGGGGAGGAGAGTGAGGAGGTGCAGGAGGGAGAGTACAAGGAAATTTTGGAGGCTGATAAATATGTTCACTGTATTGATCATGGTGAAAATGTTATTGGTGTATAGATGTCAAACTTTATCAAATTGTATATTTTAAATATGTGTGGTTTATTGTATGTCAATTATACCTCCATAAAGCTGTTAAAACAAAGATAATCCATTTAAAGTGCCTGGCTTGCAGTAAGAGCCTGTTTTCTCTAATTGCTCCCTGGCTTCAAACACTGAAATTCTAGGAAGGAGAAGTCTCCCACCCTGGCCTGGACAGGCCCCTGGGACACGGGACTGACTTGCCCTCAGTTCTGCCTAGTCCCTTCCCAAAAAACTTTTCTTAGGGAAAGGAAGTCATCAATGGCTTCTCTATCCTCTCCAAGAAGAGCTGGCTTACTTAGTCTGTCATATTTCTTTACTCACACTAGGCCTTCCTGGGGTCTTGGCTTTAGTAATTATTTCTGTATTATTTATTTTGTGGTAAATTTCCATATAGCCAACCAACACAGATCAAACCATCGCAATCAAATCAACTGTACCAACATTTTTTCAATATAAGTTTCTGTAAGAAACATGGTAAGTCTACAGAAAGATAAAGAAACAAAGATGAGTGAGAAAGTGGTGATGTCTACAAGGACACCACAGTGGAGCAGGATTTAGGGGCTAAAGTGGGAATACTAGTGCCTGCATCCAGCGGGCAGAATGAGATTGGAATATGGGAAGCTGCAGATGCACCAACACGGAGGTTTACCAACACCAGAGCATCGTCTGCGTCTTCCTCTGTGAGCTTTGTGGGCTCATCCTAACACCACAGATGCCCTCTTTTTCTCCCACTGCCTGGGAGACCACGTATCACCCAGTAGAAGGCGGGAACGTCTCTCCCTGCTGATTGCCTGCTCTGTGTCTGCACCCAGAGGAATGGAAAGATTCTGAGCTATCAGATAATTGGGGGAGTCTGGCACTTTCTGTCTTTGCCTGTGCTGCTATCTGCCACCTCCCAGAGATGTGCTAGCTGAGCTTGTAGATCTGATTTATGGAAGGCTTCTAAAGACAACTTTCAGCTGTGCATTTGTATGCAGCTCTCTGTATGGGCTACTCGACAGGCATTCAGATTTAGGGGGAGAAGCATATGCATGTCGCAAGGAAGCAGATGCTGTATAATCAAAAGTAATTTCGAAGGAAAGGAGATAGTGAGAAAAGGACAGACCCCACACCCAGTGTCAGGAGGTTTTGTGCCACTGCTGTACTCTTTCTGAGGCTCCTCTGGGCTCTTTGTGTTCCAAGCAGCTGCATCAAAAGCCGTGGGAACCCTTCTGATGGCTTGGTGTACAGCTATAAAAGAAGCAGCCACAAGAGATGAGAGTTATGGGCCCCCAGATGCCTCAGAACCCAGCCAGTGCCATCATAGGGTTCAGATTGTTAGAGGATGAGGCAGACTAGGCCTTCAAAGAGAAGTTGCCAAACCCAGAGCCAATAAATGAATGCAGTCAGGTGAAACGTGAAGATCATGGTCTTTGAAGTCTGCGAACTCTAAACGTCACTCGGGCTGAGATTCTACTCCATCCTTTTCTGATCTTGGGTGATCTTGGAAATGTTATTTGCTCACTCATGCCTCATTTTATCAGCTGTAAAATGGGGTGATGATAATAATAATGCCTGCCTTTTCAGGGCTGTTTTAAGTACTAAGTAGAATGTTATTTAAGTGCTAAACAGGGGAGTACACTAACATACAAAAAGATAAATTTTTAGGTGGTTTTATGTATTTTAAAATCCTTTTTATTTTAAATAGAGAGGAGGTCTTGCTATGTTGCCCAGGCTGGTCTCAAACTCCTGGGTTTAAGCCATTCTGCCACTTCAGCCTTTCAAAGTGCTGGGATTACCAACATGAACCACGATGCCCAGACTTGCAGGTTTTAAATATAAGAGGCATTGTGTTTGGCTGAGAAAATGAATCTTTAACTGTCAAAAATGTTTCCTTGGACTACAGAAGCCTGAGGGTCAAGTTAGGGTGCTCAATGATTGAAACGAAGACCATGCCCACACTGAATGGGACAGCCTTTCAGATTTAAACCACAGCCCGCTGTCAGCCCTAGGCTCCCACGGCCTACAGCCAGGACATCAGCGAATGCTGCCGCTCTTTCCTTCTTGTTTTAGTGAACGTGAAATGTTTGCTGGCTCAGAAAGAAGGACTTGACCTCAAGCAAAATAAAAAGGCACAACTTCCAGGTATCAAAATGACTTGTGTTCACAAACCATCCTCAAAAGTGGATATCTCACACAAAAAAAAGAAAAGTGGAGATCTCTGGGTACAATGGTTTCTTTAGTCGGGGATAGGGGAAATAAAAAATTGAATATCACTAGAATACCACGTTGCCCTTGTTGGGCAGTAAAACATTTTCCTTCAGTGCCAAAGAAAATGTCTCTTTACAGGACCCTGACAGTCCTATCTGTAGGTCATGTATCTTTGTACATAAGGAAACAACAGTTATTTAATCATTCTCTTACCATTCAAAGAATCATGGGAAGATTCAGTCCCCGAAGATCTCTACCTGAGTACAAAAGGGAAATTCCCTATGGTGTCTTGTAAACTGGTATCTTCTCTAACTTCCTCTGGGGCTGCTAACTCCACATTTGCAGATAAGTTTCCCCTTGTTCCATAGTTGCTGACTGGCTCTGTCCTTGGAGGCCATAGAATCTGCAGTGTGAACCTCCCAGCCTCAGCCACTATCCCTTGTCCTCTTGTTTACTTAATTAATATGATGTGTTCATTTTCACTGCTTCTGGTAGTGCTCTTCTTAGGTACTGTCTGGACTTTTGCCCACTTTGGACATACTTTTGTTCCCCTTTCATTGAAAATCGAAAAACATAGAGAACCATGGAAATAGTTAAAATAAAAAAAAAAGACAGGTGATGGTGGGGCTTGGTAGATCCCTCTGTGCAATGCTACTCATATTTATCTTCACTTTCAGTTTCTGTTAACTGGTGAATGAACGTTAAAGTATTTCGAGTAGTCCTGGCACATACTAAGCACTGCACATACATGCCCACTATCATCATCATCATTTTTATAATATAAAAAATGGGACCATGACACAGGCTTCACAATTTACAAAAGTGATTTCACAGACTCCGTGTTTCATGCTGTAATACATTTCCAAAGGTTGCCACATTTTCCTTATGGAATATAGTGATCTTACATTGGGACACTGTGAGGCAGAGACAGGTGCTCTAGCATAGATGAGACAGCTTGGGCTGGGAGGGGAGCGTAGACTTTCCCATCCTTTCTGGATGCACTGCTGATGAAAGCATCCTCAGGAATCACCCCAAGCACAGTGACTGGCACATTGAAAGTAAGTACCTAAGGTACATTAACAGAGTATCTCCTTGAGGTTCCCTCTGCACGGAAGAGCTGTGCTTTTTGCAGTAGTCCTTGAAAGCAGACCTAGGTCTCATCAAGGAGCCCTGTGTAGGGGCCCGATAAAGTCCCTTCTCACAACCGTGCTGGGGTGTCTTGTCTTTAGCTTCCATTCCTGGAGGAAGGGAGTGTACTTGCCCTCAAAACAGCAAAGAGACTGTGCTTTTCTTCTCCAGTTTCTTATCCTGTGCCCAATTTGAGTGATTATTGTTTTGCTCCGTCATCTGCCTTTCTGTCCGCTGGATAAGCAGTTTGTGCTAATACTCTTTTCCTTTCCAAATCTTTTGTTCTACAGATAATGATCATGATAATAACAATCTTTCTCTTTTGTACAGTGCTTCATAGTTTTCAAAGCACTTCCTCTGCCATTTTCTTATTTTTCCCTCAAAACAACCAGGATGGGTAGGCAGGGATGTGCCACTGTCATTCTCATTTTATAGGTGAGATTATGACACTCAGAGAGGCACACACATTTTTAAGGTCACACAGCTAGTAAGGGACAGAACCAAAACTAGAATTCAAGGCCTTTCTTTCAGGCCCTCAGAGTTTTCACTGGTGCGTATGATTTCCTGTGGGTGAGTGGCAGGTGTGGAAGCTCAGAGACGGGAATGAGTGAGCTTTAGGATCATGAACAACAGTAATGGCTGTGGTAGTGGTGGTGGTGTGAGAAACAGCTAAGGAGATGTAGGAAAAAGCCAACATTATCAGGCTTAAAAATGGATAGAGTTAAGGATTCCAAAATGAGAATTTAAATAACCAAGAATTGTAGCCAACATCCAGTAAGAACTCCATTAGTTGAATTAACGAAGGAATGAATAGTATCAAAGAGAAATACATTCTTTAACTCCTCTCTGAGGACATGCATGTGTGCTTACAATCAATTTACTCACCTTAGGTAGAGGGAATTGGAACCTCCTAAGACAATGGTTCTCAATCTTGATCCCTAGGGCACATTGGGAAATGCCTGGGGAAATGCCATTTGTTGTCACAACTGGGGAGAGGTTCTGTGGCATCAGGGAATAAAGGCCAGAGATGTTTCTGTGCATCCTACAAGGCACAGGATAGCCCCCACAACAATTATCCAGCCCAAAATGTCAGTAATGCCAGGGTTGAGAAACTCACCCTCAAGGAACAAACATTCCACACTTGCCCTATTTTCAGAACACCCTTGGCATTATCCTTTTTTATGGGTCTATACATACGACTATTGGATGATGGAGTTCTTAAGAGAAAAAGAAGGACTTCAAGAATTAAATTTAATTCTAAAATCAAATTATGGCTCAGCTCAATATTTGTTCCCTCTTTAAAAAATTGACCATACCCTACTGTGTGGAGAATAACGAAGTGCTTAAATAAATGCCAAGTGACGCTTTACAGGGCTGTGTTCCCACATGTTAGCAAAGTTAGATCTGAAACACTGAAAATGAATCTGTACAGATCTTGAGACTAGGGTTCTCTGTTGAGAGTTCAGCAGGGAAGGACTGATTGGGGAAAAAAGAAACGGTGAAAGGATGAGAAGTCCATGGAATGTCAGAGCTGGAAGAAGACTTAGAGATTATGTAATACTGTTCTTTTACGTGTGGAAACTGAGGCCCCACAAAGTTTGTGCTGATAATGGTATGATGAGACCCAAACCCAAGATTCCGAGTTGTTGAGGTAAAACGATGCCCCAAAATATACTTTAGTGTCATTCCACTTTGCACTGGGCCAGCTCTGGTAAGGGTATTTCCCTGGGTTTACTATGGCATTGTTAATTCCAACACGGAGACATCTGTGGAATGTTCCCTTGGAAGATATGGGTTCTTTGGTACAATATTGACCAAATGATACTTACACTCCTACTGAACACTTACACAACATCTGATTCTTTCTGAAATTTTTTTGCGTGTGCTCTTTCTCACCTTCCAGCCCCTGTACTTGCTGTTTTATGGATGTGTGTGGGGTGCTCTTCTTTTCTTCTTTCCATTTTCCTAATCATTCTTTCTTTAGCCACTCATCCCTCACTTTTGTAAATCTTCCCCTGACTCTGTTCACACACACACACACACACCATGTAGAATAAATCTGTCCATGCTGCATACAATTTCTCTGCCTTGCACATACTTCTGCTGTACAGTAACCTGTATCATGTTGGATTTTGCGGAAACCAATAAATAACACCCCCTTTCTTCCCCTATTGAATTCAGAATCAATTGAGAAATAAGACACAGTTGTCAAACAGATGGAAATAAAAATACCAAGTTTATTGGTAAAATTTATTACAGAACATGGCTTAGTTCTGCAGCCAAGTGTGGCTCCCTAATAATTTCCTCCAGAGTGAAACTCACCCATCCAGCCACAGGCAGAATTAGAAACGTGCTGTGGGGAGTGAGTGAGATGATGGAAAGAAAAGAGGCCCTACAGTTTTTCCTTCCTGGAGATTGCTAACATTTTCCTTTCTTTAGGACTAAATATTTCAGAGTTGACATCAAAATACACAGTCTGTCTCCTCTCTTAGATTGTGGGCGACTTGGGGGCAGGGATAGCATATGGTCTATCTTTGTTTTCTCAACTCTAAGTGTCTGGTGCATAGCAGGTCTGTTAAATGGATGATGTTAAACACACTTCATACCTCTTTCTTCTGCCTCATTTCATTCCTTTCAAACAAAAATTTGATGCTTCCTTAGCCAAGCCCCACCCCACCCCATACATGTACCAGCTAATCTCCCAAAGCCCCTGTGAGGTAGTTTTGCTTCCCCTTTTGCAAAAGAGAAAAATGAAACTTGGAGCTGTTTAGTAACCTGCTCAGTTGTCAAAGCCATCCAGCAAGCAATGGGTAAAGCCATGTTCAATATGCCACCTCCACAGCCTTCACATAAGGTGCTGTGGGGCTTCTTGCTCACTAGCTTAGGGCTCTCCTCTTTCTGCATCCTTGCCCAAATTCTTAGCTGGTACTGACCAAGGCAGGACTTTGGATAGACTTAATTCTCAATCTAGTGAGTTTGTAGGCTTAAGACTTAACTATGTTCAGTCACCCAACTACCATTAGAATTGCTCCTGCCAAAACATCATGAGATAGCTCTACTCAGGGAAACTACTGGACCCTGTGTAGTCCCCAAGCCATAGCTCATCCTCCTGTCTGCCGAGGTCTCTTTTTCAAGGTTTTCACCCATCTAATGGTCACCTTCAAGTCAGGAGGCCTGCCCTGAGTTCAGCCCTGCTGGACAACTATGTCCCAAGGATATATTTCAGAGTAATGACTGCCTGTTTGGTGTCACTATTATTCTCTAGAAATGTGTTCTGCCTAGCTGGTCAGGCTCTCAGTACCCTCTCCTGGAAGACCCATGGGCTTGTCAAGACCTTAGACACTGCAGCCATCCAAGCTGTCACCCAGAGTTGGCCCCTGGTATAGTGTCCCCAACTTTTATCTACCTGTCCTGGTGGGCAGGGTCCAGGTGAGATTCCAGCCCATTCTTTTCTCTCTCTTCTGTCATCTCCTTGGAGCCAGGGGCAGAGCATCATGCCTTAAAGCTAAGACTCATCATTTGTGAAGTAGGTGGGACAAGTAGATTTCATTAACTATCTCCATTTTTAAAAACGAAAGCACAGAGATCTAAGGAAGCTAAGAAGCCTGTCCAAGGTTATGCAGGTCTGATGCAGGATGAAAATCAGGGCTTAGAAAATGTAGATCATTGTGTCTCTGCATGCCCAATCTGTCTCTTCACTATATAGCCAGACTGTCCCTCCTAGCATCTACAAGCCCACGCCTCCCTATTCAATCAGAAGGACATACAATGAGGGGAAGGAAAGAATTTTTAAAAAGACAAAAAATTTTTCACAATTCAGTATAGTTCTAATCTGACATGACAAGGCCAAGTCCATCTTTTCACACTGACAATTACTTAAAGGGCATCGATGCCATGGCACCATTAAAGTAATAGCAAAGATGGATTGTATGACATTGTGGATCAATGTGCTAAGTGTTGTTCAACTTGTTCAATGGAATAAAGCATTGAATCATTAACCTTACCAATGTCGATGTATTGTCACTATCAAATTCCGCTAAATGAACATCCACGACCCTCATTAAAAAATGCACTTTGAAGCAACTAATATATTAATACCTTATTGGCCAATAATAAAAGGAGAGACTCTCCAGGGTAGGGTAAAGAATCTGGACAGAAGCTAAGAATATTTAATGGAGAGGGGAAGAGTGACAAATGCAAATGTGGAGATGTGGACTGGATCCGTGATTGAGAAGGAGGTAGAGGGATGAAGAAAGGATCACAGAGAGCTTTGTGAACGCCTGCTTCCTTGATAGGCAGGTCTGGTTAGAGTAGGCAGAAATTGATTATGGACTGAAGAAGAAAATGGTAACTTTCTATTTTGTCTTCTTTCAGGATATCTTTCTGGTTTAGAAAGGGTTAAATCACTGGGTTTGACCTTAATCCAACTCAGAACCTCAACAAAATGAGAACGTACAATGTACGTACAAAGAAAGCAGTAGGTAGGTGCAGGGTGCATTAGATGGCCTGCCTAAGAAACAGCTGCTGCCCCCTCTTGCCACCTTCTTCACTGTCCTGGGGTGATGAGAACCCATGAAGTGGAGAGCCTCTGGCCCTTTGGTGCGGAGACAAAGGCAATGAATGGAATTCCGGGGACTTGAGTTCTGCTTCCAGTTCTGCTGCCATTGCAAGAAGTCAGGCAGGCAATTCCATTCTCTGAGTCTCAGTTTCATTGCTTGTAAAACAAGGGGCTTGGAGGGGAAAGTGGTTTTCAATTAGGTTTTTTTTTTTTTTTTTCTGAGTGTTCAGCATCTGTGGAGGTGATAGGAGCCACTGAAGAAAAAGAAGGGCAAGGAGAAGCAGGAATCTGATCTCTTTCCCTACTCTTTCCAGAGCACCTCTACTTGCATACATTGTATATTAGGCTTCTGCATAACAGCTCATTGGAAAAATAAACCCTACTGCTACACAAGACAAAACAAACAAGCAAACAAACAAATTTGAAATAAAAACTCTGAGCCTTATAATCACCCAAATTCAATAATATTTAACATCAAAATGTACTAGCTGAAAAGTGATAAATGCAGTCCATCATTTAGTCTTTGTATCTACCGACTGTCAATCAGACTGATTTTTCCCTTCTAACAAGGCTTCTGATTATCTTGGCACCATGTAGAAAGAACTTCATTGTGTCTCTACCATCAGAGCATGCATTAATGCCTCATGGTCTGATGATAAGCTCCCTAGAGTAGGCTGAGAACATTTGAAAGGGAGCCAAGCACAGTGGGTGAAGAAGGGAAGGGTTCTCCAGCGGAGGGTTAATGGTGGCTAAAGAGGTAGAGGTGCCGATGCAGAGTGGTGAGGGAGATTGGGCAGCTAGTACGGTGGCAATGCACAATTTACAGCCGAATAGGATTTTGATTGTCCAGTAATTTCTGACAACTATTTGCCCAGCTACTCCAAGTTCTGTATTACTTATTGACTGAATCAGGGGGATTTGTTTTTTGTCTCCATAATGTGTACTAAGTGCCTCATTTATCATAAACTTCTGCTGGGGGTGGCTGATTTTTACTCTTATTCATTCTCCAAACTGCCTGCAAATATTCCTTGAAACCCAAAGAAACTCTTTTAAAAGTTTACATTTTTCTTTCCTGAGCCTAGCTCTGCAGAGGGTCCCCTGAAAGGGCTTATGCTCTCAGTAGCACTCTGGAGCTCTCTCTTTGGTGACCTGTCTCCATTTGGGGATTTCCAAGTCAAATCTCACAAGAAATGCTTGTGCAGAAATCACACAAATGAATATCATAAAGCTAAAAATGAAGCTGTAGCTATTTACATTGTTATTTTAGAAAGCAAGTAGAGTATCTTTGAGTCAGGAATGATTATTTTAAAGAATGCTCTTTTACCTGATTGTGTGCTCTTTGAAGGCAGGAACCATTATCTTTATTTAATTAGTTTACTTCTATGATAAATATTATTGTTATTGCTATTACATATTTCTGCCAGTGTTTCCTAGACTTGTCTGAGGGTATGAATTGCTTGTGGTGCTTGGACAAAATACATATTCTTAAGCCTGTTTTCTAGAGTTTAAATTAGTAGATGTAGGATGGTTGCCCAATAACCTGTCATTTTACAAAATGTGTACTTCCATGTTCTTATGATCATACTGATCTATATAATTGATTGACCAGTTCCATGATAGTCCTCAGCAAACGTTTGCAAAGAGTAAGAACGTCCAAGGTGCAGGATTAATGACCCAGGTGTAGCCTAATGAGGGTACACATGGAAAACACCCAAGAAGTCATCTGTGTTTTCTGAAAGCCCTATACTGGGTTAGGGGCTGAGCATATTTCATAGACTCACATCACCCCACTCCCATCTGCTTCCCCAAACTGGACACATAAAGCCTGGGTCTGCCGTAAGCAGATGGTCAATGGATTCAACAGACAGAAATTGAGACCCTTTCCCCCCAAAATACTGCTTCTCTGAGAAACAAGCTGTAGATCCCAAGTAGGTAACCCGACTGCTATCCATTTTAGGATGTTTCCAGCTTCTGCTTCCCTGCTGCATGCTGCTTCCTTTCTGCTTCTCTATACAAGTGGAGTCACTTTCTTGTCCTCCTTTCACTTATAGCAGACTTCACTCTGCTTCATGAAAGAGTCAGATGGTCTGAAGTTGTGCTGTGCTTGCCTTTTAGGAACACGTTTTAGTAGTGACTTACCTCCCTTCACTCTTCTGTTTGTGTGCCTGTCTCAGCTTGTAGATAAATTACCTGGCTCGGGTTCTGCTGCACACATGCCCCCTTGCCCTTGTGATGGCTTCCTGGATCCATGAGATTTTGCATAGTTTAATGAGATCTGTCTGAGCACTGTGCAGTGGGCTAGGGGTTGGGGATACAACCGTGAACAACATACATCCTTTTTGGCTTAGTATCTGGGGAGGAATAGAAGACCAAAGAGCCAGCACAGGATAAATGACGAAAGTGCAAGTTTAGGATTCAGCACAGAATGCTATGGGAGCTCACAGAAAGGGCCTTAGCTTAACTATGGGCGCATCAGATAAGGCCTCCTGGAGGAGGTGCTACTTGATTTGCTTCTTAAGGGGTCTGGCAGTCAAAGAAGGAAGCTGGATTGCTGTCTAGGAGGAGGCAACAACATCTAAAGAAGCAAATATTTAAGAAACTGTACTCCCTAAACTGCTGTCTGGCACCTTTGGTCTTGGGCTTTATTGCATTTAGGGAAAATAGTTCTGGGGTTCAGGAATCAGAAAACTGTATTTTAATTATTTTTCTCTTTTTAATTCATTGTATGGCTCTGGAAAAGTCATTTCTTTTCTCAGCGCCCCACAGGGTTATCTTCTGTAGGGAGCTTGGAGAAAATAATCTTTAAAGCGTTTTCCAGTTATTCTACTCTGAATCTTCCTGAAATACATGTGTTGTCACTTAGCATGATGAATTTTTCCACTCTCTGAGTTATGTGTGTGTATGTATGTATGTATGTATGGGTGCACGTGTGCCTTCATGCATATATGTGTTGGTAAAGTCTATGTATGGCTGCCTTTGTTGTGGAATTAAGACTATATGTCTGGGCGAAGACACATCAGTTTTTTTAACAAGACAATACCGTTCGTTCACACACACACACACACACGCACACGCACACACACACACACACACACAGTCTTCTGCAGAGTCCACAGCCCACGAGGAGTAGGGGGAGTGAAGAGTGGGTGAAGGAGAGCAGAGCATGGGGCTGTCACAGCCCATGGCTTAAAAATGGCTTGAGTTGCAATTAAAAAAGACAGAGGCCAAAGGTTACTCCCTGGCATTTCACTCAGGGTAGATAATTTTAGAGGGTGATGTGTCTCATCTTGTAGAGATATTCTGAGAGACTTGCAACAGCTTACGTCTAGCTAGCCTGAAATGAAAATCAAAGAGGCTGACACATACAAAGACACCAGAGAGAAGTAGTGCGTTGGCAGACATTGAATGGAGGCAAACTCAACTTGATTGGCATTGCTCCTGCATCCTTACTTCTTGATTAATAGTAGAGATTAGATAATTTTTAAATTATTAATTATTTCCAGAGAGCATATATTAGGTGGTCTTAGGCAGTTTAGTCACTGGGAAGTTTAAATGCTCTCTTTACTTGATAATTACCTAATCACCATTACTCTTTTACATTAATTCTGTCCCAGAATTCATTATGATTGGGCTGGGTTATTAAAGCTTTCCTGGCAAGAAATAAAGCATCCTGTTGTTTGCATTAATTTAGTAGCAAATGACATACCCTACTAATACTAAGCTTATCCAGAATGATCTGGAATAGTTTCTCCTGCCAGTTTGTTAAATTTGCTCCTGGATTCACCTTTGTGTGTCCACTAGCAAGAAGTGCAAACGGAAATGCAAATGAGTCCCTATCTAGGGAAGTCTGAGGCCAAGAGGGAAATAACCTGCAAGAGAGGAAGGTGAAAGCAATTAAAGAAGGGCTTGCCTCTCTCCAGAATGTCAGAGGCTCTTCTGGAGAAGCTGCTGTTTTCCCTCAAACCCTCTTCATGGTCCACTGCTAACAGGTCTCCCAAGTGAACACATCCGTTATCTTTGTCCTTTTGGCAAAACTGTTTGCCGAATCAATGTCAGTGCAGCCAAGTGAGGGCAGAAACCCCTCAGATGGCCTTGGCCGAGACGAGAATTCATGGGAGCTGCAAACGGGTACAAATAAAAATCACAGTCACAAAGGTAAGCTTGGCTTTTGCAGAAGCTCCCCTTGGCTGAAATGATGATGAATGCTAACCCCTTATGCTGGCAATGGAGTAGGAAAATAGGGAATCTCATAGACAGCTTTGGGCTATATAAATTGTAATAAGCCTTCTGGAGGGCAATTTGGCAAAATGTGTTAATGACCTTAAGAAGGTGCATATCGTTTGACTCAATATTTTTATGTTTGGAAATGCACAAATATGTGTGTCTAAATTATTAAAATATTAGTAACAAACTTGCACACTGAATTATAGAGAATTGGTTACATTAATTGTGGTTTATCTACATGATATGATACTTCCACTCTTTAAAAATCAAATTATGTTTTATTTTTATTTATTGATATTGAGAAATGTTTCTCATCTATCTGCAAATTTTCTTTTAAAAACAGGGGCTTCAAAAAATAACTTTCATTTTAAAAGTCTCATAATAACATGCACTACAAAAGTATGTAAAGAAAGACATAAGCTATGATATTAACATTGATCATCACTGGATGGTGGATACTGAATAATTTTAATTTCTTTGTTGTTTTTGTTTGTTTGTTTGCTTGTTTGTTTCTTTGAAGGAGGAGTCTCACTCTGTCACCCAGGCTGGAGTGCAGTGGTGTGATCTCAGCTCACTACAAGCTCCACCTCTGGGGTTCAGATTCTCCTGCCTCAGTCTCCTGAGTAGCTGGGACTACAGGCATGTAATTTTTTTTGTATCTTTTTAGTAGAGACGGAGTTTCACCATTTTGGCCAGGCTGAAACTCCTGACCTTGTGATCCACCCGCCTCAGCCTCCCAAAGTGCTAGGATTACAGGCATGAGCTACTGTGCCTGGCCTTGTTTGTTTGTTTTTGAGACAGGGTCTCACTTTGCCACCCAGGCTGGGGTACAGTGGCATGATCATGGCTCATTGCAGCCTCAACCTCTATAGCTCAGGCAATCCTCCCAACTCACCTCGCGAGCTGCTGGGACTACAGATGTGTGTCAGCACGCCTGGCTCATTTTTATGTTTTTGTTGTTGTTGTTTCGTAGAGACGAGCTTTCACCATGTTGCTCAGGCTAGTCTGGAATTCCTGGGCTCAAGCCATCTGCCCTCTTTGGCCTCCCAAAGTGCTGGGATTACAGGCATGAGCCATGGAACCCAGCCAATTTTGGTTTCTTTGAGTTTTGCTTTTTCAAGTTTTCCAAATTTTTGATAGTTAGGACATATTGCCCTTTTAATTAGAAAATATGCAACAAACTTTATATTTGTCTTTTCAGATTTTAACTTAGCCTAATAAATGCTGAGATAAACTCATAGAATGTCTGTAAGAGTTAAACATAATCTAAATTATTTAGGAAATATCCAGATCATCTAAACAACAGCAATATTGGAGTTCTGAACAGTTGGTTAGCACATATCCATTTTAGAAGTGGATTAAAAATGTAATCCCAGCACTTTGGGAGGCCAAGGCAGGCAGATCACCTGAGATCAGGAGTTCCAGACCAGCCTGGCCAACATAGCAAAACCCTGTCTCTACGAAAAATACAAAAATTAGCTGGGCATGGTGTCGGGTGCCTGTAATCCCAGCTACTTGGGAGGCTGAGGCAGGAGAATTGCTTGAACCCCGGAGGCGGTGGCTGCAGTGAGCCAAGATCTCACTGCTGCACTTCAGCCTGGGCAACAGAGTGAGACTACGTAAAAAACAAACAAACAAACAAACAAACAAAAAGATTCCAGGGCTTTTGGACACAGCAAAAAAGTAATAAATTGTTATAGCTCATTATTTGCCTTTTGAAGAAACCACACAGGGAAAGAGGAAGGGGCAGGGTCGTTAGGGAAGCAAGATTCTAGTCCTCGCTCTGACTCTAACTGGACTTGTGCTTCCTTATTTGTGATGTGAAGATTCTGGGCCACATGATTTTTCAGGTTTCCCAGATCTAAAGTTTTAGGACGCTATGGTTTAAATCTACATTGGGAGCTGCTGCTCAGAGGGTTGAAATTCATTCAGCTTCTCTAAGCATGAAGAAGATGTTGTGGCAAAATTGAATTCTCCCAAGAAAGAGATGGCTACAGTGAGTCTTTGAACTCAGACAAGAATTCCTTTTGCCCATGGAAGAATCAAGATCTTAAATGGAACTGCTTTCATTCCCTGAACCAACCCTTACTTCGGTGTCAACTAAGAGATTATATTTAAATAGAAATCAAACTTGAATATTTTTAGTTCTATTGAATATTAAATCTACATAGTCTCTGAATTGAATCACAATTTTCTTTGTCATCATAGCAGACACTATCAGGTGACTATCCCCAAATACACATCTTCCGGTCATGGCTGTGTGAGGAGATGATGCTGAAAGTACTTTAGTCGTCTTGGACCATGGACCAAAAAACCTTAGGGCAAATACTAACATTCTGGAAATTGTAAAAGAAAATGAATATGAAAGCTTAAGTCTCTGAGCAGCCATATTAACAAATTCTAGAAATGCTTGGCTGTGGCCTTATTATTTGGGATAACAAACACCTTTGATTAGCTGACTTTTCTATGACTTAAATCTTGAAGGATCTGAACTGGCCTCTACCTTTCTTAATTACTTCTTATTTAGATAGGGAAATAGTTAGTGGTCAAAATATTTTAAAATGTCACATGATAAAGTGCTAAAAATGTACTAGGTATCAAAACATACTTTAGAGCTATAGTATTTAAACAGTGTGGTACTGATGAATAGGTAAATACGAAATCCAGGTATGGATCTATGTATATATAGGAATTTAGTGATAGAGTGACCTCATGACAAGATTATTAAAAATGCATCCTCTAAAATTATAGCATCTAGTTTTAAATCCTGGCCTTAGCTGATTATTAGCTGTACAATCATAAAAAAGTCATTTAAATTTTCTAAGTTTTAGTTTCCTCATCTATAAAACATGAATAACAATATCTACCATAGAGGCTTGTTGTGGGGATAAAGTAAAATATGTAAGGATTTTAGCAAATCAAAAAAGTGCTGAATTTTTGGGTACTTAGTACATCATAGAAGGTGTATTGGCACCTTCTATGGAGGTGTCACTTCAAAATCCTCTTTAACTATCTCTTATTATGGACTCATGCTCTCTCATAGGTAGCCACTAGTCACATATGGCTATGTGTGTTTAAATTTAAATTAATTAAAATTAACCAAAAATAAAAAATTCAGTTTCTCAGTTTTGCTAGCTGCATTTTGATAGCTTAACAGCTGTATGTGGCTAGCAGCTACCACACAGGACAACTCAGATCTAGACCATTTCTGTTTTCATACAAAGTGTTGACAGTGCTATTCAAGAGCTTTCTGCAACAGCCATTTCAACGTGTTGTAAATTTTGGCCGGCTTCATGCAGATACAGTCAGAGAGCACTTGCCTCTGGCCCCCATTACTCACGCTTTCTGCAGGACATTGTATGGAATGCAGGTGAGAATATATTCTGCACTCATACATGCTCAACCTGGAATTGTAGGGAGTTAGTGTCTATATGGCCACCCTTGAGCAATGAGGGATGGGAGTCAAGGGGTAAAAGCCTTGCCCCTATTATTCCAGTGTGTTTGGTAATATTCCCAGAATATTTAGTAAGGCTTCCCAGAAGATCCAGGGTAATTCTGCAACAGTTGCGCATAGGAGTGGTTGACTTGAAAGCATTCATGTATTGACTTTCTCTCCTCCCAGGTGTCACTTAACCACTTAAGAATGCCTGTTTCTTGGGCTCACATTTCCAAATACACTCAAGCTTTTATCTCAGGTTCTGCTTTCAGAGAATGCAGGCTATAACATAAAGTATATAATAAAATGTTAGCTCATATCTTTACTGCCAATTAGTAGGAAAAATGACAGATCAATTGGTAAGTGGTATTTAAGTATCAGCAGATCATTCTGGGAAAAAATTACATTTATATCAAGCTCACAGATGTTCTCTGTGGATTAAAGAAAAAAATTACAATGTTACAAAAGTAATAGAAGAAAATATCAGAATACTCTTTATAATCTTGGAGTATGAAAAGCCATCTAAACAGAGATTCAGAATAAATAAAATATATACAGGACTAATTAAATTAAATTTTAATAATTTGTATAGGGCAAAATATAACACAAACAAATGGAAATCTAAGGAAAGAATTTAGGTATACTATAGACAATGGACAAATTGCTTTAATATAAAGATACCTTCTAAAAATTTACAAATCAGTTTTAAGAATACCATATAAGCAGCCTACACTCTGACTGGCACATCGTGGATGTTTTAGAAATGTTTGTTCGATTAATGAACAACCCCACAGAATAATGGGCAAACATTTAAAAATTCACTGAATCAAATGGGTTATAAACATATCATCTTCAATTCCACTAGGGATCAAAGGAATAGCTATGAAGCAAGATACAATTTTCTTCCCTCCGTGAGATTGGTAGAAATATAAAGGATTGATAATTTCTGGTTAATGAAGGTGTAGGGGGAAACAACGCTGCTGTACACTGTTGGTGGGTGTAAAAACTGATAGGACTTAATGCAAGACAATTTTACAATATTCATCAAAATTTAAGATGTACACATCCTTTGACCCATACATTCTACTTCAAGGAACCCATCTGTCTTAGTCTGTTTGGGTTGCCATAATAAAATGCCTTAAACTGGGTCATTTATAAAAAATAGAAATGTATTGCTCACAATTCTGGATGCTGAGAAATCCAAGATCCAGGCACCCAACAGATATGGTGCCTGGTGAGGTCTTGCTCTTTGCTTCGTAAATGGTGCCTTGTTGCTGTGTCCTCACATAGAGGAAGGGATGAACACTCTTGTTGCTGTGTCCTCACGTGGTAGAAGGGACAAACTCTGTGTCCTCACATGGCGAAAGGGGTGGAAGGGACTAGGGGAGTCCCTTCAGCCTCTCGTATAAGGACACTAATCTCATTCATGAAGGAAGAGTCCTCATGACTTAATCACTTCCCATAAGACCCCACTTCTCAATAACATAACATTGGACATTTGTTCCAAAATATCAATTTGAGGGAACACCATCTTCCAGGCTATAGCACTATCCTTAAAAAAAAATTGCAAAAGTTAGGAATCCTCCCTAACTCATTTTATGAGGCCAACATCATCCTGATACCAAAGCCTGGCAGAGACACAACAAAAAAAGAGAATTTTAGACCAATATCCCTGATGAACATCGATGCAAAAATCCTCAATAAAATACTGGCAAACCGGATTCAGCAGCACATCAAAAAGCTTATCCACCATGATCAAGTGGGCTTCATCCCTGGGATGCAAGGCTGGTTCAACATTCGCAAATCAATAAACATAATCCAGCATATAAACAGAACCAAAGACAAGAACCACATCATTATCTCAATAGATGCAGAAAAGGCTTTTGACAAAATTCAACAGCCCTTCATGCTAAAAACGCTCAATAAATTCGGTATTGATGGAACGTACCTCAAAATAATAAGAGCTATTTATGACAAACCCACAGCCAATATCATACTGAATGGGCAAAAACTGGAAAAATTCCCTTTGAAAACTGGCACAAGACAGGGATGCCCTCTCTCACCACTCCTATTCAACATAGTGTTGGAAGTTCTGGCTAGGGCAATCAGGCAAGAGAAAGAAATCAAGGGGATTCAGTTAGGAAAAGAAGAAGTCAAATTGTCCCTGTTTGCAGACGACATGATTGTATATTTAGAAAACCCCATTGTCTCAGCCCAAAATCTCCTTCAGCTGATCAGCAACTTCAGCAAAGTCTCAGGATACAAAATTAATGTGCAAAAATCACAAGCATTCTTATACACCAGTGACAGTCAAACAGAGAGCCAAATCAGGAATGAACTTCCATTCACAATTGCTTCAAAGAGAATAAAATACCTAGGAATCCAACTTACAAAGGATGTAAAGGACCTCTTCAAGGAGAACTACAAACCACTGCTCAGTGAAATCAAAGAGGACACAAACAAATGGAAGAACATACCATGCTCATGGATAGGAAGAATCAATATCGTGAAAATGGCCATACTGCCCAAGGTAATTTATAGATTCAATGCCATCCCCATCAAGCTACCAATGAGCTTCTTCACAGAATTGGAAAAAACTGCTTTAAAGTTCATATGGAACCAAAAAAGAGCCCGCATCTCCAAGACAATCCTAAGTCAAAAGAACAAAGCTGGAGGCATCACGCTACCTGACTTCAAACTATACTACAAGGCTACAGTAACCAAAACAGCATGGTACTGGTACCAAAACAGAGATATAGACCAATGGAACAGAACAGAGTCCTCAGAAATAATACCACACATCTACAGCCATCTGATCTTTGACAAACCTGAGAGAAACAAGAAATGGGGAAAGGATTCCCTATTTAATAAATGGTGCTGGGAAAACTGGCTAGCCATAAGTAGAAAGCTGAAACTGGATCCTTTCCTTACTCCTTATACGAAAATTAATTCAAGATGGATTAGAGACTTAAATGTTAGACCTAATACCATAAAAATCCTAGAGGAAAACCTAGGTAGTACCATTCAGGACATAGGCATGGGCAAAGACTTCATGTCTAAAACACCAAAAGCAACGGCAGCAAAAGCCAAAATTGACAAATGGGATCTCATCAAACTAAAGAGCTTCTGCACAGCAAAAGAAACTACCATCAGAGTGAGCAGGCAACCTACAGAATGGGAGAAAATTTTTGCAATCTACTCATCTGACAAAGGGCTAATATCCAGAACCTACAAAGAACTCAAACAAATTTACAAGAAAAAAACAAACAACCCCATCCAAAAGTGGGCAAAGGATATGAACAGACATTTCTCAAAAGAAGACATTCATACAGCCAACAGACACATGAAAAAATGCTCATCATCACTGGCCATCAGAGAAATGCAAATCAAAACCACAATGAGATACCATCTCACACCAGTTAGAATGGCGATCATTAAAAAGTCAGGAAACAACAGGTGCTGGAGAGGATGTGGAGAAATAGGAACACTTTTACACTGTTGGTGGGATTGTAAACTAGTTCAACCATTATGGAAAACAGTATGGCGATTCCTCAAGGATCTAGAACTAGATGTACCATATGACCCAGCCATCCCATTACTGGGTATATACCCAAAGGATTATAAATTATGCTGCTATAAGGACACATGCACACGTATGTTTATTGCAGCACTAGTCACAATAGCAAAGACTTGGAATCAACCCAAATGTCCATCAGTGACAGATTGGATTAAGAAAATGTGGCACATATACACCATGGAATACTATGCAGCCATAAAAAAGGATGAGTTTGTGTCCTTTGTAGGGACATGGATGCAGCTGGAAACCATCATTCTTAGCAAACTATCACAAGAACAGAAAACCAAACACCGCATGTTCTCACTCGTAGGTGGGAACTGAACAATGAGATCACTTGGACTCGGGAAGGGGAACATCACACACTGGGGCCTATCCTGGGGAGGGGGGAGGGGGGAGGGATTGCATTGGGAGTTATACCTGATGTAAATGACGAGTTGATGGGTGCAGCACACCAACATGGCACAAGTATACATATGTAGCAAACCTGCACGTTGTGCACATGTACCCTACAACTTGAAGTTTAATAATAATAAATAAATTAAAAAAAAAAAATTGCAAAAGTAAGTGTACAATAATATGTTTAAGAATTCTTATTACAGTCCTCGTTAGCATATCAGAAAATTGAAGAAGACTCAATGTTCAAGTTTTAGGGAATGACAAATTATAGCATAATAAAACTATAGAATATTAGGTAGCTATTAAGAAACTGAAGTAGGTTCAGTAGGATGTCCATTGTTATGGGTTGAATTGGATTCCTCTAAAAAGATAATGTTGAAGTCTTAATCCCTAGTACTGCAGAATGTGGTCTTATTTGGAAATAGGATCTTCACAGAGGCAATTAAATGAAAATGAGGTCATTAGTGTGGGCCTAATCCAATGCAACAACTGTTCCTATAAAAAGGGGAAATTGGCTGGGCGCGGTGGCTCACGCCTGTAATCCTAGCACTTTGGGAGGCTGAGGCGGGTGGATCATGAGTTCAGGAGTTCATGACCAAGCTGGCCAAGATGGTGAAACCCCGTCTCTACTAAAAATACAAAAATTAGCCCAGCTTGGTGGCAGGCACCTGTAATCCCAGCTACTTGGGAGTCTGAGGCAGAGAATTGCTTGAACCCAGGAGGCGGAGTTTGCAGTGAGTCAAGATTGCACCACCGTACTCTAGCTTGGGCGATAGAGCAAGATTTCATTTCAAAAAAAAGAAAAGGAAAATTTAAACAAAGAGATATACAGGCATAGAAGGAAGATTATGGGAAGATGCCCAGAGAAAAGCTGGTCATGTAACTGGAGTGATGTGTCTACAAGCCAGGGAACAAAAGAGGCTAGAAGAGGCAAGGAAGCAGTCTTCCCTAGAGCTGTCAGAGAGAGCAGGGCCCTGCTGCCATCTTGATTTCTGACTCCTAGCCTTCAGTACTGTGAGAGAATAAATTCGTGTTGTTTAAGCCACCCAGATTTTGGCACTTTTTTATAGTGAGCCTAGCACACTAATACACCTATCATCTATTATGAAGCAAAATATCAAGTTGTAGACCAATAAATATAATGCAAATTTATTTTGTTAAAATGTTGCTATGTGTAGCTAGAAAACTACACTGTGTTTATGTGTAGCTAGAAAAGCTCCTAGAAGGATATTTAAAGGCTGTTTAATAAGACTGCCCCCGAGGAGGGGACTTGTTGGGTCATTATGGGAATGGCTTTGCTTTTTGCTTCACAAATTATCTATTTATTTTTTTCCCCAATGGGCACATACCACTTTATAAATATATTCTTCTGGAAATCCAAGTTCTTGTACAACCAGAGGCCTTTTTCTTAAGAGGGAGAAGAGAAACAAGAGGTAGAGGAAGAGGAGAAGGAATTCTGCCCAGAGGATGCACTATGGGGGTTCCAGTGTCTGCCAAACTGTGCCTCTGAATCTTTTCAGAGAAAATGTCAGTTCCTAGTCAGTAAAATAAGCAATTGACGTAACTCTCAATGCCTTTGAACTACAAAGAAGAAATCAGATTTTGGCATGGGAAAAGGGGACACCCTCTTTTCCAGTGGAGGTGGGGGCCCCTCCCTTAGCTTCTGGCGGTAGATTTTCTCCACTGTTCCTCTGCACTAAGGCCTGATGTCAGGACGCAGCAGCTTCAGGGTCCGTATGAGCACTATTTGAATGTGTCCCTAGGTTTATTCCTGAATATTTAGGAATCACCAGCAGGGCTTGGTGCTATTAATGGCAGCCAGGACGTCACGTGAAATCTCGTCTCATCCCACTTCCTTCTTTTTCTCAACCCTGAGTTGCCTCTAGGGAACAGGCTAGGGTGAGGCAGGCCATAGGAGGAGAGGGCATAAGGCAAGAGTGGATATGGGAGTTTCTGATGACAGATGGGAGAAGTGCACAATCAGTGGGACCAGAGAAGCAAATGTGTAAAACCAATGAGGTTTTTTGCCACTCTCAAAGCAAGGCTATTTTGGCTCCCTTCTCTTCTTCCTTCCATTTACTCATCCTGTGTTTCAGAGCACTTAGTACCTTCTTATTTTCTTTCCTCTTCCTACCAAACCCAGCCAAGATTTGATCTCGCCGAGATAGTGAGATCACTGTAACCTTTCTCCTCAGTGGCCACAAAGACAGGAATTAAATCCCTCAGGTGAGTTTCAGTTGGCCATGTGTCCTCAGTAGCCCCTGATACAATATGCCCTCGCTTGGTGAGGATGAAGAACAAAGTAGGAGGTGTTCTATTTTATTAAATATTAATATTTAATATTAATTAGTTAATATTAATTAATCTATTTTATTCTATTAAACTCATATTATCCTTCCCACAACCTCCTAACTATACTATATTTGATTTCTCATTTTTAAAATGGGGAGACTGGGGTAAAAAAAAATGAAGTAATGTGTGTAGGTGACACAATTGGCATGACAGATTTGAGGCTTGAAATCACCAGTCCAGCTGTAGAGCTCAATACTTAGCTACCTGTGACACTGCTTCTCAGGGCTGTGGTCACAGGTACCCAGAGCACAACCTCCCCAGATTACACAAGAACCTTGCTGGTGTTTTTAGAGCCAAGACATGTGATACAAATCAGAAAGAAATCTGGACCAGATGAAATCAAGTGATTCCCCAACCAGCAGGCAGGAGGACCCATTGCAAAGGTCTCATTAGACTGTTGAATATGCCCCTGCAAGACTGTAGAGACACAACTTGCTCAAGGGTAGGTGGAATCCCAACAGCAGGCAGAATTGAATTCGGTCTTAAGGGACTAGGAGAAAACTCTCTCTCCTTTAGCCCAGTTCCATGCTGAATGTGTCATTCAGGGAACTGTTACTTTGCCCTGTATAGGCTCCCACTTATTCTCCAATATGCACTTTATAGGCAGGACAGGACTAAGCCTGTGACCTGCATCTCTGTTTCTAGGGTCTCTTGCCCTTGATTTCAGCCCTTGAACTCTGGTTATTTTACTGTTGCAGTATAATTAATGCTTCCTGAAAGCTGGTGGATCGAAAAATCCACATACACAGTGAATTTTTGCAAGTGAAATATTTTTACAATTTTCAACCCAGTGGCAAAGGGATCAAATAGCACAGTTGCAGAGTAAAGCTGAACAAGGCTATAGGGCTTCGAAAGCTATTTGCCTGCATTAAAATATTCCATTGTCCTGTGTCCTCTCCCCTACTGTGTTCACTTCTTAAATAAGAGACTTTGACTCTCCAGGCAGCCTGAATGAGGTTTATGGATGAGATTGATATTTAAGACTCTGGCAAAGCATGACCTTCGGCTCCCCAATAAGCAGCAAGGACAAATTGCAGTGCTTAGGACTTGAGACTTTAATTCCCACCAATTGCTTCTCTCCAGCCCATTATGCATGAGAAATGCAACTGGCTCAACTTCTGGTGCCCTGGTAATCCAGGGGTGCCTCTGAATCACAGACCCATAGAATGTTAGTGCTGGAGAGGGCCTTAGAGATCATCAGGTAAGTCCAACCTCCTCATTTTACAGATGAGGAACCTCTCATTAGGTGTATGTGCCTTGCAGGCTGTGCTGCTTTGCTCTGGCTTGCTCTCTCCAGGTAGATCCAGAGCAGGAACGTTATGGAGTTGATATGGTTTGGCTGTGTGTCCACCCAAATCCCCTCTTGAATTGTAATCCCCACGAGTGGAGGGAGAGACCCTGTGGGAAGTGATTGGATCATGGGTGTGGTTTCCCCCATGCTGTTCTCATGATAATGAGTTGAGTTCTCATAAGAGCTGATGGTTTTATAAGCATCTGACATTTCCCCTGCTTGCACTTCTGTCTCCTGCTGCCATGTGAAGAAGTTTCTTGCTTCCCTTTCACCTTCAGCCATAATCATAAGTTTCCTGAGGCCTCCCCAGCCGTGTGGAACTGTAAGTCAATTAAACCTCTTTCTTTTATAAATTACCCAGTCTTGGATGGTATCTTTATAGCAATGTGAGAATGGACTAATACAGGAGTCAGCATGCCTGCTAATGCGGGCAACGTGGAAGTAGGGGAATGTCAGTAAGCACAGGCAGAAATTGCAGACTTGGGTTTCAATGATGTTGGATATGGACAAATTGTTTGCTACTATGTAAATGAAGATGAGGACGCTGCTTTTGAGCTTTGTCCTTGAGAAGGTTCTTCATAAGTGCAGGAAAGGAAAATCTTTTGTCTGCCGTCATTTTTCTTATGTGGCAGAGAAATCTTGAAGTTTCCCCACATTTCCCCTACCCAGTGATGAATTACTATCTCTCCAGTTCTTTGACTTCCTCCTGCCAACTTGGAGCAAGACATTGATATCTAATAGTTATTGAAACCTTATCATGTGCTGGGCACCATTCTGAGGGCTTCACATGTATTAGTTCATTAAATGCTTACAAAACTCCCATGACATAGGCGTGAATATACATTCTATTTTATAGGTGAGGAAACTGAAGCAAGAAAAGGCTAATTAGCCTACGTCACACAGCTAAGTCACTGAAGTCCCAAGGAGGGGAAGAATACTTTAGCAGGAAGAGCTTCCAGGTTAGGGCTAAATGTCTCTAGAAAGTATGTGCTGGTGGTAAGTTGAGGTAAGTTGAACTGGAAAGGTCTCACTGAAGCAGAATACCCCTCTCCTACTGTACACTCACATACACCAGTTGCGATACTTTGCATATTAGAAATGACATGGACTTTAGAGTCATAGGTAGCTTCTAATTATCGCTAGCTGTATGGCCTTGCAAAAGATACTTACTGTCTCAGAGCTTCCATTTCCACATCTGTGAATCAGATATATCAATAGTGATGATGATTATGAGGGTGATGAGAATGTGTACTTTGAAGAGTTGTTGTTAAGGTTAAAGTTGTCATGTAGGGCCTGACGTGAGTGAGGGTTTAATAAATGGTCACCTTCACTAGGAGGCCACCTTCTTTTTTTCTTGCCTCTTGTTTTTAGGTGGATGAATTTCCATTGATATAACCCTCCCAGCTTCTCTCCTCTCCACTCACTCAGTTACTGAAGCACAAAAAAGTAGCTTGCTAGTATGTTAGTCACCCAGTTAGTAAGTGGGGAGCTAGAATATAAACCCAGACAGTCTGGCTTCGGAGCCCACACACTTTGATGCCTCACCATGCTAACTCCCCAGAAGACAAAGTATACATAATATCAAATATCTTCTTTCTCATTGGCAGCAAGAAGGCTCAAACCTCAGACTCTTTGGAAAAGGCAGCCTGGAGAAATGGACTCAGAGCTGATGACTCAAACCACACTTTCTTCAAACTTGTTCTTTATGCCCATCTTGTTCTCCATTCTGGAAGTGGGCGGCTTAGGATAAAGATGGTGTCCATTCATCCCCAATTTGTCCAGAAGGATCTTCCTTTATACATGTTTTCTGTGTGTGACTATTAGGAGCTCCCCCTTTCACTCTCAAAATGCCTGAGTTTGAAGATAAATTGCATACTTGTTCTATGCATAGGCATGGGAAATGGTTGGGCAAGGGAGGGACGCACGTCATGGCCAGGGTTACTGGCAGTCTTTAAGGCAGAGAGAAAAAAATCTGGGGCCAAATTCTTTTTTTTTTTGAGGGCTGAGTTAGTTGGCGCCACAAGAAACTAAGATCACATGACTTCTTGTAATCCAGGCTTCTTGAGCTTTGTCTTGGCTGTATTATCTTTGTTCTGGCTCTTGAATGAGTCTTGCTAATGTATTCTAAGGGCTGTCAGAGCCCTAAATGACAGCTTAACAGCAGGCAGTTACCCCGTGCTTCCTTCAACATGGTCAGGAGCAGCCCACAGGCAACCTGTTGCTGGTGACAGGGATAGGAAACCTGAAGCAAGGAATGACCTATTTTGCCTGGGCCCTGGAGTTAAATTTACTGGCATAATTGCCAGATGTAATTTCTCTGCACCTCTTTCTGTTAAGTGCTCTTTAAGAGCAAAGCACTTAGTAAATTATAAGGAAGTACCAGCACAAAAGTGCTTACAAATAAGAATTATGGAAAATCAGAAGCCAAACACTCACAACAGCAATTTTTTTTTCTTTAATCAGAAAACGAATCAGAACCATACGGGAGGGGTGAAGTCTCTCAAGCAAGCGATAACACAAGCTGTTCATATATTTTAAGATCTAATATATCATTTAAAAATTATTTTGTTACAGGGAAGTTTTATAAAAAATAGAGTCTGTGTTCCAGTATTCCACTGTGTGTCCCAAGGGAAGACAGATAAAGGGCAATAATAGAACTAATGGGAATTAACTTTATGGCATTAATTATCCAGGCTGAGAGAGCAAGAGGCACAAATTGGTAGATGGGGAAATTCAGCTACCAATCAGCCCATGCCACATGTGTTTGGTAGCTGTTTCTATGGGTTTTCATTTCAGGAAAGTGAGTTAGTCACACAGAAGATGGCATGTAACCTCAGCCACAATGAAGGCAGAAAGAAACAAAACCTAGGCTTTCTGGAATCTTGGGCAATCCCACAGGAAGATGTTGAGTTTCTTAGAAACAGAGCCTGGAGGAGGAGCCAGTTATCTATCAAAGGGACTGTGAGTTTGCTGGCTCCACATCAGTCACCTCCTGGGGGCAAGACATCAAGCGCAGTTGGCACATATTTTTCCGTGTTTCACCATCACAGCTGGAATTTGTAGCATTGGGTTCATAAGAGGCTATGTTGGGAAAACCAGCAGACCAGGCATTTTTGAAAACCACAGCTTATATATATAAACATGCCTAGCACAGTGTATGGAATACGAGAGCACAACAAACGTCAGCCCCTGTTTTCCTCTCCCTGTCCCACTGTGTCTCTAGAATAGCAAGATGATAGAAGATGTAACTTCCATCATTAGAGGGAGACAAGACTTTGTTGGGTTCTCTGGGAACTCAGTCCATCTGCCTAACTCCATAGAGGTTTACAATTAATGCACATGGCTTGGGAAACTCATCTCTTTTAATAATAAAATGTTTTCAAGCTCCTTTCTGTTTCTAGCACCATCCACACGTGTTTCTAAGGCCCATGTGACTAAGGCCATGGCCACCAGCAAGCTGTAGGCTGATTCAAGATGGAACGGACCTGAAAGCCTTTTGATTCTCAGATGACAAGAGCTCCCTTCTTTAAAAAAGAAAAAAGAAAAAGAAAAGAAAGAAAAAAGAGAAGAAAAGACTTTCTACCTTGGATAGCGCTTATGCTGGTAAATCCAACAGACAGCCCTAAGGAAGAAATGAGTCGCAGAGAATAAGCTCCATCTTCATACCTAACAGGATTTCCTTATCGCAAATGGGAGATTTGTAAATGCAAAACGTAAAAGCCAAGAAATCTCTTTTTCTTGCCAACCAGGGATTCCTTTCCCACATTCATTCCCAAAGTCTCAGCTGGTGCTGATTGTGTCCAGCAGCCTAAATCACAAGAGGGCTCTTAACAATATATACAGGCTACAGTTTGGACAGGGCCGCTGTCTTTAGAGGAAGGTGTGCTGCCTCCCCCAGCTACAAGTCAGCTGTCCCTTCCTCATCTCCCTCAACCCGCAGCCCCAGGGAGAACTGCATTAGCAAAAGTCAGAGCAGGCAGGGTTGATTCGAAAGAGAATGCTTTTTGCCTAATATTTCTTCTCTCTACATCATCAAAATTGGTTAGTTTCATAATGCTCTATGTCCTTTACACATTGTCAGGTAAGATACATTGTAAATGTATGTGGCTTAACAAATATATGGTAAATAGGCATTTTTCCTCTTCTTTCTATCGATGAAAGATTCTACAGAAAGTTGAAGGAGGACAGAAAGCCACTTTGTAAAAATGATAGATACTGTATAAAACTCCATAGCTTAAACATCTAACTTGCTGAGTTTTAATGGGGTTGTCATCACCGGACTGTTAGCTTAACTTATGAAAATCAAGAAAATGTCTTTTTGTTGCTTCATAAATCCTAATGAACAATAGTCCGACAACCGAAAACAAGCTCTGATTTTGGAATGATTGCTCTCTGTGTATCGCTTGTAATGAAGTATGAAGGAAATCGAAGACTTATTGCTTACAGATATTAGCACAGACCCAGATGGCTCAATTTTTTTTTTACCATAATAGATAATTCTTGAATTATGTGCCTAACAAAGACAAATTCTAGAACTAACGGAAGGCATTTATTATATTAACAAGTGTGTTTTCGATTCCTTCAAAACAGAATGTAATTTAATCTCGGCTTCAGAGACAGATTGGAAATGTTAAATGTCTGCTTTTCAGAAGTGATTTCTGCAGGGAGAAAAGTATTCACCATCAGCTTGAGCTGTGTAACTGGGGGAAAGGATGTTTATCTTAACAGCACAGAAAGGGAGAAGTTGTGGAATTTTTTTTCCATTTTCTTTTTCATTTTTTAAATATAGAGCAGATTGTATATATCCTAGTCCTTCCCCAGGGCAACTTCTGCCTTGCTGAATGTAACATATTCCACTGTGAGAAAGAATAATTATCTGATAGTGACGGAGACCCTTCTTAGTGTTCTGTGCATATAAATGAAAACCTGAAACCTGCCCAGTGGTGTTCATTGTCTTATTTGTTACTCCAGGGACTTGGGTGGGTGTGGCTAGGGTCTAGACTGGAGATTTGTGATTTTCTGGGGCTATCCAAAGGCCCCAGTAAATAATCAAGCTGCAGAGGATGGTCAAAGCTGCAGAGGACTTGGATACAATGCCACATGAGAAGAAGAACAGAAGGATCTGAGGCTGTTTGACTTGGAGAAGAAAGATAACCTTAGGGAAGGGAGAAGGGGTAGAAGAAGGTCATCGTAGGAGTTAGCAGTGAGTCTCACATAGAGGGGGGCAAGTGGCTTCAGAGGGCACACTGGGATCAATGTCTATTTTCATAAGGGAGAATATTTTTATTCCACTTGAATATTGTCCTAATTCACCTTGCAGAGAGGCGGGCATCCAGAGTGCTGGATTCCATAAGAAGTTCAGGACTCGTGCCTGGGTATAGAATGAGGAGGATGGAGTCAAATGAGATGTGAAAAACAGGCACTGTGTTGTGGCATGGACAGCAGGTAGTGGGACCCAGCAGGTGACTTCAGAAGGGAATCAAGAGATGCCACATGCGAAGATTCTCATCTGATGGTTACATCTGCAGGGCATGTTACAGAACACCTATAGCCTCACCTGTAGGTAGGAAGGAAGCAGTCAGTGTGCTTCCCGAGTTTGGGTGAGGGACTTGCTCATAGTGAGAGCTGTCAAAGAAGAGAACTGATGGTCTTGTAAAGAAGTAATTTCTGCTCCTGTTCACATGGAAGCCAGTTGACTGTCTCTGCCGGGGATACTGTGTAGGGGATGCCAGGCTTCAGTGGGACACTTCTGGGGATGGCCTCTGAGGTCCTGCCAGTTCTAATTGGCATAAAAATATCTTCCTCATCACCATGATTCATTCATTCAGCACTTATTTATTAAGCCTCTACTATGTCCCAGCCAAAGTGCTAGGCATTGAGGACATGAGGGTGAACACAAAGACATAAACCCGGCTTTCATGGCGCCTACTGCCTAGTGCTGATTGTTATGAAATGTGGGTGCTATGGAATGTATTGCAGGTATTTGGATATATTGTCTGATAGGATGAAGATGGACTTCCTGGAGGAGAAAATGTTGAGGGACAAAGAGAGAGAAAAGGATACATTTATGCAAGGAGAACAGAGTGAATGAAAACACGGAGGAAACAAAGGGCAAGTCCAAACCGTGGAATGACCCTTTAGCTTTAATGTCTGAATAAAGCAAAATATGGTAGTCAGGGAGAACATTATGGACTTATTTTCACAGCTTAATTGATTATATTAAATTAAAAGTTGAGGTAGGGGAGGACAGAGAAAGAATACATGCCTTTTGATCTAGATTAAAGTGATCTGGTAGGGATTAAAAAATGGGGATTATCTTTTACAGGCAGAGTTTGGTGGAATAAAGCAGTGGAGTTTTGGGGGATAGTTTAGAGGGGAATAGCATGAGCCTTCTGGGGCATGGTAGGGAGTATTTAGAGATATCAAGGCAAAAAAAAAAAAATGCACAAAGAGAGATGAGAAGCCTTCTTTCATGCTCTTAGCTGGTGAGAAGATAAACTTTCTTCACTTGAAATCTTGTCCAGACCATAACTCAGTCCTGAATGTTTCTCAGGTACAAAAACCCTTAGTTTGGCCAGCCTGCCTTCATGCTTTTGTGCGGGAGAGCCTGTGGTACAAATCAATTTGGGATTTTAGAAGGGGGAAAAATCCCCTCCATTCATTTTGCTTTCTTCTAATACTGCGTAGCTTACAGAGTATTCCGCATATATTTGAAGAGGGTTTGGTCATCTTTCTTCAACAGAGAGGAGTTGAGATTCAGAAATGGGAAATGACTTACCTGAGGTTGCAGCTCCACTTGGAAACAGTGCCACTATACTCCTGATCAGATGGTTCTTATTTTGGCATTTGGTTTCCATTGCTGGGGCCTGAGAAACAATGTTGTTGTTGTTGTTTTCCCAAGAAACACCTGTCCCCTCTAAAATGGAAATATGAAGGGTTAATGAAGGGACAGCCCCCAGGAGGCTGATATCCAGTATAGCTGCATGTCCTTGGAAAAGCACAAGGACTTTCCTGAGTGAAAGAACAGAGAGGGCCTACCCGTAACAATACCTCAGAATGGTTGATAAGCATTTGGTTTTCTATTCTGGGTCTTTTTTTTTTTTTTTCCTCTATTTTTTTATTGCATTGCTGTGGAGTTGAAACTGGCTGAATCAGCACTGAATCATTTAGCAGGAAATGATGAAAACTGTCACTTTCCTCTGTCTGCACAGTAAGACACAGCAGAGAGAGCCCAAGATGATGGAGGGGCCGTCTGACAATGCCTCAGGCCTCAGATTGGATTGCGAATGGGAAGCGCCCATAGTCTAATCAGTAGTCATTCCCCCAGGTGGGTCGCAGAGTGTGAATGTGAGGTTGTCCCTGCAGCAAGGACACCTAGTTGACAGACCCACAGAAACCGTGAGGTGAGGAGGCGAAAAGACAATCTGCAGGTCCACTGGGAAATCTTGCACCAGAAATTGAACATCTTGAATAATAGGGTAACCTGGACCCCATTTGGTACTTATAGTACCTGTGGGAAAGAGTGCCAGCCAAAGGGCTTATTGACAGGGAAGAGCTCTCCTTGGTTTCCCATAAGTAACATGTAACCTTGCTGGAATGCCTTGCTATCTGCTCATTCAGCAGGGAGATGTGAGATGTTTCACCATCCACTCGTTTTAAAGTGCTCTCAGGATTTGTTATAAAATAACATGGCTTTGTAATGTTTGGCATGTTACTTTACCCTGTGAGCCTCAGTTTCCTCTTTTATAAAATAGAGATGTTAAAACCTATAGCCATAGCATTATGGGGCTGAATAATGACATAATGAATGTGATGATACTTTGTAAAGTGCACATCATTATATTATTCAGAATCCAGTGTCCTTGGGGGCACTTCAGAGCCCTTATTCTAGCACTTATCATAAGCAAGCAAACACACAACTCTCCATCTCGCCCCTCCTCGTCCCCAGCTTAATGGCTTTAATGCAACTATGGACATGACCACTGACCTCTGTGCTCCAGTTGAGAAGTGGTATTAATGGGAATGAGACAGGTCCCCAAATCCTGAATTGCTTATGCTTTCTATTAAGCTAAGTGACTTTGTAGCTATGACTATGCATTATTCAATATTCAAAAGAAAAGTGTGCAACATTCCTAACCATCTGCATATTTCTGATGGTCCAGATTTTTGGTAAGATTTATATCACAATTTAGAAACAATGTTTCTGGAGTGAGGGAGGAAGGAACAATGGAAAAAGTGTTTGTTTGTTTGTTTGTTTTTGTAATTGGGCAAGGAGAGGTACAGTCCAGGTAGCTCCTAAGAAGGAATGGTGTGATGTTAGGAAACATGGCAGGGCTGCTGGAAATACTGGGTGCTCAGTGGCCAATTATGTGATTGGAAGATTTAGCTGGAGTGAAGTTACGTTTACTCACAATTCCAGAAAAGTTCTGCCCACCTACTTTTTGTGTCTCATTCATTATTTAACTAATATTTATCCAAATTCTACTATGAAAGAAATGTCTTTGAAAGATCTAGATGAACTCAAATGATGACTTCAGTTAGGGTGGTGGCAGTGGAAATAGAATAGAAACATATATTTGCCACTAATAAATAAATTGGCATGGCTTGCCAATAGATGGAATGCAGTTTGTAAGAGGAAAAAATAATCCGTAGAGGGTTTGTGTACTTTTGGCTTAGAAGATGGATAAATCGAGGTAATCTTTACTTAGATGTGAGGGTTGGGGGAGGGACCAGGGAGCAATAGATTTGGGTGGAAAAAGCAGAATCAAGAACTCTGTCCTGGGCATACTATATCTGAGACGGCTTTAAGCCATTCAAATGATATAACAAGTATATGCTTGGGTATACAAGTTTGGAGCTCAGTTGGGAGCACAGTCAAGGCCTTGGAACACAAATATGGCAGTGATTGGCATTTTAATATCTAAATCCAAGGGACTGGATAGGATCACTTAGGGAATGGATGTTGATAGGAAAGAGGACCCAAGGCTGTGATTGTGATATTTAGAAAGAGAAACCAGAAAAGGGGTTGGGAAGGAGTGGCTAGTGAGGTGGGTGGAAAGCCAGGGGAGCGTGGTGTCATGGAAAGGGAAGTTATACTAAATAATTCCTAAGGTCCCTTGCAGTGCAAGCTCTCTGTGGTTCGTTTTTTTCCCTCTTTTATTTCTCTTATTTTTCCTACAGTTTATTTAAAAGGTAAATACAAACTTTGATTAAAAAATTACATGAAAATCTTGTTCAAAAGAAAAAGCAAAATTTCACCTTTACTTTAGTGTATGATTGTTTTTTAGCAAATCTTTTTAAAATTTTTTATTATTTTATTTCATTTTTCCCTAAGGGTACAGGTGGTATTTCCACTTAGTTACATGAGTAAGTTCTTTAGTGGTCATTTGTGAGATTTTGGTGCACCCATCACTCGAGCAGTACACACTGCACCATACTGTAGTCTTTTACCCCTCACCTCTGTCCCACTTTTCCCCCCAAGTCCCCAAAGTCCATTATATCATTCTTATGCCTTTGTATCCTCGTAGCTTAGCTCCCACAGATCAGTGAGAACATGTGATGTTTGGTTTTCCATTCCTGAGTTACTTCACTGAAAATAATAGTCTCCAGTCTCATCCAGGTCACTACAATGGTGTTAATTCATTCCTTTTTATGGCTGAGTAGTATTCTGTCATATATATTTGTATATATATTTGATATATGCTATATATCACAGTTTATATATATATACACACACATATATATAACAGTTTCTTTATCCATTCATTGATTGATGGGCATTTTGGTTGGTTCCACAATTTTGCAACTGTGAACTGTGTTGTTATAAACATGAATGTGCAAGTATCATTTTCGAATAACGACTTCTTTTCCTCTTGATAGATACCCATTAGTGGGATTGCTGGATCAAATGGTAGTTCTACTTTCAGTTCTTTAAGGAATCTCCACACTGTTTCCCATAGTGGTTGTACTAGTTTACATTCCTACCAGAAGTGTAGAAATGTTCCCTGATCATCGTATCCACACCAACATCTACTGTTTTTTAATTTTTTTTTTATTATGGCCATTCTTGCAGGAGTGAGGTGGTATTGCATTGTGGTTTTGATTTGCATTTCCCTCATCATTAGTGATGTTGAGTATTTTTCATATGTTTGTGGGCCATCTGTATATCTTCTTTTGGAAATTGTCTATTCATGTCCTTAGCCCACTTTTGATGGGATTTTTTTTTCTTATTGATTTGTTTGAGTTTGTTGTAGATTTTGGATATTAGTCCTTTCTCAAGTGTACAGATTGTGAAGATTTTCTTCCACTCTGTGGGTTGTCTCTTTATTCTGCTGACTGTCCCTTTTGCTTTGCAAAATCTCTTTAGTTTAATTAGGTCCCAGCTATTTATCTTTGTTTTTATTGAGTTTGCTTTTGGGTTCTTGATCGTGAAATCCTTGCCAAAGCCAATGTCTAAAAGGGTTTTTCCAATGTTATCTTCTAGAATTTTTATAGTTTCAGGTCTTAGATTTAAGTCCTTAATCCATCTCGAGTTGATTTTTGTATAAGATGAGAGATGAGGATCCAGTTTCATTGTCCTACATGGGCTAGCCAATTATCTCATTACAGTTTGTTGAAAAGGGTGACCTTTTCCTGCTTTATGTTTTTGTTTGTTTTGTTGAAGATCAGTTGGCTTTAAGTATTTGGGTTTACTTCTGGGCTCTCTATTCCATTCCATTGGTCTATGTTCCTATTTTAATACCAGTACCACGCTGTTGTGGTGACTATGGCCTTATAGTATAGTTTGAAATTAGGTAGTGTTATGCCTCCAGATTTGTTCTTTTTGCTTAGTCTTGCTTTGGCTATGCAGGCTCTTTTTTGGTTCCATATGAATTTTAGAATTGTTTTTTCTAACTCTGTGAAGAATGATGATGGTATTGTGATGGGGACTGGATTGAATTTGTAGATTGCTTTTGGCAGCATGGTCATTTTCAGAATATTGATTCTACGCATCCATGAGCATGGGATATGTTTCCATTTGTTTGTGTCATTTATAATTTCTTTCAGCAGTGTTTTGTAGTTTTCCTTATAGAGGTCTTTTGACTCCTTTGTCAGGTATATTATTAAGTCCTTTTTTTTTTTGCAGCTATTTTAAAAGGGGTTGAGTTCTTGATTTGATTCTCCGCTTGATTGCTGTTGGTGTATAGAAAAGCTACTGATTTGTGTATATTAATCTTTTATCTGGAAACTTTGCTGAATTCTTTTATCAGTTCTAGGAGCTTTCTGGGGGAGTCCTTAGGGTTTTCATGGTAAACAATCATATTGTCAGCAAACAGGGACAGTTTGACTTCCTCTTTGACTATCTTGTCTGATTGCTCTGGCTAGGACTTCCAGTACTACGTTGAAGAGGAGTGGTTAGAGTGGGCATCCTTGTCTTGTCTTGTTCCCGTTCTCAGAGGGAATGCTTTCAACTTTTCCCCATTCAGTATTATGTTGGCTGTGGGTTTGTCATAGATGGTTTTTATTACATTAAGGTATATTCTTTGTATGCTGATTTTGCTGAGGGCTTAATCATAAAGAGATGCTGGATTTTGTTTAATGCTTTTTCTGCGTCTATTGAGAGGATGTGATTTAAAAATTCTGTTTATGTGGTGTATCACCTGTATTGACTTGTGTATGTTAAACCATCCCTGTATCCCTGGTATGAAAACCACTTGATCATGGTGGATTATCTTTTTGATATGTTGTTGGATTCAGTTAGCTAGTATTTTGTTAAGGATTTTAGCATCTGTGTTCATCAAGCATATCAGTCTGTAGTTTTCTTTTTTGGTTGTGTCCTTTCCTGATTTGGGTATTAGGGTGATGCTGGCTTCATAAAATGAATTAGAGAGGATTCCTTATTTTTCTCTCTTGTGGAATAGTGTCAAAATGATTGGTATCAATTCTTCCTTGAATGGTAGAATTCCGCTGTGAATCCATCTGGTCCTGGACTTTTTTTGTTGGCACTTTCAAAATTACCATTTCAATCTTGCTGCTTATTATTGTTCTGTTCAGGGTATCTAATTCTTCCTGATTTAAGCTAGGAGGGTTGTATTTTCACAGGAATTTATTCATCTCTTCCAGGTTTTCTAGTTTATGTGTGTAAAGGTGTTCATAGTAGCCTTAAATGATCTTTTGTATTTCAGTGGTGTCAGTTGTAATATCTCCTGTTTCGTTTCTTAGTGAGCTTATTTGGATTTTCTCTCTTCTTTTCTTGGTTAATTTTGCTATTGGCCTATCAATTTTATTTATCTTTTCAAAGAAGCAGCTTTTTGTTTCATTTATCTTTTGTATTTTTTCTGTTTCAATTTCATTTAGTCTGCTTTTATTTTGGTTATTTCCTTTCTTCTGATGGCTTTGGGTTTAGTTTATTCTTGTTTCTCTAGTTCCTTGAGGTGTGACCACAGATTGTCTGTTTTTGCTAGGCATTTAGGGATATGAACTTTCATCTTAGCACCACCTTTGCTGCATCCCAGAGGTTTTGATAGGTTGTATCATTATTGTCATTTATTTCAAAGAATTTTTAAATTTCCATCTTGATTTCATTTTTGACCTATTGCTCATTCAGGAGCAGATTATTTAATTTCCATGTATTTGCATGGTTTTCAAAGTTCCTTTTGGAGTTGATTTCCAGTTTTATTCCACTGTGTTCTGAGAGAGTTCTTGATACAATTTCAATTTTCTTAAATTTATTGAGGCTCATTTTATGCCCTATCATATAGTTTATCTTGGAGAAAGTTTCATGTGCTGTTGAATACAATATGTATTCTGCATCTGATGGATGAAATGTTCTGTATATAACTGTTAAGTCCATTTGTTCCAAGGTATAGTTTAAATCCATTGTTTCTTTGTTGACTTTCTGCCTTGATTACCTTTCTAGCACTGTCAATGGAGTATTGAAGTCTCCCACTATTATTGTGTTGCTGTCCATGTAATTTCTTAGGTCTATTAGTAAATATTTTATAAATTTGGGAGCTCCAGTGTTAGGTGCATATGTGTTTAGGATTGTGATATTTTCCTGTCGGACAAGGCCTTTTACCATTATATAATGTTCCTCTTTGTCTCTTTTAACCACTGTTGCTTTAAAGTTTGTTTTGTCTGATATAAGAATAGCTACCCCTGCTTACTTTTGGTGTCCATTTGCATGAAATGCCTTTTTCTACCCCTTTACTTTAAGTTTATATGAGTCATTATGTGTTAGGTGAGTCTCCTGAAGGCAGCAGATAGTTGGCTGGTGAGTTCTTATCCATTCTGTAGTTCTGTATCTTTTAAGTGGAGCATTTAGGCCATTTACATTCAATGTTAGTATTGAAATGTGAGGTACTGTTGCATTCATTATGCTCTTTGTTGCCTACCTACTTAGTTTTTTGTTTTTGCTTTTTAACTTGTATTTTTATTTTATAGGTCCTGTGTGATTTATGCTTTAAAGAGTTCTGTTTTGATGTGTTTCCAGGATTTGTTTCAAGATTTGGAGATCCTTTTAGCAGTTCTTGTAGTAGTGGCTTGGTAATGGTGAGTTCTCTCAGCATCTGTTTGTCTGAAAACGACTGTATCTTTCCTTCGCATATGATGCTTAGTTTCACTGGACACAAAATTATTGGCTACTAATTGTTTTGTTTGAGGAGGTTGAAGATAGGGCCCCAACCCCTTCCAGCTTGTAGGGTTTCTGCTGAGAAATCTACTGTTAATCTGATAGGTTTTCCTTTATAGGTTACCTGGTGCTTCTGTCTCACAGCTCTTAAGATCCTTTCCTTTGTCTCAATGTGTCCAGAATTGGTGGGTTCTTGGTCTTACTGACTTCAAGAATGAAGCCACGGACCCTCGCAGTGAGTGTTACAGTTCTTAAAGATGGTGTGTCTGGAGTTTGTTACTTCAGACGTTCAGCTGTGTCTGGAGCTTTTTCCTTCTGGTGGGTTCGTCGTCTTGCTGTCAGGAGTGAAGCTGCAGACCTTCGCAGTGAGTGTTACAGCTCTTATAGGCAGCACATCTGGAGTTGTTTGTTCTTCCCGGTGGGTTCGTGATCTCTTTGGCTTCAGAAGTGAAGCTGCAGACCTTCGCGGTGAGTGTTACAGCTCATAAAGGTAGCATGAACCCAAAGAGTGAGCAGCAGCAAGATTTATTGCAAAGAATGAAAGAACAAAGCTTCCACAGTGTGTAACGGACCCCAGAGGGGTGCCACTGCTGGCTCCGTCAGCCTGCTTCTATTCCCTTATCTAACCCCACCCACATCCTTCTGATTGGTCTGTTTTACAGAGAGCTGATTGGTCCATTTTGACAGCGTGCTGATTGGTGCATTTACAATCCTTGAGCTAGACAGAGTCACAGAGTGCTAGTTAGCTAGGTACAGAGTTAGCTAGATACAGAGTACCAATTGGTGTATTCACAAATGCTGAGCTAGACACAAAGTGCTGATTGGTGCATTTACAAACCCTGAGCTAGACACAGAGTGCTGATTGGTGTATTTACAATCCTTGAGCTAGACACAGAGTGCTAGATGGAAAAGTTCTCCAAGTCCCCACTAGGTTAGCTAGATACAGAGTGCTGATTGGTGCACATACAATCCTTGAGCTAGACAGAGTCACAGAGTGCTAGTTAGCTAGATACACAGTTAGCTAGATACAGAGTGCTGATTGGTGCATTTACAATCCTTGAGCTAGACACAGAGGTCTAGACAGAAAAGTTCTCCAAGTCCCCATCCGGTTCAGGAGCTCAGCTGGCTTCACCCAGTGGATCCTGCACCAGGGCTTCAGGCGGAGCTGCCCACCAGTCCCCAGCCGCCCCTGCACTCCTCAGCCCTTGTGCTGTAGATGGGACCAGGCACCATGGAGCAGGGGGCGGCACCCCTAGGGGAGGCTCAGGCTAGGCGGAAGCCCACCGCAGGTGGGGGAGCTCAGACATGGCAGGCTGCAGGTCCGGAGCCCTGCCCCCTTAGGAGGCAGCTAAGGCCATGCGAGAATTTGAGTGGGGTGCAGGCAGGCCGCACTGCTGGGGGACCTGGCACAACCTCTGCAGCTGCTGGCCCGGGTCCTAAGCCACTCACTGCCCTGGGCCTGCGGCGCCAGCTAGCCACTCCCTGTGCAGGCCTACCCAGCCTCACACTGGCCCGCCAACGCAGCCCCGGTTCCCCGCCCCCCAACCGCGCTTGTCCCTCCACACCTCCAGGCAAGCAGAGGGAGGAGGGCTCCAGCCTCCGAGAGGGGCTCCCGCGGTGCGGTGGCAGGCTGAAGGGCTCCTCAAGTGCCATCAGAGTGGACACCGAGGCAGAGGAGGCACTGAGAGTGAGGGCTGCTAGCACATTGTCACCTCTCATTAACTTTGGATAACTTGATGACAATGTGCCTAGGCCAAGATCTTTTTGTGATGAATTTCCCAGGTGTTCTCTGTGCTTCTTGTATTTGCATGTCTAGGTCTCTAGCAAGGCTAGGGAACTTTCCTTGATTATTCCCCCAAATATGTTTTCCAAGCTTTTAGAATTTTCTTCTTCCTCAGGAGCACTGATTATTCTCATGTTGTTTACATAATCCCAGACTTCTTGGAGGCTTTAATATTTTCTTGTTTCCTGAATTTTTAATGGTTTTTTTTTTTTTTCTTTAAGCTATCTATTTCCTTGACTATTTCTCCCTTTCCTTCTTAGATCATTTTTTGGATTTCCTTGCATTGGGCTTCACCTTTCTCTGATCCCTCCCTGATTAGCTTATTAACTAAACTCTTGAGTTATTTTTCAGGTAAATCAGGGAGTTCTTATTGGTTTGGATCCATTAATGGTGAACTAGTGTAATTTTGGGGGGGTGTTGAAGAGCCTTGTTTTGTCATATTACCAGGGTTGGTTTTCTGGTCCCTTCTCATTTGGGTAGGCTCTGTCAGGGGGAAGGTCTAGGGCTGAAGGCTGTTGTTCACATTCTTTTGTCTCACAGCATAGTAGGATAAGCCGCAGACAAAACCCCTCAGACATGGAGTTAAAGAAGGAAGGGCTTTATTCTGCCGGGAGCTTTGGCAAGACTCAGGTCTCCAAAAACCGAGCTCCCTGAGTGAGCAATTCCTGTCCCTTTTAAGGACTTACAGCTCTAAGGGGGTCTGCATGAGAGGGTCATGATCCATTGAGCAAGCAGCAGATATGTGACTGGGGGCTGCATGCACCAGTAATCAGAACAAAACAGAACAGGATGGGGATTTTTTATAATGCTTTTCCATACAATGTCTGGAATCTAGATAAGGTAACTGGTTAGGTCAGGGGTCAATCTTTAACTACCAGGCTCAGGGAGTGTTGCCGTGCTGTCTGCCTGTGGATTTCATTTCTGCCTTTTAGTTTTTACTTCTTTCTTTGGAGGCAGAAATTGGGCATAACACAATATGAGGGGTGGTCTCCTCCCTTAACAGGGTATTGATGTAGTATTCCCTTGATGTAGTATTCTCCCCCTTTTCCTGTGGATGTGGCTTCTTGTGAGTTGAACTGCAGTGATTGCTGTCTCTCTTGTAGGTCTAGCCACCCAGCAAGTCTACCCAGTTCCAGGCTGGTACCAGAGGTTGTCTGCACAGAGTCCTGTGATGTGAACCATCTGTGGGCCTCTCAGCCTTAGATACCAGCGTGTGTTCTGGTGGAGGTGGCAGAGGGTGCATTGGACTCCATGTAAAAAATAATGCTCTATTTTTGTTCTGGTTGGCCTCCTGACAGGAGGTGTCACTTTCCAGAAAGCATTAGCTGTAGCAGTGTGGAGAGGGACCGGTGATGGGTGGGGCCCTAGAACTCCCAAGATTATATGCCCTTTGTCTTCCACTACCAGGGTGAGTAGGAAGGACCATCAGGTAGGGGCAGGGCTCGACGTGTCTGAGTTCAGACTCTCCTTGGGCTGGTCTTGCTGTTGCTGCTGTAGGAGATGGGGGTGAGATTCCCAGGTCACTGGAGTTGTGTACCTAGGAGGATTATGGCTGCCTCTGCTGAGTCATGCAGGTTGTCAAGGAAGGGCAGTCAGGGAAGTGGCAGTCACAGGCCTCACCCAGCTCCCACACAAACCAAAGGGCTGGTGTCACCTCCCACCGTGCCCTGCCGCAACAGCCCTGAGTCTATTTCCAGGCAGAGGGCCAGACGGGCTTGAAAACTTGCCGATGCTTTCCGCCTCCCTGAGTATATTTGGGGTTTCTCCCAGGTCCTGCAGTAGCAGTACGCTTTCTTCAGAGGGTCTGTGGGTCCTCTCAGGATTGCTGGTTTGTTCTTGCAGTCGATTTGGAGTTAAAATTCACAGTGCAAACCTCTGCACGCTGCTCTGTTCCGAGCTGCAGTCTAGTCCTTCCTCCCATCTGCCATGATCCCGAAATCCCCCTCTCTGTGATTCTTGCTGCCCTTTGCATTACTTCTTTCCTTCTTGATTGCACAGGCTGATAGTCTAGGAACTTGGACTTCTGCCTGTCTCTGGAAAGGGGCCCCAGGCTGTCCAGAGTAACAAATTATCTGCTTATCACAGTTGACACTGCTACCATTCTACTTTATTATTTCCGGCTATTATTTTCCCTGACTTTTGGGAAGCTGACTGCAGCCTTTTATGTAGATGCTCACACTCCATCGCTGCTCCACCACCTCCTCTGTATACTTGTCTCCCACCTTTCTGCGTGGGCTGCCTGCCTTCTCCACACAGCGAGTCTTTATCCACTTCATCTGGTTTATCTGCTGAGAGTCCTCAAGGTTCAGTTGTTTCTCCATTGCTATTTGCAATTTATCTGATTTTAAACCTGACGTTATATCTCACTGTGATATACAGTTGTCTGGCTATTGTTTATCCAATGCAAGTATATTATTCTGCATCCACTTTTTTTCTTGCTTTTCCAAGTTGGGAACCATGTCTGTAACATCACAAAATCTGATGTCTGCAAATCATCGCCATAACTGCAGAGATAAGACAGGACTCATTACCATTCATGCTACCCTCACTTCGGGAGAACTCAGATCAAATTTCTTTACCCTTGGATAACACTTTTCTTTAATTTTAAACTTGTCCTCTCTCTCTCTCTCTCTCTCTCTCTCTCTCTCTCTCTCTCTCTCTCTCGTATCTTCTTTGAATTCAAGACATTTCATTCACCTCCCACAGCTTGCTTCTCTGATTGGAAGACCATTTCTACTGGTGGCAGGCATAGTGTAAATATTTTGTTTTTGAGGTTTGTTCAGTAAGGACTATTCGGACTGAAGATGAAATGCCAGCTAAAGTCCCTGTATGTGAAGAACATCGTGTTCAGCCTTTTACTCCCAAGGCAAATTATTTGCTTAAGTAAGGGTTTCTTCCTTGATTATAGCCCTTATTATTGAGATCTTGTCTGAATTTCCCAGGTGTGTTTTGAATTTCACAATCTCGCTCTGTACTCCACAGAGCTAGTCTCAGAAAATAGATTTGCATATGCCCCCAGCTCTGACGGAGACAGAGTCCTTCCCTAGACAAATAGCCCTGGGAATAAAGGGCTAAACAGAGACACAGTATCTGGGCATGCTAATTATTATTATTATTTTTGAATGAGGACATTGGCTGGCTGTTAATAGATACATCTATTAGGTGTCATACTGTTTGTCTTGGGACATTGCTTCTCTTGATTTGTAAGATTTTAGAGGAGAATGAAAAAACTAGGTGAAAATACAATAAATAATGTTTGGTTTAGGCATTTAAGGAAAACACATTAAGCACCTATGATGTGCCAATCAATGTGCCAGGAACAGGAACACAAGGGTGAATAAGAAAGTAGTCAGTCTTTAAGCATCTTCATGTATAGTGGGAGAAAGAGACATGCAGACAAGCAATTATAACATGTTGATACATTCTCTGACAGAGACCTCTGCAAAATGCCATGAGAGTCCAGAAGATGAAGTTATAAATTTCCCAGGGGTACCAGGGACAGTGTGTCAAAAAGTGAGCCTTGCGAATGACAGAGTGTTTCAGATAGGGAAGGTGAGGACTGCATTCAGGCATAAGTAGCTCTGAGTGTGGAGGAATGGCCAGCTGGGTTGTGGAACCGGAAAAAAGGCGAGAGTGAGGGCAGAGGAGAGAGGGCGGAGGCCTGGCTGGATAGGGAAATTAGAGGCTGGCAGTATCAGAGCTCCCCCTATGTGAATATCAGATATCAGGTTCAGAGTGCTCCCCAAAAGACAAGGGAAGGGGGAGATGGTGGACCTTCCAAAGGGACATCAGCAGAAGATTCTGACTTTCTCTGCTTTTGGAATTACAGTCCATTCCAGGCTCAGATGTCTGTCCTCATGCTGCCTTTCCTACTCAGTGGCCACAGGTCTGGGGGCTAACCATTGTGCTTGTTCTTGACCTTGCTTCATGACATCTGTTTAGACAACCCCATCTTCTTTCGTTCATTTTATTTTTTTAAATCCTACTGATCTAACCGTGGCCTCTTTTCTATCCTATTTCAGTTAAGGCCCTGCTTTCATCTTCTCCACTGGCATTTCAGGCCTTTGCCCAGCTAACCAGTGACCTTATATGCCAATGCTAGGTACCGTCCTGGAAAGAGAGAATCAGACAGGATGGGCAAAGGCGTGTCTTAATAAGGGCTATTGATATCTACTTATAAGAGAAAAATGGATCTGGTTTCTATAACCTCATCAAGAGACATGTTATTCGGGATGGGATTAGGTAGGGGAAGGTGAGGAGATATAATAGTAACTACATCTGAAAGGAGAGGTGTGTGACATTACCATGACAAACGGTAGAGGAGAGGTGGAAATGCTAGGGTATGGGAGCTTTTAACAATTGCTACATATGAATAATATTGGGAGATTATGTGAAATTATTGGGAGTAGTGTGAAAGAGAAGCGTAAAATTGGAAAATAATAGGTTTGGTGAATTATGGCACTTAGTATTTTTCTCTGTCATTACCTTCCCTCCTTCCACCCCCTCAGTCATATCAAAAGTATCAAAAGCAGGTATGCAGAATGCAAGAAGGTGGGAAGAATGACAATCTTACTTTCTCGATCCCTGGATCCCAAAGCATGTTAAAAATGTTAAACCAGCAGTTTGCTCACAGAGACAGAAGCCAACTGTGGGGTGAAATTGCATCAGTAGGGACATGAGGCTAGACTTGAGAAAAATAGGGTTGCAAGGCACTAAAATAACAGAGGGAGGGCATTAGAGTTCCCTCTGTGGAAATCTGTTAGAAGAGGAGAGAAAACCATCTGTTTGGAACAGTGTAAATATAGTCATGCTTATGCCCAGGGGATGGACTTATTTTTTCCTTTTAAACAATTTTAACTACAAGTTTTATGTGAAAATACTATCAAAGTACAAGAGAGTACTTAGTATTCTGTTTTAGTTTGTTATTATTTTATTATCTAACATTGTACAATTAGCATTTTCCACATTTCTACATGGTCTTCACAGTTATTTTAATGGCTGCATAATATCCCAGTATATTGTAGAATTGCTAATTTAATAATATATCTGGTATTAGCTCTGTATATCCATTGCTGGCCCAATATTTGAGTATTTTATGGACTTATTTAATTCCTCTGCACTGTTCAAATTAGTCTGCCTTTCCTTTCCCAAATGTTCCTAAACTTCTCCCTGCAACCACCCCCACAACCACCAACAGAATGCCCTTTCGACTTCATCTCTACTGGCCTATAGGGAGGAAACATGGGTGGTGGTAAAGGCTTTGCTGTCAGGTCAGAATCAGGTTTCCCATTTTTATTATTTACTAGTTTGGAGATCCTGTGACACTGGGCACATTATTTCATCTTGTGAGCTTCAATTTCTTCATCTGGAGAATGTCTATAATTATATGTATCTTGAACAGTCATGTAAGGATTAACAACAATATTTATAAAGTGCTGGCTACACAACAGATGACTGGACAGTCTGATTACTGGGGACCCCACGGCAAAGAAAGTCGTCGTCTTACATCCAATTAAAAGCACATCGAGGACAAGAATCTTATTTTATTCACCCCCAAATCCCCCAATGGTGCAGACGGCTTGATACGATTCATGCTTGTTAGTTGATTATGTAGATCTTTGCTGAATATCTGACTTCAAGGACAATGTTGTCAACTTGTATATGATTAGTGTGTAGTGGATGGTGTTAGGGGCAGATGGAGTGGAGGAGGTAGGGCTGTTGAGCAGGTGCTTTCTGAGTTTCTGAACTCTTGCGCCTCCTGCTGGCAGCCAACAGGTTCTAAAATGGCGGCAGCTCATGGCCCAGTATGGGTCTGCAGCTCCACCTGTTGCGAAGGCAATCACCCGGCGGGGGCAACTGGCAGCTCTATGCAACAACTACCTGTTATCAGAGGCTGCCTGAAGGCCCAGCATGAATATTCAGTGTGTCTTTCACACCACGACAATTTTAGAGACCAGGTGCACCAAAGATGCACAGGCAGATGAGAAATGGAGAGGGGAGGAGGGAACCAACCCACAAACAAACCCGATTTCTCTGCTCCTCACAAAACATTTGCTTTTTACAAGCACACGGATAAATCCCCAGCAGCATAGGGAGTGCCGAGAGGGAAGCTGGCATTTGAAAGGCTTGCAGTATCAGCTAATTGGTCTCAAACCTAAATCATAAAAAGACCTGTAATTATGCTGTTCAGAATTAACACGGAAGACTGTTGGGTTGGTGGTGGTAGAGAGAGGGAGGGGCGACGAAGGGAGAAAGAGTCCGTTTTTTAAGTGAATTTATACTATTATAAGACCTGTCGCGGGTGAGTAATAAAAATGGCGATGCTAAGTTAAGCCTTGTGTTATCCTGTTTGCTCAGATGCTGCTTATGCCAGCTGTAGCCAGCAGAAAGCACTTTTCAATTTATTTTTATGACTCTTCTCTAAAAGCATTCCATTAAAGGAATATTACTCTGTATGAAGTTTTGAGGCACCAGTGGCAGTTTATTTGCTTGTTGTGCTGGAAAGGAATAAACAGTTATCTGTGGTACCCATTATTTCGGTTTTGTCTTCCTCACACTCCAGTTAAGGGTCAAATGTGGATTCTGCCGTCTACCCTTCTGTTGAGTGCCCCTCCTCCATTGGGTTTGGCTGAATCTGGGTCACATTTCAGCGCAGTCCGGTGATCAGAACCGCTGAGTCTTGAGTTTGCGACTTGCTTGGGTAATTTCCGCCATCCCATTGGTGAGATGAAACTCCTGCAGCCACGCCGCTTGTTTGCAAGGGCCGAGCGGAGCCAGGCAGGGAGACATCTCCTAACGTGGAGCCTATTCTCTCTCTCTAGCTTGTCAGACTCGATTATTTGGTTCCTTTGGCAACGTGTTCTACAGAAGCTGTGATGTGCCAATAGGAGAATGGTCTCTCTCTCACACATAAAATGGGTCTAGAGGGACAACAAGGCACAGTGGTTGAGAGTACAGTTTTTTGAGTCATATTCCTAAGGTTTGAAATTTAATCCTGTCGACATAACATCTGCTCTCTTAGGCAAGTTACCTAAGCTCTCCGCATCTTAAGTTTCCTAACCTACAAAATAGGGATATAAATAGTTCCCACTTCACAGGGTTTTTGTGATAATTAAATGAGATCATAGATGTAAAGTGCTTAAAACTATGGATGTCACATAGTAGGTGCTATTTGTGTAAGTATTAGTCATTCTGTTGTTAATATTAGTGCTGAGATCTCAACAAATGTTAAGAGGATACTGGGGTTTTTTTTTTTTGTTTTTGTTTTTTGGCTCTGATTTTACGACTAGCTTGTCATATCACCTTAAAATCATCACTTATCTTCTCTGAGAAAATAATTCAGCCCTGTTCTCATTCATGGAGGGATATGAAGACCAGCAAAATGCAAAAGTCATGATACATGTTTGGCCTTATGATTATTTATGATGTCTTTATAACCCAGATGAATACAATGCTAACTGATGGTGTCAGCATAGTCATTCGTGTCTAAGCACATTTTCAAGATCTATTATTGGGAGATGAATTTACTCATGTTGTGGGTTGTTACTTAAGTAATAGAATCTTAGAGTTGGAAGAGATCTTAGGAGCCATGGACTTTTTATTTTTAGCCAGACATGCCTCCTATAATAGCTGCAATTTGTGGCAGGCTACAACCTATGCTATCATGGGTCCTTTAATGGTGGATTCACTCTTGCAAGCTCATCTCTCCTAGTTCTAGACGACAGAATGCTCTCCTTAAACTTAACTGAAATCTTCTTCCCCCTAGCTTTCATATAGCTGTGTTGGTTCTGCTCCATGAACCTTCCCAGAACAAGCGTAATTCCTTTCCTCATGACAGCTCCTTATGTATTTGCAGACAGCATTTCTTCTAAGGTCATTTCTGTTCCTGGCCAAGGTCCTCCAAACATTCCTTATATGCCACAATGTCTAGACCCTTTGTCCTTGTGAATGAATTGTACCCACATTGGCAATATCTTTCATATAGTGGTATTCTTGAAGCTGAATACAGAATTCTGGTCATTGCTGGGCCTTCTTAGATTGTGATGTTCTTCTATCAGTGTCACCAAAGATGGTTCTCACCTCTTTGATTGCTACACAACCTTGGTCAAATCACTCATGCTTTGAGACCAAATCCCCCTTCTATTGAATGAGAGCAATAAAACTTACACAGTGCAGCCATCAAAGGATTTGGGTGAGCTTCAAAGGTGAACGATATATGAAGGGTTTTGATACAGCGCAAAAATGAGAGTTTGATTTCAGTTGTACTGATACTGAGCTTATGTAGTCTGCTACAAACCTTGTTATTTTTCCTCTATAAGTACTGCAACTAGCCCACTTATTTCGCCATACTTACAACTGTAAAGTTTCATTCGTTAGCTTTTCTTGACATTCCAGTTTGCAGAGAATCTTGATTTTGCCAACCAGTGTACTGGCCATCACTTTCTGCTTTGTGTGATCCACCAATTCAAGAAGCGTGGATTCTGTGGTTTTACCTAAATGATAAATACAAATGTTGAACATTTTCCTTCACAAGAACTCTTCAGTTAGCTTCTCCCTATTTACAACATATACAGCTAAAAATAACGACGACCTCTTCCTTTTACCTCTCCTCATCCCAAATATGTTTCTCTCATAAAAGCAGTTTCTATGTTGCTGTAAAGGTATTTAGGTAAATACCTTAGCATTTTCTGTAGATTATAAGCTCCTTAAGGACTGAGAATGTGCTGAATTATTGTTGTGGTTCCCAAAGACAATGACACTGTCTTGCACATATCAGGCAACCACTTGAAGGCAAGAATATAGGGCTAAGGACAGAGTTTTTTACATCCCCCAAAGAGGACTCTCCCCTAATTATGCCATCATCAAGCACTTGTTTGTGTGGTTTTTTTTTTTTGATTAACGTAAAGAGTGTTATAATGATTATCTTCTGTTAAGTCCAAAGTTATGATGGGGCTGAGATGTTACTTGACTTGCAAGCCAACCTTCCTGTGTAGGTACGTGTGTGTGTATACACACACACACACTAACAGGAACACCAGACCTCTGCGTTAGAGAACAGAGCAGTTCCTCCTAGAACATCGTAATGCTGGTTCCCTGTACCCCAATCAAGCACAGACTGGTGTGACAAGGGCCTGATAATACCTGTGCACATAGTGGAGTCACACCACAGAGGAGGAGCCCCAAATTCATGAGGCTTGAAACTTCTACAGTATGTCTGGCACATCTGCACTCATCTAATTCCAGAAAGAGAGAGAGAGAGAGAGAGAGAAAGAAAGAGAAAGAGAGAGAGAGATTCTCTCTGGGGCAGAGAGAAGGAACTCTACTTACCACTCTTAGAATATAAGAAAATAACAAAATAGCTCTGGAGGAAATGAGTCTTTTTAAATATCTCTGGAGGTATGCACTGTCTCTAATCGAATGTTTACCACTGTTTGCCATTGAATCCTCTCTTTAACCTGGGTTTGCAAGAAAGCCCAAACCATGCAGAAAGGTGAATATATTCCTGGAGAGCTATTTCCCAATATCTTCTGCAAGTAAGCCACCTTAAGTAGCTATGCACATACTCTAAGATATTATCCGTGCTGAAAATATTTTATGTTCCTATTTAACGATGGCTTATAGATCCAGTGTTACATTGTTTTTACTTGAGTGTGTATATATATATATTTTTTGCTTTAAGAGAATCACCAGTAGTAAATTTTAAGTCCCTAGAATAATAATTTTGACCTAGTGGGGTAAGTAAAGTAGCAGACAAGTTAGGTAACATAAAAATATCAGTAAAAGTAAAGTCACAACAATGTGTCAAAAATTAAGATTTACTGCCAGCTAAGACAACTTCTCTTTTGGGCCTTGCAAACTGGCTGCAAAAGTTACGAAAAAGTAAAACAGCAGCATTGCTGGAAAAAATGATGCAGCTCTAAATGATATCTTTAAAGTTTTAGTAGTACTTTGGTTGTACAATTTCTGCTTGCCTTTTTTAAAAAAAGTAAAATAAGTAATATTGCCACTGTAGTACTATCTTACATTTCCAAAGTCTTACCCAACACTGTGTTTGCTAGGCGCTATGAAAGATGCAAAATAAATAGTATTACTGGGTCTGCAGGAGTATTTCAGTCTAACTGGGAATATTACAGTCTAGTTGGGAGGATAAAAATAAATCCATGAACCAAATAGAAATATGTAAAATAGTATAGGATATATAGGTTTGGAGAGGTTCAGTGTAAAGAAATTTTCAGGGCTGGTAGTATATTTAACAGGAACAAGCACAAGATTGGGGAGCTGGAAAGTAGCGATGTGCAGAGGAGACAGTGTTGGGCACCTTTTCTGTTTGCCAAAAGAGTGGAGGAGGGCTTCCTTTTACCATGGGCATTAATTTCTCCAGAGTCCCCAAATAAAACAGAATTCCTCATTTTCTCTAGAAACTGTCCATACTTCGAAACAGGCTATTATAGGGGCAGACAAGACATGGGGAATTTGGTGTGAGATTAAAATAAGCAGGGGTGGGATGAGGAGAAGTTCACAGGAGCAGAGTGAACTGTGAGACACAGCAAACAGAAAGGAAAATATAATCAGAGAATTGAGAGGATGCCTTTTGTAGCAAATACGTGAGACTTCCTTGTTCAGATCCAAATGAAAATTCACTTAAAGTAACCGTTGCCCAATAAAAGTTAGAAAAGCATGGAGCAAATTGTTTCTCCTCAGACCTTTCAATTTCTTTATGCACTGATTAGTGTTTTGTTTTTTATTTTTTGCCTGCATCGTAGTCCATGTATTTTCTGCTTTATGCTTTTACTTGACTTTTTCCCCTAAGCCCTGGCTCCCTTCCTTCGATTACCAACTTTAGATACAAGCTTATACAATTGGAAGAGGAGGCTGGAGATTCATCTCCTCTGGACTGTAAAGATGACAAATCTCTCTCAACTCTTTGGTTAGAAAATACAATTAAGTATATGCCCGGCTGTGGTGGCTCATGCCTGTAATCCCAGCACTTTGTGAGGCTGAGGTGGGTGGATCATCTGAGGTCAGGAGTTGGAGACCAGCCTGGCCAACATAGTGAAACCCCATCTCTCTTAAAAATACAAAAGTTAGCTGGGTGTGGGTGTGGTGGCGGGTGCCTGTAGTCCAAGCTACTCCAGAGGCTGAGGCAGGAGAATCACTGGAACCCAGCAGGCAGAGGTTACAGTGAGCCGAGATCACAAGATTACACTTCAGCCTGGGCAACAAGGCCGAAATTCCGTCTCAAAAAAAAAGAAAGAAAGAAAGAAAGAAAGAAAGAAGAAAGAAAGAAAGAAAGAAAGAAAGAAAGAAAGAAAGAAGGAAAGAAAGAAGGAAAGAAAGAAGGAAAGAAAGAAGGAAAGAAAGAAGGAAAGAAAGAAGGAAAGAAAGAAGGAAAGAAAGAAAGAAAGAAAGAAAGAAAGAAAGAAAGAAAGAAAGAAAGAAAGAAAGAAAGAAAGAAAGAAAGAAAGAAAGAAAGAAAGAGAAAGAAAGAAAGAAAATACAATTAAGTGGACAGGAGTGTGCTCTCTCCAAAGAAAATTGGCTGAATTAAGATGTCAGTATCCTAGAAGCTGAACCAATAAAAATCAATCATTCCCATCCCTGGGGAAATGGCACTAGGGGAAAAGTTTGCTTTGCTATCTCTGTGCTGTGGACAAAATATGTGTGATTCTTACCCAATCAATAGAAATCTCTAAAATGAAAGATTGAAGCCATCAAGAGTTGTAATATCTCTGAGATGAGAAATGTTTGTAAGAATTGTCTCCACTAAATGTCAACTCCTCTCCCTCAGCCCCATCTAAGTGTTTGCATAGCCTTGGAGTTGTGTTGTCTGTTTGATCAAGCTAAGAAGTCTTGAGGAATCTTCAAGTCTGTATGAGACACTTAGCAGAAAACAACTAGCTGAATGAGTCACCAGCTCACCAGGCTGTGGAGTCATGGTGTCCGTTTCTTGTGTTTATTTTAACCTAGAAGATTTGATGCTAGTCTGTGCCTAAGTACCTCCAGAAAACAATATTGCATTCTCCCAGAGCTACCCAATGCCAGAGTCAAAGGATTCTCACTGTGAAGAAAGTTGTCCGTATATTTAGTCTTGCTATTCAATTTCTTAATCCCAATTATACAGTGCTCTTTACTTTGAGGTCATGCTGGGACCACAGCTGGTTATGTGCCATATGGAAGGTGACATTTCTTGGGGGGATAAATTAATGAATCTGCTACTAAATTCTTAAAATCATTTTGTTAGTCCCAGCCTCTGTTTTAATATAGTGGGTCCTTGCATAAAAATCTACAACCACATACCTGTAGCTTGTTTTCCTAATGCTGATATTTTAAAAATGATTAGTTGGATTATCCTTTGAGTGAAAAAAGGTGGGTCTCTCCCACTTCCTCACAACACTCAGAGAACCTGTATTCAACTTCCAGTTTTATGCTTGGCCAACTACTCTTTCTTTTTAGTTGTGTTAAAATATACATAACATAAAATTTATCATTTTAACCATTTTTAAGCATATAGTTCATTGATCCTAAATACATTTACATTATTGTACAATCATTACCACTCCAGGACTTTTTCATCATCCCAAATTGAAATGCTGTACTCAGTAAATGATAACGTCTCAATTGCCCCCTTCCTCTAGGCCCTGGCAGCCACCATACTATTTTCTGTCTCAGTGGATGTGATTACTCTAGGTACCTCATATAAGTGTACTCATGCAATATTTGTCCTTTTTAAAATGTTAAGTTCCAGGGTACATGTGCAGGATGTGTAGGTTTGTTACATAGAAAGGTGTTCCATAGTGGTTTGCTGCAGTTATCAACCCGTCACCTAGGTATTAAGCCCAGCATGCATTAGCTATTTTTCTTCATGCTCTCCCTCCCCCCGCACCCCTACTCCCAAAAGGTCCCAGTGTTTGCCGGTTTTTCCCCGCCCTGTGTCCATGCTTTCTCATCTTTCAACTCCCACTTATAAGTGAGAACGTGTGGTGTTTGGTTTTCTGTTCCTGTGTTAGTTTGCTGAGGATAATGGCTTCAGACTCCATCCATGTCCCTGCAAAGCACGTGATCTTGTTCCTTTTTATGGCTGCATAGTATTCCATATTGTATATGCACCACATTTTCTTTATCCAGTCTATCATTGATGAGCATTTGGGTTGATTCCATATCTTTTCTATCGTGAATAGTGCTGCAATGAACATATGTGTGCATGTATCTTTATAATAGAATTATTTACATTACTTTGGTATGTACCTAGTAATAAGATGGCTGGGTCAAATGGTCAATTGTCACACTGTCTCCCACAATGGTTGAAATAATTTACATTCCCACCAATAGTGTAGAAGTGTTCCTATTTCTCCACAACCTCACCAGCATCTGTTGTTTCTTGAATATTTGTCCTTTTATGTCTGGTTTATTTAACGTAATGTCTTTAAGGTTCATCCATGTTGTAGTATGTGTCAGAATTTCATTCCTTTTCAATGTTGAATAATACTCCATTGTATGTATCTACTACATTTTGTTTATCCACTCATCTGTTGATGGACATTTGGGTTGTTTCCACATTTTGGCTTTTGGGAATAATGCTGCTGTGAGCGATGGTATACAAGTATCTCTTAGAGTCCCTGCTTTCAATTGTTTTGGGTGTATATCTGGAACTGGGATTGCTGTATCATTTGGTAATTCTGTTTAATGTTTTGAAGAACTGCCATACTGTGTGTCACAGTGGCTATACCAGGGTTTTAATTTTTCTACACTCTCTCCAACACTTATCTTCTGTGTGTGTGTGTGTGTGTGTGTGTGTGTGTGTAATATATAATAGTTATCCTAAAGGCCAACTACTCTTTAATTTGTGGGAATTCACAAAATCCTTTCACACGGCCTTCTTCTCCATCATTTTTAACGCTTACCTTCTTAGATAAATAATAGTTTTTGGTTTAGGTCCATGAAAAATTCTCCCTATTTTTCCTCCTTACTCTGGTAACCTCACCTTAGTGTCCTGTTAGGGAAAAATACTTGGTCATATCTTTGTTAGCTGTGTGGCTTCCAGGCTCCAAGGTCACTGTGGTGACACCTCCAGCTGAGTTTCTTTTTACCTCATTTTCCAAATTGTCTTCCATGTTTCTTTTGTGATGTTCCATCTCAACATGTTTAAAACTGAATTCATTATTCTGGCACCATAACATACGATCTATGTGATTTTGGCAAACAATTTAACCTAAGCTTAATTTCCTTGACTGAAAAGGGAATAAAAAATATTGCCTAGGGCACAGCATTTTGTGCTAAAGCAGATAGGGTTTATAGAGTGAGTGACACAGTGATTGGCACATAGCGATTTTTCAATAATTGGTAGCTATTATTGTTGTTAATTTTTCTCCTAACTGGATACATATCTTTATTTTTCCATTTTTTATTAGCCATGCCAGCCTCCTGTAAGTAATGGAGGCTATACAGGTCATAGTAAGCCTGCTTTTCATACCACTCTCCTATCCACTTCAAAAATTTCAATGATCACTCCAAATAATCAATTATCAACATTTATTGCATTATAATAACCTTTTAATGAATTGTTACTTTAGCAAAAGTTTGCTGAGTCCCTGAGACATTGACTCCAGCCTCATCCTCCCTTAGTTTATCCTGCTCTCCACTAATAGATTCATTTTCCTAAAATAGTCTTTTCAACTGATCATTCCTATTTTCACAACACTTCATTGAGTTCCAACCTTTATTACCTGGAGGTCATGCACACATTCTGTCTCTCCAATCACAGTTGAAGATTCTTTGTGAAATCCCTGGAACTAGGAAAGGACTCATGATTCTCTAGTTATCCCCATGGCATAGACTTATGGAACTCTCTGAATCCTTTTACTTTCCTTTGAGGTGGCCAATCATTCTCTTAGCCTTGTTGAATCATCTTCTTAAGTGAGAAAGTGAGAGTCCTTTTTTGCTCTCTCTCTCTCTCCGGTCCTTCCATTGCTATATCAAGGAGTCCAGGGCTTAAAGTTTAATTCACTGTTCATTGAGTCTCTAGTGAACTTCTGACATCCAGTTCACCTATGATTGCCATGTGGATCACAGGCTCCCAGATCACAGGAGAGAGTCCCTTGGCCATGAAAAAGAAGAGGAAATGACTTATATCCCCCCATCCTCTCCTACCTCCTGACTGCATTCTGTTTCTAGGTAGGTCTTAAAACCGCAGTGCTTTGTCCTCTGTTTTTTACAAAAATTCTGATTTAGTAACATAGTAGCAGGGGGAAATGGTGTAGTGTCCTGGTTAACGACATTGTCTCTGGAGTCAAACAGAGCTGGTTCCAATTCTGGTTTTGCTGCTTACTAAGTGACACTGGGGAAGTTACTTAAACTTTGTATTCCTCAGATTCTCTATCAGTAAAATAAGAGCAGAATGTCTGTCTCTTAGAGTTGTTGTCAGAATATAAGAAATAAACATAAATCACTCATTGATTTTGGGGAATAAAAGGTGCTCAAATAAATGACAGTGTTGTTGTTGGCATTATTATTATCTGAAAGATTTTTTATTAAGACATTAATATTATTAAAAGATTCATAGGTCTTTGATAATGGTATGGTTGGGAAGGACAGCAATGGCCAAAGAATGTAAATGACATGGTGACATGGAACCTATGATGCCTGAAGTTGCTTTTTCTTTCTAGCATCGCCTCTTTGTGCTTGCATCAAGCCTATGCCTGAACCGACTCTCGAGAGGGAGCCTTCCAACACCAATGCTATTAGACAGTGTTGCTATTCCTTCCACCATATGCTTCTCATGAGGATATTTGACCCCTCTTATTCCAGTACCTTTCCATCTATGCCTAGTTTATTCTAAGTCCAAAACTGAAACACAGCATACACTTTTGCATGCCATTACTGATAACTCATACATTAGGTGGGTTGATTGAAGTTTGCTTACTTTAGCGTTTGGAAAAAATGAAAAGCTTATTGATTGTAAATAGAGCCACATGATTGAATGTTTAAAGACTTTGTAATTTCTCAAGGCAACATCCTGGGCTCTGGGGCATTAACAAACATTCTACTCCACTTGGAATATCAAACTATGTAACATTAGCCAACACTCACTTTCCCCTTGCTCAGTTACTGCTAATACCTCATTGCTTGTTGTGGCTCTTTGACACTTGATTGGATGATTTTGTACCATTGTCTATTTGTTTGTTGTTAAATTATTTTTTCATCTAGGTTTCCAAACAATTATAACTTCAATGAAGGGAGTACAAGTCTCATTCTCCTTTTTCCCTGAAGGACCCAGTACAATGCTAGGCACTTGGATTTCATTCATTTGAAATACATTGAGTACCTACTATGTGCTGTACCCTATGCTAGAAACTAAGTATATGTTAGAGAATAATATAGAGAAGCTTACATTTTAGTAGGCAGATTAAATCATTTCTACATTTATAATTGAGACTGAGGGCTATTGGTAGTGGTGATAGTAGAGGGATTAGAACACCCTCATAGTAGGTTTGGGGTAGGGGGCTTTAAGACCAAACCCACCTGTGGGTATGTTGAAACTTGACTTTTGCAAACCCTGAGCCCACAATTTGATTCTTTTTATAAGTGGGTTGGATATTCTCTAGTTTTATCATATTTGAAAAGCTTTTCTCTCCCAGCTTCATCATATTTCATAACTCATAAAATATATGTGAAAATCAATGACATTAGATCACTGTGTCTTAAGTCTTAAGAGTTTTCCTGTCTTCCTAATGATGTAGTGAATCAGAAAATAATTAAAAATCATTTAGAGTGCAACCTCCCTTTCCCTCCCCCTGCCCCACTTCCCCCCTCTGCCTGCAAGAAACAGTATGATTTATGTCTTTCCCTCCACCCTGATTGCTCTTGATAGCACAGGGACATCTTCACTGATGGGAGCTATGCCAGCACCAGCAGCACTCTCAGCCTTGCTCAGATTCTCCCATGGGACAGTGAGTGGACACACAATTGCTATCACTATGGGGAAACTTCCACCTTTGTAATCACTGCTCATTTTTTCCAACAGCAGCAACAACCACAAAAAAATCACAGCTGACATTTACAGGATGCTTGCCCATCCATTTTTTCATTTGATGCTCACAAATGCCTTGGGGCACAGATATTACTTTTATTTTGATTAATATCAGCAAAGTATGACTCAGATAAAGCCACTTTTCCAAGGTCCCTCTTCTTATGAGAGGGTAGAAACAGGATTATTGCCCTAAAGCCATTTCCTTTACCTTCTACTCTGCCTTGTTCACAGAGAGGAGGGTGGCAGAAGAAATAAAGGTGAGAGAAAGTTAAGGGAGGTGGGATAGATTTTGGTAAAATTTTATAGATCTAATCCCATGAGGAGGGATTTACCATATTCTCCAATCCCTCATTCTACATAAGCCAAGTGAGAATATGGGTTAAAATATCCTCATCCAAGTCAAATTGACTTAAGCAATAAGAACTTTATTGGCTAACATATATCTACAGGGAAGACTAGTTTCAGGGACTCTGCTGGCATCACTTGGCCCATATTAGATCACATGCCTATTCCTCAATGACCACTGGAAAGGGCCTGGTTGTTAGGGGGTCAAGTAATCTTTAGACTGCTCAGATTCATACTCAGAGCCAGAAGTGAGGTCAGCTTGCCTGGGAGCACTTGGCCTGCATGTTTGGGTAGAAGGTGGATCTCTACAGTAAATGTCCCCTAGAATGTTTGACAGAGAAGATTCTGTAATTACTGAATTTGGTCACAGAGGGCAGAGCTGTTCATCAGTATAGATCCTGATTCTCAACCTTGGCCTTACAATGGCACCACCTCAGGAGATTTTTAAAATACCATGGCTGAGACCCGCCATCCCTAGAGACTCTAATTTGATAGGTTGGGGTTTTCAACATTCGCTTGCCAGGTGATTCTAATGTGAGGTCAATGTTGAGAACCATTCTTCTAGATACTTGCTACTCCCAAGTGTGGTCCATGGACCAGCAGCACTGCACTCACTTGGGAGTCTGTAAGATATGCAGAACCTCAGGCTCTATCTGGGACCTACTGAGTCATAATCTGCAGACTAACATCTGCACAGGTGATTCACACGACACTAAAGTTCATGAAGCACCAGTGTTATAGATGATCATGCTCAAGGCCTTGATCATACCCCATGTCTTTACCCTGGTTTTCAGATCTAGTTTTCAATTTATTAATTAGTAATCTTGGTGGGTAGTCCTCACAGATCTACTCAACTTCTCAGTTTTCCTCAGAGGGAAATCTTGCAAATCAATTAGTGATATGTATGATTCAGGATCACTTGAGGATTTTATTCTAAATTTATATGCTTTATTCCCACTGTAAAACAAGTAAAATAGACTCTCTGGGGGTGAGTTTGGATCATGTATATCCTAAGCAAAAACCATCTTCAGGTTCAGATACAGTCTGAAGTATGGTAAAACACTGTGTTTTCCCAAAGTGAAAACCAGAGAGAAAATAACCCAGTTGGGGATTTAATGATCATGTGAAAAAGAGTGTTTTAACTCAACTCATTTCTAGATGCTTGCTTTTCAGTCTGCTTGTGGACTTGGCCACTGAAGACCTCAGCAAAGAGAAGAGATCAGAGGCCTCAGGCTCTTAGGCTGACTAGAAGAGGGGTGGTGGGGATGATGGATGGGGAGCTGGTGCCATAGATAGTTGCAGCATCAGCCCATCCTGCCACTTCCCAGAGTAATAAATCCTGGAGGGAACACCAATACATTCCTGATAGCAGAGAGAAGTCACTCTTTAATGTGGGCCTGATAATGTCACTGAGCTCAGTCTTCTTAAATTTAAATGATTAGCAATGACCAGGCTTGCTCCTGCTTGATGCATCGCTTAACCTGGTAATCGGGAAATCTATTCCACTTGCCTACTTAGATTGATGATGCCATGTTACACTGGAGCTTGCTTTCTCCCTGTAATGGGGGAAGAGCATGTTAGGATGCATTGGCCTTGAGCATTCTGGACTCAGTCTTCCTCATGAATTTGATTAATATCACAGGCTTCCTGAGCATATCTCAGAATTGCTGAATCTGGCATCTCTGGGAGGACTATGTTTAGAGAGCATTGAGATGTTACTAATGGAGTCTGCCATTGGATGATTCTATTCATTTCCTGACTTCTGGACTTAGTGAGAGTATTATTTTCCAAGAATAAAAAAAGTATGTTTTTTGGTTGGGCCCTATCTAGTAAGGAAAAAGCTAAATCCATCAAAGTAGGACTGGCCCCCTGTATCTACCTGTTGTGTTAGGTGAGGGAGTCACAACTTGCGGGCATGAATATCTTTAGGGATGCTGGAGTATTGTTTGGTGAAGCTCAAAGCTGATTGTTACCATAAGGTTCCCTATTCCCTGTGCAGGTCCCTATCCTACCAGGAAGGACAACTTTTTCAGTGGTTTCCACTATTACGTGACACACTGTTCACTTCAATCTATGGCGCTGAGACCTCCGTGGGGCTGCCCTTGCTTAGAGAATTTTGCAGTGCCAAAACTCAGAACTGATGCTTTGTCTTGCCTGAGGAGCTGAGCAGTTCCTTCTCAGCACTCCCCTTCTCCTTCATCCTATGCTGTTGAGAAATTTCACTGCTCTATGCCCTTCTTTCTGGTGATTCCAAGGGACGGCAAATGACTGAAAATAGTGTTTCTTCATGAAAGGGACTTTTTATTAGGAAATACCAATGGGAGCCACCGGCAGACCCAAGGATAAGGCTGGAAAAGCAGGAAAGAGGGACAGGAAGTTAAAGTGACAAATGAAAAGGAATAGAGAAAAGTGCCTGAAAAAGGAAGAGGCAGAGGACCAGAACCAATGATCTCCAAGGTAAGGTGATGCCCAGATTGTGATGGTGGACCAGGGAAAGAAAATGGAAATCAGAATGAAATCCCACTTAACAAACAGAATTAGCAAATATTTCTTGCTTATGTGCTATGTATCAGGACTGTGCCAGGTACTCATGATACAGAGCTGAGTAAGCCTTGGACCTGTCTTCAAGGACTCCTATTAAGGAGAAGCAGTCATGCCACAGAGTTACAAAGCAGGGTGAAAAATGCAACTGCACCAGTGAAGCACAGGATACCAAGAGAAAATATTTCTTCAGGGAGATGATATCTGAGTTGAATTCTGGTATAAGACCGGTTTTCTAAGCTGATCTGTGGGTAGGAAATGAGAGACAATGGAGCATCTGCCTAAAGTAATGATTCTGCAGATAAACACTATTCTATTAAGTCTGTTTCTCCTTCAGAATCAACAAAGAAGTGAGTGGATAGATACATTTTTCAATTCCAAACTGGTGTTTCACTCCAGTTCGGGCTAGATTATATCTCATTATGTTATTTGTATAATACTGAAAACTCATTCACACCTTACTGTTTGTTTATGTATTTATTTTTGATTAAGCCATCAATATCTGGTTCATACAGAGTTCTCCAACCCTTGAGTTAAACCATACCCAGAGATCCCAGCTTAGAGTTTCTTATATATCCTGATTTTGCAAATCCGCATGTGCTTGTGGATAATAATTCTAAAGTCTGAGTTCATTTGGAGCCAAATTAGCCAGAGACACAAGCTAAGACTTTTATCTCTACCCCCAAACAGGCTATTTCTTGGGCCACTAGCCCATCCACTCATCTGTTTGCTTTTAGAAAGTCATTTGTGTACAAACTGTGGACATTACCAACTGCAGATGCCACTACCTCCCCTTGTTGCATTTCTTCTTGGGGTAGGGAGGAAAGCCCCACTCTAGAAACTGCTCAGCTCCTCGGACAAGACAAAGCATCAGTTCTGAGTTTTGGCACTGCAAAATTCTCTAAGCAAGGGCAACCCCACGGAGGTCTCAGCGCTGTAGATCGAGGTGAACAGTGTGTCACGTAATAATGGAAACCACTGAAAAATACATGGAGGAGAGAAACATATATTCCCATGCTGGAGGAAGATTGAAGGGTTAGAACCCAGGAAAAATATCATTTTAGAGGAAAAGCATTTTCTTGGCTCCATGAATAAATCATTGACCAGACAAGCCTCTTCTCTTTTGCTTCCTTTATTTTGAAGCCAGTAAATTGCCCCTGATTTGGAAAGGAAGTTAGAAGCACCCTCAGTGCTGCCTGCCTCATGCTGCAGACAAATGAGGCAGTCGTTTTAACTTTTCATGAAGATGTTTATTAGGCTCTTGCACTCTTCTGATCTAATGCTTCTTTGTTTGTGGCAGTTCATTTTTTTTCCCCTTGTAAAGCATTGAACAAGTCTGCAATAGCCATTCTTACTTTGAACACTCAATTTTTTTTTTTTTTTGGTAGGCTGACCCAGTCTTAACCAAGAAGATGGGTGTCACATAGATATTTTTTCTCATGTTCTAGAAACTAACCACAGATTAGCCCATTTTAGGACAGCCTGTGTGAGTGAATGAATAGTAAGGTCCACATTAGTAACCCAGTGGGCCAGAGAGCTGTCGTGTTCTACCACTGCCACCAACACCAGCCCAGCAGGGTCAGCCGAAAGAACCAACCTTCTTTCTAACCCCTCCTTTAGGTAATGCCACTGTTTGTCATCAGAAATGAAACACTGTCTTTGGGGATTATGTAAACTGAAATATTGTTTTAGTCAACAAATGTTTATGATACATTTTTTATTCTGTGTTGTAAATGTGTTTCTATCCCCTTTTGTCTTTATCTATCTGGCTTATTTATGGGAATTACTGGTTACATGTTTTCTGAGCCATTGAAATACAGCTGATCACATTCACTAACATATTCCTGTATTTTTCTTCATTGAAGATACTTAACTGCAGCCACATATTTCTGTCAATTTTGAGCTTCCAAGGAAAATAATTATTTCTTGATTCAAAATGCTAAGAAAGCTTTCTCCTGCCCATTTCTGGTGTGTCCTTTCATTCCTTTGCCATGAGGTAAGTTGTCCAGGTGACTTATTGCTCCAGAGAGCAGCCAGTGTCGTCATTGCCTTTGCAGCCCCTGGGACATTTGAGATATAACTCCATAGCCAGTACTGGCATAAATAGCATTTCATTATTATATTAGTCTAGTACAGAATATATAGCCTTATGGTCAATCCTACATGGCAATGTTCATAAACCTACCACAAAGTGACTAGAACTAATAGAATGTATATATTTCCATTTCCTTTTTAAAAAAAATTATTCATATACTTGAATCTACATAGGCTGAGTCACTTCCAAAGTCCAGTCCACTGGATCCATGCTGATTAAACTTTGGGGGTCATCCTGATTTGTGACCCACCAGGGAAGAACAAAAATTTAATCATTCCTGGGTGGCATTTATAATGTTAAGAAGACCTTTATAATTGATTTTGATGAAAGTCCATTTGAGAGCCAAGAATGAGTGTGCTGGTTCATCTGAATCCATGATTTGGGATTTGAATTGGTTTGTTCTCTGTCACTCAGGAACCCACTGAGATGGAAAACTCGGTGTGTGTCACCAACAGGGCGTCTGGGTATGGTTGTTCAGTTCGTATACTGCCACTCCAAGAGGGGTATTAATATAGTCTTTGTTACAGAGGGTGCTCCCCAGAGGTGTGTAATGCACAGCACACATGGTCATTCATGAGAACCCTTCTTGGAGAATACTTTCCTTTCAGAAATAAATGCACATGCTATAACTCGTTTAGCCTTCTAAATGGTACTTTCCTCTCTGACTTCTAGTACTAGCACATGCTAATTAATATCTAATATTCTAGTCAGATGCCTCAAATTCACAGGCTATATCTACCCCCACACAAAAGTTCTGCTTTGTCTACAAAATATTAAAAACAAAACAACAAAAACCCTAGCTTCCATTCCTTTAAAATGAGGAGATTTTATATTAAAATTCCAACTTGCAGCTTTGCTTGATCAGTTCCGGCAATGTGTCAGCCTTCCAGTGAGGCAACCATTCACTCAAGCTTAGGATCTGCTGTTCCTTAAGAAAAGGCCACAACCTTGTCCCAACATGCCCTATTATCTCAGTCCTAGCCTGGCTCTCTAATTTGTGTTATTTGCCTGTCTCCTGTAGGCGTGTCAATATGTGACCCCTGTGTCACATATCTCCAAAGGATGTTTCCACCATTTTAGCCTTGGAACAATTTATTCTCATGACTGGGGAGCATTTGCATCATTTCTTTAAGCAGCTTTCAATGTCCTCAGGATTCCAGAATTCTTATTTGCCTCCGCACAACCATGATGGGAGTAAGTGACCTAGATCTACTGTGAACCAAATGTCAAAAACACCTCCTCTGCCCTGAGAAGCCTGGTGGACTCCAGCCTGCATCAACTGTGACATCTCAGCGCTGCTGTTGGTCTGTAAACCAGCCTTCCCTATAGCTCTTCTTTACCTTCTAAAGCCTTTATTATCATCAGGTTCTATTCTGGGTGGAGTGGAGTTTTAGTCTCCACAGTGAAACTGAGCAGGGCCACCACACTGGGAGAGTGGTGTTCTGAGGATAAAAACCAACAATGTAGTGCCTTCTGCTTTAATGAGTTTATCTTTGTTTCTCCTCTTCAGAAAATGAAATGCCCTTGCCCCAAATTTCTCTCAGTGTTGGCTTTGCAGGGCTCCTCTCCTCATGTTCTGGGCTCATTAAATTAAGTTTCTGTTGATAACCTTTGGCCAGACCCATCTTCAGGAAGACTCTAATGCATGTTAATAAGCCAGACTTTAAAGGCAGCAAAGATCTCCAGGCCCATGGTCCCTTTCATGCTTCAGCGGCTTCTATGGCAAAAGGATGACATGACTTTTATCAAGGCTTTGGCTACATTCATATCTCATGACATAGATTTTTTTTGAAAGCAGAATTTCAAAGAGTCCTCTTTATCACCATATCTTTAGTCTTTCTTAACAGTTCATATGGATATTTCCTTAGAAGTTGTATAATCAAAGTCATAAAGTCATTTGTACATTTATATAATTTTTTATCTTCAGGGGCTCAGAGTTGGGAGAATTGTGTCTTTAAAAGCAATTGCTGATAAAAAGACCAACTTCAAATCAGCCCTGACCTTTTGTTCAACAGCTCCTCCTGTTACAGAACACATTCAAATAGCTATTTAGATATTGGAGGGGAGAAAAATCCATTGATTTTCATAGTTAGGGGGGTTGGTTGTTTCTGCAGAAAGGATTGGTGCTGAGAGGGGGTTTGGGCCCTGCTTTTCTCAGCCCACGCTCTAATTGGGGCTCTGAGCCCTTATGCCTGTGGGGTGGCACAGGCTGCTGTCGGGCCCTTTTGCTTTTTGTGGCTCCAGCTGAAGGGTTTGCCTGGAACAAAGTGCCCACAGGTATATGAATTTGTCTGGGAGCAGGAAAAGGACAATTTCAAGAGCTCATTAGGCCTGGCATTTGCTGGGAAATAAGAGAATGCATGTCATGGGAGTTCCCATGCTGTCTTAGGATCCAGGAGTTCTGGCTCCCAGGCTCTCACCTGGAAACCTCCCAAACTATGTGCCCTTCTTCTGCTATTTAGAATGTATAATTCAGCAAACTGTTTATTGGGTTCCTGCCATGTACCCGGCACCATGATCTGCACTCTTACATATATTATCTCATTTCATGCTTTACACTCAGTGAGGTAACTGTCTTTATCCATGTGTTATGTAATGAGGAAACAGATTCAGAGTGGTTAAGAAACATACCCACAGTTCGTCACCTGGAGAGTGGAAGAACTGAGACTTGTAACCAGGTCTTTGCTGAGTCCAGTCTTTTCTCTATCAGAGTGTGTCTTGCCTGCTTCTAAAATAAGCAGGTATCCTCTCAACACCCATGGCCTGCAGCCATAGGCCAGAGGAGCATGTGCTTTGGATTCATGGAATTTCTTATGAACAACTGGCTACTCTGTATTCCATCCCTTGTCAGAAAATCCTTACTGACATATCTACTAGGCAGCAACCCAAAAAGTGTTTATAAACTGCCTAGAACTGTGCCTGGCTAATAGTAGACATGCAATAAAGCACTATTATTACCAGCCGCTTTCTGGGTTTATTAAAGAACTTGCACAAAATGCTCACAGTTCCCTTAGCAACTTTGAACAAGTACTAGATACTAACTGGCTTATGATTTATTTTCCTCTTTAACTAGTTAATAATCATTGATTAGACAAACCATTTTTCCACTTAGCATATTACAGGCTAAGCTCTTTACATATTGTTTTATTTAATGCTCTTACGACTTCTGAGGGAAGCATCATTTCCTCAATTTAACAGAGTGAAAAACTCAGAGAGGAGTTTTCCTTTGCTTACTCAAAGTAAGTGGGAGTGCTGAGATTCGAAACCAGACCTATTAATTCTAAGCACGTTGCTCCCTCTACCCTTCTTCTCAGTGATCAACAGCTTTGCCAGGAACAGGCTCTGCTCAGATTCCAGCATCTGCCACAGGGCTCAGAGATTTTTGTTTACCTTAAGCCCGGGGCTTGGGTAGTAGAGTAGTGATTTTCCAATTTTGCTGCACATTAGAATCACCTGGATAGAGAAAACTAAAAAATCCTAATACTCAGATCATACCCCACACAGATGAAATCTCTGGAGATGAGAGCCGGAAATGTGTATTTTTAAAAGATCCCCAGTTGATTCCAATGAACAGCAACTTTAGCAATCTGCTGTCGTAGGCTCTTGGGGACCCCGACCTCTAGAATCCCAAGTCATTTTGGATAGTTGTAGACCAGTGCATATATCTTCAAAACTGCTGGCTGCCGGGGAGAGAAAGGACGGTGCCGAATCTAACAGGTATCCCTCCAATTGGAGTGCAGGCCCATGAATTCGTCATAAGTTCCCAAGCACTTACTCTCTGTTAAAGCTTTAACATTCTGCTGAAGGTGGCTCTGACTCTATCAGGCAAAGCCCAGAGGTGTAAGCAACAGCTGTCTGCCAAACAAAACTGCCCTGGAGTTTGCATGGCAGACCATGTCTTTACTACCATGAGCACCATATATATGAAGAGGCATGTGCTTTCACACATTATTCACAGCCATCTGCCCTGCTCTCATACACAAGTTCCAAATTCTCCTTTCTTTTACCGACTGTCACCATATGGCCTTTGCTGATGATTTATACATCATACCCTCCATTAACCGATGGGAAAGATACTCATGGTAATTTCCTTCCATCAAGTCTCATTCCTCATAGGCTCCCAAATAATTTCACAAAGTATGGTCTTTTGGTTAAGTTGTTAATGAAGCGAGCTCTAATTAACATTAGGGATGTCCTTCATACACACTCTAAGAGAATGGCAAGATCTTAAAAAGCTCCATCATCATTAAATTAGTACATTATTATCGCAGCAGCCTATGTGTGCTCTAACTTTTGATTTAAAAATTATCGTGGTGGGTTGATATGTTATGTTTATCTTCCGCTAATTGAACGCTACCTTGCATTTAATCACGGTAAATTGGCCTTCCCTGTAAATAGATGTAAGGAATTTTAGCGCTTGTTAAATCTCAGCAGCTCTGGGAGTGATGGGAAAGAGTGGGGAGGAAACTATGGAGGAGGACTGGGACCTACCTGGCACCATTAGCCTCCACTATGCAGGGTTTGCTTCAGAGGGTTGAGTTGCAGCTCTCTTCAGGTGTCAGCGATGCAGCTAAATGGCCAAGTTTTTGGTTCTGGGTTGGGTACACCCAGGAAATCTAGAAAAAGGTAGTAATGGCCCCAACCACACACAGATAAATCCCTCTTTGAAATAGAGCAATAAATAAAAGGGCTCAGGGAGATGCCAAACTTCAGAGTTGCTCTTGTCAGTGTCTCTGCAGGAGCTGCCAGCTTGGAGAGCCTGCTGTGAATTTGGCGGTGACAGGAAATGAACAGGTAAGAGCCAGGCTGATGGCCACCACATTGTGTCCAGGGGGAGATGGTTGATTCTCTCTGGAATGGAAAATGGGATCAGAATGGAGTTTTCCAATGGGAGAGGAGTTCGGAATGAAAATGTTAGTCTTTACCATGCCAAAACAGATTTGATTTTTATCTTTAATATAGTCCCTGGTTGCCTTGACTGACTTCTACTCTTCTGCATTGGCTCACATTTGCTGTCTTGGTGGCCATTTCTAGCAGAGCCTATCCATTCCCTAGCCGTTGCTCCTGAACGTCTCTTTTGCTGCAAGCTTTTCTCCAATCAGCTGCTATTTGCCTTGATCCTGTATAACTCTCATACATTTTAAACATCTTAAAGAAATGGTCACCTTTCCATTGGACTCCAGAAATCAGCTAATAATAGTAATAATAGTAATAGCCATATTTATTCAATGCTTATATGTGCCAGGCATGTGCTATAAGCTTTATACATCTTTTCTCATTTGGTGCTTTCTGCAAACCTCTGAGTTAGAAATTATTAGTACTGTAATTTGACTAAGGTCAAAAAGAGGGCGAGTGCACTACTATGAACTCAGGTTGTCTGACGTAAAATAACCTGCATTTAAGGACTATTTTATACTGCCACTTTCAACTGTAAGATGCAATTCTTTCCTCCTCTCAACCTACCCCTTTATCTTATATTTCTTTTTCCTTATTGTTATCACCATCATCAAACATTCGCTAAGGGCTTTTCTAAATAAAAGACACAAGACTCTGCACTAAGAAGATGCAAAATATATAATATAATCATGGAGCTAGAGAGGCTAGTGGCCAAGTCGGGAGGGGGGAGGGGAGTATCATGTTTAATAAATTTTTTTAATTTAAAAAGTCATGCATTTTGACTTTTTAAATGTCACACACTTCTACTCCCAAAAATATATCTTAAAGGAATAATGAGAATTTCAGCCTGAATTTTGTGTACAAAATCTTTATCAAATATTTATAATAGTGAAAAACTACGAACAATCCAAATATCCTTCAATGGGAGAAACATTTCTCAAACTTTTGCAGAAAATGAGCTCCAAGAGATACTTGTTTAAAAAACAGTCCAGAGTGAATACTATCTGCTATACCCTCATTTTGAAGAATCAAAATCCACATGGGACTCTTTGAAGACTTATGGAATCCAGAATAAAAAGAAATATGTTAACTTGGTTTAACCTGTTAATGTATCTTTTATTAGCATCCCAAAAAATTACAGTTAGAAAATACTGAGTTACACAGAGACTTGAATATTTGTATGTTGGAATAGTATGCAGCCGTTAACAACCAAGTTTTCAAGAAATATTCAAAGATGTGGGATTGTGTTCATCATACTCTGATAAGTGACAAAAGTAGGATAGGAAGTTATACACAGTTGGCCGGGTGCAGTGGCTCATGCCTGTAATCCTAGCACTTTGGGAGGCTGAGGTGGATGGACCACCTGAAGTCAGGAGTTTGAGACCAGCTTGGTCAACATGGTGAAATCCCCTCTCTACTAAAAATACAAAAAATAGCAGGGCATGGTGGCATATGCCGGTAATCCCAGCTACTCAGGAGGCTGAGGCAGGGGAATCACTTGAACCCGGGAGGCGGAGCTTGCAGTGAGCTGAGATCACGCCACTGCACTCCAGCCTGGGCAACAGAGTGAGACTCGATCACAATAAAAAAAGAAAAAAATTGCACAGTTTTAATTTCAGTTTTATAGTGAAAAAAGTGGATGGGGGAAAGAATTTAAGGATTAACCAAAATGCTAACTAGTTATTTCCATATGGTAGATTTATGGGTAACTCAAATTTTACTTCCTTTCTGTATTTTCCAAATTTTCTCCAACAAAAACGTTTTATAAAGAGAAAAATGTTGCTTTCAAAAACATACGTAGAGCAATTAAAAAAAATACATGGTGGTATATGCTAAGTGGTCTAGCTGAGCTGGTTCAGATCAAAAAAATTAAAGGAGTTCAGAGGAGAAGGAGAGCTAAGACCACCCGATCTGTATTTTGGCTGAGTCTCTCACATTTCTGCATGAAGTCTTCCTCTGAGCTAAGCCAAACTGTGTTACTTCTCATTTTCTCTATGTTCTCTTCCCATTCCTGCTTCTGTGCCATTGCTCAGACTCTTTCCTTGGCCTGGCCTTCACTTCTCCACATCTGCAGTCCTATCCACACTGTCAGGCTTTGCAGAAAATGCCAATTCGGATAACACCTTCTCCAGTTGCCTCACGCCCTCTCCCTTCTCTAACATTTTTATTTCTTTTATATTGTACCTCTTATTATGGTTGCTGATGTACAATGTCTTATCTCCTTACTCAGCGTTAAAGCTCCTTGAGGGCAGGAACCACACATTGTCCTTTGCAGTAGACTGAAGACACACAGCCTTTCAACACCTGTCTCAATAATTCATGTGCAGAAAGTTTTAACTGAAGTGAGCTTTGAGGGAAGAATAGGACTCAAGTGGAGACAGAGTGTTCCAGGAAGGGGGAGCAGCATGAGCAGGATCTTGATGTAGAACCTGCGTGTCATGTCTGGGGAGAGGTGAGTATGTCTGCTGGCATGGCTGGAGGTGTGGGTCGTGGAAGAGTTGGGAAATCAACCTGGAGACAAGGAATTGGAGACAGATTTTTCTTTTTCTTTTTTTTTTTTTTTTTTTTGAGATGGAGTCTCGCTCTGTTGCCCAGGATGGAGTGCAGTGGCCAGATCTCGGCTCACTGCAAGCTCCGCCTCCTGGGTTCACGCCATTCTCCTGCCTCAGCCTCCCCAGTAGCTGGGACTACAAGGGCGCGCCACCTCGCCCGGCTAGTTTTTTGTATTTTTTAGTAGAGATGGGGTTTCACCGTGTTAGCCAGGATGGTCTCGATCTCCTGACCTCGTGATCCACCCGTCTCGGCCTCCCAAAGTGCTGGGATTACAGGCTTGAGCCACCGCGCCCGGCCAGATTTTTCAAGAAGGGTCCTAAACAGGCTACGAATGCTGGACCTTCTTTTGTAGGAAATGTTTTCATACTTTACCTTGTGCAAGAACCACTAGCAATGCTATCCAGAAGTGGAGAGCCCCAGAGCCTACACTCAGAAATTGTGATTTAGTCAGGGAATCTGGGCAGCTGAGAAGCTGCACTGTTGATAATAATCAGAGGAAAATCTTTGGCAGAGGTCTGAGTGCCAGGCCTGAAGGAGCACGGCTCCACTGGCAATGGGAGAAGCAGAGGGATGCCACAGGAAAGGCAGCGTCATCGTCCTTGTCCTGGGGCATAGCAGAGTGGGGAGAGGGAGAAGGACAGCAGGCAGGGTGAGGCCCCATGCAGCCCCAAGAACATGCAGGAGTGAGGAGTACACTTCAAAGGTCAAAGCTGCAGTGAGCTGTGATTGTGCTACTGCACTCCAGCCTGGGCACCAGAGCAAGACCCTGTCTCAAAAAACAGACAAACAAAAACCAAACAATTTCGCAAAAGCTCCCTGGATTTCTCAGGCTCTGTTTCTCCCTAAACCCCTCAGGTGCTGGAGCATTGAGTCCCTCAATCAGGTAGTATATAGACAGGAGGTAGGGGCCACTCCCAGATGCTGCCCCTTCGTTGATCAGGCACAGCTGTCCTCCGTGGAGAACTTGATCACATTGAGTTTGGTTTTTTTCCTCAGTCTTTGCTTTGGGAGATTGGGCTCCCTTGGTGATGCTTGTGGAGAATTTTCCTGCTTCAATTGAAACAAAAATTCAGATGACCCTGTGGGGTAAATATCCCCATTTCACTTACCATATGTTTCTCCAAGACAGTTATGGAAGATATTATGGGTTTATTTGTGCATTTAGGACATACACAGAAAGGACAGAGACCCAGAATTGCAGGACTTCTCTGTGCCTCTTCCAGGATACGAGTGCGGCATATAGAGGAAAGGGAAGCCTGCTTAGAAACAGGCCCAACAACAGAAGGCTCCAGGTAAAGGTACTGAGGAAGGGGATTAGAAGGAAATAGTTGCTCCTGAGGGGAGCAACTCAGAAGCTGGTTGTATCTGTTAGAAAGAGAGACAAATCTAAATGACTAAAATTTCAAAAGCATCTAAGGCATCCTTGCCCCATCAATGGAGTTTCTTGCTACGGTTATTATTTAATATTTATCTGCATTAAGTTTTTGCTTACCTTTTGCAATCCTCACAGTGATGCCCTGAGTTAGGTAATACTACTACCCTGTGCAAACACTGCGCAGAGAAGGAGACTGAGGCTCAGCATGGTGAGGCCTTTGCCGAGTGCACACAGCTAAGATTCTTGGAGTGAAAATCTGGGATGGGGGTGGTGAATAGAAAAAAAGGGGAAGGATAAAAAACTCTTTAATTAGGATTCAGTGATCTGTGGAGATACTAATTTTTATCTGCAACTGCAATGTAGTACGTCACCAGAAAGGACCAGCCAGGGCTGTTCATCTGCAAACCGGAATGGAAGTAGACACAAAGGTGGGGGAGTGGAAGACAATTAGAGAAGAGTGAAAGATTCTGAAAAATGTTGAAGTACAATAAGCTTTTATTAAATAAAGGTTCTTTGCCTTAAACTCGTCCCCTAGAGTAAAGGAAATGCCTGGGTTTTCACCCCATTGTAATAAAAACAGTTTTTGCATCCTGCCATATTGCGCCTGCTTTATACTGAACCAGCCTCTAGGAGCTGACAGAAGGTAAACTCACAACTGCAAAGGTGTGTCTTAAGATGGCAAAACCCCTCAACCCTTTTGGAGTGAAGTTTATTTTCAGCACCATCCCCATTCTCAGAAGCCCTTGACTTCTGCTCCCCACTGTGTATTTAGGAGATGAGGAAGGAAGGAAAACTCTCTTCTTGTGGGTTAACCTGAGACCCCAGTAGAGCTTCCTAACCTGCCCTCTCAGGTCCATGTTTTCTACTTGAACTCTTGCCTTTCAATCACATAGTGCTCCTCTCTCTCATTCATTTATTGAAAACTGAGTTGTATAAGCCCCAAGCACAGTGGAAGGCATGACAGGGATGAATGAAAAATAGCCTCTGCCTCCTGAAGAGCTTCAACCAAATGAGGAAAATAGGCACGTTAAACAGTTGCAATGCAGTGCAATATATGCTATGATATTACAAGATTCCATGGGGACTCAGAGGAGAGAGTAATTAGCCATGTGCAGGGGAGCTGTGACTCAGAGGAGGATGTCACAAACTGGATCTTGAATGAAAGGAGTTAGGATTGCCAAGAGGAGAGGGGAGAAGTGCCCTTTTTGCAGAAGAAATGGCATATACTGAAGGGATGAGGTTTGAAGGAGAAGGACGTGTTCAAGAGCATATTTTTGCTCATGCAGAATGCTCACTTTGTTATCTGGACATACTCATTACTTAATATCCAGTAGTTGTTTTTATTGTTGTTGTTTTTTGGGGCAGACTTGGCACCAGGTTACCAAAGGCCTTGTAGGATTGGCTCTGTGTGTGTGTGTATGTGTGTGTGTAGACAAGTGAGGGTCATTGAATGGTTTTTCTGTGTTTCATAATTGCTTTTGGTGGGTTTCATAATTGCATTTGCTTATTTAGATACTCAGGCAGCAAAGCCAAGAATGGGTTTTCGAGAGCAAGATTGGCACAGAAAAGTCAGTTGGAGAGGCTTCACCAATCCTTCAGAAAGCAGTGCTGAGGGCTAAGAGGCAGAAAGGTTGGAGAGAAGTGGACAAATTTGAAGAAACTAAGAAATTAAGCTAACAAGAGTCAGTGACTGATTGGATGGGAGGTGAAGGAGAAGTCAAGATCACTCTCAGACACTACAGAAGTTGGGGCTCCCATGACTGAAGTTATGAAAAACTGTCCTATCCATGGATAAAAGACTTGCTTGAGTAAGCAAGGGAAAAAAAATATGAGCCAGGAATTCCTGGCCCCTCTCTCTTGTGTGCACTGCCTCTGCTGGCTGGAACGCTGTGTTTATACTTAAGAGCTCTTTGACACTCTCCAAACCATGGGTTTCAGCAAGACCACCCAGGGGAGAGCTCAGAAAGCAATGGGATGCTGTGTTAACAGGATGCAGAAGTCTCCAGGCAAGAGAGTGTTTATAGTTTAGCTTTGCCCTGCGCTTGATCTAAGATACTGCCTACATTTGACCTTGTTCCAGCTCGACTCTGACATCATCTCCTGGTCCTTATTGACCTTTCCGCTCAGATCAGGCATGGAGGAGGAGGCAGAGGGAGTTGAGTGCCTCATCTGCAGGGGAAAACAGAAAGTAAGAGTGATTTGTAGATCAAGAGATAGCCTGACTAGGGCCACCTAAATTGAATTCCCAAATGGAAACTGGGAGTCCGCTTGAGAATGCAGATTAATTAACTGTGATGTTCAGTTTGCTCGCCATCTGAGTGAACATGATGGACTGCTCTGAGAGCATAGCTTGGCAGGGCTCTGGTGCAGGAGCTGAAAATTCATCTTTCATGAGGAAGCACAGGGTCATGGACTCAAACCAGGAGCACAGGCACCTGCCTTTGCGACCTGGCAAAGAGAAGGTACACAGAAAAGGGGAGGGGTTGCAAGTATTTCACTCTTGGAGTCTATGAAAGAGACAGGAACTGGAAGTAGAGAGTGGGAAGCCCTGGGAGGTTTTTATGCCTGTGATATAGCAGAGCTTGGAGTTTGAAGAGAACTTAGACAACGTTTAGTCTGATTCCTCCATTGTGCAGAGGTCACAAGTTGCTAATTGGCAGAGCCAGAACACAAAACCCAGTCTTTCTGACTCCAGTGGCCTTAGAATATAAGTCCTGTGCCTCCTGCCCAGACTCAGGAAGTGGAGAGCTGAGCAACAATCTGGTTGATTTCATCAGGATCATTGTCCGACCCAAATAATAGCCTTCCAATTCCTCAAAGACAATTATTTTCCTTTAATAGCTGACTCTTACTCCTCTGCCCTCTGAACCTAGTTTTCCTGCTGGAAATCGTTTAGATTATATTCATAATAAGAGGACCAAGTAAAAGCATAGGAAAAGAGAGTATTTTCTCTTAGTTGTTCTGTTTTTCTTTCCCCTAGTCAGGTGGTATTTTCCTGTCAAATGTCAGGGCCTCAAATAGATCAGTAGCTCTCCCCATCTTCCTAACTCTCTGTTACGCAACACTCTGTATATGGGCCTTTCCCTTTCCACACCGTTCATGTCAAAGTTTACCTGTTCAAGGGTTTCTCTCCTCTGAGATCATTGTTATTGTGAAAGAGATACCTAATATCTGCCAAGATGTTTATAATGACCAATGATGCCTTAATTCGATAACTTTCATATGTTTTTTAAAAAATATTTTTGTTTAAAAATCAATATATGATATTGATTTAAAAAGAGAAATAGTACAAAAGAGAATACGGTAAAATGTTAAATGCACACCCCAAACTCCAAGTCACAATTTCCAGGCCAGAAATTATGTATCTTTCCCAAACTAGTTTATGCACACACAAGCATATAAATGTATATTTTAAACACATTTAGAACCACACCATAGATACTCTCCTGCTACTTGACTTTTCCATTTAATGAGGTGTCCAGATTTGTTTCCACATCAGAATATATAGGTCTAGCTTTCCTTTTTAACAGCTTCCTTGTCATTTCACTGTGTGGACGTACTATAATTTAGGATGATAGGCATTTAGGCTGTTTCCATTTTTTTTTCTACTCTTACAAATGATTTTTAATATTCTGATGGTAAAGTACATTTTCTGTAAATACTTTTGCATTGAAGCTCCTTAAACTTATCAGGGGGAAAAGTAGCTCCTCTTATTGAAGCTGGTGGTGCTGGTGGTATTGGTGGGCTCAGGGGCTGGTGTGTCCTGCTCTTTCTGGTGCACGTCTGAGGAAATGTTCAGGGAACTGCTAAGCATCCTGGAAATTTGGTTCGAAAGCCTTTGATGTAATTGTATATTTACTTTGGCAATGGCATTTATTTATATTTAAAAATAAAGTTTCTAAAGAATGAATTGCAAGTAGAAGAATTTGGGGCACTACACTAAACTATTGTTGGAGATGACTTTGAGTGATGGAGTCTTTCCTTATGCTTCTTGAATTAAATTGTTCACTAAACAGTTTAGACCCTGGTAGGTAACTCTGCACTTCCCATTTTGAAACCACACCAGGGACACTCAGTTCACCAATGGGAGGCCAAATAAAAGAGCTCTAAGCTGGGAATAACGACTGCAGGGCTGATGCCTCTGTCTCTTTGTGAATTATACATCATCTTCAAGTCTTTGTTTCAAGATGAGTAAAATGGCCAGAAAACTCTTGCCCCTCTACCAGTTATCATAGAAAATATAGGTAAACTTCTTGGTATTCTAGTCCATGACATGCAGATATAAAACATGCTTCTCATTGTCTTTCTTGATCCTTTAGATAATGGGAATTTAGGAGAGAAAGTTAATTTGGAGATGGAAAGAAAGATGATGAATTAGACTTTGTATATATCAAGTTCTTAAGAGGATTTTTAGGTGTAGTTCTTGGATTCAGGAGTGAGATCATAGTTGGAGCAATAGCAGCAGAAGTCACGGTGGAGTCAATACATAAATGAATAAATGAATGCCTACCCAAATGAATAGAGGAGAGAGAGGGCAAAGGGCATCCAATTTTTGGTCAAAATAATCACGATTTTTCTTGCGCTTAGGAAAAAATATCTTTTTTTTAATGTACATTTGATTCATTGCTTTTATCCCCTGCAGAATGGCTTTATTTCCCCAATAGTCCAGAGGACTGGAGGATTTCATCTTATTTTCTGAGGCTCAGAATCCTAGCATTGCAGTTGTGCTAACTGAATCCTAGGGCCTTAGTCTTCCTCTGATTAACTTTCCGAGTGACTCAGTTTCTCTAGCGTTGGAATCTGCCTTGCCATTGCCTGTTTCTCTACACTTAAATTTCCCCAAGCATGATCCTAAAGTCATCCACATCAGAATCACCAAAGAACTTATTAAAGTTGTGTATTATACTTAATCATTAAAAAACTCTGTAGATGATGACTGAGACTCTCCATTTTTAATTAAGACTCAATGTAGTTCTTATACACAGTAAACAACTATTGTCCCACACAAATAAGGGCTGAAATTCTTATTCCTGTCTCAGACCCAAGACCTTTTAATCATCCCGTAGCTGACTTCCTGTCTACCTGTCTGCTTGTTTCGATCTCCATGTGGAGACTGATGCTGTCTGTTGCCATAGTTTCCAGATAAAGAGTGCCGTCTGCTGGACTGGACTTCTTACTGAGACGTGTAGCTGGATGTATCTTTCTCCTAGGGGCTGGCTCCATCTCCATTAGCTTGTTTTCCTAGGTTCTGACCCTGTTCAATTGGTTCACTTCCCATCTTGCTGATTAGGGTCTTTAAAAAAGTGTAACACTGCAGTCAACATATGTAAGCAATTATTATGTACCATTGTCTCATTTAATCATTGCAACCCCAACAGGTATTATTATTTTGTTATGTTTGCACATATGCTCAAAAGAGTTAGAATATGACTGTTAATTTCCTGCAAGCATATATCATGGTGATCTTTCTTGCCATGTCCTTCTAGATGGTCACATCTGAGTCCTGTCCATCCCATCAGATCCACAAATCCAGCTTCAGGTTGCTTTCTGGGCAGCTCCATAAAAATGCTATTGGGAATTCTTCATAGATAGATAACCAGAACTGGCCCAGGCAAGAAGTTGGCACCTGTGAAATTTGAAATTGATTATGGACTAATAAGGAGTCCTAAGTCAGAATGTCCAGAAATCCAAGTAAGAAGAACAGCAGACAGGCTATTGGCAACAGGGAAGGGTCCCGAGTTGTAGAGCTCTGAGCCTTGCACCAGAACTCAGGAACTGATGGAAAAAGCTGCCAAAATAGTGCAGCTTCCCAGTTCCAGAGTTAGTCACATGGATAAGAGCTCACATCCAGGGATATAGTTATCGGAAGAGCAGTGCACAATGATGGAGGTTTAGAAATAAGTCAAAGACAGTGTGATCAGACTTCAGCCTCCATGACAGATCCATACTGGCCCCAAAGACAACTGAATGGGGAGTTGCAGAATAAGGGGCTGGAGCTCCTTAAATCTCTACTAAGTTCAGTGTCTGTGGGGTGGGGAGAGAGTGTGGTTAGTAGCCGCAGTTACAGAAAGCATCAATAAGGCTGCGAAGACTGGGACCCAGGAAGCCTAGGTCAGATGCTTTGCAGTTACAACAAAGCAGGGTTCTTTGTGTTTTGGAAAAATCCACAGCAATTTCTTGACTTGCTGGGATTTAAAACCAAAATCAATTTGTATTAGATTAGCTGCATGTCATTGTAGGCCAGGCTTTCAGGCTCCACCAGTTTTAGGTAAATTGAATTGGCAATTCAGTATCCTATTCAGGTCTGAGGGTCATGCAGCTGACTCCAGGAAAAACATCAACAACAACAGAAAAACACAAACAAAAAACACACAGATCAGACAGGCAGGAAATGGAGCCAAAGGGCCATGACTTCAGAGGTGCAGACCAATAGCAGAAGGAGTCCCTCAGAGGCCATCTTGTCTGACTGCCTGCTTCCAGAAAGGGCAAGCTCAGAAAAGTCCAGACAGCTGGGAATTTAAACTATGTTAACCGTTTGCAGAGGAAGAGGGCTGTGCTTGATGCTGATTCAGAAATTTCCTGATATAATACTATTGCTAACCATTGCCAAGCACATTCAATACGTGTAGTATTTGACTGTGCTCTGTTACAGGTATCACTTCATTTAAGCATCACCATGTTTGAAGCAGGTACATCATTATCACTACCATGCATGAGGAAAGCAAGGATTAGAGAGGCTGAGCATATCACCCAAGGTTACCCAGCTAGTAAGTGGTAGAGCAGAATCTGAGAATAGTTCTTTTGAGGTCAACCATTTTTCCATGTCACACTGAAATTCAAAGACGGAAGCCTGAACCCCTCTGCATTCCTTGCAGAGACACTTTCCCTAAATCTATCTTTTGTCTTTTATGCCTCTCATCCTTTCAAGAAATTCATTTTTTTGTTGTTTTTCTGTCCAGAAAATATTTTATTTGGTTTAAGATTATTTTAACCATAACAAGTAAATATTTCCTAAACAAAATCTCTCTCTTAAAACGTTGCTCTATCCCATTCCTAATCCCAGGGAAAACCAACTCAACTAGTTGGAGGCCTTTGAACAGAAATTTCTTTATGATACATACAATATTCGGTATGAAATTCACTGTCTTTTTCCTCTCTCCTCTATCATCCCAAGTGCATGGGGAGGCAAGATTTCAGCACTAGTAAATTCAGAGCCTTCTTCTCCCTACTGTCACTGCCCGTGAGCCCATCAGCCCATCCATAGGGACATGTATGCCACTATCGTCAATTATTACTTCTCAGGCACCCACTGGGTGCCCGGCACATCAGAGAAGAAATGAATTGACTCTGCTTTCAACAATCACCCTGCAAACAGCCAAATAATTTTGATGTTCTTCAAACATATTATAATTAAAAAATTACATGCTGGGAGAAAAATTATAAGCATTTAATCAGAAGAAAGGGTCAAGCTGATGCAATTAGGGAGGGAAATGTGCTGGCTTTTATCAACAGAGCCAGTTTCATCACTATCCTGGTGAAAGCAATCGGATTTGAGGCTAAGATGTTTCTATCAAGTTACCTTTGAATTGAGAAAATATAACTCATCTTGTGTGTGCAAAATTGTCTTTAACCTCAGTGCTCCTCTCTGAGGTCACTCTCTTTCAATCCATTTACATGGCCACAGCTTGCTTCCCACTGTGTATCTCAGACCAATGGTGACCTAATACGTAAATGCATTTAAAAAGCAGTTAGCCCTAGTGACAAACTTACCAATACAGGATAAGAGAAAGCCCTCAGATGGTAACCACTGAGGTATCTGCCAGAAAGAAAATCTGTTTGTAAGCTGGAGTGCTTTTCAGAGAGTCGAATCATTCAATGAATCAGAAAATTGCCTGGGTCTGGGAGCCATGAATGAGAGACCATGGAAATCCAAGAAGAAAACAAAATAAGTAAATGTGATTTTTTTTTTCATTGTCCCCTCTAACAGATCTCAAGGCTGGCTATACAGCAACTGGATGTGTAGGTCGCACATGCTTAAAGAAGTCTTGTACTCTCTTCTCTCTGGCTCAAACTGACTACCTATTCTATGAGTCACTGAGACGGAGAGAAACTTAGCTTGCTGCCCTCTTTGGTGGAGGAAGCCTTGCTCCTCCACCCAGAAGCAGGGAGACTTTGAGACAGAGAGAGAGAGAGAGAGAGAGAGAGAGAGAGTTTTTGTGTGTGTGTGTGATTACATTTGTACTCTTTCTCCTCAAGGATAAAGAGGTGACTTAGTGTCCTCTCTCAGTTCTAGTATAGGCAGCATGATGGGGAGAAAAGCATTCCTGGAACGGGAGGTAAGGAGTTGAGTTCCAATCATCAAGAATTGTTTCCCCCCTGGAATTTGGCAATATATTATATATAATAGTAATACTTTGATAATAACAATCCCAATCTCTTTTAATTTTATAATACTTCATGACTTCAAAACTTTAAACTATTTTATGTGAGGCTTATAACCATGTGAGATGGTTAGGCATATATTTTTACATATACTTGTTTTAACCTGAAAGGTTGTTATTTGTCACTATTTAAAAGGTGTGAAAAAGAGGTTTGGGGTAATAAGTGACTTTCCCAAAGTCACACTAGCAGATAGGAAGGGCTCAAACACAAATGAGATTTCCAGTGCTCTTTTCAAAATCCTGATGTATTGCTAGAGGGTAATGATACCTGCCCTACCTTACTCTTGTGGGCCTCAAAAGAAATAATGCTTTTGAAAGTACTTTGAAGAATGTAAACTCACCGTATAGTTTTAAGTTTCTACAGTCCCTGATGGGGACTATGTAGCTGGGTTCAAAACCAGTGACATAAATTCCTAGTTCCACCATACCTGCTGTTTTCTTTTCTGAAAGCAAATGCTAAGGACAAGGCCTCATCCAAAGATGAATTCAGAGAGAGAGAGAAATACAATAAAAATGACAAATAGATATTGGACAAAGACATAAAGTAAACATGGCAAGAAAGCAAATTGCTGCTGCCCTTCTCTGAACAGAGAGAAAATGCTGAGCAATGACCAAAGAGAAGACTCTGGAAGGATGGAGACCAATGCCAGAGATGGAGATGGGATCTCAGAGCATGCTCCAAATTCGCATAGCTTATATTGACTGTGACAGTTTGAGAGATGATGAGCTGGAACTGTTGACAGCTGAAGACAGGAAATGGAAGCAGAAGGCCACCTCTCCCAGGATTATGTTCAACAGCACAGAAAGGTCTGGCCCAGGGATGAGCATCAGAGGAGCACAGAGGGAGTCTATGAGCATAACTGTTTGGACATATGTGTGCATACATATGTATCAGCTGCACACCTAACCATTCATCCAGTTATTTGTATCTTTCCATTCACCTATCATTATCTGCTATGAGCTGGGCACTGGACTAGGTACTGGGGTTGCAACGATGAAAGACAAGAATCCCTGTTCTCCAGAAACTCATGGTCTAGTAAAGAAGAAAAAGAAGTAAACAAATGTTCACTCATATACTTGTGCCACAAACCAAGTAAGGGCAGCTGCTATGGGTGCTCAGATGAAGGCCACCAAAGTCAGAATGGAGTGAGGGTAGGGAAGGGGAAAGAGAAAGGGACTAGAGACAGGAACAGCTCCCGTGAGGAGCATGAATTCCATTACTAGTTACACCACAGCATTTAGGGGCTTGCTTTTAGAATTTCTATGAGACGTTACACAAAGTTTGAACCAGGAGCTTTCTCCAACTCAGCCTGTGCTTTTCAGTAGAAACTTCTCCTTACATTTTGCCCCTGACACACAGAACTCTGCTTTACCAATTAAAGGATTATTATAGTTTTCTCCAAGTGCTCTTCTTTGCCACTACCCACTAGTTCCAGCATCTTCTAAGACTCAGGATTTCAGGGTGTCTGATCTGCCCACTCTGAGCCAGCCTACCCATCACGTCATTATCATCATCTGATCATCCCACTCATGACACCTGTTTTGGTGCTGAGGAAAAGAAGAGAATGTTTTCTGTTTGGCTGTTGACTACCATTTTTTACTTCTGGTCAAAGTCACTCTAAATTTACAGCTACATTTTCTACCAGAATAGCAAAGGGCAGCTGGTTTTAGCTCTAGTATCTCTCTGCTTGCAATGCCTCTGCTCTCTAGCATCTCTTATCAAGAATGTCACTTTTCCTTCCTTTGTCTCTTTTTTCTGATCTAGGGTATCTTTTATGGACTCTTCCTCTGCAGTTTGGATTTCCTATCATAGATTCTGTTAACTCTCCTGTTATGCTATTAGAGATTCATCCTGAGTTCTTTTATACTTTGTCTGAAACTGACTTTCTTCTCCTATATCCTCAGTTTGATTGGCGAAAATTGTTAAATATTCCCAATTCTGCCCTTATGTGGCTCGGTTGAAAGAACTGTCATCTCTGGACTAGTTTAGCATTCTTTACAATACTCTCCTGTAGTCTACTCACATTCATCATATATTGATCTTCAGCACACATTTAAATGATTAATACTCAATATTTATAGTGTAAGAAAATTTCACCTTCTTGTTGAAGTGAGTTGATTATCAGTTTGCCTAAAAGCAATTTGGCTAAAGCAAATTATCTTGATAATCAATATTGTAGTTTGCCTAAAATTCAACTCTTATAAAAACCCTCTTTACATCATTTTAAAATGTCTTATTTTATAAAAACATTTCTGCCACATTTAGTAGTGTTTTAGGTAATTTTAAGCAATTGTCCAAAAAGTATTACTAACCTAATTTTGTATTTTTAATTAGTATGGATTAAATTTGCATCATTGTATGAATGGTAGGATTGTTTGGAATTCTTGTGAATAGTTTTTTTAATATTGATTTTATTTCTGGATACCCAGGATTTTTACCCGGATTTCCTAAAGACTTTATTTTTCAAATTTTTTTCTTCAATAAATATGTACAAAGTCTGCATAAGACTGATTTTTTGTAACTTTTTGTTACTGATAAAAAGCTTCAAATTACCTATCTTTCTCCATTTCTCTATCATGAAGGGAGAATAACATAATTTTCTCCAGATTCTCATCCTCATCCTAGTTCTTGTTACCAGGTGTTCTCTTTGTCATGTGTTATTTTGGGGCCTAGAGTAACTTCATAAAGAGGAACATACTGTTGGCCAATTTGTGGGAATTAAGCCAGATGGACCTGGACTAAAAGTATAAATCACTTAGGGCCTGGGAAAGTCATGAGATCTGTTGTATATGTATTGAGATTTTAAAAAATTAAATTAAACTAAACATTCAAATTCCTTTCTAGGAGAGATTTTTTTAGACGGATTTTTAAAAGCAGGTGTACAAATTATCATGGCTAAATTGTTCCACAGGAACATTTTAATGGGGTCATTTTTGTCCTACTTGTAACATATCAGAGGAAACCTGACATTTGTTTTACTTAAAGCTCTCTTACATTGTGTTGATCTTTCAAGTGATTCTCAATTTCCCATAAAGCATTTTCCAGATTCACCAGGTACCCTGTGACTATACACAGATGAGTCAACTTTCTACAGTTCCTGTTTCTGTGTGTATGCAGTCAAATATATGAGAATTCAGAAGGAATGGTGAGTATATACCGTGGTCATGAAAATTAATCTTTCTGCATTAGAAAAATATTGAATTAATGAGCTTGAAGATACAGCTACAAAAATTGGCACAGTGATTTGTAGAGAGACAGAGAGATGGAAAACGTGAATGAGAGATATAAGGAGGAATAACTAAGACAGTTCAAAGTCTGTATAACAGAAATTCCAGAACAAAAAATAATGGTGATATAATAATCAAGGAAAATTTTCCAGACCTAAAGGAATATAGTAGTCTGCAAACTGAAAAAGAATTTAGAATCCAAAGTGGATACATTAAAAATCCTACATCTAGGTACATTGGAGAAGAATTTTAGAAGAAGAATTTTAGAGCAGCAATGAAAATCTCTTAAAACCAACTAGAAAACCATTAGATCATTTACAAAGAAGTTACAACTATATTGATGCCAATATCCTGTCAGCAACAAAAGATGCTGATGAAATAATGCTGATGAAAATAGTATAATACTGATTCTAAGTTAATTTATAAATTTGATTTAATTCTAATAAAAATTCCTGCTTTATTTTTTTAAAAATTTGATAAATTTATTTGGAAATGTATATCAATATATTTGACAAATAGTTAAGCCAACTCTGAAAAATAGTAAATAATGGAGATTTTCCTTACACAATATTAAGCACCCTCAAAGCCATATAAAATGAAAACCAGTGTGGTGCTACTATAAGAAAAGTCAAATAGATCAATGGAAGAGAATAGAAACTCAGAGAGCCAAGGATACTTGGAAATTTGATAGACAGTAGTAGAGGCACTGAGAATAAATGTGTTGGCAAATGTGGCTCATGAATGAAGAAAAATAAAACTGATTACTACCTGAAAACATATACACAATAAGGACTTCCAGGTCACTTAAAGATTTACAAGCACAAGGTAAAACGATTAATTTAATCATGGTTATCTTTGTGACCTAGGAATTATTGCAAACTATTAAAATTTTAGGAATGAAATTTATAAAGCCAAAAATTGAGAAATTTGATTACACAAATTTTAATAATTTTGTTTAAAGAACGACACCATTGCAAAGTTAATAGGTGACTGATTATATCAAATATACCAAATAATTAATATCTAAAATATATCAGAAACACCTATAAATCCACTAGAAAATTACTGAAACCCAAGAGAAATTGGACAAAAGGTATGAACAGATAATTTACAGAAGACAAACTCATTTATTGATTAGATAAATGAAAATTATTACTATGATATATTGCTTAATATACATCAGATAGGGAACTATTAAAAAGCTGGGCAATTCTAAGTGTTGGTAGAGATGTGAGAAGCAATAGACCAGAGGCATACATAGCTACATTGATAAACCTTACAAACATAGTCCAGGAGAAAAATGTAGTATACAGAAAGAAGTCTAGCACAGTATCATTTATGTAAGTTAAAAATACATGCACAATAATTATTAATGTTTTACAGCAACACATAAGAATTAAATAATACACAAAAAACAAATGACAGTGGAAGTGGGAAATGAGAGTGAGAAATAAGAATAATGGATACATACATTGCATAAATGCATAAAAGAATATAGCAGCCTTTAATGGATTAATAGTAATAGTATGCCATAAACCAAGATGTACTATTAGCTCATTTCTCTGCACTGAGCTTTATTTATTTATTTTTTCTAATAGGGTAACAATTACATGAAGAGAAACAAAATTAATAACTATTTTTAAAAATGAAAGGGGCTAAAGAAAACTATAAAGGACAGAAAAAAAGCATAAAAGAACAAATTTTTTTAAAAAATGGTAATTTGAAAGCCCAAGATACAATGATAGAAGTATGTCAATAAGTAAGAATAACACATGTAAATGATTTAAATGCTCCTGTGAAAGACAGATTTTTCAGAAAGAGAAAAAAATCCAGTTATTTGCTGTTTGCAAGAGACAATACCTAAGACACACGAGACAAAATAATTGAAAGTAAAAGAGAAAGAAAGATATTAGACAGAATGCTTACCAAAGAAAGGCAGTAGTAATAATTTTCTAATTAATATTATTTTAAGTTGACAAACCATAATTTTGTGCATTTACAGGGTACAAGGTGATGTTTTGATACATGTATACAATGTGGAATGATTAAATCAGCTAATTAACATAGCCGTCACCTCACTTGCTTATCATTTTTTGTAGTGAGACATCTAAAATTGACTCTCTAAGTTATTTTAAATATGTGACACATTATTGTTGACTAAAGTCACCCTGCTGTGCAATATATCTCAACACTTAATAATATTTGAAAAGCTTTATTGAGATTTTATTGATGTATAATAAACTGCACACATTTCAAATGTGTAATTTGATGAGCTTTGACGTACATATATACCAATAAAATCATGACCATCATCAAAATAGTGAACGTACCCATTACCTTCAAAAGTTTCCTTGAATATCACTGTAATGTCTCCCTTCAGCCCCTCACTGTCTGGCAAACATCAATCTATTTTTGTCACTATAGATTTGTCTGTATTTTTCTAGAATTTTCTAGAAAATGTAAGAATGTTGTATATAGTCTCTTTTTTCCTGGCTTCTTTCACTCAGCATAATTATTTTTGAGATTGATCCACTATTATTAGAATTATTAATTCATTACTGCATAATATTCCACTGTAGGATATAGCACAATTTGTCTAGCCATTCACCTGTGAATGGGCATGTGGGTTGTTTCCAGTTTGAGGTTATTACAAATAAAGCTGCTAAGAATATTTATATATAAACTTTGTATGGATATATACTTTCAATTTTAGGGGCCAAATGCCTTGAAATGGAATGGCTAAAACATAGGTAGGTAAATGTTTGATTTTTAATAAAATGCAAAACTGTATTTCAAAATATTTATACCATTTGACATTTCAGGTAGCAGTGTATGAAAAGTTCCTTCATTTTCTTGTCATCACTTGGTATGATCAGTTAATTTTAGTCATTCTAATATGTGTATAGTGATATCTTATTGCATCCCTAAGAACAAATGATCTTGAACATCTTTTTGTGTGTGTGTGTGTTTGCCATCTCTCTCTCTCTCTCTCTCTCTATATATATATATATATATTCTTTGGTAAAGTGTCTGTTCAAATCTTTTGCTCTTTATTTAGTTGTTTTATTGTTTTTGAGTTTTGAGAGTTCTTATTGTAAAACAGTTTTGATAATTACCAATACCAAAAGAAGATTCCCATTTTGTGGGGGGTAGCAAAGATCATCATTATGCCAACTACCAGAAATAGATGTCCCTATACTTATGTCCATGGCATCGTGGGCTACTGCTAACGTCCACCATGCATGGGTGACTTACTTGTCTGAGTTTGGTGAGACAGAATACACTCACATGCAACGAGTTAAGTAAAGTGGGTTTATTACTTAAACAGCAAGGGACAGAAGAAGTCTCAGATCCATTGTGAACTGGTCCTCAAAGGCTCAAGAAAGCTGCCCGAAGTGGATGAAGTCTTGACTGTGGGTGGAGCCCCCAAAAGACAGCACACCCCTGATTATATACTTCAGGAACCATGTGACTTATTAAGTGAAGCTTTGAAGGACATCCTACTTCTAGGGGAGAAAGGAACTCTATCCCAGAGAGTTCCTCCCTAAGTTAAGACATTACATATCCAAGGATGATGAATAGGAACAAAACCTAGGCTGCTTCGGGCAGTTCTCCCCTCTCTCAGGATACTACATTCCCAAAACATTCAACAGTTATTCTTGAGAACTACAAGAAAGAAAGAAGAGAAAACTAGGTCAGTCCAAGGCCGCCCAAACAACTGTCTTGCATTTTTATATTCTACATAAATTCCTTCATGTTTTGCAAATATTTTTTCCTAGTCTGTGGCTTGTCTTTTCATTCTCTTAGTGGCATGTTTAGGGCAGATTTTTAAACCTTTAATAAAGACAAATTTAACTATTTTTTTTCTTTTAAGGATCATACTTTTGGTGTCATATATAATAAATCTTTGCATCATTCAAAATTTTTCCCTATGTTTCCTTCTAGAAGTCAATTATCTTTTAAAGAGGTTTCTTAAAGGAAGAAAATCTTACATATTTATCCATTTACTTATAGCCAATTTTAATATAGTCAATTATCTTTTAAAGAAGTTTCTTGAAGAAAGAAAATCTTACATATTTATCCATATACTTATCCATTCCATTGTATAGATTAATATTTTGGTCAAATATCATTTTATTTTTGTCTGAGTAATATCCTGTAGCATTTCTTGTAATATGAGTTTGAAGGTAATGAATTCTGTTCGTGTTGTTATGTCTTTGAAAATCTCTATTTCACCTTCAGTTTTGAAAGATATTTTTTTCTGGGCGGAATCGTGGACTGGTGGTTTGTTTGTTTGTTTAGAATTTTTGTATGTTAAAGATGTTGCTCCACTCTCTTGCTTGCCTTGTTAACTATAAGACATTTGCTGTCATCTTTCTTTCCTTCCCTGTGTGTATCTTTTTCTCCTGTGGATACTTTTAAGATTGTTCTCTTTAACATTTGTTTTAAAAAACTTTAATTATAATGTGTTTTGGTGTCATTTTCTTCATGTACTTTGTGCTTGGGGTTTGCTGAGCTTCTTAGATCTGTGGGTTCATAGTTTTTTGTTTCAGATTTGAAACATTTTCACTATTATTTCTTCAAAGAATATTTGAAAAATATGTTCTCTCATCTCTCGTCTTCCTTAGAAACTCCAATTACATGTATTAGGCATGTAATGCTCAAATTAGTTATTTGATGTTTTGTTCATTGTTTCCTTTCCTTTTCTTTTTGTATTTTATTTTGGATAGTTTATGCTGCTATGTTTTAAAATTCACTTTTTTTTTCTGCAATTCTAGTCTATCATTAATCACATGTAATGTATTCTTTATTTCACACATTGTAGTTTTCATTTTTAGAAGTTCAATGTGTATCTTTTTCATCTTCCATGACTCTACTTACTTTTTGTTAAGTATAGTTTACTTATTGATTTTTTGGTGTAACTTTATGAGGTAGTTGCACAATTTTGTTACATGCAAAGATACATAGTGGCAAAGACAGAGCTTCCAGGGTACCTGTCACCTGAATAATGTACATTCTATCCATTAACTTAACTTTGTGAAAAATATAAAATGGTTATAATAATTGTTTTAATGACTTTTCTGCTAATTCTAACACTTGTGTGCTATTCTCAGTTGGTTTTCACTGACTAATTCATATCCTCATTTTGAATTGCATTTTCCTACTTCTTGTCATACCTTGAATTTTGTTGTTATTTAAAAAAATAATTTCAACTTTTTTTAAGTTTCAAGGGACACCTGTGCAGGTTACTTACAGCATGCACCATGAGTATATTGTACAATGCTGAGGTTTGGAGTTCAAATGATCTCATCATCCAGGTAGTGAGCATAGCACCCAATAAATAGTTTTTGAGCCCATGTCCCCTCTCTCCCTTCTGCCTCTATCAGTTCCCATGCCTATAGTTCCCATGTTTATGTATACATTTGCCCAATGCTTAGCTCCCACTTATAAGTGAGAACATGTGGTATTCAGTTTTCTGTTCCATGTTAATTCGTTTAGGATAATGGCCTCCAGCTGCATCCATGTTGCTGCAAAGGATGTTATTTCATTCCTTTTTTATGGCCGTGTAGAATTCTATGGCATATATGAACTTCTTTTCTTTATCTAATCCCATAGTGGATTCTTTATCTAATCTACCATGGAATTAGATAAAGAAAAGAAGTGGGCACCTAGCTTGATTCCGTGTCTTTGCCATTGTCAATAGCGCCACAGTGAGCATATGAGTGCATGTGTCTTTTTGGTAGAACAATTTATTTTCCCAAAGGTATATACCGAGTAAGGTGATTGCTGGGTTGAATGGTAGCTCTTAAAAGTTCTTTGAGAAATCTCCGAACTGCTTTCCACAGTGGTTGAACGAATCTACATTCCCACCAACAGTATATAATCATTTCCTTTTCTCCAGAGCCTCGCCAGTATCTGTTATATTTTAACATTTTAAACATGTTGAGTTAATTTTTGTATATGGTTTGAAGTAGGCACCTATCTTCATTCTTCTGGATATGATTCAACAGGTATCTCAGCACTATTTATTGAATAGGGAGTCTCTTCCTCATTGTTTATTTCTGCTGGCCTTGTCGAAAATCAGATGACTATAGAAGTGTGGCTTTATTTCTAGGATCTCTATTCTGTTCCATGGATCTATGTGTCTATGTTTTTGTACTAGTACCATGCTGTTTTGGTTACTGTAGCCTTATAGTATTAGAAGTCAGGTAATGAGATGCCTCTAGCTTTGTTCTTTTTGCTTGGAATTGTTTTTGGCTATTCTGGCTTTTTTTTTACTCCATATAAATTTTATAAGATTTTTTTCTTAATTCTGTGAAAAATGACATTGGTACTTTGATAGAAATAACAATGAATCTATAGATTGCTTTGGGCAGTATGGCCATTTTAATGATATTGAGTCTTCCAAACTATGAGCATGGAATATTTTTTTCATTTGTTTGTGTCATCCATGATTTCTTTTAGTAGTGTTTTATAGTTCTCCTTATAGAGATCTTTCACCTTCTTGGTTAGATGTATTCCTAGATGCTTCATTTTTCTGCAGCTATTGTAAATGCGATTGTGTTATTGGTTTGGCCCTCAGCTTGAATGTTACTGGTGTATAGAAATGCTACTGATTTCTGTATATTGATTTTATATCCTGAAACTTTACTGAAGTCATTTATAAGTTCTAGGAGCTTTTTGGTAGAGTCTTTAGGGTTTTTTGGTATAGAATCATATCCTCAGCAAAGGGAGATAATTTGACACCTTTTTCCCATTTGGATGCCTTTTATTTCTTTCTCTTGCCTGATTGCTCTAGCAAGGACTTCCAGTACTCTCTTGAATAGGAGTGGCAAGAGTAGGCATCCTTGTTCAGTATGATGTTGGCCGTGCGTTTGTCATAAATGAGCCTTATTATTTTGAGGTGTGTTCCTTCAATGCTTAGTTTTTTGCAGATTTTATCATAAAGGGATGTTGGATTTTATCAAAAGCTTCCTCCATGTCTATGGAAATGATCACACATTTTTGTTTTACATTCTGCTTATGTGGTGAATCACACTTATTGATTTGCCTATGTTGAACCAACTTTGTGTCCTAGAAATGAAGCCTACTTGATTGTGATGAATTAACTTTTTGATGTACTGCTGGATTCAGTTTGCTAGCATTTTGCTGAGGATTTTTGTGTCTATATTTATCAGGGATATTGGCCTGTAGTGGTACAATTCAGCTGTGAATCCATCTGTGGCTTGTTTTGATTAATAAGTTATTATTATTATTATTATTATTACTGATTCAATTTTAGAACTCAATATTGGTGTGTTCAGGATTTTGATTTCTTCCTGAGTCAATCTTGGGATGTTGTGCGTTTCCAGGAGTTTATCCATTTCCTCTAGATTTTCCAGTATGTATGCCTAGGGGTGTTCATCATAGTCTCTGATGATCCTTTATATTTCTGTGGGGTGTGGGGTTGGTTGTAATGCCATCTTTGCCATTTCTGATTGTGCTTATTTGCATATTCTCTTTTTTGTTTGTTTGTTAATGTAGTTAACAGTCTATTGAATTTGTTTATCTTTTCAAATAACCAACTTTTGGTTTCAGCGATTCTTCATATGGTATTTTGGGTCTGAGTTTTGTTCAGTTCTGCTCCAATTTAAATTATTTCTTTTCTTCCGCTAACTTTGAGGTTAGTTTGGTATTGTTTTTCTAGCTTCTCTTCTTGTCTTCTCTAGGTGTGACATTAGACCATTAATTTGAAATATTTCTAACTTTCTGATGTAGGCATTCAGTGTTATGAACTTTCCTCTTAATGCTGCTTTTGCAGCATCTCAGAGATTTTGGTATTTGTTGTATATCTGTTTTTATTTATTTCAAATAATTTTTTTGTTTCTACCTTAATTTAATTTATTTAATTTCCATCTAATTGTGTTGTTTTGAGAGATCTTCTTGATATTTCTTTCTATTTGTATTCCACTGTGGTTTCAGAGTATAGTTGGTATGATTTCAATTTTTTTTGAACTTACTGAAACTTGCTTTATGGCCACACATGTGGTTTATCTTACACTATATTCTGTGTGCAGATAAGAATGTATATTCTTTGGTTGATGGGTGGAGTATTCTGTAGATATCTATTAGGTCCAATTGCTCATGTGTTGAATTTAAGTTCAAAATTTCTTTGTTAATTTTCTATGTTAATAAACTGTCTAATGCTGTCAGTAGGGCATTAAAATCCCCCATTATTATTGTGTAACTGTTTATATCTTTTGTAGGTCTAGAAGTACTTGTTTTATTATTAATGTGGGTATTCCAATGTTGTGTGTGTTCATATTTAGAATAACTAAGCCTTCTTGTTGAACTGAACTTGTTGTCATTATGTAATGTTCCCCTTTGTCCTTTTTTACTGTTGTTAAAATCTGTTTTATCCAATATGAGAATAATTACCCAGCTCTTTTTTATTTTCTGTTTGTTGATAGATCTTTCTGCAACAAATCAAAGACTCTATTTTGAGTCTATGGGTGTCATTGTGAGTGAGATGGGTCCCTTCAAGAAAGATAGATGAGTCTTGTCTTTTTTTTTTTTTTTTTTTCTAGCCAAGTTGCCATTTTGTGCCTTCTAAGTGGGGCATTTAGACAATTTACATTTAAGGTTAATATTGAGATGTGAGGGTTTGATCATATTGTGAACTTGTTAGCTGGTTTCTTTGTATTTTCTAGTGTGTGGTTGCTTCATAGGGTCTCTGGGCTATGTACTTTACTGTGTTTTTGTGGTATCAGGCATTGTGTTTTTATTTCCATGTTTGGAACTCCAGTAAGGATCTCTTGTAAGTCTTGTCTAGTGGTAATGAATTCCCTTAGCACTTGATTTTCCACTGACGTTGGACAGTCTGGTGACTATATGCTTTTGGGGTGTTCATTTTGTATAGTATCTCCAGGATACCTGTATAATCCAGGTGTTCTCTGGATTTCTTATATCTGGATGTCTACCTCTCTATCAAGATTAGAAAACTTTTCTCGAATTATTCCATCAAATATAGTTTCTAGTTTGCTTACTTTTTCTCTTCTCTCAGCAATGGCAATAATTCACTGGTGTAGTCATTTTACATAATCCATATTTCTCAAAGACTTTGTTTGGTTTTTAAATTTCTTTTTTAAAAAAATTATTGTCTGACTTGCTTAGTTTAAAAGGCTGATCTTAAAGCTTTGAAATTATTTCTTCTGCTTGGTATAGTCTATTGATAAAGCTGTCAATTGTGTTTTGAAATTACTTAAGTTTTTCAATTCCAGAAGCTCTGATTTATTTTTTTAAAGATGTTTATTTCTTCCTTCTTTTCCTGGATTGCTTTAAAAGTTTTTTTTGTGTGTGTGTTGATTTTCAACCTTGTCCTGGATCTCATTGAGCTTCCTTGCAATCCATGCTTTGAATTCTTTATCTGTTATTTCTGCATTTCCATTTTGTAAGGGACTATTGCTGGAGAACTAGTGTGATCTTTTGGTGGTGTTACTACATTCAGATTTTTCATAGTGCCAGAGTTCTTGTGCTGGTTTCTTCTGATTTGGAGATGTCGGCATTTCTAACTTTTATAACCATTTTTATGTGAATGGGATTTTTTCTTTTTCACTTTTTCCCTGTAATATTATTATTATTAAAAAATTTCCCTTTTCCTTCTCCCCACCAGGGGATGTGGCTTTAGAGAATGCTAGGTGGGGTCTTTTGGTTTTGCTTTTATAGCTGTATGCACTTCTGTCAGCAGGTTTTATATTGGGCTAACCTACAAGCTAGTAGATGGTGCTTAAGGGTAAGAGCCAGCTGTGGCCGATGTGGCTGGATATACACTTGATTCATGTTTACTGGGAGAAGCTCTCCGCTGCCTCAGGCAATGAGTTGATCTGGATCTGTGAAGTACACAGTGGTCTGAGTTTCCTGCTCAGCTCTGGAATGACGAAAGGGGTCCAGGGGAGGCAAAAATGCAAGGGGAGAGACCAGGTATGTTCCCCAATGGCAGGCACAAGCACCAGTGTTGAGGGAGAATATAATGAGCAGCCACCGAACACCCAGCCGTGTGTCTAGATGTGGAGCTGGGAAGCCTCCTTGTCCCTAAGTACTCTGCATGGGGAGGGGGTGTGGCCTAAACTGCAAATTCAGGAGACTGGGTGCTTCAGATACTAGAGATTTGCCAGGGCATGAAGTGGGGAAGGGCCTGCTGTACCAAGGTATCTGCACAGGATGGGCGAGGTGTTTCAGGCTGCTAATCCAAGTGAGCTGTTACTCTGAATGCCTGGAGACACGCCTGGGCATGGGGCAGAGAGGGCCCTGCTGCACCACAATCTATAGAGTGGCTCAGGCTTCTTGTCCAGGTGAGTGGGTGCTTTGACTGCCTGGAGAGCTGCATGGGTATGAAGCAGAGAGGTCCCTGCTGCATCATAATCTCTGCATAGGAAGGGTGGGGTGGCTGCTGGTCCAACTGAGTGGGTGCTCCGAATGCCCGGTGATCTGCCAGGCGTGGAGTGGAAAGAGCCCTCCTGCACCAGGATCTCTGTATAGGAAGGGTGGGGCAGCTCAGGTTGCTGATGCAGGCGTGTAGGTACCCCACGTGCCTAAAGCTCTGCCTAAGTGTGGAGCAGATAGGGCCTCATGGCACCAAGATCTCAGGGCAGCAGGCCAAGTTCTTGGAGCCAAGAAGGCTTCCCAGCTCCACATGTAGGCATACGTCTGGGTGCTCGGTGATTGCTGAAGATATTCTCTCGCAGCACACTGCAGGGACACATGCAGACAGGTTCCAGGTCACCAAGCTGGCCCTGGCTGCAAGTCTCATTGCCCAGGAGAAACTGGGCCCAGGTTTGTGACATGGGGTGCAGGGGCACAATTCCAGCACCTACTGCTGAGGTGCTTTCCATAGCTCTGTCTATGGAGGCTCCTACTCTGCTCCAAAGCACAAGTTCCCAATCTCTGGCTTGAGACTAAAATGCCTATGTGGCCACACTGCTGAGTTACCAAATGATGACTTTGTGTGTGCCCAGATTAAAACTGCTCCTGCTCCCAGTCTGGGAAAATGTTTGCAGCTTTTCTTAGTGTCTTTTCCTCTGAGGATCTCCAAGCCTGTCCCCAAGTTAGCTCTAGGTCTTGGGAAAAACAAAGTGTTCTCCCTGGCTTGGGTTGCTTGGATCCCCAGTGGACAGGTGAGTCACAGAGGGTAGCTCTCTGCCTCTCCCATGTTCTGGGGCTGCACGCGCTTTTACCAGCCGAATGTCTTCACGGGGGTTTTTGCTGGTGTTCTCTTCCCCAGGATCTGGGGTGTCCCATTTCCATTTTGAAATAAAGCTCACAGAGTCAATTTTTATGCACTATCTTGCTATTTCCAAGTGGCTGAGGCATGTTAAAAGCCTCTAATGCCATCTTAGAAAAAAAATGAAACAAAACAATTTTTCTTTCTTTTTTTTTTTTTTCTGATGTCAAGTACTACACATTTATTTTGTTGGTTCTTAGATACGTTGTACTCTTTTAAATTGTCTTGAGCTTTGTTCTTGAATACAGTTAAGTTACTTTGAAACAGTCTGGCTCTTTTGGGTTTTGCTTTTAATCTTTGTTAGAAGGGACCAGAGTGGTATGTGGAGCAGCACTAAGGATTCTCTACCACTGAGGAAAGATTCCTTGGAATAGTTTATCCAAAGACCCATGAATCATAAAACCTTCTAGTTTGGCTGGTGGGAAAGGAACTATTCTTTGACCTATGTGAGCACTGGTTACTGTTCCTTCTAATCTTTTCTGAGTGGCTCTTTCTTCAGCCTCAGGTGTTTTTCTCACATGCTTGCACTTAGTCTTCAGCTGAATACTCGAGTGGCACCCTCTAAGATTGCCAGAGTTCTTTTCTGTAGTTCCCTTCTTTTCAGTATTCTCTCCTGTGCACCCTAGCCCCCTGGTTCTCAGCTGACTTTGAGCTCTGTTCTCAGCTGACTTTGAGCTCTGTTTACTCAGGGAGTCTGCCAAACTTTACCTGAGTTCTTCCTCCATGCACCACATCCTGGAACCTCTGTCAAGACCTAAGCTAGACTAGTTGCTCACTGCATTTGTTTCCCATCCCTCAAAAGTATTCTTCATGATCTGCTATCTAGTGACTTGAAAATTATTTGCTTTTTTGTTTGTTTGTTTTTAGGAAGGAAGGTAAATCCAGTCATTGCTACCCCATCTTGGTGGGAAGCAATGGTGTTATCAATATTAGTAAAAGACAAAATAGGCTTGAATAAAAATATTATTAAGAATAACTAAGGTCATTGCGTAAAAACTAAAGAAGCTATTTACCAAGAAATATGAAATCCAGAATCTCAAGGAATTTCTCTCATAGAATCCAAGTTCTTTAATCACAATACAATAAATTTTAAAATCATGAACAAAAAGCCTTATGGAATCTCACAAAATCTTGATATATGATAGGTTACTTTGGGGACATAAAAAAACACACTCATGTTTGAGGATAAAAGGATTAATACTAAGAATATATGAAGAACTTGTACAGATTGATCATGAAAGTCAATGGAAAAATAGGCACAAGATTTAGCAAACATTTTGTAAAATAAGAAACATAAATGTTTAATAAACATAAAAGACACTCATTTTCCCAGTAAGCAGGGAAATGTTAGAGCAACAGTAATTTCACGAAATCTCTAGTATATTTGACAGTTAGAACACATAATTTTTTAACACCTCCCTCCTCTATACAACAATATTATTTTCAGTAACAATTATGAAATGAAGCTGTATGCAGTTTTGAAGGCACTATATAATTCTACATAGACACAGATGTTACATCACTGCCTCTGGTTTTGTTTTGTTTTATAATCTTTGTTGAACTTCACTGAGTCAATATCATTATGTTGGGTCCCTACTTCAAATCTCTTTACAAAATTCATAATAATTATGAGCCAATACAGTCATGATTTCAAGTTCCTCCATGTTCCTGCTAGAACAAGAAAACAATCACAACTATTTATTCTACAGTTTTATATGTACCTAATAGTTTGAATTTGGATCATTTGATAAAAATTGCGTATAATGTTTAATGTACATCACTATCTAATAACTAATGAATAAATTTTAATAAAACCCATTTTTCTTAATTCATACTTTAGTTTTAAAACAAGATGAATAAATTTCAATTTTAAAGACATTGTTCAGATTCAGCATGGCATTTTATGCATGAACTAAAATTGGCACTTGTCAAACAAAAATATTAGACCTCCCAGTTTATACTCTGACTCACTGTTTTAAATATCAAACACAAATAACTACTCCAAGTGGTCACATAGAATGACAAATCTGAAATGACTCAAATTCTCTTTCTTTGCTTTTTCAGTCATAGTGCCATCCTTGTTTATTTCAAATCTACTGTTTAAACACAGGAAGATGTGGTGCCACAGGGATTGCAGATAAGGTTTGAGCAGAAGCCCAAGCAAACATTCAGGCCATTATAGACTTACTTTCAAAATGAAGGTAGAAGCCGGGTGCGGTGGCTCATGCCTGTAATCCCAGCACTTTGGGAGGCCAAGGCAGGTGGCTATCTTAAGGTCAGGAGTTGGAGACCAGCCTGGCCAACATGGTGAAACCCTGTCTCTACTAAAAATACAAAAATTAACCAGGCATTGTGGTGGGTGCCTGTGATCCCAACTACTAGGGAGGCTGAAGCAGGAGAATCGCTTGAACCCGGGAGGTGTAGGTTACAATGGCAGAGATCACCCCACTGCTCTCCAGCCTGGGTGATGGAGTGACAGCCCACCTCAAAAAGAAAGAAAGAAAGAAAGAAATGAAATGAAGGCAGGTAACTGAATCCATGTGTATTCAGGGTTGACTATATAACTGGGAGTACTCCAATTTAACTTTCATGTAAAATATAATGTTTGTTAAAAGACAAGGAACAAATGTGCTCATTTAAAGCTTACACATATATTACTAATTTTTAGTAATAACCGTCACAGGGAAGTTTTTTTTCTCCTGGAGAATAGGATAGATATTGGTAGTTCATTGGAAATGATCCAAAACTGATGACTTAAAGTCTGTGGATACCAGGAGTTAGATAAATGGCTTGTCTGAGAAGAGTCGTTCCACAGCCAAAAGGAACAAGCATAGTCGGGCCATCGGGACAGCAGTGCCAGTGAGCAACAACAGCCACGGCTCTGATGAGCCAGTGACTGCAGCAGCTCTGGCAGAGAAAGCTGTAAAGTAATTAGTGCATCTGAAAATCCATTTAGGCATCTAGTTATATGACATCTCCAGATGGGGAGAGCAGCATTCTGATTCTGAAGGACACATATTTTAAGTGGATTAAGAAAGGAAATTATTTTAAATGTAGGAAGGTATAATTAACCCGAGGACCCTGGCTGCCGTAAGATATTGTTGAGGGGAAGGACTAACAGAAACTCAGAGCCCATTAGGCCTATGGCTGAATACATGGAATGGCCCCATCTCCGTGGGAGTATTGTTCTGTGAATGAATTTTAATTTGTGGGACAACAAAGCTTTGTGGGGACTATGCCCCATGCAGGCTTGTGATCTTTCAGATGAGGACTTAATAAAAGCACCACCTATATGTAGATGCACCTGTATATGTATGCTTAACAAATGGCTATTTCTTTAAGATATTTGGAAATCATCTTTGGCTTTTCATATAGGACTGGAGACAATGTCAGAGCAAAGTTTGCAGAAGTACCAGTTACAGACTACTGCTGGGGTTCCAAAAACCAGGTGTGGAATAAAACACAGTAAAGGGAAACTCTTCCCTGAAGAGATTAGGGACCATTGAGTACAAGGGAGGTTTGTGGCAGGAAATAGAGAGAAAGCCAGGAGAGTTGGGAATCAGAAAGCATACTTGTAAGCCCATGTAGGAGAGCTCAAGGGTTGGAGCAGAGTGAGAGATTCTAGAAGGAAGAGGAAGGAAATGGACACCACACAAAAGGAAAGTAGCTGGGAGCAGTTGGACATCTCAGTCCAGAAGAATGAACACAAATGAGTTCAGTGAAGTTCTCTTAAGATGAGCATCTCTGGGCCAAGACACAGTTGACCAAGGCAAAGGGGATTGTGGAGAAGACAGCAGCCAGTGAGGAAGAGGGGAAACAGGTAGACAGAAGCTGGCCCAGGTGCCACTGGCTGGATAGTATCTTCGTCTATTGACTATCATTATGAACCTTCCTTTACCACTTTCCTTCTATCCTTGTGCTTATCATTGCCTGGCCTTTCATTTTCATCTCTCTGTTTATCTAACAAAGTGAGCAGAAATCTTTATCCATTTTGTTTACTGTGTCCCCAACACCCAACAAAACGGTGCTTGGCATTTGTTGAGTGAATAAATGAACAAACATTGCACTGACATAGCTCAGTTGAGGTGGAGGCTGACCTACTCATGGATCAAGGGTCAGAGCTGACAATGACAAAATCATCGCCAAGCTAATTCAATGTATTTGTGGTACGGATTTGGCCCATTTCCTTTCAAAGTAAGGTGGGAATTGGATATAGACAGGTCTGGGGACTAGGCCAACACACATATGCTGCTCGTTCTCCTTTCTGGAGATATTTCCCCAGGGTTAAAATGTGGCTTAATCCCAAGAAATACTTCTTTTTCCTTTAGGTCTCCTGACGTGTAGATGCCCCGGGAGGATAGATTCTGTGAAGAGACAAATCATTAGATGGAGACATCAATGAGAAAGTCTCAAACCAAATACCTTACCCATTTGCTGATCTGTATTTCATTGCATTAATAGGTACTCTGTTTTCGCAAAAAAAATTGCTGAAGGAATGGAAATCTCTCTGTCTAGCATAGTTTAGTTCTTTTTTATCTCCTTTTTACCCTCAAGTAACACTGGACATGGCTACAGCTGTAATAGTCTGTTTTGAGGTCACCTCATTCTTGTTCTGAGACAAACAACTAGACCAGGCCACTCCAGATAAAACAGGAAAAGCTGTTCTTTTTTCACAAATTGCTAGAGGCATGTTTAATAGAAATCTAAGGAAACCTAAAGAAAGGCTTAGAGTTGTTCAAATATTGCAGGGAAGCTGTAGGTACTTTGTTGTTTTGTTTTATTCTTCATATTCATAGAAAGAATCTCAAATCAGGCAGTAAGAAAGAAAACAAAACTGTAAACCATAGAGAATATAAGAAGTGGTAGAAAGACCCTATTATGGGCATGAGACATAGTAGGATCTGGCAATCTTTGTAACTGCCCTTCAAGGAGGAGTAATATGGGTTTGGCTTTATCCTTTTTACTTTGAAGTATAGTCCCTTCATCGCCTTGACTGGGCAGGGTATCCTGAATGGTGCAGTACAATATTAGTGCAAACAAATCCAAGTCAATAGCTGTGTGACCTTGGGTAAGTCACACAGGCTGTCAATTTTAGTTTCCTTTTCTTTTTTTTTTTTTTTAAATCATTTGATTATTTAAAATTTTACACCAATTGGTCTGTAAGGTCATCTCTGTCCCCAGTAAAGAAAATCTTGTCCTATGTATAAGTCTTATTTTCTTGGAAGGAAACTGAATGGTAATTTAGAGGCAGTGAGATACAGGGGAAAAAAAAGACAAGCTTTAGAGTCATAAAAGCTTGGTTAGAATTTCGACTCTACCTCTTATTTGCTCGGTTATTTTTATGCCTAAAATGAAGATAGTGATATCATTTAAATCACATGATTGTTGTAAGAACTGAGATCAAACACACTATCACAAATGAAAATACCTAGCCCAGACCTTGACATAATGAAGGAGCTTAATAAATAGACAAGAGCCAAGTTGTCAAGGCACTGGGGAGCTGGGCAGGGTGACCACACTGCAACTGTTGCTCCCAAGTCAGGGCTGACTAATGCTGGCCCAGCCCTGGACACCCATGTGGCATGCCCTGACAGAGCAGGTGCACTCCAGAGAGCTCCCTCAAAGACCTCTGGGTGGGGACGGTCTAGAGTTAACAAGGGATCCCTCCAGAGTGTGAACTTCAGGTCCAATCTTTAAATAACCCTTTAAGAAAGTGTTCTGGGAGCAAGGAGGGGAGTTGGTGGGGGAAGGAAGGTAGAGATGGAGAAGAGGGAGATAGGAAAAGCATTTTTTGAGATCATGTTTGAATAAACAAGAACAGAATTCAAAAAAGTAAATTTCTATCAAAAACCACTCAAGAAACATGATGTGAATTGGCCGTGTCTTGTTCAATCGAAAAGTTGATCAGATCACTGCTTCTGTCTGATCAAAAACAAGATGTACACCTGAGAAAAATGAACAGTCTGCTGATGAGTGAAATGGTTTAAAATGGGGGTTTGATTTTTATTAGTTTGTCTTGCTGTGCTTCAGGGGGAGCTTATGCCTTCTCTTTACAATGACCATGGCTCCCCTCGGCTACCCAGGCATGATTAATATTTGAGGTCAGAGTCTGGCCTGTAGAATTCTAACCCAATTTTACATTAGCATTTTTAAGACTTCCAGGCAAATGAATACTCATGTGCACGTAGGGGTTAGATATGCACATGAGTGCTCCAGAAATGAAGGTAAAGTAACATGGAAGGATTGATGTTTGTAACTTCAAAGTCAAGGGAATTCAAAGCTAAGCCCCAAAGAGCTGTGGTGAGTCACCAAGGCTACACTGGATTAAGATACCAAGATAGCCCCTCACCCAGGAATAAAAAGCAGCACTTTTAGCCCAGACAACCTGGAAAAAAATTATTCTGGAACAAGATCATCCCAGATGCTTCTCCAAGCCTCCCAACAAGTAAGAGATGTGCCCACTCAAGCAAGACTTTCTCTGGAAGTAGCAGGTAGCTGGATGCAGGGAGTCGCTAATGGAGACTATTTTGCAGCCTCATAATTCAGGATATTGGCAAGAGTGGACACCGATTTTTTTCCTTCTCTTTCAGAAAAGCTTTCCCCTTTGAACAAAGCCTGTATTAATCAGAACTTCAAATCACACATGGCAATCAATTGAGGCTGTTTAGGGCATTTACAGTAATTGATCTCCTACAAGTTCTTCACAAGTGGATTGCACTATACATATACATGCACTTTTCAAAAAATTCAAAAGCCATTAGGATGTTCTCAACTTCCATCTGACAGTCTGACGGCCATTGACTAGATGTGATCCCAGAAGTGAGCTGTACCAGCAGCAGGGGGCATTTTGATGAGACAGGGAAAAAGAAGTTCCTCTGAAAGAGAGTTGTGAATTCTGGAAATGAGGGTTGAGGAAGGCTGAGCACACTTTATCATCATAATTATGAAAGTTGCCACAATGTACCAGATAATTCACAAGCAGTTACTATATCATCTAATGCTCATGAAACCAAATAAAGATTTCAAAATTCTTCACCCTAAGATTGGACAACCGAGGCTAAGCAGGCAAGTGCTTTGCCCAAAGTGGCATTTAAATAAGTGACAGAATTGTGTTGTGAACTCGAATTTTAGAACAAAACCACTGTGCTCCCACCCCCACTTGCTGTTTTCCATGCCATGTTGCCTCTCATTTAACTATTTGGGTGTCTGTTTCCCAGAAGATTTTAGGGTAGGCCTGCCTTGAGGCTGAACACAGAAGAAAAACATCTTTGATCATATCTAGCTGTGAATTTGTTTTTTGTTTTTTTTTGTTTGTTTGTTTTTGTTTGTTTGTTTTTTGACAGAGTGAGACTCTGTCACCCAGGCTTGAGTACAGTGGCACAATCTTGGCTCACTGCAACTTCTACTCACCGGGTTCAAGGGATTCTCCTGGCTTAGCCTCCCAAGTAGCTGGGACTATAGGCATGAGCCAACACACCTGGCTAATTTTTGTATTTTTGGTAGAGCCAGGGTTTCACCATGTTGGCCAGGCTGGTCTCGAACTCCTGACCTCAAGTGATTCACCTGCGTTGGCATCCCAATGTGCTGGGATTACAGGCATGAGCCACTGTGCCCAGCTAGCTGTGAATTTTTAAGTCTTCCCTTCTTTAGTATGGAGTAGGTGTCTTTGTAGAAGAAAGAGTCCAAACAAAAGCTGATAGGTGTTCCTTCCAAACAAACGGCTGAAAGATGGAGAGTTTGGGAGCGGGGAGCACATGTAAAGCAATGACACATCTAAGTAGGTGAGTGACCTGGAGCAGTGAGAAGCAGCAGCAAGGAAGCCAGTGTTCCCTGTTAGCTCAGATCCAGGGAACACAGGTAGAACCAGGCTGCAGAGGCAGCCACATGCAGTATGGGGAATACAAGTGGCTGAATCATATAATCTTATCAATTTTTCTAATACTGAGCAAAAAACCACTTTGGCAAACATTCTTAGGGAATTCCCCAGCTGAGAGTTCTTCTTGTCCTCACCCAGAACCAGCTGAAATCACTGGGCCTTGGTTCTAAAGTCCAATACCATATTCCTGGTTCTAATCTTTTCTGATTAACAACTCGTTTTCTTGAGGGTCCTCAAGTATCTGTAATCATTCTATGTTACAGCTTACGATATGGATGGCAGATTCATAGGAACTTGATGTCAGAACCTAAGATTTAACCACTACATCATATGGTCTCCCATGTAGTGATGAGCTGACTGTCATTAGACTAACTTCTTGCAGACTTTAAGTCAAATTTTTCTTCCTTCCTTTTCCTCTCTGTCCTCAAAAGACAACCAAATTAAAAAGAAGCATGAAACTAAAAATAGATCATAGACTCAAATATTTAACTTAAAACTATAAAACTTCCAGAGCAAATGTAGGAGAAAATGTTTGTGACCTTGGGTTAAACAAAGATTCCTTAGATATGACATCAAAAGCATGATCGATAAAAGAAAACATTGACATATTGGATGTTCGAAAAATTGAATACCTCTGTTCTTCAAAGGACACTGTTAAAAGAATGAAAAGAAAAGTCACAGAATAAAAAAATATTTGTAAAACACAAAGATATATATCCAGAATATAAAAAACACTGTCCAAACTCAATATAATAAGAAAACAAACAACCCAATTTTAAAAATGACCATTTTTTAAAAAGGATATTAGAGAATGACGTTAAGAAAATGCAAGTTAAAACTGTGGTTGAAATATCACTATACAACTCACAAAATAATTAAAATTTAAAAAGGAATTTAAAAAAAACCCTGACAATTCCAAGTGCTAACGAGGATGCAGATCACCTGGAACTCTCATGCATTGCCGGTGGGAATCCCCATTGGTACAGCTATTGGGGAAAACAGATTTGAACTTATAAAGTGTTCAAGTCGCTAATCATCAGGGAAATGCAAATGAGAACCACAGTGAGGTATCATCTCATCCCAGTTAAAAAGCAAAAGATAAGGATGCAGAGAAATGGGAACTCTCATACACTGTTGCTAGGAATAAATTAGTATGGTAAGTAGGGACAACAGTAGGAAGGTTCCTCAAAAAACTAAAAATGGAACTACCATACGATCCAGGAGTCCCACTACTGGGTATTTATTTAAAGTAAAGGAAATCATGTCAAAGAGATATCTGTACCTCCCCCTTGTCCCACCACTCTGGTTTATTGTAGCATTATTCACAATAGCCAAGACACGGAATAAAACTAGGTGTCCAATAACAGATGAATGGATAATGACAATGTGGTATATATACATAATGGAATGTTATCTGACCATAAAAAGAATGAAATTCTGTCATTTGTAGCAACATGGATGAGCACGGAAGACATTAGGTTAAGTAAAATAAGCCAGAAACAGACAGTTAAACACTGCATATTCTCACTCAGATGCAGAAGCTAGAAAAGTTAATCTTATGGAAGTAAAGAATAGAATAGAGTTTACTAGAGGCTGGGAAGGGTAAGAAGAAAAGGAGGATACAGAGAGATTTGTTAAAGAATACAGAATTACAGCTAGATAAGAGGCATGAGTTTTAGTGTTCTGTAGCACTGAAGGATGACTCTAGTTAACACTAATATATATTTTCAAATAGCTAGAAGAGAGGATATTGAATGTTCCCAACACAAAGAGATGACAAATGTTGAGATTAGGGACATGCTAATTACCCTGATCTGATCACTATACATTGTATATATTGAAATATCACTATGTCCTCCATAAATACATACCATTATTACGTGTCAATTAAAAATAAACCCTGCAATCCCACTGTTGGTTATTTACCTAAGAAAAAATGAAAGCTTAGGTTCACACAAAAACTTGTATGCATATTTTTAAAGCAGCTTTATTCATAATTACCCCAAACTTGAAACAATGTAAATATCACTCACTGGTGAATAAAAAAAACAACCAAAACTCTGGTTTAGCAATAAAAAGGAACATGCTACTGATACACGCAACAACATGGATGAATCTAAAATGCATTATGCTAAGAGAAAGAAGCCAAAATTGTAAAGTTAAATACAGTGTAATGCTATTTTTTTTTTTTTTTTGACATTCCGGAAAATGTAAAACTACAGAAAACTGATCAGTGGTGGATAGGACTGAGGCAAGGGGTTAGGGGCTGATGATGAAGGAGAATGGGGGGATTTTTGGTTGTTATGGAAACTTTCTATATCTTGATTGTGGTGGTGGGTATACATGGATGTACACATTTGTCAAACTATGGAATGGTACACAAAAAGTGAATTATACCCCAATAATAGGAGGAGGAGGAGAAGGAGGAGAAGCAGTGACAGCCGCCAAAGTAGCAGCATGAAATCAAGCAGAGCTCTCTTGAGCAGAAGGAGGCCATCATTGCAAGTTAGATCTGTTAACAATCTGGAGGGTGGCTGAGCCAGCATTTTCACCAAGTATGAGGCAGACTCCTCAAACCTCACCATGGTTTTCTTTTGTCTCACCCCGCAAAGTGTTAATACACATAAATTGTCAATAAAAGGAACTTCTGAGAAAATGCAGACGGGGGCAACAAATAATTCAAAGCATTAGTGCTGCACTACCTGCATTAATGTCTGGTTGTGGAGGGGAGAGCTACAGGTTCCCTGACATTTGCTTTTATAGATAGAACTGGGGTTTCTAGGACCTACATTGGCAAGAGGGAGAAATAAATGTCCATGAACCTGGTCTGATAGATTCTCTGTAACTTAAAGCAATGGCCTCTAAATTATCCATCCCCTATGCCAGGCAAATGCCATTTTATTTTCTTTTATAGCTTTTGACTTTTCTGTTTAAAGGACACTTGGTATTCTTTCCTCCACAGTTGCCAAGTGAGTCGGGTGGAGGGATGAGGGAAACAAGAAAGAAGATAATTCTCAGTATTGCTGATGGGTGAGATGAACAAGATGCAAGAAGCATCTTTGCATCTGCTAGGAAGGGTACAGGCTCAAGGAAACAGGGATGCGATGGGTGGCAAACAAAAAGCTGCCAACTGGGCCATTTGGCATTCTTGGGGAGAAAAATTATAAATTATTTGTTTGTTTGTTTGTTTATTTTTGAGACAACATCTCACTCTTCTCACCCAGGCTGGAGTGCAAGTGGTGTAATTACAGCTCCCTGCAGCCTCAACTTCCTGGGCTCAGGAAAATCACATTTTTAAAGAGGCAGTGTATGAGTGGCAAAAAGTTGGGTCTCTAGAATCAGGAAGATGTGACTTCAAGTCCTGGCTGCTTATGTGCTCTATGACTGCTCCAAGCCCTGATTTCTTCATTAATTGTTGTGGATGCAATAGTTTCTACATTACAGAGCTGTTGCATGGGTAGAACATATAAGTATACAGATCTTAGCACAGTACCTGGCACATGGCTATGCTTAACAGCTATCTAAAGTATTTTTTATTGCCAATTTGATCTTGACAGTGTAGATCCAGGAACTTTAAACAAAAGGCTGAATAATTACCCCGGCAATCCAAATCAGGTATGCAGTCAACCTGATTGACTGACACCATAGCCTCCTTTTGTTTTCTTTTTCCCTGTCACTAGCATGTTTAGGGCTTTACCTATTTGCATACACATTTAGCAAACACAATCTGGCAGTTAGTCTGAATTGCCTAAGTACAAACTATCTTCCAGTTTGATGTTTCTGGGCTTAGACAATGAAATAAAATGTGCAAAGCTCTTCCGGTTACTTATGCTAGACTGTCTCAAGAAACTTGTCTAAATGCAAAAGTGGCTAGCTTCTTTACATCTGCTAGGAGGTCAGGGTGGCAAGTAATACCATGAAGTGCCTACTGAAATTCTCTTAGAAGCTGCAGGGAGCAGGGGTTTAGATATGAGTTTAGGAAATGAGACCTAGAGCCCTAGGCCCCAAACTCTGTGCTAGGGTGCCCTGGGGTGCCGCAGTAAACTCACAGGGGCGTCTCAGGATATTTCTACCTTTCTAAGGAAACACAGTGATACCTGACATCTATCAGACACTGATAGCTAGAAGTAGTCCACCATTCTAGCATTAGATCACTCAGCATTTCTTTTGGTGAGATCACGGTTCTGCAGAGCTAGATTATTGGTGGTTGTGATTAAAAAACAAGCACTATGCAAAAATCAAGGTGAAACAGGAAGTGGGAGAGGTGGTGTTTATCTAATTCCATGGTTTGAGACATCGTGCAGTGCCCGACAGTACATCTATCCCATTAGCAAGTAATTGTTGTTATTCAAGAAGGAAACTAAATGTTATTTCTCTTTCAATTTATGTATGTTATTGTTTTTAAATGGCTACGATGTTGTTAAGACATAAATACCCATGGAGTTTTTTGGACCTAACTATTTAATAAATAGAACTGTTAGGTATTTCCTTTGGCCTGTAGGACTGTGAAAACACTTTCCTAAAACATTAAGGGTGCTGTGAATGAAAAAGGTTTGAGAACCTCTGCTGGAAAGTACCCTGAAGATGCTGTAGTACACATTGGCTGATAGCTGTCCCCCGCCCAAGGCCTGGGAACAGCTAGGTATGAGTATGCTAGATGACCACACAATGTTAGAAATGCAAAAGGCCTTTAAAATCATCCTGGTTAGCACCCTCAGGCTCACAACCTGAGTCCTTGAGATGCCTTGCCCAATCCTGGTTTTCCTGTGTCTGGGTTGCAAGAGGAGGGAGAAGGGAAAGGCCAGTGTGTGGGCAGCAGTGGAGAGGGGCAATCCCTGAGAAAGCAAACAGGGCTGACTCAATAAGAGAAGGTGACATCGATTCACCAAAATCACACACCTGCTGTGTCTTCCCCCATCAGTAGGGTGGGTGGGCAGTGGATCAAGAGTAACCTGAGGGGGCTTTAAGGATGCCTTAACACAGACAATCCTGAATTCCTTATAAGAGAGAGAAAGGATTCTGGCACATGGGGATTATGCTGCTGTGTTCCAGTGTCTGGCTCCAAGAAGCTCTTGCCTTGTTTGTTTGTTCCTCAAGGGTAGGCTGGGACATTCATATCACAAGAAATCACCTCTATCTAAATTAAATCTCCCCTGTCTCAAAGAGGCAGGCCTGGGATCTACAAGGGGAGTGGTTTGGATTTTGTATTCTTGCGTGCTTAGCATTAAGTCAGCATCTGCATCAGTAGTACATGGCTGAACAGGAGTGTCTGTGGCTGTTTGGAAAGGGGAGGTGGGTTGGGGTGGAGGGTGGCGGGGGCTTGTGGCAAGAAAGGCTAAGGATTCAGAGCCCTGGGGCAGGTTGTCAAGGTCAGGTGTAGAGGTGCTGCAGTTTACCTAAACATTAGGAGATGGGCTACCTGTCAGATAATGCAAACTCAGTTATATCTGTAGGGATTCTAGAGGTCAGCAGAGCTCAGCCTGGTTATCTGTTTGCAAGATACAAAGCAATATCCAGATAAATTGCTAATGAAAGAGAGCTATGTAGAGCTCTGTTCAGCCACCTAGAGACTGGTGTATGGAAGAGATGTATTTAGAAAGTTCAGAGCTTAAAGGAGACAGACTGGTGTGGCAGAAATAGTTCTGGTCTAGGAGTTAGGCATTGAGGGGCGTTAGTCCTGTTCAGCTGCTAATTAGCTGTGTGACCTCTGGTAACTCAGTTTGCTTTTTCAGACATCAGCTCCCCATCTGCCCACACACAGGGCTGCTGAGAGGCCAGGGTAACATAATAAATGTGACCATTTGTCAAATGCTTTCTAAGTGCCACGTGCAGTTTCAAGCACTGCACATACTTTATCTCATTTAACCCTCACAGGCCCTATCTGAGGTAGAGATTAACATAATGTATAATCGAAAGTAGAGATGAGGAGGCTGAGGTCATGTTGGTGGAACTCATGTGCTCATCTCTCTGAGCACCACAGCATAGTTGGGAGGCTTAAGTGTTCCTAAGATTCAGATTTAGTCGATCTGGTGTGGGGTCCATACACTTGCAATTTAATAAGTACCTGGGTCATTCTGACGTGAGTGGTTCGTGAAGTCCAGTTTAAAAAATACAATTGTCCCTACGTATATGTGTGGTATTGGTTCCAGTGTACCCAGATCTGCACATACTCAAGTCCCACAATCTGCCTCGCAGAACCCACACACACAAAAAGTCAGCCCTCCATATGTGTGAGTTTTGCATCCTGAGATACTTTATTTTTGATCCACCTTTGGTTAAGAAAAATATCCCTATATACATGGACCTGTGTAATTCACACCCACGTTGTTCAAGGGTCAACTGTGTTTCCCTAAGCCGTATTGCCCCACTTCCACGCTGGAAACCATAACGTGACTTACCCATATGAGGAAGGTGTGGACAAGAGGACACCCTGGAGTTCAGAGGCCATCAAATGTAGGTTGAGAGAGGAACATCAGAGAATGTGTGTCCTTCTGGGCTCCCAGATCCTGGCCATGGTCTCAAACTGTCACCCTTGGAAGCCTATAACATGTGCAGTGAGGCTACCAGGGCAGCTTGGTGGTTGACTTGCTCTTCTGTGCAAGAAGGTAAGTAAGGCCTATGGTTCCTACTTACTCTGTCCATCATTAATTACCTCATTTCATATGTGCAATCATTTTAGGATTTTTGCCTGTAGTATATTCTTTGATCCTTTCACAACCGCTTTATAAAATGTATAAGATTTCCCTATTTTATAGAGAAGGAAATTGAAGTTCTGAGAAGATAAATGCCTCACCTCAGAGGTCTGGTTTCACAGCTGGTAAGTGGTGGGGTGTGGACAGGAACCCCAGTCTCCTTGCATTAAGTCAAGTGCTCTTCTAAGTACCCCATGGCTGTTTACCAATGACTTAGCCCCACCATAGGCACAATGGGGCAACAGAAGGAATGGGAAGCAGCATCCTTGCCCTTAAGTAGTTTATAATTTAGTTGGATGATAGGAGTAATGCAACCAGAGGATAATAGAATGATCTGGCTGACCCAAAGAGAGCCAAGAATAAATGCAGCCATTAAGAACCTTTCATAATCGGGCATATGTCTGTGTTTGTGATTCAGAAACAACACTGACTGCACCACATTCAAAGGTGATATTTCCTTAGGCTGGACAGGATTTAGGTATCCTCTGCTTATAATCCTTCCATGGCTCCCCCTGCTCATAGGATGAAGTCCAGAGCCTATCTCCCTATCCAGCTTCATCTCATGTCATACTGCCCTTCTCTGTGTTCTTACAGTTTCCCTTGTCCAGGGTACTTGTTCCTTGCCATGCACCTGTCCCTTACCTGTCCCTTTCCTCCATCACCTCTTTTTTCCAAAGGCACCTCCATCACCTCACCTTTTCAAAGAGAGGTGACGGGGGAAAGGGACAGGTGCATGGCAAGGAACAAGTACCCGTATCCATTGTTCAGGTCTCAGTTTAAATCTCCCTTTCTCAGAGAATCCTTCTTTCCTATTCCCTCACACTGAGATGGGTCCCCAACCTGTTGTATGGCCACGTAGCATCCTGGATGTTTTCTGTGAAGCACTCATCACAAATCTAATTGAAATTTAATATTTGTCTCCCCTACTTCAAGTTCCATGGGCCAAATACTGTGCCTATTTCATTAACAACTATATCCCTAGTACCCAGTGACTGGCAAATAATACAGATTCAAATATCTGTTGCACCAATGAATGAACTAATAAATGGGGGGACAGGTGGGTGGTTGAAACATTGAATGAGTAGTAGAAACTAAAAGATCTGTGTTTCAGGGATGCAAGCCAGTATACAGTGCTCATTTCAGTTCAGTTAATTTTTACTGGCAGTGTGCTAAGCGAAGAACAAAAAGATGAATAAGACCTGGTTCCTTACAATCAGGCTTATAAAAGGAAGAGATGCAAACAAAAGATAGTAGCGGGGGTGTCTTCTTTTTGAAAAATTGGTATATTTAGCTTTCCCAAAGGTTAGAGCCCACAGCCAAATGCCCATAGTTAAGAATTCTTTCCAATGGCCTGCATTGAACCCCTTCAGGATATAAGAGGAAAAAGGAGAGGTCTTCAGAGAGGATATTTGGAAGGAGGCAAGGTCTCCAAACCCGGTGGCAAGTCCCATGATATCTGGTACTTAATAATTTTTGTTTTGCAGCATTTGTACCATCTGGGAACTTGTTGGAAGTACAAATTTTCAGGCCCTAACCTAGATTTGCCAAGTGAGAAACTCTGGGATGGAGGGACCCAGCCAGTGGTGCTGGAGCTGCCGCGTATAAACCCGTGAAAACAGATGATGCACATTCCTTTCTAATGCTATGGTCATTAAGGTCATATTGGTAGTTTGAGTCTGGCTGTTGTGAGAGTATTTGCACCACAGAAATTGGCAAATGCAAATTAGATCTTTTCTTCCTAAGAAAGCCAATTGTTAAAAATTTACCAGTATTTCATTTGCCCAGAAATCCATGTTTTAACAAGCCCTCCAGAGGATTCTGGTATCTTCTAGTTTTCCCTTCCCAATGCTAAGGGCATCCAAAATTCAGGTTTGTGTAGATTTCATGAGCCTGAGCTTGGATGCCTCCAGAAATTGTTTGTTCCTGGTTATGACATGAGTATTAGCAAGGGAACAACTGTTCCTCCTCCAGGGATCTCATCTCCTGCTCCCCTTTCTTTCACCCCATAAAAAGGAGGATACCAAGGGTGAGAAGTGATTGTAGAATGGCTGTTTTTGTCCCCACACCCAGCGTTATTGAAAAAAGGCCTGATTTGCAAACAAAGATTATATAGCTGAGAATCTCAGCAGGCTAAAAAAGAGCCCCGTTCTGTCTACAATAGCAAATTGTGGCCTTTTTAAAAAAAAAAAAAAAAAAAAAATTCAGAACCACTCTGGATGACAGTGATTTACTGAAATAACCAAATCCTGAATTCTGCCTATATCAGCACAGTGCTCATCACACACCTGCATATGGTCCCTCAGAACAGACTGACATGCATTAAGCAAGGAAAGATGAATACAGAAGTAAACAAAAGTTGCTGTGAGCAGTTACATCTCCCACTACTGCAGAGGGCTGAGGGTGGTGGGTAGAAAGGCTTCTATCTTTTAAAACAAAAAATGATTCATCTGTTTAATCGAATGTATTATTCATTGAACCAGGTATATTGGCTAATGAACCAGATTGTTCCCCTAATGAGTCAAGCAGATCACCTGCTGAAAACATTTTCAATACTAATTCATTCCTCAGCTGTGTTCCATCTTCTAAAGGCAAGGGGTTTAACCTGGGCCTTGGCTCCAGCCCCAACCAAGGCTTACTCATTTTGTGGCCAGTCTTGATCAGAAATAAAGTACGTACTTACATTATGGAGGAGCGAAAACTTGAAATTTGACCACCTGTTTTTACACTTGCTGCCATTGCTACTTCCAGGGGTTGCAATCCAGACCCCAAGAGAGGGTTCTTGGATCTCAAGCATGAACAACTCTGGGGCAAGTCCACAGAATAAGCAGAGCAGCTCCAAGGACTGCTGGTTGACTATTTCTATGGTTTTATTTTATCATGTGCTAAATAAGGGGTGGATTATTCATGAGTTTTCTGGGAAAGGGCTGGGAAATTCCTGGAACTGAGGGTTCTTCCCCCGTTAGGACCATATAGGGTAACTTCTGGCCTTTGCCATGGTATTTGTAAACTGTCGTGGCTCTGACAGGGGTGTCTTTTAGCATGCTAATATATTATAATTAGCCTATAATGAGCAGTGAGGACAACCAGAGGTCACTTTTGTTCCTATCTTGGTTTTGGTGGATTTTGGTCATCTTCTTTACTGCAGCCTGTTTTATCAGCGGGATCTTTGTGACTTGTATCTTATGCCCACCTTCCATCTCATCCTGTGACTAAAAATGCCTAACCTCTTGGGAATACAGCCCAGCAGGTCTCAGCCTCATTTTACCCAGTCCCTATTCCAGATGAAGTCACCTTGTTCAAATGCCTCTGACACCGTCTGTAATAATTTGTTGCCAGGAAATAGAAGTGGGTGTTCATTTCATTGATTTTGTAATACAATACCTGGTACTTAGTTGATCCTTGATAAGGTTTGCATGTGTGGACAGAGAAGATGTGTGTATCAGTCCATTTTCACACTGCTGATAAAGACATACCTGAGACTGGGAAGAAAAAGAGGTTTGATTAGACTTACAGTTCTACGTGGCTGGGGAGGCCTCAGAATCATGGCACTTCTTACATGGCAGCAGCAAGAGAAAATGAGGAAGATGCAAAAGTGGAAACACCCAATAAAACCATCAGATCTCGTGAGACTTATTCACTATCAGAAGAACAATATGGGGGGAACTGCCCCCATGAATCAAATTATCTCCCACCAGTTCCTTCCCATAACACACGGGAATTATGGGAGTATAATTCAAGATGAGATTTGGGTGGGGACCAGTCAAACCATATTATTCCACCTATGGTCCCTCCAAATCTCATGTCCTTACATTTCAAAACCAATCATGCCTTCCCAACAGTCCCCCAAAGTCTTATTTCAGCATTAACCCAAAAATCCACAGTCCAAAGTTTCGTCTGAGACAAGGCAATTCCCTTCTGCCTATGATCCTGTAAAATCAAAAGCAAGCTAGTTACTTCCTACATACAATGGGGGTACAGGTGTTCGGTAAATACAGCCATTCCAAATGGAAGAAATTGGCCAAAACAAAGGGATTACAGGGCCCATGCAAGTCCAGAATCTGGCAAGGCAGTCAAATTGTAAAGCTCCAAAATTATCTCCTTTGACTCCAGGTCTCACATCCAGGTCATGCTGATGCAAGAGGTGAGTTCCCATGGTCTTGGGCGGCTCCACCCCTACAGCTTTGCAAGGTGCAGCCTCCCTCCCAGGTGCTTTCACAGGCTAGCATTGAGTGTCTGTGGCTTATGCATGCAAATGGTGCAAGCTGTTGGTTGGTCTACCATTCTGGGGTCTGGAGGATGGTGGCCCTCTTATCACAACTCCACTAGGTCATGCCGTAGTAGGGACTCTGTGTGAGGGCTCTGACTCTACATTTCCCTTCTGCACTGCCCTAGCAGAGGTTCTCCATAAGTGCCCTGCTCCTGGGCAAACTTCTGCCTGGGCATCCAGGCATTTCCATACATCTTCTGAAATCTAGGTGGAGGTTCCACAATTCTTGACTTCTGTGCACCCAAAGGCTCAACACCATGTGGAAGCTGCCAATGCTTGGGGCTTCCACCGTCTGACATCACAGCCCGAGCTCTACATTGGCCTCTTTTAGCCACGACTGCAGTGGCTGGGATGTGGGGCACCAAGTCCTTAGGCTGCACACAGCACCCCCTGCAACTGGAGAGCTGCTGTGAAGACCTCTGACGTGCCCTGGAAACATTTTCCCCATTGTCTTGGGGATTAACATTTGGCTCCTCGTTACTTATGCAAATTTCTGCAGCCTACTTGAATTTCTCCTCAGAAAATGGGTTTTTCTTTTCTATCCCATTTTCAGGGTGCAAATTTTCTGAACTTTTATGCTCTGCTTCCCTTATAAAACTGAATGTCTTTAACAGCACCCAAGTCACCTCTTGAATGCTTTGCTGCTTAGAAATTTCTTCCACCAGATACCTTCAATTATCTCTCTCAAGTTCAAAGTTCCACAGATCCCTAGGGCAGGGGCAAAATGCTGCCAGTGTCTTTGTTAGAACATAACAAGAGTCAACTTTGCTCCAGTTCCCAACAAGTTCCTCATCTCCATCTGAGATCATCTCAGCCTGGACCTTATTGTCCATATAGTTATCAGGCTTTTGGTCAAAACCATTCAACAAGTCTCTAGGCAGTTCCAAACTTTCCCACATTTTCCTAAATTCTTCTGAGTCCTCCAAACTGTTCCAACCTCCGTCTGTTACTCAGTTCCAAATTTGCTTTCACATTTCCAGGTATTTTTTCAGCAACACCCCACTCTACTGGTACCAATCTACTGTATTAGTTCATTTTCATGCTGCTGATAAAGGCATACCTGAGACTTGGAAGAAAAATAGGTTTAATTGGACATACAGTTCCACATGGCTGGGGAGGCCTCAGAATCATGGCAGGACGTGAAAGGCACTTCTTACTGGTGGTGGCAAGAGAAAATGAGGAAGATGCAAAAGCGGAAACCCCTGATAAAACCATCAGATCTTGTGAGACTTATTCACTACCACGAGAACAGTATGTGGGAAACCACCCTCCACGATTCAAATTATCTCCCACCAGGTCCCTCCCACAACACATGGGAATTATGGGAGTAAAATTCAAGATGAGATTTGGGTGGGGGCACAGCCAAACCATATCAATGGATAAATAAATGAATGATTGAATGAATAAACAAATGTTTTTAAAAATGTGGTCTTACAGATTTTACTTTTATTTGCAGGTCTGATTTAGTTTTTCTGTTAAGAGAGGCAAACTCTACTTTGCCTCTCTTAAGGAACTGCGGAAGTTTTCTGCTGACTTTCTTAATTCTATGGAACCATCAGGGTTACTGCTGTAACTAATATCTTCAGTAACTATGGTTGATGCATCAGGCCGAGAATTTGAAATACACAGGGCACTAGTTTTCCATTTTGTTTGCCTTAGAGGGGAAAAAGATGAAAGCTCATCAGGGTTTTTACTTTCTTGCTGCCAATCCTGAGTTGAGGAAGGTGCTCTTACCCATTATTCTAGCCATCCAGGCCACATTGCTCCCAATTTTATAAAGAGATCCATAGTGTATTAAATCCCCATACCACTCCAGACAGATTGGATTTTCATACCCTCAAGTCTCATAGGAAACTGGGGGCACAGGGGCCATACGGAGCACATGCTCTATGACAGATATTATACTATGGGCTTTACATAAATTAGCTAATTTAATCCTCTCAACAAGGATTGTAAAATATCACATTTTACAGAGAAACAAATGGGTTTGGGGGGAGTTGAGTATTATAACTTGTTCAAGATGACATAGTTCAATAATAACATAACTGAGATTTGAATAGACTTCACATTTTTTTTTTTTTACTTTTCCAAATTGCTTTTTGGTCCTTGAGAATTCTAATTATAGAAAAACACAAAAAACTAATATGCACCTGGGTAAGAATGTGAGAAAGCAAAACTTTAATACAGGTTCAGCTGTGTTAAAAAGCAAAAGTCAGGTGAGCAATGAGCAAGGAATGTTACTGCTGCCTAAGGAACTTAGCGGGTTGTTATGGCTTTGCCGACAAATGATACCACTTCCTAGATTCATGGGCACTTGCTGAGATGCCTAGAGTCCTCCCTGCTGTTGGGCTTTCCTCCTTGCCTTATACCAACTGTTAACAATTTTCCTAGTTACATGATATGACCACTAATCCCATTGTAACTATTACTACTGCTAAAAACTAGCCTCTAACATTTATTGAGTACCTACTATGCTATGAAATCTGAATCAACTTCCTTTTGATTAGTGCTTTCATTGTGTATTTGTTACCATCCTTTGCTTTTAACTATTTAGATCTTTATATTTGATGTGGATTTTTTGAAGATAGCATGTATTTGACTGTTTCCTTTTTATTAAATCTGACAATCTTTGCTTTTCAGTTGTGATGTTTAGACCTTTCATGTTCAGTGTAAATATTGATATGGTCACATTTAAATGTGAAGTCTTGCTAGTTGTTTTCTATTTTCCAATCTGTTATTTGTTACTTGTTTCTTTCCTTTACTGCCTAATTTTGAATTGAGTACTGTATTGTAATTCCATCCTATTTTCACTCTTGACTTTTTAGTTATTCCTGCTTCTAAATTTTTGTTAGTGGTTGCTTTATGGTTTACAATGTACCTTGAATTTATCACAGTCTGTCTTAATATATTATACCACTTCATGTAAGCTTAAGAACCTTTCCAGAGTCATCTTCCATTATTCTCTCTTCAATCCTTTGTCCTATTGTTTTCATACACTTTATTTCTGCACATGCTATAACCCACTAACTATACTATTTTTGCTTTAGACAGCCAATGTCCTTTTAAAGTGAATGAAATAAGAAAAATAAAGACTTTTATGATTACTTTTATTTTCACCATTTCTAACACTTTTTGTTTCTTCATGTAGGTCTAAATTTTCTGTTTGATATCATGATCTATCTGTGGAGGGACTTATATTTCTTGTCGTGCAGTTCTACTTTCAATGCATTCTCTCTGCTTTTGTTGGACTCAAAAAACCTATTTTGCATGTGTTTTCAAAAGATATTTTTGCTGGGTAGAATTCTTTGCTGATTATTTTACCTCCTTGTCCAATTACTACTGAGAGAATGACAGTAAAATTCGTAGCTAAAATTGTGGATTTGTCCATTTTTACTGTATTCTGTCAATTTTCTGCTTCATGTGTTTGTATGATTTGCTCCTAGATTGCTATGTCTTTTGGTAAGTTGACACCTTTATCTGTGGGAAATATTTTTCTCTGATTCTGGTAATTGTCATCAACTTGAAACCTACTTTGTCTGACATTAATATAGCCACATCAGCTCTCATACGCTTAGTATTTGCAGGGTGTATTAGTTATCTATTGCTGTATAACAATATTACCACACACTTAATGACTTAAAGCAAATTGATTTTTCACAGTTTCTGTGGATCAAGAGTCTGGTCATGGCTTAGATGAGTCCTCTGCAAGGTTACAATCATGATTATTGACCAGGTGTTTTGCTGGCAGTTGACTGTAGGACAGAGTCCCTCAGTCCAACAGGATGTAAATAACTGAACTTTGCCAATAACCACTTGAGCTTGGATGTGAATCCTTCCTGTCAAACCTGGAGATGAGAACCCAGTGCTGGCCAATAATAATTGCAGTCTTGCAGACAACTTATCTAAGCCATGACCAGACTCCTGACCCACAGAAACTGAATATTCAATGTGCTTTAAGCCACTAAGTGTGTGGTAATATTGTTATGCACCCATAGATAACTAATGCACTATGCAAACACTAGGCATGAAAGCTGATGTGGCTATATTAACATTAGACGAAGTAGGTTGTCTAGAGACAGAGAGAAGCATTTTCTAAAAAGAAGAGAAGGTATAAGCTGAAGTAAATAATATTTACTCCATGTGTTAGTCACTCTCAATTCCTAGCTGATTGCTGGCAGGAGATTACCCTCAGCTCTTTGCCATATGGGCCTCCCCAGCATGCCTGCTTGCTTCATCAAAGCCAGAAAGAGAGTCTCCTAGCAAGATAAGTGTTCCATGATTACAATGCATAATACTGTAAGTGATATCTCAACTTTGCCGTATTCTATTGATTAGAAGCAAGTCATTGGTCTTGTCCACACTCGAGGGGCAGGGATTACACAATGGTATGAATATGGGGCGTCAGGAACTGTGGAGGCCAATTTAGAATATGCTCATCCCATATGGTACACATTTCTCTGCTCTTTGACTTTCAACCTGTGTCTTTATGTTTAAAGTGTGCTAGTCATAAACAGCATACCACTCACTCTTCCTTTGTTATCAAGTCTGGAAATCTCTACCTTTTAATTGGAGCATTGGTTCATTTCAATTTAACTTAATTATTGATATGTTTGTATTTGTCTATCATCTTGCATGTTTAAAAATTTTGTTCTATCAGCTTTGTGTTACCCAACTCCCCATTTCCTACCATTTTTTTTGGTGAATAACAGCATTTTTAGTTTTCTACTTTATCTTCTCTGTTAACTTTTTGTATTTTTTTTTGTATTATTTGTGTGTATGTATATATAGTTGGGTAAGAAGTTTCAATATGTCTTTTTATCTTATCAGAATCTGTCTTTTAAGAAAATTATACTACTTTTTAAACAATGTAAAAACCTTGGAACGATACACTTCCAATTGCCATTCTCCTGCCTTTTGTGTTTCTTTTATCATCTATGTTACTTTTGCATAGATTAAAACCCCTCAATATATTGTTACAGTGTTTAAACAGTCAGCTGTCTGATTTATGGGCATATTTACCATTCCTCATGTTTTTCATTCCTACAGAACTAGGTTTTTACCTGGTGTCATTTCCCTTCAGCGGGAAAAGCTTCTTTTGCATTTCTTATAATGCACATCTGCTGAAGCCAGAGAATCTAAGCTTTTGTCTGCTTGAACTTGTCTTTATTTTGCCTATATTTTTGAGAGGTATTTTCTCTGGGCATGGAATTCTAGGTTGATAATTTTTGTTTTTTAAATGTTTTTCTTTTAGCGCTCTAAAAGTGTCTTTCCATTGTCTTCTGGTCTGTATTATTTCTGATGAGAGCACAGCTGTCATTCTTATTTTTTTCTCTGCATGTAATGTGGTTTTTTATTTCCTGTCTGTTTTCAGATGTCTTTAAATGTGGTTTTGTTTGTATTTATTCAATAACCTGCTTATTACGGATTCTTGTTTTTTATTCATTTTGGAAATTTTAGCCTCTTCAAACATTTCCTCTGCCCTTTTTTTGTCTCTTTTTTCCCTCTGGAGTTTTAATTACACAAATGATAGTTCATCTAATAATGTGCCATAAAGCTCAAATGCTCTGTTCTTTTTAAAAAATGTTTCCTTTGTATGTTTCATTTTGAATAATTTATATTGACTCGTTATCAAATTCACTAATTATTTTCTCTGGTCTTGTCCATTGATGACTCATTGAAAGATTCTTCATTTCTTCCATGGTATTTTTTTTTTCTTAGCATTTCCATCAGGTTTTTCTTTTTTCATAGAAAGTATAAACTGTCTCTGCCAACTTTCCTCATCCATACTCTCTTGTTGTTCATCTTTTATAGACAATTGTATAACATATTGATCATATAACATGTAACAATAACTTAGTTATCTTAAAGTCTTTCTCTCATAATTCCAACATCTAGAATATCTCCGTGACTTCTTCTGTTGACTCTTTCCTCGGGGGACATGGAGTGGGCCACACCTTCTTGCTTTCTGTGGATCTCATAGTTATCTTGCTTTTAATTTTGAAATAATTTAAAACTTATAGAAAAGTTGCAAAAATAATATAAAGATTTCCAGTATATCTTTTGCCCAGATTCCCCTGATGTTAAGCTCTCATATAACCATGGTACAGTGATAAAAGCTGAGAAATTAATATTGGCATAATACTATCCATTAAACTACAGTCTTTACTCGGATTTCCCTAGTTTTTCTTTGCCATGATCCAATAAAAAATGTTATATTTCATTTAGTTGTAATGTCTCCTTAGTCTCCTCCAATCTGTGAAAGTTCCCAAGCCTTTACTTATTTTTCATAGCCTTGCCATTTTGTATCATGACTTTTGATTGAATGTCAAACATTACTGATAAAAATACAGTAGAAGCCCTTGGTACCAAAATCTGTAGTAGCCAGGATTCTCTTGACTACATAGGAGATATATATATACACACACACACACATATATATTCTATGGGTTCCATTTGCATGATTATATATACACATTATATATTTTTAATATTTAAATATAGATTTAAATAATATATAAATATATAATATATGATGTGTATTAAAAATATATAAATAACTCACATAACCATGCAAACAGAACCAATAGAATATATACATATTTATATCATCATGCAAACAGACTGGTATATATATATATGAGTCACTTAATTAACTCATGCAGTCATGGAGGCTGAGAAGTCCCAAATTTGCAGCCAGCAAACTGGAGACTCAGGAGAGCCCATATGTAGTTCCAGTTTGAGTCTGAAGAAATGAGAACCAAGAGAGAGCCCATTCTATAGTGATAAAAATCATCATGTGTCTCTTCTTTCCTAGGAGGGCCATGTGATTTTTTTGAATTTTGGTTCATTATGGTTTCTGGGAGAATGTTTGCCTCCTTGATTGGATTAAAAATTATAATTTTGTAGGCAAACCATCTCTTTCTTATGGTTCAAGTAGCGCCAACATTTTCTTGTGATTTTCTATATCTCACACAGAATTTGAAGTCAATCTTTGTCGTTTCAATCCTCTACATTTTTTTTAAGACACAGAATTATCTAGAATATTCTGACTGACCCATTGGAGGTTTATACATTTTGGTCCCCTATACTTCTAACTCCTTTATCCATGAATCTGGTTTCTCCTCTACCTCGCATCAACAAACATCAATTATCTTACTGGCTTCTGTAAGAAATCAACTTGCATCAAACTTTTAGTGGAAATTCACTAACATTTTAAGTGATCATTTGGAAGAAGGTCATTTTATAAAACCTTGTCACTCCATCATCTTTTCTCTTCCATTCTCCTTTCTCTTCTCTCTGTTCTTCATCCCCTCCCACCTGACCTCACTCTGAAGATGCAGATCACTTTTTAGTTTATGTTCCCACACTTGCACACTAAGGAATCCAGTAAAACAAAGTACCTTCCATGCAGCAGGTCCTATCCTCTTAAGGAAACAACCAGGTTTATAATTGCAGAATCTTCTTGTTATAATATAAAATAAATCAATGTCTGTATTCCAAAACAGATTAGATTATATGACTCTTAAGACCCCATTGACCTTGATATCATATAGAAACGTAGCGGTGGGAAAGGAAAGAAGAAAGTTGAAAAGAAAATCAACATTTATTGAATGGCTACTATATATTCCATCGTAATAATAATAACACTTCTAAATATTTATTTAATGTTTGTTAGTTGCCAGGCAGTCTACTATGCATTAATATGAATTACATAATTTAGTATTACCTATGGGATAGATCCTATTATCATCTCCATTTTATAGATGAGGACATTGAGGCTTGGAAAGATTAGGTTAATCGCTCAGTCATCCAGATAGTCATTAGTAGAGTACAGAGTAGGAGCTGAACCCTGGCTAGTCTGACTCAAGAAGCTCAGTGCTTAATCACTAACACAAAAATGCCGAGCACTTTTTGTACACTTTTTCACAATTCTCGCCACCCTCAAAGGTAAGTACTTTACCTTGTCATTGCACAACTGAGGAAGCTCAGAGACGGTAACACTGATTTGCTCTTGGTCACACATCCAGTAAGTGTCACGGAGCCAGAATAAGACCAACCCTGTGAACCTCCTGAGGCTCTACTCTTTCCATGGTACCTTTGGCACTCTGGCTGGCTGCTGTTTACATAACAGGTGCTAACACAGCTTTGCCAGAAGGGAAATCAGTTTACTAAGAAATTCTGCCATCAGGGAAGAGGTCAGAGATTCTGGGCTAGAACTTAGGGGTGTGGCTTCTGAATCTCTGTCATTTTATTTACCCCTAGAGAAATAGCTTCTTCTTTTTTTTTTAATCTCAAAGCTGATGGGCAGTTCTTGCTCTCTTGTGACTCTCTTGGGACAAATCATCCGCTGACAATGGCCTTGGATAGCAGCTGCAAGGAGCTGGAGACACAACGGCATGCAACTAAGTCAATACCAGCCATGCTTAGGCTAATGTAACCCTGAACCAGACCGGCAACTGTGGAATGAGCAGCTGAGTGTGCAGTGACAGTAGGTGGGGAAACAGATGTACCTTGACTGGAGTCAGCAGAACATCTGGCGAACCTGGCCCATTGCTTCGTAATTAATCTTGGTGTTGAATCTAATGACACGATGAGATTGAAAAATTGAGCAATGTGATTGGACACATTTTGATAGTTTAATTTTCAATAACACATGGTCAGAGCTTGTTCACATAATTACTAAATAGATTAATATGCCAATATCTCTGACCAGCTGGAAGGGAAAGATTTAGGCCTTCAAAGATCTCTGACGGGCCTTTAAATTAAAGCTGATGTTCTGGAGAGAATGAAGGTGCAGGCCTCCTGAGAATATGAAGTCATATCAGGGCTAGGGATGAAGGCCTTGAAAACAATGATTCTTGTTATTACCTTAGAAATAAACCTTCCGTGAGTTGCCTTCCTGTGGAATGTCAATTTGTCTGCAGATCTACTACATCATGAATTATAGGAAAGTTGGTACCTGTCATCCTCCCATAAGCTGTGTGAAGTCACTAGTACTATGCTCATGTTAGAGGCCAAGAAAAACCTCGTGTAAATGAATCAACAGTGCCAGAGGAATGGTACAAATTACCTCCTGTGTGTTGTGGTCTCCTCTATGAGGCTGAGTGTTTCGGATGCAATCCAGTTGCAGTTATCTGCAAGACCTGAAAGAAGGAGGCTAAGTTTCTCACACTTATAATCTTCAATCTATGCTCTGTAGCACGTAGGAGCCAGGTAGCTGATATTATTTTCCCTCATGGAAAGAAGAGGGCAAAGGTTTGTCACTGAGAGAAGTTAGGATGAGAACCAAGGCAGGGTCGATGGGGCAGAAAAGCAAGGAAGTGGACCCTGCAGTCAGGTTACCTGGGTTTCTTGATAAACAGGGATAAGTTAACAATGATAGGCCTGTTTTCTCATCTGTAAAATGGGGTATTTGTAGTGCCTATGTCACAGTGAATCTCTGTAAAACACTTAGAATAGCAAGTGACACACAGTAAACTTTGCTAAATGCTAAGTAGTTTAAAAAGAATGATCCAAGAGGAAGGCTGTGGGCTATTTGGGGTTAGGGACTGGAGGAAGGTGGTGGTGTGTGGGGTGATGTATTTTTGTGAGGAGGTGGAGTAGGGTAGTAGGTGTACACGAGCAGGGAATCATTGATTTGAGTTTCAGAGAGGGTGCTTAGGAAATAGGAATCAAAGATCAGGGCGGAGCAGAGTTAGAGTGGGGAGACTTTTGACTATTTTTCCACTTATCATGCCTCCTTTGTTCAGGGCCTTGGAATTCACACCGACACTCAAGCCCCTCTAACAATATCTGTTCATTGACGGTCAGTGGACAGTGGACCTAGTGAGGGCAGTTAGAGAGACTGTGGCTCCTTAGGACAAGGGCTGGGTCTTATTCATCTAACTAGCAACTGATACACAACATATTAATAACTTTTGGTTCTACAAATGAAATTTTGTAGCTTTCTATCACTTCCTGGCTTTATTCCTCTTCCCTTTTTCTTGGAAGAAGGAGCCAGCCATAGCCGTTGCCTGACAAATGACCATCAGTTGTTGAGAGAAATAGCCTGTCCAAGCATCACTGACAGGCACGTTCTTATAGGCCTAGCCGTCATCCCCTGCAGCCGCAGCATGGACACACTAGCCCCAGGAAAGCAGGCTCTTGTTTAGACTGGATGGCACCTGCTTGCATTGGAGGGGAGAGTGAGGATGTCTCCCAGCCCTGAGGCCTTTCTCGGGGTCCGTGGGAGGGGCTTCAGACAGTCCTGCCAAATCCAAGTCAAGCTGTCAGTAGAAGGCAGGGCTGTTTTTCTCTCTTTGCCCCTTTTCTCTTGGCCCTCAGGGCTAGAACTGCTCAGCACTCACAGCACTGTGGACACTTGAAAAAGCTTTCAGGGGAAAATGGCAAAAAAGTGAAAACAAAATTAGAGGGAGAATGAGGCTACCAAAAAGAAAGATTCACAACACCACCCACCTTCTGCCTGTGGCCTTCTCCTGCCTTCTGCCCCCCTCCCCCGGCCTCTCCCTTTCTCTTGCTTTCTCACATACGCTTCAGAAATCAAGGACTGTCATCAAGGCCATTAGCGATGTCTATTCTGGGGATGTACAGTACAAAGCTTAAACCTGGTATTTACTGATGACTGACAAGTGAAACGTTTTAGCTGTCTGGGTGGGGATGTGACAGAGAGCCAGGAGAAAGTCTGTTCCTGTTCTTCAATTTGTTAATTCTTTAAAAAAAATGTTTTAAGTGAATTTTGTGCTTGGGGAAAGAGGTGTGATTGGCAGCCCCTGGGGGTGGGGGCCTCGAAAGAGATGGTGCTGAAATGGGGGCTGTCGCTTAAGAACCACTTATTGTCTGCCAGGTCTTTCATTTCTGCATCACCTGTTCAAGCCCTTGGCAGCCATATAGTAATGATAACAATAATGATTGGGAGGATGATATCACTTGTGTCTGCCTCTGAGGAGGTCAGGCTCCATGGGTTATCTGTCCCTGGAGAAAGAATTTATTTCATGGATTTCCACCTATCTATGAGAAGAGGGCAGAGTTATTTTCTTCCCCTGGAAGGAAATTCAATTAAATTCAACAAACATATATTGATTTATTGAGCACCTACTATATGTGAGAAGCTAGACCCTGTGCTGTCAATGGAGGGTCTACAGTAAGCTATAAAGACGTGGTGCAAAGCTTAGAAAATAATGCAGGAAGGAAAAAAAGAGGAGGAAATATGTTGAGTAGCAATGAAGGGCGATGCTAGACTTTGGGGTCAAGAGAGTCCTGGGTTTGAATCCCAGCGTTGCCACTTCCAGGCATGTGGTATGGGGCACACTGTTATCTTTAAGCCTCAGTCTCCTCCATGAGGAGGTGGACATAGTCATAGCGACTTGGTAGAGATTATGTATATCAAGCATCTGCCAGAGTCACTGCTCAGTAAATGTGGTGCTGTTATCGTATGTACCATATGCCAACTCACTCCAGAAAGTTGCAACTCCAGAAAGGCTGGAAAATCCAGCCTTCTGCTCAAAAAAAATGTTTATCTTCTGCAGCTTTTGTAGGTCTCTAAGTGCTGCCCACTGCACATGTGGGTGACTGACCCCATCTCTGAGGTCCACCTCCACAGCTCCATGAAATATTCAATGTCGATGTTATTTGTTGACAGTTATTAACTCTGCCTCATGTTCCTCTTGCCACAGAGAGGAGGTGATTCATTAATATTTATTCATCTTGATTTGCTTTGTTTTTCTTTTTTTTCAAAAGCCCATTTCAGGATTTATGAACTAATTTTGTAGAATGCATAACTCATGCTCTGTGTGTTTGGGCAGCCTACATTGCCTGGAACAAAATCCTTCCAGGGGTGTAGAGGGTCAGGGTTATTACATCTCCAGCTAGACTCTGTTTAATCAAATCCTTCTGCAAAGGCATTTAGGAAAGGCCTTTGCCTCTCTGCGTTAAGAGCCTCTGTGTTGTCTTACTGTGGGTGCAACAACCAACCTGTCCCTATCCCTGTATGTTCCCAAAGCTCTTTCCTGGGTGCCAGAGACCCTGACAAGGATTAGCAGCAGGCTCTTAGCTCATCCAAGACATGCACAGCTTCCTTTGGCCTTGCTTGCTTCCAGGCGCTGAAGATATTTACGCCAGAAATGGTGCAGCTTGACCTACAGGGACTTATTCCTGTTTCACGGAGCCCTCAAACAGCACTCGTGCAGCCAGACAGACAAATGCATGAGGAGATTGGCTTCTAGCTTCAATGATATAGACCCTTCCTTTCTCCTTTTGGCTGTGCAGAGCTCCAGGACCTCTGCATCAGACTCAGAACATTCTGTGAGGCCAAGCCCTGGGTGCACAGGCATGTTGCACATCTAGAAGCCCGCCAGCGAGCGCCCCCGCCTTTCCTGGCTGAGCTGCTCTCTTTCCCAAGAACCGCCTCTGTTGTCAATGCTGCCATGCAGGCAGCACCCCTGTGCCACATCTTAAGTTAGATGAGAAAGAGTCATATTTGGGGAAGGAGAACACATTCAGCATCTAAAGGACAGGTGTTTTTCAACCTACTCTTGCATATCCTTGGGTGCTGGCATGTGCTGCAGCCGGCAACACGCATTGAGTGAGGTTCATCTGAGGGTAAGTTAAAGTGGAGTCTGTCAGCACGCACAAAAGGATGGAAGGGGATTTGGTGTTTCTATAGCAATTATGGGGGGAGAATATTGCTGACGAAAATAAAACCTGAAAATGTGCCCTTGACATGTGACTGCTTTATTCTCTGCTCTCAGATAGGAAAGGAAGACAGTTTGCTCTGTTTTATTCAGATTTTTTTGAAAAGGGAGGCAAACTGACAGACAGGCAGAGACAGACACAATGAGACACAGAAGGAGAGTTGGAGTTTAGGAAGAGAAAAAGATTACAAATGGGCAACTAACCCAGAGGCTGCAAGCCAATCTCCCCCGCCCCCCACGTCCCCCGGCCCCCAACCACCTTTTCTGACTTCTTATAAGGAGTTTGCATACCTCTGCCTTTCCCCAGGAAGCATGGCTGGTTGTAGCTGGACCTCTATCCCCTGGCATGGCTTACCTTGTTTTTTATTATTATTTTTTAATCCAGTATTCGCTGGAGCTGTGCAAAAGGCTCCTGAAGGCTGGTATGCATGGAGGGCAGTGCTCCGGCATGGGCTTCCCCAGGACCCAAAGCAACAATGCTGCTCAAGATGGGAACAGAGTGAGGGTGGAAGCAGGGTTGCTTTTCACCCAGCGTGTATTGCAGCCAGCTGGCACACAGGAGGGAGACCCCAATTTCTGTTTTAAATATCCATATTCCATCAGCAAGTCCTGATTAATTATTTCCTATTCTGTGTAAGAACCCAGTAGGCAATAGGGAGGTACGAGGCATGATTGTTATCCTAAGGGAATTTTCTGGCTGGTAGAGGATGCAAGGCAACCATCCATGAAACAATGAAAAGTAGTATCAGTATACCAAGGAATATCTAAATAAGGTTACAAATGTGATAGAAAAGTAATGTCAATATACCAAGGAATATCTAAATAAGGTCACACATGTGATAGAACCAGAGAGGAGCAGATGATGAGGAAGGCTGGAATACACAATGAAGTCTTCACGAAGGGGGTGGGGCTTGACTTGGGCCTTACAGGGTAGACAGAATTTAGAAAGGTGAGAAAATACCAACACGGAAAGGAACGACATGTGCCAAGGCATTAAGGCATGAATGACAAGAAGAATTCATAATGCAGGAGGGAGGTCAGGAGGTCTAAAGAGGGTGGGAGTGGTCAGGGATTGCATCTCTTAGGAAAAAAAATTGTTAAGAGATAATAAGGTGTAGAGAATTATTTCCTAAGTGCATCCTGAGAACCCTAGCCCGGCAACTTGCACTATGAAGGGAAAAGGGAGTTCCACATTTAAATAGGCTGTATTTCTCTTTCCAAGATTCACCATTCCTATTCTATCTGCATTTTTAGGGCTCTGAGAAGTCATATTATAAGGAAACCCCTGAACTTAATTTAATTTTGAATTTTTTAAACATATCTCTCTCTCTCTATATATATATACACACACACACACATACATATTTATGTGTATATATATACACACACACATATAAAAAACACCAATACAATATCCATTACGAAACCTTGGAACTTAGTGTTTTGTGATCCACACACTGGGAAACACAGACACAGGAGTCAAAGTCTCAGGATTTAAGCTCATATCAGCTGTTGCCAGCTGAGTAACTTATTAGGAGAGGAAAGCAGTCATATCACTTAACATCCACCCCACTTGATTGTTGTCATGATACAGTATACAATGAGCTAAGGTACACCAAGTCCTTAGCATAGAGCCTGCCCTAGAGTACACACTGAATAGGAGGTGGCTGCTTGAGCCAGTGCCAAGTGCTGCAAGCACAGTGGAGTGACTTTGACTTGAAGCAGGAAGAAATCAAAGGCTACTGAAAAGTTTCAACTAGGGTAGCCCACTGTGAAAGCAGTTGTTGATAAGGTGCATCTGGAAGGAGTGGCAGGATGGATTGCATGGGGAACAAATCAAGGTTTATGAAGGCATACAGGCAGAGGGTCCAGAATCCAGCCAAAGCTGTACACTGATATTTTCCAAAGTGAAGGAAGGAAGCGGATAAGGGCCAGGAAAGAATCACCTCCACGCTTCCACATAGCCAGGCGATTACGCTGCAGCTGCACCTGGCTACATGGGGTCTGGAAAGTGTGGCTTCTCTTCCATGACTCTGATGTGGTGAGAACCCCACCTCCCCAGGGGCTGGTGCATTAAGATCCAGCACAGATTGTTGCTGTCTCTGCTCTCACAGACATCAGCTCGTCATCAGCTTGGCGAGTGATTGACAGGGCCTAAAGGGCAGGCATGTCCTCCTGTCTTGTCATGCCCTGCCACGCCACCCTGGTGCCCACCCCTTTCTTGCTCCTTACACCTCCTTTCATGGGCTGCAGCCCAGGTGGCCCAACCTGCTATCATTTACCTGGCACTTGGGCCACTGAGGTAGAGGTAAATGCAGATGTGTGTCTTTTCCCTGTGGCTCATGCATTCTCTCTTTCTCTTCCTCTCTCTCTTTCTCTCCCTCTCTTTCTATCTCTGTCTCTCCCACTGTGTTTATCTTATTGACTTTCAAATTCAAAAACAACAAACATTTACTGGGCACTTGCTTTAGGCCAGTCACTCTGCTAGGTGCTTTATTTATTTAGCAAACACTTAGGTAGCATTTACAATATTGCTCTAAGTACATTTCAAACATTAAATCAATTCTCCTGATTTAATCGCTTGGGGTAGTTGCTGCTGTTATTTTCATTTTTACAGATAAACTGAGGGGCAGAGAGGTTTAAGAAACTTGCTCAGTGTCACTTAGCAAATAAGCAGTGGAACTAGGATTCCATCCCAGGGACCTGGCTTTGCCGTTTGTGCTCTTAACCACTCTGTTTTACTGCCGCTGTCCCTGTAGGGCATTATAACATTCACATCAGAACATGTGAATTTTGGGGGTATTTTTGTACTTAGGAAAAGAGGGAATCCAAGAAAGGATGACTTGTCCAAGGTCACACAGCAGCGAAGAAATGGCAGAATAATAAATCTGAACCTAGGTCTTTTGTTTCAAGTTCAGGGCTAATACCTCTCCACAGGCTGGCTCTTGTCTTCTGGCATAGTCCTGTATCTAAGAGGGAAGTTGTGTAGGGAGAAGCAGGTTCTGCTGAAGTTAAGGTGCAGCCCCAGAGGCTCCACTTCCAGGGTGGAACTGCACTGCTCAAGCTAGTGAGATGAGGGAGAAGGGGCAGTTCAGGCAGGTGCCAGCTGGGGCGATGCCAGGCCATGAGGTCTGTGTGCTGAAATTTGCTGGTGGGCACAGACAACTCCTGTTCAAGCTCTCTCCACCCTGCTGGGAGGGCAGAGAAGACAGCCTGAAGTCTGAGAAAGGGAATCCATCTGGGAACCCATTCGATGTGCAAACTGTAGTATGCATATGAATTTCCTGGCTTTGTTAAAGGCAAATTCTGATTCAGTGGTCTGGAGAGGGGCCTCAGCTTCTGAATATTTAGCAAGTTCTCAGTTGCGGTTGGTGCCACAAGTGGGGATCTCATTTACCAGATCTCCTAGGTGTTTGTTATCTATGGGTTTCTGGGTCTTTTTTGTGGGAGGTCAGTGGTTGTGGTTTGCAGAAGTCTTGCTTGGTGCTACATGCCCTACCCTTGCTGCTAATTCTGGGAGGGCGGGAGGAAGAGTAGGGATTAGATCTGAAGGAAACAAGGGTCAAGGGCATCATGCTTTTGCCCTGCCTATTTTCTAGGATGCCCTGTCCTTCGGCTCCAGTCAAAGCTTCAATGCCCTGCAAGGTTTCCCTGAGACTCTCTTCCTCCAAGCACTTACTGACCAGGTCAAGCCCCCAAGCATCTCTCTCCACAGCAACACTGCATTTGACTGCTCGCCATCTGTCCTTGCTTAAAATGGTCTCAGGTTTATTCTGTAATTGGCCTCATATGCTTATGTTCCCCCTGTCTGGCTAGATGATATGAGCTCCTTGTTCTTCTATCCTCAGGCCTAAGATATTGCTTGGTACCTAGGATGAGCTAAAATGTGAAATAAATAAAATAATGAATGAAATAAGACCTCTTTAAAACTTCTATTTCTACTGAGAGGTTCTCAGAGGGAGGCTCAGCTACCGCTTCAAGTTTTAGGTAAACGTTTTTAATCCACTTCTTATTTCAAGGGTCTTTCCCAGTGGCCTCAATTTTGGGGAAAGTGGGTGAAACGGGCTGGCTGCAGAAACTCCATGGGGCATAGGGAGCAGCTAGGAAGGCTTGTGAATTCACTCAGTCAGGAGGATGGAAGTCTGAAACCTGTAGCCAGGAGGGCTCCTCAGCCCAGCCCAGAGCCCAGCAGCTTGCTCTGCCCTTGGCTTCTCATAGGTCATTTGTCAGTCTCCACACTTTCCATAATCTCCTGCTCACATTCCTGTTTTATTCCAAGCCTGTGATCTTAGTTTCCCAATAGCATTTATCAGATCCATGAAATTGTGCCCCCATCCCCATTTCCTGAGGGGGAGGCTTCAGTAGAGGGAAATTGGGGAGATAATAAGTTTTCTTGCTGGCTAACCAGTTGCCTGAGGCAAACACCAGCAGCCCTGGGCTCCCAGATCCTGCGGTGATAGATGCTGGCAACCAGGCTGCTCACAGCAGAGTCAGTGCTCAGGAGGCAACAGGCAAATTGCATTCTGTTTGCTTGCTTTCCCTGGGCAGTGTTTCTCCAGGACCCCTGGGGGCTTAGGTAGATGTAGCTCTGAACCCTTGAATGTGATCCAGACCTTATTTTGCTTTATTTTATTCTCAAATATTACCTGTCTGGGGGGATAGGTTGTCTCTAATCTTCTCCCTTCCCTGCTGCCCATCTCTGCTTTCCCCAGGAGCAGAGGTGGGAATACCTTCAGGCATGTTGGACATTCTGCCTGTTTGTCAGGCTTTCCGTTCCAGTTATGGCGAATGAATTTATATTGCAACAGACAGGAAAATCCAGTGTCTGGTTATAGTGATGGGGTTTGGGGAACAGTTGCTTTTTCCTGGGCCAACACTTCATTGCAAGTAATGCTCAAGACCCTCTTCTAAAGCATAGAGGGTTTTAAGGTGCGGCTACAGGATGCCCTTCCCATTCCTGACCTTCCCTTTTACCTCCCAGACTCCTGCCTTGCTTCCCTAAGCTCTGCAGCTGGCCAGCCTCTCCACTGCCAATCCATGGTGGATCCCTTTTTGCAGGTACTCCCGAGCTCACGTGCAGCTTTTGAACAGCCCCTTTGCATTCATCTCCGTCCAGATTTCCAGCTTGACGAAGGCTCAGATGAAGAGTTCCAGAGAACAGATGGGAGGCTGTCATTACATGTTACTGATACACGGAGCGGCTTCAGCCTCATGCATGCCAGTGTGCTCAACCACACTCGTAATTCTTCCTCTGTTCCCCAGCCTGAGCCAGGAGCTCAGCCAGTTTTGGCAAGGAGTGAGAGTGTGAGCTTTCTAGGGGCATTTATATAAAACATGCTAGGATTGACAATGAGTTAGGGAACAAAACCTTTCTTCTTTTATTAGGGGAGAAAATATTGTGTTTCTCTAATTACCTTGTGAAAACTAAAATCAGAAGTCAAAAATTTACTAGCCTAACTTGGGTGACATGGCAGTTGGTTCATGCAGGAACCTTCTGGAGATTGTTTCTTTGTCTAGGCACAGAGCTCCCTGACAGCCACAGAATATACTTGGTAATGAATATTCTAGCAGGTTCTACAAGGTCATGGCACTGAAGAATCAAAGTGGGTCAAAGGGATCTTTTATGTCAGCTTCCCTTATTTGTCAGAGGAGCACAAACATTGGCCAGAACAGAGAAATAACTCGTCAATGACTAACTAGTAATGAAACTGGGAATTTAACTCAGGTCTAATTCAATGATTTTTCAAGAAAGTACAGTGACCTCAGATTGTATAGCAAGGGATTTTCTTTTCTAGAAGTAAGGAATGGAGAGTGGCTTATTTGCAAAACTTTATATGAGAGCCCAGAATTTTCCTTTATGCCTAGGATGGTTTAAAAATCTCATAGGAAGAAGGACATCAGTTATCTTCTGGGCAATCTCATACTTATAGTTAAAACAATTAACTTTGGCCCTCTTTGAATGGTCTCAAGAGAGATAAAAACAAGTTTTCCTTGAGCTTCACTTCTGCATGAAACTTAGACCTTAGGCCTTTGCAACCTTGATAGAAATAGTGAAGCTGAAAACTCTCCCTTGAAAGTTGGCCCAAGATCTGGATTTTTCTTTACTTATCCCATGAGAAGTGGAGCTGTATGCATACCCTCAATACAACCTCTTCCACTGTTCTAGGAAATCCATCATGTGACTCTGGAAATTTGAGACCCAAGCACTAATCTGTTGTGGAGATGATTAAGAAGCATTTGCTCTGAGGAGTTAGGCTGTGACCTAGTAAAGAGCTGTTGGCCAGGCATGGTGGCTCACGCCTGTAATCCCAACACTTTGGAAGGCTGAGATGGGTGGATCACCTGAGGTCAGGAGTTCGAGATCAGCCTGGTCAACATGGTGAAACCCCATCTCTACTAAAAATACAAAAATTAGCCAGGTACGGTGGCAGGGGCCTGTACTCCAAGCTACTCGGGAGCCTGAGTCAGGAGAATTGCTTAAACCAGGGAGGCAGAGGTTGCAGTCAGCCAAGATCATGCCACTGCAATCCAGCCTGGACGACAGAACAAGACTCTGTATCCAAAAAAAAAAAAAAAAAAATAGAGTTGTCTGTGTGGTAAGCAGAGTTGTGACTCCTCATGCTCCTTCCTCTGAAGAGATGTTTGTTTTCTAAGGATGAGTTTAGACTGAACTATGCCCACAAATCATTGCTTGTTCTGAGAATGTCTGTGTGCTTGTTTGAAGTGATGCTTGCAGGAGATGGAGAGCTCAGGCTTGTGAGACAACAGGAAGGAGCTGCAGGCAGAATCTTCACCCCATGCCAGAGAAAGGACCATCAAAAGGAAATGATTAGGAATCGAAAGAGCTCAGCCTGGACTGTTCTGTGGTTTGCCCACTGTAGCACAACAGGAAATTGAACAGACTAAACTTTAAGAAATGCTGAGAATGAAGGATATCATGAAAAGGAGATAAAAGTCTGTTGCAGATTTTCAGGCCTTAGGTGAGGAAGGCCTGGGATGGGCAGAACTGAATGTGAGAGGGGATTACTGTGGAAGAATAGGTTGGATTTGGTAGCAGACAGCATCTAAGGGATTAAGGCAAGGGAGTAATTCATATTATCTCCAAGAGTTTGAGCCTGCTTACTGTGGATCTACAGTGCCATTAACTGCATAAAGAAATTTTGAGAAGGGGAATCCTTTGAGGTCTGCCTCTACACTCAGTGGTGGTAGAAATTCTCCTCCCAACAACACAATAGCTACCACCTATAGATTGCCAAGCCCTTCTCGCAAATGCATGAAGGGAGGTATTAAATGACTTACTGCCTCAAGATCTTTATCTATTTTTCTGTGGGTTCACCTTTAGTTCCCAGGAGAATTTTGCGTTTTTAGTAAAGTAGCCATGCAGAGACAAGGTCTGTAGACTGGTGTGTGGGGACACAAAAGGCAGTGAGCAGATAAGAGCTGACAATTGCTATGCCAAAAACAGGAGAAAGGGGAGACATACTTCTCTTTATGCAGCAGAGATCTTCTTTGATCAATTTACATAAATTGATTTTTTTTAAAGTTTGAAACCTTTCTCCCCATTATTCTTATTTTCCTCTCATATCAATGAATGCATCTCAGTTTGATTTTCTATAATCAGTGGCTTGCCATGAGCATTTCTATCCTACAGTTTAAAGACCTGTAAATAAACACTTTCGGGTACTCAGGGGAACAGATGCTGAAAGGCGTTCTTTGATAATGTGCGTGATCAACGCTTAATACATCTTTTTGTAGCTTCCCATTTTCATGAACACAAGTCTTCCTAAAGAGAATTATTTCTAAAGTAAAGGACTGGTTCCTTCTGGAAACCCCCATCTAGCTGCCAGCACAGGTTGATGGCTGGGCTGGGCTTTGTCTCTCAGGCTCCTTGACAACAATGGGCTCTCTCCTCACTGGGCACTGACCAGCCACTGGGAACAATGAACTCACGCACCCTTAGCCAGCACCAGGAGTCACTTAGTCCTGCTTTTGACCTTGCCTTTCAAAAGCTGATCCTTATTAACCATCAGGATGTGGTGGGGAGTTGCTGAGACAATCCTCAGCAGCAGCAGGGTGACCCCCGAGTTGTGTCTGTTCTGAGACAATATAACCCCTAAGCTCCAGGACTCCGAGGGTAGTGATTTAACAAATCATGTGTTTAAACAACTGATGGCATGCCGCTGTTGGAGGGGTCTTTGAAGCACATTTCTAAATAATGGGGGAAATAATGAACACCTCTCACAAGGGTATTTAAATGACATACACATTAGGAGGTTGGGGGGAGGCTCTTCTCTTCTTGCATAATGAACACTTTTTCCTATTCTTTCATCCTGTTTTCACTTCATGCTTCAAAAATAGTTGTTCAGTGAGCAGACCTCTGAGCACTTTGTAACCAGAAATAGAAAGACCACCGATGGCCCGTCACCAGCCTTTCTGAGAGGTCCCAGACTCTCAGATGCCCTGAAGCAGGCAGAGGAGTGAAGTGGAAAGCCCAGAGCATTCCTGCTCCTAAATCCCCTTCCTCACCTGCATATTCCCTTATTTAAGACATTGCTGTCAGTAGATGGGAGGTGGCACAGAAAGCTGCTTGTGGGCAGTGACATTTGGCACATTGCAGTTACCCAGATTATGTTCTAAGGAAAATATTAGCTGGGAGAGAATGGGGCACAGGATTGGCAAACTTTGATTTCGTGTTGTGGGGTATGTGGGAGTATGGAAGGGAACAGGCTTGTAGGACTAATTCCAGGTTCTTAATATAGCAAATCTCTGCCTACATCTTTACCTAGTTTCTCACGACTCCCCATATCCGGCTTGTTCCCTAGCATCATGCTGATATTCTTGACACACACTTATGCTGGTCCCTCCCCTAGACCTCTCCTACTTTGCCTGTGTATCTTCTGCTCTGCCCTAGTTACTTCATGAGGCTGGGTCACGGTACCACTTTTGTTGGTCCTAAGCAATTTGGCCTTTGTGTGCTCTTCTTCCAAAAAAAATGTAAAATTCTATTTTATAACAGCACTGACACGAAGATGCATGTAATGTAGACTGAATTCATTGTTATCTAGCCATTATTATTCTAATCTATTCTTATTTTAAAAGAAATTAAATTTAAAGCATTTGTGTGGGCCACGGGCAATGTGCCTACCATGCCTAACAGATGTCAGCGCTGCACCTGAGAGGCCTTTCTGTGTTCCCCGCAGGTTACGCACCCACTGTCTGTTGTTCTCATTAACTTCTCTTTAACATTGCACTTGCCACACTCTACTGTAGTTTCCTGTTTGTGTATTTGCCTCTCCTATTAAACCTGCTTCTTCTTGAGAAGAGAGAACTGTTCTGTGTTCATTGTGGAATGCTGCACAGTTCACCCAGGGCCTAACTCATAAGTAGCCACTCCACATATCCACATTGTACTGAGCAGTTGACGAAGACAGAGCTGTGGGGGCACTGTCCTGAGGGTTTGGCCACAGCAAGGAAGGCACTGGTCAGCAGGAATGGTGCTGACAGGGTGAGTGGGTGGGAGGGTTTTGCAGATTTGCCTTGCCTGTTCCACACATTAGCTGAGGGCCAAAACTGCCCACAGGCAGTCATAAACTGGCTGTGGTGGTCAAAGCAACCTGCAGATCTGACAGGAGGAAAGGCTAAGCTCCTCTCTGACCAATGCGGCTTTAGTGCCCTAAGGAGATCACCTTTTGGAGCACAGCAAAGCAACCTTGCCCGTGAGCAGGGCCCTGTGTGCCCACATAAAATGGAGAAACAAAAACAACACAATCAATAAACTTGAGCAATTTCATAAGTATGGTTTGGGGTCAGTTTGGCTGGAGGGTAGAATTTAATTGCAAAGCTCCTATGTCTCTACTGCCTGAGGGTAGAAATTGGAGACAGAAGAATGGGAGACTCGAATGTTGATTATTAATAAGTCTTGAGGGTTGAGGGTGGAGGAAGACCTATGAAGACTGAGGTTAAAATGATGCAGATGAAGGCATTTTAGGTGAGTGGTTTGAATTTATACATTGCTGCTTCCAATGGCCCCAAACGGAAAGAGAAAGATGATCTGCGTTGCATTTCAGAATTTGTTCTTATAAAAATGAAAAGCCCAATAGGGTATTGTGCTAACAACCTACTAGAATACCATTTGGCATTAAAAGAAAAAGAAGTTTAAGATGTAGTCCCTACTGTCCAATAGCTTGGAATCCAAACTGGGCAAGGCAGGTCATGTGTGAATCTCTTGTTGAAAATGACAGAGCAGAGCGAAAACCACGTAGACGTCCGGACTGAGTAAGCAAAGAGCAGGTGGGCAAGAGAAGTGAGAGGATCCAGGCTCCCCTGCACAAGTGGGCTGGGCTGCCGGGACAGGTTTCTCCAGCTGGCCTCACGGAAGGGTTCCAGTGGGACTAATGGATGGTTGCTAAATCTGCGTCTCCAGATCTAGTCATGTTTCTGAGCCCAAGAACCAAAATTCAATCAGACTTTGGGATATGTTTTCCACAAAAGACCTTTGTCAACTAAACAGACCTGACCGTTCCCCTCGAGCTCCTGCTGGTGTCCCTATTTCTATTAATGGCAACTTTATTACTTAATCAGAATCAGTTTCAGCATTTTTTCTGGCTCCATCCTTTCCTGTATGCTCTATTTTAATTGGTACTCTGGCCCCGAAGATTATTTTTTTCACAGTTTCACTTAAGTCAGATCTCGTCTTTCCTACTCACAGGCCACCCCCTTAATATCATTTCGTGTCACCTTCTTCTGGACCATTGAAATATCCTCCTAATGGTTTCTTCTTAGACTTGTTTTAATGTATATACTGGCATTAGAATAATTTTACCCACATGGTCCTGACTGAACATCTGCAACAGCTGTTCCTGGCCTCCTAAAAAAGAGTCTTCATTCAGGCATTCTAGAAAACTGATTGAGAAGAAAAGGCTTTGGTGTCAAACAGGCCTAGTTTGAGCCCCAGTTCAATTACTTAGCCGTGTGACATTTGCTGAATTAAGCACTCTAATCCTGATTGTTAAAATGTAGGTATTGTGTCTACATCATCATGTTGCTGAAAACATAATAGAGGCAAAGTGCATAGCACAGTGCCTGGGATGAATAAGTGCTGGATAAAGCAGTTATTATTTTTAGCTATTATGATGTTTTGCTTCTTATCAACCTGACTACATCTAACTTTAAAATGACCCTGATGTGAATTACCTCACACAAACCTATGTTCTTACCAAGTGAGACTCTTCACTTGCCTCCTGCAGGGGAGGCTCTGAAATTCATTCTGCTGCCACAGGGCTGGCATGCAGGATAGCCGAGTGAGGACTTGGCACCACCTGCTCCCTGAGCACAGCCTGCCAGTAACCCACACCATTTCCCAAGCCACAAATTCAGGCTTCTTCTTCAGTCCCTGGTTAGTGACGAGCCTCTCTCCAGCGCTAGGACCCTTCCCTGAGTCCCAGTAAGATGGGCTGCCCTTGAAACCCTGCTCATCCTGGCAATCTGCTGTATCTTCCTTGCTGGCGTGTGGATGTCTCTGTTTCCAACAGGAAGGGCTATCCACACTTGAAACACTGCTACGTGGAAAATTCTGAGTATGAAGCAGCATAGAAGAGTGGTTAAAGTCATGGTTGTTGGAATCAGCGGAATCGGGTCCCATTTCTGACTCCAATGTGAACTGGAACAATTTATTTAATCTTTTACTTACTCATCTTTAAAGCAAGGACAATCATGCCACCTTATCCTGTATTCTTCTAAATGCAGGGCCTGCTAAACACACCTATGGGCTTACATAGGCATGTGATCCCAGAAGAAGGAACCTAAGCCAGGGGAGGAGTGAATCAGGATAGGAGGGCAGGTAATGCAAGGAGGAGTTATGGATTTGGATACTGCACAAGAGACTGGTGCTCAATTCCATTGGAATTTCAAAGCAGCATTATGAAATCCAAATCAGAATGAGCTGTCCAGGGAACAAAAGGAGAAGCATTTATCCATTAGCTTCTGTCACCCATTAGTCAAGGGTGATCCCCACTTGGCGTTAACCACCGGCACTTACAGGTTGCACTTGTGTGCGTGCCAAGCTGCAAATCAGAGAAGCTCTAGGACAGGAAATGAAAGGTGCATGGTGAGACTGGAGGACATGCTGTCAGGCTGTGCCTGAGCAAAGCTGGTGGAGGCCTTTGCAGGCGAGTTCTGCAGAAGTGACTGGAGCAAGAGACAGAGCCTAGAGATGCCTCTGTACACATTCTATCTTGCAGAGCTGTAGTTCTCATGAGGAAATATATTAAAAGGTTAAGTTCCCACAGACATATAATAAATACTTTCTTACTCAAAACTCTCCCATGGCTTTTCATCAAGTTAGAAAAAGAATTTAAAGTCCTTGACCATGGCCTCCAACTCTCTATATGATCTGGACCTGAGTTACCTTTCAGACTTCATTTCTTACACTCTACCTTTGGCTCTTTCCTCTCCATTTACACCCTGCAGGTTGGACCACAGGCTGCCTTTCACTCTAAAGTGAAAAACACCCTAAACTTGTTTTGGCCTCAGGGCCTTTGCACTTTCTACTGCCTCGGCCTAGAATATCCTTCCCTTGATATTTGTATGGCTTTTCCCTCCCTTCATTCACAGCTCTGCTCAACTGTCACCTCCTCAGAGAGGCCTTCCCTGACCAGCCCATCTAAAATAGCACCCCTAATACTGTGGTGACACTTTATCTCCTTACTGTGATCTCCCATGCCACTTACCTTTCCTGACATTATGTTGTTTGTAACTTATCTTCTCATTATCTATATCCCTTTTTAGAATATAAGATCCATAGAGAAAAGGACTTTGTCTATCTTGTTCACAGCTCTATTGCCAATGCCTAGAGCAACATCTGGTACATAGTAAATGCTCAATAAACGTTTTTTGCATGAATCAATGAATAACTTGTATCACACCATATCCTACTTTGGATATGGACAGCAGCTAGTCCCTCAGGCACTCACTGAATTCTGCTCCAGACCCTGCCCTGACCAGACTTCCTCCCCTTCTCTGCCCACTTGTACACCTAAAGACCCACAGTGCCTTTCAATAGATTTGGTAGAATCATAACAGGGGCCATAGATAGAAGCCACTTCCCATCTTGCTGTGTCATGCATATATGTTTTCCTTTAGAGACAAGGTTAATTTGAAACCCTTCATGATGCTGGACAAAAGTGACTTTTGTCACATCACCTCCACCAAACATTCAATTTTTCTAAAGTAATTCCTGCAATGCTTATAAATATAAACAGTTTACATGAACTCCTGACTACCCAGGGCAGGACACCCTAGGGTCAATATCCCTGTTTAGCTCAGGTGCTGAGAAAGCTTCCTCCCCATCCTGTTAGCTAATTACTTCCAAACCTCATCTATTCCGAGCCAGGCATGTGGAGACTGTGCAGGAAAGTTCTGCTTATTTGTATACACTGGGGAATGTGTTCTAATTTCCTAAATTTCTTTATTTCCCCCATCCCCATCCGATTTGCTGTAGATGACTTATCTACAATTTTCGGCAGATGGTGGTGAAGGTGGTAGGAGACAGGGAGGTTGTGATAGACATAGTGATAGAAGCAGAGATGGAAGTGGAGGTGGAGGTGGAGGAGGTGATGATGACGGTGGTGGAGGTAAAGGCATTGGAGGTGGTGGTGAAGCTAGTGGCAATGGTGGAGATAGTGTGGTAGAGGAGGTGGACATGGTGACTTTGTCATTCAAGGAATAGGAGTGGCAACATGTTCCAAATGGACATCAACAATTTTCTTCTACTGGTCCCAGGAATGGGATGTTACCGACTAAAAATTAGCTATCACTTCTATATCAGCAGGGAATTTTCTGTATATAAAAATTTTATTTTTCCAGTTATTAACCAGTTTCTCCACCCTATCACTTGCCTACTCTTTCCCTCTAAGATGTTATATTTTTGAAAATACTGCTTTAAAATATGACATTTTGATAAGCAATTTTAGTTTTAATGCCGTTTGTGTTTTCTGATTATATTTATAAGCAATGCAGGATTCCTTTAGAAAATTTGGTGACATAGAAAATCCTAAAGAAGAAGGAAAAACAATTACCCAGAACTGCTCAGAGGTCGCCACTACTTACATGTTCCTGCATTTTTCTTCCATTAGTCCGTATGTTTCTTCCTTCATGTTTTCTTCCCTCCTCCCTTCTCTTCTTTCTGTCTCCCTTTTCCTGTCATCTTTCTATTTTCTATTGTGAAATTGAAATTCATATTATATTTATATAAAAATTATAGATATAAAGCAAGTTTTATAGTGAAATATTCTCACATCATTAAAACATTTTTCAAAAATATTTTTAAGGCATAAATGATATTACATCACAAGGAACACCTATAATATATTTATAGGGTTGAGTATTGAGGTTATTTCCAATTTATTTTTCCTATATAAAGGTCAGTTTTCCTGGGGCCATCTGAGAGTTCCACTTCAGGCAACCATGCACATTTTCTGAGCCTTTCCATACACAGAGTTATGCATATGTGATCAGAGGGGGTGCAAATGGAATGCAGAGTCGCTGCCTTTGGGGAATTTTCATCCAGTTTGAGAGAGAGATTGAAATGAAGTCACAACATTTATAAACTAACATATCATCAAGTGAGAATTACTGTGCAGCAGAGCCATATTATAAAGCCAGCACCTGGGGAAGGATCAAGATCAAACTTAGTGGCTAACTCTTAGGCACCTAGGAGGGATTAGAGGATCATGCTTTATCCCACAGATATCCAAGTCCAGTCCAAGCTAAGGTGTAAGTTACTGTTCTGGGGTACATATACAGAAAGGTGTAATTTAAAGCTAAACTTTAAAGGGCAATCAGAGGCATGAATTAACAGAAAGGAAGAGGAGAACGTTTCAGATCAGGGGAACAACAAAGTTTATAAAAGAAACTCACATGCAGGGCTTGAGAGGCCACTAAGCTAGGCTGCGGTGGAGGTCAGCTGGGAGGACTAAGGAGGAGTGGGGTGGGGAGGTGGGAGACACTGAGGTCCTTGAGAGGGAGGATGATGTGATGAAAATATCACCTGAAGATTTTCTTGGCAGTTGTGCTGGATGTATTGGAGTTGGCAGACTCTGGGGACAGGGACATCTGAGTAGAAGGTGATGAATTAAATCAGGCATGAGTTGATATGAACTGGATGTAGAATGGTGGCAGTAGGACTAGAATCGAAAGAGAAAGCAAGGGAAACATTTTAGCAGAAGAGAAGACTCAATGTGTAAAGGACAGATTTGGTAATAGGAAGCGAAAGAAAGAAAACTTAAAATTGGCTCAGCTGGTTTGAGCCTATAGGACAGGGCCCTTTTGGTTGGAGGAGTCAAGAAGACACATCCCTTTGCCTCTCTTTTCTGATACTTGGAATCCCCTACATCTCACAGATACCATGAGCCTGTAGAGGAGAAGATGGAATGGTTATACAAGCTGATGTTTGGTGCTGGTGGAAGAAACTCTCACAGGGATAGTAAAATATTTAAAATCCTCAGGCATATACATTCTTATTCTGACCTGCCTGTTTGCTCTTCCTAAGACAGAAAGTTGGAATCATTGTTTTTTGTTTGTTTATTCTAACAGTTCATGTTCCTGACCTTAAATTATTCTGATCTACTGAGTCTTGGACTCACTTCTGATGTCTCCCATTGCTATATAATGTGTCTGGTGCTTCTGAACCAGGATCAATGTGAATACAGCACTTCCAAATGGAGGCCTCAAACCTGTTCCTTCCAAAGCCCATCTGTGATGTCCATGATGATGATGACATGATAATAACTTTAGTATTGCTATTCCTAACTATTATTGGGTATACTTTACATCCAAGGCTTGAATATGTACTCATTTTTGTCCTCTTTATAAATATTACTCTCTCCATATTATTGAAAGGAAATAATGATTCGGAGTCATTATTCAGAAACTAAGGTCACACCACTGATTAAGAGTTGGAGCTGAGATTCAAGAGTCTGATCAGTGAGTCTGTGCTTTTTTTTTTTTTTCAGTTACATCACAGAGGCTTTTAAAGTTGTCCAGGTCTGTACAGGAAAGCATCCCAGGGTCCCCCAGGATGTTGTTAACTAAGTTAAGCAACTGAGACCCACTCATCTCATAAGTGCTGCTCTTTTCTCTTTTCCATCCTGGAAAAGTATTCGTAAGTCCTGGCATTGAGAGGCCCTATGAAAATAGTCTGAAAACTCTTGAATCTGTCTCTCCTCTTCTCTGTATCAGAACCAGGGATCAGACATTGATCTCCAAATCTAAATGGTTTAGCATTTTTATAAAGACTTTTCTTTTGTTCCATTTATTGTACCAGCTAATTGCTTTAGAAAATCTTGGCTAAATCCCACATTTTCACCATCTATCGTATTTCACCAGTCTCCTCTCTGATATACAAAGTTGAGATAGCATGAAATGTTCAAGACATAATGACTGGAATCAGAATAGTTTCATGGGATACCAAAGCAGGAGGTGAGTCCTGAGAGGGGACTCAAACCAGAAGATTTCCCTCAGGTCTCCATTATTAATGAAATGTGGGTTGTCATGGTGATGGTAGAGCAAGTGGAATTGGGAGAAGACTTGAGAAAATATTGTAACACTGGGAGCTATAAAATCTTTGTGACAGAGTGTATCTTTGTGATGAGTTTGGGACATCCATTGCTCTCTCTCATGACATATCTCACATGTTATGAGGCCAATATAATATCCTAGGATTATTTGAACCAGATGGGTCTGTGCCTTTTTTTAGTTACCCTGGCTCCTAAGAGACCACATACAGGGCAACGGATCCTGATACCTGGTACTGGCTATAGTTAAACTCTGTGGACATTATCTATGAAGCCCAAATAGAAGGCACATTGAAAAATCCTAGGTGGGGTTATCTGTATTAACGTACCCTTTGTTTCTGTACTTTTATGCCATGTGCTCTTATATCTCCTTCCCTTCCCACCCTACACAGAAATAAGAAAACTGAAAACATAGTAAGTACATTTGGCTGTAGTTCATGAGATTTACTTAGGGGAATGACTAGATGTCCCAGTTTGCCCAGGATACACCTGTTGTCCTAGTGACTCCCTCCACTAAACAAGTGTTCGGGTGTGGACGATACATGGTTACCCTTGATAGAGCTACTGCTGTGAATATGAGGTATACCTAGAAAGGTTTGTATATCAGCAAAAAAGGGTACTGTTCAGTACACAAGCCTACATTGCCTGTGAGCAGCAATCGTGGCTTACTCCTTGGTGGGTGAAGCCAAAGGGCCAATAGAAGCTAACCTGATGGCTCCAACTTGGCAGGACTCCAGCGACCCAGGAAGCCACATCCATCTGCAGGGCTGAGTACAATTTCAAAAGATAGTAATGCTTCTAGAGGATGAGGGGTGGGATGGAGGGCATTCCCCGTAGAAGAAAAAACATAGGCAAATGTATGGTGGTTAGAACATGGATAAAAATTGGTGTTCAGTTTTTCTCTAGAACAGGATATATATGTAGAAAGTACTAGGGGTTGACTTTAGAAATGTATACTATGGCTAGAGTATAGGGAACCTTGAATAGAAAGTAAGAACTTGAAACTTATTTCAGTACCCTGTGGGGAACCATTTAAGGTATTTTAAGAAAGAGAAGAATGAGAGTTTTATCTTTGGAGGATTAATCACAGGAGGAAGACACAGATAGTAACTAATTGACTGTTGAAATTGCCCCCAATAAAACAGTTAATAAAATCAAGAAATAGCCTTAAATAGAAAGTCAACCATAAACAATAAATAAAGTAGTCAACTCAATAGATTAGAAACAAACCTAATTAAAAGGAAAAAATAAAGATAAAAAGAGAAATTAATACATCATAAATAAGATAAACAGTGAATTTATAAACACATTCAAGAGAGAAATTTTTTGAAAAAATTAAATTGAAAAATCTTCTGGAATATCAGTCTAAGAAATAAAAAGTGCAAGTATACAAAATTTGTGATGAGAAGAGGGAGGTAAGATTAGTGTATAGGACATTTTAAAACCAGAAGCCAAACTGTACTTATCTATGGTAATATATTTAAAATTCTTAATGAAAGTGATGATTTCTTGGAGAAAGTATGTGGACTGAATTTGGTCCCGAAATAAAAAAAGAAAATATAATAACCTCTCTTAAGAATTACTCTCCCCTCCAAACTCAGTTCTGGATTATTTTACAGCTGTCTTCTGTCAATTTTTCAAACAACGAATAGTGTGTAATTAATTAGTCTCCCTAAAGGGAAAAAAAAATCTTCTGAGTTCATTTTAAGAAGCAAGAATTGCCATGATACTAAAACTTGACAGAGTGCCACCCCCACAAAACAAAACAAAACAAAACAAAACACAGCAGAACATTATCAGGACAATACGAGTTATAAATATTGATGTAGAAATCCAAAACAAAAGATTGGCAAATCACATTCATATGTATATTAAAAGAACTGTGCTATCATATAACAAAGTACAGTTCATCCAAAGATTGCAGCACAATAAATATGACAAGTAAGGGGCTTAGGCCTTAATAGAACTCATTTGAATTCATAAGAAAGCCCCTGAAATCCCAACAGAAAAAATGGGCAGGATATGAATGGACAATTCACATAAAAAATAAAAATGGCTAATAAGCATATGAAAAAGTATTAACCCTGTTAGTTATCAAAGAAATGCAAATGAGGCATCACTTTTTGTAAATCAAATTAGCACAGCTTAAAAATAAATAATAGTAACACAAATGCCAACAAACATATGAAATTATACTCAACCTCATTAAATCAGGAAAATGCAAATTCAAACCACAATGAAATGCCATTTTACACCCACTAGCTTGGCAAAAATGGAAATCTCCGGCAATCCAAAGTGTTTGGAAGGATGCGGAGCTATTAGAACTTTGTGGTTCTGATAAGGTTGGACAACTTGAAAAACAATTTAATGTTATCTAGAAATAATGAAGATGTGCACACCTCTTTACATAACAATTTCGCACCTGAGTATACACCGTTGCATAGTGGTTGCCAAATGCTTTCACCTGCACATACCCCAAAAGAATTCTGAAAAATGATACACTGCTAGCACAATTTTAAATTGTCATCTTAATTTTTCGCTGGAGATTTTAATGTAGTCAAGGAATTTAAGTTCCTGTGTATTGTCTTTGAATTAGAAAAACAACATGATCAAGCTCTTCTTTAAGTGTTTAAGACTCTAATTATTTTTTGTGCCGTAAACCTGCATTTTAATTCCATGAGTCCCTAAATAATTTTGTCCAAATTTAATAAAGTTTTATGCTCGAAAGTCCTTAATTTATTATAATACATCTTTGAGCAAAAATATGTGGATGAATTGAATTTTTCAAAGATTTTCTGTATGATCATAAGAGTCTAAGCACCAAAAATTTCTTCTGGGTTGAGTTCTCATTGTAGTTATTATGAATACACAATTGATCAAAACAACATAAATAAGTTATGATTTTTGTTAGATAATTTATAATTATGAAAACTAAATTTTTTATTGTAAGTATATATCTTATTGAAATGGATAGAGGTGTTTCCCAATTGACTGATGAATAAATATTATTTATGGCTAGAACAAGAAACAGTACAGCATCAATTTTATTCCTATTTATGGTTTTTATAGGTGTAAGTGCTTCAGATCCTTGTTCTTATAAATAAATAGAAGAGAGAAGAGTAGAACTTTTGTTTAGCCATGTCACTCAATTCCTTGAATTCATTTCCAGTCATATGCCAGGTATCACCTAGTGATTTATGATTGATGATTTTATCATCAGAAATTATTTTTAATAATCTAGCAGCTGAAATTTTGGCTTTGTGTAAAACAAATAATTAGAATGCATCTGACTTGCAAAATGATTTGTTATCCACTCGTTAAATTCACTGGCTTTCTCAACATCATCATAAAATTTTGAAATATCCCTTTGTCATCCTGGAGATTTTTATATTCCGTTTTGATGCGGTATGGTAAGGATCTGCCTGAATGAAACGTATGCTTTTCTTCTAGACAGTGGGAGAATAGCTATTAAAATAAGGGAGGTTAGAAAGAATTGGTTTCAAGAGAATATATGTACGAAATTGATGATTTTTAAACCGACCCCTGAACGATGTCTGTTCTCTGAAAGCCTTTGGAACACGTCATGTCTCCCCAGGACCACACATACTCCAGGTTGTAAATTGTTGCCTGGGAGAAACTCTTACCCTAGGATTCTGGGAGACAGAGAAGAATCTTCACAGCTGCATTTTCCATAAATAGACCCAGACTAGAGACAGCCCAAATATCCATCAACAGGAGAGAGGATAAGCCATGATGCATTTATACAATGAAATACTATATAGCAGTGAAATAAATGAATTTGAAACAATCAAGTTGCTGAAAAATATATACAATGTGATGTCATATTTATAAAGTTCAAAAACAAGCTAAATTAAATTTCAGATTATTTAGAGGATATACGTACATAGCAAAGCTACAAAGGGAACAGCTAACAACATCAAAAAAATCTATGTTGTGTTTACTTCTTAAAGGCAGGGAGTCTATGAAAGAAGTGCATAGGGAACTTCAACACTTTGGATTATATTCTCTTTCTTAACCTGCATGGCAGCTTTTCACATTTCTTCCTGCTTTAAAATACTCATAAATTATTTTAAAAGTGTATGCATATTTGATACCTGGGGAGAACAATATATTTCTTTGTTATGCATAAGTAGTTAAAAATTTTAAACAGAAAAAAAAAGATGTATGCAGTATTCCGTGTTGGAGATGGTTTTAGTGAAACCAATACTTATTATTATTATTATTATTTGCACTGCTTCTGGGAGTAAGAATGGGTACAGGTTTCTGAAAGGAATTTAGAACCACTCATAAAGAGTCTTAAATTTTTCATATTTTGTGATTACATAATCCTACTCCTAGAAATATATCTTTAAAATCATTAGAAATGTTATCAAATGTTAATATTAAAGGATATTGATCACGGTAGTATTTATAATGGAGAAAAATTGGAAATCACATAAACAGGCAATAATAGAAACATGTTCAAATATATTGTGCCAAAGCAATATGATAGATCATTCAGCCATTAGATTATATATTAAAATAATATTTAATTATCTGCATAGCACAAAAGCTCATAATTTATTAAGGGAATAAAACTAGAAAACTGTATATACATTATGATTTCAATTATTATGTGCATGGTCGAGTGTGTAGTTGGTATGCTTTTGTATTACCACCATAGAGCCCAAGAAATGCCACTTTTAAAAATTTCATTGTCTGCTGCACCCTCTCCTACTTAGCTGAGAGAAAATCTAGTCCCAGTCCCTCTCTCTGTCCCTCTGTAGCATGTCAACTGCCCCAGCTGCTGGCCCTGCCTGACTTGGAGCCTGGGAGGGTGTGAAGTTTCTAGATGAGAGGCAGGCAGTGCATACAGGAGAAAGCCAGGCCATGTGAAATGAAGTCTTCGTTATTTAAGTGTCACAGTCATTATTGATACATAATGCAGCTTCTCCTTGCTTAGAATGATTTGGTTTGCTTATGGCCATACAAATTTCTACCCAATTCTAGCTCTATATCTCCCCAGTCCTCTTCTATGAACCTGTTCTTAATTTATTTAACCCTCATGACCCCTTTCCCCACCCTTATCAGCAGCCCTACTGCCCCACATCACAACATTTTATACTTAGTTATATTAGTGTTCACAAATCACTTTCATTTCATCTGTACCATTAACTTAAAAAAATCATTTTAGTTTCATAGCTACCAAAGTACTTAAATAGGGCAGGAAACCCAAGTGGAATCCACTAAGTACTGTTGGTTAATTGAGTAATTGACTGAGTTATAAGAGATTAAATCTAGCCTTCATGTGACTTTAGGTATTAGATCCAAAATCCAGATCCTTAAACATCAACTTTCCCCTCTCCCCTCTAAAATGGCACAATCTTTTCAATGAGAGTCTGAGCAAAGGCAGTTCAGGAACTGAGAAAGAGAAACAGAAAGGCAGGGGAGTTAGGTCCTTTGATGTGCTCGCTACACAGAGAACTGAAGAAAAATGCAAATGTTCCCTTCAACTAAGAGAAGCTTATCAATATTAAGAAGTACATGGAAAAGAAGAAGGAGGGAAGAAAAAATATATAACACTTAACAAGAGGATAATTTAGCTTGTTGGCAAGCGCTTAGGAGTCCGGTTCATGAAAAATTACTATTGCGTAGCAGGTTTTTCTAGGCTTTTGTGTGTGCATCATGGTATTGATTTTATGCAAATAATCACATTTTGTTGGGTGTTAGGCTGTAGGATGGGGTAGAGGGAGGGGTAATTGAGAGAAAATCAAAGAGGGTGGAGAAATAGATGCCTGTTGCTCTTCCAGCCCTTCCTACAAAGACCAGCAGCTGGACTGTGTGCACATTGCTAATTAAAAGATGGACGCTCCTTCCTTCTGCTTCCTTTTCTCAAGGGTTGCTCCAGAGAGACACTTGCCAAATAGAATGTTTTCTTCTCTGTGTTGGTTGAGATTGAATTATTGGAAGGGAGAAGAAAGAAAGATTGTGGATATACCTTAGGGATAAGTATAAACCTGATTTTTGTTGAAAAAAACAACCTATGTCTCCAGCCACGCTGAATATGATAGCGACTTTTTTTGGCTGAGAAAAATCCACTAAGTCTGTTTGCCAGTTGGACTATTGTGGTGCTTTTTCTAAAGTATTGAAGTTTGTCTTTTAATTTCTTTTGAAAAGCAGAATTAGTTTACTTAGTTTGTTTCCAATAGCTAATGAGAGCATCCAGGAGAGCTCAGGCTGGGGTAATGATGGTAACAATTAAAAATGCCATCTAAGATTTATATTTGGTGTTCATGATTTGCTGTTCCCTGGCCTTCACAGTTTACATATATTTATTCCTTTAATCTCATGTCAGTCCTATAGGTAGGGGTTTTAAAGATGAGGACATGTTAATATTCTGCCATTATGTGGCATAGGGGCCCCAGAGCTCATGTCTGTTTAAATTGTCTCTTGGATCCAGATGGGGCCCATGGCTGTAATCACAGGTAAGATGGCAGGAAATAGGCAAAAGGGAAGAAGAGGTGAGGGCTGGAGTTGTGGAGGAGCTGATGACAGTACCCAAGAGTGAAAGCCCTCTAGCAAATCAAAGACAGAATAAGAACAGAAGGGACACATTTGGAAGGCATGGGCCAAGAGTCCAAGACCCCATCCATGCAGTGGACTTTCAGTCTAGGATAAGCCAGTGAAGCAGTGAGTGAAGCCCAGTATTGAGCAGGACACTGTAAGGCCGAAACATTGAGAAGTAGGCCCTAATGGAGGATGCTGAGTCATCTAACAACTATGCAGAATGATATTAACAAAAATCAGGTGATGGAGTAAAGTGATTTAACCCCTAGTTGAGAAGATGATTCTGGGGTTGTTTAAAATCTCTAGTTAGCTCAGGGGGAGAAGCAAAACATATCAAATGGGTGCATTTTTCTCAAGTTTGGTGGTTGTCAGGGCAAGGAGGGTGGAGAAACCTGCTGAGCTGAGATCATTGCTCAGACTAGAGAAATAATTCCACTTCTCTTTACTAGAGAACCACTGCCACATGGCATCAGGCTCTTCTATTTTATTTTAGGGATATGTTGCCAAAATCAGGGATAAATCATTCTCTCATTTTGTCTTCACCAATGCTTTCCCTCCCACTAGGCTCCTTAGAAAATTATTTGCTTATGATTTTTTTAATCGCTGGTGTTTTGAAGATAGGCTAACTACATGGCTAACTTGGGCAGCTAGTCCAAATCTCATTGCCTGTACTATTCGGCTGGGGAAGAAGAAAATGGCTTGATGAAGTTGCTGCAAAGCTCCTTCGGGCTTTGAACAAATTGCTCTAATATGAGAAGTCACCACTCTGCTTCCCAGTGTCATTAAGGAGCCCCATGTGAAGGAACGATATTAGTTTTCACTTAGAGAGCGAAGGCCACCAACAACTAGAGAAAGGAAAACTGAAATGTGGTTAATGGGCCAATTTCGTGACCCAATTGGGAACCCAGACATTTTGCCTCCTACCAAGCTGTCTTGAATTTGTATGATACAGAAACAGAGCAAGAAGAATAGATCAATGCATTTGTTCATTCTATTAAGGGGAAAAAGAAAAAGGCATAGTTTGGATTTCTTTCTCTCAAAACCAATTTCTCCACCTCATAGGCATGGGAATTGCATAGCACTATCTTTGTTCAGAAAGCTGGAAAGTCTCCCAGCAGGGAAAGGTCAAGTTTTATGCAAGGAAATTTGAACCAATAATCAGCCTTTCACTTCCACGATGTCTGTTGTATTAAAAACTTAATAAATATTAATTACATGTTAGGGCTAGTCTTGTTTCATTTTACAGATTTGACTCACCTGAATCTTTTTTAAATCTGCAAAGAAAGGACCATTTTTCTTTTATAAGAAGCCCTGTAGAATGATTGGCTTTCAATCTATTTTGTGTTTTCTTTCTAGTTCTGAGGTTACAATAAAATTTGACAACATTTTAATATTGAAAGCAATTGGTTTCTCTTCACCATGGAGAATGAATGAAGGCAGCTCTGACAGGAAAGCAGAGCACATGTAGATAATGGAATTCTGCCCAGAGCCAGCATCTCCTTTTATTATGTGAGAGTAGGTAAAAACCACTTACTAACTAACATTTTATCTTTAATTGTCCACCCCTGGACCCACTTTCCTCTTTCCCGAGTGCCCAGCGATATATCCTAACATGATAAATGAGGACTTAGGCCCTGTATGGGCACTTGTTGTTTTTACCTGTCTAGCATCCATTTCCCTCTCTTCTTAAAACAAAACTATGGGGCCAGGCCAGGCACAGTGGCTCACTCCTGTAATCTCAGCACTTTGGGAGACCGAAGAAAGTGGATCACCTGAGGTTAGGAGTTTGACACCAGCCTGACCGACATGGTGAAACCTCTACTATATGAGTGCATATGGTGAAACCTCTACTAAATGAGTGCATATGCAAACCTTGAATGTAAAGTATACCCAATAATAGTTAGGAATAGCAATACTAAAGTTATTATCATGTCATCATCATCATGAACATCACAGATGGGCTTTGGAAGGAACAGGTTTGAGGCCTCCGTTTGGAAGTGCTGTATTCACATCAATCCTGGTTCAGAAGCACCAGACACATTATATAACAATGGGAGACATCAGAAGTGAGTCCAAGACTCAGTAGACCAGAATAATTTAAGGTCAGGAACATGAACTGTTAGAATAAACAAACAAAAAACAATGATTCCAACTTTCTGTCTTAGGAAGAGCATGAATGAAGGCAGGTCTGACAGGAAAACAGAGCACATGCAGATAATGGAATTCTGCCCAGAGCCAGCATCTCCTTTTATTATGTGAGAGTAGGTAAAAACCACTTACTAACTAATGTTTTATCTTTAATTGTCCACCCTTGGACCCACTTTCCTCTTTCCCGAGTGCCCAGCGATATATCCTAACGTGATAAATGAGGACTTAGCCCCTGTATGGGCACTTGTTGCTTTTACCTGTCTAGCATCCATTTCCCTCTCTTCTTAAAACAAAACCACGGGGCCGGGCCAGGCACAGTGGCTCACTCCTGTAATCTCAGCACTTTGGGAGACCAAGGAAGGTGGATCACCTGAGGTTAGGAGTTCGAGATCAGCCTGACCAACATGGTGAAACCTCTACTAAAAGATACAAAAATTAGCCAGGTATGGTGGCACGCGCCTGTAATCCCAGCTACTTAGGTGGCTGAGGCAGGAGAATCACTTCAACTCAGGAGGTGGAAGTTGCAGTGAGCCAAGATCACACTACTGCACTCCAGCCTGGTGACAGAGCGAGGCTCCATCTCAAAAACAAAAGTGAACAAACAAAAACCCCCCACAAAACCATGATTTACTCAGGAAAAAAGACTTCCCCATCCTTAGTTCCTGTCATTTGAGTGGGTGGCTTTAGAAGGAGGCAAATGATGCAGGACTGGTTGGCCAAGCAGAACATCAAATGCCCTCACCCTATTTATGGGCTCAGGAGTAAATATGTGAACCAGCCCCAACCAGTCAGCACAGTCCTCATTTTGTAGGCCATGATGAGCTGTTTAAGGATTGGGACATAATCATGTCAGTTCAATACAAACTAACCCCAGGGTAATCATTTGAAAGAAACTATCTTTCTGATAGACTTGGAACTGGAAAGTCATAAGCCTGAGCTGATGGGGCCATTCACAGAGAAGCTCTACCTGATAGTAAAGCCACCATGAAAGAGAGCAGAGCCAAGGCTGAGAGTGTGGAACGTAGTTCTGATGGCTAGGTTCCTAAGATGTGAAGCTCTGAAGCTTCCTAAGATGTGAGCCAGTAAATTCCCTCTTTACCTAAGTCAGTTGGAGTTGAGTTTCTGTCACTTACCGATATTAATACAGCACCCGCTTCCAAAATATGATTGATCCATTCACCAAGCAGTTATTTTTGTATCTCTTATTTTCAAGGTATTACACTTGACTATCTGGAAATTTTAACAAGGTCTGGTTTATTAGGTTAATTAATATGCATTGACAGAAATCAGAAATGAAACAACTGGAATATGTGTGGAAAAAACCGTATGCATAAACATATGCATAAGTGTCCCAATAAATGTGCTGAGAAAACTACAACTCAAAGAACACTGAAGGGTAAAGTGATCTGGAAATTTGATTCATTTGGGGTATGAGGTTTGAACTAAACTCTAAGGATATATGGAATTTGGATTGGTGGAGAGGAAGAGATCATTTAAATGAGAGAAATTGCATTGGTGGAGACCTCAGGAGTGAAAAGGTATAAGTGACTAAGGTATTGCATGGAGATGAATATGACTAAAGAGATAAAGGACAGAGTTGGGTCCAAATATGAGAGGGTTTTAAATTTGGATCCGACCCAATTGGTGATGAGAATGTTCTGGGCTCTTAAGCAAGAATTAGACGCTGAAATGAAATTTGGCAGAGTCTTTTGTCAGTAATGTTAGAGATGGGAGTGGACAACCAGAGACAACTGAGCAGAGGAAATGACCGAGAATCTGTTGCACAAATCTAGGAATAAATTGATGAGGATGCATTGGCTGAGGGATTGGAGAGCAAAAAAATGTGAGTCTTTGGAGCAAGACACTGGCAGTCTTCAGCGACTGAGGAGACTCGGGGGAAAGGAGGAATGAAATGGCTGTGTCATGGTTTAATAAATTTGAGATGTGAGAAATAAAGAACGAAAAATCAATTTGAAAGGAAAACACATTAGGCTTGATTTTAAACAGTAATTTGGGGACATAATAATTTAGTTTAAAAATCCTGTATGTAGATGGAGATGTGGAAGGTTACAATGGAGATCTGAGAACAGTTTTCATGGTGTCTTTGGTCAACATCCTCAGAAGTGAAGCTTCTCTAAGGAAATGATTATAGGTGCGAAGGACCCAGATTGAATCTTACATCTTAAGGGGGTAGACACAGGCAGGACTGAGAAAAAGAAAGAGGAAAAGGTGTCCAGCTTTGAGTCTTGGGAAGGAGGATTAGATATTGCAGTACAGATGCCCTTCAACTTATGATGAGGTTCTGTTCGGATGGAGTCACAACGGCATTACATCCTGACATCCTGACATCACCCCATTGTAAGTCGAGGCGCACAGTGAATGCATGTCACTTCACACCATTATAAAATAAAAAAATCCTAAGCTGAAACATCATAAGTTATGAATCTTCTGTATTTCCAAAAGTTGCCCCAAAGGTTTTGTCAAGGTAGAAGAGACTAAGGTATATTACTCGTGAAAGACAGTTATACAAGTGAGAGGAAGCGGGTGAGTAAAACATGTAAGATGGGATTAATTCACAGTGAAAATGTGTTTTTTTTTGGGGGGGGCAGTGTGGGAAGGGCCACACATGTATGCAATAAAGAATTTGCATGGGCAAAAAAAAAAGAACCCCAAATCAATTTTATTGTAAAGAACACTGCTCTTAAAATACATTTCCCCCAATGAGCTTATATTGTATGCATAATTTTATAGTTTGTAGACATGTATAGATACAGACACAAATGCACTAGGAGGGTGTCTGGATAGTCTGTGTGGGGAATGGAGGGAAAGTGAAGCTATAAAAGCAATCCAGACAGATCAGAATTATTCTGCATCCATAACAGCATGTGTGACTTATTGCCATTGGCAGCACAATGTGTGTTGCAAATCAAATCAAATTTTTGTTTCAGTTTTCTTATCTCCGATCTCACAAGAGACACACTGAAAAACCTGCAATCCCCACTCAAACACTCTCCAAGACATCCACTGAGACCTCTAAGGAGAAGCAGAGTTCATCTGAGCTTGGGGCCCCAAAGTTAGCCTGTGGTTTCTGATGAGGGAGATCTAAAGCATAGAAGCTGATCCTATATACTAGTGGAGAGATGACTTCACAGAATTTTAGAAGGATAAAAACATCTAGACACACATCCACATCCACTGTCTACTCATACACACATGGAGAGAGTCACGTTTAATAAGATCCAGACTGATTTGACTTTAAAAATATATCTGTGCTTTTAAAATAATCCACGCTGGCTTCAGTTCAACTCTTCAAATAGTAACTAAAGTCAGCTCATCTTCTATATACATCTGTTTTGCATCCTTGAAGTAGAGTCCTTCAGTCTCCTGTGATAGAAGGGTCTGTGAGGCTAAAGCTATCAGATATAGTTTCCTGAAACTTGGAAAAAAATTATTCAGTTAGAAAGTGATTGAGTTCCCTGTTACCTTCAGTGTAGCCTGTCCCAGAAGCCCAGTCTCAGGAATGCAGGTGAGAGGGAGACATTATCTTCCTGTGATATAGGCAATTCCCTAGGCCACAATCAGAGTAGATATGGTTCTGAGCCCCAGGATGTGCTAAGAGGACTTTTGGATTCTAGCCCTTGCTTTGAAAGAAAGTATTTTAATGCTTTTTGTGCCCTCCTCCTGCCAAGTCCCAATTAAATGAAAATGGGCCTTAAGAAATAAGCCAGAAGAAGAAAAAGATATAAGTAGGAAAAGGGAGGAAAAGAGAAAGGAAGAGAGAACCAAGGAATGGAAAAAAGAAAATAAAGCAAAAAGGGAGGAAGGGAAGAACAGTAGAAGGAAGGAAGGAAATAAGTCCAGAAGTAAGGGATTCCACGAGAGACACAGAGAGCGAGAGCCGGAAACAGGGTTAGAGAGGAAGTGGGAGGAGAGGTTGTCTGGAGCAGCTCATCTGAACAAAATCAGACTTCCCACAGGCAGCCGTTCAAGTGGCCCAATCCATCATCCGCATCTCAGGCTCCCATGATCAATGGCAAAGTCAGTCATTTGACCATCCTTGCAACATCAGAATCATTATGAACCAAACACTAGAGACTGGCGTATTGAGCTACTCAACTACTTGCACCAGAGGTAAGGAATCCTGAACAAACAGGCTCCACAAACTGCACCTCAGGGGGTTGTGTGCTTGGTTTTGGACTAGGCCATTTTTCTTGTGCTCTAAAAAAGTTATAAGACAAATCAGGTTCTTAAGAGAGTATTGTCATCCAGTCACTCTTCTGCTAAAGAGACATCTCATAGCATACGAAGTCCAGCCTAGAGACCACCCCATGGCATCACAGCATTCCTTATCCTGCCCCCAGTGACCTCCTATCCAATTGGCCCTTTGCGGTTAGATCTCTCTTGCCTTGGATGCTGTTGATCATTCTCTCCTCCATGGAAATTTGCCTACTTTGACTTTAGGAAATAATGTCTTTCCCTGCTTCTTTATCATAGAGTGACCAACCATCCTGGCTTGCCCAGAATTTAGGGGTGTCTAAAACTGAGGGGTTTCTGGCACTCAGGATTTTTGGTGCTAAGATGGGAAGCTTCCAGGCAAAGTGGAATGGGTTGGTCACCCTGTCTCACCTCACTAATCTCTGCCCAGTCCCCAGTATGGGTTCCTTTCCATTGCCCATACTTTGAAAGCAGGGTGCCATCTTCCTCTCCTTAGATCACTCTTTTTCCAGGTTTTCCAGGGTATCTTATTCATTGGGTTTTTAACCTTTCCTATGTACTGATGTGTGCAAATGTGCCTCAGATTCAACAGATTGCTCACAGGGTCACATCTATAAACGATATATCCACATAAGCTATTCTCCCATTGTCTTTCTCAATTGTCCTTTTGGCCTTTTTAGGTATAACTTCAGCTAGATCTTCTCCATATAGTTTTACCTGATTTCTCTAGCCATTTCTGGTTTCTCTTCTTTCAGACTTCCCTTAAGAGAGATTGCATCATGCTCCCTAGTACTTAATCATACCATGTTCCAAAATGTTACCTAATTTTGTGCATTGATCATATAGGTCTTTAAAATTATCGTGTTAAGAGACAAGTAGACCTGGATTTTGAGCTCTACCAATAATTTCCTAACAGTCATTGAGCACATACTATGGAGAGCCAATATTTCAACTGTTTTACATTGTGTCTTATTCATTCTTTACAACTTCATGAGGAACCATTTTATGGATGAGAAATGTGAGACTCAGGGGTATTAATAACATGTCCATGGAAACACAGTAGGCAAGGTTACACTTTAGCTGTCTGAATCAGAGCTAAGCACTTAGCTAGTAATTGTAGTTAGGTTTCAATAAAAGCATGATTAAATACACCATGACTATTTTCAACAAAATTTCTTAATACTCGAATGTTTATACTACTAGTGACCAAATCTTTCCATAAATTCTCTTCTCATTCTCTCATAACCTGCCCAGAATGTCTAAACAAAAGATGCTTTGGCCCTGAGAGACTCTGGGTCCATAAGAGCTTGATGCTAATGCATCCTGTGGCACTCTCGTTCTATACCTCCCTGAAACTCCCCCCTCGGCCTCAAACCGTTGTAACATCCCCACCCTCCCCAAGTAAATATTTTATCTTTCACAAGCAGCTGGAAGAAGAGAGGTGCACTAGCAGCCGCCTCGGTCAATCCTGCTTAAATATTGATCACAAACGTCGTTAAAATAAAAGTCTATCGACTCAGCTGGTGACTTTGCAGCTTCAACACTTTGCAGAATGCAATTTTCCATGTGCAGTGACTCCAAGCAACTTACTTGAGTTATGATGTTAATAAGTGAGGCACCTCCTTCGGGAGAGCTCTGGTGTCCTGGAGGCAGCTGCAGAAAGGAACCAGCCTTTTGGTTGGAGGCAATGACAAAGTTCCCTCCCTGCCTCCTTCCCACAGCCTTAGTATCCCTGTAGGTCAGCTTTTAGGATGCTAACTTTTCACCTTTGGAAGCAGAGTTGGCATGCTTCCAGGAGCTGGAAATGAGTGTCTTCTGTGGCCTTGAAAACACAACGACAAAGTGAAAGGAAGGAGAGTTGTAAGGGATCTGGCAAAACTGGGTTGAGTTTACTGCTCTGAGGCCATTGTGCTCAAACTTTAGCATCTATCAGAATCATTTGGGAGGACTTGTGAAAACAAAGAGGGATGTACCCTGCCCCTTGGGTCTCTGATTTAGTAGATATGGAGTGAGGTTTGTGAATTTGTATTTCCAACAAGTTCCCAGCTGATGCTGAAGATGCTGGTCAGGGGACCACACTTTGAGAACAGTATTATCCACAGCCATGCAAAGATAACTGGCCATGGAACCAGTGCATCCTCAGAATGTTCCCTGGTGCTAGGCATCCTCTATTTTTGCAGCTTAGAGCTCATCTATCCAGTGGTTTTCAAACTCTTTTAATGAAATTTCTTACAAATGAAATCCCATGTGGAAGCCCAAGATACAGGAGAGATAGACGGCTTTGCTCTGGTTGAGGTGAGGGCAGAAAGCACCAGCAGAGTCCTGAGCCTCTGAGAAACATGATTTGAAAACCTCTGATTTATTACAATCAGTATTGGGTGTTTGTAAATACGCTTCTTTTACAAATGAGGCAGCTGAGACCCCCAGATGAAAGACATGGCTCATCTAGAGAGAGCCAGGCTTAGAGTCCATATTTTCCTCTTTCCCAGAACAGATATTACGTCTAGCAGATGATGGATAGTTGACCACTCTTAGCAGAATGATGACTGGGGATGAAGAGACCTTCTAAGGGAAAATTCATCCAGTCATCAGTCTTGTAGGGAAATCTGTATCTTTCACATTTGCTAGTGGGGAGAAAAGACATTCAGAGCTTTCCCATGTAGCCTGACTGTAGGAATCCATTCAGTCTGTTTTAGGAGTGTGTCTAGCCTATCCCTGACTCTGACCTCTAGACAGACAGATTCTCTGGAGAAAGAAGGTAGCTGTATGGCAGCATAAAGAAGGGTTGGCAAGAAACAGGCATGGCCTAGGAAGCAGGAGGGGTATCTTATACATAGCACTTAGCCATAATTGGCAGAAATTTGACAATGGGCAAATATAAGGAGAAGAAAATGATAAAATGCTTTTCAAATCTTCCTTTGTGGATATCTCAGTTATTGGACTGATGGGATAGGAGTGGAGAACAAGAGCAATTCAACAGAAGCTGAGCAAGAGGCAAAAGATTCTACCTCCTTTTCTCTCTCTTGTTTGTATTTTTCCTTCCTGCCACCACTTGGGATCATGACAAACCCCATGGTCCTGAGTAGACACAGGATAGTTGTCTTCTGGGTTTCCAAGAGGAAAGCTAAATGGAATTTCATTTATGACAGGTTTCCCTCTAAAATGGGACATGAAGACAATAGGAGAGTCCCATTACCTGGTTTAACTTTGAAACAGTCAAGGGATACTGACTGTTTTCATTCCTCTGGTACCAAGTGGTATGGAGCAGGTGACTCAGGTGGCAGAGGAAAGTAAGGCCAGCTTAAGCTTCATGAGCGTTTGCTCTGGAAAGTAAAGCAGGCTGTTGATGAGCTCAGCTCCGTATGCAGAGAGGAGTAAGCTGTGCAAGTGGATTTCCATTATCTGGTTTGGATCAGGGTCTGCATATGAAAACAACTACAAAGCAAGTACATGTGCATTCCCCATATCCAGCAAACCCTATCCATTTTGTTCTCTTCCAACTCTCTCAGTTCTGCAGCCAACTCTTTCTCTGCTGATAATGTTTCAGGAGTCCTGCAGTGTGTTGAGAAGGCCTTCTGTGACTCCTTTCACCACAGCTTTTACAGGACCAGCCACTTCTTCTCACTTAGCTCTGAAGATAAATAGGGGGCATTGAGGCCTCAGGAGGTCTGATTGGGATAAACAGTTCCAAATGCTCTTTCAGAATTCCTAGACCTTATTTGAAACAGCTGACATGCTGAACTCAGCCAGCTTTGACTGGAAATACCATTCCACTTGAATGCAAAGTTTATGTTGCTGTTATATTATCCATAAGAAATGAATAAATAATAATTAAAATACTAAAATTAAGAGATTAAAATCTCTTTTATGGAGACATAAAGAATGCTGGAAAGGCTCTTGAGAAAGCATTTAATCTGAACAAGAGTGAGTCAGAATTGTCTTATTCCTCAGACATACCAAGCATATTCTTGCCTCAGGATCTTTGCATATACTTTCATTCATTTGGGAACATTCTTCCCAGAAATCCAAATATATATATTTACTGTATTAGTCCATTCTCATGCTTCTTTGAAGAGAAGAAATACCTGAGACTGGGTAATTTATAAAGGAAGAGGTTTAATTGACTCACAGTCCTGCATGGCTGGGGACACCTCAGGAAACTTACAATCATGGTGGCAGCCACCTCTTCACAGGGCAGCAGGAGAAAGAACGAGTGTCAGCAGGGGAAATGCCAGACACTTAAACAACTATCAGATCTGGTGAGACTCACTCATTGTCACGAGAACAGCATGGGGGAAACCACTTCCATTATTCAGTTACTTCCCAAGGGGTCCCTCCCATGAACACGTGGGGATTATGAGAACTACAATTCAAGATGAGATTTGGGTGGGAACACAGCCCAACCATAAATATGGCTGTGTGAGTATATATCCCATATATGTGTGTGTGTGTGTATGTGTGTGTAAGTGTGTGTGTGTATATATGTGTGTATATATATATACACACACACATAGCCAAACCATATATATAATATACATATATTCATATATAAATATATATGGGATATAAACACACATGTGTGTGTGTTTGTTTGTGTATGTATGTGTATTTCTCCCTTCTTTTGTTAAGGTCCAACATCAATGCCTCAGAAAGTTCTTCCCTATCATCCTTTCTAAAGGGACACCATACCCTTATTCTCTATAATACAGTATCTATACAATTATCTCATTTTATTTGTCCCATAGCACTTATCAGCACCTGGTATTCTATTCCATTGTCATGTTTCTCAATTCTTGTTGGCTTGTCTCTTAGTGATATGTAAGTTCCATAAGGACAGGGTTTGCTTGCCCTCTTCCACACTGTATCCTGAGGGTCTGAACTGTGATTTTCACATGGTGCATACTCAGTAAAATTTTTTTGAGTGAATGAATTCTGGAGCTGTTGTCACCAACTCTACTCTTAGAAGCCTCCAGAGAACCTACCATTGCAAACTGTAAAGTGCCATATATGTCTATTATTATTGAGTATTCGTCTCTGTTTTTAAGACCTCCATGTTGAAAACTATTCTCCTTTAACTTAAAATCTTTCAGTGTAATAAGGTTTTTTTTTCTTTTTAATTTCTTGAAGGAAACCAAGAGTGATTTTTAGTTGCCTTCTTCAAAGAAAACAGAGTCAAATTCCATTTTCCTCTGAGATTTGGCATATTTGGTGCCATGTCCTTTAGTACAGAGGGAGAGAAAGGGGAGCCATGTTTTCCCACACATTCCCAGAATTACTAATCATGGAAAAGGTCTATTTCATTGCATTGATATTAGCAAATGATTCCATTTACTCAGAAATTTCCACAGAGCATTTTATGTAAACCTCTCAGCGGCCTTGAGAGAGAGATTATTATCCTTATTTACTGGGAGAAAACAGACACTGAGGGCTTCAGTGAGTTGTCCAAAGTCACAGAACCTTGGCAGCTGGAAACAGAACCAGTTACTGGAAATAAGTAGGCTTCAAGCTCAGATATTCAGGCCCCAAACCCAGGGTGCTTTCTTTTTAAATATGCTGCCTTTTCCTGATAATACAATTTCCAGGGAAGGTAGAGTCAGCTTTGCATTTCCCTACCAGGGCACTTGTTTAATAAATTCCTATGGCTTTTCCTAGCAGCCGTTGGGATAAGGAACCAAGTAAACATTTTGTCTCTTCACACCATCCTCTGTAACTAAGTTTCAACAGAAGGAAAAACATTCAGAAATCAATCAGGGAGCATTAACAGGCTGTGCTTGCTAATAGTCTAACAACAAATGGTAAATACTCCTCTCTGCCTAGAACTGCCATCTGCCCCCACAGGGTCAGTCACCTGAAGATACTTGGGGAGGCAGAAAGTAGTGTGCCAGAGAGGAAATCCAGGCACAGCCTTACAGAACCAACAGCAACAAGGATGCCTCCTGCTGAAGATGTCCTTCCAGCATGGGATGCTTCTTGTGGGAAGCGCAGGAATTAAACAGGTAAGGCATGGGGGCTCCATACCAATTCTGCTGGGTGTGAAGCCATTGCACTGTAATTGCCTGACTCAGTGCTTGTGGCCAAGGAGGAGGTCAGGTACCCCAGGTCTTCTTTAGTTGAAAAGCACAGTTATCACAGGTAGCTGCTGCTTTCCCGGTAGATGACATTCCTCTTAGGAGGTGGCTTATCTGGTAATACCCCAAACAGTCAGCATGGTGCTGTTATTCTGCTCCTGTTCTTCAATACTAATCACACAGGTGGAGCTGGGTAAAGGCTTAAACCCCAGAAGGGACTTTCAGGATTCCTATAAAGAGCAGACTAATTTACAGAGGAGACTGTGGTCTGCTGAAGGTAAAATCCATAAAGTGGAAAGAATGTGAGCATTGTGCCATTTGAATGAGAATCAGTAAGTGAATAAGTCCTTCTGATGACCTAACAGGTGTCCAAGAAAATGTGCGGCTCAATGTGCAAACAGGCTGTAACATGGCCCCTGCCTCCAGGGAGCTTGCAGTCTAGGTAGGGAGAGAAGCTAAAACATGTACCATATGTAAACAAAATAGAATGGAACTGAGTGCTAAATTGAAATATTATAAGTGCCACAGTGACATCTTAGGAGTGGACATTGAGCACACTTAACAAATACCAACCAGATTCATGGGCATAGTGGAACCTGAGTGGTGCACCTTGAATCATGTATGAAGTTTGACTAGAAAGAGGGGGGTGGAGAGCATTTCAGGGAAGGGGAGGACATAAAAGAAAACAAAGCCAAATAACGATGGCTTTCATGAATATTTTTGTAGCTCTAACTTTAAAACACACTTGTACGTATTTATACTTCACAGCTTATTTATACTTCACAGCTAACTTTCAAATAGGCTGGTTTGCTTAGAGAAGAAATGTAAGGCTTAGAGACATTAGAAAAAAAAATCCACTATTACTGTTAGTAGGTATAAGAACTGGGGCAAGAATCCAGCTCTATGCCTTTCCCTTTAAAATCCAGAGGGCTTTCAAATTTTTCTGACTATAACCCAGAGTGAGAAATACATTTCACACCATAACCCAGTACACACATAATATTGTTTTATAAAATAGTACTTATCATTATCAAGTGTCATGCTTCCTGAACTATTCTATTCTATTCTATTCTATTCTATTCTATTCTATTCTATTCTATTCTATTCCTGTATCAGATATTATTTGTTGGGTAACAGATTATTCCTAAAATTTAGTGGCTTAAAAAAACAACCATTTATTTTTCTCATGATTTTGTTGGATGGATTTCCTAAACCAGTGATTCTCAACTGGGGGTAATTTGTAACTTAGGAGACATTTGATAATGTCTGAAGATATTTTAATTTTCACAACTGGGGTGATGGAAACTGTTGGTTTTAGTGGGTAGAGGCCAGGAATGCTGAAAAACCCTATACAAGAATGAGCCAGTCTCAGCTCATCAGCTGGGCTCATCCACACATCTGTGGGCATTTGGTGGCTTGGCTGGTGTGGTTGGGGGAGGTTAGTTTGTCCTGTATGGGCTTCACTCACATATTTGGTGGTAGGTTTGAAGTCTCTGTACAAATGACTGGGTGGGCTGTGTGTCTTTCTTCTTCTGCAGACTGGCCCATGTTTATTTGCACGGTAATGGTCTCAGAGTTCTCAAGAGCAGCAAGAGAGGACAAGTTCCAGTGCTGAAGCATTTTTCAAATATCTGCTTCTGTCACACTTACTATCTTTCCACTAGCCAAAGAGTCGTATGGAGGCAGGAACAAATTGATGGTCGTGATTGCAACAACCTACCACAATTTCATTAAAAGAAAATGCTGACCATGATCTACTAAACTTATTTCATGACCTACAAATGGATCACTATCTGTGGACTAAAAGATCCTACTTTATACTAGACCTGTTGCGAGCTAGCCACTAGGAATTCTCTTTATATTACCAGAATATTAGGCAATGTCACATGCATAGTAGATGCTCAAAACTTATTTTATGAATGGGCATAATAAATTGGAGGTGCCAGGAAAGAAAATTTGCCTTGCCTAGAATGGACTCCCTGTAAGAGAAGGTTGGCTGTGAGCCAGAGTATGGCACCTGTAAAATGCCAAGCAAGAAAAAATTCTTAATTCAGCTAACAGAATGAAGACCGAAGCTACCGGATTCTCAGCCAGGATGACTTCTCTGAATTTATAGGATTTCTCATAACAATCTTTTAACTTCTGTTTGATCCACCCATCAACTAAGTTGAAGTTCCTAGGTCTTCCCTATCTAATAAAGACATATGACAAAAAAGGAGATGTTATACTATAGTGTGTAACAATTATGGGGAGAAAAAAATCATGGTAATTCAAGAAGTTGTGAGCCTATTAATTTTCTCAGAGAAAAGTTGTGCTTTTTCTTGGAGAAAATGTAAAACCACATGTTCATGAAAGTAAAGAATGTTTTTATTAAAGGTCCAGAAGGCTGGCTTTCAGTTAATGGTATTAAGCAAGCTGTACTTTGTTGTCCCTAGGAAGTCAAGAGACTCTTGGAAGCTCAGAAATGGTGAAACAAATCTTCTCTATTCTAGTCCAGCTCTGACTTGCTGCATGTTGTAGGACAGGTTACCATCCTTCTCTGGGCCTCAGTTTTCTCCTTTTTTTTTTTTTTTTTTTTTTTTTTTTGAGGTGGAGTCTCATTCTGTTGCCCAGGCTGGTATGCAGTGACATGATCTCGGCTCACTGCAACTTCTGCCTCCCAGGTTCAAGTGATTCTCCTGCTTCAGTCTCCCAAGGAGCTTGGATTACAGGTGCACACTACCACGCCTAGCTGATTTTTGTATTTTTGGTAGAGACAGGGTTTCACCATATTGGCCAAGCTAGTCTCAAACTCCTGACCTCAGGTGATCTACCCGCCTTGGCCTCCCAAAGTCCTCAGATTACAGGCGTGAGCTACCACACCTGACCTCTGTGTTCTCTTCTGTAGAGTGAAGTGATGGGACCGAATGACTGTGAAGATTCCTTCCGGCAAGCAAATTCTGAGAGTCTGTGCATCCTCTGTGTCTCTGTTGGCTTTGAGAAATTTTGACCTTGTTTCCTCCCTTACTTCATTGTTTTCAGGCACTGTCCTGCCTTGTGAATAGAGTGAATGTTTGATGCCAATGACAGGGTGACAGAGGGGGTATCTTCCTGCCTGTACCCTGAAGGAAATTGCAGGCAGAAAATTAATCTAGACTTTTACAACAGATCCCCCTTCATACAACATCTGATGGAGAAGGTCTCTCACTTCCCTTCTGGCTCCCACATGTCACAGAACCTGTTGCCACATGATTCAATCCCCCATTCCCATTAAAGTTAACCATCCCCTTGAAAATGAATGCACAGTTAAGAAAGTGATAAGTTGATGCTTAAACTTTAAGCAGATTGCTTCCAGCTAATCTCAGTTAAGTGGCAGACAAAATCATAGGCATTCAGCTCTACATAAGCCCAGTGCCCAAGAAAATGAGTTGGGTTCCTTAGGGAAAATACTTGCAATGTGTGTGTGTATGTGTGTATGTGGTTTTTTTTTTTTTTTTTTTTTTTTTTTTTTTTTTTTTTTTTTTTTTTTTTTCTAAAAGCTGAAATGGGATAAGCATGAGGTGGGGGCAAGGAGGAAGGGGGAGATAAAAGGATGTCCTGCTACACTGAGGACAAAATTTGCTGTGCAGCTTTAGGAGCATCATTTAACTATTCCTGAGAGTCAATTTCTCTATGAGTAAAAGAGGGATAATGATACATCTGTTGCAGGGCCTTATGCAGAGGTAGTCTTCATGTGAGTAAAGCGATTTGCCCAATCCTTGCACATAGTAGGCTCTCAATAATAAGGGAAGAATTTTGCCTAGGTAGTTCCTGATATCAGTGGAGCTTAAGAGAAGGAGAACCCAGTAATGCTGCCAAAGATTTTATGTGGAGATTAACACAGAGAAAAGCCAAAAGCTTTTTCATGGTTTGGAGAGAGAGCAGAGACAGGGCTGAATTTTTTGTGTGTCCAAAGATATTTTTCAAATATATAAATTCTCATCCTTTTGACCCTAAGAAAATAAAGAAGAAGCCTCTTCTGCCTCTTTAGGATCATCAGACTAGAACCACACTTTCTTATCAGTCCCTAGTATGAGGGTGGTGAGTACCACAAGGAGAGAGGAGGAGATACTAAGAATTAAGAAAGGAGAAAGAAAAGAGACGACAAGGCATTGAGATGAATGAGGAAGAAATTAGCTCATCATAGTGCACTCCATCCGACTCTTCTTTATGTCAGCTTCTCCTGTGCAAATTCTGACATTTCCTGTGAATGAGGATCACCTAATATTTTCTGAGCAGCTCTTATGTTCCAGGAACTGCGTCAGGCACTGGGGATGAGATGCATGGTAGAAAGGACATGTAGTGCCTGCCCTCAAGGAGCTTATAGACTAGAAATGAAGACAAATGAAACAATGGCCACAAAAAAGTGAACTACCCAGTCGGCTAGTCTGGAACATCAGAGAAGGTTTCACAGTTGGGTGCAGTGACATTTAATGGGGATTGAAGGAGAAGCAGGAATTCTTTAGGTAAAGAGACTGGGGTGGGGAAAAGTTTTCTAGGTAGAAGGTATAGCATGGGGAAAGGCCCTGGAGGGGGAAGACAGGAAGGACTAGAAGCAGAGGGAAGTGAAAGATGATTGGAGTGGCTGGAGTGGAGCAGATGAGGGTGACACGGACGATGTACGAGGCTGGGGAGGTGGGTGGGGTATACTTACCATTTTGAGGATTTTCACCTAAGACCAGTGGAAAACCTCTGCTTCTTCGTAGTCCTCTGAGCGACATATAGAACATAACAGTAACTCTTCTTTGGTACTTCAGAGTTTGCAAAGAGGTGTGGGATATATTATCTTCGTTGTAAGAGGGTGCTGAGCTGGGGAGGGGCCAGGTTAGTTTCCCGGGTCGCAGAGTCAGCAGCATGGCTAAGCGGTGCAGGCTCCTTCCAAGCTCTTTTGTCTGTAATGATTTAGTGGGGTAAGGAAGAAGCTCTAAGGTAGAGGGCATGGCTTTGAGCTCTGGCTCCCAAAAAGTGTGCTAAGGTACTCCAGGGCACTGCAGCAAACTCACAGGTGTGCCACTGGATATTGTAAATTACTGAGGGAAATATAGTGATACTCGACATCTGTCAGACCCCATGCAAACTGCTAGCTCCAGGCAGCTCGGCCTTCAACAACAGAGACAGCACCACGTGCCCTTCGATGTCATCATATCTTCTTTCCCTTGGGGTAAAATATACATAAAATTTACTTTTAACCATTTTTTAAAATTTCCATAGGTTTTGGGGAAACAGGTGGCATTTGTTTACATGAGTAAGTTCTTTAGTGGTGATTTGTGAGATTTTGTTGCACTCATCACCTGGGAAGCATACGCTGAACCCAATTTGTAGCCTTTTATCCCTCACCCTCTTCCTACCTTTTCCCTCTAAGTCCCCAGAGTCCATTGTGTCATTCTTATGCCTTTGCATCCTCGTAGCTTAGATCCAACTTATGAGTGAGAACATACAATGTTTGCTTTTCCATTCCTGAGTTACTTCACTCAGAATAATGCTTTCCAATCACATCCAGGTTGCTGTGAATGCCATTAATTCATTCCTTTTAGTGCCTGAGTAGTATTCCATTGTATATATATGGTTCCATATTTTTGCAATTGCGAACTGTGCTGCTATAAGTGTGTGTGCAAGTGTATTTTTCATATAATGACTTCTTTTCCTTTTAATCATTTTTAAGTATTCAGGTCAGTGGCATTAAGTGTATTTATATTTTTTTGTGCAGCCATCCCCTCCACCCATCTGGAGAACTTTTTCATCATTGCAAATTGAAACTCTGTATCTATCAAACAATAACTCCCCATTCTCCCTTCCCCCAGCCCCTGGTAACCATTATTCTGCTTTCTGTCTCTGTGAATTTGACTATTTTAGGTACCTTATGTAAGTGAAATTATATAGTATTTGCCCTTATGCATCTGACTTATTTACTTAGCATAGCATTTTCAAGGTTCATCCATGTTGTAGCATGTATTGGTACTTTATTGCTTTTTGTGGCAGAATAATATGCCATTATATGGACATACCACATTTTGTTTATTCATTAACCTTTTTTTTTTTTTTTTTTTTTTTTTTTTTTTGGCACAATTTCACTCTTGTCACTCAGGCTGGAGTGCAATGGTGCTATCTTGGCTCACTACAACCTTGGCCTCCCGGATTCCAGTGATTCTCCTGTCTCAGCCTCCCAAGTAGCTGGGATTACAGGGGCCTGCCACCAGGCCAGGCTAATTTTTCTATTTTTAGTAGAGACGGGGTTTCACCATGCTGGTCAGGCTGGTCTCAAACTCCTGACCTCAGGTGATCCACCTGCCTTGGCCTCCCAAAGTGCTGGGATTACAGGCATGAGCCACCATGCCCAGCCATTTCATTCAGCTATTGATGGACATGTGAAGTGCTTCCACCCTTTGGCTATTGTGAATAATGCTGCTATGAACATGAATGTACAAATATTTGTCTTACTTTCAATTCTTTTGGGTATATATCCAGAAATGGAATTGCTGGATCATATGGCAATTCTATGTTTAATTATTCTGATTGCCATACTGTTTTCCACAGCAGCTGCACCATTCTACATTCCCACCAGAAACGCACCCTCACATCTCTGTAAAGCAGTGCTTTTGGTAGTTACTATAACAAAAAGCATGTATTGCATGGATATCAATGTGGAACAAGAAATAAGGATGACAATGTTCAATTATATTCCAAGGTTTGAAAAGCTCTGTACAGGCACACACATCCCATTCCTACATAATTATGGTTGCAAATAAAATACAATTTTTTTCTTTCAACTAATATACATGAGTTTTTAAGTGGCTACTATGCTCTTAGGATATAAATACTTGTGTATTTACCCTAACTACGTGACAAATGGAACAATTAGGTATTTCCATTGGCTTAGAGACACCGTGAAATCAATTATGGAGACACTAAGGGTGCCATAAACTGAGAAAGTCTGGACACCTCTGGCCTTTAATTAGTATTAAACTAATACTCCCTAATTAAACTGATACTCCCTAATTAAACTAATACTGGTGGGTATGAAGGAGAGAATCTTTGAAAGCCTGGGGGTTTTCCCATTCTTTTCGTCATGGTTTATGACAAGTTGCTGCTGCTGGAATCTTTCAAAATAGAAACAAATGGCTTCAAAGTGGTACAAAGTTGAAAAATGTCAGCAAATAACTAAGCTTCCTCAAACTGGGGTTATGTAACTCATTCCTTTGTATTTATTAACTTGAATTAATGATTATCCAATTTAGCCAATAGTGCACGCAAATGCATCTTTAAAACATATCATCTCTAATCTTCTTCTGGGTTGGTAGCACTACCTTTAAATATCTCAACAGCTGTGACACAATCAGAAATAACAGCTGTCTCTTTAGATTACAGTGTCAGAGAAAAACTAAACTAACGGAAACATATTTCAGAAGTCACATCCTCTGTGGCATTTTCTTACCTCTCACAGAGGCAGCCATTTTCTTTGTTGTGGTCCCACAGATTTTGTTTAAACGCCTTTCAATGAAAGCATTTTCCCTGTTGTATTTTGTTTATTTATCTATGCTTATTTATTTATATTTACTGTAGAAAGTAAACTCCTGAGGCCAGGGACTTTAACTTAGTTACCACTATGTCCTAGTTCCAGGGAGTATTAGTTTAATTATCTGGGGGAAAAAGTAAAAGTAAATTAATATCTTTAGACCTAGAAATTGCACTTTTGTAATTTTATCCGAAGGAATTAAGAATAAATTTAAAAAAAGGTTTATGGACAAAGAAGTTCTTACAGCATTATTTCTAATCCAAAAAAAAAAAAAAAAAAAAGTGTGTACAACTTCAAGTGTTTGACAATAGGGAAATGTTTAATTAAACTAGCGTGCATCTGTTTAATGATCATGGGACCATTAAAAATAATGTTTACAAATAGTTTATATTAAGAAGAAAATGCTTATGTTAGCACACAAGCTTTTTTAAAAAGTAGGACTCAAAACTTGACATGCAACATGATCTCAATTTTGAAAAACAAATAATGCATCCAGAAGAAAAAAACTTTGGAAAAAAATAGAGTAAGATTATTTTAACCATTATTGTCTCTGAATAATTAATATTTTTCTTCCTCCTACCTTTTTGTTTTCCCATGGCTTGTCTAAGCATGAATCTTAGTTTATACTCTTTTCCTCTGCTGGAATGCCTTTTTATTTATGCACAGCCAATTCTTTCAGGCTAACTCCAATCCTAGCTCTCTCATAATATCTTTTCCATCTACTTCTCTAACCTCCTGTTGCTTTCATATAATAAAATGCTAAGCTAAAGTGGATGTTATTTTGAGATTTCCCTGTAATATCTCACAGTTGGTAGAAATGAAAAGTAGTGTGAATCTGGAACCAGAGGGCTCAAATTTGAATCTCTACCCTATCACTTATTCTGTGAGTGACCTGCTGAAAGTTGCTTATTCTCTGGGTTTTCCTATCTATAAAATAGAGTCTTCTCTTGTATCTATATACAGTATAACCTTCTGAGGCAAGACCACATCTTCGTAGCCCACAATTGAGTACCTCTAAGGCTTTGCCATATAGTAAGTCTAAAAGCAAAGTTGAGTTAATTACATGCGATTCACAGAAGGAACATCATAACATTGATTGCATGCCTATTCATAGACACAAACTACTTTACAAAAAAATATATTAGTAGTAACAGTGACCTGCTATAATTGGTATGGCCTTATATTTTAAAGACTGTTATTTTTTAGTCACCTATTATAACTCGGATTTTCAGGAAGGCTCTCATTTTTTCATTCCCAGACAAACTTTCATTGAGCTCACTTGTGCTATAGTCACTGTTCTAGATTCTGATGATGAAATGGAGCAAAACAGTTCTTACTTTTAAGAAATTTAAAAATTAGTGATGATAGTCATGGTGGATACAGATAAGGTAACATACAATTACAATATGGAGTGATAAGATTCGGCAGAACTATGTGTAAGATACACTGGAAGCTCATATGCAAGGCAGTTACATAAGTCTTAAGGAGAGATAAGAAACAGAACCAGTCCAGAGGAAGCAGTGATGTTTGAATGGAGTCTCAAAGAATGATGAGGAATGATACAGGTAAATTTGGTTTGAAAATGCCATTCAATGAAAAGAAAACAGCAAATTCAAAGGCCTGCAGTGTATTATTCCTCTGGCACTCTATTTTGAGAAGACAATGGTTATTTCTGGTTGAGTCAGAGTTGTTGAGAAATATAACAGCAGGACTACTGACCCAGAAGAAGGGGGCTCAGAGATTGTATATATTTAAGATCGATTCCCATTGTGAAATGGAAGGTGATTCACAATGTCTGGAACATAAATTATAATCTGAAGCAAACTGAAAAATAAACCTATGGAGGTGAGGATGTGTGTTATGCTAAGGGGGCCTAAATCCATCCTCACCATCAGAACAAACCTGTAAAATATTTTAAATAGGAAGCGACATTATTGGGTTAATTAATAAACATAGTTTGGAGAAAGAGGACCTTATTAGGAGAAGCTGCAGTAATCCAGCAGGACCTGCACATGGACAGTGGGAAACTGATTTGAGAAATAGTAAATTCAAGTTAAACAGAATGGTAGTGGATTGAGTGTGGGTGGTGAAAGAGAAGAAAGTGTCTAAAGTTCTCCCAAATATGTGGCTTGGGAAACTGAGTGAGTGGTGGCAATGTTCATCCAGACAGAGATGCAGGATGATGTGTCTGCTTAAAAACAAAAGTAAAAGCATAATTTTGATGTTGTCTTGAACTTGAGTTCTTGTGGGATATCCAGGCAGAGATACATGGTAGACAGCTGAATATTTTGACTCTGGAGCCAGGAAATAGATCCAAACTATACTTCAGAAAGCTAATGATAAAATAAGTCTTTAAAAATAGAAATAGAAAACCAAATTCAAATAAAAGGTAGAGGAAGCAAAAATTCTAATAATTATTGAGATCGAACATTTAATTTAGCTTGGAGCTTCCTGGAAGTCAGGGCAAAACAGAAGCTTTTATTCTGTCTACATTATTTTTCCATTTGTCAGAGTTTATGAAAAAAAGTGACTTTGCTCATCATAATGTATCAGAATTTGGGAGAAAATAACAGCGTACTAATGATACTCGCTGAAATAAAAAGTCAGGAAATGCAACTTCAGGATGTTGAATCCACTCTGCTGGGCACTGAAAACATGCCCCATTAGAGGATGAATATTGACCCTGTCAGAAGTCATAAAGAAAAATATCAATATGTTATTTAAATATTTCTTAGCATTGGTTATCTTAAAATAAAGCAGTTTCTTTAAAATGCTGTGTCAAACAGCACTTAGGATAACTCTCATAATTCTTGGAAGATGATTGGTTAAAATTAAATGGAGTTGGATCTGGAATCCTATGAAAAACCACCCAGACCCAACCTCTGTGTTGTCCTTTTCCCTATCAGGCACCTCTTCTGTGCCAGGTGCTGGACACCATAATCACACTTTAAGCCTAGACCCAATAGTGTTCCTGCTGATGATATACTTGTCCCATATCTCGGGTGTGTATATTTGTTGAAGAGAACTGAGCATCTCAGCTATTGCAAATATATGCCATCCCGTTGTCCTTCTCTGAATAAGAAGAAGGATTTCCCCAGTGAAGGCAGCTCATCTTTAGAGTTACTCAGTTTTTCAAACATGGTTTGCTTCGAGCTCAGGAGGAAAAATAAAAGCATCAGGAATCTCATCAACCTGTGTTATGACCTTATGAAATAGTGCCCAGCTCTGGCATCAGCTGTGTGCTCAGTTTCAGCTACATGCCAGGCCCTTGCAAAACCTGATGCTGCCCGGTTCTTCACAGGAGGTGTGGTATGTTAGTTTCCCATGGCTGCCTGCTGTAATGAAGTACCACAACCTGGATGGCTTTAACACTGAAATCCATTGTCTCGCCGTTCTGGAGGCTGGAAGTCCAAAATCAAGGTGTCGGCAGGATTGCTCCCTTCTGGGTGCTGTGAGGGAGAATCTGTTCCAGGCTCTCTCCTGGCTCCTGGTGGTTGCTGGCAATCTTTGGCTTCTGCATCACTGGAATCTCTGCCTTTGTCTTCACGTGGTGTTTCCTGTCTCTATGGTGAAATTTCCCCTTTTTGGAAAAATATCAGTTATGTTGAATTAGGGTCCACCCTAATGACCTCATTTTAACTTGATTACCTCTGTAAAGACCCCTATTTCCAAATTAAGTCACATTCTGAGGAATAGGGAGTTGGGGTTTCAACATATCTTTAGGAGGAGGGCAGGCACAATTCTGTCCACTTTCTAAAAAGTGAGGATTCTCCAATTTTGATATGCATAGACTTCCCTGAGGAGCACTGTGTTCTAGGTCCCCATTCCCTTGACGTTTTCTCTCTTCTGTGCATTACTACCATTCATGCACCAGCTAAGAATAGTGTGCGTAATTTCTTATATTTCTATAGGGAAATCTTTCCCAAAGTGTGCTCTGAGCATTTTAGTCATGCGAGATACTCTGCAATAAAAGATTCCACAGTCCATTTAGTACTGGAAAGATATTCACAAATCCTACAATTAACAACAACAACCTTTTAACTTTATTGTTGTTTTTTTGACTTGAGGATCTTACTAATATCCCATGGAATTAATGTTCTACAGAGAACATTATGGAAAATGCTAGTTTAATGTTTTATCATTTACAAAAGATATTCACAGTTGTTATCTCATTTGATTCTTAAAATGGGCTCTGGTGGAAGCGGACTTGTTATTATTGTTTTTATTATGGAAAAAACACAGTTTACAGGGTCGCCTCATTGGCCAGGATCAGGTGGCCAAAAACCACAGTGATGGAGCTTGGATCTGCACCTCTGGATTCTATAATAAGTCCAGTGTTTTGTCCCGTGGCGCCAGGCTTTTCAAAATTGGAAGAATGTTATATAATCTTTCCTTCCCCCTTTCTTTGCTATCATGATTAAATTCAAGCCAATTCTTTACCTTTTCTGAGAAGCAACAATCCATTTCTGGGTGAGGATGAGAAGAGAAATGCAGAAGAGAGTGGGGAGCATCCCACACCCAAAACACCAAAACATCCTCTGCTGCCGCCTCCTCCTCTCTTCCTCTTCTAGCTTTATATTTAGCAGTTGCTGCACTCTCTCCCTCTCGTTTACCTCTATCCTTTTGGGAGGAACTCCATAGGCTGTATACATAACTTTGCTTCAGACTCACCACACATTCCCCTATTCCAGTATCCTCTCCTGCCCCACATCTTTAAGACCCTACGTGATGCTTCCTGATAGTAACATTCAGAACACAACTTTCATCTTGGGACTCTGTCTGTTGCCATAGAAATTTGCCCGAAGGGAGTGTTCAGGTTCCTGGAACACGCCTTGCGGGGATCACAAAAGCTCTCAGACACTAATGAGACAGGTTAGTCCCTGTGCCTTTACCCCCTGACCTATGAATTGGGAAATGTTCCACCACCCCATCCTCAACCCTCAACTCAAATAGGGCCACTGTTCAAAGGCTGGGTAGGGACAGATGCTTCCTGTGGAAGAAAGAAGGTTGATTTAACTTAAAGAATAGCCTAAGGTCCTCGTGGGAAGATTCTTCAGCATTCGGGGAGTGGAAGGGAAGTTTATGTAACAGACATTGTTGTGAGTGTAGATTCTGTGCCACAGAATCATAACAATTGCTACATCAAGTCAGGCCTTACACTCTTTCTGAGATGAAACTCCAATACGACTGTGGTGTGGAAAGACACGGCTGACCCTCTTGGTAGTAATGCCATGTTATCCCTAGTGGAGACTCAGCAGCAAACCATCTAGGGAGACATAGGGAGCTAGGGCTGAGCCTGATCTCACATAGCCATTGCCAGTTATCAGTCTGCCTCCATGGGAAAAAGTGTGTTCTGCAAAATTTCAGTCTCCAAAGGGGTCTATGAATTCAAGCTTATTTGGAGTCATGATGATCTTTCCAGTGAAACAGGTCTGCAGGACAGTAGGACTGCAGGCATGTAGCAATACCCCCGGTCTGGGTTAGCAGGAGCCCTCCAGGCACTGTCCAGGGTCATGGGGAAAGGAATTGGGGTGATAAGGTAAGCCGAGAGATCCTGCCCTAAGGAGACACTTTGCCATATGCTGCACATTCCTTACTGTTTCCCTGATTCTGCTTGTGTTTGGTGTTTGGTGCATTATCTTCATTCTGAATTACTTGCCCTCTAGAGCAGGTTTTCTCAACCTCAGCACTATGGTCATTTTGGACTGGTTAGTTCTTAGTTGGGGAGCTCTCCTCTGCATTATAAGATTCAGCACCCTTGGCCTCTACCCACGAGATGCCAGTAGCACCTCCCTCCAGTGATAACAACCAAAAAATGTCTCCAGGCACTGCCAAATGTTTCCTGGGGTGCAGAGGGAGGAGGAGGAAATTACTCCCCAGTTGAGAACCACTGCTCTGGAGAAAAGAACTTCAGGGGTATTGGAAGGACTGACCAGAGCTAGGCCCTAGGCAAAGAACCCAGGGTAGAGGACTGAACGCCAGTCATGCTCGGGAAATGGAATGTCAGGGAGGAACCTGGGGTTCTTGCAGCTTCGTCACATATATAGAATGGACTCAGTAAGGGGATCTGCTGCCTGTGGCACAGCTGGTACTGAGGGCATAGTCACTCTCAGCCTACTATACACTGAGCTCACAGCAAAGGGATTAATTCCAGGCTTTACTTTCTGGCAGCACAAAGAATCCTTGAACTTGGTTGGTCTTGGTCAGAACTGCTCAAGACCTGAAGAACACAGGTAGATCTCTACGACTTGCAGCAGAACAGGCTTAGGAAAGTCAGAGGAAAAATGATGCTGCTGTTGCTGCTGGCAAATATATCTATCAGACTCACTGTGTTCCAGGCACCAGTCTAATACCTTTATCTTTTTCCCATGCAGATATACCTCCGGCTCGTTTCCTGATTTTCTTTGGGTCTCTGATTTAGTGTTGCTTCTCAGAGATGCTTCACCTGGTCATCTTATATAACCCAGCAAATGCATCCCCGTCACTCCCCCACCATTCCTTGTACTCTGTGTTATTTACTTTTTAGTTACTTACCTCCTCACTCAGAAAAATTAGCTCTATAAAAATAGAATCATGGCTAGGTATGGGGCTCACACCTGTAATCCCAGCACTTTGGGAGGCCGAGGTGGGTGGATCACGAGGTCAGGAATTCAAGACTAGCCTGACCAATATGGTGAAACCCCATTACTACTGAAAATGAAAAAATTAGCCAGGCGTGGTGGCACGCGACTGTAATCCCAGCTACTTGGGAGACTGAGGAAGGAGAATCGATTGAACCCAGGAGCAGAGGTTGCAGTGAGCAGATTGTGCCATTGCACTCCAGCCTGGCAACAAAGTGAGACTCAAAAAAAAAAAAAGAAAAAAAAAAAAGAATCATTTCCCATTTCCCACCTCTATACAATGCCAACTACACAATTTGAGGGGCACAAGTGGGCCAAATTGTGTTTCCCCAATTCATGTATTGAAATCTTAATCCCTAAGTACCTCAGAATGTGACTGTATTTGAAAATAGAGTTTCCAAAGATGTTATTACATTAAAACGAGGCCATAAGGGTGGGACCTAGTCCAATATGACTGATATCCTTAAAAGTGGAATTTAGATACGAAAGGACACAGCAGGGTTGAGCACCTGCACAGAGAAAACACCATGTGAGGACACAGAGAGAAGGTGGCTGCCTGCAAGCCAAGGAGGGAGGCCTCAGAGAGACAATCCTGCCAACACCTTGATCTTGGACTTCCAGCCTCCAGAACTGTGATCAATACATTTCTGTCATTGAAACCTGTACCATTTTGTTATGGTAGCCTTAGCAAGTTAATACAGGGGCCCAGTGCAAAATGAAAAAGCCTGAAAACAGTTCCAGTCAAGATACTAATATATAAAGCTTTTTCCATTTTTCCAGTTTCTCTTTCTTGGCCTGCTGTAGTGGTTTTATTTGCTGTTTAATGTTGACTCCATCAGGCACAGGCATATTTGCCAGGTCAGTGCAGGCCTTCTCAGGCACTGAGTGCGCCCCATGTGTCTCAGGGCACTCAAGCCCCATGGGCTGCCAAGTTCCAGCTGCAAGACTGATATGCTATTTCTTCCAAGGGGTCAGAGCCATGGCAGATGGGCACCTTCCAAGTGTACTGCAACCCTTTGTGCCAGGATGAACTAGTTACCTGGATTGGAGTGAGCGAGAGGCTGCTTGCCAAGTCGTCTGCCAAATGTGTTGTGGCACTACCGGCGCAGAGCAGGAATGGCCACTGTCATGCCCTGTCCCAAGATGCTGCAGGGCATGGGCACCTGACCCACTCCGTGTCTGTACCTAGACTCCTGTTGGAGGCAGAAGGTGGCACTGGTTATATTTGGGAGCAGAGAGGGGAAGGCCAGAGAGATATCACCTATTTAAGGGAGTCAAGACCATATGTAGGCTGCAGCTCTAAGCACCCAGGCCTGTTCCACTGCTCTATCAGACTTCACTTAAAAAAAAAATTCAAATTCAAAGATACAGTCATTGGGAGTTTCAAGATGGCAGTCTCAGAGCATTAAACTCCCACGTGAAGCCCTTTAGAATGTGGGGCCCTGTGCAACTGCACAGGTCATAAACCCATGAAGTATTTATGCATGAAACAAGCTCTGCTGCTATATCCCCAATGCCTAGAATAGTACCTGGAACACAGTAGTTGCTTAATACATATTTATTGATAAATGAATGAATTTATACCATTTCATCCTCACAACAATGGAGGTCACTTCGATTTAACAGATGAAGACATTGAGTCACCTAGACGCTAAATAATTTACTCAGCAATGAGAAGTTGATATTGAGTTGTACAATAGATCAGTGTGAAATCTGAGGTTAGAACCTGGTTCTTCTGTTGAGGATGCAGAGGGCACTCTCAGAAAGTAATTTAGAGCATGGGCTTTGGAGTCAAACAGGCCTGGGTTCAAATGTTGGCTCTGACACTTTATAAGCTGTGAGACTTAGTTAAAGTCTCACCTTTCTGACCCTCAGTTTCCTCATTTGTCAAGTAGAAATAACATCTCTCTCAGGAATTATTTTGACTTTAACGAAATACAAGCTTCCCACCATACCTGGCACTTGGTAAGCTCTCACGAGTGGTAGCCAGTATTACTCTTATTGGAGGTTAATAATGTATTATATGGACTCTAGAGTCAGACTGCCTGCCTTCAAATCCCTGCTCTTCCATTTCCTAGCTGGGTGAGCCTTGAAACAGGTACTTTACTTCTCCATACCTCAATTTCCTCATCTGTAAAAATGGGGATAAAAGTAATACTATATTACAGGGATGTTTTGAAGATTAAAGGAACTGATGTTTATAAAACACTTAGAAGCAATATCTAGCACACAAACACTCTGTACCTGCTTGTTAAGTACATAATTAATAGTTTATGAGACAACTTTACTGACTAGCTTTTTAATGTTTATTCCCTCAAACTCAGATCTTTGTGTTTAGGGCCCAGATCTCACTGAGTGTGCTGAAGTGAGGAATGGTCCAGATCTTATATGTTCATTTGTATCTGTTACACTCTTACCAGCAGTGGGAACCATGTTGGACGTGGAGTGCAATGATCTGGCTCTCTCACACTTGTATTGTGACTTCATATTAATTGTTTCTCTCTAGTTCTCACTTTCTCAATGTGTTTGGGGGTGGGAAAGACATTGAACTAGATTATTTCCTAAGCCCTTTCCAACTCTGATTTTCCACACATCTGATTCATTTCTAAAAGTCCCCCCTGCCTTCCCCGTTGCAGCTCCAGTGGTTCAGCAGATGACCTCAACTTTCTCAGCTTCAATTTTGTGGTGGGCAAAGAGTTCTTTTGGTCCTAGGAGCATTGCAGTCCTGATCTGACCCCATAAAAAGGAGTAAAACAAACAGATGAGCTCATTTCTCTGCTAGGGATGCAGCTGATGGGATTCCTTCTGGGATTACTGGCCTCCCCCTTTCTGGCCACCTTCACTCTGAAAGGTTATTTATAGCATTGTCCTTGGGTTAGAAAATCGGTTTCCCATTTTCTTGCCAATCTCCCCTCCAGTCTACCTTTTGCTGACTCCATTTTTTGGTGATGGTAATCCTTCCTAAGCACTGTCCCACTGGGACCCCAAGATGCCCCAAATATCATGGATCCCTTCCCTGATTCTGATAGAGGAGATGCTGAGGGGTGGATACCCCGAGAGTGAGACCGAGTTGAAGACTTTATCTGCTCCTTGCAGCTGCAGCTTTTGTGAGTTGCATTCTCTGGCTCGTCAATACCGTTTCCCATTAAATTAAATAGCTTATTGACTGGTGTGCCACACGGCAATGGGGTTGATGGGATTCACCGAGACTCCTCACTCCTCCCCTCTCCCACAACAATCACAGGTCACTGCTCAGTAAATCAGCTGGTAATGGAGTTTGAACTCTCAGAATCAGCTCTGTGTACCCTTTTTATTTGTTTTTAATTTGTATCAATGGTAATTCTGTCTGTTTCAATTTATGTGATGGTACAGGCTGCAGAACTGAGGAAGTGCCCTCTTTTACCCCATTAACCACAGAGGGGGTAAAATCCATGTCAGGCTTTTTATGACAAACCTGCTCCAGTGGGCAAGATGATTCCCTTTCACGGAAGGTGCATCTTTGTCTGGGACTCACCAAAGTGCCTCCCATCTCCACCAAATACAGGGCTAAGCACTGAGTTTGTTTTCCCTGGGTCATGGCCCTTTGTACTTCTTTGTTCAGACAAACTATCAAACAACATAGGATGGAAGCATCTGGAGAGAGAAGCTGGCACCCCACAACCTCCAGGATTCTGTGGCTGGTAAAGTACTTTCTGCCATGCAGTTTCCTACGTATTTTGCATATCGGTCCTGCTAGAAGTTAGGTCGATGGCATCTCATCTCTACTCTAGCTCTCCCAAGTTATTTGCCAGCAGGCGAATGCCATTTGCAGCTTATTAGTGTCAAGACACAATTGTAAAGTAGATATAGTTTGCTACAGTGCCCTTTAACTTCCTTTGGTTGTCCTCTTTTCTCCCCTCTGGCCTTGTAGGAAATATGGAGATACAGAAGGAAAATTAAAATGCACATAAGAATGGTTGAAATGAGATGGAGGAATTAAATCCACAGGAATTCCCAAGACAGGGGTGCCAAAGGTTGGGAACAGCTTGGGGAATACAACAGGCAGGGTGACCTGACAGAGCTGCTCCCGGGAGGGGAACAGATGGGCCCCTGTGTCGCTGGGGGGACATACTGACTCTAAAGTTTTCTGAAGAGGGTAGGGCAAAGAGCAGGCAGGGGCCAGCAGTGCGGGAAAGAGCGAAGTAGCAGGGGAGCCACTGTGAACTGTGACCCCAGGCCGCCCACAGTGTGGTCCCACAGATCTTCAATGAAAGCAAGAAAGAAAAGAAGGTGACACTGAGCTCCAAGCAAGAGACAATGTTAAAAATAACATCCCAGAACACAGAGAGAGCCATGAGGAATTCGACCTCTGACCTGGAGGACTCAGGGTGAAATTATCCAAAGCTCTGAAGAGGACTGAAGCCCCAACTGGTGTTGGAATGACTTTGCCCCTTACAGGGAGCAAGTTTCTTCTCTCACAGGAGGCCCTGTGTCCTCTGCGTTCTGTGGTTCCCTCTCAGGGTGACCTACTCTAAGCCACCGCTCTATCCTCAGGTGTCGCCTTCCCTCTTAGCCATGAGATTCTCACTCTCTGTCTGGCCCCTGGAAGCTGATTCTAAAAGTCCACACCGTCCCAACTGAGGACAAACTTTCCATAGTTTAGTTTTAAAATTCAAAATCTCCCCTGAGCCAAACCTCCCAGACTGCTGGTACTTCCCACTGTCTTCTGGTGTGAGAAGATTTCTCCTGAAATTCATTGGAGAGTGTGTGTGGTAAGTAAAATGCTACTAATCATAAAACTTAATTATTTAGTTAGATCTAGTTATTTTTACACCCAACCGATTAATTCCTCCTATCTCTGATCAATTTATGAACACGAACTTAGAGGGTCGGACTTCCACAAGTACCCATTTCATGGATCTAATAAGAATCAGTCTGCTGAGTTGATGGTGGGATTTACAGATTAAGTTCCAGGTAGAAGGAGAGATAATTTGGGACGGACACTCCTTCCCATGGAGGGATATCTTAATGTAATGGAAAGTCATATAGAGAGAGGGCTAACTGAATGATAAGCATTTCACATGCATTATTTTGTTTACTCCTCCTATCAATCCTATAAGGCTGATTTGATAAAAATCTTCCTTTCCTTATCTCCAAAATGGGGGTAAAAATACTATTTACCTTACCAGGTACTTTTAAGGATCAAATAAAATAGTATATGTAACAAGAGTTTGTAAATCACATGCATTTTACAAATGTTAGTTGACGCTCTTATTATCCCTCAAATCAAACCACACAAGCAACTGGTAATTTCAGGTGCAGTCTTAGGCCTCAGTATGGTGTGCTACCTCCATCAGACCTAAACTACTTAGCTCTGTAGCCAAAACTGTGAATTTGATTACATCTCATTGCTTTGCTCACAGGCACCAACATTTCTTTTTTATATTAAAGAACGGTGTAATAAGGTGAGAATTTCTCTCTTTGTTCAGGGACTGAGATCTAGCTTAGGGCCTTAAGAGAACAGTTTCACAAGTCCCTGGGTGAGCTGGCTGGATGACCCTCAGGTAGAACTGAGCCTTCCCTCTAGCTGAGGAGGTCAGCCTCCTTGGAAGTGGCACAGACTTGCCCATTTGATGCTCTGGCGTCTGACTCCTGGAAGCCTCTAGCTGCTTAATGGATTCATTTAAGTGATAATACGAGCCGATCGTATGTCAGGTTGTTAAAATGGTGATAACATATTGCACTAGGAGAGCATTATCTACGGTAACTGCATTATAATGGTTAGGGAATGTCGACAGAACTACATATGATATTCCCATAAACACCAAATGAATGCAGAGTGACTAGGCTATTCATTCCAAGTGTGGCCAAGGCAAGAGGTAACACTTCATCTTCCAGGCCCTCGTTTTCCAAACATTGCAAAAAGGAGACATATGCAGACAAGTGTTCACACATCAAAGGCAAACAAATGCACATGCTTCTCTGATTTATAACCAATCTGGAAACCCACTTACCCAACTTCAAGGGAGGGTGTGAGCTCACAGAATGTTCTTTCCCAAGGAAGAGAATGAATGAGCAGGAACAGAGGAATGTAAGATACTACAAGAGCACTACAGGAGCAGCAGGAACAATGAGCTCCCCATCCCCTGTTTCTGCTTTACGCTACTAGAGAATTTAAAAGGGGTGGTTTGTGTCCTTTGTAGGGACATGGATGCAGCTGGAAACCATCATTCTTAGCAAACTATCACAAGAACAGAAAACCAAACACCGCATGTTCTCACTCATAGGCGGGAACTGAACAATGAGATCACTTGGACTCGGGAAGGGGAACATCACACACCGGGGCCTATCATGGGGAGGGGGGAGGGGGGAGGGATTGCATTGGGAGTTATACCTGATGTAAATGACGACTTGATGGGTGCAGCACACCAACATGGCACAAGTATACATATGTAACAAACCTGTACGTTATGCACATGTACCCTACAACTTAAAGTATAATAATAATAAATAAATTTAAAAAAAAAACAGGTCAAAAAGAAACAAAATCAATAAAAGGGGTGGGTGGGTGGCACAGTAAAGCATCTGCCCTACTTCCCACTCCCTGCACCCTCTAGGACCACCCATTGAGAAACAATAGTTAAGGAGATAAAGTTTCTCTTTGCCACCTCCAGCCCCAAGTTTCAGTACTGTTCTCTTGTCTTTTAATATCTCCCCAATACTCTTCTCTAACACCTCCTCTTCTGATGCTCCCTCTTTAAGTGTTATTCCTCCTGTGGTATTTATACTGTAAAGAAGAGTACTACCAGAGCAGAGAGCTTCGCCTTACTAGAACATGTAGATGTGACTTTTGGCTTCCAACTTCAAATTGGCAATAATAATAGTTACCTTTCATTCAGTGTTTCCTATGAGCTAAGCAATGTGTTTTACATTATCTATAAACCTCAGAAACATCCGCAAGGCAGGGTTTACAATTACTATTTTAAAGATGAAGTAACTGAGGCTCAGACAGTTAAACAAGTAGCCAGAAGGGATGAAGCTAGCGTTGAAATACAACTCTGCAAAACCCTTGTTTCAGGCAGGTTTCCCTTTTAAGTAGCCTAGCATCTCTGAGGCCATTTCCTTATTTGTTACTTTCAAAAATACTGTTCTACCTTACGAGGCCACTATGAAGGTCACTTTCCCTTTGGAAATTGCAAACAACTTATACAGATGTCAATAAATACCAGTATAAAGTAAAAAAGAGCCCTGAGTCTGGAGTTACAAGACTTGGATTAGAGTTCCTCATTGAGTAGTATCTACTGGGAAAATTGCTTTATATCTTTGTGCCCTGTTTTATGGTTTGACCATGTCCCCACCCAAATCTCATCTTGAGCTGTAGTTCCCATAACCCCCACATGTCATGGGAGGGACCTGGTGAACGATAATTGAATCATGGGGGTGGTTACCTCCATGCTGTTCTCATGATAGTGAGTGAGTTCTCACGGGATCTGATGGTTTTGTAAGGGACTTTTCTGCCTTTTGCTTGGCACTTCTCCTTGCTGCTGCCATGTGAAGAAGGACATGTTTGCTTCCCCTTCCACCATGATTGTAAGTTTCCTGAGACTTCCTCAACCACGCTGATCTGTGAGTCAATTAAATCTCTTTCCTTTATAAATTAGCCAGTCACGGGTATGTCTTTATTAGCAGTGTGAGAATGGACTAATACATCCTGTCTTCTTCCTGCAAAATGGGCTTTCTGTGAGCACTGGAATCCTTTACTGCCTGCCCACTATGTGTCCTGTAGTGTGCTGGGTCCAGAGGCCTCTGCTCTATAGCAGTTTATTGTCTAAAGGGGCAAATAGATTGTATAAACAAATAGTGATAATAAAAGTCCATAAGTGCTATAATAGAGGTAAGTATAAAGTGGTCTGGGAGCACCAATGAGGCAAAGCGCCTGGTCCTCAGCAACCTCGTTACAAGGAAACAGATGGATAGTGTTCTATCAAAACTAATAGAATGAAAGATATTGCAAAGGCAAGATGTGCTGAGGTGCTTGGTAAACTAAAGCACTAAACACATGGAGAGAGAGTTTATGATTTGCCCAAAGGAAGGAACTGCTATCTGGAAGAACAGATATCTTGCCAGCAGGGGAATATTTTTAGGGGAAATACTTCCCTAAAAACAAGACTTTTGGGAGGCTGCCTGATCTCCTGGCCTGCTTCAAACCCTGTTTCTTGGTTTAAACCTGAGTCCTTCCCCATCTCTCTCTATTATCAAGGGCAGGGAATTGTGGCCTAACATGCTTGTAGGCCCCAGGCTTTCCCATCACCTGGGGCACTGAGCCCTAGGGAATGCCCCAGGGCCAGAAAGAAAGGCCTTTATGCTTTTAGAAACTGATGCCACAGGGAGCTCTGAAACCCTGACCCCCTGCCCTGGGGAAGGCTGAGGCCAGGGGAGATTTCTGGCAGTCTCTCTAACACTGCAATTCTCCCTGCTTACCTGGCTGTGATTTGAGGTCAGTGCTGTTGTTTTTCACTGCTTAATAAGGGACATCCTGGCAAAAGGTTATGCATTCCTCTGTTAAATCAAAACATTTTGTCATAGAAGACAACATGTGGTGTGAGTCTATTTATATGAATTGTCCAGAATAGGCAGATCCATAAAGAAAGTAGATTAATGGTTGCCTCAGTCTGGTTGGGGAGTGGCTCTGGTGGGAGTGAGGATAGGGAGTGCACTGCTAGTGGGTACAGTGTTGTTTTGGGGGTGATGAAAGTGTTCTAAAATTGATTGGGGTTATAGCTGCAAATTCTGTAACTATACCAAAACCATTGAATTGTGCAATTTAAATTGGTGATTGTATTTTGTGCGAATTATATCTCAATAAAGCTGTTAAAACAAAACACTCAGAAATATTAACGTTTTGGCCAGGAAGTCACAATAGAGTCTCTTGGTGGTGAGAGAAAACTGTACAAGAAGCCAGTGTCTGACCCTCCAGGTTTCAGTGTTCATGTGGGGTTCTGCTTCTCTCAGTTCCCCTTGCTCCACAATGACAGGTCCCCAGGGAAAGTTGGTGCTCTCTCCTCAGGACAGAGTCTGGCCAGGTCTTCTCTCCTCTGCCTGCTGCGTAACTTGCCTCAGCCTAAGGCAAAATAACTTTCTTTCTTTCTTTCTTTCTTTCTTTCTTTCTTTCTTTCTTTCTTTCTTTCTTTCTTTCTTTCTTTCTTTCTTTCTTTCTTTCTTTCTTTCTTTCTTTCTTTCTTTCTTTCTTTTTCTTTCTCTTTCTTTCTTTCTTTCTTTCTTTCTTTCTTTCTTTCTTTCTTTCTTTCTTTCTTTCTCTCTTCTTTCTCTCTCTCTTTCTCTTTCTTTCTTTCTTCTTTCTTTCTTTCTTCCTTCCCCCTCCCCTCCCCTCCCCCCCTCCCCTCCCCTCCCCTCCCTTCCCCTTCCCTTCCCTTCCCTTCCCTTCCCTTCCCTTCCCTTCCCTTCCCTTCCCTTCCCTTCTTTCTTCTTTTGTTCTGCTCTTGTTTCCCAGGTTGGAATGCAATGGTGCAATCTTGACTCACTGCAACCTCCACCTCCTGGATTCAAGTGATTCTCCTGCCTCAGCCTCCTGAGTAGCTGAGATTATAGGCATGCGCCATCATGTTCAGCTAATTTTTGTATTATTAGTAGAGGTGGGATTTCACCATGCTGGCCAGGCTGGTCTTGAATTCTTGACTTCAGGTGATCCACCCTCCTTGGCCTCCCAACGTGCTGGAATTACAGGCATGAGCCACAACACCAAGCCGAAGATCTTTATTTATAAGGTAATTAAATGTAAGTGGAAAAGACTAGTATAGTGGATGGGGGGAAAGGGGTGTTATTTTTTTAATGGGCATAGTGTTTTGGTTTGGGAAGATGAAAAGAGTTATGGAGATGGATGGTGGTGAGGGTTGTACAATAATGTGAATGTGCTTAATGCCACTGAAGAGTACAATTGAAAATGATTAAGAGGGCAAACTGTATGTTATGTGTGTTTTACCACAACCTTAAAAAAAAAATTGTTATCGCATAATTAGGGTGGTCTCCAAAACATTATTGGAAAAAAAGTAAGTCATGAAAAGAGACTTCCTTGCAGGGATGGTATGGAAAGTAAGCAAACTGACCATAGCTTAGTTAATATGACATTGCTGGCCTATTAGGAAATCTTGAAATTATAACCCTGTGAATGAAAAGGGTGCTTCTTCCCTTCCAACCTCCTTGATCCTGGAGAAGAGCTCCATGTCATGCTGTACTGTCTGTTTGCAGTTGACAGAACCATGCTGCATGCAGGATGCTTTGGAAAGACATGTGTTAATAAATACCAATCACAGAGAAAAAGGAGTTTGATATTGTAGTGCTGTGTCTTACCCATCTCATCCTTCCCAGACCTGATACACTGTTCTTATCTCACCACAATATATTTTTTCTTCTCAAATTAAAATCGCTGTCACCATCCACCCCAAACTCTTTTAGCATTCCTAAGTTCATCCACTCAGGTCCCCAACCCAGAAACCTTGAGGTCATCTTTGACATCTCCATCTCCTCCCAATAAACCCTGAAAAACCTCTTAATTCTAGTTCAAGTATCTCTTGAATGTGTCTATTTACTTCCAATCACACTGCCTCCACCAGAGCCTAGGCACTATTAGCACTAACCTGGACTTCTACAATAGCTTATAGCGGAATGGTCTCTCACTTCCATCCTGGGTCCCTACTACTTCATTCTTCGAGAAGCAGTAAGAGTGACCCTTTTAGAGATTAAATGAGATTGGGTTACTCCCGGGCTAAAGCTTCAGAGGCTAGCAATCCCAGCTAGAGCAAACTCCTTGCTGTGACCTGCAATGCTCTGCAGAGAAACCACATGCCTGCCTGCCTCTGTCCATCATGTCATCATATCACCTTCTCCCTTACCACATTTTTCGAGGACTTTTAACCTTAAAAAGAAAATCCTGGCCTTTTCCAGTTCTTAAAAGGTCCTACGCTTTCCTTGGCTAATTCCTATTTGTCTTTCAGTTCTCAGCTCAAGTATCACATAAGTAGAGAGTCCATTAATTAATTCATTTACAACTTATGCATTTATCTGATAAATAGATACCTAGCATACACACTAGTGGTAGGCACTGGAATTAGTTTTGAGCCCTCTTCTAGTCTAATTAAAGCCTCCTATTATATTCTTTCTTTGCACTCTGTTCTTTTTATTCACAGTATTGAACACAATCTGTCATGATAATTTTAATTTTTTAAAAAAGACTTTCTTCCTACATAATGTTAAGGTCTTTGAGGGCAGGTGCTATTTAGTTCGCCACTGTATTGTCCTTATAATAATAGTTATTCAATAAATATTTGTTGAATGAATGAATATATCTTTAAATAGAAGTTCTTTTTGCCAGAAGCATATGGCATATGGAAAGTTTACTGATTTCTTTCTCTTCCCAACTTCCTCCACCTCATAAAATAACAGTACATGATGCTGAGGATGGCTAAGTAGGAAATAGGCTTGCCAAATGCTTCCTAATGAGAATCAGCATTGGTTAATAAATGACAATAATAATGACTAACATTCGTATAGCATTTTACAATTTGCAAAGTATTTTCCAAATGCATTATCTTCTTCAGTTTAATAAAGATAATCTAGTTCTTGGTTGCCCTATGAGAATTACATTTAAAAAAAGAAAATGCTTAAGGACAACAGGGATTAGGCTGTTACAATATTTAAAGTCTATTAGTAAAATATTGGTGAGATAGAAAAAGAAGGATAACCTTTTCCCTTGGTTGGTCCTTCCAAATCTTGAGGCCACTTTGCAAAATTGCAAAAACAAAGGCACATCTTTTAAGTTCTTTGTGTCTGTGCTCTGTCAGAGTTTTGGGTTGCTCATCATGCTGGATTAGAACTTATGGTGCAATGTACACGACGTGATGGATTCCACCTTAGTTTTCCATCAGTCTGAGGAAACCTCCCTAGAGCTCAAGGACAAAGAGGAGTCTCAGCAAGTAGAAGCTGGAGTCCAGAACTGCTTGATTATTGGTTATAGAGAGAGGGAGGTTTCCCTGGATTGAATGCCCTGCCCCTACAGAGGCAGCCATATTTGGGATTACTTGCATTGACTGGGCACTCCGTTTCTCACTGTTTTCTTCCGAAAGTCCTTCCTTTGTACCTGCACTGTATAAAGAACGGGCCTTCCCAAATGCAAAGATCCATGATATATATTAGAAGCAGACATAGGAAATTGACTAGGGAATCTGCACAAATGATATTGTACAGAATTAAGTAGAAGATACCCCAACATGCACATCCCTTTGCAGCTTAGCAACTGTTTTACTCTATCACATCCAAAGGTCCTTAGCTCTAGGCAGTAAAGTTCTGATCAGTTTACCTTTATCATCACAGCATGGCATTTTCAAGGACTCTGCCTGGCACTTTCAATCTTCTTCTCCTCTTGGTATTGATTCTCTGGTGTCATGATCAGCAAAAGGCAAGCCTGAGGGGTGGAAGCCCTGGGGAGGTAGAGGAGAGTGAAGTGACAGAAGAGATAGATCTGTCACCTTGAACGTACTCCAGCTCAGCCAGTCACAGAGTTGGCCTGGGTCAGACCTGTATAATTTGGGGATGGGAGACCAGTTTGGAATACCAGGCACTGTAGACTGAGACACCAGATGCTATAGGGGAGCCAGCACTGAAACTACTCCATCAGCTGGAGCTGCGATTTTTGGCAAGTCACTCTTTTTCTTCTTCTGTCCTCCAAACTGAGTAATCTGGTCTGATTGTCTCTGGGGTCTTTCTGCCCTAACATTCTATGATCTTAATTTTCATTTAATTATTCCACAATACCTCAAAAATGAGGACACAATCAATGGTGTCAAAAGGTAAAGAGCTACAGGATAAAATGAGAATAAAAGGTGCCCACTGATTTTTGCCATTTTGAATGAGACGATCGGGGTGGAAGAACATGTTAAATTGAGGAGTGAATAGAAAGTAAATAGAAATAGATTGCAAAGAAGAAAAAGACAAAGAGAAATAACCAGAACTGAGATGAGTCTGGTGAAATCAGGAAAGGAGAAATGATAGTACAAAATATACAGCTGCCCCTTGGTATCTGCAGGGATGATAGGGTCTTTCTTCTTTTTTCCCAAAGTTCTAGAAGGGATTGGTCCCAGGAGCCACACTGCCCCCTAACCCCCCACCCTCAGGACACCAAAATCCATAATGCTCAAGTTCCTTACGTAAAATAGAATCGTATTTGCATGTAACCTACACATATCCTTTCCCATATTTTAAATCATCTCTGGATTACTTCTAATACCTGATGCAATGTAAACGTTATACAAATAGTTGTTCTACTATATTGGCTTTTATATTTGTATTACTTTTTATTGTTGTATTGCTGTTTTTCCCCAAATATTTTCAATCTCACATGGTTGAATCCAGGGGTACAGAGAGCCTACTATATACTTTATTATCAAATATATAAAAGCAGCTAAGGAGGTCATATGCTATTGAATGTGTAGGATACTTTTCAGTTCTTATATTGGGATTTCTGAGTGTTTTAGTTTTTGTTTTAGGATGACCTAGGGAAAAGATAAAAATTGATGGAAGTGGGAGGAGAGTAAAAGAGTGAATTGTGCTAAACAGAAGGATAATAGCGTTTTTTCTTATTCCCCAAAGTTCTAGAACCGAAGAAATAGAATATCCCTGGACACTGCAGGTGGGCGGAGATGTAGAGAAAAGAGTGTGACATTGGAGCGTGTGGACCTGACTTCCCAACCATGGCCAGGGAAACAGGATCCAGAAGACATATGGGCACCACCAACAGACTCATGACTCAGCCCCTCTTCAGTTTAATGTTTTAAAAGTACATGTTCAACCATACTTAAGGGAGAAGCTTACCAAGGGAAGGACAAATGACCTCTAGAGGCCACAGTTCAAATCTGGCCCCACACTTGGCACTCATCCATCCAAACAAAGGCTGACATTTGCCCAAACTGTCCTGTCTTAGAAGCAGTTTAGCAGGTTCCTTAGAGGTCTCACCTCCCATCTCCAGTGATTTTTTAAAAGTCTCCTGTTCCAATAGTCTCCCTGAGGTTAAATATGTATATATGTGTGTGTACGTACTAGTGTATAATGTCTATGTATATGCATATGGTTGTATCAGAGATTTAAAAAAATACAGTTGATTCTCTTTATTCATAGTAATTGTGTTCTATAAAATAACCAGGAACTTTGAATTAATGACTACTGAACCATTGATCCTAAGAGAAGGACAGAACTGGGTTCCTTCAAGCCTCTGGTTGTGATGTTGTCATCAATAGATCGATACATAGCCTTGTTTTATGTGTGTCTCTGTTTAAAGACACCTTATTTACTATATATTGTTGACTCATTAACATTGAACTCTTGGCCAACAGTGCTTATAACTTATGCCTGGATGAAGCTTATCTAACACAGCTGTTTTCTCTATAAGGCTCAGAACAGTGTTCTTGCACTTAGGAACAGTAGCCAGCCCTTCAGCACTGTATTTGGGGGGTCATTTTAAACAACAAAATCACCAAAAAAAGCACAAAAATGTAAAAACACATGAGACTAAATAGACTGCTAGAAAGACACTCGTTTACAGCAAAAAAACAAGGCAGAGTACCAGTTCATTGGACCTTTGCTGAAACCACACACGCCGGGTGACAAGTAGTTCCCCATTCTGGACATGTCTGTGAATGACTGAAAAAGGACCATGAGAGTGGATTGAGTTGTACAAATACATTTTAGCTAGTAGATGAATTCATTAATACAAAAAAAAACATAAATAATGCAGATCAATCATACACATATGTGTGTATATATTGATATTGGGCAAATTCTCTAATCTCTTGAAGCCTCAATTTACCTAATTATAAAATAGGATCCATAATACTTCCTTATAGTGCTAGTGCTAAGGTGAAATAAAATAATCTATGGAGAACATCTGCAGGCTATGTAATAAGCTTTCTGAGTCACTGAGGAGGGAGCTGTCACCCTTTCCCATGCACTCCCCCTTCTCTTCATTTGGCAGCCTCATTTCTTCAGCAAACCATCCATGGTGAGCGACTCTAACTTTTAATCTGGCCAGACCATTTTCCCGTTGTATTAAAATCGTCCTGGAAAACCATTAGGTCGATTTTCAATCATCACAGCTAATACATTCCCTGTTGCAAATGCCAAGTATTCTGCACTTGCTTCGGTTTTTCAGATCTTCTCTCTCACATTCTGTACCTGAAGGTGAAATCCATGCCTAGTAAAACAGCCCTTTTGTATCCAGGCCAGGATGCATCTGAGACTTGAATGCTTTTGCTTTCTCTCCTGTTTTTTGGTTTTTTTGTTTTGTTTCTCTTCTCTGCCTGATCAATACCTTCCCATCTGAAGAAGCAAAACATTCTCTCTCTTCTGTTCCCCTTGCTGCTGATTCTGGCTCAAGGGGATGGGGGCAGGAGTGGAGGAAAGAGGGTCAGAGTCTATATTTAACCACAAAGATAATTCCTCCTTGACAGCAGCTCCAGAGAGAATTTGACATTTGAGGGGACTGAGTAGCAAGTGTAATTCACATTTATCTGGCTGTAGAAACAGAAGGTATTGGGAGCAACAAGTGATCTGCAGAGGTAAAAATGAGTCAGGGGTTTGGAAGAGTGAATATAGGTCAGGTGAAGAAGAAGAAACTATTTTCCAACAATGATGGAAGGATAAAAAACAAGACTTCTGAAACTGTTTCCTTCAATGTTGCACTAAAGCACCTCCAAGAGGATTGTAATAGCCTTGGAGTGGGACAAGTGGCACAGATGGGGAGGGTGACATGTTGTCCCAGCTGCTTAAATACTCTGAATTCTAGAACAGCATCTGTCAAAATTTAATGTGCTCCCGAATTGCCTCTGGATCTTGAATAAAATGCGTATATTAATTCAGTAGGTTGGGGTGCGCCCCAAGATTTTGTATTTTTAGCCAAAAAAAAAGCTTCCAAATGAGGCCGATGTCGGTCCTGGGACCATGCTTTGATTAGCAAAGCTCTGTTAGAGTGTTTTGGGAGTCCACAGGCAAAGAAAAGCAAGGCAAGGTGATCAGACAACCAGCTCCCCTTCTCCCTTCTCTATTTATAGCCCTCTCTGCTTTTAAAGCCTCATTTTGTATTTTCCTGTCTACTTGTCTTTCCCCATCTACACTCAAGCACTTGGAGAATTTGGATTGAGTTTTGTCGATCTTTGCATATAAGGCTTTGTCCAGAGTGGGCACTTCATAAATATTAAAGTTGTACTTAAAAACATCCCTCTTTCTCCATGAAGAGGAGATCATTCCAGCCCTACAGCACTTGTTATCTGTATCATTCATTTGGCAATTAATCTTAGACAGCCTTATGACAGTTTATGTATTGTTGTACTGGACTGTTATATATCTTTTGAATTGCTATTTATTTTTTAGCCCTTTATGTATTGACTCTGCTGCTAGGTTGTAAATAAGTTCTTTGAGTTGAGGGACTGCATTTTTATTTATTCATCAATCATTTAGTTTGTACCTACCTGTGCAAGGCAGTGTGCTAAGGTCTTGGTACACAAAGATAAATAAGGTAGGGTCACTGAGAGACAGCACGGTATAATGAGAAGGGTTCAGCTCTCAGCCAGAAACAACTAGGCTTGAATCCCAGCTCTGCTACTAACTAGCTATATGACCTTACAAAAGAAAAACACACCACAACCTTGACCTTTACAGCTATAAAATGGGTTAAACACATTAATCTTGTAGAATTGCGGTGAGATTAGCTAAATGACATATATAACAGTTCCTGTAATAAGGATCTGGTGGGCACTTTGAAAAAATAATTCCCTGCCCTTCAGAAAGTTATCACCAAATAGTTTCTAAAAAATGACAAATATACAAATAGCCAACACACCAGAGAGACTATTTTAGTGGGGTCCTTCTTTATAACTCCCCCAGGTCTACCTGGGAAGTGCTTAATAAATGCCTGTTGCTTGATTGAACACAACCATAGTATCTTCTACCATAAAGGTGCTTGGAGAGGTTAATTGGATTCTATTTTATTTATTAATTTTAATTATGTGAAATTTATTATATTGACTCCTCCTATGATCAGGCCACAGACTAGGCTCTATAAAAGTGTAAGGTTCTCTCAGTTCTTCACTTCATGGAGCTTGTAGGATGAACTCTGCTTACAAAAAAAAAAGTGCTGTCACTAAAGAATGGATGACATAAACAAGAACCAGAAATACAAATAAAAACATAAGCTGAGAAGAGGGAGGAATATATCCGTTCTGACAGTGGTGATAGGGAGGAGGAGGTGGTCTCTGAGCAAAAGGGGAACCCAAGGAACAGTGCAGAAGATGAGGGGCCAGTTAGGAGGGCATGGGGAAAGTTCTAGTTGGTGGAAGGCAGCCTATAACTGTCCTCTAGGCCATGAAGAAGCTGACTAGAGGGTGATACCCTAGATGCCTCTGGGGGTCTCCAGGCATGGCTTCCTTTGCTCTGACACCCTCACTATTAAGAATAATCTCTCCTTTGGTCCAGATGAGAAGCCTGAGGCAGAGTCTAGGAGATGGCTGCCCACACGGTAGAGATAAGGCAGGGCTAATATTTGGTATACCTGTCTGCCAGCCTGTGGATTAGGTAGGATCCAGACCTTCCTCCACTTTGAAATAACTAAAAGGAAGAAGATCTTGGAAGCAGAAGAGCAGAAAGTTCTTTTTGGCTCCGGGTTCAGATTGCTGTCCCTACTCATCTACTTGGAGCACAGATAAATATTTTTTCCACCCTAGTCTTCATGTTTTTCCCTGAGCCTGCACTGAAAATCTGACTTATACTAACTATGGCCTCTAGTTTGAACCAATCCAGGAATTTCTGGCAATGACAGCTATCAGCAGGCAGTGAACCCAAAGAGGTTAAAAAGTTAAATCTGTCTGATTCATCTTGGTGCTGAATTCTTAGCTTCAATGGAGTACTGGTTCTTTACTCTTGCCCTTGGAATCTGCTAGAGTAAATGTTGGCCTGACATATGGTTCACGTTTCTGCCATGCCTAGAGATGTCACCTGGCAGCAGCTCTTGATGGTTTCAGGGTACCAGGCTATATTCACTGCATCCTTAATGGTGCTACCTGTCTTGCAAAAATACTGCACATTATTCTATAATCCAGAAAAGCCATTCAGAGGGATTTTACTTAATTTAACCTAAATGAGAGATACTTTGAAGAGCTGTGTAGGTTTGTCCAATCACACCTAGAAATTAACAGTTTTCATACTTCTAGCTTCTTTCTTGCAGCAAACAATCATGGGTTATCAAACCATAAATCAGCAGTTAATGGATTTTTTATCTATGTGCTTTGGCATTTGGTGTGGCTTTTAATTTTCTTTTAATTTGTATCAGTCTCATTCCTGCTTCTTCAATTTTTCCAGCATCTTCAGGTTAGAGGATGCTGCAGTGATGCCCTGCTCTTAGGTGATCTGCAGGAAGGAAGGATGCATGCCCATACCTTCACAATCAAACACAATTTTCCACAATGGAATGACACAGGCTGGGAAGAGAAAATACAGTCATGTGCCACCAATAATATTTCAGTCAATGACAGACTGCATATAAGACAAATACTACTGTATTTTTACCGTGCATATTTTTTTTTTATCACTCAAGATGGAGTCTTGCTCCATCACCCAGCCTGGAGTGCAGTGGTGTGATCTCGACTCACTGCAACCTCTGCCTCCTGGGTTCAAGCAATTCTCCTGCCTCAGCCTCCCGAGTAGCTGGGACTACAGGTATGCGCCACCACACCTGGCTAATTTTTGTATTTTCAGTAGAGACGTTTTCACCACGTTGGCCAGGCTGGTCTCAAACTCCTGACATCATGATCTGCCCACCTCAGCCTCCTCCCAAAATGCTGGAATTACAGGTGTGAACCACCACACCCAGCCTGCTGTACCTTTTCTATGTTTATATACACTTAGATACATGAACACTTGCCATTGTGTTACAATTGCCTACAGTATCCAGTAGAGTAACATGCTGTACAGGTTTGTAGCCTCTGAGCATAGGCTATGTCACACAGCCTATGTGTGTAGTAGGCTCTACCGTCTGTGTTTGTGGGCATACACTCTATTATGTTCCCATAACAATGAAATCACCTGATAATGCATTTCTCAGAATATATCCCTGTAATTAAGTGAGCAAGTACTGTATATGTGTGTTTAGAGTTAGGGTAGGAGGAGAAGGCTGAGAACAGGATGGATTCCCTCATGATAACTATGCATGGGAAGAGTCTGTCTTGCAGTTCATGTGACTTCAGCCTCCAGAGAAGAAGGCTGGGTGAGCAGTTAGAAACATAAAAATTAGAGCTGGGGAAGCCTTTTGATTAAAATGGGCAGCCAGGTGACCTGAGCGTTGCATCAACTGAAAAATTCATATCCAGTACTAGGCCTATTAAAGACCAAGGGTGGAAATTAACCTCGCTTAGCACAATGATTAAGCTGCTGTCAATAGAGCCCTTTTCCACTAGTGCTAAAAACTTACTGATTTTTCTTTTCTTTAATTGGATTAAAATGAAGGCAACCCAAGACCTCAGGGGAAAGAAAGCCGAGCAGAAACCATAGTCTCTAGGGCTTCCAGACTCTGCCAACTGTGTTGCTCCAGGTGTGAGAGAGCTGTGTGTGCCTTTGATGCCTGGACTGAGCAAGCCAGCCATGTGGCTTAATTATCGCAAGGCAAACTGCTAGGATAGGGTCTGCAGTGGACTTGCTTCAGATACTACAGACTTGCAGAGCCAGAAAGAGAAGTGAAGCGTGTTGTTCAGCCTACAAGTGGTTTTAATCTGTTGCTCTCTTGAGACATTAGGTGAGCACCTGCCTGCGTTTGTCTTCTGGGTGGATTCAGACCATCCAGTATACCTCTCCTGTTTCTGCAAAGATCTATAACTTGCTCTCATTAGCCTGAGATGCATGAGGAAAGATAAATAATGGCAGTGATGAACACCCTGGGGTAAGGGTCCTGAAGTGGATTCCCAGGGCCAATGTGAACCTGCACATTGTCTTTGGGTGAATCAGAAAAAGGGTGCCCCTCTGGGCAGTCATAGTCACTCAACCACACTAAGTGGCCAGATAAAATATTGATGCCAAGAAAAGAGTAGCGCTTTCTGGGAAAAGAGATGGAGGAGGGGGAATCAGACGCAGCCCTTATGGTTCACAGCTTGATAAACAGAATGCAGACTGGACTTCAGCCATCCCTCCCTGCCTCAGCAAGATGCATCAGGACAGGGCAAAAATCTGCATAACCATCAGTGGTGGCCCTGGTGACAACTTGTGAAGCAAGGTAGCAGTGAGATATCTCAAGGCACCAGGGAGGAGGAGCCCTTTACTTCTGTAGGACTTTCTTAGCAGATTCTATAGGATTTTGCTAGCTCTGGGCTCAGCTAAACAAATGTTGGTGAAATGGGAACACAGGGCTTTTGGACCAAAGCAGATCGGAAGCAGCAGGCCAGGAACCGGTGCAAAGGGAAGGAAATGATGTCTGCTTCCCAGATATATGTCCTGATCAACACCACTCATCTTTCCCTGCGGGTTGGTGCCTCAGTCTTCCCCACAGCCCCAATGTCATATTTTCGGAAAGACAGCTGTAACATCCCCAACGTTTCTGCCGCAGATGGAGTCAGGACGCACTCTTGCACTTCACACACAGATAATGGTGCACACCCCAGGTGCCTCACATTCTTCCTTCCTTTGAGGTTGTGTGCTTTTTTATGTCTTGGTTCCCAGCCACAATGGACTTTAAAGGATTTGGGAGGAATACGTGGAAAGAAAAATTATTTCCACGCGAGTTGAACAATTGAGAGGAATTTCTGAACCAGACAATGATCATAGTGCAAGAAAAAAAAATCTGTTGGGGGTGATTTGAAAGTAATACTAAACCCACATACATCTACACTTAGATGGGAAGAAAAAGTGCTTTCTTTTTCCTGTGTCTCCGTTTTACTCTCTCCCTCTCTGTCAATGATAATCCTATTGCCGGAATAGAAACTAATTGTTTTCTTCTTCCTAAGTATTTTTCCTTCCTGAATACTGTCTCTTCTTTAATATCCTAAAAAAAGCATTACCATATGAATAGGTTCCAGCCAGCACAATCAGGAGCCTTTTCTGGGGTTTGCCAGATGCTTTTAACAGACACCACACTTGCAAGCATCCGTTAAACATTTAAAACTGTTTGTTCATCCTCCTCCACCCCTACCCATCTGCAGGGTTCTTTTCTTCTGCAGGAATACAAGTCTTACCCTGGGTTCCAGATTCTGGGAGTCCCCCCAAACCTTCTTCAGTGCCTTCTTGAGCTGTGCCTATTATGATATGGCCAGCAAGATAAGAATAGTTTTTTAAATGGTTGAATACAAACCAAAAGAAGAAGATGCATAAAAATTATATGAAATTCAGATTTCATGGATAGAGTGGAGTAGTGGCACAGAGATGATATGGTCAATACAGCCCTAATTATTTGCTCTCTGGCCTTTTACAGAGAAAAGTTCCCCAACTCCTGAGCTTCTTAACTGAGCTTCCAGTCACTGAGGAAGAACTCAGCCAGAATTGTTTTCTAGGCTAGGCCATCCAGGGAAGGTGATATACTAGAGATAACAATTCAAAGGGAGACTCCTGTTGAGGGCTCTGGATTGAGATAAGCATAGATATTTTTGCATGGAGATTTTGGAAGTGTAGCGTTCATATGCACATGACATATGCAATTTTTCACCACACACAAATGCACATGCACACACACACATACACACAAATCGGGAAGTCAGAGTCTTCTATTCATGGGCTGTGGTTGCCTCAGACCTCTCTTAGGTCAGGTTGTCAAAGGAGCCAACGGCAACGTGGCTGGTCTGGATGGGGGATTCTAGGACTCTGCTCTTGATCAGTTTACTCCTGATAACTGAAATATTCAGGGGCATTGGGCTCTTATAAGTGAAACAAAATGCATGAGGAAAATAGTTTAGTCCTTCTGCAGGTGTCTTGTTGTCTGTCCTATCTCTGCCTAATTCCAAATCTAACCTCTCTGCTGATTGGACACCCCAGAGGAAACTGAGCTTTTGGCAGCTGAGTGTGGGTCTATGCCTGACTCCTCAGGTTCTCAATGAAACACTTTTATCTGGGGGTGGCTTGTAAGCAATTAAAAAAATATAAATCTGATGCCTATACCTCATGATCAGGAGAATGTGATCTGTGGGCCTGGGATGGGATAAGGACTAGTCATTTGCATTTTCAAAAGCACCCCAGGTGATCCTGATACACACCAAAGACTCAAAGCTGTCTTTCTCTTCTTCCTCACAGGTGTCATTGGCAGCATTTCTACCTCAGAAAGATTCAGAGGAAACACACCCCTGCTCCATCTTTCCTCATACCCACCTATTGTCCTTCAGTTCTGTTCAGTTGGTTCATTAACTCTGCTAGAGAGCCTGCTATGTGCCAGACACGGCACTAGGCTGCATGAGTACCAAAGCAGGTTAGACAGGGAGGCAGGAATAGGAGACATACATGCCACAGGAGGTCATTCTCCCCATGCAGGGTGACCAGTGCTCTGATGGGTTGCCCAAGGTGCTGTGACTCACATAAGGGCATGGGCATGCTCCTCAACCTGCATTCACTTGGGCAGGTTCTCTGGACTTCTCTGTATCTGTGCCACCACCTTGCCCCTTTGCCTGGGCTGCCAGCTTCCCTGTGGCTGGGTCTGCAAGGACATCCATAATTCCAGGAAGGAGGGAAGCTTTGGAGGGAGTATTTGGCCCTTCTGTTGAACTAAGAGAGTCCTCTTTTCCTCTCTCTGCAACTCATCACAGGGGCTGGAAGGAACAATGAAGTTTGCACTCAGCTGTCGATTCAGCTGATGATGCATGAGGCTGGGAACAAGGTGCTGGGGCAGCCTTTCATGGACTGCTATATTGGCCCCACGGCGCTCAGCTTGGAGATAATAAAAACTTTGTTCTTTTCTTTACTCTTTTTGTTACCAGTAAACGAAGCAGATCCGCTGCCGGGGTGACACCGAGGGACGAGATGCACACTGACAAGGTGCCTGAATATATATTTTTCTGAACTATGATGAATTTTTTTTCAACAGAGTCAGTATTCGGACCACTGTCCCCCGTTGACACTTTTATTATCTGTAGCTCAATTTCATGGAGCAGATTTGGTTTTCTTCTCCAATCCTAAGATTCTTTTCAAAACAAATCAGCTTCACTGGTGGTGGCTTTGTTTGTCCCTTTTTTTTTCTGGGAGGACATTTTTTGAGGATGAATACTTGTAGCTCTGTATGGAATAAAAGCATTCATTTTCTCCAAGAAGCCCCCTTTTTCACCCCCTCTTGTTTCCAGAGAAGTAGGGCTGCACAGTGAGAACAATAATAATAATAAAAGATAATATTTGTTGAATGCTAACTCTGTGACAGGCGCCTTTCATTTGGCTCGATACCCATGATGACTCTTACTCCTCACAACCGCCCCATGAAGTAAGTGCTGATATTATTCTCATATTACAGAGAAAGAAATGCAGGCTCAAAGAGATTTTGAAAGTCACTTGCCCCACTACACAATTTCATAAGTTGCAGAATCAGGATTTAAATTCAGGCTCAGTCTGGCTACAGAGCCTGGGTTCTTACACATCACCCAATGCTAGGTTGCTCTGGATACAATCTTGGCTCTCACATATGCATAGCATTCTTCAACTCCCTGGATACTGAAAGTGGCTAACCCGGAAGAGGAGAGAAGGGGAGCTGTTCTTCTGAGATTCTTATGTCATTGCTTTCCCCGGACTTAGTGATGTAAGTAACTGGGATTGAACATGGGGAGAAGAGCATATCACACAGTTCAAAATGAAGGTACTGATGTTCCCTTCTCAAGGAGGTGGGGTCCCTCGTTTTTCCTCAGTGTGTTATAGTTGTAGCCCCACTGGCTGCAGTCTATTTAGTTAAGATGGAAATGTGAGTTTAATACACATTTCAAAGTGACTTTATTGGCTGTACATTCTTGATGATGGCTCATCAAGAGAAAGAAGATTTTATCAACATAAAGATATTCAACCTCACTGAGTCTGTGGCTATGATCAATTCACTATGAGTTTTCACCTAGAATTTAAAACTGTGAATTATCAAGGTGAGGGTGAGGATAAAGATATAGAATGGCATATCAGAGATTCCAATAAGTGGCAAAGAATATTTCATCAGTTTTTCCAAGGGGATTTCTCTTTCCCTCTCTTTCCCGTCTAGCCTTTCCTCACTCCTCATTCACATCCTATCAAATTACATCCTGGAAATGGCTTGCCTGTGCCTGCTGCATGAGTTTACTAAAGGTGATGCTGAGCTGCCTGGAATCAGCTACCCCATAATCTAGTGTGGAGTTTTGTCAATGTTCAGATCACAGAAGCAAGGGAAAAATAAGGTACAAAGCTACCTATGCACCTTATGGGACTCATCTAAATGGCACTTCCTCCACCTAAAGCCCCTAGCCTCATTTTTCCCTACTCATTCACTCACCAAATATTTACTCAGTTCAACAAATATATATTGGGTATCTAAAGTAAGCCAGGCACTGTGCTAGGCCTACACAATAGGGAAGAAGTAGAATAGCCCCTGTTCTCAACATGAGCATAGTTAAGTGCAGGAGGCAAACAATAAAATAAGTGCAATGATTCCATGCAGTTGGGATACACAGAACTCTTTGGGAACTCCTGGTGGGAAAGTGAGTGTGTCGATATGGTAGCCCAGGTAGAAGGAACTGTCTATATAAGGCTTCCCAAAGTGCAAGAAAGCAAACATATGGGGGCAGAAACCTCCTTATTCTTTACAATTTCAAATGCTCATTTTATTCTAGTATCTGGCAGCCCAGTGCTCATGAACTCCTTCCTAGGCCCAACAGGTCAATATTGATGTGTTTAAGTCAATCGTGTTAATTCCATTTCTCATTGCCAGTGATCAGCCAAGACATGGACAAGGGATGCTGTCTTGGCCAATAAAAGGGAGTCTGCTGGGGGACTCTGGGGATATTCTTTTCACTTGTAAAGTGAATTGCAGCCAAACACGTGCCCTCTTTTTGCTTTTGAACTTTGTTGTATGAGGAGGATGTGATGCTTAGAGTTTCTAAAACTATCTTTTAAATATAAGAGGCAAGGCCAAGAACATTGCAGAGAAGCTGACACACAGCCCTGATATTGTGAGGCTGCTCTATTAACCAGTTGGGGAACAACTAACTTGATATGGGATTTAATAAGTAAATACCTAATATCTTTCTTTTTTTTTCGAGACGGAGTCTTGCTCTTGTCGCCTAGGCTAGAGTGCAATAACATGATCTCAGCTCACTGCAACCTCTGCCTCCCAGGTTCAAGCAATTCTCCTGCCTCAGCCTCCTGAGTAACTGTGATTACAGGCACCTGCCACCACACCCAGGTAACTTTTTTATTTTTAGTAGAGACGGGATTTCACTATGTTGGCCAGGCTGGTCTCGAACTCCTGACCTCAGGTAATCTGCCCGCCTCGGCCTCCCAAAGTGCTGGGATTACAGGTGTGAGTCACCACTCCTGGCAATACGTAAATATCTTTTAATTGGGTTTTTCTGTTACTTGCAGCCTATTGCACCCTACCTGAAGAAGCATGCTTGAGAAATCACTACATATACTCCACACTCCTACTTCACTGGCTATGTTCCTGCACATTCTGCAAGCACAGATATCTTTCTAACAGCTCTACCTATAGTCTTACACACTCTATGAGAACTATCTTAAATGTCACCTCCCTTCATCCAAACCAACACGCTTCTCCTTCCATATGACTTTATGCCCATTTTGGAAGACAATGGTCACATTTTCCCTAGTATCACAATTACTTCTGTGCTTATCTGATTCCTGCTACTGAACTGGAAGCTCTTTGACCCTAGGCACGATGTCTTACGCTTCTGTGCAAACCCTGCAGTGCTTTCACAGTGTCTGACCTCAGTAGATACTAAGTGGTGAATGGATGAATGAATGGATGCAATGGAATGGGGATCTGGGGAGAAGTGAGATGCAAACAAAGGAGAAGCTGAGATCTAGTGAAATGTGAAGTGAAACGGAGATCCAGCTAGGCAGATAAAGTATATGGCCTGAGAACCACTGATGTCAGTGCATGAGGAATAGCCAAGTTGGAAAAGCCATATTGCTTGGCATCTCAGGTTAGGACTGACGGTACCATGTTGGTTAGGAGTTGACAGCTGAGGATAAGAAACTCAGAAGCTAAAAAATAGCAAGCACAGAGATAAATTTATATATATACATTTATGGTTCATCTCAAATAATGTCTTTCTACCTTAATAATGCAGGAAAGATAGTCTGACTCTGAAGTCAGGGATGGCATGTACCTAACAGGCGAGATTGCAGCATCATGGAATGATCACTTACTGTTAAGTTACTCTTTTTTTTTTTTTTTTTTGAGACGGAGTCTTGCTCTGTCGCCCGGGCTGGAGTGCAGTGGCCGCTCTTAGCCAGGGCTTGAGAGCCTATGATACCACCTTGCAACAGCTGTCCGGACCTCAGAACAGCCCCTAGTTGATGCTAAAGTGGCTTTTGAAATCCAAGAGTGTGTGGGAGCTGCAAAGAAAGTGGTAAAATATATTTGCAACTGAGCACATTTAAGAACTTGTGACATTCAAGGCTGTAGGGGAGTGGGCCAGACATGCCCCAAGGGTAGGTGTGGAAGAGGCTGCTTTTGAGATCTGGAAATGAAAAGATGAGGAAGTGAGAAGTTCAAGTTTTATTTTGGGTGAAGAAATGAAAAAGTGAAACTTCTTATTCCAGGCCTGGAAAGGCACCTTAAGAGAGGCACCAGGCATGTTAGTATTGAGAAACTAACTTTTGTCTAGTTGGCTAGACTGGATCCTTTTATTCTGTGTATACCAGAAAGTTTATTTACATTCTTCTTTACTTCTACCATTTCTCCCTTCATTTTTCCTCTTTCCTCTTCTTTGTCAAGAAATGGGGTTTCTACATCTGTGAAGCAAAGCAATGGCTTCAAATTGATAAATGTGTGGCCTTGTCAATTCATGTCCACATCCCCTTTTAAGAAAGTGAAGACTGGGCTTGTAGGTAGAAGAACCAGTGTGAACTGTGGGAGTGGGCTAGGGGGTGTCCATTTCTCAGGTGAGAACTCAAATCAAGCCTTCCGTAACACTCATAACTCCTACTCTGTTTTTGTGATGCATTCAGTTATTTATGGCACATTTCTATGTCTCTGCTGGACTGACGGTTGTCCAGATAGACAGACCTGATGGAAGAACACAGGAAATGCTTACTGAGAGAAATGAGTCAGTTGAAAATTAATCGCTTTGTTTTCTCTGAGAAACAACTAGAGTAACAGCCCTGCCCATTGTCTGAAGATCACAGGACTAGAAGTTGAGAGTCAAGTTCAAGGCTAACTGTGGCCCTATCCAGAGCATGCTGCTTCTCCTTTCCAGCCTTCTTTTTCTTTTTTTTTTTTTTTTATGGTTTCATCTGTAAAGACAATGGACGGAATAATCCCTAAAATCCCTTCCAGACATTTCACTCTGTTTTTCTATGCTTCTTTACTGTGCATTTCTAGGCTTGTGAAGCAAGAAAGAGAACACGCAGCACTAGAACCCTCAGAGCTGGGCATGTTTCATCCAGGAAGCCTCGGTCCTGCCGATGACGCCTGGAGAACTCACAGGCCCTGGATATTCTGGGCCACAAAGATGGGCTCAGCTGACCCTGGGCCCAGGCTGAGGTTAGGGGTAGTATGGATTTTTTATAAAGAGAGAAGTTTTGTTTGATAAGCATACACAAAACTCAGGGTTGCTGAGTGAAGCTGACTGTGTGCTGATTCCATGTAGCCACGTGGAAAACACGAGTCAAGTGTGAGTCATACATCAACATATTTCATGATTCTTAAGTTGCAAGGTGTTTTGTTTTATTTTCATTTTATTTTTTATTTTTATTTTTGCCATGTTTAGAAAACTGGCCCTTTCTCCTCTAAATGCCTCTTCCAATCTACTGCCTTTGCCCATTATAACTACGTCTGGAGGATGCCTCTGGACATGCTATGGTCACTGCTATGGTCCCACCAAACTCCTTTTCCTTCCCACTCCCAGCTTACCCTGCCTCTCTTTTCCTGAAACCCTTGTCCTCCCAAGTTCTATGGAAATCAATCTTAAAGGAATGCTGCTCATTTTATTCACTCTAGTTCTCATTAGACCTGCTGTCTGATTTCATAATGTTCTGGGTTTGTGAGCCAGTGCCGTTTTATGACTGTATTTTGTTTGAGTTTTCTAGGGAGCATACACACAGACACGAACATCAAGCAATTGATATTATGCTTGTTTTAAGTACCAATGTAAAGTCACAACTAAAACCTAAACTTGCCCTTCTCCTGAACCATGCCTACTGACCCAGCTCTACGATGTGCTCTGGAAGGGGCCCTGGGACAGCCATCTCCTGTCCCTCCAATGTTCCACTGAGCCCAGAACCCACATCTAACCCCTGCCACCCTGCCGCAGGAGGGGAGAAAGCTTATCTGAACACTAAATTCATTATACTCAAAGGCAACATTTGTCCAAAAGTCAAATAGAGCAAATGGAACAAAACAACAACTAGTGTCTGCGTATCACTGTATAATTTGCAAACCACTTTCCCACAGGCTGTCTCTTGGAGGCATTACCCCCCGCCTTTGAGAATATGTAGACTATCTCCATCGTGTGGGTGAGAAAACAGGCCACAAAAGTTTAACTTACTTTTCCAAGATTTTCTCATTATTAAATGGCAAATTCAGGCTTTAACCCCAGGTTTGCCTCCTATAGATTCCAGGGAAATTTCATGGCGTGGAAATGATGTCCACAGTAGATGAATATAGGCTGTAGGACAGACTAAGTATTTTTACTGCATTTTAAAAATGAGTTCTGCCAATTTTGTTTTATTAGTTTCAAGGTAAAATAGCAATTTTTTCAAACATCGGAAAATATGTGTTCTTTTCTATATACTTAGATAAAGGTTCAGCTGAATCACCAGATCTGACTGCTAATTTATGTGGCTATGAATTTTTTATAGACCTTTTTTTTTAGATCAGTTTTAGGTTCACAGAAAAATAAGCAAAAGATACAGAGATTTTCCATGTTCACCACCCCCACACAAGCCTAGTCTCCTCCATTATCAACATTCCCCACCAGGGAGGTACATCCAAAAGTCCATAGTTTACATTAGAGTCCACTCTTGGTTTTACTGAATTTATTAGACTGGGTATTAGTATTCCTTAGAGCTTGTGGATTCTAAGATGTCTGCTATGAGTGGTCACTATAGACCACAAAATACCATAAATATTCTTTTATTCATGCATTAAACAAACACTTTTAAAATCCACGTTGAGTTCAAGGTCTCGTGCTAGATGTCACTGTACCAAAACCTGCCCCCTTGCCCCTCAACACACACCGCAATCAAACATGTACCACTCCATCCCCAATCTGCCTGTGTCATGACCGAAGTCTGAGCACTGGTCTTCATAAGCTCTCTCCAAGTCACTGCCAAAGAGCTCTCTGTCAAAGGCTACCATGAAATAGCTTAAAGGGCTTTCAGGACTCCTGAGTAAAGTCAATTCAAAAGAGACTCTGGCAGTAGGTGGTACCAACACCTTCCTAAGGACCCCTGGCACCAACCTCGCTCCCTTGAAGCTCCACTCTTAGCTTTTATTATCTACAAACAAGGATACTTTATTTCTCCTCAGCCTGTTTCATAAATCCAAAGCAGTTCTATGAGCTGCAATACTAGTTGGTGGATTAAAACTACAATCTGGACTGGCAAGCTGCTAGTCAGTAACGTGCCTTGGGAGCAGGAAGGCTGGTAGAGGGGGGTGGGAGTGGAGGGAGGGAGGGAGGGAGGGTGGTGGGGGCGGGGAGGACAGCGCTGTCCGGTCCTGCATTGTGCCACAAGAAAGGTAGAAGACAAGGCCATTGTGTTTGCTCAATGGCTTTTCTTTGGTTTTGTTCTTTTCTCCTATGTCTGACAGCACGTGGGCAGGGGGCTTGTTTCATTGTTTAGGTTCTCTCTTCTCTCTGTGTTGTCAACGGCACCCATCTACAAAGAGAGAGCCAAGGAATAGTTTGTTTGTTAAGAAAATAAAAAAAAAAATTCTTTTGTTTCCAGTTTCTGTGCAGCTTGGAAACAGCCCTCACAAAGCAGGATTTTCAAAGAAATGCTTCATAATTCAGAGACATGTCAGTCCATTTATTTCTGACCCCATCAATGTCCTAGACCCCTGATCTAGGTTTCTTCCCAGTGCTTCTTGCCCACCACCAAGGAGAGCCACCTGAAACCTGGGCTCTAAAAAAAAAAAAAAAGGTGTAGACAGACCTCCTAACAAGATGGGCTACTGCCTGGCACCACCATAATTTATTTATTGAGTATAATGGGTAGGAACTTGGCTTATTTATGGCAGACTTTTCTGAGTATTTATTGATACTGCTAATTCTTGGCAACCAGAAGGGAGAGTTGGCAGGTTCAGTAATCCAAAGAGTGGCGCTATGAAGTTCCATCCTCAGAATAGCACCAAGGAAGCAAATGATTTGTGATGCTCAGAAGTGATTGTGAATATTCAACTAGAGTTTAAGCTGAGGTGATTTCCCAAACAAATCATGATAGAGGAAATGTTTAAAAAGAGAAAACGTAAGGAAATAAGGAAAGGTGTTGCTAGACAATATTTACTCCAGCCCCGAGGCCAGACTGAGTTCATGCAACCCTAAAAATAAAGCAGTTCAGATGGTGAGTTTGGGCCTACTGAATCAGAGGGAATTCTGTGATTTGGATGTCACATCATATTTACAAGGCTTGTCCCTGTGGTGCCATTCACTATATGGAATTTTACATTAAAAAATTAAGAAACAAATTATTAACATAGAATCTGACACACGGGTGGTAGCAACCATCCCAGTTGGCATATTAATGTCTGCAACTGTTGGATGCTGGACTATAACACCTACTGGCAAAGTTTGGGATTACATCTCATCACAGACCACTTATTATTCGTGCAGTCGGTATAGTCCCTCAATAGTTATCAAGTACTTATTGTGTGCCCAGCATTCTTCTAAGCTCTGGGGTTACAATGGTAAAGAAAGACTGACACATTTTTGTCCTATGAACAGAAAACATATTGAGGTGAGACAGACAGATATAATCAAATTAATATGTAAGACTATTTCAGATAGTAGTAAGTGCTATGAAAATTAACAAAATTTAGTAATGTAATAGAAAACAGAGCTAGAGGGCCAATGGTGGGACTGCTTTACTTGGGGTAGTTATGTAAGATCTGACATTGGGATGAACCCAGAATGAGAAAGAGTGAACCATACAGAAACCTACATGATCAACATTTCAGGAAGAGAAGACATCAGGTGCAAGGGGCCTGAGATGGGAACCTGTCTTAGTCCATTATGTGATGCTGTAACTGAATACTACAGACTGGTTAATATATAATGAGTAGAAATTTGTTTCTCCCAGTTCTGGAGACTGGGAAGCCTAAGGTCAGACAGCAGCAGGTTTGTTGGTGAGGATCTGGCCTCTGTTTCCAAGATGGCACCTTGAATGTTGCAGTCTCTGTGTTGGGGGGCGGGGGAGGAATGCTGTGTCCTTACATGGCTGAAGGAAGAAAGGAAAAGGGTACAAACTGCACTCCCTCTTTCAAGCCTTTTTATAAGAGCACCTAATCCCATTCCTGAGGAAGGAGCCCTTATTGCCTAATCACTTCTTCAAGGTTACATTTCTTAATACTATTACATTGACAACACCAGATTTTGGAGAGGACACATTCAAACCATAGCAGAACTCATTTTATGTGTTTGGGAAACAGAAAGAAGGTTAGTAAGACTAAGAGTAGAGAGTCTGGGAGAGCATGGCAGAAGACAAGATCAGAGAAGTATGTAGGAAACCCACCATGGTATTGTGTGCCAGTACATGGGAGGCTGAGGTGGGAGGATCCCTTGAGTCCAGGAGTTCAAGGTTGCAGTGCACTCTAACTGCACCTGTGAATAGCCACTGCACTCCAACCTGAGCAATATAGCAAGACTCTGTCATTTGGGGTTTTTAAAAGATGTACATAGGGGCAAAATTAGGATTAGAAGTTTGGATTTTATTTTAAATGTCCTAAAAACAACACTAGATGGCTTTCAGAAGGAAAGTGACAAGATATTATTTCAGGTTTCAGATGATCATCCTGACTGCTATATGGAACATATAAGCAAGGAAGCTTAGCCAGAGGCTGAGCAATTGTCCAGGCGAGAAGTTATGGTGGCACTGGTTATGGTGGCATTTATTTTTTGTATAGAGGTAGAGATGGAAGAAAGAGGTCAAATTTGAAAGAGATAAGAGGACGGTTTTAAGGATTTCTAAGTATAGGATCACAACACATTGCTTTATACTTTAGATTTGCAAAATTAATATTTGAACTAAGTATTTTACTAATACTTAGTAAATACTTAGCACTAGACTCAACTGTCTCCTTCCAACACCGCTCCAACCCATTCTAAATTTCTCTAAAACTAAGTACCTATTGCCAATAGAATAAAAATTAAGAGGCTCAATTCAACTATCAAATGAGCCTGTTTTCAAATTTTTATTATACCAATTAGCAGTCCTGAGGTCTTTGGCAAAGTATTAAATTTCCTGAGCCTCAATTTTATTAACTGAAAATGGAGATAATAATAGGAGCCACCTCACAATTGTTGTGGGGCCTAACTCATATGGTGTATGTACCTAGCCCACTTGTAGACACATAACAAATACTCAATACATATTAACTAGTAATCTTCTTAAAACTTCTTCTAAGTGGAAGTAGATGCCTTATCATTATAGTCTAATCTATAAGACACGTAAATGTCTGGTCAGACTTGCATATTCATAGAGCAACCTTGAAATTTTCAAATTGCCAGAAGTGTAGCTTTTATTTTTTTCATTTTTAATTGATGTACAAATAACACATATAAACTGCATATATTCAAAATTTGCAATTCAATTTTTTTTGTATAAGTATATAACTGTGAAACCATCACCATGATTGAGATGATGAACACGTTCACTGTCTCCAAAAGTTTCCTCATGTTCTTTTGTGGCACCTCTTTGTCCCTCTCTGCAGCCCCCGCACTAGCCCCTAGGCAACCAATGATCTCTTTCTGTCACTCTAGATTGGTTTCCATGTCCTAGAATTTTATGTAAATGAAATCATACAGTTTGCAGTTTTTGTTGTTGTTCTGGCTTCATTCACACAGTCGTGCATTCCTTTTAATTGCTGAGCAGTGTTCCATTGCATAGATGCACTACAGTTTGTTTATAACTGCTGATGGACATTTGGATTGTTTCTAGATTTTCATTATTACAAACAAAGCTGCTATGAACATCCATGTATAAATCTGAATGTCATGTCTTATTCTATGCTGCTGTAACAGAACACCTGAGAATGGGTAATTTATAAACAACAGAAATTTGTTTCTCACAGTTCTGGAGGCTGAGAAGTCCAAGATAAAGACACCAGCATCTGGTGAAGGCTGCTCTCTGTTTCCAAGATGGAACCTTGAATGCTGTGTCTTCAGGAAGGGAGGAACGCTGCGTCCTCATGTGGAAGAAGGAGGAAGAGTAAAAAGAGGCTAACTTCTGTCTGTCAAGTCCTTTCGTAAGGGCATTAATCTATTCATGAGGCAGAGCAGTCATGAGCTAAACTCCCAAAAGACTCCACCTCCCAACGCTGTTCCGTTGTAAATTAAGTTTCTGTGTTTCTTCCTTTTAGAGAGAGTGTCTCATTTTGTCACCCAGGCTTAGGGGCAGCAGCACATTCATAGCTCACTGCAGCCTCCAACTCTGGTGCTCAAATCATCCTTCCACCTTAACCTCCTGAGTAGCTGGGACCACAAGCATGTGTCATCATGCCCAGTTACTTTTAATTTTTTTTTTTTTTTTGGTAGAAATAATGTCCTGCCATGCTGCCCAGGCTGGTCTTGAACTCCTGGCCTCAAGTGATCCTCCCACCTCCATCTCTAACACGTGAATTTAGGGGAATACATTTAGACCATAGCATGTGGATATATGCTTTCATTTCTCTTGGGTAAATACCTAGAAGTTAAATGGCTGGATCTTATGGTAAGTATATGATTAACTTTTTAAGTAACTACCAAAATGATACAACTACATTTTCCAAAGTGGTTGTGTCATTAAAGTGGTTTTACACTTCATTTTACACTTCCACTGGCAATGTTTGAGAGTTCCACTTGTTCCAGTATTTTGTATGGCCAGTCTAGTCTTTTTAATTTTAGCCATTCTTATAGGCGTATAGTGATTTCTCATTGTGCTTTTAATTTGCAGTTTTGTAATGACTAATGATGTTAATTAAGCATCTTTTCATATGCTTACTTCTTTCTTCTCTGAACTCTTTAGATAATTAATTGCCTCTAAGAATTCATTAACTTCTCTAGTCTATCATAAGTAAATAAAGAATTAAATAGATTATAAGTAGGTAGGAAGGTAGGTAGGTAGGTGGATGGATGGATAAATATATAGATAGATAGATAGATAGATAGATAGATAGATAGATAGATAGATAGATAGATCGACAGACAGATAGATAGACAGATAGATAGAAATTTGAGTTCCTATCGTGTGCCAGACATGATTTTAGGCAATAAAAATAGAGTGCTGAATGAGACAAAAATTCTGCCCTTATGGGATTTCTATTCACATGACAGAGACAGGCAATAAACAATGTAATAAAATGTTAGAGAGATATATATATAATTATTATGAAAAAACCTTGAATAGTACACGATGACAGATAGTGAAGGGATGAAGCAGAAATGAAGCAACATTTTAAGATGATTTTAGACTGTCACATTTATTACCTGCACTTCCTGGGAGGCCCTCAAGAGCACTGTACAGTACTGCTCTGCGGTACTATGCACCATGGATTATGCTCAGTGCAGATTTGTTAATTATTCTGAGTCCTCTGTCCCCTTCACAAGGGTGGGGTGTCTTGGTCCATTTGGCCTGCTATGACGCAATACCATAAACTTGGTGGCTTATAAACAACAGACATTTATTTCTCACAGTACTGGAGCCTGGGGAGTCCAAGATCAAAGTGCCAACAGATTTGGTGTCTGCTGATGCCCACTTTCTGGTTAATAGGTGGTGCCTTCTAGCTGTGTCTTCACATGGTAAAGGGCCAGGTAACATTCTGGGGTCTCTTTCATAAGGACGTGAATCCCTCATGACCTAATCACCTCCCAATGGTCCCACTTTCTAAGACCATCATTTTGGGAGTTAGGTTTCAACATACGAATTTTGGGAAGACACAAACATTTGACCATAGCAATGGGGCTCCTCCCATCTGTCTTGTTGCCTGATGAATCTCTCACTTGTGGCTGAGGGTCAAGAACATGGTAGGCATTTGTTTAATAGATATCAATTAGATAAATTAAGGAAGGAAGGGAGGAGTGAATGGTACATAGTAAGAATGTGACGTGCAGGGAGAACTCAGTACCAAAAGTGAGGCAAGAATTCAGACTTACCAAGGCCTCTTCTGCCAGCTTCCTCTTCTTGGCAGAACACCTGTGTCACAGCTCATCCAGACAGTTGTGTTCATCCCTTTTGATCCAGATGAGATACAGGTGCTCTCCTGAGTATCTTTGTCTCCACCATAGAATTGTTTGATTCCAAGTAACATCAGTGGCTCCAAACCCTCTCCTTGTGACCTTACTAGGTGGCATTTACCACACTCTACATCATGAGTGATGTGGGAATTACGCTTCTTGAGATGAGAAAGAAGCCCAGATCATCAACTTTGTAACCCTCTCGGCCCCGTTTCAGTATCAGATACATAGAAGCTCAATAAATATTTATTGTATTGAATTGAATCCTAAGTCCCTCTAAATGATTCAAGATGTCAGTGAAATACCCTTCACCATTCCAAAAGGCAGAACAAGAGGAAACATCCTATGTTCCCGAAGCACGAGTAATTGGACTTAAGAAAAATTTTGATTTGGGTCCTCTAAGTTGTTTAAACAAACTCATTCATGTAATTTGTGTTTGGTAATTTTTGAAAACAGGAGACATTTTCAGTCTGAAATAATTTTGAACTCTTCCAAAGAAGAGACAGAGGCATGGATGAGACGACCTTTAAAAGTTGCTTGCAATGTGTTCAAGATGCAATGTGTCACTTGTTTATCTGTATGTGACATCCTCAGTGAGCTCAAATTCCAAGTCCACAGAGCTGCATGGGCCACTAGAGTCCTCCGAGGCCCCTGGGAAGCTGCAGATCCTGCCTCCCTGTCTCAAAGTTTACAGCCACTGCAAAGGTCAGGAATTGTGGTCCTCACATGGAAAAGACGAGACAGCCAGGGAGCAGGCAGGTTTGCAACCCAAAGCTCCCTTGAGGAACACGGAGCAAAGCCACCAGCCAAGGCGTGTTGTTTCCATCATAATGTGTGCTGCACAGTGTGGAAGAGGTTTATGGTGGCCCTGGCCTAGAGCTGTAAAGTTTATTTCTGTACATTAGCCAGTCCATTGTCCCCTGCCCCCAATACCTCTTCCATCTTCTTTAGGTAGACTTGTCAGGATCCTCTTTTAAACACAAGCCAACTTGGGTGGGACAGAGTTTGTATATCAGCACCTTAATAAATGATCTTCTTTTAAACACAAACCAACTGGGGCAGGGCTGCTTGTATATCAGAACCTTAAAGAAGGCACTAATGTGGCACCCATGGTATCCTAGCCTGTCTTCCTCATTATCTACTGTATTATGAGAGTCTAAATAATCTCAGCCTCTCCTGCCTGTGCACTGACTCTGAGGATGCAGTGAACTAACAATAGGTAGAATCATTGCAGACGAAAGGTAGCATCTTTGTATTGCATGGTGTGTTCGGGAAAATGAAGCATTGTATCTGTGTTCACATTTTTACTTCTGCAAAATGCTGTGTTTCTCCCCAGGCCATGATCCCTGAATCTGAGGAAAAATATTTTAATGCAATTGGGAAGTAAGGGGGAGAGAAGAAAAAATATGGGCAATGTTCTCATCCAGAAGATGGGGATAAAATATCATCTTCTTTATGGATATTTTGATGATTAAATTGTAAGATCCACATAAAGAGCTCAACACACAAACTGGTACCTGGAAAGTGATCAATAAATGTTACATAGAATTGTTATCTGCTATAACTGTTAGACCCAACTTTCTGGGAAGTCCACTGGACATGGAGGGAGGGAGACGGAGATGAAATGGTAGGAATAAAAATAATACAAGTGAGAACACATTTCTTGCTGAGAGGCAATGTAACGTAGCAGAGAAAGTGCTAATGTTGAGTGCTAGACGAGCCTGATATGTTGTGGGAATGAAAGGCAGGTGAAGAGGGAACACTCAATACATGTTGGTTCATTTTTCTTGCTTCCATCTTTCACTTCACTAATTTGTTCTCAATAGGGAATACTTTTTGTCTGAAATTACTTCACAATTCTTTCATAAGTAGGTTCAAATCCACCACTATTGATTTTTTCTCTCTCTTAAGAGATAGGGCCTTATTCTGTCTCCCAGGTTGGAATGTAGTGGCACAATCCTAGCCTTGAACTCTTGGGTTCAAGTGATCCGCTCAACTCAGCCTCTCAAGTATCTGGGACTAAAGGTACATGCCCACTAGGCTGAGCTAATTTTTTAAATTCTTATTTTATTTATTTATTTTGTAGAGCTAGATGCTTACTTTGTTGCCCAGGCTGGTCTCGAACTCCTGGCCTCAAGTGATCCTCCCACCTCAGCCTACCAAATAGCTGGGATTACAGGCGTGAGCCACTGCCCCTGGCCCCTGATTCTCTTTTAATTAGGACAATCCTGGTTTCCACTGCCTGTTGTGCTGTTTATTAAGCATATGGTCTTGTGTACGTGACTTAACCACACAGGGGCTAAATACCTGATATATAAAATAGAGATGTTAACCCCTATACCAGAGGGTTATTAGGATGATCATATGAGATAACACATGGAGAGGGCTTATCATACAGTGGTACTCAATAAATGGTATCATTGGTAGATTTCCCTAAGCACAGCTGGCTTGCAGGAGTGACTGCTAAAACAATTACCTTGGCTAGCATTTATGGGATTTTTACTAACAAAGAGGAAAAATAATTTGCTTCATCTAAAATGTTGACAAGTGAGCTATAAATGAAAGAAGATGTGTGCACCCTAGAGAGGGAGGGCATTCAGTTTCTCTGTGCTCCTACAGAGGTTTGTCTCCATTCCTGAAAATCTCTTTCATTGCCTCTTTTGATGAAATGAACAACATTCCTACCAACTGACTGTATAATACTACAGTTTCTCTCTGGCTTGCTTATTGCTTCCTATTGAACTCTCTGGGGGAATATCATGCCCCACTTCCAGATATGTTGTGCTCACTCTGGGTCATTAAGTCCTTCCCTCATCAATACCAATGGCACACAGAAGCAGTTCATGGCAGGTGTTTACTTCTTCTGAGATGTGTTAACCTCAGGTCTTGTTGGACTGGTATTTACCACAATGGCTCTATTTTGTAGATTAAAAAACCTGACGCTCATGGGTTAGAAATGGGTAGGCCAAAGCTCTAATGAGGAAAATAACATAGAAAGACAATGAATTTCAGGCCGTTTTCAAGCTGCACTGGATTTTGTTGAGTTTTTTTGTTGTTGTTTTTTTGTTTTTCAAGTTGTAAAAGCAGTTTGTGTTTATTACTCTAAGACAAACAACACAGTTTCTTATAGGAGTTGGAAAGCAGGTACCAACCACCAGACCCATAGTACCTGCCTTACTTGGAAGACTAATTACAATTGCAAAAACTACTCTTTATTGTGCTCTAGCTGAATATAAGGGTTTAACACCTTAATCTCTTAGAATTAAAATCTGCATGATATTCTGGCCCTCATCAGCCCATAGTAAGAAGGCTTGTTAAAACCTGGGCAGAATATGAGGTGAAGCAAGATGGTGTTAGAGAAGGGTTCCTGATCATCCCCCCAGACAAGGACCAAGTTAACAGCTATCTACACAGAAAAAAAAACCTTCATAAGAATCAATAAACAGGTGAGCACTCATAGTACCTGGTTTTAACTTCTTAGTGCTGAAAAAGGCACTGAAGAGATAGAAAGTTTGGATCACTGACGCCACCCTTCTCTGACCCCTGGCAGCAGTGGCCTCGTGCAGAGAGCCTCTTTGGGTGCTGGGTCAGGGAGAACACAGCAATTCTGAGACATTGAACTCAGTGCTGCCTTGTTAGAGCAGAAAGGCGAACTGGGTCAAACTCAGCTGATGTCTGCCTACACAGGGAGCATTTCAACCAGCGCTAAACAGAAGCCAATCATGGATCCCAGCAGTCAGAACTTGTGCCTGCAAATCTTACCACAGAGGGCTACAGTGCTCTGTGACTCCAAGTAAACTTGAAAGGCAGTCTAAGCCATAAGGACTGCAATTTCTCAGACTAGTCCTGTGTTGAATTAGGCCCAGAAGCAGTGGACTGGGGTGGAGGGCAGGTGGATGCAACCTACTAAGACATCAACTGGGGCAGCCAAGGGAGTGCTGGCATCACCCCTCCCCTAACCCCAGGCTCCACAGGTCGTGGCTCCAAAAGAGACCCCCTTCTTCCACTTGAGGAGAGGAGAGGGAAAAGTGGATAGGACTTTGTCTTGCATCTTGGATACCAGCTCAGCCACACAGGATTGGACACCAGTCAGAGTTGTGAGGCCACTATTCCAGGCCCTAGCTTCTGGACAACATTTCTAAACACATCCTGGGCCAGAAGGGAACCCACTGCCTTAAAAGAAAGGACCAAGTCCTGGGAGCATTCATCACCTGCTAACTGAAGAGCCCTTGGACCCTAAATAACGAGCAGCAATACCCAGGTACTACATCAAGGGCCTTGGGTCAGCCTCTGGGACTTGCTGGCTTCAAGTGAGACTCAGCCATTCCCAGCTATAATGACTATGGGGCAAAACTCCTCCTGCTTGAGAAAAGCAGAGGCAGAAGTAAAGGGGAATTTGTCCTGAACCTTAGATACCAGCACAGTCACAGAGGGGCAGAGCATCAGACAGGCACTTGGGATTCCTGATTCCAAGACTTGACTCTTGGACAGCATTTCTGGACCTGACTGAAGCCAGCAGGGATCCCATTGTCCTAGAGGGTGAGTTCCAGGCCAGGCAGCATTCACCATGAGCTGACTGAAGTGCCCTTGGACCTTAAGGAAACATGGGAGGTAGTCCAGCAGTACTCCTTGTGGCCTGGGGTGGCATTGGCTACAGGGAGAGGATCCTTTGTCCTTGGAAAGGGGAGGGAAGAGTGCGAAGGACTGTGTCTTATGGTTCGAGTGCCAGCTCAGCCATAATACAGTAACACCAGATAGACTTCTAAGGTCTTTGACTCTAGTTCCTGACTCTTGGAGAGCACTTCTGGACCCATGTGGGGCCTGGGGGACCTCACTGTCCCGAAAAGAAGAATACAGGCCTGGTTGGCTTTGCCACCTGATGACTGTAAAGCCCCATGGACTTTAGAGAACACAGGCAGTAGCCAGGGAATGGTTACAGCAGGCCTTGGGTGAGACCCAGAGCTGTGTTAGATTCAGGTCTGACCCAGCCCAGTCATATTGCTGGTGGTGTTTGTGTCATTCCACCCCCAGCTTTATGTGGCTCAGAACAGAGAGAGAGATTTCATTTGTTTGGGAGAAAGTAAAGGAAGAGAACAAGAGTCTCTGCCTGGTAATCCAGAGAATTCTCCCAGATCTTGTCCAAGATGATCAAGTCGGTACCTCTATAAGTCTGCAAGAATCACAGCATTACTGGGCCTGGGGTGCCTCCTAAAGCAGATACAGCTTAGATACACCCAATTATTTTCAAATATCTAGAAAGCCTTCCCAATAAGGATGGCTACAAATAATCCCAGACAGTGAAGACTATAATAAATAACTAACTCTTCAATGCCCAGATACCAAAGAACATCTACTAGCATCAACACCATCCGGGAAAACATGACCTTACCAAATGAACTAAAAAAGGGACCAGGGACCAATCCTGGAGAAACAGAGATATGTGACCTTTCAGACAGAGAATTCAGAATAACTGCATTGAGGTAACTCAAACAAACTCAAGATAACACAGAGAAGGAATTCAGAATTCTATCACATAAATTTAACAGAGATTGAAATAATTAAAAAGAATCAAGCAGAAATTCTGGAACTGAAAAATTCAGTTGGCATACTGAAGAATGCATCATATTTTCCTTTAATAGCAGAACTTATCAAGCAGAAGAAAGAGTTAGAGAGCTTGAAAACAGGCTATTTGAAAATACACAGTAAGAGGAGACAAAATTTAACAAATAAAAAACAATGAAGCATGCCTACAGGATCTAGAAAATAATCTCAAGGGCAAATCTAAGACTTATTGGTCTTAAAGAAGAGGTTGAGAAAGATATATTGGCAGAATGTTTTTTTTCAAAGGAACAATACCAGAGAACTTCCCAAACCTAGAGAAAGATATCAATATCCAAGTACAAGAAGGTTATAGAACACCAAGCAGATTTAACCCAAAAAAGACTACCTCAAGGCATTTAATAATCAAACTCCCAAAAGTCAAGGATAAATAAAGGATCCTAAAAGCAGCAAGAGAAAAGAAACAAATAACATAAAATGGAACTCCAATATGTCTGGTAGCAAACTTCAGGGGAAACTTTACAAACCAGGAGAGAGTGACATGACATATTTAAAGTGCTGAAGGAAAACAAAAACAAAAACAAAAATATTTTACCCTAGAATAGTATATCAGGCAGAAACAGCCTTCAAACATGAAGGAGAAATAAGTATTTTCTCAGACAAACAAGAGCTGAGGGATTTCATCAATACCAGACCTTTCCTACCAGATGTGCTAAAGGGAGTACTTCCATCAGAAAAAAAGAAGATGTTAATGAGCGATAAATAATCACCTGAAGGTACAAAACTCATTGGTAATAGTAAGTGAACTAAAAAACAAAGAATATTATAACACTGTAACTGTGGTGTGTAAACTACTCTTATCCTAAGTAAAAAGACTCAAAAATAAACCAATAAAAAATAATAACTACAATAATTTTCAAGACATAATTAGTACAATAAAATATAAATGGAAACAACCAAAAGTTAAAAAGTGAGGAGATGAGTTAAAGCATAGAGTTTTTATTAGTTTTCTTTTTGCGTGTTTGCTTGTTTATGCAAATAATGCTAAGTTGTTATTCGGTAAAATACTAGGTTATTTATTAGATAATATTTGCAAGCCTCATGGTAACTTCAGACCAAAAAACATGCAATGGACACACAAAAAATAAAAGTAGGAAACTACATTATACGGCCAGAGAAAATCCCCTCCACTAGAGGAAGATAGAAAGGAAAGAAAGAAGAAAGAGAAGACCACAAAACAACCAGAAATCAAACAACAAAATGACAGGAGTAAGTCCTTACTTACCAATAATAACACTGAATGTAAATAGACTAAACTCTCCCATCAAAAGACATAGACTAGTTGAATAGATTTAAAAAAAACAAGACCCATTGATCTGTTGCCTACAAGAAACACACTTAGCCTACAAACACACACAAAAACTTAGAATAAAGAGATAGAAAAAGAAACCCCATGCCAATGGAAACCGAAAAAGAGCAGAAGTCACTATATTATATCAGACAAAATAGATTTCAAGAAAAACCTATAAGAAGAGACAAAAAAGTCACTATATAATGATAAAGGGGTAAATTCAGCAAGAAGATATAACAATTTTAAATATATGTGCTTCCAACTGTGGATCTCCCAGATATATAAAAGAAATATTATTAGAGCTAAAGAGAGAGCTAGGCCCAAATAGCTGAAGATTTCAACACTCCATTTTCTGCACTGGGCAGATCTTCAAGACAGAAAATCAACAAGAAATATCAGACTTATTCTGTACTATAGACCAAATGTATCTAATAGATACTTACAGAACATTTCGTCCAACAGCTGCAGAATACATACACTTTTCCTCAGCATATGGATCATTATCAAAGATAAGCCATACATTAGGTCACAAAACAAGTTTTAAAACATTAAGATGATTAGGGTATCTTCTCTGACCACATGGAATAAAACTAGAAATTAATAACGAGAGGAGTTTTGGAAACTCTAAAAATGCATGAAAATTAAATAATATGTTCCTAAATAACCAGTGAGTCAATGGAGAAGTTAGGAAGAAAATTGAAAAATTTCTTGAAACAAATTATAATGGAAACACAACATACCAAAACCAATGGGATACAGCAAACTAAGAGGGAAGTTTATAGCTATAAGTACCTGTATCAACAAAAAGGAAAAGCTTCAAATGAACAATATAACAATGCATCTTAAAGAACTAGAAAAGCAAAAGCAAATCTAACCCAAAAGTAATAGAATAAAATAAATAATAAAGATCAGGGCAGAAATAAATTACATTGAAATGAGAAAAAATACAAAAGATCAATGAAACAAAAAGTTGTTTTTTTGAAAATTTAAACAAAATTGACAAATCTTTAGCCTGACTAAGAAAAAGAAAGAAAGAAGATCCAAATAAATAAAATCAGAAATGAAAAAGGAGACATTACAATTGATGCTGCAGGAATTCAAAGGATCATTAAGGGTTACTATGAGCAACTATATGCCAATAAGTTGGAAAATCTAGAAGAAATAGGCAAATTCGTAGATATATACAACCTACCAAGATTAAACCAGGAAAAAAATCCAAAACTTGAACAGATCAATAACACATAACAAGATTAAAGCTGCAATAAAATCTCCCAATAGAGAATAACCAGGACCTGATAGCTTCAATGCTGAATTCTAACAAACATTTAAAGAACTAATACCAATCCTACTCAAACTATTCTGAAAAATACAGTAGGGAGACACTACTTCTAAACTCATTCTGCAAAGCCAGTATTATCCTAATACCAAAATCAAACACACATCAAAAAAAAAAAAAAAAAAGAAGAAGAAAAAGAAGAAGAAAACTACAGACCAATATCTCTGATGAATATCAATGCAAAAATCTCAACAAAATACTAGCAAACTCGCTTTGGGAGGCCGAGGCGGGAGGATCACAAGGTCAGGAGATTGAGACCATCCTGGCTAACACTGTGAAACCCCATCTCTACTACAAATACAAAAAAGTAGCCGGGCATGCTGGTGGGTGCCTGTAGTCCCAGCTACTTGAGAGGCTGAGTCAGGAGAACAGCATGAACCTGGGAGGTGGAGCTTGCAGTGAGCCAAGATCATGCCACTGCACTCCAGCCTGGGCAACAGGGCAAGACTCCGTCTAAGGAAAACAAAAAACAAACAAACAACAACAAAAAAACTAACAAACTCAATTCAACAATACATTAGAAAGATCATTCATTATGACCAATTGGGATTTTCTCTGGAATACAAGGATGGTTCAGCATATGCAAATCAATCAGTGTGCTACATCATATCAACAACATGAAGGATAAAAACTGTATGATCATTTCAACTGATGCTGAAAAAGCATTTGATAAAATTTAACATCCCTTCATAATAAAAACCCTCTAAAAACTGGGTGTAGAAGGAGCATACCCAAACATATTAACAGCTATATATGACAGACCCACAGTTAGTATCACACTGAATAGGAAAAAAATGAAAGCCTTTTCTCTAAGATCTGGAACACAGCATGGGTTCTCACTATCACCACTGTTATTCAAAATAGTACTGGAAGTTCTAGCTAAGGCAATCAGGCAAGAGAAAGATATAAAGTGCATCCAAATTAAAGAGAAAGAAGTCAAATTATCCTTGTTTGCAGATGATATGATTTTATATTTTGAAAAACTTAAAGACTCCTCAAAAAAACTATTGAACTGAAAAAAAATTCAGTAAAGTTGCAGAATACAAAATCAACATACAAAAATCAGTAGCATATTTATATGTTAACAATGCAATCCCTATGAAAATACCAATGACATTCTTCACAGAAATTACAAAAATTCTAAAATTTATATGGAACCAAAAAAGACCCAGAATTTCCAAAGCTGTCTTAAGCAAAAAGAATAAAACAGAAGGAATCACATTATCTGACTTCTAATTATGCTACAGAACTATAGTAACCACAATAGCATGGTACTGGTATAAAAACAGACCCATAGACAAATGGAACAGAATAGAGAACCCAGAAACAAATCCACACAGCTACACCGAACTCATTTTTGACAAAGATGCCAATAATATAAACTGGGTAAAAGAGTCCCTTCAATAAATGGTGCTGGGAAAACTGGATATTCATATGCAGAAGAATGAAACTAGACCCCCATCTCTCACCACATACAAAAATCAAACAAAAATGGATTAGAGACTAAAATCTGAGGCCTCAAACTATGAAAATACTATAAGAAAACATTGGAGAAAATCTCTGGGACATTGATCTGGGCAAAAATTTCTTGACCAATACCCCACAAGCACAAGCAACCAAAGCAAAAATAGACAAAAGGGGTCATATCAAGTTAAAAAGCTTTTGCACAGCAAAAGATACAATCAACAAAGTGAAGAGACAACCCACAGAAATGAGAGAAAGTATATTAATGACCAGAATATATAAGGAGCTTAAACAACTCTATAGGAAAAAATCTAAAAATTTGACCAAAAAATGAGCAGAAGATTTGAACAAACATTTCTGAAAAGAAGATGCACAAATGGCAAACAGGCATATGAAAAGATGGTCAATATCATTGATCATCAGAGAAATGCAAACCAAAAGTACAATGAGACATTATCTCATCCCAGTTAAAATGGCTCATACCAAAAGACAGGCAATAATGAATGCTGGTAACGGTGTGGAGAAAAGGCAACTCTTGTATACTGTTGGTGGGAATGTAGATTTTTACCACTATGAATAACAGTCTGAACATTCCTCAAAAAACTAAAACTAAAAATTGAGCTACCATATGATCCAGCAATCTCACTTCTTGGTATATAACCCTAAGAAAGGAAATCAGCATATGAAAGAGATATCTGCACTTCTGTGTTTGCTGCAACACTATTTACACTAGCTAAGATTTGGAAATAGCATAAGTGACCATCAATGGAAGAATGGGTAAAGAAAATGTGGTATATATACACAATGGAGTACTATTCAGTCATAAAAAATGAGAACCAGTCATTTGCAACAATATGGATGGAACTGGAGATCATTATGTTAAGAGAAAAAAGCCAAGCACATAAAGACAAAACTGCATGTTCTCACCTATTTGTGGTATCTAAAAATCAAAACAATTGAACTCATGGACATAGAGAGTAGAAGCATGGTCACAGAGGCTGGGAAGGGGAGTGGGAAGGTGGCAGAGGGAGGTAAGGATGGCTAATGGGTACCAAATAATAGCTGGAAAGAATGAATAAGACCTACTATTTGATAGCACAACAGACAATAGTCAATAATCACTTAACTGTGCCTTTTAAAATAACTTAGAGTGTAATTGGATTGTTTGCAACTTGAAGGATATATACTTGAGGGGAGAGATACACCATTCTCCATGATATGCTTATTTCACATTGCATGCCTGTTTCAAAACATCTCCTATACCCCATAAATATATACACATACTGTGTACCTACAAAAATTGAAATTAAAAACAAACGTGAGCAGAAGGCAAACAATTCTGCCTGAGGAGCAGTGGTTCAACCCAGTTTTCTCTCATAGAACCCCAGTTGCTGTCTTGGAGTTGGCTTGTCTCCAAACCCTCCACTTTGTTCCATTTGTTCTGCTTGTGTAGCCTGTCTTTGCTTTTGATTAGGCCCATGCCTAGCTGTATAGCTATCTGCTAACCTGGACTTACTGACCTGGAGTGCACACCATGCCTGCTCTCTCATGGCTGGCCTCACATGCTGAAGTCTGAACTGGCTTCCTTCCCTGATTCATGGTACCAATGGGCACATTCTGCTTTCCCTGGTGTTCCAGGGCCATTCTTCTGGCCTGGCTCTAGTTCCTGGCCTTTTCTGAGAGAAGTCCTACTTTGCTGCTGCTGCTACTACTTCTGCCAGACTGTGTTAGATTCCCTTGTACTCTTGTCTGAGCAGCTCAGAGTTTTTGTCATTTTTTTATTCCCTCACATTACCAATAAGAAGTAATTGCAAGAAGGGTAGAAAGTAGAACAAGAGTATTGTTTCCATTTTACAGAAAGCTAGACTCAAATCCAAAACATTAAGGTGGCTATGTTCATCAAATTAAGATCAGCTTAATATAGTACCAACTTCCCCTGACACTCATTCCTGCTCTCTTCTCTGCCAATATTCTCAAGATTTGGGAGAATCCTGTTGCAGTAACACAGAAGATGAGACCTAAAGCAGGATACACCACCTGCCAATGTCTTGTTCACCCTCAGCCCTCTGACAGGACCTTGGAAGAAAGTGGAAATTCTGTTTCTATGTAAAGAAGGCCATCATGGGAAGGTTTACTGTATTAGTTTCCCAGTACTACCATAACAAAATATCACAAATTAGGTGGCTTAAAAAAAACACACACAGAAATTTGTTGTTTTACAGTTCTGGAGGCTGGTAGTTCCAAATCAAGGTGTTCAAAGGGTAATGTTCCCTCATACCCCTACAAGAAAAAGTAGGGGACTTTTTTCTTCCTGCTTTCTAGCTGCTAGTGTTGCCTGCAGTGTTTGGCATTCCTCAGCTTGTAGATGTATTATTCTGATGCTCCACCTTCACGTGGCATTCTCCCAGTGTCTCTGTCTTCACCTGGCTGTCTTCATAGAGGATAACAGTCATATTGAATTAGGGGCTAACCCAACTCCACTATGATCTTAATTTAACTAGTCATATCTGCAACAACCTTATTTCCAAATGACATCACATTTTGAGTTACTGGGGCTTAGGACCTCAACATATCCTTTTTTCAGTGACACATAAAGTTCACTCATAAAGTGACTATCATAAATTCAGCTCATAAAGGTATTAAAATAAGTTGAATTCCCTTTTAGAGAAGAAGTGGTCCAAGAGTGTGGGGATCGCAGAGCATGAAAAGGCAAATGCACCTTAAAAATGCTTTTGAGGGCCAGGCACGGTGGCTCACGTCTGTAATCCCAGCACTTTGGGAGCTGAGGCGGGTGGATCACAAGGTCAGGAGTTCAAGATCAGCCTGGCCAACATGGTGAAATCCCATCTCTACTCAAAATACAAAAATTAGCTGGGTGTGGTGGTATGCACCTGTAATCCCAGCTACTTGGGAGGCTGAGGCAGGGGAATGGCTTGAACCTGGGAGGTGGAGGTTGCGGTGAGCTGAAATCATGCCACTGCACTCCAGCCTGAGTGATACAGCACAACTGTATCTCAACAACAACTATATATATATGTATATACTTTTGAGGTTTGCATCAAGAAGCAGGTATCTTATCTTCTAGGTCCCCTCCTCACAAGGCAGGAGAGGCTCACAGGCACCAGCTCCCCTGTGGGGCCTTGTAGGAAGACCCTGACAACAGCAAGATCTCAACACGTATTATAAAGTGAGAGGCACAGGCATTTGTCCCTTTGCTTCTGGGAAGAGTCCTGCATTCAAAACTTTTCTTGACACTTAATTCAGTCTTGTCCTCAAATTTTCCACAATCTAGAGGTCAAAACTAAGGTTCAGTTCTTGAATTTGCCTCATGTTCAAGTGTTATCACATTTATTATACTGAAGACATGTGGTCCACATGAGTATATTCTTTATACAGGTTGGAGAATCTGGAAAATCTAGAAATCAAACTACAGTCTCTGTTTAAAAAAGCCAGACAGATTTATTCTGAAGAAGAGAATAAAGGATTGGGGAATGGAAATAATGACTACTTTCAAACAATGGGAGAGCTATTACTTAAGGAGACAAATGGTTCTTATATGTTATTTTTTCTTTTTGATAGAAACCCCTAGCAAACAAAAAATATTAACACAGAAGTATAAAGAAATTGAACAGGAAAAAGGAGAGAGAAAGATGTTGAAATTGAAGCAGAATGTTCCAGGAGATAGGCCAAGCTCTCTCAAAATATAATTTTGAGCATGTCAAAGACTCAAAGAACCTGAAAGTTGTAAAGCAACTTGAGATAATGTCATCATTTTTTCTTTCTTTGTGCAGAAAATGCTTTTATTGCATTCCTGACAGTGGTCTTCTAGCTACCACCTGATTATTTCAAAGACTCAGAAATCACTAACTATACCATAGAGCATCCCATTTCCTTTTGGATGGTCAGTTTTCATTATTAGAAGATTCTTCCTTATCTTGAGCCAAACTTTAACCCTTGATTTCAACCACCCTTTGGATAATCCTAGGCCTAGTTTCTAGTGTATGTCTTCCAGACAGGGTTCCATTCAGCTCTAGGGTTTCTGGAGACCCTCCTGTATCTGTCTACGATGGAATGAGGAAGAGAGAGTGATAACACTTGAACATGAAGACAGTGCAGATATCATATAATTAATTTTCTCATTTACTTGTGGTCCTGAGACGGAGGGCATAACCTGCAGAAGTCAAGTCTTGCCTATATATATATATGCCTATAAAATATATATAGATTTTAATTTAATTTTTTTTTCTTGGAGGCAGTCTTACCCTGCTACATGGACTGGAGTGCAGTGGCATGATCTTGGCTCGCTGCAACTTCCACCTTCTAGGCTTAAGCAATTTTCCTGCCTCAGCCTCCCAAGTAGCTGGAATTACAGGTGCACGCCATCATGCCTAGTTCATTTTTGTATTTTTAGTAGAGATGGGGTTTCATCATCTTGGCCAGGCTGGTAACTCCTGAGCTCTGGCAATCTGCCCACCTTGGCCTCTCAAAGTGCTGGGATTATAGGCGTGAGCCACATTGACCAGCCAAAAAATTTATGATGCTGAATTCCAATTCTCTCAGAAGCGATCATGAAGGATTTCCTGGTTCTGAAAGTTTTCCTTTATTTGATCTTTGTATGTCATTTTACTGTCACAGAATTTCTGGGGAGTAGTCAGCCTACTCTAAACACACACTATGCTCATTCTTAAATCATGAGTGTGGTACACTTTATCCCTCAACTAGTACTGATTTATTTAGCAGGTTGCAGTCATTGAAGGCAAGGACTCTGTATTCACATGTACAATGCTTGCCTTTTACTAGATGTTCTATAATGTGTGTTGAATGACTGAATGATGCATCTTTCTATGCTGTTATTCTTGGCTTCTTGTCTATCTTCCCTCTCCCTGCCAATCTAAATTGGATGATAAGCAACTTGAGGTGAGGTCTGATGCTCTATATGCTGCTGAAATGACAGAACCCTTAGGGAATGCTGGGTGCTGGAGAGTAACAGAGTAAATACTGTTGACTGATGATTAGAGAGTGAGTGGGTCAATTGTTGTCATGTAAGTCTGGGACTCATACGCATGGGCATGTACTTATATTTCTATTCATGTTTTATATAACTGGCTTTTGACTCACCTTGGTACCTTGATCCAGCTTCCTCCAGCACAGTCCTGTAGTCAATGCTCGGGTCATGGAAATACTTCACATAGATGCGACAGCGCACACATCTTTTATGAGCTCTGGTGACTTGGGTTGTACCTTGAAATTGCAAAAGTGAAGGTTTGTTTAATGATTTTTAATTAATTTTAATTACTTACATTTTGAATGGTGGCTTAGCATTCTGAATCCCAGCCCCTCAGATCACTCTGGGATGCATGCCAATTTCCTCATTACACACTGCTCCCCTAACACTATTTGATAATGAAAGGCTTTAAAGCAACCCCCATTCAAATATTCGATATGTAATGGGGAGCTCTTGGGAGACAGGAGTGGATTACAGTGTGGGGTACAGATAATATAGCTTATTGGACCTGAATTTATAAAAAGACATTTTCAGGAGGGAACATTCTGCTTTTGGCAATGAGGCAGAACTCTTCCTCCTTTTACCCTTGTCATTATGCTTCAGTGTCCTAACCCTAATGCTATCCTCATCAATGCCTGGAATGATGAGCTAATAGGAGCAATAGTCCTAAAGGGATTAGATGGCATTTCCCCTAAAGGTTGAAATGTCATTTAATTTTGAAAGATGTATTGGAGATAAATCAGAGGAGAGCGAGGAGTGAGAAGCATTCGCTTGCTAACAGAGAGGATATAGGTGAGATACTTTTTTTTGTTTTAGATGGTAAAACACACACCAGCATAGACTTCCAAGCAAGGTTGAGAACTCCCTAGGGGGAAAGGCCATAGTATTTTGTAATGTACATGAACTTTGACACAATACCAGTGAAGTTCCAAACACTAAGATGTTTTAGCTGTGGGATCAGGGCAAATAATTTGGCACTCAGAATTTAGTTTCCACAGTTCTAAACTCATTCCTGTCTCAACAACCAGAGAGAAAGTTCAATATAGTATTTGGCACATATTAGATGCCCCCAAGTAGTAATCCTTCCCTCCTTTATGTTATGTTTAAAAATATAAACAGGTCTCGTTGTTTTGAAACCATATAGGAAAAGTTCTACCTAGAGGCAAGGGAGGATAAAATGATTCCTGGAATTATATATAGTGCTAAAATATTCCAAGGGTATGATAATTTAACAGACATCATTTGTCTCTCTCCACTCTAATGTTGTCTAGAGAGAAAAGCAGTAGTAGAAGAAAGAGTTATATCTGCTGGAGAATGTATGACAAACTTGATCCAATAGGTGATGGCCTATGGCCCTGGTTTCCTGAGGGTCCTGAGACTATGAATGAGTGTTGCTTGGAGTGCTTGTGCTAGTGACGTAGCCTAAACCAGCTGATCAGTCTTGGGCATCGGAGAACAATGTATACAGCTTCCCACTGTGGCTGAGACACTCAGCTTATTATCAGAGCTGAAATGGGAGGGGGTCAGACTATAATATTTTTGTGGACAATGTGACTCACAGAGGAGTAAGATATAGCCACTCACATTTATTCAAAGGATTTAGAACCACTACTTTCTGAGGTGGCAGTTGAATGTTACTCCAATTCCAGATGCTTATAAAAGATATATTTACTGGTCATCATATAAGATATTTTCATTTCTCTCTTTTTCTCTGTCTAGTTCATTCTTAATTGGCTTCTTTTCCATTTTCCTTATTTTTCCCTTGACTAACAACTGAGAGTTGCCATTTGAAATCTCTGTCAGGAGTTGTGAAGTAGAAATTCGTTAAGGTGATTAGAAATTGTTATCGAAGGAAAGAAATTTTAAGAGTTATATGAGGCCAGATGAGGTGGCTCATGCCTGTAATCCCAGAATTTGAGAGGCCAGGGCAGGCAGATCACTTGAGCTCATGAGTTTAAGACCAGTTTGAGCAACATGGCAAAGCCCTGTCTCTACAAAAATAGAAACATTAGCCAAGGTTGGCAGTGTGTGCCTGTAGTCCCAGCTACTAGGGAAGCTGAAGTAAGAGGATTGCTTGAGCCTAGGAGGTTGAGGCTGCAGTGAGCTGTGATTGTGGCTTTGCACTTCAGCCTGGGTAACAGAGTGAGACTGTCAAAAAAAAAAAAAAAAAAAAAACACCACGAATTATATGAGTTCACCAAAGTCAAGGATGTTTGATCTTAGCAGACTTCTTTTCCTGATCAATTTCTTGTCAATAGACTGAAGCGGACATGATGGGTGCTTCCACCCAGGGATGTTGGAAGCAAAGGGGAACTCAGTAGAGGTGAGTCAAGTGGGAAGTAGCTGACCTCTTTTCTGTCCACAGTCTGTGCATAATTCATAGCACAGAGATTACATACAATTTCTTATTCATGAACCTTTAAGCAGACTGGTTATTACTCTTGGCCAACTGAAAGGAGATGACTCCCTCTACCAGCATCAAGGACACATAAATATTCTCGGACCCTTAAAAAACAGTCATCAGTTCCTTCAAAGTCCTTAGTTTTGAACTCTCGCTAAGTTGTTGCATATCCACTTTCAAAAGGACCTTTTGTATCAAAAGACTCCACTGTCGGCAGAGGTAAATACAAGTGTCACTCCTGGAGTATGGAGGACTGAGGTACAGGAGGTCTACAGGGTGAAATGGACAGAAAAAAATAGAAGGAGTAAAGTCTACTCATTTTCTTCTTTATGGCAGTTGGAATTGAATTAAAAATAAGCCAGGGGCCCAACATAACTAGGTTCCAATTCTATTCCTTCCTCTCAGCCCCACTTCCCCTGTCTTCTCATCCACATCAGAAGACGGTCCAAGTGTCTGCAATCTTGAGATGAATCATAACGGGTGTTTGAAATAAGGGCTGGGAGTACTACTTCTGCTCTTGTGTTTTCCATGCAGCCAGAGTGAGTGAAGAGAGAAGAGCAGATGGGAGGGGGAGTCAGGGAAGAAGTGTGGGCAAGCAAACTTGGTGTCATGGGAACTTCCACCCAAGAATGGGGTGCATTGTCATCATGGTTCCACATAGATTTGTGCCGCAAGATGCTGAGACTCACCTGCTTTCTTTACCCAATAGTTTAGAAAGCCAGCAAAATCCTTCTGTAGCCTGGATCAAATTCACTCCCATGCTACCCTGCTCAAGGTCCCAGCCCAGAAGTATTTTTGTGTTCAATGCAATGGAGTAAAGGCTAAAAAGATATAGTTCCTGTCTTTGCAGTTTAACAAATTTTTATAGGCACTTCATCTCTGACAGCCATTTCATGCTTCTTTTACTAAAGCTTGGGAGGCTGCCGGGGCCAGTTCTCAACACCTTTGAGAAGAGAATTTCACTTCTCTAAAATTTTAGAGCAAGTTTTTTATAGCTTTGGCTCCTGTGTGCTCCTCGGCGCCTGTATGTGACGCATGTTGTGTTGCTTCCACATTTTTGTCAGTGTGTGGAAGTCTCCGAAGAGTTGGCAATGTCTCTTGCTAGCCCCAGGGACTCACTTTTGTTTCTTCATTGACTGAGTTTGTTCTCTCTCTTTCTACTCTTTTCTTTTCTTCTCTCACTTAAAAAAATAGCAAAAGGCATTTTAAATGAGTGAGGCAGTGCAGTGCCAGAGTTGTGACTTCCATACCTCGGTGAGTAATGATAGAATTAAAAAACATTCCATATGTTTCATTCAGGTAGCTGTCCAGGGACTTAGCCAGAAATAGAAAGCGATAGAAAGCAGGATATCACAGTGGAGCACAATACAGAGCCGTGTTCACAGAGTCCTGTTACACCTCTTTCTTCCCTTCCCATCCAGCTCCCCAGGGGCCGGAGGAGCTGGGATGAAAGAGCCTTTCATGGAATGAAAAGCCAAGAAAGCCACACAATTGCCAGTGTCTTGGAGACAACAGTAAATGGAGTGTGACGCTCAGTTAATTAAGTGATGAAGGCAACAGAGCTCTTCCTGAGTTCGGTTGCCCCGGTGCCTTCAGAAGCAGAGGCAAGTCTGAGTTCGAGCCCTTCTGGTCCTAACAACTTTGCCATCAGGGGTTTATCTGAGCTCTGCCTTGAGACAGAGTGAAAAATAATCACCACCAACTCTAAAACTGACAAAAGTTCTTTTTCAAGGTTCTTCTCCTCCACTGCGGTGGCGTGTGGTGTGTGGAAATAGCATTGAATTTGCAATCCAGTAGTCTCAGATACCAGTCCTGGCTGAACTTCCTTCTTGCTACAACTTGATTTCTCCTCTGTAAAGTGAGTTAACAGTAATTCTTACATCACAGGGCCATTGAAAAGATCAAGTAACATAAATATGTGTTTTATAAACTAATAGGTATTATCGTGACATTGACATTGTAACTACTCCTAACTGGACTGAAAACATTCACAGAAAGGCAGACTAGAGCTGATGAGAAAATGAAAGAGGTCCAAATGGAAGGGAGTGAATTGATATGTATTTCCTTCTTTCTTTTTTTCTTGTTTCTTTTTTTTTTTTTTTTTTGAGACAGAGTCTTTCTCTGTCACCCAGGCTGGAGTGCAGTGATGATGTGATCTCATCTCACCGCAACCTCCACCTCCCGGGTTCAAGCAATTCTGGGACTATAGGTGTGCGCCACCATCCCTGGCTAATTTCTGTATTTTTAGTAGAGATGGGTTTTTGCCATGTTGGCCAGGCTGGTCTCAAACTCCTGGTCTCAAGTGATCTGCCTGCCTGAGCCTCCCAAAATGCTGGGATTACAGGTGTGCACCACCACGTCCAGCCAATTGATAATATTTTTGTGAAGTCTTTACATATACAGACATATATATGTGTTACTTTTATTTATTTAATTTTTTGAGATAGAGTTTCAGTCTTATTGCTCAGGCTGGAGTGCAATGGTGCGATCTTGGCTCACTGCAACCTCTGCCTCCCAGATTCAAGCGACTCTCCTGCCTCAGCCTCCTGAGTGGCTGGGATTAAAGGCATGAGCCACCATACCAGGCTAATTTTGTATTTTTAAGGGATGGGGTTTCACCATGTTGGTCAGGCTGGTCTCGAATTCCAGACCTCAGGTAATCTGCCCGCCTCAGCCTCCCAAAGTGCTGGATTAGAGGCATGAGCCACCATGCCCGGCTATATATTTTTATTTTTAACATTAGGTTACACATGCCATCTTAAAAATGAGCACTTGTTTTTTCTTGTCTCCTCATTCTATTTTGTTTTATCTACCATTATCCCACCCAGCTGGCTAGAGGAAAATTAAATCACAAAGGAATAATCATTTAATTGTGATTTTTGTACAGTAGTAGCTGCTCAGGATGGATATAAATTAACCAGAAAGTCCATATCTAGTAGGCAAAAAGAAGACTCCCTGGATGAAGCCCAGGTACTTTCCTGGCCAATGATCTGCTTGTTCCCACATGGGAGGTGGCCTGCCTCTCAGAGACTCTTGAGTCCCTCCTATGATTTCTGGATTTATTGGTGTTCACTTGACAAATGAACTTAGACATCTCAGTTTCTGAATTTGTCTGAACTATGTGAGTTTGGTCTCTCAGAGGTCTTTGCTCCTGGTGCCTATATCTGCTTCTCCCCAGAACATCATCTCAGCTTTTCATCTCCACATCCACACTCCTAGACTAATAAGTCAATCCTTCTCCCCAATTGTTCCTGACTTTATTGATTGATGTTGACACCACTAGCTTGTCAGAGTTGTTGAGTAGGTAAGTTTTGTATTCCTTTCCTTGACAGATTCAAAGTCTTCATTTATGTCTTTCCTAAGGTACAAACTTTCTCAGAATCTCAGGCATGTCGTATAATTTATAAAATAATACAAAACTCCAACCAAGTCTGGTATGAAAGCATATATCAGCATTTTCAATGGTACCCTAATGCCCAACCCCATACAATCTTCACATACAATATGCGAGATTACATTAAAACAGTGACTCTCACATTCTCCTACAACCTGGCATTCTCAGATTAGAAGAGATAGCTCAGTACAGAAGTGATTCTTGTGTGGACAGGAGGGGTGGTAAAGGGAAATACCTTTCCTCAGTTGGACCAGAAGCTTGGGGAGGAAGAGAAGGTGTGCTAGTTTAAATAGGACTCTCCAGTAGGAGCTGGAATGTGGTTAAAGCTAAACACATGAACTGACTATTGAGGTTACTTCTTGAAACATGTTGCCATTCCTTGGCTTTCATCATCAACTCTAGAACCACAATTTTTCCGTATGTATCATATGATTATAATTTGACTTGTTCAGGCTCCTCCCAGGACCAGAGCACAAACTCATGCCCTAGCTCTATTCAGATGTTTTGATATTGTTCCCTGGAGCCTCAGTCTTTTTTGGGAACCGTACTAGGTTACATAGTGTGCCTCCCTCATATTAGTGTTCACCCAGAACCTCAGACTTTATTTGGAAATAGAGACAGTGATGATGAATTTTCTGTGTCAACTCGACTGGGTTAAAGGATAGACCAGATATCTGGTCAAACATTATTTCAGGGTGTGTTTGTGAATGTGTTTATGGAAGAGATTAGTATTTGAATTGGTAGACTGAGTGAAAAAGAACACTCTCACTAATGCAGGTGGGCAGCATCTAATATATTGGAGGCCCAGATAGAACACAAAGGCAGAGGAAGGATAAATTTGCTCTGTCTTCTAGAGCTGAAATGTCTTTCTTCTCCTGACCTCAGACATCTGTGCTTCTGGTTCTTGGGCCTTCAGACCCAGAATGGGACTTACACCGTCATTCTCTCTGGTTCTCAGGCCATCAAACTCTAAAAGAATTCTATCACTGGCTTTCCCGGATCTTTAGCTCACAGATGGCAGACTGTGGGGCTTCTCAGCCTCCAAAATCACAAGAGCTAATTCTTATGATAAATCTCTTCATATATATATTTATAACTAAAGCAGATTGCCCTCTGTAATGTGGGTGACCTTAATCTAATCAGTTGAAGGCCTGGATAGAACAAAAAGGCAAACCCTACTGCAAATAAGAGGGAACTCCTCCTGCCTGGCTGCTTTGAACTGGGACATTGATCTTTCCTGGCATTTGGACTCAAACTGAAACATCTGCTCTTTTTGGGTGTCAAGGCTCCTGGCTTTTGGACTGAAACTTATAGCACTGGCTTTCTTGGATTTCAGGACTTCAGACTCAGATTGAATAGCACATCAGCATCCCCGGGTTTCTAGCTTGCCAACTGCAGATCTTGGGACCTCTCAGCCTTCATAATTGTGTGAGCCAGTTCCTTATAATAAATTGTGTGTGTGTGCCTGTGTGTGTGTGTGTGTGCATGCACAATCTCCTATTGGCTCCATTTCTCTACCGAACCCCGGCTAATACAGGGCCTTCGAAGATATAACTTATTAATCTAAGATAAGATCATACTGCATTAGGGTGGTCCCTGTTCCCATGACTGATGTCTTTATAAGAAGAGAAAACAGAGGCAGAGGCTCTTAGAGAGAACATCACATGATGACAGAGGCAGAGATTAGGGTGATGCACCTGCATGCCCAGAGACACCAAGGATTGTCAGCAACCACCAGCAGCCAGCAGAGAAGCATGGAGCAGATTCTCACTCGGAGTCGCCAGAAGAAACCAACTTTGCTGGTATCTTGATTTCAGACTTCTAATCTTCAGAACAGTGAGAGGATACATTTCTGTAATTGTAAGTGACAAGTTTGTGGTACTTCGTTATGGCAGTAAGAAATTGCTACAGTTTCCTACTCAACAACCTGCCTCCAGTCAGTTCCTCTCTACCCTCTGTTGCCATCCAGGACTGAGGTGCTGGTTCCCAGGCCCACCTAATGTCACATTGCTCCAGCAATGTAATGAAGGCCCTCCTACTCTTACCCTCCCCATCTGCCTTCCCTGCTGACTAGCAGCTGTCTGTCTGGGTCTCTTCTAGTGCCTGCCCTGAGTCTTTCCCTGTTGTGGTCTGGAACAAGCAGTCACAGCCTTCTTGCTACCTTCATTGGCACCATCGAATGGCCTGGACTACCACCTGCTGCCTGATGTCAGCCCTCTGGCCACCGGGAGCCATCCACCTGGCTGCAGCAGGGTCTGTCTCCACAATGCCTACTCCACCCCCACTGTGTTGGGAGGCGATAGTCTGTTCTAGGTCTGATTCCAGTCTATTTTACCCTCTTAGATATCCTTCTGTGCTAGGTTACCTGGTGAGGCAGGAAAGTCAGGGTCTGAATTCTCTTAAGTCTTGTTGTCGTCCCCTCAGAAAGTATTGCTTGCTGCAGGCTTCCCCCAGCCTCCGTTTTATTTACTATGCAGCAAGTAGAGTCCCTCTATCTGCCTGGCACTTGGCTTCATTTAGATTCTTAAATATGCTGGCAAAAGAGTCTGTCTTTCTATGGGGAGCTCCTTTTGTTCTTTCATCCTTTTGACTTTCTTCCTTCTTCCTCTTTCATTCTTCTAAAAATGAAAACAAAGGAATTTTAAATGAGCCAATTCATTGCTTACAAAAATGGTCTCATCCATATTTTGGTGAGTAATTAGTAGCATCGGAATCCTGCCTGAGCAATTTTTTTTTGGCCTCCCATCCCACCCCAGTCAGCCTAAAAGTTATAATCTCTAAAATTAAAGTAAGAAGATACTTTGGCTGCTTTTTATGCACAAAAACTTGATATATATACATATGTGTACATATATATGTCTTTGTATGTATTTATAGAGTGTGTGAGACAGAGAAAGAGAGAGAGAGGTTAAATAATCAGTCACAGGAGGCATATGACACATGGATACAAGAGGCAACTACAAGGATTACTAGAAGCCAGTTGGGTGACAACCATGTACACCTGCACAGGACAGATGCAGGAAACAAAGATACACTATCTCTGGGAACTTTTTATGGAAAAATAAATTTACCTTACTTTGGGGATGTGTGACTGTGGAGAATGCAGCTTAGTATTTATGGAGTGTTAGTCTTGTAGTTAGTGGTTTGTCAGTTCATAAAATTTTAGAGCTAGAGGACCTCTTACCTTAAAGATGAGGAAATTGAGCCCATGGAGGTTATCCATTCCATAAGCCACAAGCAATAAAGTGTGGCCACTCACATCTAGAAACACATCTTCAATGCAGAATCAGTGCCCAGCAATCACAGGACTGAAAGGAACTTTCATGACTTTTCTTCTCTGTCAATAGTAATAGGTGGTCTTTGGGATTTCTGATCATTTAGGCTACTCAGGAACTGGATCCCAGTTTCCCTAATAATGTGTTGCATTTGCAAAGTTGACCCCAGAATAATCTGCTTCTTCTAGTCCCACTGTCCAGTGTGCCATGGGATAGATACCTGCTCTTCTTGTCCTTCTTTGTCTTCTTAGATAATGTTGTGTATACACTGTATATAATAAAGGGAAATTTTACCAGTGGTTTAAGATTGCCACAGACCATGCTAAAACTCTTTCCATTATTTAGCAGATACTCTCAGAGCACCTCTCAGATGCCCTCAATCCTTTGCCGGTTACCATTCGTGCATACAGTTTCAGATGTGTTTCTTTTCGGGACAGTCAGTCTCCAACTCTGTCTGAGGACTTCCCTTGGGATAGAGAACTTTAGCTTTTCTTGTGTATGCAGACAGCTGCAAGAGCTTAGGAATTTACATCCCTCAGGGGGTATCCCTTAATGACTGATGAGTGTGAGAGTATAAATAATCCAGCTACCCTGCTTCTAGTTTGGGATAACCCTAGTTTTGTGATTTACTCTCCAGTATTCCTTTGCACAACTGAGCTAAAGTTACACTCACAGAACTTTGCTTCATATTGCATCCTTGCTTGACTTCCTTCCCTTTCTATGTCCCACTTCTCTTCTCCCCTATGGATTTTGCCAGGGGGCACTGTGTAATAAACCACCTCCATAAAGATCATCATCTCAGAGTCTGTTTTTCAGGGACCAGAACCCAAAACACATGGACTATCTTACTTAGTACTCCCAACAAGCCCATAATGTAAGTTTTTACAGAAGAAAACACAGAGGCTCAGAATGGTGGAGCCAAGTTTCCTGTCCAGTTTCCCTGGCAGCCAAGTCCATGCTCTCAGCCCCTCCACTGTCTGAGGCTTAGTTCTGTGGTGCTCCTCTTCCCCTGACTCAGGGCTGGCTAACCCTCTCTTCTTCCTGGGTAGGTGGAGCCAATGTCCTCCATCAAGTTTCTCTCAGCTGACCCCGGCATGTCCACTAGGGAACTTGACATTTTTCCCAAGCCTTTGTAGCTCCTTTGCTGAGTCTGGACTCTAGAAATCCCATACATCATCATCCCCTATGAGCACCAATGAATGATTTAGACTCCAAATGAATAAACATAGCATATATTGTACTCAAAACCTTCACCCCACATACATTTGAACTCTAGAGTTAGATTCCTTATGCCCTTGCTACTCAAAGTGTGGTCCATGGACTAGCAACATGGACATCATCTGGGAGCCTGTGAGAAGTGCAGAAGCTCAGGACCCACCCCAGATTTTGAGAAGACCCCCTAGGAGTCATGTAGGTTGAAATTGAGCCCGAGAGGAACAGGACCTGATTTTGCCACGCACTCCCATGAATTCAGCCACCTGGATTCCAACCCAGTCCTTCTGCTCACCACCCGTCCCTGGCATGAGCTCCCAGCATTCCATTTAGCCAGGAACAGGCCTTCTGTGTATATTCAATTCATTAGATTGTCAGTCTCTCCTCTAGCTAAGGAATTCTGCCTCTCTTCTCACATCAATCTCCCTCTTGATCAATTTAAAGTGATTTTTCTTCCTGAACTAAAATGGACTCTCACCTTGGGTGGGAACAAGATGGCTATTTGCCTAAAAGACAGATAAACTACACATACTCTTAATATACAGGATACAGCCTGCAGGAAAGACTCAAGTAGAAAGTGTAAGATGAGTCCTGACTTTTAACTTGAATTAAAAAATACCTAGTGCCCTGACTAGAAAGATGCATTCTGAGAAAGGAGTACCTCCACATCAGATCATTTGTGAGAAGTGATTCCTTGAAACTTGGCTGTATTGAGGGCAAAGATTGCTGCATTCAGCTGTTCTTTATTAGAATTCCTGAAGATGCACCTTCTTGGAAATACAAACCTGCTCTGTGGAAAAGGGAGAGAAATTTGTGGAAAAACAGAAGGAAGTAGTGAGGAGGCTGCTCCATAGGTTTATTTTGCAATCTTCACAGACAGTTTTGTTAAAAAGCCTTCCAGTCATAATAGGGCTGTGCATGATGTTTGTTGAGAAAGGAAATAATTTGGTAGATGGCTAGTTCCATGTGCAGAGCTATTGCAGCCACAAGGAGATCTGAAAGTATGCAGATTACTTTGGATATTTGTTATGGAAAACACCAGTGGGCCTGACTCCTTTCCACCATCAGTAGCTCCTTTTAACTCCAGTAGCAATTCACCTTGGCTTTTTTCCCTACTCATTCAATTCTTCCGTGGTTCTTCTTAAGTCCTCCTTATTTGGCCTTAAGCTGGTCAAAAGAAAGATTTCCATTGTACATCAAAGAAGAGTTTAAAAAACAACTAAGCAAATCATAGAGCAGAGAGGCTGACTAGCTTCCACAATACATTGCATATCCTTTGAGGCTATTGTTTAGCTCATAACTCTGCAGAACATTTCCTATAAGGGGTCAGAAAGTAAATAATTGGCTTAGCGGGCCATATGATCTCTGTGGTAACTATTTATCTCTCCCATTCAAGAGAGAAAGTGGCCATAGACAATATGGACATGACTGAGAGTAGTTGTGTAGCAATAAAACTTCACAAAAACAGGCAAAGGGTGCATTTTACCTGAGCCCTGCTCTAGAGAGACTTTATGATCTTCTCCATCACACATCTTCACCCTGGTCCAAGCTACCTTTATTCCTTAGTAACGTAACAATAGTTTTCTAATTAGTCTCCTTCTGCTTCCATTATTATCAGCCTCTAATCCTTTCTTCCCACAGAAAAATGAACTTTAAAACATAAGTCAGAACATGTCCCTCCTGTGTCAAAACCCTTCAGTAGGTTTCCTTTTCAGAAAGCTTTGGATATTATGTCATCGCCTCTTCTCCCCTCCCAGTCCCTAGCTTCATCTCTTATTGCTGTTCTCTTGGTGTCTCTGTCACAATGCCTTTCTTTCAGTCCCTAAAACACTCCAACTTCTTTCCTATCTCTGGGTTTCCCATACGTGGGGCTCTGCCTGAAAGACCCCTCTCCCTCCTTTGCCTGGATGGTCCTGCTCCTGTTTTAAGTTCTAGAATTGGTGTCATGTCCTAGACTGGCTCCAAACTGACTTCTGTCTTCTTTGTTATTCTCTCATATGGCAGCTTGTTTTTTTTTTTTTTTAAGCACTTTGTGTAATTTGTAATTATAAGTATACCTTTGTTTGTTGGCCACCTGTCTCTACTAATGCAGTAAGCTCTATGACAGCAGAGGCTATGCAGTTTGCCACCATGGACTCGGTGTCTAGAGCAGTGTTGTCACAAGGTAGGCTCAGGGTCTTGATTTTTGATAAATGAACATTTGGGCAAATGTGTAAATTAGGTGATTATGTGTGACAGGAAAAGGATTCTTTGGGTAGAAACAAAACAGGGTCAACAAAGTCAACATCAGATCAGTTGCAGACTGTTTTGTGGAAAATGAATGAGTCAACAGGAAAAGCCAAGTAAAGACTGAGATAGGGGCTGAGTAAGAATGAAGGAGTTAGCAGGCAGCAAGTGTTGGCAACATGCTATGGACTGAATGTGTCTCCCCAAAATTCATGTGTTAAAATCTCACACCTCAATATGATGGCATCAGGAGGTGGGGCCACTGGGAGGTGGTTAGGGTGTGAGGATTGAGCTGTCCTGAATGATATCTGTGCCTTATAAGAAGAAACACTAGAGAGCTTCCTCCTGTCTCTCTCTCTCCCCCATCCCCCTCCCCTACCACCATGTAAGGATATAAGAAGACAGTCGTCTGTAAAAACAAGAAAAAAGGACTTCAGCAAGAACCCAACCATGCTGGAACCCTAGTGTTGAACTTCCAACCTCCAGAACTATGAGAAAAAAGTGTGTTATTTAAGCCACCCAGTCTATGGCACTCTGTTATAGCAGCCTAAACTAAATCAATGACAGACAGAAGACCCTTGAAGGCAGAAGTCAGATTTCTTTGTTTCTTTTTGTGCCAGCACATGACAGGACACTCCATAAATCCCAGTGTAAACTCAGAAAATGAAAAGAAGAGGTACTTGATTAAAGGATGGAAGCTTAGAGAGGGTTTTGGGGGTTCCCTACAGTTTTAAGGTTCAAAGACAAACACATTAGGCGTCAGGGGACATTCTACTTGGTTAAGTACTAAAGAGAATGGTAAATTAGAAAAAAGAATATGATTGATTCCTTAGGGTAATAGAGATAGAAGATTTGGTTAGTGGAAGTATGGTAGAGAAAAGAATGAAAGAGAGAGCTAATTATCTACCAGTATTCCTTTCTTTCTTCTTTTTAGTAATATAATCTCAAACCTTTACTTGAGAACAAAAATTTTTGCCAGACCCCATATTTTCCAGTCTCCTTTGCAGTTAGATATGCCTATGTTCCTAAGTTTTGGCCAATATATATGAGTGGAAGTGAAGCATGCATCATCTGAATCTTTACAATGTTAACAAGTTTCCCTCTATTCTGCCTTTCCTTCTCTCTGTTCTACTACTTAGTGTGGTGACATCTGGAGTAGCCACCTTGACCCTAACATAGAACCCTCATGTTGACGATGGAAATACTGAGCAACCAGCCTTGGTCCCTGTGTGACTTTGCGGAGCAGAGCTGCCTGTCCACTGTGTGCCTCCCACTAAATTTCTGCCTTATTTAATCTCCTGTATTTAAGGTTAGAGCAGGTTAGCATATTACATAGCTAAAGCAGTGTGGTAAAACTAGAAAAAAAAAAAGTGCCCTTGTCAGGAGCCAGGTAACAAAGATCCCTGGGTCACGAAAGACTGAGAATGTGGTACTAAGTCAATAAACTCAGTTCCAATTTATCTATCAAAGTGGACAACATAGTTATTCTAAATGGGTGTGATTGATAGATCTTTAGATTAGTAGATCTCTCAACAGTAAGTTCTTATAACACTAAACATCTGGTGAAAATGGATTAATCTTACTGATGACTCATTCCCTGGATGGATATAGAAGGACTAGGATTGGGCTAAGGATGTGAAAAGATAGCAAAAAGCAGACAGTTTCTTCAGTGATTGTGACGAGTGTCTGCCTGGCATTTGTGGATTGCTCTATGTGTGCATTCTATCTGCTCCTCTAGGTTATAAGTTTCCTGAGAGGATGTTTAGGTCATATTTATGTCCTCCATGACATGAAACCCAATGTTCTGCACATGGTAAGTGCTCAGCAGAAAATTTCTGACTGAATGATTAACTGAAAGTTATTTTCGTCTGTCATGAACACTTCCTTGTTTCCTGTGCTAACCTCACCCCTCTCAAGACTAGCCAAACTATTCTGACATAACCCTAAAAGTAGTAGAAGCAGGCACCCAGTAGTTCAGGAAATCCTGGGATTTCCTGGCAAGCTAAAAGCCAAACTAGATTATTGGTATGAATTTGAAAACCAAGAACCTCCAAGGCTTTAGAAATAGAAAAGGATTGAATTCGCATCAGTATCTGTCCCAAACTGTCTCTTGTGGAGAGGGAGAAATGAATGTCAGAATAGGTAAGATGAGACCCAGAGACCAAGAGATAGACAGAGAACAAGAGGTGGACTGAGAACAGCATATTCCAATTCCCTGAACTGTCAATCCAACACCTTTCACCCCACATCAAATTCTCTTCCAATTTCTCCTGTTAAATTGCAATTCAAAACACACTGCAGATGTGATATCATTTTCCCTGATAACTGGACCCTCTGAGTTAATGACTTTTCTTCCTTCCAGCGGGGAAACAATTTCGTTTTGCTTAATGTAATAATCTATTGTAGTATTTTTCTGTTCGCCACTCTGACCCGAGGAGGCCCAGTTTCAGAGGAGCTCAGCCTCTCCTCTCCAGCTGCACGTGGGAGCATTATTATTACTGTAAGTCTACATTGTGAATTGTGGGGCAAAAGTCCACCTCAGCCTAGCTGATGACCTCTCATTGACAATAACCAGGGCCGACCAGGACACAAAACTGGTCAGTATGAAGGACAGGTGTGTGCCCGAGAGGAAAATACAGACAAACTGCTTATGTTCTATGTTGTGATGTGGTTCACCCACAATTAAGTTCCCTGGTCTAGGGACAGAGTCTGGGAAATGTGAGTAGCTTGGTTCTGTCATTTACCTTTCCCTGAGCCCCAGATAGGCTCTGGGAGACCCTCTTTTCCTTCAGTGCTCTGTACTTCTATCCAGAGGAAATTTAAAGCAGACAAGGGCTAGCAGCACTGAGCCCCACCAGCCTTGAAGCAATTGAATGGAGACTACTGAGCTCTGTGAAAGATGTGTCAGGCTCCTGCGAGGAGCTCCCTGAAACCAGAGGCAACCACCTCAGCTTCTCCACTGCTGACTCAGGCGAAGGCTTAGTGCTTGCACCAACATAGTTGATGAATGGGAGTGAGGCTAATTTGGTGTCATTTGTTTCCCATTTCCAAGCCCTCATTAAAATAATCTGCTCTGATTGTCTAGGGAAGTTATTTTTTGCACTTCCTTTCCCTTCACTGTACAATTTCACAGGCAGCAGATTTCTGTGTGGAGGGGTCCAGTCAGCTCTGAGGAGAGATGGGGGAGGAAAGGAGGGGCTCAGGAATTGCTGGGAGCACAGCCAGACCTCTTGGCAGCCAGTGAGGTGGGAATCCCAGACCCTCCACTGTTCCCTGGACTGGATCCCTGAAAAGCACTGGATTCCTGGTATTGAGGGATTCCACCTCCCTGGGAAATTCTTTTGATCGGAGGGTAAAAATAAAGGGAAATCTTGGTTCTGGTTAGCATAATCGGAAAAGGGTTCTCCGGGGAGGAAATGCAGCATCCCAAAATATTATTCAGAGCTTCCATTCTCTCAGTCACCCATACATGATATAGTTTAGCACAAACTGAGATGGAAAAAGGAATGACTGTCCATTTACTCAACTCTTGCTGAGCACTTGTTATGAGACAGGCAGTGTCCAAGATAATGGGGACACAGAGATGAGTGGAACACAGGGCCTATCTCCTTTTCTATCTCGGACTATATTCTTGCTCATCTGTCTCCATTAATTCAGAATACTTGTCTCTGCAAACAGGTCCGCATAGACATCTTCACACTCTTTTTGTGGATCCAAGTAATTTCCTGCGGGCTTTGTCTTGACTCATACCTCTGGCCCTCATCATTTTCTTGCCCTTGGGTAGAAATGCTTTGGTTTAGATTTTACTGTTCCAGATCCAATCTCTGACACCTGCTGTTGGCTTGAGCCCAACCAGGCCCAGCCTCAGCCCCAGTCCTATTGAGGGTGGCCCTTGAGTAGCAGCCCTAGAGAGTATTACATTCAGCTGGGGGGACAGAATGCCCATGTTTGCACAGATCATTGAACCTGGCTGGACGGCACACGCCAGGAGTCTAATGCAGGGCTCATTCCTGTACTTCTTCACTCACAGTCACAGGTTTGTTCCTGGCCACTCTCTTCGAGTCACAAATGACAGCAGAATTCCCCAGGGTCTTCTGCCCCAGCCAGATTTCCCAGGACCATAGCAGCAGTCTCCTTCATTTGGCTTCTGTTTAAACCGGTAATAGGATTTACCCTTGGTTTGCATAACAGAAGAAGAGTTCTTTATTTTTTCTACTATTTATTATGACATATAAATTATGATAATACTGGTTAAACTATTTTTTCTTACTATAAATTGTCACTTACTATTTGCCAGGCTGTATGCAAGGCAATGAAACACAAAAGTCAACAAGGTACAATCACTGCCTTCAAGGAATCTATTAAAAAATGGGCCAAATAGCCCTTTTGGTTTCTGACTGCAAAAGGAGAGTCCTTTACATACAGGGTAGATATTCATTAAAATGTCTTCCTCCTCTAACATCTTTTTTTTTTCATTCTGGTGTCTGAATCTCATTGACTCACTCCTGCCTCTTTTCCCCCCTCCCTCCCCTAACAGCTCCCTCTTATTCCAAAGCAGAGATGCCTCTTGCATTCAAGTGTATTACATGGTCTTCAGGCACTTCATGTTTCTACAATCAACATATTTTAAAGTCTTGGGAAAGGTTTTTAATTGGCTGAAATGCTGATTGCCATAACAACTGGCTAATGAACCATCTGGTAGCACATGTAATATTTATTTATGAATTAAACAGCCAGGCACTATGAAGTCTAGTTTCCTCTCAAGGACAGCATGGGGGCCATCTTGGGAGAATGCAAGTTCTCTGCAGGGGTTTGCTTAATGGGTCTCCAAAAAGTCAAGAGAAGGGAAATGATGCTTCATTCCAGGGCAGGTGTATATTTATGTTGAGAGGAAAACAGCAGAGTCATAGGCAATGGGTAGGAAACCCAGAGAGGAGAGGACAGAGCAGGATGCCAAGGCCTAGAAACTGACCCTCCCTATCTTCTGCCCCTAAAGATGTAAAGGACTCTCAACAGCAATTTACAGCTAAGGAGAATTTGTTCTTCCTAAATTTAAGTAAATTTCCCATTCTAGCTGTGATTGTCAGACACTGAATATATGGCAAAAAAGTTTTTATTTCCAACTGATGCCAGTCACTATGACTCTCCAATCTGAGGGTTTACTTTTAGGGGATCAGAAACTCTTTGAATATCTGATTCAAGCTATGGGCTTTTCCTAGAAAAATAAATATATTCATATTCACACAAAATATAATTGCAATATTGGGGCCCATTCCCAATTGCCTACGCCCCAATCTCAGGATTTGAAAATTCCAGGTTCAGATCCTGGGTCACCCCCATGAGTGTTTTAAATATCCACAGGTAACTAAATGACAAGGTGAGTACTTTTTTTCCCCCATAGTCACTAGATGAACTATTCCAAAATGAATTTAGCAAATATGAAAGTCCAGCACCATGATTGGATCAAAAGAAGATTTCAGTAAAGATTGGCATTGACATTTCAAGGGGTCTTATAGATAATACTTCTTTGTTTTCACCTGATTTTAAAGCAATTCGAGGACAGATTAGAGGCATGTAAATGGAGACCACAATGCCAGCTTTATTATTTGTTAATATATTTATTGGAAAGTATGACTTAGACTTTCCAAGATTGAACCCTAGAATTAAATAGATTTATCGTCATAGAGGGGAAGGACAGGTGTTAATAGTCAATTCAGTGTCAAGAAAAACTGAAACCTTTGACAGGATCTGGGCATGAGGAGAAGCCTAGATCTAGGGCTTTGGGAGCTGACCAAAGAGATTCTTAGAACCAAAGTTTAGGAAAATGAGTTGAGTACACACACACACACACACACACACACACACACACCCCAAAAACAAAAACAAAATATGACTGAAATCAGTGCACCAAGAAGATGGTAACAACCTAGACAGGGCATTGGGATCTCTCCCTTTTGTGCTGAGGTGGATTTTGACCATGCATGGGTTTTGGAGTTGTTTGTTCATTGGTTTGTAGTTTTCTTCGCTCTAGGCAACACTTGCAAAGCATATAAACAAAAAGAGAAAAAATCTCTATACTTGCTGGCTACCTTAAAAATGATCCTACAGGACCCCATGAAACTGGACAGCACAGGATTCTTCAGACTCTTTCTTTACTTTCTTTCTTTTCCCCACCTTCCTCCCTCCCTTATTCTTCTTGCCAGTCCCTCCCTCCCTCCCTTCTCCCTCCCTGTCTTTCTTTCTTTCTTTCTTTCTTTCTTTCTTTCTTTCTTTCTTTCTTTCTTTCTTTCTTTCTTTCTTTCTTTCTTTCCTTTCTTTCTTTCTTCCTCTCTCTCTCTTTCTTTTCCTTCCTTCCTTCCTTCCTCCCTCCCTCCCTCCCTCCCTCCCTCCCTCCCTCCCTCCCTTCTTTCCTTCCTTCCTTCCTTCCTTCCTTCCTTCCTTCCTTCCTTCCTCTCTCTCTCTCTCTCTCTCTCTCTCTCTCTCTCTCCCCCCCCTCTCCCTCTCTCTCTTTCTTTTGAGACAGAGTCCCAGGCTGCAGTACAGTCACACGATCTCGGCTCACTGCAACCTCTGCCTCCCAGGTTCAAGCAATTCTTGTGCCTCAGCCTCCCAACTAGCTGAGATTACAGGTGCATGCCACTACACCTGGCTAATTTTTGTATTTTTAGTAGAGGTGGGTTTTCACCATGTTGGCCAGACTGGTCTCAAACTTCTGGCCTCATGTGATCCACCCACTTCAGCCTCCCAAAGTGCTGGGATTGCAAGTGTGAGCCAATGCACCTGATCTGCCTCTTTTTCTTTTCTTTCTCTCTCTCTTTCCTTTTTTCCTTCCTTCCCTCATTCCCCCTCCCTTCTCCTTCCCCCTCCCTTTCTCCCTCCCTCCTTTCTTTCTTTTCCTTCCTTCCTTCTTTCCTTCCTTCCTTCCCTTCTTCCCTTCCTTTCCTTCCTTCCTTCTTACTTTCCTTTCCCTCCTTCTTTTCTTCCCCCTTCCCTCCTTCCCCTTCCCTCCCTCCCTCCCTCTCTCTCTCTTTCTCTTTCTTTCTTTCTTTCTTTCTTTCTTTCTTTCTTTCTTTCTTTCTTTCTTTCTTTCTTTCTTTCTTTCTTTCTTTCTTTCTTTTCTCCCTTTCCTTTCCTTTCCTTTCCTTTCCTTTCCTTTCCTTTCCTTTCCTTTCCTTTCCTTTCCTTTCCTTTCCTTTCCTTTCCTTTCCTTTTCTCTTCTTTTTCTTCTCTTTCTTTCCTCTGGTCTACCTGCCTGCCAGCCTCCCTTTCTTGGTTCTTTCTTTTTCTTTCCTTCTTTCTTCCTTTTTTCTTTCTTTCTTTTCTCTGTCTCCCTCTCCCTACACACACACACACACACACACACACACACAGGCAGGCGCACACACACACACACACACACACACACCCTAGCCACAGTAAAAAAAAAAGAAACAAGGCAAACAAGACAGCCTACATCTGTCCCAGGGAGCCAACCTCTTGCCCTGTGTAATTTTCCCTTTGCTATCATCAAAAACCTCTTCCTCAGCCCCTGAAGATCCACACATCTCATCTGTTAACTTATAGGCAATGTCAATAAAGACATGTAATTTCTTAGAGGATCCTGGGCATTTGTACCTACCTACCAATCAGCAGCTCCTCCATGAATTGAATGGAATGAGGCCTCAGTTTGATGGGAATCAGATATATTTTTAGTTTGTGGTGGGGGAAGGGGACTGAAGGGGGTAACCAGAAAATAATAGAAAAAGCCCAACCCTATTTCATTAAGTCTTCATGAATATGCAAAAGAGGAGTAATTGCCCTCTTCAAAAACTAATCATTCTGAATTTTACAAGCTGAATTATAAAACCTGACACACATATTTTTCTCTTTTATTATATTTGTAAGCACTACTCCTTCTGCAAAGAAAATCAAGTCCTATTTTTATCAGTTGCCTCCATCTCCCCTTCCTTTGCTCCCGACCCTGTTTCTCCCTCCCTTTTGCTGAATGCTGCAGCATTGCCATGTGTATTAATTGCCCTGTGAAATGCATTTGAAGTCATTAGAATTTCCCATTCAAAACTATTATCTTGTGCCATTATGCCTTTGCATTATATTTATTTAAATGTGCCTCTTCTGAATTAGCTCATTTTTAACAGCTAGCCATGCCTGAAATATTGTTCCCATCCAAGCTGCTCTCGTATCATTTTTCTCTCTTCTATGGAAGAGATGTCTGCACTCTACCCTTCCGCCTAGACAGGCAGGCACAGCTTTGTGGGAAGGCAGACACTGGTTTTGTGTAACAGGCTTCCTTGAGAAGGAATCCCAGGCTCAGGGTTCTACAATGAGGGAACCCCAGGGTCTGGATTAGGTACATCCTGCCCAAGAGCAGGTTGCCTATTATCTGTCGTATTTGATCTTCATTTATTCTAGGGCATTAACTGAAGAAATGAAGAAATCAAACCCAAGCTTCTAGTATGTTCTTTGCCTTTTGCTCTGAAGAATGCAACAGCGATGCCAATTATCACAGGTGTGACTTCCCAGGCACCATCCAATATCCACATGGTAATCCTGCCTTGAGGAGGAGGAATGAATTAAATGGCCATGCAAATTCCCTCCCAGATGCAGGCTTCTTGGGGCTGTAGGGAAATTCTGATATCACTTCTTTGACACTGAACTTTTTTCTTCCCTACTAAGACTTTCCCTACTGTGACAAGGAATAGCTATTCCTATTTATCAAACTGACCTTTCTATTTTCACTTGTTTGTTAGAGAATTGGCCTCCATTCCCATCTTCTTTCTAGTCAGAGGAGAAAACATACTTGATGTGGTTTCACTGTGTCCCCACCCAAATCTCATCTTGAATTGTAGCTCTCATAATTCCCACATGTTGAAGGAGGAACCCAGTGGGAGATAATTGAATCATGGGGGCGGTTTTCCCAATATTGTTCTCGTGGTAGTGATGAAGTCTCACGAGATCTGATGGTTTTATAAGAAGTTTCTCCTTTCACTTGGCTCTCATTCCCTCTTGTCTGCTGTCATGTAAGACGTGCCTTTCACCTTCCGCCATGATTGTGAGGCCTTCCCAGCTACATGGAACTATGAGTCCATTAAGCCTTTTTTTTTTTTTTAAATAAATTACCCAGTCTCAGCAGCATGAGAACAGACTAATACGATACTTTATTCAATAACTGAGCTTAGAATGTATTATTCTTACATGTTTGTACCCCAGAAAGAATTCCACTGGATAGATTTTGCTGCTAAGCTCATGGGATCTCTATGTCACATCTGTGTAACACACAAAACCAGTAACACAACATCTCCCTAAGTGTGGTCTCACAGAGTTCTTATTTTACCCTTATTATAACATTTTACTTATGAGAAAATTGGAATAAAGAGACTTGACTAAAGTTTACTGTCTAATGAGTGATGGAGAATGAAGTTGAGCTCAGGTTCATTCGGGATTCTTTTTTCTTTCCATGACACCAAGCTGCCAACAGTAGAAAAAACCTCAAAGTGTAAACATAAATAGTTGGCAGAGAAAATCAAGAAAAACATTATGATTAGGTTTGTCAGAAGTTTGACTTGGAGATGGGGAGGAGTGCTTTATGATATGAGGAGCAGGACAAATAAGTTTATCCTTCTGTAAAAGAAAGTTTAGACCTCAGCACTCTTAGGATTCTTGCAAGACTTCAATAAGGTAAGTTTAGGCAAAAGCTTTTGTGAGCTAAATGTTAACCTTTTTGTTCACTGATGAATCCCAAGTACCTAGAATGATGTCAGGGTAAATTCTTTCAAAAAGTCTTCAGCTGAATGAGTATGTGACATTATTATTACTGTCAGTACCCTTGGAGGTTCCCTTGATGTTATTATTAGTAAAGCATCAGACACCTGAGCTGGGAGTCTCAAAATCTGAGGGACTAGTCAGCCTACCAACATCTCTGTCTGTGAACCAGCTCTGAACACCTCTAGCCTAAGTGCAATAGAGAGATTTCGCAGATGAGGGGACTCTGTAATTACTCTGAGGTACTTAAGACTAATGAACAGGTAAGACCAGCACAAATAAAGATATTAAGATACATGTTGGCCTTCCATTAACCCATTCGATCTCTCACATCAGTCTGTCTGCTTAGACAGTGGAGACTTGTGCCTGTGGAGACTTATACTTCCTGAACTCTAAGAAGAAAAGGAAGTAACTGGGAATTAGGAAGTGCAGGGAATTGATTGAAATTCCCCCATGAGAAAGGCACTAGGCATCCTACGTAAGCCTTTGCACCTAGGCTGTGGGTTAGGGTTGCGCGTCACAGTGGTTGGGTTGTCCACCGGCTCCCATGGTGTTATAAGCAGGCTGGGGCATAGGAAAATGAGGTTGAGAATATACTGCATATTGTAGTTGGTGTACCTCATAACCTCAGTACTGACAGAAACTACCATACAGTCTAGTTCTGTCTCTTGGATTTCTTTTTTCTTGTTAGGGAATGATAAGAGAAAATACCTTGCGGAGGTTACATCTGGCTTGATTTCCTCCTAAGGGCTCATCTGGCACAACCAGCAGCCTCTTGCTGAAAGGAGAAATATCCCTTCCTGACCTTCATGTGGAGGACCTCGGCACATCCACGGCAGAGAGCTCAGAAAAGATGCTGTGTTGGTCCTGAGAGGTTTGCACCCCCATCTGGCTTGAATCTCTCAAAACTTCCTGTCCAGCCTTATCCCTTAGGAACATAGAGAGGGCTTTCTCTTATAAATATATTTTTTAAACAAGTAACATCCTAAAAAGGCAAACCCATCCTCCGTTTGCTATGTCAGCCCACAAGTCAAGACCTCCATCAACAATGCCTTCTTTCTAAAACAACCAAACCACAGAAGATTGCTTCTCTTTCAGAGGCTGTCCTGTGATTGTGCAAGCAGCTAAAGGCTGCCGTACTTGAATGTCCAAGTACCAAGAGATGTAGCAGGGAGGGATGACAGGCAGCTTGGGTTAGGGTAGGAGTAGGTGAGGCAATAATACCTGAGAAATTCTGTAAGAAATTAAAGGCTCTGTAGAGAGGGAGTGGCTGAGTGAGTGGATGGGGTAGAAGGTAGAACATATTTTTACTTTTCAAACACTTTTTAAAAAATTCTACTGTCAGATGACCCTACTCATTAATTCATTTTCTCCCTGAAGACTATTGAATATTTAAGCCAGGGTCCTGAGATGTGCCCAGCGATTTCATATCAGGGTTATATCCGGCTTAATTTCCTCTTACAAGGACTCTTCTGACACAACCAGCAGCCTCTTCCGTATTCCTGGATGACCCCATCGTTCACTGCCACAGGGACCCAGCAAGCCCCTCCTCCCTGCAGCCAGTCCATATCAAGCCGACTTCATTTCTTCCCACCGAGAAGGTTTGTTATTCTCATTTACAGAGAGGGAATTTAGAGATGAATTTGCAGGTGGAAGAAACTCTCTCCTGACTCAAAATATTCATGTAAAATTGACTGCAAACACTAAGCCAATCTTTGTACAAGGGTTGGGGTCAAGCCTGGTGACAAACCAGTCTCTTTTAAGTCTCAACATTTCCATGTCTTTTCCTAGAGTCAGTAAACAGTTGATCGCAAGTGGGAAGGTGAGGGCTGAGGGCCTGGCTCCTAGCTCCTACTTCATGGCTCACTAGCTGAGTGATTTTGCTCAAGAAGCCTAAATTATGACTGATCATCTCCTCATCTTTAAAAAAGAGATAATGATGTTACAAAATTCACAGGGCTGATGTGAGAATTAAACGTGATAATATTTGTAAAAGTGTTTTATACAACACTATAAGCGTAAGACATATTATTCGTGCTAGCTGGAGGCAGATGTCTTGACAGAAAATCTCTGGAGGTTGCTCCCAATATAAACATTCTATGATTCTTCCGGCCATTTAGTCAGAGTGGAGATAAATGGCTGCAGCTGCTACCCTTAGCAACCAGCCTTCTTTGCTGTAGGCTGCTGTTTGTCACAGTGACCACTAGGTGTCACCTCCTTTTAAACTCTCTCCCGCTTTCCCAAGCGAATCTGGATCCTTTCAGAAGCAAAAGGCATCGAAGACCGGAATTTAGTCTCTACTGGGGGAACTTGGAGTACTGTCTCTTCCACAGTGACAGGTCTTTTGCAAGAACCAAAAAGACTCTTGAATTTAAGAAACATGGATATATTCAACACACCACCCTTTCTTGCTTGTTCTCAACTCTCTCTCAGGAGTAAGAATACGAGATTACACTGTTCATTCTCGTCTGTCCGAAAAACAACTGTGGAACCAGTTTGAGGGGTCTGGGAGAAGCAAACCGGCAGGTTTATCTGAACCCCTTGAGAAGAGAACAGCATGAGGAAAAGCACCTGCAAAGCCCCCTTTCTTTTTCCATAACTAGAAATGTGTCTAATCTCACTGCCAGGACCTCTTTATCAAGAAGCTCCTACTCAGTTTCCTCCACAACATGCCGCTAGCCTGAGCTCAGAGCAAGCAATTTGGTAAAAAGGCCATTGAGCTCTAAGGGTTTTCACTCAAAGTTAGACAGAAGGAGGCCTCAAGAGGTTCTAGAAAGAACACTCGACTGAGAATGGGGTCACTGAGGCTTTAGGCTTCAAGAGGTTCTAGAAAAAACACTGTGCTGGCAATGGGGACACTGAGGCTTTGGTCCAGGCAGTCCACATGCTACCTGCACGACCTCGGGTGAAATCACTTTTCCCCTCTGCATGTATTTCCTTCTCTGTAAAGGTAAAGATTTGAGTAAGAGGGTAATTGAAATCTCCTTCAGTGGCTAAAACTCTATAAAATCACAGAGTTACGTGGGTGGGTAATGTATCAGATACGTAACATTGACATTCATCTGCTTGTTGCCTTGTCAGGACACTTGATGAGGATTCTTGCCAGTTTAAGAAACATGCATCCATTTACTTATTAAACTCCATTCTTTCCCAAGGAGTTCAGATAAAGTCATCAGTTTTCTTTTCCTGAACCCTTCAGAACGGTTCAATGGCTTTTCTGGAAAGATTACAACAGACAGTGATGAAAATCCACTCATGTTCTTATTACTCAGAGGTAACTAAGGACAAGCAAAAAAGAGTAGTATGTTTAATTTATGCATGTTTCTTAAATTCAAAAGTCCTTTCATCCTTGCTAGTCTTTGCGTGTGCACGGTAAACTCCTGAAGGCAGAGGCCATGTCTTCAGTCTATCCTCCTTCCTCCTCCCGCTCCATATAGACCCAAGCCAGGGCTCTGTACTCTGTAGTTGTGCAGTAACTACAAATGACTCACTGACATCAATTACAGGGGAAGAAAAGACTTAGTCTAGATAAAAAGTTCTAGAGTGTTCATGTTTAGTATAGCATATCAATAATAATGATGGCTAATATTTATTTAACACTAACTGATAAGCAAACTAAGGACAGAGATTTGCCATCTGCCTTGTCAATCGCTGTATCCAAGAGGCTATAACAGAATAATGCTTGGGACATCTAAGGAGCTTGCTAAATATTTGTGAAATAAATAAATGAATGAATATTTAGCATGGATTTGTTTTACACATTGCCTTGAGAGGCATTGCTATTATTTTCATCCATATTAGGGGGGAAAGAACTGAAACTAAGAATATAAAACTAACCTACCAGTTCTCACACCTACCATGGGCAGCAGTGGGATTCATACTAGCTTGTCTGGTCCCCAAATCTACCTTATATATAAAGCTCAACACTATGAAAATAACTTATCATTTCCTTTGATAACACATCTGAGGTGAGAATATACACTTTTCTTTTGTGATGCATTAATAATTCCCTCAAAAGAGGAGGATAGGGAAAGATGTTTTCCCTGGTCCCCTAACTCCACAGAGTGAAGAGGGGTAACCTTCCACGTCTCTGGAAAGGAAGGCTAAGCAGGAGTCAATTTACAAATCTGGCACTAGGTGGCGAAAAGCAGATTAGTGTATGTGTCACTAAGGACCTGTACTAGGATTAAGCATGGATTAAGTGCTTTGTGTGTGTTGGTGGAAGGATGAAGAGGGAAACCCTGGAGGCATTCATAAGAAAAAGAACTTTGGCTTATAAGAAGAGGATTGGAAATGGCCATGATGGAAGAACCCAGGCGTGATTCATTTTCTCTCTATAATTCATGTGCTTGTTCTATAGATATGTGTTGAACACCTATTTATGTCATTATTATTCTCAGTTCTGGGGATACAAGAGTGAACAAGACAAACATCCCTCTCCATATTATGGAGCTTATGTGCTCCTGGCACATCATGGATCCTAAGCAAACTCACATTTCTCCCTTAGTCCTGCTAACCAAGGTTCAGGGGAACCTACTGAAGGCTTTGCAGAGATCCCAAATCTGAAAATGAAAAACATAAGAGTTGAGTTATTTTTTCTTAATTATTTCCAATATATTAAACTTCCATAAATACATACATCCTGATTTCATTCCACCTCTTTCCCCATAACTCCCATAAATTATATACCTCCTGATTTTATTCTACCTTTTTCTTTTCTAGTCTTCCCAAGGCTGGGGAAATTGGACCCTGTGAAGCACAAGAATATGGAAACCAAATCAGATATTCTAAGACTGTTTTATCAATGTTAACTGGCACGAGGAGAGTAATCCTGTGCTCGCTGCCAATGCTCTTCAAAATCTGTAAACCTGGTGTTGAGAGAGACCTTAGAGATGATGGATTTTAACTCTTCTATTTTACAAAACTCTTCTATTTTACTCTACTGAAGCCTTGAGAGGGAACACGACTACCTTATGAAGGTCACAGAGACAGTTTGAGTAATAGGCCTAGTTCTCAGGTCTCATGTTGCCTAATCCAGAATGACACAATTGCAAGGCTCCCAGGGGAGGCACAAAGACAGGAAGAAACTTTAGTGAGAGAAAGCAGTGTGGATGTCCTCAAGCATGCTGGATATTAACTGTATGATTTGCCACAGCTTAAATTGATTCTTCCATTAAAATAGGCAGTGAGTATGCTCATGACATCTGTTCCCAGGGCTCTCCACTTCCATCCAGCAGGACCACAAGACCTCAAATGTGTCAGTAAGTATTCACTGTCCTCATCATCACATGCTTAGGTCGTTAGCACCACCTCCAGGAGTGTCTCAAAGCTTCCAACCTCTCTCTCCATAGTTGGACGAAGTTAGTTTTCAAAGCCCACCAGCTAGCCATTCTCCTTCTTCACACCCACAATGATACTGTGTTGTCTCTCAAATCAAATGCAGCCTTCAGAGTCTGACATCAAAGGGCTGGTTCAGAGTAAGCAGCCATCGTCAAATACCTTCCCATCAGGTACCAGACACCAGGCTTCATGTCAGCAAGTTGCCTCTCATTTGCCCCCAAGCCCTATGAGTTCAGTGTGAGCTGTTCAGTGTGAGCTGTTGAGTGCTGTTTGCCAAGTATATCCAGCTCTTCTCCTTCTGAACAAATACAAGACTGTACTTCCCTGAATCCCTTGAACTAAGGCACGACTGATTAGAGAAGACCAAGCACGTGGTTCACAGAGCATCCTACCCTTTTGACAAGGATAGGCTTGAAACAGGAGAGGAAAAGTAACCTTTTATAAGCCACAGAGATCTAGGGGATTGTTCCTGCAGCATGATCTATTCCAGCCTATCCTGACTAATTCAACTGTTCTTATTAACCCCATTTTACAAAGCAGGACACTGAGGCTCAGAAAGCTCTTATACGTTGCTCCATTTATGCATCTAGCAATTAACAGAATGAGGTTTTAACTTTGAGCCCTGGCATGCCTGATTTCACAGCTTGTGATCTATGGACCACAAAGAGGTGTCTACCCATCTAGGCTGGGACTCGCGATTGGCCCTTCTGCCTTTAATCTCTTATGCTTCCAATATTGTATATTCAAATATTTATTGTTGTCTTTTCTAAGTACCACTTTGATCATGTTTTTCACTCACACAGAAACTTCCAAGGCTTTCTTTTGCCTATATAATTAAAGGAAGAAAGTAATAGGAAGCCCGAAACAAGATCCTTCCTTTCTAAAACATCTGCTTGCTGCTCCCCTGACTGCCTGGACACTGACATCACCTGTGAGGTTGCATCAATCAAGATGAGCTGAAAGAAGGGATGGGACAGTGCTGTAGATTTCCTTGCCTCTGGCTCCAGGGATCCTGTGGATGAAACAGATCTTTTGGAGTTATCTTATTTTCTATGCCCATACTCACTCTTCAGAACATATCAAGAGAAGTCATCTCCACCTCATTGTAGGGTAGATCAACTCTGGAATTTTCTCAGACTCCTTGGTTGCTCTAAAAATTGTTCTTCTTTTCTGTTTCTCATGAGACTCGAGATGACCCAGCTCTCACATGCAAAGAAGTGCCAAAAAGACAGATCAAATATACTTGGAAAGATTCCACCATGCAACCATATACCCTAGGTTAGGTTCTGATTTCCCATGGCACCTGCATGCTCCCTTCAACTATATCTCGGCACTGATATTTACAGAAAAATAATAAACATAATCCACATTGGCGCACATATTGATCCCCAGATTTCACTGACATTTACGAATAAATGATGGATTGCCTTTTTTGTGAGGCTAGCTGAGCTGGCCTACGTGGCCTGTACATAATTTACTTTTGATTAAAGGAGTGCTTCAACATCGAGATTCTGTTTGGGAGCGTGAGGCAGGATCGATGCGTTTATGACACAAACTTTCAAGCAATGTACTCTGAGCGAGAAGTCTCTGCACTCAGTTCATCTCAGATTTAGTTGGTGGGAGGGAAGGGAGAAGAAAGAGGAAAGGCCTGGGATTTCTAAGAATTTGTCGTGGGGTACCATTCAAGAGTGAAAATAGAGTAGCTTTGTTTTCTGTGGCTTTGGGTCTATGCTATCATCAGGGAAGAGTGATAGAAGGGTTTTCAGGGGCCCAGGATCTCTCCCAAAAACCCCTAGAGAAATAGGAAGAAACAGTGACAGCAGTTATTAGGAAGGACAAGCCTTCCAAGAAAACTGGGAATTTTCTTATCCAGTGTTTTGCCTGCTTTTGCCCATCCTGAAAAGGCAAAATTTTGATTGCAGACTGTATTGGTTGATCTCAAACACTGGAAGCTGAATGCTTTTAGATAGATGGGGTACGCATGCTCTGTTTCGCCACATTCCACACTATCCCTTGTTACATCACAACTGGCCTGTTTTAGTAACCTTTGCTTCTGCCTTATCCCCAAGTTAATTCATGTTGCCACTCCTGCTCAAGTTACTCTGCTTTGGTGATCTTTTTACTTTTCTCTTAAAGACAGGGCCTCACTATGTTGCTCAGGGTGCTCCTGAACTCCTGGGCTCAAGTGGTGCTCCTCCTCAGCCCCTGGGGTAGCTGGGACTGCAGGCATATGCCACCACGCTTGGGTGGTGATTTTTTTTTTTTTCTGAATGTGCTAGTACAGAATGATGTCTCCATTTTCTTCATGATTATATTAGGTTGGTTATAGAATGAAAATAATTATAGCAAAATGTATGAAACCTATACCTGTGTCTCATTTAAGACTCACAACAGGCCTCTGAGGAGGGTAACGTCATTACCCTCATTTTCAAGATGAGAAAATGGAGGCTTTGAAAGGTAAAATGACTCACTCAAGGTAGCATAGCTGGCAAGTATGCTACCTTGTTCAAACCAGGTATGTCTCACTTCTAGGCCTTTTAACCAAATATTTGACTGATTAAACCACCTGAAGAAGCTACTATCTCTTCCTTTGTTGGAGAATAATTTCTATGAAGATGGGAGATTCATTTTACATACCACTATAGCCCCAGGGCCCACACATTGGAAACACACTCTTCATAATGTGTGCGGCTGTAGCTGAAGCTCAAGGGAGCCCCAACCCAGCAGCTATAGTTGTACAGATTATGCCTTGCACCTGGCTGAGGACCAACAGGAGGAAGGGGTTGGGGGAAACTGAAATCCAGCACCCACTCCATGGACCAGACCGAGCCTCCTAGCTTGTGGTTACATCCACCTGGAAAAATGGGCATCTTTTTCTAATTTGTACAAAGGTGCTATTTGGGCAAATAGTGGCCTAGGTGGAGCTTCAGGAGGCCTCGGTAAACCCATTGCCAGTGACTGAAGGACACAAGGTCTCAACTTGGCATTTCAGGATGGATGATGGAGGGGGAAACGGAAGCATGCAGTGATAGGGAATAGTCAAAAAGGATGCTACTTGAGGCCCACAGTCAAAGGAGATATTCTGTTCCATTTGTATTCTTAGTTCCCCATATTTCCCAATTCTTTCCTTTTTGTTCTCCACAGTAGAGGCCTTACTCAAATCTCTTATTTCCTATTTAGCCCTCCCTATCCATCTTCAACAAATATTTATCACACTTCTGCTATGCACAGGGCACTGTAGTAATATAGATCTGGTCCCTGACTTTGTGAAATTTGCAATCTAGTGGGTGTGGGTGTATGACCACTGTTTAGTTTTAGTTTTTGTTTTTGTCTTTTGAGACAGAGTCTCGCTCTGTCACCAGGCTGGAGTGCAGTGGCACAATCTAAGCTCACTGCAACCTCCACCTCCCGGGTTCAAGTGATTCTCCTGCCTCAGCCTCCTGAGTAGCTGGGACTACAGGCGCGTGCCACCAGGCCCAGCTATTTTTTTTGTGTGTGTTTTTAGTAGAGGCAGAGTTTCACCATATTGGCCAGGATGGTCTCGATCTCTTGACCTCGTGATCTGCCCACCTCAGCCTCCCAAAGTGCTGGGATTACAGGCATGAGCCACTGCGCCCAGCTGACCATTGATTAATTATAATGCAAATGCTTTTCAGGATGGTAGTAACGAATAATTACATGTATTGAGAGGCTACTATGCATCAGGAATTTTGGTGAGCACCTTTAATGCATTATCTTACTAACCTTTACAAAATGCTATGAATTAGGTTTAATCTTTCTTTAAAGTCTTTTCTCCAGAAATTCTATCCTAAATGAGAAGATGAGAAGTAGTTAAAACTTTTCCAGTCATATGCTGCACTCATAATCACTTGGATATTTTATATATTTTTTGTATGTGCTTGAATTTTAATGTTAACATATCTACCTTAGTCTCTTCCATCTCCAAAGCTAAGGTTGAGAAACTTCAGCCTCCGAACCACTGAGGCTGGTGTCATAGGCCCACGTGGCCACATTTGTAGTTCTCAAAATGTGGGGAAGCAGCCATCAGCATCACCTGGGAACTTGCTAGAAATGCAAATTCTTGAGTCCCTTCTCAGAACACCTGAAGCAGAAACTCCAGCCGGTGGGGATCAGAGATCCAGATTTACTAAGTCCTCTAGGCAGGCTAATGTTTGAAAACCATTGGCTTATTCACTCTTTGAAGCTCAATGAATCATCATTCTTTGCATAAAAAGAGAGAAGTAGAAAACTTCCTCTCTGAAAATTGGAACTAGGCGGGCAGACTGTAGCTCATTTAGAAATTTGAACTGGAGTTCCTGAGATTTGTCCTGGTAGAGGAAAAATGTTGAGGTTGACCACGGTGTGAAGAATGGTGGCTCCCACCCTCGTGAGCAGAAAACTCAGAGAGGAGGAACTAGGGAAGATTACATTCAATCATCAAGAGCTTTAGTGGTTTTCTTAGCGTAAGAGGCGTTGGACAGAGGAAAGCTGGTCAGAATCCTATGGGATTCTCTGAATCAGAAAAGCGGTTTTGCTTCCCTCCTGTCCCCAAGTCTTTTCTTCCTTAATGTAAAATAAAATTACCTTTCAAATGCCAGCTTTATCTTTCCAGTAAAGGGAGTTAAGTGAAAAGGCTTTGCCTACCTTTGGACTGGGTGTTGATTATAAACGCAAGATCCCTGAGTGCCTGGCATAAAGACAGTTGCCTGAACCAGAATGAGGAATCCCTAGAATCCTGCCTCTTTTCATATGGAGCTTCTTTCCACTAGTTTTTCTCTCTTCATATTGTATCCCTGTGATGAATGCGTGTGTGTGTGCGTGTGTGTGCGCACATGTGTGTGCATGCGTGTGTGCACATGTGTGTGTGTGTGCACGTGTGTACGGGTGTGTGTGTGTGCGTGCATGTGTGTGAGTGTGTGTGTGCCTGTGTGTGCGTGTGTGTGCTCGTGTGTGCATATGTGTGTGTGTGTGCCTGTGTGTGCGTGTGTGTGTACTCGTGTGAGCACGTGCATGCGTGTGTGTGGTCATGTGTGCCTGTGTGTGCGTGCGTGTGTGCATGCACCTGCACATGTGCATTTTGCAGGGTGGTTGGGGAAATGCCCATGTTTGTGCTTTATTTTCACAGTGGGCCCTGCTTCTTAGCAGCTAATCTGGGTCTGGAAAGTGAAAATCATTAATAAAACAAGAATGAAAACCCAGACAATGCAACTTTAAGAAATTTGAGTAGTGGAGCTTAAACTCACTTATGTGGGCAGTATCACCTCAGATATTAACAATTTAAATATCTGATTAAAATCATATCAAATATAGCCATAAATTCAGAGTGTGTGTACACCACCCCCCCCCCCCCCCCCCCCCCCCCGCCGCCAGAAAACACACATGCAATAAGTCTCCCTCTTCCTTGAAGCCTTGAAGCTTTGAAGGGGTAAAGACTTCACTGAGAGGCTGGCAGCTTTAAGGGTTATCTAACATCCTATGGGGGGGTCAGGCAGCCTGTCCTAGGAGTGTGCCCTGAGAACTTTTTACCGAACGATTTTTTTAAGGCAAGTTCTCACTCTGTTGTCTAAGCTGGAGTGCAGTGGTGCGATCATAGCTCACTGCAGTCTCAAACTGCTGGGCTCAAGCGATCCACCCACCTCGGTCTCTAAAAGTGCTGAATGAACTTTTAAAAGATCCAGGTGAGATCATATCCTTGCCTAGACGTTTTTAATGCTTCCATTATCTGCACAGTAAAGTTCAAAATACTTTAACATGGCATACACTGCACACCCCTGCACAATCTGATTCTTCATTTTACCTCATGCAGCAACCACATAAGATCAGTGTTCTGTCCATTCCCCAGAATCTTGGCTCTTTCATGCTTCCTGGGCTTTGCTCATGCTGTTCCCTAAGGCTGCATGTTCTGTCTGCCTGTCTTCTCCTGTCTACTGAAATGCCGTTTGCTCATCAAGCCCATCTGAAATGCCACCCTTGTGGCATTGTTCCTTTCCTGATCTCTCTCAGGCAGAATGGATTGTCTTTACCATTCCATTCCCACTCGTGCTGTTTTATTTGACACCCAGCTTCTCTTCTTACTAGCTTGTAGGTGGGCACATCATTAAACTTGTCTGATACTCAGGTTAGGTCCTTTGCACAATTCTTGTCTCATTCAAGTTACTATGCTGATGAAATGAGATAATATGTCCAACACACCTAACAGTGCAGTTATGCTTTCCATCCTCCCTCTTTTTTATTCCTCTATAGTATTTTTTAACTCTGCACACTCATTTGCTTAACTCTTGGCCTGGCTATTATCCCTTCAAAATGGAGAGTTCCTGAATGGCAGAGGTCATTGTATTTAGCGTTATTTCTCCTAAATGCATTGTACAGTGCCTGACATTTAGAGTGGTATTTTAAAGATACTTGTAAGTTTGTATTTATATGAACTTTAAATCCACATTAGCACCACTGGTGATGATTTTCTTTGCTCACTTGCTGATTTACTGAATTGCCCCAATGCAGTTTCCCCAGTGATGATGGGTTGAAGCTATGGAATCACCCTGTGGTTGATTATATTGTTCACACTGTCAGCTTCCTCCCATAAGTGTGTAATATACATCTCCATCTTTGCAAAGCCTTCCTGTTTTATTTACAGGCTTTTCCTGTGACTTGCTTTGGATAGTGGATCAGGGGTGAATATGAAATGTGCACTCTCAAACAGAAGTAGTAAATGCACTTGGGTGATTGGTCTCAAACTCTTTCATAGATGACAAGTATATCTCAGATTGTGGACACTGAATTCAGACTTGGTTTCTGAATAAGAGCTCAGCCAGCTCATGTTACTCACCGTCCTCATAGAACATGAAAATGCAAGAAACATTGTTGGTATAAGCCCTTTCGAAATTGGGATTGTTACTGCAGCAAAAGTTCACTAATCCACAACCTTGAATTCTCATCTGCAGTGTCCGCTCTGGTCCTAGGGGTTGAGACTTCCTAGGCCCTACTTCCTGAATTCCCTTCTCTCTGAGATTTGCTTTTATAAAGCTCTATACCTAAATGGCAGCATGTACTGTAACTAAATGTGACCATAAAGAGGGAAAAGTTATAATGTTGTTTCAGAAAATTGTTATTCTCATTACCTACCTTATTGCCATATGTTCTAATCTAAACTACTACAATATGGGAAATTATGGTGACACAAAGATGAAGTGATGTTCTGCCTAACGATACCCCCCAAATATTTATTCTGGTTCCCTCCCCAGCCGTGCCCACATGCATAATTGATGCCAGCTTCCTCAATTAGAAGTCCAGGGCATAAAGAAAATGAGGACGAGGCCGTATGCATTTCTGAAGCTTGACAAGGAAAGATTAAAATCTTTTATGAGTTCTCCCCCATCATATGTGGAATGTGGCGCTCGCATATTTCATTTTCTCGGGAAAAAATAGTGTTTGCATTATTTGGAGAAAATCATTACGAATGCGACTAGTCAGCAGCCGTGGTGGGCCCTGTTACATTACCATTTCTGAGTTATGTTTTGTACTTGGCTTTCTCTACATACTCTTTCATTTTGTTAGAGTTTCTGCATCAGGAAAGGGATAAAACACAGAAGCTCAGTCACTGTGAGTGCACTGGACACACAACATGGAGAAGCACTTCTTGCAAACTAGAGAACACTGAGAAATGTGAACGGGGGCCTCCTGGAGTGGGAAGCCCAGCCATCAAAACCTACATTAAATTGCAGCCAAGTCTCCTCACCTTCTTTCCCTACGGATGCCTCTCACCCCTAATCTGAGTGAACTCTAAGGGAAAAGAAGGCAACCCAAGAGACTGGCTTTTCACATGGTTTGACCACATTATCTCAACTGTCTTTTGGTGACCTCTGTGTCACGTATGCTGGGTAACAAAGAGGAGGGCCCATACTTAGAAGAGAAGGCATTGTGACATTTTGTGAAGAGCAAGTATGGGTGTTATAGTCACATAGAACTGGCTTCATACCCCAGTTCTTCCACTATGGCTGTGTAACCTGTAGAAAACTATATAATCTATCTGTACCTCAGTTACTGCATGCATAAAATGGGGCAATGATTTTTTAAAAACTTGTGAGGATTAGTGACATTGTGTGTAACTTACTAGGCACAATAAGCATTCACAAAATGTTATTTGCTGAGTGGCTTTCTAACATTATAATAAAGGGATTCTTGGGGATTTTCTTTTTGTTGTTTTCATTTTTAGGTGTTTTATTTTCTTATTTTGAAAGAAAGAGACACCACTGTATTAGGCCACAGCATCTTGTACTGACTTCAAAATTGGCACTGATCACATTGTAATATAAGCATAAACCCATCTGCCTCTCCTATTCAATGGTAATCGCTGGAAGATAGAAACTATTTTTATTTGCCACTGCCACTCCAGTGTCTGGTTAGCAGCATCTGGAGCATAGCAGCCACTCAGTAAATAATTGTGGAAAGAAAGAAAAAAGAGAGAGAGAGAAAGGAAGAAAAAGAGGGAAAGACAGAAAGAGAAAGAAAGAAAGGAAGGAAGAAAAGAAGAAAAGGACTTAGCCGAATCACACTCCTCGGTAATGGTGAAGCTGAGATTTGAAACCATGTGGATTTGACAGCCAAATCCAAGCTGTTGCCATTGCAGCTCCCTGTATCTATTCCTTATTACAGCTCCCTGTGTCTATTCCTTATTGCCTGAAACTCTTGCTGGGGGTGAAGGAAGGGACACTTAAGATCCCAAACAGGGCCAAGTACCATGTCCAAAAGGCATTTGGTTCATTTTCCTGCTTCAAGTGATTAATCATGCTATCCTAAAAGATAACCAAGAAATCAAGTGTCCAAAAAATGCATGGCAATTTTGAGCTGGTTAGCTCTTATTTAATCAGCTCTTGAGTACTCATGAGTTGATCCAATAGAAGTTATCTTCAGCTCCCTTCTTTTAAATTTATGACCTCTGACTTTAAGTGGACTTCAGAGATGCTTTGATTTGATTTGCCCAAGTTTGCTTCCAATTTGCCATAAACTTTGTTCCAAATTTGAAGGCTATATCTCCAAATTATGTGCTATTTCTGCATACTACTTAGCATGGAATAAGTCGATGTTGTAAGGACCATTCTGTAGGGAGGCTGTCAAGAAAAAAATTAGATCCAGAGATTATTACATTTGGAAGACAACTTAGAGTTCATCAGATCCAGCCCCCTCATTTTGCATATTGGGAAACAGATGCCCAGAGAAGGGAAGAAAGTTGCCTAAGGTCACAGAGCTGTGACTTCCAGTATAGGATATTTTTCACTATATGAGCTCATTTCTTGTTCTGTGATCCTGCAGCTTCTTCTTTCTCATATTCAAGATTGTCTTATAACCTGTTCTTTATTGGAGCCAACAACCTCCAGCACTCTTCTGGAGAAGCCAGAAAGGCAATCCCTCTTTACCTACTGACAATTGTTAACATTTAGACAATGGACCACAAAGTTTGTATACCAAGATTCATCAATATCAATCCTAGGCACAGGCAAATTGTAAATATTTACTCCTTTCTCATCAGGTTTTGCAAATAGGAACAAGAAAAATTTGACATATTTCTTCATGGTATTTGAAGATAGACTGCCGTACTCCTCAGATTCACTCTCAGCTGTCTTCCTTGGCTGCCCACTCTCCCTTCTTGCTAGGAGATGAACCTCATAGCTGGGGTCAAGTTTCAGCTCCTTCACAATTGCTGTCCATCACAAGCTCCCAGTCCATGTTGATGTCAATGAATAGATAAATGGAGAATTACAAGTCGCTGGGTTGCACCTGTGTGTCTTAGAAGACCATTAATCAGGTCTTATCCTTGATGTCTTTAACATCACCAAAGGTAATGAAGGCATTTATAGCCAGAGCTTGACTGCTAATTTGGGTTTTAGTACAAGCCACTGAAGGGCATCTGGGTCATCTCTTCTTGGACCAGCTTGGGGTCTGCTGGGCTGATGGAAGCAAACACAATTTATGCAGGTAAGATCATCAACTGAAATTGCTGAAGGCAGAAGAAGCCCTGATGAGGTGGAGAAGTCATCCATTTGCAGGCCTATGATCAGTGTTTTAAATATTCTAAGAACGTCTGTTTTAGTAGTTCTAACTAAGAGAAAATATAACTCAGAGTTACTGCAGTATGTCTCAGCCAGACCCAAGTCACCGTGGATATAATTTATACACACATACTGGGCTGCTTGTGCCAAGCATTGGCATGTATGGTTTATATGCTACCATCGTGAGGACCTCAATACATTTTTAATTAAAAAACAATTGATAGGACTGAAACTGTAAATCCCCTTTTGCTAAAGAGAAAACTTTCTAAGAGTTTCAGTTTTGCAGAAGGGAAGTAGAAAACATTCTTGGCTGATTATTATTATTATTCTTTTATTCTTCATCTCTGTGTAACTGATCCCAGATTTTCCAGTTGTTTTCTCTAAATGCAATGTTGATAACTTACTGCCTAGGTTAATCCTATGTGACTCAGCGCCAAAGAGTTTTAACTGATTAGTTAGCTTGCTAGGTTAGAGGCCTGCTTAGAACATGGTGGAGGGGGGAAAAAAGCTTACCTGGGAATCTGAAGAATGAGATCTTACAGTAAATTGGGTCACCACAGTTGCTTCATTAGAATTATATGTCTATATCTTTGGCCTAAGTGACTTAGAAGTACTTCCACGAGAATGAATGAAATTTGTTTTCCTGTCCCACTGCTTCTTTGATTTAGCTCATCTAACTTTATTTAGCCATTGGAATGTAGATGGAAGAGAGAATGTTTCAGTTCTGAGCTGAGGTCTCAGGCATCTTATTTTTCTGCCTGTCCTCCTTCACACCTAAGCTCCACTATAACACAAGCATGCCCCTGGCAGTGGCTGATCCAAAAGGGTAAGAGACTCGTGGAGCAGACCTAGATCCAAGGAGAAGCCTGGAGCCAAGACCAGCAGAGCCCAGCTGCCACAATTGACATGCAGGTCTGTGAGCAAAAAATAAAAGTTAGTAGTTAGAAGCTACTAACTTTTGGGGTGGTTTGTTACACAGCAAAGACTGACTAATACAGGCTTTATCTAAACCCTGTCAATAACTAGTTAACACTAATCAAGTCATTTCTGCTCAAGGCCTCCGTTTTCTCCTCTGTAAAAGGCAAGAGTTAAACCAGGTAATTTCTAAATCCTCTTCAAAATCTCTTCAAATTCTATAAATTAGTGTCTGCAATGTATGGCATAAATTTCTAGGAAAACCTCTTGTAAATGGAAGCTGCTGGTTACTAAGGAGAACTGAACTAAACAGTGAATTTTTGCTTGTTATTATTGTTTTCTCTTCCTCACGGATAAGATTAAATTAAATGTGAGGATACAAATGTTATAATTTATAGCTTATGATAATTGGTGTGTATTTTGCTAATTCAAAGTATAAAACCAATGTATTTACCACATTGGTTGTTAATTTCCTCCTCAGTGAATTGCTATACTTAATAGAAATATTGCTTTATGCAATAGGAAATTCATAAACAAGATATGAAATGATTGTGGTTAAAAGCACACTTCAAATTTGGTCAAAATAAAAATTATTTCCACTTATGAGAACAATGGTAATTTCCACTTTGACCTCCTATTAACAATTAATAAATGTTCTAAACCATTACATATATTACCTCATTTAATTTCCAAAATAGTTTTTTGAAGATTGTTTTATTTTTCTAGATGAGGTACCTGACACCCTAAAAGTTTAAATGCCCTTTCTCAAATGACCACCTTTCAAAAACTGGAAGCAGGTATTTGAACCCGGGTCTATCTGACTCCAGACCTGAAGCTTGTGCTTCAGATAGGGTTGCTACTTGCCTCAGAGTTCTCAGCCCAAGTCAGGTACAAGACAGGTGCCCTGTGAGGTAACTGTACCTTTTATTGCTACACCATACAACCGCTGACTGTGTATTATCTCTGATGCTTCTGGACATCTTTCAAATATGTGTAATGTGTAATAATTTCATATCAAGAACTCAAGTGTGAAAAAAATACCATTTCCACCTGATGACCAAAAAAAATCTGCATATTTTCATATAGTCTTACAAAATTGAAATGAAACATTTTTGGCATAAACTCAGCCATATTAAGAGTTCATTCCTGTCTCCTTTCTGGCCAGGTCCCATCTAATGTTTGAAGGAGGGTCTTACAAGCACCCAAGGGGTGATGAGGGAAAAATGGCTAGAGACATTGCATTTGCCATTCCCTGCTCTCGCCCTTTGTTGGCCTAGGATGCCGTTTACTCTTTGACCATTAGCTTTGATCCCTAGGGCATGTACTGCCCTTGTCCATAGTCCTGCAGTTACCTCTCAGTACCAGAACTCATGGCTATCTCTGTGTCCTAATGCTATCAGGCCCCTTTAAATATATAAGGTATCCCTCAACCATTTCCACTTCTCTCCTGGAAGCTCCGAAAATTCTGTATGCTTCCCTTTGCTACTCCTAAAGAAACCTAGGAGGCTGTTTCAATTCAACTTTGCTAGACATACAATGCCACTTTACTATTTCAGTACAGCTGCCCCATGCTGGCATGTGGGAATTCTCTCCTGGCTCTTCAGGTTTTGCCAGCATAGTGAAGACTACATCATCTCTAATCTGAGACCCCTTGTTCCTTCAGGACCTGCCCCACTGGGTAGCTGGCAGGACACTGGGCCCCTTGTCAGCTATCATCTGGTGTCTCGTCACGTCCCCTCTGATCCTTGCCTATATGCTTCTCCTCTCCCTCCCCCTGCTATGGGCTCCATTTTTATCTTGTCTCCAGGGCTAAATAAAATGGCTCTTCTATTCTTTTTTAAGTCACTTGCTTATGTCATGCACTTTATGCCATGATTCCTTCAGGGCTTTACCTCTGATACTGAAAAGGGCCTGGCTCTTACAAATCAGAAGCAATAATTTTAAAAGATCTATTTAGAAACTCAAAAAGCCCAGAACTTACTGGGTTTTTTCTCCCTTTTCATTACTGCTTTAATAATCTTAATCTCCCCTGGGGCACAGGGTGCCTCTGATTTAATAGGAGAAGGATGGCAGGATAACTTGTGGAGGTGAGGAAGGCACAGGAGGTGGGGAGATTCTTGGGTAATATCTCAGAATAGGCATCAAGCAATAAAGGGATGCAGTTGATAGTGAAAGCCATAAACGCTCAATTTCTGAGGCTTCTCATTCATTCATTCAATAAATATTTGTTAAACACTGACTACATGCTGTCTTAGGAGCTGCATAAACAGCAATAAACAAGGCAGACAAGGCTACTGCTTTCATAAAGCTTTTATACTCTAGTTGGGAGAGACAAACAATGAACAAGAAAACAAATGCATAAGGTAATGAATTACATACAGTGCTAACTAAGAAAGAACACATTGAGGATCTAAGAGTGTAGTGAAGAGGTGGGGCAGCTACTTTAGACTGGTCAGGTAAGGAAGGTCTTTATTAATGTTAATATCTGAAGTGAAACTGAATAGTGAGAAGGAACTAGACATGGAAAGATCTGGGGATCAGATGCTCCATGGAGAAGGCACAGCAAGCACAAAGGACTGCATAAACAGCAGCTAAGGAGAGCAGGAAAATCGGAAGGATGTTTGGAAGCATCATGAGTGAAAAGAGAGGGTGGCACGGAGGTCTGAAAGAAGCAGGGGCCCAATAAAGGTCATTCATGGTGGCGTTTGAATTTTATTCTAAGAGCAAGAGGAATCACATAGGATTATAAGCAAAAGAAAGACACAATTATTCACTTTTAAAAACATTCTATCTGCTGGGTAGAGAATAGCATACAAAGAGGCAGGAGCAGAACAGGCAATAGCATTAAGGGTTCTGCGTAGAAAAAGTCCTATGAGTAGCTCTCCCTGGTGGTAGTGTTCCAGATTTCAGCCAATATCAGGGAAGTCCAAAACTCCCCTTCAAATAACCTCCCGATGAATGGTCACTAGGATGTAGTTCACTGAACTTCGGCAGCTTTTCCTGCCCCCTTCTCTGTCCAACTGGAGCCCTTTGGAGGAGACTCAGGGAATGTTGTGCTCTGTAGGCACCGGCTAGAGACAACCACGTATCTAATTATTTTCTCTTATCTAAATTGAGGCTTCCAAGGTGGTGGTGGTGGGGGTGCCTCTTTCTTTGCTTCATTGTTTCCCCTACAGCATTTATCATAGTGCTAGGCACATACCAAGGAATCAAAGAACATTTGTTGATTCAGAGATTGATTGATTCTGAGGCACTTGAGTACATTTGTAAATATCCTTTGAGGATCTTGCCTCCCATTGGAATAAAACACTTCATGTTTTATTCAGTTATTTCCCCACATGCAAATGTGCAGGTGCCCCGATGGCATATAGATAACATCATTACACACACACACACACACACTCTTGCACACCAAAGAAATGACTGCTCACATAGATGACACGATTAGAGCAAGATTGTGTTTGAGAAATCTATTGGGGTTTAGTGCAAGAATTATTGAATGTGTTCCCCAGATACTGACGTCCTGCACTTGCAGGGCAGCCTTTCCTACAAGCTCCACGAAGCAAGAGATAGTTAAGCTAGACAACCTGGGATAGAGCAATAAAAACTAGACAAGGAGCCAGGCTGTTTTTAGTTCTAGGTCTACAATTCGTAGCTATGTGACCTTGAGCAAGTCATGTAAGCAAGCCAAACTTCAGTTTCTGATCTGTAAAAATGAAATAAAAATAGTTGCTTTGAATAACTTTTATATTGGAATGAAGCATCAAATAAAATCATGTAAATGAAAGTGATTTGTAAACTGTAAAGTGAAACGTGTGAGAGAGTTACAAGCTAATTTTACCACAGCCCCTGTCAAATGCTAACGGCACAGCCCTGCAGAGCTGGAAAAAAAGAGTATGTCAATGTTTTTAAAACGGTGGAATCAGATCACTGGGTCCATTTCAAATTGCTATAAAAAGCATATAATTAACTTTCAGGATTTTACATTCCTTGACTATTCAGCAACAGCTGTTTCCATAGTTCTTCTGAGGTATTTGAGTTTTCCTCATATTTTATGCTTTTTTTGCAATAATTGGATGTCCCCATCTTCATCACCAAGGAATATATTAATTCTTTTAAATACTATCTATGATATGAAGATGGGAGAAGTCACTTTTGTTCCTTATTCAAATTTTTCTATTTGTAATGTGTATGCTTTGATTATTTATTCCAGTGCTTTAAAATATCAAGATCATGTGTAGGTAGGTGTCCCAGACTCATAAATCAGAATGTACTATCTTTTTAATGGATGTTTTTCTTTCCATTTTGAAAACTAAATACATTAAACAAAAATGAAAAACAATATCTACTATTAACTATCACCATCATATTATAAAAGCAAGAACCTTTGAAATAAATGAAGATTAAATTCATGGAAAATTCCTTCTTTTGATTAATAACTTTGTTTTCATTGATATTTTTAATAAATGATATATTCAATGTGGTTCTAACACTTAAAAGGTACAAAAGAAGGTTCTGTCCAAAGTTTTCCCATTTTGGTCACTCATCTGCTCAGCTCCCTTTCTCACAGGCAATTGTTTATCAGTTTTTTTGTGTATACTTCTAGAACTTTTATGCACACACAAATCTTTACGTGTTTGTGTGTACTTTTGTGTAGGTGTGTGTTAGTCTTTACTATACAAATGATAGCAAGCCATACAAATTTTTATTCACTTTGCTTTCTTCACTTAATACATTTTGAGATTTCTCCATATCAGCTTGTAGAGAGTTTCCTGGTCTTATTCATGGTAGCATGGTATTCTACGGTATGGATGCTCTGCTTACATACCTGCTGATAGACGTTTGGATAGATTCCTGCTGACACACATTTAGGGTGTTACCACTCATTTGTTATTGCAAACCATCTTTGCTAAATGATCTTGTGTATTCACCATCTTATTCATGTGCAATATATCTTTAGAAGACATTTCCAGCAGTGAACTTGATCAGTGTAAAGGTATGTTCAATACTGACAAAATGCCCTCCTTTGATGTAGCTCCAATTTATATTCTCCCTAGGAGATCCTATTTCCCCATGTCTTTTTTATAATAAACTTTTGTATCTTTGACAAAGAGAGGTGAAAAATAGTGTCTCTCCTTGTAGTTTGATTTTTGTTTTCTTAATGTGAATGAAGTCAAGGACCTTTTTACATGACTAATAGCCAATTGTATCTCTTTTTTTGTGAACTGTATGTTCACATCTTTCATCCCTTTTTTTGTTTCTTTTGGGATGTTTGTCTTTTTGTTAAAGGCTTATGTGAATTCTTTTTATATTACAGAAATTGGTCTTCGGTCCATAAGATTTTAAAGTATTTTTTCAGAGTTTATCACAAGCTTTTGATTGATTATGATTATTTTGCTTTAAATGTGTGTTTTCTAATTTACTGTAGTTTGGCGTATTAATTTTTTTTTTTAACTCTGAGATTTGTGAAATGGTTAAAAAGGTCTTCTTTCTATACTATGAGATTATAATTTGTTCTCTTGGTTTCTTCTGGTAACTCGATGGTTTCACTTTTTACCCCTAATTCTTTTGATCCAGTTTTAATTTATTCTGATATGATACTTAAAGTATGAATTCAACTTAAATTTTTTTCCAGATGGTGACCCAGTTTTCCAACAAAATTTATTGAATAATCCATCTTTTCTCACTAATATGAAATGAAAATTTATCATATACTAAAGTCACATAAGTCTTCTGGCCTATTTCTAGACTTTCAATTCTGTCCCATTGGCTGCCAGTTTATTCATGTACCAGAACCAAAATTTTATTATTGCAGAATGATATTTTAATATCTGATAATGTATTTCTCACTCCATTTTACATAGTTTTAAATTTTGTTCACTTTCTTTGTTTTTCCATTTGAATTTCAGAATAAGCTTGTATGCTTCCAGAAACAAATCTTATTGACATTTGTATTGGAATCATGTTAAATATAAAAGTTCAACTCAGGAATAATTGATATAGTCTTATGTTGTTGAGTCCTTTTATCTCACCATATGGTATGTCTAGCGATTTGTGTAGGTTGTAACATTTCCTCAGTAGAGTATTTTATGAGCGTGTGCACACATGCACAACTTCTTAAGTTTATTACCAGATATTTTATATTTTACACTTGATCTTAGCCAAAAGTCTGAGAAGCGACGATATTTTATATTTTGAAAATCAACTGTAAATGGTGTGTTTCCTTCTAGTAGAGCTTTAGCTGTTTATTGTTTCTACATAAGAAAGCCGTTTTCTTCCTTTCCCTTTCACCTCATTGAATTTAGTTTGTAACAGTTTTTTAGTTACATGACATGCAAATAGGTAACTACAACTTCTAAGTTACACGCCTCTAATTCCTACCTTTCGTATGATCCCATTTGCTAGTAACTTCCAGATGATGTTGAGTAGCACTGGTGATGTAGGCCATTCTTGCTCTATTCCTAATTTTAACACTTTCTGACTATTAATGCTTCTAGTGTTTTCTTAATAAGCATAACGCTGACTTTGCAGTTGCAATACATTATATTAAAGAAATTTAATTTATTTCTATTTTATGGACTCTTCTCTTTTTTTTTTCTTTTTTAAAAAAGCAAATCTAAAATGTAAAGTGCCTGTCTTCAGTACCTATGGAGAAACCTATCTGATAGTCTCCTTTCCTCCTTAAATATGGTGAAATATGGTAGTACGTTTCCTAAGGATCATCTTTTTATTTCCAGAATAAACCCCATTTTGTCAGAATGGTTTATAGTTTTAATTTATTTAGGACTTTTGCATCACATTAGCATATGGAATTCATTTGTAGTTTTATGTTTCTGTGCGATCTTTATCAGGTTTTGATGTACAGTTTTATATGAAGATTATCCCAAGAGTTTGGTAGTTTTCTTTCCTTCCACCGCCACCACTCTGCCCACGCTCTGAAAGAGTTTAAATGAGTTTAATTCTGTTCTGTAAAGGTGTAGTAAAATTTCTGAAACTGGATTTTATGCCTTTGGTGTGTGGGAGAGGGAAGATATTAATAGCTTTCTTATTTCATTTATAGGAACTGCTCTGTTTAATATTTCTAGTATATTGTCTAGTATACTTTCCATTTCATCTATGTTTCCAAGTTTGTATAAAACTCAGCTAGGTAATTTATTTAAATTTCCTCTGTGCCTTTGGTGCTACTTCTTATCAATCAATTCTTACTTTGTGTGTTTGTGCTTCCTTTTAAAACTGTTCATATATTTTATTTTATTTTAAAATCAGCTTTTGAATGTATCTGCCTTCCTTTCAGTTTCAACTTCCTTGCTGTGATGGATTTTTTCTGCCATTTAGTTTTTTGTTGTGTTCTATAGATCATGTCTCAGATCCTCCTTTTGCCTTGAGTTCTTGTATAACTTTTTTGTGCTATTTCACCAAGATGATTGCTTTAAGTTGTTTTTTTTATTATTATTATTATTTGGGCAAAATACTTCATCATCATTTTTAGGTCCTCTATCAGTTCCTTTTGAGACACTCATCTTTAAAGGAGGATTTTGTTTGTTTGTTTTTGCTTGTTTGTTTTTGTTTTTTACCTAAACCAGCAATTGCTGGAGGTTTCTGTGGGGAGAAGTCAGGACCATGTCTCAGGCTAGCCAGAATTTTCCTTATTCCCAGGAGCTGGTATGCAAATTATTTATCCTTGATTTCTCCACAGTCAAAGAATAAGGAAAGGTGGGCAGTTTTCCACAATTTATAGTCTGTTCCTCTGTCAAACTGCTTCAAACAAATCTGGCCTGTTTATGATTCCCTGCATGGCCTTGCTGCTTCTCCCTGGGACCAGACTGTACTTTTGGTGCCAGCCTATGAGCTCTGGTCCCACTATTGCCTGTAGGAATTTAGTTTGCTCCTCAGCTGTTTTTAGATAATCTCTGAAAAGAAAAGGAGAAAATGCTCATTTGTGTTGCATCTTTAAACTGGAAATGTTTGAATATCTTACACAATAAATATTACATTATTTCTTTTACATTTAAAAAAAAAATTGAGCTGGGCACTTTGGCTCACGCCTGTAATCCCAGCACTTTGGGAGGCCAAGGCGGGTGGATCACCTGAGGTCAGGAGTTCGAGACCAGCCTGGCCAATATGGTGAAACTCTGTCTCTACTAAAAATACAAAAATTAGTCGGGCGGGGTGGCAGGCGACCATAATCCCAGCTACTCAGGAGGCTGAGGCAGGATAATCACTTGAACGTGGGAGGCGGAGGTTGCAGTGAGCCGAGATCGCACCATTGCACTCCAGCCTGGGGAACAAGAGCGAGACTTTGTCTCAAAAAACAACAACAACAACAACAACAAATTGATACTGCTTTGAATGAAGTAACTGGTAAATATGCATAAATAGTTTAAACTCCAGACCTCTATACTTCATTATTGTCTATCCAGTGTCTAGCCCAGCACTTGGCACGTGACCCTTCAATACATATTTAGGTGTGGCACTAATGAATATATGCTATAAATGATATTCAACAATTACCTTAAACCAGGAATTGCACACCGTTATAAACATGGCCTGTCAATATGTTGTTTGGGCAGAATAGCATTTGTTAAGCAGGGTGTGCACTCTGCAGTTCTTCCTACACTCTATTGTTTTTGCCTGGCTGCTTTATCCACATACTTTATTTACTTGACCTCTAAAGTTATTGGATGTTGAGACCTCTGCAAATACTTGATTAAATATGTCAGATTATATTATCTGGACATTCTTGTATTTAAAAAAAAAATGTTATCACACACAAACACAATCTAGAGTTTAGCAAAACTGTAGTCATCCTGGAGTAAAATTTGGAAGTGAGCTTGAGAGATTATTTAACCCATCCATAGCCTCAGGGAACACAGTGCTTCATTCATAATAGGAGTCTGCCTTCTGGAGCATATATTACACCTTGCATAGAATCCAGGAGGAATAAGTAAAATGAAGTGGCACCCAAGGGCTGTCAGTATCTAGTTACAACTTCTCAGCTTTCTAGAGGTCTGATCTTGTACCAGATACCCAAGGGCACATGCAGAAAGCAGCAGCTTTACATGGCCCTGGAGCTACCCATCTTTCTAACTAGTGATCCATACTCAACCTTTTCCACGAAGCTCAGCTGAATGGCAATGGGCTGTATTTGAGAGCGTGAAGATTTTCTCAAGGGTTTAGGTCCTCTGATACGTTTCCTTTGAAGTACTCTCCGGAGAAAATGTTCTGAAACAGAGTGAGGCATCCCTGCAGCTCTGGCCAGTGAACTCACATTTATCTTATTCCGGGTGAATCCATCTTAGTATAACCTGTCAACTGAGTACATACAGAGAGGTGAGGAAAAAAGGAGGTTCTACACAGGATAATAATCTAATTAATATTCTCTGATCATAATATGTGGATCTTTGCCTCTTCGAAGATCTGACTACTGAGATGCAGGAAGCTACATCTCAATTCCTGTTCCCTCGGTCCTGACTCTACAAGAGTCAATTTCCATTCCCTTCAGCAAGTTAGAGTCAAAGAGCAAGGAGAGTCACGGAGGCTGGAATAAAGCAACACCCTAGAAAAAAACTTCATCAGAGCAATGATCGCTTCAGAGTATTGTGGAAGCCTCCTCCACTAAGGGCAGGGCAAACAGATTTCCAGCCCTACATGTCCTCTTCTTGGGAACCGCTAAGAGCTTTTCAGCTTCTGTGGAGTAAAAACCATGGAATAAATTGAGAACTTTAGAGTGCTAAAGGAACTTTAAAATTGTCTATCCCAATCTCCTTATTTTATGGAGCAGACAGCAGAACTCCAGGGAAGAACTGTTACTTACCCAAGGTTACAGAACTAGTCAGTCGCTCTTTCTGAGGCTCTACACTGCTTCACTTTGCCAATTTCACTGCACACATATTATATGCCAGGTATGATTAAGGGCTGTGAGACGCATGAGCGTAAGACAAGTTCTTGCTTTTGAAGAACTTTAAGAGAAGTAGGAAAAAACGATCATTTCAGGAGGCAAAACATTTACATTTAGGGTCATAGTTTCCCTTCTTAAAAGATTAAGAACAGATTATATTCTTAATATTTTGATTACAAAGAGACAAAGAGCATTCAAACAGCTGAGCTCTTATTGTATTGCCCACCAAATACAATAGCAAGAAATACATATAAACTGTCTATTGCTGATGGTTCTCTTCAATAGTGTTAACAAATCTGGATCCCTGGATTCATGTGATTCCCTCAAGCCCACAGTCAAGTGTCTTCAAGGACAATGGGGTGACTGCTGCAATCAGGGAATTAGGCAGGAGAGAGGGCATTCTGGCCCTTGTGGCAGCACTGAGTGTTCTTGGTGGTGGTGTGTTCAATTACAGTTAATTTTTGCATTAATTGGAAATACAGAACAAGGATTCCAGTGTATATATAGAAACATATAAAGAAGAACAAAACTGTTAAGATTTCACACCAAAACCATTTACACAGGAATTTACTGGACATTAATTGTTCACTCTTTCAGTACAGAGACAGGACCTATGTTTTTGAAAATGCTCCCAAAATAGATAACGTGTTCATACCATTTGCTTCCCATATCCTCTTTTGAGATTTTCACAAGTTTCCTAAACTATGATAGCAATGCACATAAGGAGCTATCAGAACATAAACAGTACATCGAGCTCCCGGTAGCCATCAAGGTGATAGCTGAGCTGGGTCCTAAAAAGAGAAAGACTGTACCATGAAGAACAGTGGGAAGGCACATCCGCAAGAGGAAAGAATATGGGGAAACACACACACACACACACACACACACACACACACGGCCATACCAAAGAATGGCAAGTGAGGAGCTACATTCCAACATCCTCTTTAAAAAGGGGGAAGCTAGCCGGGCGCGGTGGCTCACGCCTGTAATCCCAGCACTTTGGGAGGCCGAGGTGGGTGGATAATGAGGTCAGGAGATCGAGACCATCCTGGCTAACACGGAGAAACCCCGTCTCTACTAAAAATACAAAAAATTAGCTGGGATCTACTAAAAATATAAAAAATTAGCCAGGCGTGGTTGCGGGCGCCTGTAGTCCCAGCTACTTAGGAGGCTGAAGCAGGAGAATGGCGTAAACCCAGGAGGCGGAGCTTGCAGTGAGCTGAGATTGCACCACTGCACGCTAGCCTGGGCAACAGACCCAGCCTCCATCTAAAACAAAACAAAACAAAACAAAACAAAAAAAAGCAGGGGGGAAGCTGAGACCCAAAGTAACCAGGGCAGGTCCAAGAGTAGTAGCTAGTTAGTAGCAAAGCAAATGGAGAGCCCCAGTCTTCTGACTCCCATGCCTGTTGTGCCTCTTCTTAGCATCTCTGCCTCTAACCTGACATCTCTAGAAGGCCACAACAAACAGGGGAGACAGGATGTACCTACAACATTCTTTTGTTTTTTCCAATACTCCACTAGTGTCTAAAATATCCTTGCTGTAGCAAGCCAGCTTGTGTTTTTGGCAAGCTTGATTAGAGCAGGAGAAAGTGCTGAATTTCCAATATGCAAATTAAGTTAAAGGCTACCCAGGGATGAAGGAGCCTTACAGGAATGCTTTATTGACTGCCGCAAATTTACCCAAATAACTATTTTTTAAAAAAACAACAACAAATAAATTGAGTTCCAACCTCCTTTGTTCTTCCCCTTAGGAGTCACATGTTTTTCACCTCTAATTTCATATCATTGTTGAAGTGGTGCATTGTGCATTATTTATAAATGGAATATCAAATGAAGGTGGCTACACTAAGAAACTAGAATTAGATTCATCACAAAATGTATGGATAATAGCCATTTGCTCTTTAAGTGCTTCGTTTTAGTGGGTGTAAACAGGGAGTAGAATTTAATTTTCTTGGCTAGTATTAGCAGAAAATATATAAAATATTCTATGTTCTTTCTATAGTTATTCCAGGAGTATTTGTGCAATTATAGCCTTTTTGTCCCCAAGGAAATCTAAAATAGTGAGGGCTACTTAGAGGTATACTGACATTAGGGAGATTGTGTTTTTAAAGAACAAGAAATTAGGTGGCTCAGAACAATTCTACATTGGTATCGTTGGACTACTTTGACTGGGTAAGATGACAAACCTCTTAATAAGTACCAACTTATTAAGCCCCCTTGCATGGTGTCTAAAAGTGTTGGAGCCATTCCATAAAAATTTAAAATTTTAATCCAATTAGGCTCCTATTAACTCTAGAGGTGGTTAGAATTATGGCTTTATGGGTCTCCTCCCTGCTTCCTTCCTCAAAATGAGGGGTTATGACTTTCAACCAAGGAAACTGGCTTTGTCCATGAAGTTAAAAGAAGACCAGTACCTTCAGCAGAGGACCAGCTTCTTCCCACATTCCTGTGTCGACTTCAGGAAACTGACACATTGACCACAGCTCCTTTTGGTCCCCATGTGTCCCTCACCCTTTGGAAGGCCTGGGCAAGCTCCCCAGAATGAGGAAGCATCAAGAAAATGGGCAGCATAGCTGTTGTAAACCCAAGCTCTGGAATCAAGCAAACTTGCATTTGATTTTTGACTTGATCCTCACAGGCAATAAGAGCTAGCATAAGGAGCTTGAGACACTCCTCAGTGGTATCTTCGGTAACATAGTGATAATATTGCCTACCTCCCAGGCTCCTTGAGAGGAGGAAATGATACTTATAAAGTTTTGGACACACGGCAATTGTTCAACTCTAAGAAGATTTTCTTACAAAACAGGAGAAAACAAGATAGCTCAGGCTTTTGGAGTGTTTTCATGTGCCATGGGCTGTGTTGAGTGCTTTACTGTATTATTAGCAAAGTGATCCTTCTTCCATCTATTCAGTAGCAGAACCAGGATGAAATCCAGGCACCCTGGCTCCTGAATGTGAGTGTTTAATCACAAAGCTTTGCAATGGGCCCTCCCTGGAGCAGTGTGACCTGGCATAATGACCCAGGAACATTCTGTACCTCCATTTGCGCATTAAAAAATGAGAACATAAGGAAAGTAAGCCTGCCACCAAGGACCTGAGTGTCTGGTATGCTTTCAGACTGCCGTGGGCATTAGGCAACTGACAGATACATTCCATACCTCTCTTTAGGGTCCGTTGCCAGCCTGGCAGATATTTGTGGGTTTCTGATCAGCACCTTAAAGAAAACAAACAAAAATAAAAACAGAGATAAACCTGCAGTCGCTGTCTTCATTGGAGCAATTTCTAATTCAAACAGTAAGTGCTTGTGACTAAATGAAAATGCAATGGTAGTTAATAACTTTTATTCTCCTCTAATTTGAAAATAATATGAAATCAGTTGAGTAAGACTGGAGTGAACAAGTATAAGGTGAATAAACTCATACAAATCTCTACCACAGTCAAAATGACAGCCTCAGAAACTCATTTACAACTCTAGACTATATCTTCTGAGCTTTCAGAATAAGGTGGGAGTTCAAGTTGGTGGTCTTATGGTCCATTTAAGATATATCTTGAATCAGTCCTTTTTTTTTTTTTTTTTTTTTTTTGCAGGGACATCAATAACCCTTCAGTCTAAACTAAGGATCAGCAAGCTATCTCTAAAAAGTTAGATAGTACATATTTTAATCTCTGTGGGCCATAGAGTCTCTACAGCAACTACTCTACTCTGCTGTGTAGAGCAACAGCAGCCATAAATAATACAGAAATGAATGGACGTGACTGCATCCCAACAGAGTTCTATTTACAAAAATGGGTGATAGGTTGAGTTTGGCCCATGATTGTAATTTGCCAGCCCATGGTCTCAACCACCGTGACCTTTCAACATTTTCTGTTACTGTTCTTATTCCTTCACTATGAACCCTTTCTAATTAAGGTTCTAAAAGGATATGCCACTTCCTTGCTTAAAATGCTTCAGTGCATTCTTATTGTACTTAAGTTAGAAGCTAAACTTCTTGGCATGACATCCAAGGTCCACACACGGGGAGCCACCTGTCAATCCAGTGTTTTCTCACATTGTGCTCACTTCAGCTCACTTTATGTCCATGTTTTTCAGCTTGTCAATTCAGGGCCTTTGCACATGCCATTTCCTTCCCTTCAAAGTCCTCCTCCTCACTTTCTGCTTCCCAATCCTCCAATTCAAATTAGATCGCTTCTCATACCTCCCATAGTATTCTACACTCTCCCTTCAGAGCACTTAACTAGTTTATAATTAAATACTTTTGTGTGCAAGTATTTATTTAATAACTGTCTTCTATACTAGACTTAGTGCCTTAAGAGCAGGAGTCAGTCATGTTTAGCGATCACATACTTCTGACAAACAGTAGGTGCTCAACAGTTGCATGTTAATTGCACAAACAAGTTGTTTAGTTCTAAGTGTTCAAATACTTTTATGAAATTCAGTCATCTTCCTTTCTTGGGAGAACAAAAAAATGTCTGGGACCAGGATGATTTCTCTTCTACGTTACAAATGGAGAAATAGGCCCAGCAATGACTGTACAAGTCACCAGGAGGAGTTTGATTAAAAGTCCAAGCATGTTTTCCCAGGTTAGTAGTTTCCTGAGACACTTAGAAGTCCCACGGGTTCATGTTTGAGAAATGACCATGTAATTTCAACCTTGCCCTTGCAGATGTCTTTGGAAACCTTCCAGTCAATTTTCCAAGGCTGATACCTTTTGTGCTGGACTGATGCTTATTCTGGGAGCCCCTCTGATGCCATTATCACCTTCATTTCGGGTATTGACCCAGCACAAGAATTGTGCATTTACTATGTGCTAATTTTAAAAAGTTTACAGAGCTGGGCTCCTCTAAAGATTTTCAAAAAGACATTTATGGTTCTAAGCACCTTCTCTGGAATCATTAGGCAACAAATTTGCTTGGAAATTTCTTTCATTGTGTCTCGGTGGAGATGAAATATGGTCACTTGCTGGGGAGAAAACAACAATAAAAAGAGAGAAAAATCTTTCTAAGTGCTCCCTAAAAACAAGGAAATCTGATATGCAGCCTGTGTGCTGATACAATTAGGAGACTTCTAGCTCAGAGCTGTAACAGATGGGCGTTTTCTTTCTGTCTTTGGTGATAAGGTGAATGGCTTCCCCCAGGGATGTGTGGAGAGAACTGCTGAGTTGGCCTTGTTGGTGCCAAGCAACTGGCTGCTGACAGGATTATAGGCAGAGATTGGCACTGTGGGGAGGGTGGGTTGATAACATGGAGATGGAAGATTGAAAAGCAAAAATAGCCCCTCTTTCTTATCCATCTGTAAAGATGGAACTTTAAGCAACCCATTCTGAATAGTGAATGGGGCTGCCAAGAGAGGCTAAAGATGGGCACCCATTCACTCATTCCTTTATTCATTCAACAACCAGATTGAGTACCTGGTATGTGGCAGCTATTATGCTGGCTCCTGAGGAATGAATTCATAGCAGAAATGAATTGTTTTTACCCTCAGGAGGCTCCCAGCTTGGTGAAGGAGATGAATACTGAAAAAAAAAAAAAGCTTGATAAAGTGTTATTGTGAGCAGAAAAGGCCTCACAGTGATAGGAATTCAAGATAAAAATTTGAAAAGCCAATGGGTATTTCCTGTGAGGATGTAAGGACTGGAACGGGGAGAAAGTATGATTTAGATAGAGAATGAAGCATGAACAAAGAAACAGGACCTCTCTAGTTCCCTCTCTCTCTCTCCACCCTCCATTGGTCGCTTGCTAATGTCATGCCCACCTGCTTGCAGTTTCCTTATGAAGCATCATCATTTTTTGTTTCTGCTCTTTTCCCATGGTGTAATTTCTACCTCGATTTCCTGTCCTTCTCCCTTGAGTGCTCCTGAAACAGTAGAGAGCTTTTTAGACCATGCTGGACAATTCGAACCTTATTTGAAGGCCCTGAGGAAATATTAAGGATGAATAAGCAGAATAGTTATGGTCATATTTGCATTTAGGAAACTTTGGTTTTTTAAGGGAATGAGCTAGAATGTGAGACTGGAGCACATCTGGAGACAGATACAATTGTTCACCCAGAGGTATTGAAGACCTGAACTAGAACAGCAATAGTTGTCAGAGATGAGCCTGAGTGTGAAAAATGTTACAGAGATAAATGCAAACCCAGTACCTGATTGGTTACAAGATAATTTTTTATCCTTTGATTCGCTGGGTAAATAATAGTAACAACACTGTATAGTTGATAAAAGTAAAGAAGCAGAGCTTGGGGAAAGATTATTGATTCATCATGCATTGGTAATATTGGTTTGGGATTCAATGTTAGAAGTACACATTTGACATCCAAATGGAAATGTTAGGAGGTGATGTCACATAGAGATTTGGAACTCAAGAGACAGAAGTCATGGCTTTTATCAGTTAGGATGAACTAGGTTATGATGTAATAAAAATAAAAATCTCAGCAGCTTAAAATAACCAAGGTTAATTTCTTCCTTACTCTACCGTCTACTGTAGGTCAGCAAGAGTGTTTTGCTCACTGTAGCCACTCACAGACTCAAGCTGACATAGTAGTCACCATTTTGAAAGTCATTGGCTCTTGGGCCAGAGGGAAAAGAGAGATCTGGAAGGTCTTGTCTTGGTGATTAAATGTTTGACCAGAAAGTGACACCTGACATCTCTGCAAAGAGTAGTCAAAGGCCATGCCTAGTTTCAGGGAGCCAGGACTGCATTCCTCCTGGAAGGAAGGAGAGCTGGAAATATTTGGCAAATAGCAGTAATGACTATCACAGGACCAGAATAAAGACCTAGGTATGATCAGCATGTAGGTGGCAGAAAGGCTGTGGCAGTGGATAATCCCATAAAGCTACATAGAGATTAAAAAGAAGGAAGCTAAATCAGAGTCCTGGGAAAGTGTCTATATTTAAGGTACTTAGTGGGGGTGGGAGGGGAGTGGGGAATAAAGTCACAGAGAGAGGATGAAAAGAAATAGTCAAAAAAGTATCAGGAAAACCAGAGTGGCATCACAAAAGATTATGAGAACATTTCAGTAAGGGAGCATTTCAATAGTTACTGACTGAATCTTTCTTTTAAGTAGTAGCTAAGCTGTCCTGATACGATGATAGATAGATATCTTTGTCTTTTTTTAAAAAAATTGGTGTATCATAGTCATTAATTCCTAGAGTTGACAGGGTCCTCAAAGGTCATCCAGCTTACCTACCTACCAAATATAAGAACCCTCACAATGACACGTTATAAATCTCTATCTTATATTAACCTGGAATCTTTCTCTTTGTACTTGTATCCATGGTTCTTCCCTCTACAATCACAGTTAAAGGGAGGTTTCTATTTTTCTTCTCCAGGCAACCTTATAATATCATTGAATAGCAGATAGGGTTGACGACAGATTCCTAAGACATAATTAATCTGCATAAAAAGCAACTTTTTTTTTTTTGGAGAGATGGGGTCTCACTCTGTTGCCCATGATGGTCTCCAACTCCTAGGCTCAAGTGATCCTCCCACCTCAGCCTCTGAAAGTGCTGGGATTACAGGCATGAAGCACCATGCCCAGGTAGGCTTGTCAGAATTTAGGTCTGATTTCCAGATGGAAGCTCGGTTATCCAAACTACATTTCCTCTTTTGATTTAAGCAGAAAAGACAGGAGGTGAGGCAGGAAAGATAAGATGAGATGATATAGTATAATTTTTTTAAAAAAATTAAAGATTGACTGGACATGGTGGCTCATGCCAACAAACTCAGCACTTTGGGAGGCTCAGGTGAGAGGATCATTTAAGTCCAGGAGTTTGAGATCAGCCTAGGCAACACAGTGTGACCCCGTTTCTTAAAAAAAAAAAAAAAATTAAACATTATTAGCATAGAATAATGTATACTCTATTTGGCTTCTAACTGTGTGAGCAGACAAATCACTTAGCCTCTCTGAGCAGAAATTTTTCCATCAGTGAAATGAATGCCTGTTCTGTATTCCTCACCTGACTGGTTGTTATTAGAAAAGATGGAAGTAACAGCTATGAATAAAATTCATATCTTTCATACAAAAAGTGGAAGAGATAAAATAGAAAAGATGACAACACAAGATTCAGGTTGCACCAGTCATGGGCAGACATCAGCTACTCAGACCAAGAAACAAGCTGAGCTTGGAGGCCAGTAGTTGATTTAAGGAAACCCCCTCCTGTATTTATTGCCATAGTAAACTTGTATAACAATAACAACAACAATAATAACCTCAAAACCCCTGGGTGCACAATGACAACATTTATTTTAACACATGAAGGTATGGATCTGATGGATGTTCTTGTGTTATGAACCAGGTTTGGCTAATTTTGGTTTGCCTTAGTCATGTATAGTCAACTAGCATGTTAGTTGTGGGCTGGCTGCTCTAGGATGGTCTGATGTAGAGAACCCTCCTCCATGTGGTCTCTGATGCTCCACAAGCAGGTTAGACTGGAGATGTTCACAGGTGTCCAGGAGAAGCCCTCTTGAAGCTTAGCATCATAATTGACACACCCATCATTTCTGCTGCCTTGTATTGTCCAAAACAAATCACGAGACCAAGCCCATGTTTAAGGGGTATAAAAATTGGCCTTAATTTTTAATGGCATACATTTTTGTAATCAGTCTATCACAATCTTTTCTATGGTAGCCTGTAAGCAAGTTGAGAAAGTTGTTCAAATTCATAAGAAATGCTACGGAAATGGAAAGACCTCTCCTCCTGCCACCAAGGGAAAAGCCAAGAGCCATGGAGAAGAATGAAAGGAGGAGTCACTTCCAGGGAGCAGAAGTGAGGTCTAATCAAGGAACTCTTCCCCATGTCTAGAGTGAAAGGCCTAGAAATATTTACTCAGGAGGATATCAGAGTTGCTCTGAACCAATTCCTGGCTGTTTACCTTCTGTTATTTCCCTTTTTTGAGCGGAAGTGTTTGTTGTAGTCATTTTATTCCCCATTGTATCTTTTGTGTTTTGGGGATGTAACCTGTCTTTATATTCACAGGCTGTGGATTATAAGCAGCTGCATCCAGACATGAGGTCAATCACCAGATATTGGTGGAGGTCCTGAAAGGGACTGAAACTTGAGAGAAATACTTGTGGCTAGAAGAAAGACTATGGTAGACTACAAAACTGACTGCAAGTCATTGTTCCTCCCTGAACCTTGTATCCATTTCAATCAATAGGTGGAGCCTATTTTCCCATACCTTGAATCTTGGCTGGTCTTTGACTTGCTGTAGTCAATAGAAAGTAAAATGTGATGGTGTGCCATTTCTGAGGCTAGACCTTAAGAGGTCTTGACAAATAAATTCCTTTCTCTCTAGGGACTCCTGCCTAACCCATGAGAACAAGCTGGACTGGAATGCTGGATGATGAGAGACACATGACCCAGTCACTCATCACACTAGCTGACAGCCAGACATGTGAGAAGCTAGTCCAGAGCTTCCCCACCAGGTGACCACAGATATATAAGCAAGCCCAGTTGAGCAAAGACTAGAGTAGATCAACAGGACCATCCAGCTGACATGTAGACTGATGAGAAATAATAAATGCTTAATTTTTAAGCTGTTAAGTTGTGCATGTGTGTGTTACTCGGCAATATCTAACTGATACAACTTCAGTTTATTCCCCAGCATTTGTAGACATTTCCAGAACACCATGCCTTGCAGATGAAGAAAACGCAAAAAAAGATAAAAGAAAGTTCTCATCCTGTCAGCACATTGTGGCTGTCTCTTTTGAAATAGGCCTAAGCTTGTGTCATCCTTCAAACCACTGTTTTGCACTACTCTCTTTCTTCTTCTTTCTCTTTATCTCTAAACTTCTGACAATCCTTCTCCCATCAGTATCTAGGGATATATCTAAGAGAGTGAGAAAGCAAACAGAAAACCAGTGGATTTGAACTTTCAAAATAGTAAAATATTGTCATTCTGCTAGTTTCCCTTCTCTTGATAGAGAGAGAAGGAGAGAGTAAGTAATGACTATCTGGAGAATTCTCAGGAACGGGAAGTCTAGAAACACCACGCAAATGGCCTCTAGTGTAAGGAAACATGGGTTGTTTTTCTTTTTCTGTTTTGTTTTGTACTTGCTTCTACTGGGAAAGCCAAGAATGAATCTAAAAAGACTCTGAAGCAATAGGCATCATTAAATGTGCCATATCTTCAATGCTAACAAGTTAGGCATTTGGAGTATGGAGATTTGGGTATGGGGAGAAAACAGTGATAATGTCTAACTATAAGAAGCTATAAATTGAAATAAATTGAAAGGGAGGCAGGGCTGCATAAAGGAAAAGGCATGGTTTGTGGTCTGGGATCAGAGTTGCCAGCTTTGACTCTTCTTATACAACATGGCCTCTCTTTACCTAATTCATTGTATAATCTTGGCCTGGTTACTTACCCTCAGAGTCTCTATGAGAAAATAGATACACTTGGTAAAGCTAAGAAAGAGTAATGTTGTGTTCATCAGATGAATCAATGTATGTGCCAGAAAAAAAACAGGGGGTTTCATTTTGCCTTAATTATTTTAGAAAGCAAGTCTCTGGGGGTCAATGATTTATATTATCTAGACAGTTTCAAAGGAATGCTTCATTTCACTTGAGTCAAGATAAATGTAGACACCCTTGAGAAAAAAAAAAAAAAACGGACATGATTCGTGTCCTATTTTAATCAATGAGCTTGTGCTCAAGATCTGTGCTAGGGACACTACCACGACATAGAAGAGTAAGGTGTTCCTGTTCTTAGAGAAACAATTTGTAAAATACCCAAGCTAGGAAATTGCTAAGTGTATGTTTGTTCTTACAAACCACACGTGCTGCAGATATTTAAAGGAGGAAGAAACTAGAGTCCAGCAGATCAGTCTTTACCCAATTAATAAGACATTCAAAAGGTAAAATGTTACAATTAAAATTCCAATTTAAAAATACCAGCCATACAAAGAAATAGGAAAATGTGATTCATAATGAGGAGAGGATGCAAGCAATAGAAACAGAAAGAAATTATATGGGTGATAAAATCAATAGACAAAGGCATTAAAAGTTATAACTATTACCTATATGTAATATAGGTTACATATTAACCTGTATTAGGGAGGTTATAGGAATTTGGCCTAGTGCTGGGTCTTAAAAGATGAAGGAGGAGGGCACACCGGGTCCCACTAAGACAAGAAGAGACTATGTGCTAGACATGGCGCTCAGTGATTTACACGTATACAATGCCTCTTTTGGTACGCAGAAGAACTGGAAGAAGATGTATTATTACCCTTGTTATAGTTTCACAGAGGTTAAGATGTTTACCAAAGTCACACGGTAAATGCTGATGGTAGGAAAACAAATGTCTTTGACTCTAGGGCTCATGTTCTTCTTACTGAGCCCTGCTGCCTTCCCAGGGACAAGAAGGAACATGCTGTGTTGCTTGACAGTGAAATGAACCACCAAGAAATACAAAGAATGTGTGTTGAGCAGTCCAGAGTTAATGCTGAATAGGTAAGGTGACGCCCTCATAGTTTGGATGGTCTGAAAAGAGTTGAAGCACTTAAGAATGATTTCGTGGGAGATAAAGTCATTGGTGTTTTTTTCTCAACCTGTCACTACAGAGAGATAGAGTCAAGCCCCATTTTCCTAGGGGAAGACTCGTTTTTCCACTCTAGGTGGAGAAAAATTGTTAAAATGTCTTGATTATCAGAATTTGGCCCCCAGTTTTTCTCATCATAACACAGCCCAGTATGTATGTTCTGAAATATCCATGGGCCTGCCTGTTGACTGATGCAGACACAATGAGGATCTTCTGGAAGAGAGAGAGATGACTGGAAGAGGTTGAGTAGGGAATATGTCTGTTCCAGTTTTCCTAATACTTCATCATTGGAAGAGCCAGGGGTGTAGAAAATGGAATTAAAAGCCCCAAGTTAGAAAACAATGGCTCCCTTATTTTCTGTCAGGGAGTCAGACTGGTAGAGTGCCAATAGGTTTCATCATGCTTAGAATTTGATTATTCAGCACCCTGTCATTCTCAAACCATTATCCTGATTTCTTCTTTATAGCACTCATCACTTTACAACATTTTATTTTATATGAATTTGTTTATTATATAGATGCCCCACTGAAATATAAGTCTGATAATGGCAGGGACTTTACTTGTCTTATTTACTGTTAGATTTCTAGTACCTGAAAATACTGACTGGTACCAATGAGATATCAATAAATATTTGTTAGGTAAATAAAGCTGATCATTGTATTAATCATTCCATTTACATTTATGGACTGATCACAGTAGTCGGACCCTGAGAAATAAAACAGAGCTCATAACCCGGCGCTTCCAATGATAAAGAAGTTTTGGAAAAGCTGGAACAGACAGATTTCTTACTCAGCCTCCTCTGGTCATATCTCTGTCTTGCATAAAGATAATCCTTCTGGAATCATCATCAAACAGGGACTCCTCAGGACTAAAGACAAAGGGCCACAGATCTGAGGAGCTACTATACACACACATGCTCAGATATAATCTGAAAAGTGCAATGCCGAGGTATATGTAGAAAATCGTGGGACTACAGAGAATGGTTCCTAACCAGGGGAATCACCTGACCCCAACTTTAAAGAATAAGTAGGCTCTGGGTTAGGTTAGAAATCAGTTGACCTATGTGCATTTTCCCCCTTCTTTGAGGAATTCGTGGCACAGAGACAAGTGAGGTAGGGACCAGAGGTATGAGGAAACCAAAAGTATGTATTTAGATAACAGAAATCCAGAAAAATTTTTAAAAAGGCACATGATGGGCCACCAAACGTAAGTGCCAGAAGCAAATATTAAATACAAGGTATAAGTCCAGAAATCCAGATTGATGGGCACAAGAACAACATAGAGTGGTGAAGGTAAGAACAAAAGAGGCAAAGAGGCCGGGCACGGTGGCTCACGCCTGTAGTCCTAGCACTTTGGGAGGCCGAGGCGGGCAGATCACGAGGTCAGGAGATCAAGACCATCCTGGCTAACACAGTGAAACCCTGTCTCAACTAAAATACAAAAAAATTTAGCTGGGCATGGTGGTGGGCACCTGTAGTCCCAGCTACTTGGGAGACTGAGGCAGGAGAACGGCGTGAACCCAGGAAGTGGAGCTTGCAGTGAGTCGAGATCTCACCACTGCACTCCAACCTGGGCAACAGAGTGAGACTCCATATCAAAAAAAAAAAAAAAAAAAAAAAAAAGAAGCAAAGATATTGAATAGTTTTGCAGAACAGGCACTAATATTAAGGATTGCTTTGACAGACTGGAAATTGAGGCTGGTCCAACCAAGAGCAGAAGGCTCAGAAAAGACTCAGCCTACCTATGGCTATTCTTACCTATTGTCCTGAGACCCTCAGCAGGAGAACTGCATTCTGGATCTTTTTCCACCTCAATACAGTTTGCTTCTTTCATCCAATATGGATATAGAAAGTAATGTGAGGAAAGATGGGAGAAAAGAGAAGCCAGAAATAGAGAGAGAGGATTAAGTATGTAAAAGATATGAAGGAGAGAGGAAAAACAATTTTTATAAAGGTATAAGGGGAAGAAAGTTAAAAAATAAAACAAGAAACAAAGGAACTTTCCAGCCCTTATTAGGTTTGAGTGCTAGTGGTTATTTAAGTAGTCCCTTTGGATGGGTAGACACGTTGAACATTTCACTTCTGCTTTGTTTATATTTATAAACCATAAAGTCAAGCTCAGATTTCTGCTAGAAAAGCACTTTTAGAAGGCAGTGAGATCTTATCTTTCATTTTCTATAGATCAGTTTCACAGCTTCTTGAAGTATTTATAGTTTTAATACATAACCATAAATGCCCCCTAAACAAGGAATATTGCACCTTTCGATTACTATTATTGCTTTATTGCTCATCACAGCCATAAATTAGCAACATCCTCCAGCATACTGAAAGAGCACTGAATTAGGTTACAACACGAATACACAAGAACCTATTAAAGTTTTGCTATTTCTTTAAAGTCTTTATAGTTTTCTAGTGTGCCCCATAAGTGTTTCAATTAAAGAACTACTTGCCTGCTCAGTTATAGCCTTCTTGTTTGAGATAGGATTGCATATCAGAAAAGCAAGATTAAAAGAAGGAAAATGGAATATAAAACATTAAAAATGAAATTTCTATAAAAAGGAAGGCAAGAATTTAAATTACGCATATTAAAGCTATTTAAACCATTTAACTCTATTTGATACAAGTTGATGTACATACATATATTTCTATATCAAGTCTATAGCTAAAATTGTGTGTATGTCTGCATTTACATGCTTTATTCTCTCAATGACTCTAGTGCCATCTGACATTTTTATTGGAGTTCTTGACCACATGACCAATTATTGAAAAGGTATAACCAACAAGATGAGGACAATTATGTTGTTGATGATGACATAACAGCTTGGAGCTACATACCACATAGAATATCATTATGATTACAAATCAAATACAATACAAGAGAAAAATTATTGAGAGCCAGGGAATCTATACCTTGATTATAATTCTACTAGTAATCTCTGTAAATAAGAGATTTGTCTTTCAGTTCTAGGTTTACTTGGGCACCAGTAAGTTGATAACACGTGAAGTATTCATTTTAAATATGTATGAAGTAACTACTAGGCATTATGGGAAATTTAAAAGATTAAAAATTACATTGCTTGTCCTCAAGGGGCTAATAGTTTATTTGGGTATAAGAAAAACATACATTTGAGTATATGCAATGCAAATGGTTCTGTTGCTGGCTAGTATGTAAAAAGTCACAAAGGACTATCACTCCTACTTTAACAAGGAGAACAAGTTACATATGCTACAAAAACATAGCTTGTGTGTGTTTGTGTGTGGGAGGGTTGTGGTTAAACACATTGTAGAGCTGAGAATGCAAAGAAACCTCCTGAAAGTGGTGACAAAAAGGTCCCACAATGGCTCTCATGCCTGGTGGAATGATAGTCATGAGTGTCTTCCTCTCATCTTAATAATGAGAACAAGCCAGATAAGCCACAAAATTTGTGGGTTTTCTGCAGTCCATTAGAGGAACAAGAATGCAAAAAATACAAAAAAGGAAAAAAAACACACAAAATTTCAGAAGGTGGCAAGCTCTTTTTTTAAGAGAGAAGGAACTAATTTCATTTCTGGTAGAGCAGCAGGATGAGGAAGAATCCACAAGAAATGGAGATACAAAGAAACAAGTCAAACTTTTAGCAAACATTTAAATTTCTCTTGAGCCTTCATTGCATATGAGGGGAAATACTCTAAAAGATTAGGGCAAGACGGGAAAGCTGAGAGTGGTCCTTCATTTTAGGCACGCAAGACCATCTTCAGGAATACTGCAGCAACCTTCAGAACAATGTGGATGGAAAAAGTGACCTGATAAAAATGCTTCCAAGGCATCTGGCCCTATACAGTATGTAAGACAGCTTCTCTTCAAAGGTTACTGTAAAGATAGCTGAGTGGAAATAGATCTTCCAAGTTGCAGTGATCTGAGGGTAAGACTGGAGACCAAAGATAACTCCCTAGTCACGCAAAAAGTCTGGCAGCTTTCCTGAAAAGGAAATTTTCTCAAGGTTCAGAAAGCTGGCAATGAAATACAGTTTCTTAAGAGCTCAGATACTAAGTTTGCCAGAATTGTAGTCCCGATTCTGCTCTCAAAACATTCGAAGTTAGTGGTAAACTAAATCTAAGTTGCAACAAAGGCCAAACTCAGACCAGCTAGAGATTAAATTAGCTTAAGCATCACAAATTGCAATCTATCAGAAAAATAGAATGTCCAATTGGGGAGACAATATGTACTCCAGTCTCTACTGTTCTTTTACATATAATTCATGCATACCATTTTAAAATGCACAGAGAGGCAGGAAAATGAAATTCCCCAGTCAAGAGAGAAACAAAGAATAGAAGTAAACCCAGAGAGTACTTAGATATTGAAATCACAGAAAGGGACATTAATATATAGATAAACAAATATTTTAATGAATCTAGGAGAAAATATGGACATACACTCTAAAAGATGGATAATTTCACCAGAGAGATAGAGACCATGAAAAGAGCCAAATGGGTCTACAGAGGCTTGCTCTCTAGTGTTCAGCTAAGTAATAATCAGCACAATATGTGAGAAAATTACCTAAATGTATTTGTCAAGGTTCGCCAGAGAAACAGGCTGAGATCATCTGAAAGAGGCAAAGCTATCAATCTCTGGAACTTCCACAGAGCCAACACAAGATTATGCTCTTATTATCCAGAGAGGAAAAAAATCTTCCTAAGTTGTGGGACTCCAGTAGAATACTCAAAAGGGTATTACTGTATAGTAGGGCAAAATTAAGCTTAAAGGGCTCTGTGATCTCAACTATCAAACTTATAAATTTATAAGTCTTGAAATAATCAGTTTACAAGAAACTTAACTGTACCCTAGAGAAAAATTTAAGAATATTTAAAGGAATTCAACAAGATATTCAAAAGGTAAAATGTTAAAATTAAAATTCCAATTAAAAAATCCCGCCATACAAAGAAATAGGAAAATGTGATTCATAATGAGGAGAGAATGCAATCAATAGAAACATAGAGAAATGATATGGATGATAAAATCAATAAACAAAGGCATTAAAAGTTATAACTACTACCTATATGTTTAAAAAGATATAAAAATATTTAAGCATGTTAGGAGAGACAAGAAAGATGTAAGAAGGAACAAAACAAGTTTCAAATGATTCTTTTAAAGTCTGAAATTAAAAATACACTGGATGGGATTAATAGCAAATTAGAAATTGCAGAAGAAAAGATTAGTAAACTTGAAGACGTAGCAATAGAAATTATACAAAATGAATTACAAAGAAAAAAGCCTGAAAAGGGGAATAGAGCATTAGGGATCTGAGAGACAACCTCGAGTGGCCCAATTTATGTGTAATTGGAATCACCTAAGGGGAATAAGGGATGTACAGAAGAATATTTGAAGAAACAACGGTCAATGTTTTTCCAAATTTGACAAAAACTATAAACCCACAGATCTAAATGAGGTAGGATAGGTGGTCAAGCAAGTAACCGTTTCCTTGGGACATGGTAAATGTAGCAACCACATTATCAACACAAAGAGCCCCAGCACTCACATTGTAGTTAAGCTCATCCAAGTAAGACTTGTCTTCAGACTGATCCTTTGCTGATTATAATAGTAAAAAACATACCCACTGTGTGCAGATTTAAAATGCTAGTAAGACATGTGATGTATGAATAAGCATGTACAGCAATTGAGCATATGCACCCAGAGGACCACCCCAAACATACTTACTAGAAACACCTCCTCTCTCCTCCTTGTGAATAACCATTTCAGACCCCAATAAAGGGAGTCTCCTCAGAGCTAGTCTTTGCTAACTTACCTCTTGAGCAGCCCTCTCTAACTTATCTTTTGGAGTGAATTTTCACTTAGCTTTCAGAGTGTTCTTTCTCTTTTGCGATAAACGGCTTTCTACTATTTCTCTACTGCAATGTGTCTCTTATTTAAATTAGTTTAAACTAAGAAAACAAGAACTGACAACTCTCAATCCCTGTCAGCATTAGAAGCTGCACAAAAAAGTAGCACAATAAATATGAAGAAAACTACACCAAGGAACAAGGCAATCACATTACTTAAAACCAGCAATAAAAAGAAAATCTTAAAAGCAGGTTGGAAAAAGACACATATGAACAGAAGAATTATAGTAAGGATAAAATAACATATCCTATCAGTAAAAAGTAAGCCAGAAAATAGTGAACAGAAGCTTTGAAATACTAAAAGAAAAATTTGTCAACCTAGGACTCTCTGCCTAGAATAAATATTTTACAAATGTGAAGGTAAAATTTGTTTCTAGCCAAAAAGTCTGAAAGAAGTAGTTGGTAGCAAAATTTTCATTATATGCAAATTTTAAACAAGTTTTAGGATGCTGGTAAAGCAGTGCTGAGGGTAAGATTTATACCACTAAGTGCTTACAGTTAGCTTTTAGGAGAAAATGTCTCAAATTAATAATCTAAGCTCTCACTTCTAGAAAATAAAAAAGCAGAGCAAAATGAAACAAAAGCAAGCAGAGAAAAGAAAATAATAAAGAACAGAAATCTATGAAATTAAAAACAGAAAAAAATCCAAGGACTGCTACTTTGAGATCAAAAATATTGGTAAACCTTTAGCCAGAATAATTTGGAAAAAAGACACAAATTATCCAGAAGAGAGAGAACATCACTACAGATCCTACAGTTAAGAAGAAAATAGGGAAATATTATGAAGAACTTCATGGCAACAAATTTGGCAACCTAGATAAAATGAAAAAATTATTTGAAAAACACGAACTACTAATGCTATCTAAAGATAAATTAGGTGAACAAAATGACTCCTTATTAAAGACATTGAATTTGTAGTTAAAAATCTTACCACCAAGATAACTTCAGGCCCAGATAAATTCACTAGTAAATTCCATCAAACATTCAAGAAAAGAGTAATATAAATTCCATACAAATTCTTCCAGAAAACTGAAGAAAAATAAAACATCCCTACACAGTGAATAATGCTAACACTTCTCTGACATAAAAATCAGAAAATGTAAGAAAACCAATGTTAACAATAATGATAAATGTGAAAATTATTAACAAGTTTTAGCTAATAGATCCAACTATTTTAAAAAATAAACTATTGCCAACTGGGGCCTATCTTTTTATCTTATTAGGAAATATTTGTCAAATTTTTAAAATATGATTTATATTATTCACCATATTAACAAAGTAGAAACAAATGATCATCTCTGCAGTTGAAGAGACCATTTGTCTTACTTTGCTTATAACAGAATACCTAAAACTGGGTAATTTGTTTTAAAAAGGAAATTTGTTTCTTACAGGTATACAGGTTGAAATTTCCAAAGGTAAAGCACTGTATCTGGTGAGGGCCTTCTTGTTCCTGTAGTTAAACTTTCTGTAGTGTCCCAGGTTGATGCAGGGCATCACATGGCAAGGAGGCTGAGCATTCTAATGTATTATGCTCAGATTTCTCTTTCTCTTCTTAGAAAATCACTAGTTTCGGCCGGGCGCCGTGGCTCAAGCATGTAATCCTAGCTCTTTGGGAGGCTGCGACGGGCGGATCATGAGGTCAGGAGACCGAGAGCATCCTGGCTAACACGGTGAAACCCCGTCTCTACTAAAAAACACAAAAAAACTAGCCAGGTGTGGTGGTGGGCGCCTGTAGTCCCAGCTACTCAGGAGGCTGAGGCAGGAGAAAGGTGTAAACCCGAGAGGCGGAGCTTGCAGTGAGCCGAGATCCGGCCACTGCCCTCCAGCCTGGGCTACAGAGCGAGACTCCATCTCAAAAAAAGAAAAAAAGAAAAAAAAAAAAGAAAATCACTAGTTTCATTCTCATGATAACTCATTAATCTACAAACCTTTTAATCCATTAATCCACAAATAAATTAATCCCTTCATGAGGGCAGAGCTCTCATAATTGAATCACCTCTTAAAGGCCATAACTCTCAATACTACTGTATTGGGGATTAAATTTCAACACACATTTTAGAGGGAGCATTCAAACCATAGCACCATTTGACATAATCCATCATTTATTTCTGAAAACAAAAAACAAAAGAGCTCTTGGAAAATTTGGAAAATAAAAGAACTTGCCTAACCTGGTATAAGACATCCCTGAAAGAAAGCCATAGCTAAAATCACGAAATTATGAAAGACTTAATTATTCCTTTCAATGTCAGGAAAAAGACAAATGTATCCATACTCATCAATATTTTTCAATATTGTACCAAAGTTCTAATCAGTGCAATAAGATGAAAAAAGAAACAAAATTTATGTAAATTAAAAATGAAGAGACTAACATCCTCAGCCAGCATTCACCTATGTAGAAAATCCTACAGAATCAACAAAAATGCTAGTAGAACTAATAAGTGCCTTTAGATTGAAATAAATTGATATACCATGTTGGAGAATACCAAGCCCATATAAAAAATACTTAGGGTAAATATGACAGGAAATATGTTAAGATTTATTACAAGTTTCAGCACATTTAGCATTAATCACTAAGTCAGTCAGGTGCTCTCTGATCTGCTTCCTCAGAGTTGTTTGGTGCCTGTTGCCTCAAAATCATGGAGATCCTATTATAAGATTATAGTTCCCCTTATGTACTCTATAGATAATATCTTGAACATTATAAAACATTACCTTTTCCATATGAGACATTCTTTCAGGTCCTGCATACCAGTGAAACTACTGATGTCAGCTGGTCTGAAGGACCCCACAGGAGGTGACTCACAAAATAATGCAGTTTCTACATTCAGAGTATTTCATCTCCCTTACGCCAATCAATCAATGATCCAAATTTTCTAGTCCCTTGCCCTCCATGATCCTTTTAAAAACTCCCACCCAGAAATCCTCAGGAAGCTGATTTGAGGGTCTTTTCCCATGTCCTCACTCATTGCCCTGTGATCACTAGACTTTTTCTTTGCTGTAAACCCTGCTCTCAGTGTAATTGGTCTGTTACTGTGTGATAGGTATATGAACCTGTTGATCCTATAACAAATTATCTCCCAAATTAATGTATAGGTTCAATACAATCCCAATCAAAATGTACAGCAGGCTTTTTTCCCTTACAAATTAAAAAAAATAGATTCTGTAAGTTATATGAAAATGTAGTGGGACTACATTAGCAAATCAACTTTCTAAAATAACCAAAACAACTTTAAAAATAACAAGGAAAACCCAATTTAAAATTTCAATACTCATTATAAAGCTAGAATAATTGATTCTGCATGGTTTGGATAAACAAGATATATTCAGCAATGAAACAGGACAGAAAATCAAGTAATAGACACGCATATATGTGGTCAATTGATGTTCAACAAAGCTGCCAAGGCAATTCAGTAGAGTAAAGGCAATCTCTTCAAGGTACATTGCTGGAACAATTGGAGAGCCATCTACAAAAGAATTTCAATCTTTATCGACCTCAACAAGAAACACAGAATAGATGAGAAAACAAATGTGGGAGCTAAAAGTGTAAATATTCTAGAAGAATCAGGATGAAGTCTTAATGATCTTATGTTTAGAAAATATTTAAGAATCAAAAAGCATGAAGAGAAAATTTCAATAAATTGGAATTCATAAAAATGTTAAACATTGCTTTTGAAGGCACTGTTAGTAGCCACAGTCTGGGAGAAAATAGTTCCAAAATATGCATCTGAGAAAAAACTTACATTAAGAATGAATTAAGAACTGTTACAACTCAAAAATTAGAAGACAAAAAAATTTTAAATTTTAAAAATGGGGAAAGATTTGAATAGACACTTTTCAAAAAAGATATTCAAATGGCAAATGAGGTAAAAATGGCATAAAAATATTCAACATCTTTAATCATTAGGGAGCATGAAACTGAAAATGATTTTTAAAGAAAGGACATGGTAATTTAATTGAGAAATAAGAACTTTTTCTGCAAATGATTCTGGAACAACTGGTCCTTCCTAAGAAAACACAAGAATTTCAACCTCAGCCTCTCCTTGTAACCAAAAACTAATTCAAAATAAAGGATAGACCTAGAAGTAAAAGTAAAATTTTAGAAATTCTAGAAAAAAACTAATTAGAGAAAAAGTTTTGTGACATGCTACTCAAAAAGTATAAAACATAAAAGTTGGATAAATTTTACTTCATTAAAATCATTAGCTGCTCTTCCAAAGACACCATTAAGAAATGGTCAATAAACAAATGAAAATATGCTCAGCATCATTCATCACCTGAAAAATATAAGTTAAAACCACAATCGTGGGCTGGGTGCAGTGGCTGACACCTATAATCCCATCACTTTGGGAGGCCCAGGTGGGCAGCTCACTTGAGGTCAGGAGTTTGAGACCATCCTGGCCAACAGGGGAAACCCCATCTCTACTAAAACTACAAAAGTTAGCCAGGTGTGATGGTGCATATGTGTGGTCTCTGCTACTCCGGATGCTGAGGCACAAGAATTGCATGAACCTGACTGAGGTGGAGGTTGCAGTGAGCCAAGATCATGCCATTGCACTCCAGCCTCGGTGATGGAGTGAGATGCTGTCACACACACACACACACCATAAAAACCCCTCACAATGGTATACTATTGCATGCACGTTAGAATGGCTACAATTTTAAAAGACTGGCAAATCTAATTGTTGTTGAGGTTGTGGAGCAACAAGAATTCACATGCATTATTGGTGGGATAGTAAAGTGGTAAAACCACTTAAAAAATAAATTGTGGGTTTCTAAAATGATCACACATATAAATACCACACAACTCAGCAATCTTATTCTTAGATATACACTCAAGAAAAATATAAACACGTATCTACACAAAAATTTCTACTCAAATATTCACAGTGGCTATATTCATAATAGCCCAAAACTAGAAACAACCCAAATGTCCTTCAACTGTAGTATATCCATACAATGGAATACTACTAAGCAATAAAAAGAAACGAACAATGAATACGAGCGACAATGCGGTTGCATCTCATAATAATTATATTCTATCTTATCATTAATTATTATATTAATTACACTCTGTCTGTCTTATTAAGATACAGACAAGCGTACATATAATATGATTCCCTTTATACGAAACTCTATAGAAGTCAAATAGAGAAAAATCAAAATATTCAAAAGGTTATCCTTTTGAAAAATTAAAAAATTGGTAACCCCCTTGCAAAAATCAGCAATAAAAAACAAAACAGGCTGGGCGTGGTGGCTCAAGTCTGTAATCCCAACACTTCAGGAGGTCGAGGCAGCCAGATCACTTGAAGTCAAGAGTTCAAGACCAGCCTGGCCAACATGGCGAAACCCCATCTGTACTAAAAACACAAAAATTAACCAGGCGTGGTGGTGCATGCCTGTAATCTCAGCTACTCGGGAGGCTGAGGCATGAGAATCGCTTGAACCTGGAGGCGGAGGTTACAGTGAGCCAAGATTGTGCCACTGCACTCTAACCTGGGCAACAGAGCGAGACTCCATCTCAAAAAAAGACCAAAAAAAAAAAATTCTCACTCCATATCTGACTTCAGTGACTAATACTAATTTTAATATGGATTATAAATTCCAACATTAGCTAGAACTCCAAACTTGTAAAAGAAAACAAAAGAGAATATCTTTGTAACGTAGGGATAGTTAAATAATTTTGTTTTTTAACCACTAACCAGAAAAAAAAAGGCAAGCCACAGACTGGAAAAAATATTGATAGGTAGGTAGGTAGATGATAGATAGATAGATAGATAGATAGATAGATAGATAGATACATACATACATGCATGCATATATACATACATAGACAGCTAGGACAAAGGACTTGCATAAAGAACATAGGGATATTCTCAATCTGTTATGAATGAATAACAAGAAAACAAACAACCCAAGAGAAAGGTAGACAAAGTACTTAAAAAAAACCCTTTACCAGTGTTGATCACAAGATTGATCACCTGGAAAGAGGCTCAGCATCATTAGTTATCAGGAACACACAAATTAAAACCAAAATGAAACACCATTATGTGCCCACAATGTGTCAAAATAAAATTTTTAAAATGTCAATAATACTAAATCTTGGCAAACATGTGAAACAATGAAAACTTTCATACATTGCTTACGGCAGAGTAAAACGGTAAAAGCACTTTGGTTAACTGTTTCTCTTTTTCTGATAATGTTAAGCATAGATCTATTCTATGATCCAGCAACCCACTCCCATATTACTCAAAAGAATTGAAAACATATGTCTACTGAAAGACAAGCACAATACTATCACAAAGGCATTATTCATAATAATTCAGTATTGGAAGCAGCTCAAATGTCCCTCAACAAGAAAAAAGACAATGGCATTGTTGTATGTTTAGACAATGAGTGCTATTCATCAATTAAAAAGGAGTGAATACTGACATATGCAACAGTATGGATCAATTTCCAAATATTATTTTAAGTGAAAGAAAGCAGATCCAGAGAGATATACACTGCATAATCCCATTATAAGAAATCCACGAATAGGCAAAACTCACTACAAGGAGAGCAATGAAAAGGATTTGCCTCTGGAGGATGGAGGAATTGATAGAAAAGGGGAAGGATCAGTAGTATCTGTTAAATGTTTAGAACTAGCTGGGGTGGTGGGTGGGTGAAAGTTTTGATTTGTAGCATTTGTTGATTTTTATGCTGTGAATACTTCCAATTTCAAGATTTCTGGCTGCCAATGTGATGTGACTGAACTAGGAGTTAGGAATGCATGCGAACAGTTGACTCCCACAGTCACAGAGAGCTGGCTCCAGCATGCCACTGAGAGGAGATGAGGAAATATTCGTTGGCAATAGAAACATTCTAATTCTTCTTCTGAGATGTGGTTATACGAGTATATAAAATTGTCAAACGTCATCATATTTATTAGAAATTTGAAATCTGTGCATTTTTGTATGTCAGTTGTATTTCAGTTTTTTGAAACATGGTAAGTGCCATATGCTAGGTAAAAAGAAAGACTTGCCACTGGAATTGTCTTCAGGTCAACACTGTAACATACCAGGATATCTCAGTGTAACAAACAACCCCCAAATTTAATGGCTTAAAGCAATGACATCATTAATTTTGCTCAAGAGCTAAATATTTATTGTTATTATCAAATGAAATATCATTTATTTTGTGCAGGGTTTGGCAACGATAGCTCATCTCTCCTTAATGTAAGCTCCACTTACATTAACTACATGAGTTCCGAGGCTGGACATTAGAATCATCTCTCACTGACTCAAATATCTGATGGTGGATACTGGGGCTTACATGTGACCTTTTAATGTGGCCTGGGCTTTCTCACAAACCTGAGCCCAGGTTCTAAAAGTGAATATCCAAGAGAAGGAAAGCCAGACAGAAGCTATATCATCTTTTTTAACCTAGCCAGGGAAGTCACACTGCTTCCCTCCTAGTTCATTCTACTTGTCAGAGCAGTCACAAGCCTGCCCAGGTTTAAGAGATGGGGAAATAGACTTCAACTCTTCATGGGGAATGCCAAAGTGCTAGAAGAATATATGAGACCAGAAATATTGTTGCAACTATTCTGAAAAATGCATTCTGCCACAGACTGTCATCTGGCATCATACCCCTTCCTCTCACATACAAAATACTCAGCGCTCTTCTTAGAATCTTCCAAAACTCATCCTACCCCCAAAAGATGTATAGATGTAATTTTTTAAAAAGACATCCCATTTCAGCATTATATTTTAAATGTAGAGAAGATTCAGAATCCTATCATCTAAGTCAGATACAGGAATAGGGAAGGCTCCTTGAGTCTGATCTTCAAGAATTCCAAGTACGAAGAACTGGGAACTAAAGAGATGAGTTATCTGTGCCCTACACACCTGATAATCCAAATTGTGTGACAAGCATGAGATAATCATAACGGATGTCTCATTAGTGAAGTGGGAAAACTGGAAACACCCAGTAACTACTGGTGGATAGCAAATGTGAAATACTTGCCAATCCTTGATTAGGGCTCTGTTCTACTTCCTGGGAGTGATTCACTATTCCCCTTGGCTCCGTTCTCTGGGCTCTGTTCTCTGGGCTCCTGCTTGTGCCCTCTGTTTGGCTGGTTCTTGTCTGTAGTCATTCTAGAGTCCAAAGGCCTCTTTCTTTTTCTTTTTCTTTCTTTCTTTCTTTTTTTAACATAAAACTACAAACTTTGTTCATCTTTTCCAAGTTTTTCCCTAAATTTTCCATGAATGCCCTAAAATTTCTGGATCTAATTAAGGATACCTTATTGCGTTTAGACATCTCTTTAGTCTCCTTCAATCTGTGACAGTTTTTCAGCCTTTCACAATCTTGACACTTTTCAAAATTTAAAATAAAGTTTTATTGAGATATAATTTGCATACCATACAGTTTACTCACTAAAGTGTACAATGAAATTATTTTTAAATAATTTCAAAGAGCTTTGCAATCTTTGCACAATCTGATTTTAAGACATTTTCGCCACCCCAAAAAGAAACCTCAGACCCAATTGCATTCACTGCTCATTTCTCTGCCCCAAGAACCTCCCAGCTCTAGGCAACTACTAATCTACTTTCTAACTCTCGGGACTTGGTTTTTCTGGACATTTAGTATAAATAAAATGATAACATATGTGATCTTTTGTGTCCGGCTTCTTTCACTCAATGTATTGTTTTCATCGTTTATACATGTTGTAGCAGATATCTACTGAATGAACTACTGTTCCTTCTTTTCTATTACTAAATGAAATTCTGTTGGACCAGGACGTCACATTTCACTTATCTATTTGTCAGTTGATGGACTTTCGGGCTGTTTCCACCCCTTGGCTATCATGAATAATGCTGCTATGAACATTTTTGTAGACATTTTTTCTGGCGGAAGTTTGTTTCTGTTTTGGAGGAGTATATGCCAAGGAGTAGAATTGCTGGGCTGTACGGTAACTTTATGTTTAACATTTTGAGGGGCTGCCAAACTGTTCTTCAAAGCAGCTGCACCATTTTACATGCCATCAGCAATGTATGAAGGTTGCAATTTCTGCACATTTTTTCCTACATTTATTATCTGTCTTTTTGATTGCAGCTATCCTGATGGGTGTGATATGGCATCTCATTGTGGTTTGGATTTGTATTTTCTAAAGGCAAATGATGTTGAGCATATTTTATGTCCTTATTGGCCATTTGTGAATCTTTTTTGGAGAGATGTCTATTCAAATACTTTGCCCATTTTTAAATTGGGTTATCTTTTTATTGTTGAGTACTAAAAGTTATTTATATAGTCTGGATACAATTCCCTTAACAGATATATGACTTGCAAATACTTTCTCCAATTCTTTGGGGTTTCTTTCCCCTTTGTTGATGACGTGGTTTATAGTATAAAAGTATTCAATTTTGATAAAATCCAATTTATCAATTTTTTAGTTTGTTACTTTTGCTTTTGGTGTCATATCTAAGAAACCATCACCTAAACCAAGATCACAAAGATTTACTTCTATGTTTTCTTCCAAGAGTTTTCTACTTTCAATCCTTAAATTTAAGTCAACAATCCATTATGTGATAATTTTGTGTATGATGTATTTTTGCATATACATATCCAGTTGTTCCAATACCATTTCTCAAAAAGACTATTATTTCCCCATTGAATTGTCCTGATACCATTGTCACAAATCAATTGATCATAAATGTAAAGGCCTTGTTTCTGGGCTATCACTGCTATTCCATTGATCTAAATGTCTATCCTTATGCCAGTACAACATTGTCTTGATTACTGTATCTTTGTGGTAAGTATAAAGTTGGGAAGTGTTACCCTTCCAAATTTATTCTTCTTTTTCGAGATTATTTTGACTATTCTTGGTCCATTGATTTCCATATACATTTCAGATATATATTATCAAGTATATAAGACAGCTATGATTTTGATAGGAATTGTATTGAATCTATAGATCAATTAGAGCATATCACCATCTTTACAATATTAAGACTTCAAATCCATGAACATATGATGTATTTCTATTTATTTAGATCTTCTTTAATCAATGTTGTTTTGCAGTTTTAAGAGTATAACTTTTGAACTTTTTCTGTTACATTTATTCCTAAGTATGTTAATCCCCTAGATGCAATTTTAATGGAATTTTATACTTAATTTCAGTTTCAGATTATTTGTTGCTAGTGTATAGAAATACAATGAATTTTTATACATTGATCCTGTATTTTGAATTTATTTATTAGTTCTAAGAGGGTGAGTATGTGTGTATATTCATTAGTATTTTCTATGTACGGCACTTGTGAAAATAGAGATAGCTTTATTTATTCATTTTCAATATCAATGTCTTTACTTTCTTCTTCTTTCCTACTTTCCTTGGCTAGAGATATCAGTACACTGTTGAGTGGAAATGTTGAGAATGGACTACTTGACAGATTCCTGATTTTAGGGAGGAAAGCCTTTCCTTAAGAATGACAAAGCTGTGAAATTTTGTAGATGCCCTTTGCAAGTTGGAGCTTCCCTTCTATTCCTAGTTTGTGGAGCTCTTTCCATTTTATATCATCCTTTTTCTTCTAGTTAAATTTTATTAAAGTTTACTCCATCAGACAAAAGCCATAACCATTGAAATTCCTTTGAGGTACGGCCTCCTCCGTCTTGGGCTTCCTGTAGGGCTATTGTGAGACAACACCTTTAAGATTCTTAGAAGCTCTTTTTTTACAAAATAGAAATTATCCATGAGAAATAACCTTAAGATAATTGGAGCAAGATTTTTTTTTTTTTTTTTTTTTTTTTCAGTTTGAGATACCATCTTAAATGTTTCTGATGTCTCACCATAGGGTTTTCTGGTCACAATCTTGCCTTCCTCTGTAGATAAAGTTCTATATTTGACCTTCCTGATAATAGCTCTCAATTTGACTTTTACTGAGAAGCCATTTCCTTCTTTTTTTTTTTTTTTTTTTTTTGTGAGACGGAGTCTTGCTCTGTCACCCGGGCTGGAGTGCAGTGGTGTGATCTCGGCTCACTGCAACCTCTGCCTCCTGGGTTCAAGTGATTCTCCTGCCTCAGCCTCCTGAATATCTGGGATTATAGGTGCACACCACCACACCTGGCTAATTTTTTTTTTTGTATTTTTAGTAGAGACAGGTTTCGTCATGTTGTCCAGGCTGGTCTCGAACTCCTGACCTCAGGTGATCCACCCACCTCGGCCTTCCAAAGTGCTGGGATTACAGGTGTGAGCCACCACACCCGGCCGCCATTTCTTAATTTTAGTGTTATTTGCTATATGGAGAGGCTGGTAATAAAAGGGAGTTGTAATTTTTGAACCCGGTACATCCTGGTTTCTTTCTATTTAACCATCCCTTCTTCAGTTATAGCTTTCCTCTTGCATTTTACTATGAACAACTAGAAGCTAGAAGACATCTTGAACACACTGCCTGGAAATCTCCTCAGCTAGATCATTCAGTTCATTAGGTAAACTTTCTATCTGCTATGTCATTACAGGTGACAGTGTTGCTAAATTTTCTGTCACTTTATGTCAAAGGTACCCTTTCCTCAAGCTCCCAATAACATTTTCCTCACTCTTTTAAGCCCTCACAGACAACTTCCTCAGGGAAATCAGGCCTCAGCTAACAACCTCTTCAGGGTTCATTCACTTTTGCCTTCTCCTGACTCCCAAAGCCACTTCCACATATTTTGGTTTTTGTTATGATAGTTTTCTACTTCACACAATAAAACCTGTTCTACTTATCAGGGTTGTACAACAAGCCACTCTCAATTTTAGTAGCTTAAAACAATGACAGCATTTATTTAACTCAGGAATCTGGTGAGTGAGGCTCAGCAGGAATAGCTCACCTGCACCCCATAGCATCTGTTAACAGCTTGCAGAGTGAGCATCAAAGTTACCCGAAGGCTTGCTCACTCACATAATTGGAAGTCGATGTTGATTCTCAGCTGAAATCTTAAATAAGACTTTCAACCAGAGCAGATACAGGAACCTCTCCACGTAGCTTGGGCTTTCTTGCAACTTGATAACTTGGTTCCAAGGGCAAGCACATGAGCAAGAGAGATAGAGAGTGCACTAGCAAGAAGTTCTCTCATCTGTTCTACGACAGCTTCAGAAGTTACGTGACATCATGTCCACCACATTCTCTGTGTGACACAGTCACAAGCCTGCTAAGGGTCAAGGAAGGGAAATAACCTTTATCTCTTGATGGAGAGTGGTGAGGTTTGGGGAGATTATGTTGTAGGGAAATATCGCTATGCCTTTATTTTTATTTTTATTTTTTTAAGAGAGAGGGTCTTGCTCTGTTGCTCAGGCTGGTATGCGGTAGCATGATATAGCTCACTACAGCCTTGAACTCCTGGGTTGAAGCAATCTTTCAGCCTCAGCCTCTTGAGTAGCTGGGACTAAAGATGTGTGCCACCACTCCCAGCTATGTGCCATTTTTTATAATTAAAATCTGCCACAAGAGTCAACTCATTTTCCTTACAGAAATGATGCATTAAGATTATCCTTGAATAATAAAGTTGCATACGAATTGATGAGCTAAGTGAAAGATATATTTATCATATATATTTACCATATATATGTATATATTTGATAAAATTGTTCACCTTTTAATACTCAGGTCGCCCGGGCTGAACGGAGCTTCCTTACTTTGAATTTCTTTTTATTTGTGCATATTATGCCTCTGATTTTTGTCTTTATATTATTTCCCTGGATCTCCCTTACAGAAGAAAGAAGCTGGGCCCAGGCAAATCTCTGAACCAATCAAAGATAGTTCAGGCTTGGGATGTTAAATGAGATGGTTCAATGAATCACAACTCTTTTACCACAAATATGGGCATTTGAACACCTGCCCTTGCTAGTGTAGGAGGGAAAAATAAGCTGTGTCTGTATGGATGAAGACCAGATGGGGATGTGGCTCCATGCCTTCAGCGTGACTTGCTCCACACCATCCAGACTCATTGGCATGCATCTGCATTCTGCTCCCTGCCCATGGTCAGTTTTTCAAGAACTAAGTATCAGTAAGAAGGTAAGCAATATACAATAACTGGTGGGGATTAATTAAGTCCACACTGGGCTGACTCCAGCAGAACACATGTCTAATGGCTACACAGAGAGGAGAGAATAACAATCAATCTGATTAATGTTATTCTGGCCTCTGTCAAGGGATGAGGAAATGGACTTATCATGCTCTGAAATGTAATGCAAGCTTGGATATCAGGATGATAGACAGGATAAAATACAGAAAGAACTGGTTTTCCCCCTCCTCCAAAGCTCTCTAAAAGAGCCAACTTCCCATTTGACAGACCAGGTCAATAAGGCTGTCTTTTTTACATTTTCATAGTGATAACTACAGTGTTAGTACTCCCATCACCACTGGACAGGAACAGGCATCCCTTGGCACTAGTACTGTGGCATGATTCTTGAGCACAAAAGTTGGCCCCAGTCAGAATAGAGGCAGTAGGCATGAAAACAATCATTCCAAGAAAGGCTAAGCAAACTTCCAGATGCCAATTATGTAGACAGCATCCAAGAGATCAGATCTCATAAGTGCCTCTTCCTACCTGGATCAGCAGAATGATTTTGGTAGTTGCGTGGGTTAAGGGAAACATTAAATGAGCAATCAGGAGGTTTCGTTTCTACTCTTGAACCTACTGCTAATTCAAGGTCTCAGTTTATGCATCTGTCACATGAGGAGGTTGGTTTTCATGCTCTCCGAATAATTCCCATCTCTGTCGTTCCCCTGCGACCTCTCTCATTTGGTCCCAACCCTGCTTATGTGAAGTGGGTGACAGTTTTTACCCAGGCTCCCAAGCTAAAGTGAGACTGTGCAAGGTCCTGAATGTGGAGGTTTATTTTGCACCACGTGCTATATCTAATTTCTAGCTTTAGGAACTCTAATCTTGCCACTAGAAACAGACTCTCACAAAACGTTTCTGCCAGCAGGCTAATGTCAAAATCATCTGAGGATAATCCACAGGCACACCTGAACAGACTGAGGAGGGGCTGGCTTTCCACAACAGAATCCTCCATGGAGAGAATGCTTGGTGAAGAAGCTGCCTACAGGAAGGTTTTTGGGACCCGGGACATGCCTGCCCTGAAAGAGATGGGAAGCTTTTAGAAATGCAGCCCTGTTGCGTAAGTCTCCCCTCCAGTGCCTGCATATTTTTATCAAATGTATTCCCACCCTCAGTGACTAAAATGTGTGAGATTATAGAGGAAACACTTGGTCAGTGATGCTTTCCTAGGACCCATTTCATTTTGCTTTTGGTTTTTTCCCCTAGCTAGCTTATTGTCTTAAAGAGGTGTCACTTACTTCTCTGTGTCTAGCGGCTTCCTCTGTTAAATGGGACTGCCTTTCTCAAAGAGTGTATCAGTCAGAGTTCTCCAGAGAAGTAGAACCAACAGAGATTATATACCTATTGAACATATACAATCTCTTATTGGCATTTATAATATGTTATAAATAAATATATATGTATATAAAGAGATATATTTGTATTGACTCACAAGATGATGAAGACTGTAAAGTCCCACAGTCTGTCATCTGCAAGTTGGAGATGCAGGAAAGCCAGTGGTGTGGGCTGAAGGTCTGAGAGCTAGAGGCTGGAGGGACAGACTCAAGGCCAAGTCTGAGGACCTGAGAGCAGGAATACTGGGGGCAGGAGATGAAAGTCCCAGCTCAAGTAGTCAAGCAAAGTCCAAGTTTAATCTTTCCTCTGCCTCCCTTTTGTTCTATTCTGTCCGTGAATAGATTGGATGATGCCCACCAACATAGAAGAGGGGAGGTGGGCATCTGCTTAACTCAGTTTGCCAATTCAAATGTCAAGTGCCAGTTTTTTCCCAGACACCCTCACAGACACACCCAGAAATAATGTTCAACCAACTATCAGGGGATCCTATGTCCCCATTAAGTTGACACATAAAATTAACCATCACACAGAGTGAGATATTAATTTTACATTTTAAAATAAGATTTTGTATGCAAAATTCTTTGAAAATGGGATAGTAGAATACGATTTTAAGGTACTTTATTACTGAAATATTAGCTTGCTCTAGAAACCCCTGGAGTAGTTTGGATCAGCGTTTGGTGCTTTTCAGATATGAATGGAGAGATCAAAGTCAGAGATTTTTGACTTCCAAAGCAACCTGAGCACTTAGGGCTGAACTATTTAAAGCCAGTACCACCGAGGGAACAGCAAAGGTGGAGACAACCTGCAGAGTCCAGCCTTTTCAAAGGAAATAATGAGCTATTCAGTTACCATTCTGTGGGCTTTAAAAAATGTGGGGGGGAAATGTTAGTTCAGCCACTGCTACTGAAAGATGCTCACTGTTCAACTTGCCTGCTGCAAATTAAGCCGCCAAATAATTCAGAGCTGCTACAGATGCTGGAGTCAAGAGTGTTTCAAAAAGCATCAGCTTCCCCAGCTCCTAATCACATTTTAAAATAAAATTGGAGCTTTCAACCCAGTCTGGGAGCTGTTCTTTATTTTCTTCAAGGACTTAGACATCTACCCTGGAGCTACTGGACCTTTGTCCATGTCTGGTTTTGAAACTTCTTCCTTTCCTTTGACACTTACAGCCTAGTAGGTGAAAGGTGGTGAGTTTAGCTGGTTTGGATTTTAGTGAGAGTCTCCCCTCTGCACTGAATTGGGAAAAATCTAGTTATCAGATACAGAAATTGGGCTCAATGACCATACTGCAAGCACTTACTGAGAACCACTATGACCCCAGCACTGTATTGTTGCGTTAGTGGAGACACCCAAGAAGGTGCCATGGCTTTCATAGTAAGTAATAAGGGATCTTTAAGAGTAGAGAGAATTCACTGAAGGTTCTGGATGGATTCTTCCGGAGTTCCTTTTGGGAAGTTATGGCCTCAGGCCTCTGCTTCTCTGGCTATGCTGATATGATTTTGTTCACAGTAGAAAATTGTCCTGGTATTATCTATACCCTGTCCTTATGATTTCAGCATCTGGTCTGGACTCTCCATCTCCCATTCCTTCTTTAGCCCATCTGCTCTTATTTCCTAGCAATTTAACCTATTCATTTCCTCTTCTTTGCTTCTCCTATTCATTCTAGTTTCACCTATGACTTGACTCGCTTTGAATTTCTTTCTCACCTTTTGGCCAGGGACTAAGTTCCAACCTCTCCATGCAACTCTATCACATTGCCCATAGGGCAAGGGGCTTCTGTGCTTAGCCATTTCTTTGATATTAGTTCCTTCCTGGTAGTCAGGCATATGTTGGCTACAGTAATCTCTGATAGCAAAAAGCTAAACCTTCGCTCATAACCATTTGTTGGTAGAAGTTGAAAGGTGATGACCTTTTGGGAAAGGAATTTGGGATTACATACAGAGTTTTATTAAAATTATCACAACTTTTGGCCTAAGACTTCTACATTTAAGACTGCATCTTAATACATTGTTTCTTAATAAGTAACTATTTTACTAACACATAATCTAAAATAACACCAGTGTCTAGACATGATTAAACTTTTGAGCATGGTTAAGTAAACTTTTTGAAATATAATGTAACCTCTAAATAGGTACTGCATAAATATTTCTTTAATGAAGGAATAACACTAAAGGTTGTAAAAGAGGTCAGCTATTCCTGCCTGATTTATTCCTTTTCAGTCTCCCATTGAAATAGCCATGAAAAGGCAGAAAACACAGTCTGAATGACACCAGAAACTAATGAAATCATTCAATGATAGCATTCAAACTAAAGTGAGTTTCATGAAGGACATATTCTGGGAGGGAGAGCGTCTGAACAAGATAGAACAGTCATTCAGACACATGAAACGAAACAACTGCATTACACCTACACTTGGGATATGGAGCCCAGGCTACAACTAGACAACCTGATCATTCTTCCTCCTGCTAGAAGAGAACAGATTTTTAAGACACATAAAGACACTACTTCCACTGAAGCTCCTCTCATCAGTAATTATTGTGTTTCCAACTTCTAACTTTCAGCAATATAAAACTACTATAGCTGAAAGAGGAGCTTATGAATTGTAGCAGTGAAGTTCATTTCTACATAGGTAAGAGCTCAAAAAATATCCCACCCATGTATTCTTCCTGAAAAGGTTATTCTAAGGTACAACCTAACTGACAGATAATGTGAAGCAAGTGTGGGAACTCAAGAAAGATGAAGTTGGAGTAGAAAAGGATTGCAAGTACAATTATATCAGTTCACATACATAGTTCTGTTGAAATATTTATTTAATTATTGTTTTTTAAAAGTGCTAAAGTAAAAACAATCTGGAAAGTGATATACAACAAAAATAATATCTAGTTTTATAACTTTATATTATGTTATAAAGACTGTAACGGTGAGCAGAAAGAAGTAAAATTGTACTAAATTCCTTATTTCACATTATTATAGGCTAGCTTTTATCAAAACTATTAGAATTATGAGAACAAAGTGGTAAAAACATGTTTGACCACTCAAGAATATAAAAATTGACACAAATTTTAAATAATATAATGAATAAAAATTAATAAGGACTTCAATCACTATCAATCAGACTTTAATCTATAAAATTAGTCACTTTAACTTAATCACTAATCACAAATTAGTACCCCTTTCCAAGTGTTCATGCAACATTTACAAAAGTTGGCCATACACTACTTTAAAAAGAATGCCAATAAATTCCAAAGGACTTATACCAAATGTTCTTTCAGCATTTATTTTCTCTTGTCAGCCTTAGTAACCCATATCCAAGTAAAATCACACCCATTGATGGTCTTCTGAAACTCAAAGGTCATATCTTGCCCCCTTTCTATACCTGCTATGATTCCCAACATTTATGGCTTGAGAAGCTTTGAGTATGGACACAATTTTGTTAAGAAGAATACATCAGAATATCCACTAAGAATGTAGAAAGTTGTAAAGAAAGTTGCTTCCAACCTAACAAGAAGAAGAAATGGACAATATATAAAATCACAACTTTTCTTGAACCCATCAGAGAGTTGACGTGGCAGGGAAACCAGTTAGTCTGAAGTCTAAAGAAAAACAGGCACCTTTTAGCAGATGCAGGATACAAGCTCTGGCTTATTTGGGTCAGAAGACAGAGGACTGAAAGTATGTGGTGCAGCCATGGAAACAAATAAGATTTCAGCTAAACTTTTAACAAATGGCTAAAATTAGAGTGTGAGCTAGTGTGAGAGCATAGAGCCATAGATATGAGGGAGTTTCTAACTATTTGAAGTTTCCTTGTTTTAATTTTATTTTTTTGAGATGGAGTCTTGCCCTGTCGCCCAGGCTGGAGTTCAGTAGTGCGATCTCGGCTCACTGCAACCTCCACCTCCCGGGTTCAAGCAATTCTGTTGCCTCAGCCTCCCGGGTAGTTGGGATTACAGGCGTGTGCCACCATGCCTGGCTAATTTTTGTATTTTTAGTAGAGACGGGTTTCACCATGTTGGTCAGGCTGGTCTGGAACTCCTGACCTCATGATCCACCCTCCTTGGCCTCCCAAAGTACTGGGATTACATGAAGTTTCTTTATTAACCTCATGGGGGGTTCATTAGAAAGATTGGGAACAGGGCATCAGATCTCAAAAAAAAGCTACTGCATTGTAGACTTGGGGAAGGGGAGCAGCCATTGCTGCAGGAAAGAGGAAAGACAACAGAGCTCTGCCCAGGTTCTTCTCCCCCATGGAAAAACAAGCTTGTGTCACTAGGGGATGGCTGGCAAATACTATTATTCTCAAGTAAAGACCTATTGAGGCTAGGAGAAGAAAACAGAAAAACTGCCTACCCTCAGAGGAAAGACAGGAAACCATCCTGGGCCCAGATCACTGGAGATCTACCACTAGGGTGGGAGAGGGACCACTGAGAAGTCCACCCCTGGAAGATAGGAATGCTGGGCTTGCCCCAAACTGAGGCTGAACAGAGGTTATAGAGAATACCCTTCCAGCCCCCACCACACCCAGGCTATTAAGCATCAAATAAGAACAAGTAGCAACAATTTGCTATGTGAAGGGACAAAATCATAGAAAAAGACCCTCTTTGAGGTATAGATTCATAGAGAAAACCTAAAGCTGAAGGCCATACAGGAGTATTGAAAAAAAAATCCACCAGCAGCCCAGACCTCACACTAAGTACAAGGAAATGTTGGAGGAATGTGAAGCCAGTGTTATATTGAGAATAACTTTTACCACGAAACTGAAATCTTGACTAGTTCAACACATGATTAAATTGACTCAACTCTGCACACTAAAAGTCTAGCAGAAGTGTTGCATTTCCAGACACAAATACCACTGGCCTCAGTCTCAAGGTTCTGTACTCAATGTCTGGCTTTTAACCCAGATTTACAACACAAAGAAGAGCAAAACAAAACAAAGCAAAACAACGACAACAAAAACATTGTCAAGAGGCACAGCAATTCAACAGAACCACACACAGAGATATATGATTCATATAATGGAACTATTAGAGAAATAATTTAAAATAATTCTAATTAATATGTTAAAGAAAATAGTGGAAAAGGAGGACAATATGCATAAACAGATGGAAAAATTTCAGCAGCAAGATGAAAATATAAAAAGGAATCAAATAAAAACAGTAAAATAATATTAATAAAAATGGTAAGAACAAAGAATGCCTTCTATACTTATCAGTACTTACAAGCCATTTGGTTTTTTTCTCCAGCATGTCTATCAGTACTCTAGGCTGGAGAAAAAAATCAAATAGCTTAATAGGAATTACCTAAACTGAAACATAAAAATAAAAAAAAGAAAAGAAAGTGTGTGAGAGACAGAACATTTAGGAGCAGTGAGAAAGCATCAAATTGTCTGATATGCAGGCAATTGGGCTCCCAGAAACAAAGGAGAGAGACCACTGAAAATAGAAGAAAAATTTAAAAGACAATGGCTCGTAATTTTTCAAAATTAATGACATACATCATACCACAGATTCACGTTCAGAGAATACTAACATTATCAAAAACAACCAAAGGCCTAAATGTATTATAGTCAAACTGCTGAAAACTAAATAGAAAATCTGGAAGGCAGCCAGAGGGAAAAAAAAAGGCATATAACATACAGGGGACAAACATAAGAACACATTAGATTTTTTTTCAACAGAAATTACACAAGTCAAGTGATATCTTTAAAATGCTGGGGGGAAAAAAAAAGAAAAATTGTCCACACAGGACTTTATAAAGGTGAACCCTAATTCAATATGACTGGCATCCTTATGAGAAGAGCAAATTAGGACACAGACAACAGAGAAAAAAACATGTGAAGGGACAGGAAAAAGACAGACAGCTACAAGCCAAGGAGAGTCCTCAGAAGAAACCAACCCTGCTGATACCTTGATCTTGGACTTCTAGCTTCAAGGATTCTTAGAAAAAAAATTATGTTGTTTAAGTCATCCAGTTTGTGGACTTTGTTATGGTAGTCCTAGCAAACTAATACACATACATGCAAAGGGGTGATTGCCAGGTTTCTCTACACTTAATTTTCCATTTGTACTTATAAGTATCATGTGGAGATACTTCAAAGCTATGTAAATACCTGTATCATACTTTTGCCCATGATCCAAAGCTAGGTCCTGCTACCCAATGGACTCCAGAAATAATAACGTTTGCACATAAATGAAGATCCAACTTCCTACATCAATGTTTCTTGCTTGCAACAGCTTTCCAGCATCAGTGCCCTCCTATTAAACCCAAGTCCTACTCCACCAGAAGACCATGTTCAAGGAAAATTAAGGGTGAATAGGCCTGCACTGCTGCCTGGCTAAGAGAGAGTTCAACCCTTATGAGGGAAAAAGTTAATACTCTGATGGGCCTTTATAATTCCAAACCTCAGTAGAAGTGAATGCGTATAACTAATTTCTAATTGTTCCTTTCATTACCGCAAATAGATCTGGTATTCTCTGAAGCACATCTCAATATTTTTCTGCACTTCCAGATTTTGATTCAGATATTTTCATTCTCTTTCAGTTTATCTAGTATAAATCTTATACTGTTATTTGCTATCATTTTAGCCTAACCCATGCCAGAAAACATTTGCTAAATATGACCATTTATTCTAGAGAGAGGTAAGTTTATATAGCTTGTTTGCTATGTGTATCAGTTCTCTTTTTTTCCACCGAGACTAGTATAAGAATGAAGAAGTCTTTTACTTTTTAAGAATTGTGGCTGAGCAACAGAAAGAATGTACTATCAAAGCTGTGAGACTCTGTAATACATGAACAATACAGGACAATACAGATAAAAAGCATTTCAATCAGAATTGAACCAGGAGTCACATATCTGAGTTCCAGCATTAACTTCACCATTATTAATTGTATAATGTTGGACCAATCACTACACCCCTCTAAGCCTCAGTTTCCAATCCTTAAAACAGGAAAAGTAATAGCTCTGTTTGCTTTCCTGTAAAACATGTAATGGGAAGAAAGGGATCTACATCATGCCCAAGGTGGTTTCAGAGACCAAAACAATATCCCAGCAGTGCTTGGAAAACAGTTTAGTGCTATGTTTTTTAAAAATTTAGTTTTTACAGGTATATAGCGGTGCATTATGGGATATGTAAGATATTTTGCTACAGGCATACAATGTGTAATAATCACATCAAGGTAAATCAGGTATTCATCACCTCAAGCATTTATCATTTCTTTGTGTTACAAACATTCAAATTATATTCTTTTAGTTATTTTCAAATGTATAATAAATTGTCGTTGATTTTAATCACCCTGTTGTGTTATCAAATACTAGATTTGATTCATCCTATCTAACCATATTTTTGTACTAATATACTAGTTCAGTACTGTTTAAATTATAGAGTTTCTGTGTGAATTGTTGTTGCTGTTTTTGAAATAGAAAGCAGGGTCTCGCTGGTGTATAACCCAGCTTAGGGTCAGGGCATGGATTCAGGCTTTTCTTTGTCTCTTCTAATATCAGAACTCAAGAGGAGATAAGAGTCCCAGTATCTAAGAGAGACCCAGCCTTCTTCTATTTCCCTGTTCCTAGCCCACAGCCTCCAGCTCACATACCAATGCTACAGGAGGTTTTTCTCCCCGGGGGCACAGTGGACAGTGACTATAGGGGTCCCCTCCCCAACTTCCTGAAGCATTACTCATTCTTGGGTGGGCTATTTTCCTCCCTGACTATTAAGCCTGATATCACAAACAAGCACAATTTATAATTAATTTAAAGGTTAAAATCTTTAAACCAAGCAACAGGCAGTATTCACAGTATGTGAAGATGCTCAGGATTAAAATGATTTGTGTTACAGTTCCCCTACTCAATTAGCCCTGTTAGGTTGTAGTTACCACCTAATAAAAGTTGAAAGCAAGGGCTTTCCTAACACTGCCTTCACTTTCAGCCCAGCAGGAAAACGCGTCTTTCAACTGGGAAGCTACTGAGTTACAGAGGTTGCTTTGGGTAATGTTATTCTAATACATTCTAACTCAGAGATGTTAGCTATCTTATGCTAAAAAAATGTTATAAGAGGATATTTAAGAAGTCTATAAATCAGTATTCATTGTGGCACTAAAGATGCTAGTTTTTAAGGAGGATAATGTATGGCATTTTGCTAGAATTCTATATGACCATTTTACTGCAACAGAGTTGTGGAGATAAAAAGAGTTGTTGCATTCATTGACTCTAACTCTCATTTATGAAGGGAAATGCACTTGCATATCTTTTACCAGAGAAAATGTAATTGTTATTCATGTTGAGAAAGAGGTTTATTAGTAATTTTATCATAAAGATTCAGATAGAAATAAAGGCATTTGGGTTATTACAAGATATTAATTATGAATGTCAGCCAACTACAGTAGTAGGTTTCTTTATGGTATAAGTTGCAAAATTATCTGCTGATTTGGTGGGTGCTTTGGTCTGAGTTCACATTTTCATCACATGTATAAATACCCATACACTGTTCAGATTATGCCTGTATGTTTCTAAATAACTTATTTGAGGGATCCATAGCCAAGATTCCCTAATTATAAGCTGTTCCATAAAGTTACTTGTTATGTTTTTGTTTTCCTTCTAAGTGACAATAGCATTTTAGAGTGACTATTCACATTTATTCATTCAGCAGGCATTTATTGAGTGATTTCTGTTTCTAGGAACTCTGTTTAGATCTGGAAATAAATTTGTAAATAACAGAGACACAGTTTTAGCCCTCTTAGAGCAGGAAAGACAGACAAGGAAATTGCAACATGCTGTATTACATAGTATGATATGGCTGTGCAGAGCACTAGAAAGATTCTAGAAGGGGCATCAGACACAGGTTTGGGGTATTCAGAAAACATTTCAAAGGAGGACGTACGTCTAAGCTGAGACATAAAGGGTAGATAATAATTGGTCAGAGAAAGAGAGAGTAGAAAACTGTTCTAGGTGGGTATTAAAATGTGAAGAAGGGTGTGAAAGGCAGAGAGAGCCAAGTAGCAGCTTAAAAACTGAGGTTCAATATGTTGGGAGCATCGCATTTGAGTACAGGAAGAAATGAGACTGATGGAGATAGGCAGGAGTTGGTCTAATAAGAGAGTACATATCCTGTTAGGGGGTCTGTGTTCCATCCTATGAGTTTGAAAGATTTTAGGCAGGGTAGTGAAATGATCAGATTAGCCGCAATGTGGGAAATGGATTGGAATGTGACAAAACTAGAAGTAGTTAGGAGGCTATTGCAATAACCCAGATGCAAGTGGGAAATTCTGTGGCATAAAAGATGATGGCTTTTATTTTCTGCATGAATTGGAAAGAGAATATCTGAGAATGAGTTGAAAGGAGAGGTGGTGTTCAAAGATTTGAGAATAGTAGGGAACAAATTCTAACTAGGGAAACAGAAGGATTGCTGGGCAGTCGTGAGGGTCCTACTGGTGATGCAGAACATAAATTTATAGTGGTATCTGTATCATTGCATGATTTTCTTCATGATACTCAAAAGCACATATGGAATATGTTGCTAGTGAGCAGCTGAAATGATGGATCAAAAGACAGGATGAAGAGATGAACAATGGAATCTAAACTGAATAAGAAGCTAAAAAGATACAAAATGGGGCTAAATGATAGGATGGAAATAGTGAGGTCCAGGACTCAAGACCTGAGATCAGACAACATGGAAGGATTAAGAGGGGGGCCAGCTAAAGGAATGCATAAGGCATTGATCTATTACAAAGGTTAGCACATCACTGATGACTTAAATACCACTGGAAATACACTAGAGTAAAATTTTAAATTTTAGATTCTTTTCGGGGAGAATCCTAAATGTGTTTTGAACCTCTGAAAGTGAGAATTCTGAAGGGTGAAAGGGATACAATCCATTTCTGCTTATTTCCTGTGTCTCTCCTTTGTCTTTTGATCTCTTCCTGTCCGAGATGCTAATTATGGTTTATGAACTCTACATGACCAGTGCTGGTAAAGGGAAAAAAAGATAAGGGAGCAAAAAAGTCTTACTGGACTATTACTATACTAAGATGACATTAGTACTCTCTGAGCTTGGCAGATAGATAGATAGAATGGATGGATGGATGGATGGATAGATAGATAGATAGATAGATAGATAGATAGATAGATAGATAGGCAGATAGATGGATAGACAGATGGACTGATAGGTGATTGATAGATAGATAGATAGATAGATAGATAGATAGATAGATAGATAGATATTGAGAGAGAGAAAGAGAGAGAGAAAGACATATATCTCTATATATGATACTGATTCCTTCTTCCGAGGGATGCTCTGTGGAATTTTCAAATATACTTCCTCCCCATCACAACACTGAGGATCTCTTACTTCCTACCTCCAGTTCTCTTAACATATCCTTATGTATCTCCTCTTGTTAGCCAATTAAGATTCCTTCCCTCCTCATCCATGAATATCCAGAGGTAGACATTCAACCTCTTACTGCAGAGATCTCATTGCACCTCCAGGAGTCTCCTGGGAAATATCACCTATTGTTCATGTGGCCATATCTAGTTCATGAGCAAATGCACAATCTGGGTTGGGTGTGATAGCCATGGAGGTGTTCTACTCTGATTTCCCTTAAAAGAAACTGCTGTGACGAGCATAGCTGAGCTGCTGCAACTTTGTGTTCATCAAGGAATTTATCGCAGGCCACACTCTCCTGGGCTACTCCTGCATAAAGACTGAGCATGGCTGGGTTACTAGAAAACAACCAGTACTACCTGATGCAAGATTTGTCTAATGGTCAACTTCAGCTCAAGGGATCTCCATCAGCCTCGCTGAGACTTTCTCAGAACTAAGCAGCAGCCTCAGGCTCTTCCTACTGAATTCTACCTTCTCTCTCTCCTTTCACAGGTATTAGACATGGGGGAAGGCTCTTGTTCTCTGTTCCTTTGTCCTTCATAGGTGGTTCTTCCACAAATATCTTGCACATTTGAGCCCATCTTGGCATCTGCTTCTTAGAAGACCTTAATGCCACAGTCACTTCCCAATAGGAATTCTACTTATCCTTTAGAATTCACAGGCCCTACTGAATTCTTTTAGAATTCAATCCATTATGGACCCATTCTCCATACCAAACTCGACAAATAATCTTCTGTCTTAAGAGCACACAGGATTTGTTTTCATTAGTATGGTAAGACATGCAGACATGGAAATGATGAAAGAAGAGTTTGTTATACTCACAGATCGCCAGACACAGGAGGCAAAGTAGGCCATGCAGGGCCACAGGGAAACACTAGGGTCTGTCAGAGGCAGAGGGAACGAAGTGGAGAAGTGTCCAAGAGTTTTATTGTGGTTTCTGCAGGAAAGAGCCATTAAGAAGGGTAAGTAGATTTAGGATTAACTAGTTTAAATGATTTCAGCAGGCTGGTGTGGAGAGGTTGTAGTTGTCTGGCTCAGGCATGATTAGGGCAGGGGAGTAGTGCCCCAGAAGATGAGAGTCTGATAAAGAAGGCACTTGAGGGCATGAGTTCTAGATTGGTGGGTTTGCATATGCAAGGCATAGTCCTAATTGAATTGTTTGCTACCTCTAGGAATTAGCTAGCCCTGGGAAAGGCAGTCTCTCCAGAGTTAGCAAGGCCACAAGATGTCAAAGATAAAAATGCAAAAATTAAAACTACATGATTAACACAACTTTGAAGTCCTTCTCACTTGTCTTTAGACGAGGGGTAAGTACTCTCCCACATCTATTCCATTATGTGCATATGAGTGGGGTGATGGTTGGGGAGAGAAGCTCACTGGCATTTCAACAAATTATCTCTCTAAAAATCCCTTTCAATTTCTTTGGGCCTCTCCAATCTCTTTTATAGACTGAATGTACAGGTAATAAAAATATGTTATTTTTTCCATGAAACTGATTCTTGGACAGCTTCTATGCAAATCACACATATGTGGTCTAGAACTACTCTTTGCTCTTGAGCCATACTTGACAGAATCCTATTTTTATATCCTATTAACACAGCTTTACTCTTGATTTCCCTACATCAGGAATGCTGTTTTCCACTTCTTTGTCTGAAAATCTTGCCTATTTTCAAAGTTTCAACTAAAATATCATTATATTTCTGAAGATTCCTTCAACTGCTCCAGCCAAATGTAATTTCACCTTCCTGCGAGTTCTCACAGATCTTTACTTCACATTTTCATCTCTATATCAGCTTCTCTTAGTACTTATACTGTTTGTATGCTTGATTTTGTTTTGGTTTTGTATTAGGCAGTATCATTGCAACAAGTCATGCTTTGAGAACTCAGAGAATATGTTTGTTGAGAAAATCCGGGAATTATTGCCAACCCATGGTTGTCTCCATATGTCTTGGGAAAAATAGCAAAAGGATTTTTTGAGTTGGTGGTTAGAATCCAAGATACAAAGATTCAGGCTCTGGTAAAAAGATTGCATTGGCTATTTTGGCTGACAGAAAGGTAAGAGCAAGAATGCAGAGGATTTATATCCACACAAAGAAGAGTCAAAGGTATGTGACCCATTTGAGTACAAAGATTCTGAAGCAGAGGTACTGCAACTCCTCAGCATTTACAAAAGCAAAGACTTGATAGTGAAAATTAATTCTCATAAAATTTTTTAAGGTAAAAAAGAATAGTGGAACACTCATAAAGGCAAAATTGCTATTTTAAATTTATCCTAAAAGATATCAAATATTTTGATAAAGATCTAGAAATTCAGATAATATGGTATAGGTGTAGTGATGGGAAAAAAAGTCAATGCAATACAATTAGGAGTTTAGAAAGAGAACTAAGCATATCTGAGACCTTGATACATGATTAGAGAAGATACATAAAATCAGTTGAGATTGAAATGATGTTGAAACACTTGTCTTTTCATATAAAAAATAAAATCAAATTAGATTTTCATTTCAACCAAACTCAAACTCCAAATGTCAATATGAATTGAATGTGAAAAAATCTTTTAAAGTATTAGAATACAATATAAGAATAAATAGCAAAAGCTTGAAATAAGAAAGCATTCTTAACTACAATAATAAAATAGAAGTCTTCAAAATGTAAAATTTCTGTGGAACAAAAGACGCCATAAACAAAATTAAGTTATACCACAGCCTAAGAGAAAATATTTACAGCATATATAGCAAGCAAAACATTAATATTCAAAATATAATAACTTTACAAATCAATTTAGAAAAAGACAAATGGGAAAATGAATGAAAGATACAAAAAGGCAGTTCATAGAAGATGAAGCCCAAAGAGAAGATAAATATTTTAAAAGTCCCACCTACATTTAATCAGAATTCAAATACTAAGAAGATACTCTTTAACCCCATCAGGTCGGCAAAGATATTTATGTCAGAGGTATCAAGCTTTGTCAGGGAAAAGGAAAAATGATAACTCTCAAACGCTGCTGGTAAAAATATAAATTGGCACAACTGTTTTGAAGTACAGTTTGGAAATATCTAGTAAAATTGTATATTTGTATAACCTATGACCTGGCAATTCTACTTTTAAGTATATACCCCAGATAAATTCTTCCTCATACGCAAAAGAAGCTATCTTCAAAGATAGTCATTGAAACATTGTTGGTTATAGCAGAAAAAAAAAACAAAACAAAAAGTAGAAAAAAGAAAATATCCATTAGGCAAAGAAAAGATAAATAAAGTGGCATGGGACATATTATTCAGTAATTAAAAGAGATAAGGTAGATTATACCTATCTATCCATCTATATAAAATGACACAGATCTGCTCATCATAATATTGAGAGAAAAAGCAAATTTCAATATGATGTTTACTGTATGATATAAATTTTATAAATTAAAAATTCTGTATGATGCTGTATATTTTTTATGAATAGATTCACATGCAGTTAAGGTTAAAAATGTGAATTTGATACAAACACATCACTATCACATTCACTGTCAAGTTCATGATAGTGTTAACTTCTGTAAAGAAAGGAAGGACATTGGAAGACAAAGGAGAACTGAGAAAACTTTAATTTTAGCAGTGACATATTCTTTTAAAAATAAATTTCTTAATCAAATGTGAAAAATATTTTAGTGGTGAGCACATAAGTGTTATTGTATCATATGTAATTTTTTATATTTAACTTTTTAAAACAATAACTTTAAAAGCTAGGAAGAAAAAGGGAAAGAGGGAAGAAAATTAAAATAACTTCTAGGGAAAATTACAGAAAAGAGAAGTGGCTTAAGGATTGGAATCTATGCAAGAAAGCTAGATAAATATTTAGGCACAAATATCACTAAAATTTTCTTGATTATTTCTAAGAGTAGTTGGTTATCTGCAGACATATCTAAACTGATTTCCTAAATGCATAGTTTGTGATTCACATATCTGTCACGCACAGCATCTGGCACAATGTTTTACACATAAAAGGTGATATCTAGAAGTATGTTGGCTGAATCAAATAAATCACCTTCTCATCAGGTTTCCCAAAAGGTGAAACGATAATTTCCCCAGTCACTTAGAGGATTAGTTGCCCTTTTTGAAAACAGAAAGACAAACAGGAGAACAGCCTGGAATGGTGGACATTTTCCCAGAATGCTTTGAGGAGTCCCCACCTGCATGACAGCTGCTCACACAATGGATCTTGCAGACAAATAAAGAAAATTAGCAAATGGGGAATGGGCCAAACCCTCTTCAATGAAAAGGGAGCAATAAAGATATCCTGTCTAACTCTTCCTGCCATAGATCAGTAACAAAATCTTATCTATGAATCACCAATCCTGGGTGGGAAATGCCAATCAACATTAATTTGGTGCTCTGAATGTCCTGGCAGGAGGGACAGGAGGCTATCCTGCTAAATCATATTTAAATTAGCCAAGGTGGGCAGCTGCCTCACAGATAATACTGGTGGAGAACAATGCAAGACAGATGATTTACCAATTAAATGAATCAAGCTTCCCAAACACTGATGGCCTGAGGACTAGGGTGCCATGTGTTTCTGCCAGACACAGATCTGTTTCCATAACCAAATTAGGCTTCAAGTATATAACTCATATGTCTAACCCACCCTTCTTTGTCTCCACCCCGTACACACATACAAAGTAGATTGCATGTTAATGAACAAAGCCTTTCTCCATTTCTCCACTTGTCAAAATCTTTCACCTTCGCAACCAACAGTAAATCACACGTTCTGCTTGAACAGGCACTCAGACAAAACCCCTGCCAAATGGCTATCATAGGAAAAAGGCCTTTGTCAGAGCATAGGCATTGTGTTTTTAAAAGGGAAAGATGGCCCACGTGGAAATAGGAAGGCTTGCTCTGGCTATCCTTTTAAAAATGCAACGTGTGGGGTGCAAACTAGAATTCAAAACTGAATTCAAGCACCTGCTTGCAAAGGAGAGCTAAGCCAATGAAAAGTTTAGGGGATTGTGTAATAATAATAACAAATAACATTTAGGTAGAAAAATTTGCAGTGTGCTTTATAGTATCTCTTGTTTAGTCTTCAGAAAAGTGTTTACTATTTTTATTATAATCTTTGTTTTACATATGGAGAATAAGAGAAGTTAAGTAGTTTTCCTAAGCTCACATAATTAAGACTTTTTAATAAAAAATTTGGGCCGGGCGCGGTGGCTCACGCCTGTAATTCCAGCACTTTGGGAGGCCGAGGCGGGCGGATCACGAGGTCAGGAGATCGAGACCATCGTGGCTAACACTGTGAAACCCCGTCTCTACTAAAAAAAAAAAAAAAAAAAAAAAAAATACAGAAAATTAGCCGAGCGTGGCGGCGGGCGCCTGTAGTTCCAACTGCTCAGAAGACTGAGGCAGGAGAATGGCGTGAACCAGGGAGGCGGAGCTTGCAGTGGGCCGAGATCGCGCCACCGCACTACAGCCTGGGCGACAGAGCGGGACTCCGTCTCAAAAAAAAAAAGTTTGATGTTCTCTCTATTATAACATAGTGTCTCTCCAAAATGTTTTCTCATTCTGTGAGTATAAATATAAATAACACGAAACAATGGAGAGGCTATTTGAAACCATTTATAGTTCCTACCACAAAAAAAAAAAAAAAAAAAAAAAAAGAATGAGAAGAAAGGAGAGAGCAAAAAAGAAAACAAAAATTGAAACAAAAAGTACAAACAGAAAAGAATAAAAAAGAAAACAGAGCATTAAAAATGCATTCAGAGGTTAAGAGAGATTTGTTCACCTTGATTTTTGCTCAAAAAGGCAGTCACAGGCCAATTCATTTCTTTTTCTTTTTTTTTTTTTTGTAGAGACATAAAAGGCACACAATGAAATCTTAATAAATGTACTGGATGTTGCAGCATTAACTGATGAGCCAGACAAGGTAAAGACCTCAGACTACCAAATGTTTTGAAGGAGGAATAGCGAATGTGAAACTGTGAACCAAAATAGATTTTTAGAATCCTTGAAAAAATAAAGCTAGAGAAAGTCGTTGAGACAATTTATTGCAAATATTTGAGTTTACAACGGAGCAAATGGAGAAAAGAGAAGTGACTCATCAGTCCAACAAGTGGCAGAATCAGAACCAGACCGCAATCCTTGGGTCTCCTGTCCCTCCTGGCACCAAAGGCACCTATCATAAGTAACTTGAGTTTCACAGGGGAAGGAAAAGAATACAATGCAGGCACTGCTCCAGACACTTTTTAGGGCACTCCAGGACACCTTGTGTAATTCCTATTTTAAGTAGCTGGAAGATTCTGTAGTATGGGAAAAGTCCACTGAAGGCAAAAGTAAACATTACCTATTGTGGTTCTGGAAAAGAAAATCACTTCTCATTTATCTACTAGAGCTGTTTGGCAAACTTGGTAAATATATGATGAACATGGAAAGCCAATGGGCACACTTTTACAAAAATTCTTGACACTTTTGTCAATTTTTGAGATGTTTTAGAGCTTATTAAGCATAGAATGAACAAGGGAAGACAGCTTGTCTGTAAGCCAGTACCTTGCACTTATACCGTATATATACTTGTATAAGACATATAAAGTACCTTATACAAGAAACAAAAGGTAGATTTTAAAAAATGCTTTTCCTGTATGTTACATCAATAACAGAGAAACCTCCAAGATGTTAATTTGGGAATGTATCTAATATTATTTTTAAGAAATTATTTTGAAAATGGCACACAATGAAGGCAGGTGGAGCTAAACCATTCCACGTAGTAATACACCAAGCTGATGTGAGTAAATGACAGGCTGTGAGACTGAGCAGATATCTAGCCCATGAATTTCCATGTGAGCTTGTACAGGAAACGCATTCAAAGAAAGAAAAATAAATACACATGATACCTACATGATGATGGATTCACTATTAGTTACAATGTGTAACAGGGTTGTTGGGGCCTTGCATTCATTCTCTGCAATATTTGCTCCACAGGCTGATATTACAGCCGAAAGACCAGCAATTACTTGGACATGATCAGAAAGGAGGCTGGGAATGTATAGACATGATTATCATTCCGTATACAAAATCATGATGTGGCTGCAGCCGGAATGCTCCATGTAATCTCAGTGCATACTGCAAGAGATACTGTGTGACAGGACTGAAGAAATTCCAGAGAAAAACATGGAAATAAAGAAAAGGAATTAGCTTGGACTAACCTAAAATAACAATTTGTTTACAAACATGAAGGTGACAGGGATTTAGCAAAAAACATGCAACGTGAAAGGGACAAGTAGGTCTCCTCTCGCATACTAATTTTTAAACTTGAATGAGAGCATTTCAAGAAATAAAAGCATTAGCTCTGTCTCTGCTACTAACTAGCTAATTGACCTTGAGTAGTTTCTTTAAGCTCTCTGGACTTCACTTTCTTCATCTCTCAGCTAAAGGGATCCGAATAAATTAAGTCAAATTGAATGCATCAAGGTTTTATTGAGCAGCTTCTATGAAAATACTGAGAGCTAGCAAACTATATGACACTTGGCCTGTGCCATTAAAAAGCTTACACCCTTGTCATAGGAATAGGATACATTCTAATTGCTGCATTAATACAGGTTAGGATGTATTAAACATCACCCAGAGGTACTACACGCTGACTTGAAAACCTGGGGGAGAAGGTTTGCCTAATAAAGTGATTTCTAAACTCCAGAGCCATGAAGTCAACAGACAAGTCTTTGTTTTTATTTGCAATACCAAACTCAGTGACTGCTTCTTAGAAGGAACTTGATAAATAACTGTTGATCATAGAATGTAGCATCTAAAATAAAATTTGAAAGATGAGTAAGATTGTTTTTCTGTCAAAGATGAATTTGAGAAAATCACTTATGTTTGAGGGATTTACATAGAAAAATATTTAGATGCAAGGACGTGTAAAGTATTTCTAGAAGGAAGAATGACATGATTTGCCTGTAGTATAAGGTATTGTGACAGAATTAGAGGCTGGTGCTGAAAGAAAATAGTCTGGGAACACATAAAAGAAGTACTTGAATTCCAAGGGCATACATTTATATCTGAATCCATTTAACGATTCTAACCGAAAGATCAAATTGATTAATATCTAGTTTTTTAAAGATTTTTCTGAAGATGGTTTAGAAAGACTGTGACTAAGAGGCTATTTAAATAGCAAAGTTAGTACCTAGTAATCCCAAAGTTAGTGTTGTGGAATTTATTTATTTAATTTATTCATTCATTAATTCACCAGGGATTGAATGAAAGCCTTCTATGTATTAGTCCCTACGCTAAGGGTTGAGGATTCAGATATGAATGAGGAGTGGTTCTTGACCTTAAGGATCTCAGAATGCACAGATTTGTAGTGAACAAGTTTTATTGTTACCTATGTAACGTCTATTCTCCTTTTCATTCTCAACAGTGCCCTGGTTTTGCTTTGGGAGCCACCTTTCCCTTTCAGATGCTGTCTCAGTGGGATGGTCAACCAATGTATCCTACATTTTGAGAACCAGCAGAAGGAAGTAATGATAATGGAAAACAAATAAGGAGAAGTGAATTGGAGGGAGAAGCAGACTTTAGTATCTTCCTGAAATCAGGAAGAAAGTTTCAAGAATGAAGTAATCCATAGGGTCAAATACTGCAATAAGTTTGAGTAGGATGAAGACTGTAAAGATGATATCAGTTTGGTAGTTAGGACATTGGTGACCTCCACAGGTGACCTTCAGAAGAATCACCTGGGGAACTTGTTGATTGAATTTGTGAATCTCCACCTTTAGGGATTCTGATTTAGAAGGAGTAGGAGGAAGGTCTTAGGATCTCCATTTATAACAACCATTACTGATTATTTTGATGCAGGTAGTATACAGACCACATTTTAAAGAAACACTAGGTAAGTATGATTTTCATTCAAAAGACAAAAAACATAAAGTTACCTAATTCAGGGACCATTTCAAAGACCAAATCAAATCAATAGCCTGGCTGATCTGATCGACTGTGCAGAAACTAACCATTACCATGGCAAAGAGGGGAGGAACAGTCAATAAAAAGCAACTGATTTATTGTTCATATATAAGATGAATATAGACATGGATTTTGTTTCAAATGATTTGGATGAAAAATAAAAGCTATCTAAGCTCAAAGAAAATGTATGTTTTCATTTTTTTAAATAACTCGATTTCTGTTACTGTTTTAATAAAATGGGCATAAAACATAGAGCATATATTATATCTCAGGTCTTTCTTCTGCCACATCCTTGATCGTACTGCTCCTCCATTAAGAAGAGTTGGAGAAAGAAAGATTGACTAATTCCTTATTTTCATTGTTGCCACACTCCCCTGCATGTCTTGATTGCTGTTGGGACTGGAACTAAGAAAATGACACCAGGACAAATGTTGTTGGGGCATTTCCAACCCATTAGAATTAGTAAATATTTGAAATCTTTCTTGACAGCTGGTTCTCGGGAGATAGGATCTCCTTTCCAGATTTATCTTAAAAAGTAATTTTTTTAACTCATACCGAGACCTCATGCTTTCAGTGTTTCATCATTAAGGTTGACTTATTGAGGAGGAATTTTTCAGGAGTTCAGGTTATCTGGGAACACCTCATTAGACAGAACAAAATCCTTGTAAACTCAAGTACTAGAAAACCTTGGTTCTAGACCCCGCTCTGTCCTGAATATAATATGTAATCTGGTAAAGAGTTTTAGCACTTCTGGTATCATAGGTGATTCTAGACTAGAGAATGTTAGTGCTAGATAGAACCTAAGAGATTAGATTATTCGGCCCACTCCTTTTGTTTTAAAGTTGAGAAAACGAAGGGGCTGACTGGGGAATCCCTAAGGTCAGTTGGCGGATAGTGGCTCTTGCCAAAGCTGAAACCTAAGCACTCTGGCTTCCCAATTTTATCTTTTTTCCACTGCACCTTATAGTTTTAGGATATGCACCAGGAAGGCACAGAAATTTCCATTTTAGAAATGAGGAAACATTTTAGAAATGAGGAAATTCACTCAAGGCAATTATCAATTTTCCCAGCATCACATATTGAAATGGGAAAAGTTCCCTTGTCCCCCTCACAGGGTGTGTGATGGGTGGAGTGGCTAGCTTCTTCAGTGCCCCACTGCTCGAACCTCTAGGGGGAGCATGCAGATGGGCAGGTGGTGGGGCTCCAACCACACAGCAGGGTCTAGGAGTGAATGTTTACAGCAGAAGCCCGGTGGGCATGTGTTACAGTATGCACTTTTAGTTTTGCTGTCTATAGGCGGCTTGTGTTCATCAGCTCAGTTAGATCCTCTGCCTTATCACAAGGACAGAAGCCTCCCTGCCTCTCAGGTTCTTGCCTTTGGTTTACCAGAAAAACTGGATCACACATGGGTTTGGAGAATGGGTGCAAGTTTTTATTGAACGGTGGACGTTCTCTCAGCAGATGGGTGGGGAGCCAGAAGGGAGATGTAGTGGGAAGATGGCTTTCCTCTGGAGTCAGGCAGCTCAGAGGTCAGACCGTCCTCTGCCTGCCCTTGCCAGATTCCCCGCAGCATCCACGTCATTCTGCCAGTCGATGGCCTGCTGGTGTCTGCTGGTGTCTGTCGGTGTGCTCCTCCACTCCTCTACATGTCCAGCCACTCTTCTCTCAGTGTGTTCCTCTCAAAGTCCAGCGGCTTGTGTCTCTGCCTACTAGGGTCTCAGGGGTTTTTATAGGCACAGGATGGGAGTGTGGTGGGCCAGGGTGGTCTTGGAAAATGCAACATTTAGGCACAAAAAACAGAAACGCCTGTTCTCACCTAGGTCCGTGGACACAGGCCTGGGGTTGGAGCCCTAGCCAGGGACCAGCCCTTCTCTACCCAGCACTTCCCAGCCCCCCTCCCACATCAATATCTCATACGAATAGCAATGCAAAATTACATACTAATATTCTGCCAATAGAGCATTGCCAAACACTTGAGGTATTTTCTTCAATATTCCCAGTCCGTTGTTCATTTATTTACTACCCAGCAGATAGAAAAGAAATCTACCATCTTCTGTGGATGGTACATTTAATGGTCTTAACATTTTTGAATAAAACCAGGACTGAAACCAGTATCTTCTAACATCCAGCCTAGTTTTTTATCCACAGTAACACACATTATGTTCCCTGAAATGATTTAACCAAGGAGAAGCTTTGGATTGTGACACAGAAGTCACACCATGGAGTCTAGCCATTGTATCTGCCCTTTCTTATCACTCCTGCAAAGAAAGCCTTTGGAAATGATCAGCGAAATAATTTGTTTTTAATTCAAAGAAGCATTTCTTGTCTATATTGAGGTCTCTGGGTTGTGTTTTATTTCTTCTAGAAGAAAAGTATCCAAGAAGGGCTGTTCCTCCATATTTGGCTAAAATTTCCTTCTTAGGGCCATGTCTCTGTGGATGCATTAATAGAAAGAGCACTAGTGGACTTGTATGGGATTTGCAAATGCATCCAGAACACTGGATAACTTTATACAAGAAAACAGGATGGAGCCTGGTAACAAGACAAGGAAAAGAAGAGACGGGCAGGTCCCAGGATTCAGAAGCCTTCACAGTTAAGAGTCCTCTGTATAAAGTATTTGTTTGCTCCACGGCTTAAGCTTTGGTGAAGTAATATAAATAAAGGACTAAATAATTGAACAGAGCTAGTCCTGAGGGAAATTAGTAGAAAACATGAAATAATCTGTCACCATAGTCAGTAAAATTTGAGTGACACTTTGAACGTCTTCTGAATCACCTACAGTAGTAGTTCTCAAACCTCTTGGTCTCAAGGCCCCTTTGTTAGCTCCAAACAAAAAATGAATGAGAAAATTACATTGTTTTTGGCAAATCTTTTTTACTTATGGCTTAACAAGAAACAGCTATGTTATCAAATATTCTTCTGCAATCGATCTATTGTGATACACTGTTCTGGTTGAAGTATATGAAGTAAATCCAGGCTTATCCAGATATGTAGTTGGAAAGGAGAATATTTTAATAGCTTTTTAAATATAATTGTGAATATTATTCTTTGACATTACACCAACACTGAACAAATAGCTTCTCTTTTCTGTGTTTGTTTGTTTGTGTGGTTTTTGTTTGTTTGTTTGTTTGTTTGTTTAGATGGAATCTCACTCTGTCACCCAGGTACAGTGGCATGATCAGGGCTCACTGTAGCCTTAATCTCCTGGGCTCAAGTGATCCTCCTACCTCAGCCTCCCCAGTAGCTGGGACTACAGGTGCATGCCACCATGCCCGGCTAATTTTTAAATTTTTCTTTTGTAGAGACAAGGCCTCACTATATTGACCAGGCTGATTTCAAACTCCTTACCTCAAGCAATCCTCTTGCCTTAGCCTCCCAAAATGTGGGGCTTACAGACATGAGCCACTGTACCGGGCCAAAACTGAACAAATAATTTCTTGAAGATTTATTGCAATGTGGAATCTGAAACTGTATTAATTTTTACACTTTGTTGCATCAGAATTCTTTGGTTTATTTTGTACATCAAATGAATCTTTTACTCACATGACTCACGTATGATTTGTATCACCGTGTATTGGTGATATGGAAAGTATTGGTTCCTTGAATTGTTTAGATCTTCCAAATGTTGACATAGTTCATTGTCCAATATCAAAAACATCATTAATGTCATTACCAATCTCATCCAAAAAATGTCCTTAACTATTGGGAAACTGTCAAGTTTATGGCATCAGATACAGTTTTCCAGTTTTCTAATTTTTGCTTGAAAGTATAAATATTGACCAGGTACGGTGACTCAAGTCTGTAATTCCAGCACTTTGGGAGGCTGAGGCAGGTGGATCACCTGAGGTCAGGAATTCGAGACCAGCCTGGTCAACACGGAGAAACCCCTTCTCTACTAAAAATACAAAAATTAGCTAGGTGTAGTGGTGGGTGCCTGTAGTCCCATCTACTCAGGAGGCTGAGGCAGGAGAATCTCATGAACCCAGGAGACGGAGGTTGCAGTGAGCCAAGATCATGCCATTGCACTCTAGCCTGGGCGACAAGAGAGAAACTCTGTTCCCCCGGCCAACCCCCCCCCCAAAAAAAAAGAGAAATCACAAATATTAGCATTGGTCGGGGAGAAATACTGTTAATTGTTTTCTTTGAAGTAACAGGCTTAATTCATTCTCAAAGAAATGTCTGCCAAATATCCAAGTCTCAATAATCATTGCTTGTTGGTCAGTAGGTCATTCTAGTATAAATAATGACACATGAAAAGAGCAAGTAACTCAGCTCACAATGTACACAGTTGCACGATTGCTTGGCCTGAGGCAACCATCATACTTTGCTATGCATTTATGTGTTTCATATGTACTTTCCATTTTGTCAAACTATTAAAAATATGTTAACTCTAGGCTCAAGATTTAGTAAAATTAGAAATTTTGCTTCTTCATCAAGAACATTTTAATATTAAACAATTTTCCACTTTCTACGTTTCCTCCAACCTGCTTTCACTCCCTCCTTCTCTTCTTCTTTTACACCTTTCTCCCTCCCTTCTTTCTTCCCATCTTCTGTGAGTGGGAAGTGAGAAAGAATACAACGACTGCCAGTGCAGCTTAGAGGCATTGCCTTGATGTAAGGCAGCAACAGTTGACCCACGATTTCTCTGTAACATCATTGCAAACATCAAGATGGTGAAATATAGTGCTTTTTATCATTATGAAAATAGTTTTGACAATAAAACGGGGAAAGATCATCATTTCAACAAATTGTGCTGGAACTGACAACGACATGTAAAAGAATGAATCTAGACACAAACCTTACACCCTTCACAAAAATTTTCTCAATACGAATAACAGACCTAAGTGTACAATGCAAGACTACAAAACTCCGAGAAGGTGACGTAGAAAACAAAACTAGATGGCCTTTTTAGATATGACAACAAGGCATGATCCATGAACATGAGAATTAATAAGCTGACTAAAATTTTAAAAATTTTGCTCTGTGAAAGACTGTCAAGAGAATACAAAGGATACACCACAGACTGAGCAAAAATATTTGCAAAATACATACCTGATAAAAGACTGTTACTCAAAGTATACAAAGAACTATTAAAATCCAACAATAAGAAAACGAAAAACTCTATTAAAAACTAGACCAGGCCAGGCGCTGTGGCTCACACCTGTAATTCCAGTACTTTGGGAGGCCGATTACAGGTGGGCAGATCACCTGAGATTAGGAGTTTGAGACCAAACTGGCCAACATGGCGAAACCCCATCTCTACTAAAAATGCAAAACATTATCTGGGTGTGATGGCAGGCGCCTATAATGTCAGCTACTCTGGAGACTGGGGTAGGAGAACCGCTTGAACCCGGGAGGTGGAGGTTGCAGTGAGCCGAGATTGTGCCACTGCACTCTAGCCTGGGAGACAGAGCGAGACTCCATCTTAAAAAAAAAAAAAAAAGAAAAGAAAAAAAGAAAACTAGGCCGAAGACCTTAACAAGTACCTCACCAAAGAAGATATACAGCTGGCAAATAAGCATATAACAAACACTTTGTATCGTATATCACTAGAGAAATGAAAATTAAAATCACAATGAGATAACATTACATATCTCTCAGAATGGCCAAAATCTAGAACGCTGACAATATCAAATGCTGGTGAGGATGCAGAGCAACAGGAGCTCTCACTCATTGCTGGTGAGAATGCAAAATAGTGCTGCCACTTTGAAAGACAGTCCGGCAGTTTTTCACAAAACTAAACGTACTCTAATCATATAATCCAGCAGTCACACTTCTTGGTATTTACCCAAAGGAGTTGAAAATTTATGTCCATACAAAAATCTACATGCAGATGTTTATAGCAGCTTTATTCATGATTGTCAAAACTTGGAAGCAACCGAGATGTTCTTAATCAGGTAAATGGATAAATAAACTGTAGTACATCTGGACAATGGTTATTCAGAGCTAAAAGGATATGAACTATCCAGAAAACAGAAGACACTGAGGAAATTTAAATGCATATAACTAAGTATAATAAGCCAATCTGAGAAAACTACATATTGTACAATTCCAACTACACAACACCCTGGAAAAGGCAAAACTATGAAGACAGTAAAAAGGTCCAGAGTTGCCAGAAGGTAGTGAGAAGGCAGAGATGAACAGGTGGAGCATGGAGAATGATTAGAGCAGGGAAACCATTCTGTATACTATCATAATGGCAGATACATATCATTATACATTTGTCTAAACCCACAGAATGTACAACACCAAGAGTGAACCCTCATGTAAACTGTGGACTCTGGGTGATGTGTCAATGAAGGTTCATCAGTTGTAACTAATGAACCATTCTAGTTGGGAATATTAATAAAGATGGAGGTTATGCATGTGTGGGGGCAGGGCGTATATGTAATATCTTGGTAACTTCCTCACAATCTTGTTGTGAAAGGAAAATGGCTCTTTAAAAAAAGTCTTAAAAAACAATTTTGACTTCATAAAGCCTCTAAAAGTGTCTCAGAGACTCCAGAGAGTTCCATAGACCACACTTTAAGAACTGCTAACCTATACTATCTATTTTTAATATATTCCCTTGGCAAATGTGTCAGAACCATGTGTTATTTTTTTTAACTGACAAAAAAATTTTAAAATATTTATGGTATATATTTTGACATATGTATACATTGTGGACTAGCTAAATCAAGCTAATTAACATACGCATTACCTCACATGCATCACTTTTTGTGTTGAGAACACTTGAGATCTACTCTCTTAGCTATTTTCAAGTATCCAATATTTTGTTATTAACTATCGTCACCTAATGTACAACAGATCTCTTGAGCTTATTTCTCTTAATTGAAGTTTAATATCCTTTGGCTAATATCTCCCTAATCATCTCTACCCCCAGCCTCTGGTAACCACCCTTCTACTCTCTACTTCTATGAGTTTGACTTTTAGGAGTACACATATAAGAGTGATCACATAGTATTTATCTTTCCGTGCCTGGCTTACTTCACGTAACACGGTGTCCTCCAAATTCATCATACTGTCAGTTATGACAAAATTTACTTCTTTTTTAAGTGTGAATAGTATTTCATTGTGTATATATACCACACTTTCTGTATTCATTCCAATGGACACAGCTTAATTCCATATCTCAGCTATTGTGAATAGCGCTACAATGAACATGGGTGTGCAGCTATCTTTTTAACATATTAATTTCATTTCCTTTGGATATGTACCAAGTAGTGGGATTGCTGGATCATATGGTAATTCTATTTTTATTTTTTTTTAGGAAACTTCTATTCTGTTTTCCATATTAGCTATTACTCATTTACATTCCCACCAATGGTGTGCAAAGGATCTTTTCCTCCTCATCCTCACCAACACTTGTTATCTTTCCTCTTTTTGATAACAGTCATTCTATCAGATGTGAGGTGATATTCCATTATGGTTTTGATTTGCATTTCCCTGATGATTAGTGATGCTGATAATCTTTTAATACACCTGTTGGCCATTTGTATGTCTTCTTTCGAAAAATGTCTATTCAGGTTATTTGCCCATTTTAATTTAATTGTGTGTTCTTGGCATTTCTGCTATACCCTATTGATCATAAATGCATGGATTTATTTCTAGGCTCTCTGTTCTTTTCCATTGGTCTGTGTGTCTGTTTCTGTGTCAGTATCATGCTACTTTGATTACTATAGCTTTGTAGTATATTTTTAATCAGGTAGTGGATGTCTCCAGTTTTGCTCTTTTTGTTCAAAATTCCTTTGGATATTCAGGGTCTTTTGTGCGTCGATACAAATCTTAAGATTTTTTTTTCTATTTCTGTGACAATGTCTTTGGAATTTTTACAGGAATTGCACTGAACCCACAGATCGTTTCAGGTAGTACAGACATTTTAACAATATGAATTCTTCCAATCCATGAACATGGATATTTTTTCCTTTACTTGGGTCTTCTTCCAGTTCTTTCATCAATGTTTTATAGTTTTCAATGTACAGATCTTTCACCTCTTTGGTTAAATTTATTCCTAAGTCTTTTATTTTATTGCAGCTATTGTAAATGGAATTGCTTTCTTAATTTCTTTTTCATTGTTAGTTTATAGAAACATTACTGAGCACCTGAGCAAACCCTACTTACCTTAAACAATTTAATTCCTGTCTTCAGACAGCCTGTTTCATCCTTAGCTTCCGTTCTCAACTCCATTTTCCTAAGCCCTCAGCACACAGTCCATATGCACAAACAAATTTCTCTTTTTTTTTTTCTTTCCACATCATATAATCTGCAAAGGAGATGGGCATGCATGGATTTAAAAAAAAAAAAAAGGATGCTTTGTTCAGCTTTGAAGGCACTAACTACAACTTGGGTAACATATATGGAATAATTAAAGCTGCTATGATCTTTTACGCTCCAAAAGCCTTAAAAATTCCTGTCATCATGGTCAACAGCTTTACAGTTCTAACAAGCAATTTTCGCAAAGCACTATTAAAGGCTGTAAACTTTATTTTCTTCTAATTCTCCTTAAAAAATTTCTTAAGTTGCTCTGAGTTGAGAAGGGATGGGGACAATGTATCTTTAAATAATAAAGAAACAATTTTAATATTCTCATAAACATCATCCCCTCTGCTGGCTGCTACAAACTTTAACAGCCCAGCAGCCAGAGAAGCAAGTAGGGCAAACAATACAAGAAGAGTCATTATTGTAACTAAATTAGACCGTTTGTTTTCTTTCCCTCAAATCAAATTGTGTAGGAGCTGCTTTATTGCAAAACAGACATTAAAATTCCAGCAAGACCTCAGAGAGAAAGTAATTTCTATTTTATCAGTGCTGTAAAGCTGTCTTTATGTTCTGAAGCAGGAAATATTGCAAGGATATTTATAGCTTCGGCTCCAAAGCCAGTTTGAATAGAAATGTTACCGCGGTCGCTGGAGCTGTCATACTGCTCGGTGGAGCAGGGAATTTTAGTGAATTTGTGAATTACTGTTTCAGTCTTGACAAGTCTCTCAGTGAAGCTGGTGTGTGTGTCTGGAGCCGTTTGGTGTTTTGGGAGATAATGATTAAAGACTTGGATTTGCTTTAAGAAGAGATTTAAATGATATTCTACAGCTAATCAGTTTTGCTCGTCAAGTCCTCCTGGAACAAAGGCAAGGTTTCCAAACTTTGCCATCCTTAGTGATTGGTGACCCGGCAGGAAGCATCCTCCAGCCCTCTTCACCTTCCTTCTCCCTTGCAGCCCTCCCCTTTCTGTCCTTGACCTTCCCATCCTGGTGTCCCTACTCCTCTTCTGTCTGAACTGCTTACCAATATGTGACAGTTATTTACAATCCTGCTCCTCCTCTGGGGTCTGAGGAAATGATTCGTTTTTGTATCTTGCATTTATTTTAACCTTCTTGTGAAACGCTCCAGAATTCCACAAACATTATCCCCACTATCAAAGTGGAAAGAGCTTTCTTTGTTTCACATGGGGAAGAACTGAAGTCTAGACATGGGAAGACTGAGGTCACACAGAGTTTCAGGAGAACAGATGGGATGTGCATCTTCTCTCATTTTAGTTCAATTTTTAGTTCCCCATTGCCACTTCCGTATCACACCCACAAAAACAGAAGTTTCCTGACCGAGGTGTAAATAGACAACCGTTTGAGCTAATTTGTCTGAAAGTGGGGCAATGAATAAAGACTTTTCATAGCTCCAGGGCCACCCCAGGCTGGGAGGGAAGACAGAGTTGTGCTGTGCCTGGGCATATTATTGCTCTGAAAGCCAGTGGTAATGGGGGTGGGGAATGGCTCCTCACAACTCTACCAGTCTTGGGATGAAAGAGACCATGGAAGTGTGCAGTGGTCTTTTTAATATAGCTGCTCAAAACTAATCAAAAGGGCCTTGCTTTCTGTTTGTGGGTCAAGGGTTTGATTTACGGCACACTGCTCATTGCCTGACCACTCAGGTCAACAGCAGAGTTTAATTCCCAGTTAGGCAATCTGTAGTGAGGTTTTCCCTAGAATCACATCCCAGAGAATCCTTTTGCTTTATGGGACAAAGAACTTACCCTCTGCTCAGAACCCGCTGTTTCAGTGAGAGATGTAGATGCTTTTTAAATCTTCCTAAGCTTAGATAGAAATAACAGGCCTTGCCTTAGGGAATGTCCAGCTGTGGAGACTTGGCCATTCTTATCCAATTTTGCAGTGCACCCGCATCCTTAACTTGCCATTGAACCAGAAAACATGAGGGCTAAAAATGACACTAGAGGCCCTCTAAGACAATCCACCATTTAAAGGCAGATTAGAACTCAGGTCTTTTGTGCTCAGGGCCAGTTATCTTTCCTCTGCACATGTGCTAGCCAAAGCAGTAGCCAGCAGCCACACGTGACTGTTGAACCCCTGAATATGGCTAATCCGTTTGGTCTAATCCACGTTGGCTAATCCAAATGGAGATGTGCTATAAGTGAATAGACTATGACAGATTTCAAAGACCTACTAGAAAAACAAGAATGTAAAGTAGCTCAAAAATACTTTTCTGTGTTGATTACATATTGAAGTTATAATAAATACTGAGTAAAATACATATATTAGCATTAATTTCACCTGTTTCTTTTAATGTGACTACTAGAAAATTTTAAAGTATATATGTAGCTTGCATTATCTTTCTATTGGACTACACTGTCCTGCACATCTTCCCATCTTGACTATGGGCTCAGAAAGAAAGCAATGAGTGCCCAGACTCTCAAACCCTCCTGTAAGGATCCAACTTATTTCTGATTGGGCTACTCTGCTCCATTCCTATTGGCTGTCTGACCTCTTTGTCCTTAAAAAAAAAAAAAAAAACCCAAGGAAAAGTGTCCTGTTCTGCATCCCATGGCTGTGCAAAGTGGTCATCTCTCTGCGAAAGTTGAGAGGATAGTGAGTGGTTTGAAATTCAAATTTCCAATGAAAATATCCCAAATTAGAGAGAATTTAGACATAGAATTATTAATTTCCTCATATCCCTGTCTAGATTTTCCTAATTTTTCCATTTCTGATTTTTAGGATGACCTCGAAAAAGGATATATTCAAACCTAGGTTATATGGATACTCAGCTTAGGGAACACAGCTCTTCCATCGACTGAAGTCTACTACTGTGGTTTGGCTCTGTGTCCCCATCCAAATCTCATGTCGAATTGTAATCCCCACATGTTAGGGGAGGGACCTGGTGGGAGGTGATTGGAATGTGGGGGCGGATTTCCCCCATGATGTTCTCATGAGAGTGAGTTCTCATGAGATCTGATGGTTTAGAAGGGTGGCACTTCCCCCCTTGTACCCTCTCTCCTGCTTCACCATGGTAAGACGTGTTTGCTTCCCCTTCACCTTCTGCTATAATTGTAAGTTTCCTGAGGCCTCCCAGCCCTGCTTCTGAACAGCCTGTGGAACTGAGTCAATTAAACCTGTTTTCTTCATAAATTACCCAGTCTCAGATAGTTATTTATAGCAGTTTGAGAATGAACTAATATCCCTGCTTTCTATTTTCTTTTATTTCCCTTCAGATAGCATCGTTGTAATGATAAAGTTGCTGCCCATAGAGAACCTGTATTTCCTTTTTTTAAGTTAAATGCTTCGGTTACTGGAGTGCTGCTAGGTAGATATAATCTTTTGCCTTTCAAAATTAGCTATCTGGGCCTTATTTATTGATATCAGACATTGGAGATGATACCTATGTCCTAAGCAATATCTCTGGCTTCATGAAATTAGAAATGCTTTGATTCAAAAGGATTCTAAATTGATAAATGACTGTTTCCTGTCACGGACTGTGGAAGTGATTCCCAAACTTATCTGCACATTAAAATCACCTGGTGATCTCTTAAATCTTCCAAAGGTCAGACTATACCCCAGGCCAATCACATCATCATCTCTCAGGTGTCAGCAGTTGTTGAAGCTTCTCAGGTGATTCCAATGTGCAGTCAAGTTTGGCAATCACTGGCTTGTCAGAAAGCTAGATGAGAACCCAAACACCAAACACCTGCCAGAGCACAAGCCTATTTAAATTATACTATGTTATCTTCCGGGAGGGTCACTGTTTCTTCTTCCTTAATAAACCTTTACCACTTTTTTGTTGTTTTCCCTGTTATAACAAAGTAAAGGGTCTGAACTGGGATGAAAATAGAGCAGATAATGTATATGAATAAGAACAAGAGTTCTACCCACTGCTTGCTAAGAGATGGCGCTTGTGTTGCTGGGAAGGATTAAATTAGAAAAAATTTAAAATATAATATAATTTTTAAAAGTCAGTATTTATATAAATAAGTTTCCAATTTTATTCCTTTGAGTTAGGCTTCAATATCACATTGCTTACATCCATGGTACCTATGCATATCACGAGTTTAGTAAAATTTCTTAAGATTGTGTTGGCCACACTTTACTTCGTCCCCACTAAAATGCTCTAAAACCACATAGATCCCAGAGGAGGTAATACTGCTGAATTCAGAAATAAAAGCTGAGAAAAGACGCTTCCTATATATTTCCTCTTTAAAGGACTTCCGTGTTCAGCGTTTCAAGGACTGATTGTACAACCAGACTAAGATGATCACAGTAGGGTGTGTGTCAGAACCACTTGTCAAGGTGAACATACCTGCTCAGGTCATGGTGGAGTTCTTGATTCCAGTTTATTTTAGCTGCTATAGATATCGTCTGAATTCTAGTCTGACTTCAAATGCAAAACAGAACCGGGATGACAATGAACAATTATCTGCAATATATACTTTAGGGGGAAGCATTAGGCCTATCAGCATGCTCTACAACAGCGCCTATGGATGCACCTGTGTCTTTTCAAAACATAGACCCCAGTTAGTTAAAGACATATGGGAAGTGACTAGTCCAGAAGCTGCAACCCTTAATTTCTGATGAAACACTAAGCTACACATCTCTGCTTTTCTGTCTATATCTGTTCTTATTTCACAATTTAAAATATTTTAAGGAGCATGCCTTAAATGCCAATTATGTATATATAATTATAAAAAATATATATTATATATTTTGATCTTCATAATTACTCTATGAAGTAGGGTACTGCTTCATACTGTGAAGTACATACTACATACTGTTAAGTATGTTTTATTCTGCTTACACTACAAGTAAGCATTGAAGAGAAGAAGGGTCAAATAAATCAACAAAGATTTTGTGGCTAGCAAATAGTGTGACCACAATGTAAAGCCAAGTCTCTCTGATTCTAGGGTCCATGTTCTTTTTGGTAGGCTGTAATGTCTTCCAAAACTGGAGAGTGACATAATGAGGAAGGATTGTGTGGTATAGGTGAGATACAATAACATGGCAGTAAGGGATGCTTCTCTGAAAATACAGTCGAATTATTCTTTTCCTTTTCATTTTCGATTTTTATTTTGCAATTGTGTGCCATCACAAAGCTAATGGAATCAGGACTTATGTTCTGTATTTACACAGCTGATTACAAGTACTTTCATGGTTCATGATCTATCAAGTTTCTGAGAGTTAATGCATTTTCTCCTGGGGCATAGGAACACCACACTGGGATACTGGGGGAAATTATCTGATGAATGAATATGTCGGGCTGTGAACTAGTGCACACACTCCACAGACTCTCACTGAACCTGCTTAGGTTGCCTATATATCAGGAGTTATACTGAGCTCTGTGCCTCTTTCAATCTGTGCTGAATTATTATGGCTCAGTCCTTTCCATTCATTCATTATTTAAACATTTTTTTGGTTTCTCCTATGTGCCAGGCATTTCTTCTATGTGCCATTCTCTTTGCTGGGGATGCAATAACAAGCAACATAGCAAAAATCCCTGCCTTCTTGGTTCTCACATTCTAGCAGAAAGACAGGAGACAATTAAAAAGACAGCTAAGTTAAATACAGACTATGCTGAACAGTGATAAATGCTGTAGAAAAAAATAGAGAAAAGGGTTAGTTGTATGTGTGGGGATGGTGGGCAATTTAGACAGTGTGGCTAGAAAGGACCTAAAGAGGTGAAGGATCAAGCACTGCAGATGTCTGGGGAAGTGTGTTTTGTGCAGAGGGAATAGCAAGGGCCAAGGACTTGAGGTGGAAGCTTGTGCTTAATAAGGCCAGATCTGTCGGAACTTGTATATGATTAGAAGGATGTTGCCTTCTACTCTGAATGAAATGATTGTAAGCTGAAGAATGACATGATTTGACTTACCTTTTACATGGTTACTGTGGCTACTATATGCACAATAGGCTGAAGGTGAGCAAATTCACATCAGGAAAGACTCTTACAGTAATCCAGGTAAGGGCTGACAGTGAACTGGGCCAAAAGGACAGCAATTGGAGTGGTAAGATGTGGTCAGATTCCAAATGTTTCTGAAGATCTAGCCAACAGGATTTGCCAATAGATTGGGAGTGGACTATGAGAGAGAGAGCATTAAAGATGAATCTGTGGTTTTGGACTTGAGCAATTGGAAGGTTGGAGTTGCTATAAACTAAGACGGAGAATACAGTAAGTGCAGCCAAGTTCTGGGGACTATCAGGAGTACAGCATTGAAGAAGTGGAGTTTGGGAAGCTTTCTGGACATTGAATTAGAGCTGTGAAGAGCTAAGGAGAGTGCTCTGGGCTGGAGATCTACATTTTGGGGTCATTATGATGGCAATGAAAGCCATTAGACTAGATAATCACACTAAGGAAATGTGTGTAGACAGAAAAGAGAAGTGTAAAGACTGAACTAGGAACACTCTAATATTCAGAAGTCAGCAGATAAGAAGGAACTGAGAGAAGTAACTGAGAAAGAGGTGCCAACAATTTGAAAAGAAAACAAGAAGAGGGGGTGCTGTCCTCGGAATGACAGGAGGGTGCTGGAAGTCAAGTGATGCTGGATGTTGTTGACAGGCAAGTAAGAAGCCTGCTGAATATGGACTATGCTCATTATGTTAAGAGCACTGGAGTGAGTCAAGGGACCTGGATACAAACACTGACTTCACCACAGATTTGCATGTGGCCTTGGGAAAGTTAAGGAAACTCACCCTCCTCAGCTGGGAAAAATGACCGTTGCAAAGGTGAAATAAGATAAAGTGAAAACTACCTAGAGAAGTAAGAATGTAGCACAAAGCAGCTACTCAACAAATATCGGCTGACTCTAAACTGAATCCTAAATATTCAGAGCCCAGTTATTTGCTTACTCCTCTGCTTGACCGATTTCCCGTGCCTTCTGACGGGGTCTGTAGAATCAGATTATCGTTATTTGACCAGGGTGACACAGATGGGTTGAACGTCTAAGCACTCCTTCTAGATTAAGCCTTCGGCTCACACTATTCTATTATTCTGTCACAACTGATTGCCCTAGATTCCCAAGTCATTCATTTAACAGTATTTTTTGACTTCCTACTACGCATATGAGACCCCGTGCTAAAAACTGGCGATGGTCCCTTGCACCTCTGACCTTACCAAGCTATCCATGAATCCTCTATGACAAACTTACACTCCCATATCTGCTTTCCAGAGGCTTAAATGGACTCCCCCCAATTACTACATACGAGTCATGAAATATTGGAGAAATTATTTAATTTCTTGACCTTCTTGTCTATAAAATATAAATAAAAATTGCTATGCTGGAAGATAGGTATCATTATCCACGCTGTAAAAATAAATTATACCAAATATGTGAGGTATCTAGGTCTTCATCAGTTATATAGTAGTTACTGCGTGAATATTAATTTCCTCCCTCCATCTGACTCCATGCTGCTGACTCCCAAGACGTGGTGCTAAGCATTTACAATTATCCAAATGAATCTTGGAGGGTGAAAAATGTGCACTACAAATTCTCACACACTCTGTTAGGTTGGGATTTACACTGTTGCATTAGCTGTATACATTGAGAACAAACATGTTCCTCAATTACTAAGTCTCATAGTCATGTGGATAGGCAGCTTACATGCACATGCATAAACCAACACATGCATACATACATACATACATACATGCATATATACATACATGCATAAATACACACAGACACCTGGTCCAGGTTGATATAGTAACAAAAATTTCAGAATAAAAAGCAGCTAATAATTCCAACAGCTTTTCACTGGGATTTGAGTCAAAAGTCCTGAGGAGAAAACAGAAGAGAAAATACTACTCCATCCCTAGGTTAGCCTGGTGTTTTCCTATCTGTTCCTATTTTCTTTCTTCTACTCATGATCTTGATTAAAAGGAAGCTACAACTAAAACCCAGATGTTTATTCAGTCCCTGCCCACTGTGTATACATGTTCTGAGGATGATCTGAAGATCTCTCCAGAATGAAATGATGGTGCTTCTGGGAAGAAACTGAAGGAAATACTTTTACTAAGTTATTTTTGCAGTGATGAAAGGTCGTGTTATTTTCAAGAAAAGAACCCAAGTTTTATTTCAGTGTGTTTATATAAGGACATTCTAAGGAACTAAGAATAGGTAGAAATTTTTAAATAGCAAGATGCTAGTATTTTGAAAAATAAATCCTGATTTTTTTTATTAATGATACTTGTGAATTCCTGGTTAGATTGACCACTCTTCATTGATTTAGTTTAGAAATGAACTTATGTAGACTTAATTATACCATGAGATCAGTGTATTCTTATTGATTGTGCCTTTGACATGATTAGCTATATTGGATTATGATGTCCTCATCTCCCAAAAATCAAAGCTAAGATGGGCTTTCTGTAAGGGACATTAGTTATATGTGCATGGCATACACTGTATTTTTTTTTTCATTATATAATAGGCAGGGGAGAATGTAAAAAGAGCATTAGCTTTATGCCATTCAAAAATCTATCTTAGAAATACATCTGATGGAAACAGATTATCTCTCTCCTCCACATGCAACAGATGCTTAGTTGGCATGAATTGCATTGAGGAGGGAGCATTCCTATCAAGTGCTGTACAGAGTGGACCTGCGGCCCCTTCACAGGTCATCCTAAGCGCCACATCACTATCCATGGTCTAAGTACCCTAGTCAGTCACTGAAGATGAGGGCAAATGAGCTGTGGTGTTTCTGAGTCTAGGCTCCAATGGATTAAATCCTTGTGCCCTGCAGCCAACTTGGGACTCCATACATTTTAGGCAGTACAGCATTACTAATAACAAGAACAGCACAGAAAATATGAGACGCGCAGCAGTGGCAGGGAGAATGAGATGCAGAGCTGTGCATGCTGGGAAGTGTTGGCCTTAATTAGAATGTGCATGTACAGTATTTATCTTTCTCCCAAACCTATAAATAAGGCCAGTGCTGTGGCGATTACTGATGTCTGCCGTCATTTCGCAAGGCCTCTGTTTTGATGGAGCACCAGTTGCTGCAAAGTAATATTTCTTTCCTCTCCACTCTGCATCTGCTCCTGTATGGAAACCTCTCAAAGGCTTTCAGAGCTGTGACTGGACAGGAGAGAAGGGGTGGACGTCACCTTCTGGGAATTCAAGTAAGAACTGCTCTTTGGGGAACCTTAACTGTAATCAGAGAGAGACCACAACATGTAGGAAGGAGCTTACAGGACAAAACAACAACAACAACAACAACAACAATGCTTTTATCCAAAAAGAGACCTTCATTGCCATCATCCCTGAAGGTATTTTTCCAGCTCCTCCTTGAATACTTTCAGTGTTGAGCCATTCACTATGTCCAATGGTAGTCAACTCCAGTTTTGGATGCACTAAAACCTCTGCTGAATCCTGAATAAGTCTGTCTCTCTACCATTTGCCTCTGTTAATCTAAATATACAAACTTCAAATGGAAACTTTCTCAATTGTCCCAAGTATTTATCTGATTCTTCTATGTGTCCCAATTTCTTACGTAACACATAAAAATAATTATAAAAAGTACTCACTATTTTTTTTTTTTTTTGAGACAGAGTCTCGCTCTGTCTCCATTCTCCTGCCTCAGCCTCCCGAGCAGCTGGGACTACAGGTACCCGCCACCACGTCTGGCTAATTTTTTGTATTTTTAGTAGAGACGGGGTTTCACCATGTTAGCCAGGATGGTCTTGATCTCCTGACCTCGTGATCTGCCCGTCTCGGCCTCCCAAAGTGCTGGGATTACAGGCGTGAGCCACTGTGCCCAGCCAAAAAAGTACTCACTATTACAATTTTTAATCAATTCATCTATATTTTCCTTTCTCACAACAGGAGTATTGAAAGAGTCTGATGTATACTTCAGCAGTGACCTAGAACAGTGTTGCTCCTCTTCCATAAAGGAGAATAAATATATCCGCCCTTGAAGGACTCTCATCTGTGAAGTGAAAATTCATAAAACTTAAATGGTCCATAGGAGGGTGATTTACATTTTATCACACATGGGCATCCCGTGACCCCACTGAAAGGTTAAGTGAAAACTACTATTGTTGTTTGCTGCTTAGTTTACCTCTGACTAAAACTGGATAGTAAACTCCTTAAGAGTAGAAGATGGTTTGTATGGGTTTTTTGGTTAATGTCAGTATTTCTCAGTACATGTACATAGTAGAACTTCAATAAATAATTAATTGTAATTAAATCAATTCATTTCATGGAGTAGGAAGGTGTTCCTCTTAAAACCTCACTTCCAGAGGTTCATGTTTTCTCAAAATGAGTACTTCTGCCCTCTGGCCTGTTCTCCACATGTGAGATTAAGGAAAAGTAAAAGGGAATGCATGAAATATACTCACCGATGAAGTCATCTTCAATGAATGTTTATTCATAAGGGAGCCACGCTGTTCCAAGCACCAAACCATCTCTCCGCTTCCTGTGCCTGAGGAGACATCATCATTTCCTTCTTGGAAGATATTTCCTGTCCAGTGAGACTAGGACGATCTATCTGCCATCACCATTCCCCTTCCTTCAAAGAGAAAATAAATACCAACCAACACACAACACACCGTCAGCCCCAAGCTCATTCCTAGTGAGTCTTTCATTCCCTGTCCCCATGTTTCCCTCAGCCAACGGATGCCTTGGGTGACAGACTATTGGCCTGCTATTGAACCCCAAAGAGTGGGAACCCTGCTAGCTCAGGAAATAGGAGAGTTTTCTTTTCCCCTTTCCTGCTGCCAAGGTAAAATGAGCCCCTTTGCCCGGATAAATGGGACCATAGATATATCCTCACAGGCTAGGAGAGGAGAGTTACAAAATTTGTATGGGAAAAAGTACATATCTGACAATGAAAGACAAAAACTTGTGTAAATAATCTCTACAGGAGAGAGGAAGAGTAGCATCTCCAAGCTTACACATAACATTAAATGCTTCTTCTGGGTCCCAAAATGCCAAACAAATGGGCATAAACTTCAGAAAACCTTGTAAAGCAGCTCTGGTGTGGCACAAAACATCTGGACTTGAAGTCAGGAGTCCTGGTTTTAATTATTCATTAGTTGTGTGCCTTTGAGCAAAAATCTGAGGCAACTTGACTGAGACTTGTCTCCTCAGTTGCAAGATATAACATTTAAAATGGATTCATGGCAAATGGGTAGCAGCAAGGGTGTTTCCTTATCTCCAGTACTGTTCAGGAGCTGAGAAGCTGAGGTGTCGATGCTGAGGAAATAAACCCATGCACAGGGGTGGTTTTGCAGGAGGATGAACAAGTCATCCCATCATGGGTGCCATATAGTCCAATGGTGGTGCTTGAAATTGAACTTACTGTGAGACAATGCAGAAGTTCTGGATGAATGTGAGGCTACAGCATGGGTGAGGAGGGTAAAGAATGAAAATCTTGCTAGGGTGAGTCTCACAGCAAGCGGTGGTTTTTATGTGGGAGTGAAGGAGTAGTGGCTTAGAGAAGGAAATGCTTCACTGAGAAGATGCTGAAAACCTCCAACCAAACAAACACTGAAGTGCAAGGAATGCAAGCAGTCTTTGCAGGACTGACTAAATACTATTGTCTACTGAAGTCTCCCAATGTGTTAGACATCGTTGTGCTTCCTATGTATACTCATTTAATCCTCATGATAATCACGAAGGAGTTGTTTCTCTCATTTTCAGATTCAGAAACTGAGGCTAAAAATTTTTGGTAACTTGCCCAAACTTACTTAGTGACATACTTAGTGAGTGACAGAGCTGGGATATAAACACAGAAGATTTGAACACAGAGCCTGAGCTCTTAACACTAGGCCTGCAATGTTCTTGAGGGATTGCCAGGATCCACTGAAAGCCAGAGAGAGAGGAATTGGGCTGTGGAGGAATTGCAGCTCTATAGGAGTTTGTTGACTTTTGAATTTAGGTTCTGGGTGGTATTTGGATGAAGGCAGAAGTAGGGAAAATTGGGAATAAAAAAAAATACAGAACGATTCATAATAAGAAGCCTGAAGTGGAAAAGTGAATGACCAGCAGGTCTTGGATTTTTTGGTAGTATCTCATGATGACAAGAATATGAAAGGTAGTTAATTTAGCTGGCATCAAAGCTTGAATATAACTTCAATATAAAGATACTCTTCTGTTGACTCTGGCTTGCGTTTTAGTACCCGTTCCAAATAGAACTCTAGTGAGAATTGGCCAAGATGCTGCAAAAAGACACTTTCTAGGAGTCTTTGAAAGAGAAGACCTCAGGTCTTTGCAGCCAAGGACAAGTCAGAGCTTTTCTGATGGATGTGGTAACATTGTACCAGAGTTAGGCCACCAGGGGCACTCAGAACTTGTTTCTTCCTATGCTATTGGACAGACAGAAAAACACGAATAGGATAGAAATCCAAAGAGGTGGAAGGACCAGCCAAATAAACTGTGTGCTTTGCAGTTTGTTTGTGATCTTGTAGCAGTGGTTGTTGCTACTCAAAAAAGAAAAAACAACAACAACAACAACAACAACAAAATCAATTCTGTGGTTTCATGATTATATCAAATATAGTACGGAAGGCTGAAAACCTCAACTTTCTCTGAGCCAGAATACTCTATCCAGTGCTATAATTGTTTTTAAATATCTTCAACTGGGAGAAATAGGGGAGAAAGGAAAAGAGAAAGGAAAGAGATGAAATGTGTAATGCGTACATTCTACCCTCTGTCCCCTTATCACACACAATGGTCCTACTGAGTATACACACACACACACACACACACACACACACACAGTATACACAGATATACACAGATTCTTTCATTCTCTCTATATCTTTAGTTGAGAACAGAGCACTAGTTGGAGATGTTCCAATTTGTTGGAACTTGTTTATTATTATTATTATTTGAGACAGAGTCTTGCTCTGTTGCCCAAGTTGGAGTGTAGTGGCACAATTTCCATTCACTACAACTTCTGCATCCTGGGTTCAAGCAATTCTCATGCCTCAGCCTCCCAAGTAGCTGGGGCTACAGGTATGTGCCATTACACCCAGCTAATTTTTTGTATTTTCAGTAGAAATGGAGTTTTGCCATGTTGCTCAGGCTGGTCTCAAACTCCTGAGCTCAGGCAATCTGCCCACCTTGGCCTCCCAAAGTGCTAGAATTACAAGGCATAAGCCACCACGCCCAGGCTATTGGAACTTTGGAAACTTCTGTTGGAACTTTGGATACTTCCAACATTTACTTTGGCATTGCTGTTTCACATAATGGGCAGTAAATTGTGGAGGAATTCTTATTCCTCCACAAATCTGCAACAAATCTTCCCTCATTGTTTTTGATGATCTCTGTGCTCTCTTCCATCTTTTGGAAAAGCCCCTAGCAGGCCATGCTATTTACTTATTTAGAATATTGATTGCTTGATTTCTTACTTATTTGTAATCCATTACAGGCTATCATAGTTATAAATTTTAAAATGAAATTTATGAATGAAACACCTATTATAAACTACCAACAGGACCCAGAATATTTAGTGGAGGTCCTCTAAAGCCAGTTACAAACTAGGCATTAAGGCTCTTCCCCATCCCTGCTATGAGAGATACATCCAATCTCCCTCTCCTGGTGAGCAAGTTAAAAGGGTAAGGAGTTTGGCAAGGGAATTGGGTCTCAAAGAGAATAGAGTTCCACCTAAAGTTCCACTTAGTTCCACCTAAAGCCCACAATTAGCCATCAGGACCATCAGTGTTTGCAATGAGACTTGGGATCAAGATGCAAAGTCCAGTAGGGGTCAGAACTATGCAAGGTGTAAACATCAAGTACCAAATCAGAGCAGGTAAATTGGGAAGGGTCTGGTGGAGTCCTAGAGACGCAAGGACTTGTCAGACACCAGGATCATTTAAAGGAGGCCGAAACAGGATGTTCAGAAATAAATACTTTCCCAGAATGAATCACGACTATGGCCCAACTTGTTAAATCCAATACTTTTAATGAAACTGAACCACGCAGTAGGTCTAGAAGGACAAGAACATCCCTGAGTATATTAGCCTGGAGTATCACTTCAATGAAAAAGTCCACTCCATGTTAAGAATCATTAAGGAAGTTATAGAAGTACAAGATAAAAAACTTTCTCTGTGATCCCCTCAGGAGGCAGTGGGTAGGGATGATGGAGGAGAGAGAGAAATCAGAGTTCAGCTACAGGAGAGAAGGCTAAAAGAGCGAATAGATCCAGACAAGCAGGGGCCAGTCCTGAGAAGTCAGTTAAAGTGTGACCAAGCAGGGAGATGTGACTGGTGACCAGAACCTAACCTTTGTGCAATATTATGGTTTGCAAAGCATTTCCACATGCAGTAACTAACACCCATCAGGATGAGCCAGTACAACTTAAGGGCACGGTACAGTTGGAAATGCAATGAGATAAAGAGGCAGAAGGCTCAGTCCTTATCCCAGCCTTGCCACTGTGTTGTGTTAGACCTATTCCCTTCCTCCTTTTCTTTCTCAGTTTCTTCATTTCCTCATCCTCAGCACCATTGCCAATCTGAGGTAGATAATTATTTGTTGCACATGGTAGGATTTTAGCAGTACTTCTGGCCTCAATCCACTAGATGCGAGTAGTACCCCACCCCAGCTGTGGTTTTGCCCCCCCAGGGGGACATGTGGCAATGTGTTGAGACATATTTCCCTGGGAAAATTGCCCCTGATTGAGTACCTTTGATCTAAATAAATAAATAAATAAGCACACAAGCAACAAATCTTCCCTCATTGTTTTTGATGATCTCTGTGCTCTCTTCCATCTTTCGGAAAAGCCCCTAGCAGGCCATGCTATTGTAATTGCATGGACTCTGGTTAGTTTCAGAGAGGCCTGAACTCATTCCTGGCTCTAAGATTATGCAACGTGCTAGATGCATAATCTTAGACAAGTCACCTACTCAATCTAAGTTGCAGTTGCCTTGTCTGTGAAATGGGGATAATAACAACACCATCTCAAAGGCTATAGTGAGAAAAAGATGTGAGATAACTTATACAGTGCATATAGTGCATTCGGGGAGACAGGGACATGGTAAATGCTTAATCATTGTGAACTATCATTATTATGACCATTGTATGAGAAGGTGGCTGTCCTTGACCATTCAGTATGTCACCTTCTCTCTCTTGTGGGAATAGGAAGATGAATAAGACAATTCTCTTCCCCTCAGGAGTCTGCAGTCCATTAGGGAAGAGAGGCCTGTCCATGAATCACTGTAATGCAGGAAACCAAAATGATTGCCAGCAATAATGTATAAGTTGCTGCCGCTGGGTTGAGAAGCAGAGAAACAGATGCCAGGATCACCTCGATATGCACAACTGTGGTGCGGTGTCACCTGGAGCACTCTAGGAAGTTCTGGATGCCACATCTCAAGATCAAAGAGGTCTGGAGAAGGTCCAGGGAAGGGCACCTAAAATGATAGGAAATGTTAGTGCTCTTCTGTCTTGGTCTGGGAAGGAGAAGAAAGAAAGAGCTCAGGATTGAAATCTGTGAAATCATGAAAAGTAGATATGCACTCATTCCTTCGCTTGTTTCATTAATTAAAATATGAAAATATCTTGGCTCTGTTACATGGTTATAGAACTGGGCAAATACAATCACTGCACACAGATTTACTGAGGGAAAAAAGCTTGTAAGCAAGTAGTGTGTTTATAAGACATCAATAGAATATATAATGGTCTGGCAGGGCATGGTGGCTCATGCCTGTAATCCCAGCACTTTGGGAGGCTGAGGCGGGCAGATCACTTGAGGTCGAGAGTTCGAGACCAGCCTGGCCAACATGGAGAAACCTGTCTGTACTAAAAATATAAAAACAGCTGGGTGTGGTGATGCGCACCTTTAATCCTAGCTACTCGGAGGCTGAGGCAGGAGAATCGCCTGAACCCAGGATGCAGAAGTTGCAGTGAGTCGAGATCAGGCCAGTGTACTCCAGCCTGGGCAACAGAACAAGACGCCATCTCAAAAAATAATAAAAATAAAAATGTATAAAAAGGACAGTCTTATGACTGACCTGTAGTAGAAGGTTAGAGGGAGGAAGAGGCAGGGTCAAGTGCAGCTTCACAGATAACATGACAACTGATCAGTACCTTAAAGGGTGAATAGAATTTCTAGAGAAAAGGAAAGCAGGCCATTCAAGGGTGAAGAGAATTCCAACAGCACGAATGGTGTGATGATTGGAGAAGATGCCCTGGGAGCAGGTAATGCCACCTCTAGGATGAGTTCAGTCACGTCTTCTGCATTCTATCCAAGGGCCTCTCCAATGAGCATCCTGCTCAGTCTACACACAAATGGATACCGGAAGTTGAGAGAGTTTCCAGGGGCAACCATCAGCCAACAGAAAACATGTACCAGTGGCAACTGCTCAGTCCTCCTCCACAGGGCAGATACTTGCAGGAGGCATTTTGTGTGCTTCCTGGAGTGAAGGCAGAATTGGGCCCCTCCTGCCTACAGCAGCAACCCGAATAGTTCTCCTTCCCTGCCTCCCTCTCTCAACTGCCTCACTCCCATTTCCTTGGATATTAACCCACAAATGAATAGCCTGCAGCCAGGTTTTTTTTTCAGGCTCTGCTCTTTGGAGAAACCCAAACTAAGACAGGACTAGAGTTCAATTAAGGAGAAACCAACATTTTTCACCAATACTTGAATTTCTAAATTTATAACAACAATACACTATGGTATACTTTGTGGTCAGAAAAACTTTCCAACATTGTTGAGCCACTAACTAGTTTTGCAATCTTGGGCAAATTAGTTAACCATTCTGAGACTCAGTTTCTTCATCTACTTCCTGTCTCCTAGAATTGGGAAAAGATGAGATATGGTATCTGATGTACTTAGCCTACATAAGGCAGTCAATACATGCTAATTACTATTAATATAAATAATAATAATAATAATAGGCCAGGCACAGTGACTCACGCCTGTAATCCCAGACTGTGGGAGGCCGAGGTGGGCGGATCAAGAGGTCAAGAGATTGAGACCATCCTGGTCAACATGGTGAAACCTCATCTCTACTAAAAATACACAAATTAGCCTGGTATGGTGGCAGGTACCTGTAGTCCCAGCTATGCAGGAGGCTGAGGCAGGAGAATCGCTTGAACCCGAGAGGCGGAGGTTGCAGTGAGCCGAGATTATGACACTGCACTCCAGCCTGGTGATACAGCGAGACTCCATTTCAAAAAAATAAATAAATAAATAAATAATAATAATAAATTGAACAACAGACAACAATATCCTCTTTAAAATCAGAGTATTGTGGTAAAGAGATATGATTCTACTTTACACAGTAACAGCTTTTTAACTTTAGTATCATAAGAAGTGTTTCTGGCTTGATACATTCAAAATGCAGCTTAAAAGTCTTAAAAGGTAATAAGACCATTTTGGTTTTGACCCAATATATAACAGCACGTTTGGCCAAATAAAGAATATTTTTTTCTTCAAAACAGTCTTCTCAAACTGTCAGTACTTGAATTGTTTTTAGAAGTCTTCTTTGGGATAGGCACTCAAAGTCAATTTTCATGACACATTGAGAAAACCAATCTTATTAAGTTGTAGTCACAGCTCATTTTTGACCTAAAATGCTCATAACCAGCTTGATCAAGCACTTTAATCCCTAGGCTCAGCTCTTGGTGATCTTTAGCTGTTTCAAATCAAATTTGCTTTCAATGGAAAAAAATTGCAACCACTGAGGAAATTCAAAATAACATATTATAAGGGACAGAAGAAATTTCCAAAAGTCCCCCAAGGTTTGGCACATGGAAGCTATGGACTCATATGATTTTAGAGCTAGCAGAGATCATCAGCTCATCCTCATTACAAATAGGAAAACTGAGAGGAGGGAAGGGGATATGTTTTGATAAAAGTCACAGGACTGTTCATTAGTAGTGGACTCACATAGGAGCCTGATTGTCTACCTCCTAATCCAGTGTTCTAGCTACACCATGAATTAAGAGCATCTTGGAAAAAAAGTATATAGATTTTCAGAGTGACTGCTCTGAAATGGATAATGCCCATTTGAATATGCAAGTTCATAAAATATTATCACATATCGTCCTGACTTGGTAATGGGTTGACGAACCTAGACAAATTCGTCACCGATAAAATCGTATCAAGCTGTAAGCAAAATAAATGAATGCTGTTTTTCTGGATTGAAATCGGGGATAATAATATCATACTCCCACAGCACATCTCTTAGGGTAAAAGTGGATGATGAACTACTCCAGCAGTTGGTTAGGAATCCGTTTCATTACAGAAATTCCTTTGTTCCTGTATCACTATATTTGTAACACACACACACACACGTGCCACATACCCTGGACCTCTTCTCAATGGGGAGTGTTGTCTTGGCTTTGATAGGGAAGAAAAGAACAGAAATCACAGATTTTAAGTTTTAGACAAAGCTACATGAAAGCCTGGATGCAGTGGTTCACACTCGTAATCCCAGGACTTTGGGAGGCTGAGGCAGGCAGATCACCTGATGTCAGCAGTTCAAGACCAGTCTGGCCAACATTGTGAAACTCCATCTCTACTAAAAATACAAAAATTACCCAGGTGTGGTGGTACGCGTCTGTGATCCCAGCTACTCAGGAGGCTGAGGCAGGAGAATCGCTTGAACCCGAGAGGCGGAGGTTGCGGTAAGCTGAGATCACACCACTGCACTCCAGCCTGGGTGATAGAGCGAGACTGTCTCAAAAAACAAACAAAAAAAGCTGCATGAAAGCTCAACCTTTGATTATTGTTCTAAGTAACAACTTGCTTAAAAGCTTAATCATATGCACACACAAACACACACACCTTTTTCAATATCATTTAAAGAAACCTCAATCCCATCTGCAAAGACACAGGCAAATAATTGATTATTTTAATTTTGATAGTTTAAGGTTGCTGATGCACAAGTTATAAAACAAATAGACAATTGTGTTATTCTTCATGGGGATTCTCTAGGGTGAAAAAAAATGCTCTGGTAAAAGGTAGAGGTAGGAGAATGTTAATTACCAGCTAATTAGTTGGGGATATAAATCTAGCATCTCTGTTTTCCATTAATTGACCAGATTAAGTCAATCATCATTTGATTTCCATGCTTTTTTTTTTCAAACACAAGTCTTTTCTTTCAGGCGATAATTACCAGTTACTCAGGCCTCATTCAAGTTCATCAGTAATTACACCGTGAGTTCAATTCAGCTCAGTGGAAAAAAATTTAAAAATAATTATTTTATAGTATAAAATATTTATATAACTACATAAATGTACATTATAAAAATATGACATTCACAACATACATTTAATGTGTATATAATTATATGTAAGATGGTCTACGCCACACATCATAATAGGTGCCAGGGATTCAAAATTAAAATGTCACCATCTAAAGGTCTGAGCTGGGTCTGCTCAGCTATAGACTGGTTTGTGAGCATTCCAGGCACCTCTGAAAACAAGCTGCCATCAAGAAAGGATGCACTTCCCTCCTCCACAACCCGTCCTCCCCCAACCACCCACTCTCTCCAAGCCATGAATTTCCTCGTGTCTAGTGGAGCTGTTTATGAAATAACTGGCTCTATTGATTTCTCTGTCCAATACAGGTATGCTTGCTCAGCTGCCCATCTGTTTCCTACTTTAGGCAGGACCATTGAGAAAAATTAAGGAAAGAGAATACCTGTGTGTGTGTGTGTGTGTGTGTGTGTTTGTGTGTGTGTGTGGTCTGTGTGTCTGGCGATGTGTGCATGGAGGTGTGTATATAGAAGTGGTGTCAAGGGGAGGAGTAGGGGTTCAAATCATTCTTCTCTGTAGGAAACATACCCATCTACAGCATGGTCTGTGGTATTTCCCCCAAAGTCAAATGGGAACTTCACTTCTTGTTTAGAGATTCTCAGGGAGCAGAGAGAGCATTGCAGAGTCTACTGGACTCATGGTCAAGAGACCTGGTACTCCTCAAGTGCCTCCGTTTGCCAGTGCTGTAATCCTGACCAAAAAAAAAAAAAAAAAAAAAAAAAAAAGCTGACCCTTCATTACCATTTTTCTCATCTGTAAAATAGGTTAATGGCTCACCACTCCTACTTTATAGAAAGGTGTTCAGAGTCATGTGGTGGGACTTCCTGGAGAGTTATTTGGAAACAATAGAGCAATGTACAATTATAGGCTTTATAGCATTAGAATACTTGAGATAGAGGATATGACTGGAGAAGATGATCATGGCAATACTCACAAGAGACCATCCATCAGATCATACGGTTCTTTGAACTGTCTCCAACCACTGCTCCGAGTTTTTCTAGGGGTTGTCCTCCCTTCTTTTTCAGGTGGCTACCACACTTGCAGGCTATTTATTTTACATTAGACCCTAGAAGCCTGTTGCCTCTGGCAGACTCCATAGACACTATCTCTCCAAAAGGCTTTGAAGAATGATCTATGAAGGACGCTACAAAACATCTCAAGATCAATTGCTGTAATTATCCTCTGAATAATTTTCTGCCATTATTCAGGCTGTACATATTGTACATGAAAGGCTGTGTTCAGCCAAACCAGAAGCTTGCTGGGTCCGAGATTTACAGCTCACTGTGCAAGAAGATTTAGAAGGCAACCCCTAGGAAATCCATCTGGAGATTGTTGAGAGGATAAAGGAAAATATAAGTTCTTTTAATCTTAATATTCTTTATACTCTGCTCATTATGATTAGATATATCTTCTAGTTAAGCCCTGAACAAAAATAGAGTTGGCAATGAAAAGACTATTTATTTTCTTTTCTACTGCTAAGGGAAAATAGCATGCATAAAAATAATAATAACAATATAAATGCTCCAATGCTTAGCTATTTAGAGAGCCATCCAACGTCTCTCATTTACTAACTTTAGAAAGAAGAGAAAAGAATTCCTCTCTAGACTAAAGAATGGAAAAACACTGCATGACTTGTCACTTCCTATACTTTGTAGTCACTCAAATACTTCTTTTATTTTAAATATATAAGAGAAAGAAAATCATTGAGTTATGTATATCTGACTCCCTCAAGCTCTCAGGGGAAAAAGTTGCCTGAAAGAGGGAAGAACACAGGGCTGCTGAGAAAGATGGTGAGAGCTTTTTTCCTTTTACTTTTTTTTCTTTTTTTTTTTTTTTTTTTGAGACAGAGTTCCACTCTTGTTGCCCAGGCTGGAGTGCAGTGGCGCGATCTCTGCTCACTGCAACCTTGTCTCCCGGGTTCAAGAGATTCTCCTGCCTCAGTCTCCTGAGTAGTTGGGGTTACAGGTGCCCGCCACCATGCCCGGCTGATTTTTTGTATTTTTTTTTAGAGATGGGATTTTGCCACCTTAGGCAGGCTGGTCTTGAACTCAGGTGATCCACCCGCCTTGGTCTCCCAAAATGCTGGGATTACAGGCGTGAGCCACTATGCCCGGCCATTCTTGTCCCATTATTAAGATTATTACAGAAGCAGGGTTAAAGGGGAGAATAAAATTCAATATATTTGCTGTTGCATTGATCATTAATATAAACCAGCTTTGGTTCAGATGAGACAGTAAACACTCTTTTTCTGACCTCTAGTACCTGGGTAATAGGCCATTAGTGGCGGGACAATAATGCATTTTAGTAAATTTCCTATGTGTCATGGCTGATGATTTTTTTCTCTGAAAGGGCTATATAAAATCATATCAAGGCAAGAGTTTGAACATAACTAAGGTGCTTTCTGCTCTTTTTTGCAACCAGACCCAAGGGGAAAAAAAATCAAACTCCAGGTTGTTTAGACAATAACAAAAGAATGATAAGTTTCATAATAGGACAATTCATTTTGAAGGTTCCATTAGTGTCCATAGGGGTTATTTAGTTGACAACATTGGTTTAGGCAAGGTTGCTAAAAAAGCCCTGAAATAAAATGGCTTAGATACAGCAGCTGAGGGGCAATGCTCTGCAGGCTGAGATATATGTTTTGGGTCTAAATTCAGCTGGGTACTCTCTGTCAGTGGAGGAATGAAATGACCTGGCCTGTAGACACAGGTGCAGACTGAAGGCTTCAGTCTGTTTAAGAGGCATAAACGGCCTTCCTTGATTCCTTTCTTGGAGGCTTATGATGGATAGAGTTAAGAGTAACAATGGGAAGGCTGAAAAAGGGAAAGCACAATGAAACGTCCTAGCCATCCTATTCTTCTACTGAAGAACTTCCACCTGGATTGAAACATCTGGACAACACCTAAATTCTCAATAGACTTACTTTTTCCTCCTTTCTTCCTGAGGGATTTTGGAAGGAAAAAAACAAAAAGGGAAGATTGGTTCATGGTAGAGTCATAAAGCTGCTCGTTTGAAAGAATCTTAGGAATCACTGAATCCAACATGGTTAGACAACCAGCTTGGTAGGCCAAATCCTTCCTGTGGGCCCATGGTATCTCCTGGTGAGCACAGGCTTGGCTCACAATAGGAGCTTAAAACATATTTTAATATGACTGGCCTTTCTCATTTTATAAATATATATATAAATTGAATACCAAATAGGTGAAATGGCTTGCCCAAAGTCACAGGGCTAGATAGTGGCAGGATGAAATTACTTGCAATTAAAGCTCAGATCTCTTGGGTTCTTTGCCAAAAGAAAATAGATCCTTAAAGGACCAAATATTTAATATTACATCTATTATATCAGAAATATTTGTCATATGGAATTTTCTTTTCTTTCTGATTTGTTGTATTTGGCCAAATCCTAGTTAGAATTTTCATCATGAAATTTGGAGATTCTTGACTTTAGAAAAAATAAAAAGTTCTGGAAGTACTTGCAGATTTCATCAGTTGGATTGTGTCTGTATGTGTGAGGTGTGTGGTGTGTGTGTGTGTAGTATGTGTGAGCACACAAGTGCATGCATGCTTGAGAAATTTCTGGCAGTAACAGGGTTCTTAGTAGACAGACTTCAGATAATTCCATTGCCAGATAGGATGTCATGCTCTCTTGATACGAAAAGACTTGGGAATTTTGCTCAATCTCTCAAAGGGCCACGGCACTCCAAAGCATTAAATGCATACCAATGCTATCAAAGTGGAAAAAAAGCCCTAAAATCTGAGGATAATTGCACACATCAAGCTAATTACCCAGAAGCACTATTAGCTAATGAGATTAGCCAGAAGCCCTGTCCAGCATTGATTAATCAAAGAATAATGCCAATGCACCTGCAGTACAAAGGCACCTGATCTCTAACAAAAGAAAGGTTTGCCCATGTTTGGAAATACTACTGCACACTTATTTTTTACCATCCTCTTGCTTTATAAGAATTTTTTAGATGAATGCTCCAGGGAGGGCTACGATGAACTATAAACCAACATTTCTGTCACTCTGGACAAAAAAAACTCAGACTGTGACTCAATTCCTCCATTAAAAGAATGGAAACACTCATAATCTATGTCCCTCTAGTTCATAAGATTGTAAGAAATCATTGGCAGAGTTATACACAGTCTGAACTCCAAGCAAAATCTTTAGTGCTTAAAAATAGCAAAGTAGTCAAATGCTCCAATTATGAAATTTGTAGCTGATAATCCCTTTGTCTTTCATTAGGAAAATGCTCACATTAAAGAGAAAAGCCATCAATCTATCAGTTTACAATATATAAACAACCTAAAATAAAATGGCAAATAATTTCATAGGAAAAAACACAAATAACAAATAATCATATAAGAAAATGTCACCTTACTCATAATTTTAAAAATGTAAATCAAAACAACAAAAATTCTTCTCTCATAGCTAAAGAATGTCATTCATTCAGTTATTTACTAGACACCAATATCACTGTAAAGATGCAATGATCTTTTTTTGACAAAAATTACCAAAGAATCACCACACAATTTAAACATTCCTATACTAAATTGCATTTCATTTTTTTCTCTGGATGACTCTTTTTATCCTAGGCCTCATGCAGGGCTTTTTGTGATATGCATTCAAAAAAAAAATCATCAGGGTGACTCTCTTGTGGTGGTGTAGTATTGATGTACCAGCTAAAAGAATTCCAGATGGTAAAAGGCTGGGAGAAAGAGTTTATGTCACCACTTATTGCAAAGCAAATTCAAATGCTTTTGAACTTCAAAGATTCTTTGTAGGGAGAAATTAGCCAAGTTTCCTTCTTGTTGGGTGAGGAATTTTATTTTCTACTAGGAAGGGCATGGTAGAAAGGGCTGGTACAGCTCTAAGTTCTGTGAAGATATCATCAGAGGCAGATGTCTCTTAGAGTCCAAGAAGATGCCACAATGAACACCAGTGTTTCTCTCTTCTTTGGAATATAATTGCCATCTCAGAATAATTTTTCCCCCGAAGCCAACAATTATGAATGTATTCTCAGATTTTCTTATACACTGAATTTTATCCTAGGTAGAATAATTATGGAAAATGTATCATAAAGCAGTTTCTTAAAGAAATAATTTGTGCATGCTTATATGGTGGTCCTCATTATACTGTTGTACAAGAAAAGGTTTACTTGTATCCCTGCCAGAAGGTAAGATTGTTGAGGGCCACAACCTGGTCCTATTTACTGGTGGGTTTCCAAGAGCATAGCACAGTGCCTGGCACAAAATTACTGCACAAAAAATGTTGGACATGTGATTAATGTAGTCTAGAAGCTATCACTGAAGGTGTCAAATCCTTTTCCTTTAAGATATGACTTCATTTATGTATATTTCTTAGCAATTTCTAATAACTGATCTCTTCATTCAACAAATATTCACTGAGTGACAACTCTGAAATAGCCTCTATTCTAAGTTCTGAGAGTACAGCAATGAAGAAACAGAGCAAAAATCACTGTTTTTATGGATCTTATGTTCCAGTAGAGAGACAGATAGATGGAAATAAATGCTATAGAGAACAATAAAGTTGGACTAGAGGAGTATTGACATTGTGTGCATGGGGCTGCAGCATGGAATAAAAATTTACGGGTTTCAGTTAGTCTTCTTTTAAGAAAAACAAGGAAGACTTGGAAATCTAGATGTATAGAAACAAGTCCATACTTTGTTCTTTTTTTTTTTTTTTTGAAACAGAGTTTCACTCTTGTTGCCCAGGCTGGAGTGCAATGGGGCAATCTCAGCTCACTGGAGCCTCCGCCTCCTGGGTTGAAGCAATTCTCCTGCCTCAGCCTCCAGAGTAGCTGGGATTACAAGTGCCTGCTACTACAGCCAGCTATTTTGTTTGTATTTTTAGTAGATACTGGGTTTTGCCATGCTGGTCAGGTTGGTCTTGAAATCCTGACCTCAGGTGATCTGCCCGCCTCGGCCTCCCAAAGAGCTGGGATTACAGGCACGAGTCACCACACCCAGTCAACAAATCTATAGGTAAAAAAGGTGGCCAGGTCTAAAGACAGGAGCAGTAGAACAGTAATGTCCTAAAAAAATGTGTGAGCTATCAAACTCCTGTCTGTCCTGCTGTGGTCACTATACTTAGCCATCTCCCTTCAGTCACAGACTTGATTTTACCCATTTGAACTTGCAAATTGCCTCTTTTCTGTGGAATGCTCTTGTTATCTGTTCACATGGTAGCCCCAGCCAAGCTCATAACACATCTCCCTCATCACACTGTTCCTCAAGTGGAGAAAACTGTCTCTGCTGCTGGGTAATCTCCTACTGCTAATGCAGCGTGACCTTGGATGTCATTTTTGGCATGTTCCATCCTACCAGGAAATGACATCTGCCTCCCCCTGGGAAGCAGATCATACTAGTCGCACTTTTCTTAGATGTAGAATAAGTCATGAAGTTTAACTTTGCAATCTGATGGTTGAAGAACCTATACTGAAATCCTAGTCATTTAATGTCATAGTTCACGCTCTTTCCATGGCACTGTACTTCTGCATCAGCAACTTTGAGGGGCAGTGGATGCACAGATCATGCAGAAAGGAAGTGGGGAGAGTAGAATGATCCTAAACACAAACTTGGCTGATGTACATTATGCCAAAGGCTAGGGCTATGTGAACTTGTTTACTTCATTTCCACTTTTCTATCATAGAGGGCCCAATGACTTTCACAATCCTAGGAACTTTTTGCTCATTCCCACACATCAGTGGATCCTTACTCTTTCTGATGAGCTAAAAAAAAAAAAAAGTACTTGATATCAACTTACTTCATGGCTTTTATTTATACTACAATGCTTTTTTTCTTAGGAAAATCATTTTAGCTAATATATTTTATAATGGGAACGTTTTTAAACTTAAAAAGGTGGACTCTTGCAAGTTGCATGGCTCCTCTGTATGGGTTCTAAGCTGTGAGAAAATCTACCTTCACAATTGTAAAAATAAAACTAAGGTACTTTTTTTTTTTTTTTTTTTTTGTTTGAGACAGAGTCTCACTCTGTCGCCCAGGCTGGAGTGCAGTGGCCGGATCTCGGCTTACTGCAAATTCCGCCTCCCGAGTTCACGCCATTCTCCTGCCTCAGCCTCCCGAGTAGCTGGGACTATAGGTGTCCACCACCATGCCCCGCTAATTTTTTTTGTATTTTGTTTAGTAGAGACGGGGTTTCACTGTGTTAGCCAGGATAGTCTCGATCTCCTGACCTCGTGATCTGCCTGCCTCGGCCTCCCAAAGTGCTGGGATTACAGGCGTGAGCCACCGCACTTGGTTGGTACTTTCCATTATTTATTTGATTCCATCCTTCACATCTCTTTAGATATTTCACAGGAAAAAAATTGTCATGCACTTTCTTTTAATCAGTCTCTCAACCCTGTTGTGTGTCTCTAATATCTACATTTACCATCCTTGAAGAAGAGGTTAAAAGATCAGAAATGTAGAAATTAACTTTTTAGAATTTTGTATTTACCTTAAGAACTTAAGATAAATACAATCAGAACTGGTTAAAAAAAGAAAGTGAAAAAACAAAGTCAAACACCAAGAAAAGAACAGATTGTACTGGGACTTTATTGCTGCCTCCGAAAATTTGAAATTATTACTTGGAAATGTCTTCAACAAAGGCAATAAAAACATGTCAGAAATGTAAAACATCAGTCTGCTCCCCATACCTGCTTTTAAAAATTGCTGTTTGATTGACTCCACAGGGAATGGCAGAAGCAAGGCAATGGGCCTTACACAATGAAATACTTAAATATGATTGAGGAAAGGCCAGGGTCTGAGGCTATTGCAGTGAAGAATTTATTCACAGTGTTTTTAAAGGTGGATAAGGAGGTGAGGTTGTAGGGAAGGGGAAAGGAAGAAGAAGAAATCTGTTGGCAAAGGTGGAGTTGGGGGCATACAAGAGCAAAATATGGAGAAAAACATTTTTTAAATAAAATAAAATACCCTCAAGTCAGATTCCTTTATATAAACCTTTGGGGACCCAATAAAAAGCTACGACTAAATGAAAGTGTTACCAAAGCAGACGGAGAATAACATCAGAAAATCAAATGACACATTTAAAAGGGCAAAACATCAATATTACCTAAAGAACTGATCAAATGTGTCATTTTGAAATGTACACCAAAGCAAGAAGATCATGAAATGCATTAAAATGGTGAACTGGGGAATGGAGAGTGAGCGCTTGGTTGACTCCCGCCATGCAGAAAATCAGACGTTATGTGCTAGAATACATGAATATAAAGGGAGGCAGGTTGTTTCTATACACATTGAGAAATTGTCAAAAAAGTATCAAAATGACGGGCCATGCCCAGAGACACATTTGTTCCAGCCAAGGGGACTCCAGCAGGTTTCCTGGACAGACATCCTGATGCTCTGCTTTGTCAAGTATTCTCTGCCTCTGAACTTTGGTATCTCTTTGGAGGAGGATTCACAGGTGGGAAGACCCACAGCTAAACCTCTGAGCTCAGGACTAAGAACATGATGTGGTTTCTAATAGCAGAAGCCGTTTGATGAGCAGCTTATCTATGAGTGTCACCCAGCCTTAGTAGACTTGTCTGTAGCAAAGTCCTAATCATGTTGGCCAGAAGAGCTCATTCAGAGCGGCCAAACGCAAGCTCTGTGTGTGGATTAGGACAGTGACTGTGTGTTAAACCATCAAGCCCAGCAACTTATCACTAGGTATATACACATTCTCCAGTGATTTTAAAATATTGCCAGAAATCTCAGATGGGGCTCTGAAAAACTTAGGAAACCCTTTGTGGGGTGCAGGGCTTGTGGAGAAGGGGTATGGGTCTCCCGTTCGACGTTTTGAAAATATGATGTGCCTTCCTCTGCTCAGAGTGTCGTGTAAGGGTTTATAATCGATCGACATGGAGTTTAATCCTGGTTTAGTCACTTATGAGCTATGAGACTGTAGGCAATTTACTAAATCCTTCTAAGCCTCAGTTTCCTCATCTCTGAACGGGAGATAATAATGCTAAGTATCTCATGGGAGTCATTGGAAGGATTAAATAAAATAATGCAGTTAAAGGGCTTAATAAGTGTCTGGCATAGAGTAAACACTCAATAAATTGTTATTAAATTAAATCATAAGCTGTACAACTAAATGGGACCTTTTTATCTCATATAAACCTCTTATTTAATAAGGAATTAGTAAAAGGAGGCCCAGAAAGCTGAAACGCCTGGTAGCAGCACCACTGCTGTAATGAACCAGAGACTTTTGTGTCTCCTACTTTCCCCATCTTTATATGTTGACCACCAAACTTACTGTCTGTCTTCAGGCTGTGGTTGGGGGCACTTTCTGTATTGTTCATTAGCTCTTCCCCTGAATCTCCTTCTTTCCCAATTAGAGAACTTACTTTTATTTAGTGAGAATCAACTAGTAAACTTTGTGATGTTAATGACAGATACGGGATTAGAATATCCACGTGCATGCCTTCTTGAGGATATTTGTATTTCAGAGCAAACTTCAAAATTCAAGTGGAAAGAATCTCAAGCACTGACTGGGGTGGAGGGACTGGAGACATTTGTATTGCATATGGAAGGTCTTCTCATACCTCCTTCAGATGAGGTCATAGAGCCATTGCACAAGAAACTTCAAGACCATCGTTAACCTCTCTGTGAATGATGCCCTGATAAATGTGCAGTGTGTAGTCCACATGTAGGTCATGTAAACAGGAGACACTGTCTCTCAGATGATTAGCTCTCAAGTTATGAAAGATTGAAACAGCTGCCTTCAGTAATAGTGAAATTAATTCAAGTCCCTAAGGAAGATCAATAGGATCAAAGGGGAACAATGTGATTACCTTTGATATAAACTAGAAATATTTTTTTAAAAGAGTCCTTTAAAATCTAGACCCCCAAAAATTAAATCTTTCTGATTTCTTAATGATAAGAGAGACTTGAAGAAGGGAAAGAGGAGAAAGAGAACAAACATACTTGGGAATTCTTTTCTAAAAGTAAAGAAAGAAAGCATATGGACCTATGTCTGTCAAATTTTAAGCTTCCCTACTTCAGAAATTGGCTGAGACACCAGAGCACTCAGGATTCCACAAGATCATTCTCATACGGTTCCTCTAAGACCTTACATCTGTAACACTGGATGCTCTGGATTCATCCAGATTGAGGAATATGGTCTGAGAAATCAAGACCAGATGCTGAACAACAGGCCAGTATATATTAGACAAGGATGACCTTAAGTTTCCAAGGGAGGTGGACAATATGCCTCTAGTAATGTAGTGGCCTTGGCCAAAAGGCATCCTGCAGCCATCCACGGTGCTTGCTGTCTCCTTTCCTTCAGATTCCTGTTTCAGTCAGCATTTCAGTGAGGCCTTTCCTGATGCCATATCCGCAAGAGTAACTCCAGCCCAACCCAACGTAACAATTCCCCTTACACCTCTCCAGCACTGAACACCATCTGACTTATTATAGATCAATTTGCCTATCCATTAATTGTCACTCTCTGGTAGGTGGAAAGATAGCTCCCCCAAATCTATCCACTTTATATGGAGAAAGTGTTTTTGGAGGTGTGATTAAGCTAAGAACTTTGAGTTGGACAGTTTATTCTGGGTTATCAGGATAGACCCTAAATGCAGTCACATGTATAGGAGAAAGGTAGAGGGAGGTTTAACACACATAAAAGAGAAAGTCAGGTAAAGACTGTACAGAGAGATGTGAAGATGTTGGCCTTGAAGATTCACATGATATGGCCACAAGCTAAGGAATGCCCACAGTCACCAGAAACTAGAAGAGGCAAGGAATGGGTTCTCCCCTAGAACCTCTGGAGGAAGAGAGTGTGACCTGATCAACACCTTGACTTCAGACTTCTTGCCACCAGAACTGTGAGAGAACAGATTGTTGTTTTAAGCCACCAATTTGTTGTAATTTGTTACAGCCACCATGGCATACTAATATACTCTCCTTTAGTGAAATATAATCCCCAAGAGGATAAAGACTTTTATCTCTTTTGTTCTTTATTCTACCCCCAATCCTACAGCTGGGGCCTGATATACACTAAATATTTAGTATTTACATTTGATAAATGAATAAATGGAAGAGAAAGAGTCCATACACCATTTGGATCTAAATTTCTGTTTATTTTCCCCTTTAAAATAAAACTATTGTCAGCAGTTTCAAGTTAACATCTGCCGACATAAGTCAACAACTCACTCATAATATAATTAGGCCTACTAGAAGAACCATGTCAGGTAATACTTTAACGGAAAGGTTTTGCCCAATTAGTAAGTGGCTGAGCTGGATCTAGAAACCAGGACATTGACTATCAAGCCTAATATTCTGTCCAATCTGGCTCAGCTAGCTTCCTCTAGACATCCATTCTTTTAGAGGAGTTTACAGGGCCCAGACAGAACCAAGACTAGTTTCCACAGGTAATACACACTAAACAGTCTCATTTCTTTACAACCATCTTCATCTATCATATCTCCAACAGATTTCTATCTTAATAGTCAAAGCCAGCTGCTACCACCCAAGGCTGATTCTGCCAATGATAGATTATTATAATGCATGTAGCTAATAGGGCTTATGTTGTCATAATGTGGCAGGACTAGATAAATCTCTGTAATAAAACTAAGAATCTCTTGCATTTATATATTGCTTTTACTTTCTAAGTGCATTCACATCTGTTCTGTCATTTTCTCATTCCAATACCCTTAGGAATGACGGTTCCCTCGGAGATAATGCTCCTTTTATTTAGATGGAAAAAACTGGGAGGAGGACTGAAAAGTGCTTTCAATAATCCCTTCTGGCAAGTGGGCATAGTCATTGCCCTTCTTACCCACCAGAACCTTATTAGGATCAAATATGTAAGTTGGTGTCCTTAGAAAAGCATATAAAGGTTTACCCATCTGATGAGGTTCCTCTGATAAACCGGTCCTTGCTTTAGAATAAAAAATGAAATTCTGGCACTCTTACCCCATAAATTATAATTGCCTTTTTTACCACCCCTTAAACCTAGCACCCTATCCCTCTTTTCTCCTCCCCTTAGCATGTAAACTTAATGTTTCGACCAAATGAGTCAACCAGAATGAGAATGCTATATAGCAAATGTACGGAAGGTATTCATGTGCTATTGCAGTTAAACTGCCATTAAAACAAGAACAAAACAATAAAAATCTTGTGTTTATAGGATGATGCCATCATAAACAGAAAAAAATCATTCATCTTTGGTCATCAGTTGTTTTCTCCAGTCTGTCCATGATCTGCTCAGAGGAAGAAGATAAATGACAACCACTGAACGGGCCAGGATAACCAAACCCAGATTTGAGGGAGACAGTTTGTCCCACCTGTGCATGACAAAAGCATAGCTTTTGACACGTGTTCAGTTTTGTTTGGGGAAATGTGAGGACCATGCCAATGGGAAAATCTTGGTGACCAAATGTGTTTAGAGCAACTATTTCAAAATTATATTTATCACTTCTTTTTTAGCTCTAATGGGAGCACATTAAAAAAAGGAATACAGAACACTTATACCTTTTTAGAACAAAATAAGGTATCGCTCTTATAAGCCATTTATTCCTAATTACACAATTACTTTATCATGCAGCACTTGCTGAAAAAAAGACTATAAGGCAAAGAATGGGCTGATTTAAGGGTTTATTATTTTAAAAAGTTAACAATCTAGTTTCTTTTCCTTCTGGAATTCAAAAATGTTAAAGCATACTAAGTATTTCTCATTTCTGGATAATAAAATAATGATGTAATTAACAATCAAATAGCATAACATCATATGAAATTGTTAAATCTACTTGTGAATAGAAGTAAAAGCCGTACCATTTTAAGAAATTTTAAAATGAGATAATTATCATGTAGTTTGAGATTGGAAGTCAAATTCTTCCAACAAGCATGCTACTCTTGTTGAGTTATTTTAAAAAGTTGCTTTGATGGTGGGACCCCTAAGGTTTTGAATGGAGCCAGTTACAGTTGCAGGGGCACTTGCTTCCAGAGCGTTATTTTTACTCCCAGTGACCTGCTCCTCCAGCTACCTTACCCAGGACACAGTGTCTGCTGGCCACATGGTTTCTTCAGCCACTGCTCTGACTACAGACCGGAGAGAGCACCAACTGAGCTGGGGAGGAATGGACTGCACTTCTCCTGCAGAGAAGTCCAGTACCATCCCTCACCTAGACTGTTGAGTCTCCTAATGGTTTCCCTGTTTCCAGCCCTGTCTCCTTTTTTTTTTTTGAGACGGAGTCTCACTCTGTCACCCAGGCTAGAGTGCAGTGGCACGATCTCGGCTCACTGCAGCCTCTGCTCCCTGGATTCAAGCAATTCTCCTGCCTCAGCCTCCCTAGTAGCTGGGATTATAGGCACCCACCACCTCTGGCTAATTTTTTTTTTTTTTTTTTTTTTTTTTGTATTTTTAGTAGAGTCAGGGTTTCACCATGTTGGTCAAACTTGTCTTAAACTCCTGACTCCAAATGATTCACCCTCCTTAGTCTCCCAAAGTGCTGGAATTACAGGCATGAGCCACCACACCCAGTCACTGTCTCCTTTCAATCGGTCTACCCCACGGTAGCTAGAGGTCCTTCTGAAATGAGAATTTGATTATCTCTTCCTTACAATCCTTCAAGAATTCACCATTCCTTTAGGATCACATCCAAACGTCAATGGATAGCATTCAAGGACCTTCTCCATCCTTCCCAAACCTCTCTTTCCAGGTCCCCTCCTGCTATGTGTCACTTAATATCTTGCACTCAAGCCTCATGGATGGAAAATATGTTTATGTCTCTTTTAAGGGAAGTAAGACAATTTTTCTTTCAACCTCCATAAGTTCTTTGTTGGAACAAACTCCTGTTACAAAAGACAGATGAACATGAGAAAAGTGAGGAAAAAATAAGTTTATTAACATGTATATTTCATATATACATAGCAGACATCCAGGGAATAAGTAGTTCTCAAAGAGGTAGCTTTGAATCCCAGCTTATACAGCATCTTCAACAAAGAACAGTAAAATTTTAGAGAAGTGACAAGACAAAGGAAAAGGACTAAGTTTCTGGGGACAGCAATTTGTGGGAAGACAAATAAATGGCAGATAAAGGCTGTTAGTAAAGCTTATTAATGTAAATTCCTCTAGTACCATCTCTAGGCCAAGAAGCACACAAAGTGGTCTTCAATGCTTAACCTTTGTTCTCTCCCCAGTAGGAGGAGGAGCAGGGAACCTTTTGTCTCTGTTTTTTAGGTAAATAGAGGGAGGGTAGAGAGCTTTTCTGCACCTGCTTCTTCCAAATTGCCTTCAGCTCAACAATCCTTCATGTTTTCAGGTGGTATATTCTGGCCTCCCACTGTTTTAGTCTGTTTGTGTCACTATAACAAAATACCTGAGACTGGGTAATTTATAAACCATAGAAATCTATTTCTCACTGTCCTGGAGGCTACGATGTCCAAGAGCAAGACGCCAGCAGGTTCAGTTATCTGGGGAGGGCTTTTCTCTGCTTCCAGGATGGTGCCTTGCAGAGGAATCCTGCAGAGCAACTGAGTGCTGTGTGAAGCCTCTTTTATAAAGGCTTAAATCCCATTCACAAGGGAGGAGTCCTCATGACCCAATCATCTCCCAAAGGCTTACTTCTTAATAACTACTGCATTGGAGATTGTTTCAACCTGACACTCAGAGGTTCACAAACATTCAGACCATAACACCCACAATCTCTACTCTCTCTGTCTTCTTCCATGATTTATCCCAGTGATGCCCATTCATCCTTTTACTCAAATGTCACTCTGGATTCTAAGTCTCAAAAGGGCAAGCATGACATCTTGTGTACTTCACAACACATGCTTAGCTCACTGTGGCCTATGTGAAGTGCTTATCAGAAACTTCTAAACCAATTGTGAAAAGAAAAGAACTAGCATTTCTTCCAATAATATTCTTCCCCTGTTATTCACTTTTTCTGACCTTTCACTTATTTTCCTATTTCTTTGCTTTTTTTCTTTCTTTCATTTTCAGTTTCTCTCTAACAGGGGAAGCAACAGGATGGGAAAGGACTTGAGGTTGGGGAGCCTGTGGTGAAACCAGTTGCTGTATCTGCCTCTACTGGAATTTCTTCTTAACACCCCATTGAATTCATCTGCCTCAGGGGCCTGGATTGTGACAGCTGTTTAATAAACCACATCAGCAGTGCACCAGGCTTAAGACAGTATGAAAGTGAGAACCTCATATTCCATTTCAACTCTGGTGATAACCTCTGAATTCCATTATTCACCATTTTAATACAACCTTTATTATTTTCCTAAATGTCCTCCCCCCACCTCTAGTTTCCTTCTTCCCTTTGGTGTAGTCAAATGGCCTTTGGCTCAGCGGTTGGTGGCTTTATACATGCAGCCTCTATTCATATGCATAAGCTTACAGCTGCTCAAATACTTCAGAAATCTGATCAGCCTCCCCTTTCTGCTCCCCCTCCTGAATGCTTTGTGAAATCTTTGCTAGGCAGAGAAAAAGGCCATGTCTCTTAGCTGCTTCTGCCCTGCCTATCGCCATTCAATTGTGAGGATGCATTGTAGTGGAGTGGTGGTGGTTATCCTTTCAAATTCCTGACATATTCCACCCCACTGAATAGAAGTGAGAGGGGGAGGGATGGAGGAAAAAAGGATGCTGGTGCTTGCCATGATGGAACATCATGGAAAGTCAAGCTTCTAAAGAGGAGCTTGCTTACAACTGCACTATCTTCTAGGCAGTGAGATGCGCATCTTCACATTTCACGATAGAAGGGACGGCAGCTAATTTCAATGCATCATGTAACTCCCAAGAAGTGTCATTTTACCTGGATACTTAAAGGCAACTTCCCTGTCTCTCTCCGGTGGGGCTGACAACATGGAATCTCCCCCAGCAAAGAATGTGTGCAGGAGTGACAGGCAACTTGAAGAAACACCTGTTTCACTTGCCTCACCCAAGCCCCAGTTATCTATCACTTAGCAGTTCAAAGCTGAACTGGCCAGGACAAAGCACCAAATTGCTGGCAGAGGCCAGGCTCCAGTCAAGTGCTGGCATCTCATCCAAACAGGTTGAAATTAGGTTTCAAAACTACCTGTGAGAAAGAAAGATGAGGTGGAAAGTTGCTGATGTGAGCAAAAATACTGCAGTAATAGCTGGTTGGGGAAGAGAGCGGTGGGGGTGGAACTGAGCTGTGAAAACACTTAAAACATGCTACTTGGAAGCCTGTGGCTCCCTTGTCTCCTCCAACTCTCTCTTTTATTAACTTAGCTTCTTTTATAAGTACTTTAATAAAACGAACTCTTTTCTACCCTGTGCAAGAAAGATCCATAAACACTCCTACGTTGAAAAAAAAAAAAACAAAAATAAAAGCAAAAAACTTACATGTCCTAGGATATCCGGAAGAAAGGAGCGGGTAGGAGACAGAAGAGCAACAAATGGTTACGCTAAGGGCTCCTGTTATACGGAGTCATACATAAGCTGGGCACGAGGATGCCTTCTGAAAACCCGGCTGATGCCATGTGAAGGAAGGCATACTTTTTCAAGCCTTGGGAGGAAGATAATCCTTTATGACTCCTCATTTAACTTGTTGATATCTAGTGATTTATCATCTAATCCCCGGACTTTGCCTGGGGTCACAAGAGTCCTCTTTTACTCTGTGTGTAGAGTGAGGGCTGAAGGGAGAAAGGGAGCCTCATCTACAAGCCCAGGACATGTTCTGAACTGACTGGCCACCTGGAAGCCTTGAGACCCCTTGGGAGAGCAAGGAAAGAAGATGTTTTCTCTCTGACATCCTACATTGAATCCACATGCAAATCCTGTTGGTTCTACTTTCAAGGTACATTCAGTCCACTTCTGGCATCTCCTCTGTTATCACCTTGTATATGGTCCAAACTGCCCTCATCTGTCACCTATATTACTACAATAGCTTCTACCTGGTCTCCTTGCTCCTACCTTTGTCCCCACTTGTTCTGCATAAGACAGCCTAAGGTAGTGGGAGCAGTTCTCCACTCCACGCACTCACATCCTGCATGCACCAGCTCATTTACTGTGCTTCAGTTACTGTGGCTTCTTGGTGCTGTCCCTTGAAAATGGCAGGACTGTACTCACCTTAGTGCATTTGTCCTTAGCCATCCCTGTGCCTAGAACACTCTCCAGATATCTCATTTCCCTTAAGATTGCTCAAATGTCCCCTTCTCAGCAGTCACCAAATCAGCAATCAGCAATTTCTTTTCCTTTTTTTTTTTTTTTTTTTTTTTGAGACTAAGTCTTGCTCTGTCACCCAGGCTGGAGTGCAGTGGCTCGATCTCGGCTCACTGCAACATCTGCCTTCCAGACTCAAGAGATTACCGTGCCTCAGCCTCCCAAGTAGCTAGGATTTAGGATTACAGGCACCCGCCCCCACGCCCAGCTAATTTTTGTATTTTAGTAGAGATGGGGTTTCACCATGTTGGCCAGGCTGGTCTCAAACTCCTGACCTCAGGTGATCCACCTGTCTCGGTCTCCCAAAGCATTGGGATTACAGATGTGAGCCACCACACCCGGACTCCTTGTTTTCTTGATTATCCTGTTTAAACTTGCAATGACCCCCACTGCCTTCACTATCCACATTCCCTCTTTTATGTTTCTCTATAGCGCTTATCATGGTCCCATACACTACGTTTTACTCATTCTATATCTGCCAACCTGTACGTTCCATGAGGGCAGGATTTTTGTTTATTTCATACCCGCATCCTCAATGTCTAAAACACTGCCTGGTACGTAATAGGTGTTCAATAAATATTTGTTGGAAGAGTGAATATTATGCTCATTCTGAGGCCAAAATTCTTTAAAACTGGGGATAAAGGCTGTGTCAGCACTGGAGCTGTTGTGCCAAACCCCTATTAACCTCAGTAGGGAAGGTGCTAGGGTCAAGAGGCCAAAGAAAAGACCCAGGACCAGCAAACAAGACTTGAGGTTTATTAAGGGACTACATAGAGAGGAAAGATTCCAGTGGTGGTGAGCTGGACGAGAGATGTGCCTTACATACAGAGACAGATCAGTGGCAGCAGCTGGACAAAATGTCTGCCTTACCGCTTTACCTACAGTCAACAAAGCCCAGTGGTGGTGGGGCTAGGCAGGAAAACCCCAACTTTCAAAGAGCATGCAGTTTATATAACATTTCACTCAATACCCTGCCCTTGACAACCGCCACCTGGCAACCTTCATCCAACCCAAAACTCAAGGCTTCAATCCTCTATACAGCCCATGTTCCACAGGATGGGCTGGGGTGTGTGCGTAGGGATGGGGCTCAGATGTTCCTCATTGACAAGGAACAAATCTCCAAGTTGGCCACACCCAAATTCCCTAGCTTGGAACACGCATTCAGGTGTGTCTGCCATATAGCGTACGCTTAAGTTATTGCTGTCAGATGCGTCTACTGTACAAGGGTGCAACTTCCCAGTGGGCTACAGGACACAGCTCCTCCAGGGATGTGGGTGTGTAATGGTCAGGGCGGGATAGATTTGGAGAGCAAAGGCAAGAATGCCAGTCAACCGCAGGCCTAGACACTGAAAAACTGGTCTCTAAGTTTGAAAGGAGAATATATATATATATTCTTATATATATATTCACATATATATTCACATATATACATATATATTCACATATATTTGTGAATATATATGTATTCATATATATATATACTATCAACCACAGCCCAGTCATTGATGTTTAGTGAGAGGGCAGCTCTCAGTGGTTGAAAGAACCCCCCTCACCTCCCCCTTAACCACATGGCCTCATTCTGGAACAAAAGGCATCCAAACATAAGAAACAGCACTGCCACTCTGCCTTCTCAGCTCTTATCTTTACTGCTCTGTTCTTGTCATCATACTGGTCCTTAGAGTAGGCCACGCCAAGTGCAATGAGGGTAGAATTAGTTGCTACAGGATATCTGTGAAGTTCCTCAGAAGGAGATTTCATGGCACAAATTCCCACTGGCTGAAGTAGAAGAGCTCAGGAGTCGAGGACTTTGTATTAATTACCCTGCCCTGGCTTCCTTCCCTTAATGCTCAGGTGGCCTGGTTAAAATGAATCCCATCCTCATTCTTCCCTTTAAGCCCAATGATAGTCATCATAGTTCTAGCAAGGAGAGTGCAGTAGGGACATCCACACCCTTGACCTGCCCTGGATTAGGACAATATATTGGCTCCTCTCTGCTATTCTTATAACTGGAATAAAAGGGTAGAATGGTCCAAACTCTCTTTCTATGTCAACACAAGACCTCAGTCTCTGATCTAGCCTCAATTCCAAAAGTCCACAGTAGACACAGGAGTGATATGGAACTGACCTTTCAGGGCAGGGCTTAAAACTAAGAGTTATCTCAAAATCAGCATCCATGGCTAGGTATGGCAACCAAAGAGAAGCTCCAAATGTAAATGGTCTGGAGGTGACAACTGGGTAAAAGAAATCCCATAGTAAGAAGCAGCAAGCAGGTTTCAAAGGGAGTGAAGGCAGAAACCTAGACCCTTGGTTTTAGAGGCCTCTGCATCCCTCTCTTTTGGAGAGTTAGGAGGGTTCAGGACCTGTTAAAGAAACTGAGTCTTCAGACAGGAATAGACAACTTGTGGTTAAGTTCAGGACAGATTCAATGGGAGAGATAGAATTTTCATTACTTTAAAAAATAGGCAAAAGTAAGTGTCTTTAAATCTTACTCAGCCAGAATCTATCTCAATATCCTTTTATTATTTTTAAAAGGTAAAGAGACAAATTTGTTATATTTGGAGCATAACCAACTTGTTTCTTATTCTTAGCTCTGCCTCCCTGCCAGGTCAGACATACTCATGGACACCAAAGCCATGGGTACCAGCCCTGTTTGTAGTAGATATGAGTTATGAGTTAGAATGAATGTATTTGGAGACTGGAGCTAATGGAATTTATAAACTATGCAAATAATTTCTTATCCTTCTTACTTTAAAAATGGACTATTCTGCTACTCTCAGCAGATTTCAGCCTATTCACTGAGTACTTTAGAGTTTACAAAATACTTTCAAATACATCATCTCATCTTGTCCCTGTCCCTGCAGGAAGCAATGGGGTAAGAAAAAAAAAGAGTGGGGGGGATTACTTCAGATCAGTCTTAAAACATCAAAATGTGACTTAGCTGGTCCTAATCCCACTCTGTCATGGTTTGGTATTTAGCTCAAATAATCACATTCACTGATTTACAAAACTAGGAAAGAAAACCCTATCTTTTTTTTTTTTTTTTTTTCTTTTTGAGACAGTCTTGCTCGGTCACCCAGGCTGAAGTGCAGTGGTGTGATCTCGGCTCACTGCAGCTTCCACCCCTCAGGTTTAAGCGAAACTCCTGCCTTAGCCTCCTGAATAGCTGGGATTACAGGCACCTGCCACCACACCCAGCTGATGTTTTGTATTTTTTAGTAGAGACAGGGTTTCGCCATGTTGGCCAGGCTGGTCTCTAACTCCTGACCTCAGGTGACCCATCCTCCTCAGCTTCCCAAAGTGCCGGGATTACAGGCATGAGCCACCACACCTGGCTGATTCGTCCCAGCCTTCCGACACAGGATAGAACTCTTCTGTTAAATAGTAGATTCCTGGGCGCAGGAGGTGGGAAGAGAGTGTGACAAGTATAGCCTGTTTACTCCTGAAAACTCAACTTGCCTTCTTTTCCCCTCCCTGTGAACTGTTAGTTGATACTAAGCCCATACTCGTATAGTTCTTGTCTTTCCCTTTTATGCATCAGATAGAAGCTAATGAAGGGTTCTTCTCATGGAATTTTGTGCTTATAGTTCCCCAGGTGAGATTATAAGGAAGGAAAAACATGGGTAGATTGAACTAATATAACCTCAGGTGCATGTAGCACAATTTGATGGGATCTTAAAGGCCTTTCAGACTCTTAGTCTCCAATTCCAAGATGATCTCTCTAATTCCTGCCCCCTCCTTCTTTTTTCCCCCACACCAAGACTTCCTATAACCCTCCCCACTCACTGCCACACTTAACAGGAGGAAGTGACTCAAATCTCCCCCAGGGCCCCCAGCTTGTAGGCACTAATGTAGCATCTGTTTTCCTAAGGTCTTCTCCAGGTTTATCGGGCAGACACAGGCTTCCTGACAGCTTCAGCCACCACACAGTAGCCTCAGCGCTCCACCTTTCCTGCACCAATGATCCTTGTCAAGGTCCTCAGTGCAGAAATCAACTAGGAAGGCTGCCTCTCTGTGAGGTGCAGGCACACATGATGGAACACCAGCATCTGGGCCAGAGCCTGTCTCCCCGGAGTGAGGTTGAGGTCTGCAGGAGTCAGGAATCTGCCTCCCATTTACTGCCATTCTTTCTTAGCTGAAGAGGCTGAGTGCTTCTTGTCCTTCCCATGATTCTCAGAGCCCCTATTAACTCGTCTCTCTGAACTCAAGCATAGTCTATGGGACTGGGTGGAGGAAAGAAATTACCTACCACTACTAGATTGCCCGTGTCCTTTAACTCCAACCCCTGGTTCTAAAACAGCTTTCTTCTTACAGGCCTCCTCCTTTCTCATCAAATCACTCATAGAAACAGCTGCCTGAGGAGCTGCCAGCCCCACACCCATCAGGGTGACAGCTTGCTGCCAGGCATTCTCAGTGGTTCCAGCAGTGGCTCACACCCTTCAAACTGCAAAGTGTTCTTTCCTCTCTCGGATGATCGACAGGTCTGCTAAGCGCTTGGTTCAGTTAGGCGACTGAAAAAGAGGACTCCAGATAAGCAGAACCCCCTAACCCCTATACCGCACCAATGGGTCATAAAGCAGTGGACTTCCAAACGTTAGCACCAGATCTCGCTCACCTATGGTTTTCAGAGCTTTTGTTAATAACCTGAGTTACCCCGGCCTCCAGGCTTGTCTCTTTCCCCAAGAATCGACCCAGGGCTATTTAAGGCAGAGAGCTCCATTTCTTTGAATGAGCTGCTCTGAACCAAGACAAGTTCATGATCTCTGAGTCCTCATTTGTGGCCTGCTGTCTTGATAACAGCTCACTTGACAGTCCTCCATAAGTTCTGGTCCAGGCTCCCCCTTGCAGGACATTTTTTCATCTTCAGAAAGTTCTAAGACTTTAGGAATGAATCATCGCTGGTATGCAAAGTTACATAAGAAAAGCCAGGGACAAACTAGGCAAGTAAGGAATTCTAGTTTTCCCAAAATGGAAATTGTAGAAAAAATATAAAAAACAATCTTATCAAAGTATGTGCTTCCTCTGGCAAAGCATACCTCTCCTATCCACAAGGAGCCTTGGGTGCAGGGGAAGGTGAAATAATGATATTGCTCATTAGAGACCAAGAGGAAACTAGATGGGTCTATAGGGAGGGCTCCTTCCTAGTGTTCCTTCAGAGAGGGATGCTTTCCTACTCTGTTGTGGCTTATCATGTGATTCATTCTTGCGTAGAAAGCAAATAAGAGAATTGAATGCCATCATTTCTGTGAGGAAGAAAAAAGAAATCAACATATCAACTGTTGTCCTATTTGCATCCCTTCCTTCTGCTTCCTTATAAAATTAGCAGCAAAATGACATTCCTTATTCCTCCATGCAAGTCGTACAACTGACAGCCTTAGCATCCCAAATAAAGCTCCTGTCCTTAAGTCCAATATTGAAGTCACTTAAGAACTCTCTGCCCTTGATTTTGATCCTTTCTCCTGTCAAAGTGAGGGTGACATTAACAAGTGTGCACAGGAGGGGGCTTTGTGCCAATTAACAGTTTCTCATTAGCTTAATTAGGGGACACATGTTTTTAATCACAGCTAAGAAAGTGGAATGATTGAAGAATTGATTCTGAGCTTTTGAAAGCATCCCTGTCAGTGCATGGAATTTAATTCTGCAGATGTGCTTTAAAAGACACAGTGGTAGAAAGAAATAGCTTTAAATGGCATGGCCTCACTGAGCATAATAGAAGAATAGGGATCTGAACCAGATAAACAGTATTTCCATTTTGGATCTGAGACAGTCTTTTTCAGGCTATCTGTAGAATCGAGGGTCTTGCCCTCTTTGTTATATTATGTGAGATATCCAAGTGGGACAATTTTCTTTTCCTTTCCACTAACCCTATATCCCTAGGTTCCGAGTAAACAAACCTGATGGTTGTAGAGATGTTCAGATAATGTGGATAGTTTAGATGCAGCTTTGGGGGGTTGCTGATGGTTTCTCTAGCTGAAACAGCTGTTAAATTTGGACTTCATGGATTATTTGAGAAGTCTAAATTTGCGAGACCTGTTTACATCAGGAAATGGTTTGACTTATGGCCTTGCATGCTTGTAACCTGAAGTTGGGTAACTGTCACAGTCCGTATATCACCCAAAGGACCACTCATTCAGATCATGCAAATCTAAAGATGATTGTTAAGCACTAAAAATTGCATTTATTTAAATGTCTATATTGTTTTGGGCTCTACACAATGCAGGAAGGCCATGACCCATTCCATTTAAAACCTTAGTAGACTTATGTTTCACTAATTATGATATTTTAATACAGTATGCACACAGATTTGTTCTTTGTAGAATGCAATCTTTACCGATATGTCCCTTTTGCAATTTATCTTTTATTTTTCTTGATTGCAAAAAGCAATAAACTTTAATTGCAAGGAACCGAAAAATACTGTAAAACACAAAGAAGAAAAAAGTAGTACATCATTCCACCTACTCAGATATAATCACTATTTATATTTTAATGCATAGCATTTTTTACTATGGAAATTTCTTTTCTTTTCTTTTCTTTTTTTTTGAGAGAGAGAGAGAGGGTATCACCATGTCGCCCAGGCTGGAATACAGTAGCACCATCATGGCTCACTGCAGCCTCAACCTCCTGGGCTCAGGTGATCCTCCCACCTCAGCCTCGTGGGTAGCTGGGACTATAGGTATGCGCCACCACACTTGGCTAATTTTTGTAGAGACAGGGTTTCACCATGTTGCCCAGGCTGGCCTCAATCTCCTGAGCTCAAGAGATCCATCTGCCTTGGCCCCAAAGTGCTAAGATTACAGGCATGAGCCAACACTCCCGGCCACACTATGCATCTTTTTTAATAAAATGGTATTATGTTGTATTTCTGGTTTTACAACAGCTGTTTTACTTACTATATCATTATGACCTCCCCAGATCATTAAATATTCTTGTACAACATAATTTTTAATGACTGCATAGTATTCCGGCTCATGAATTTGTCGTATTTATTATAGAACATTACAAATATTCCAATTTTTGGTATTATAAACAATGATGAAGTGGTCATGCTTGAATATAAATCTTTTCAAGCATCCTTGATCATCTCCTTTGAATCGATTTCTAGAGGTGAAATTGCTGAGTCAAAGATTATGTACATTTTTAAGACATTTAAACATACTGTCAAATTTCTCTCCAGAAGTTATAATCTACCACTTTATATTCCCATAACTAAAAATATAGGATAGTGTTCTTTTTTTACTAAAGTCAAAACAATAAGTATAATCTCTAAAAATAAAGTTAAAAAAATTGTGTCATTATTTTTATTTGTAATTTTGACTACCAGTGAAATCAGATATTATCTCTGATTATAAGTTATATTTCTTTTTGTGAATGGTCAAATCATGTATTTCTCTCATTTTACTCCTGGGATATTCACCTTTTATTATTATTATTATTTTTCTTTTACCTGGGTTCCAGAAAAGGAAGAATCACCTTTTTGTTGGTCCATTTGTGAGAGTTGTCATATATGAAATATACTAAACCATTGTCACATGCGTTTAAAAATATATCTTTTTCCCAGGTTGGTATTGGTACTTACTTTTTTCACCCCCTCTAGTTATGAATTTTGTTGTTGTTATTATTTATATAAAATGTTAATGTTAGGTAGGTTGACTCAATTATTCTGTTATGGTTCTTTTTTACTAGAATGTTTCGAAAAAATTCCCCCTTCTGAGATTTTTATATTCGCCATTATTTTCTATTTTCATTTTTTACTTTTAAAAATTCATTCATAATTTAGTTTTATATACTGCATAGGTAGCTATTTTGTTTTTTCTTTGCAAACTGCCAACTGATCTAATATGTTTATGGAGTTATTCAGCATTTCCCTAAACGTGTTCCATGGTACACTACTGCTTCAGGATTCTGAAAAATAAAAAAGTTCTGGCAGATATACATATGTTTGAGAAATGCTCGGTAATCTAGTTCCTCATTAAGATTCATAGAGCATAGTTCCATTTTAAGGTTTCAAGAAGTCCTGCTGTACAGATACCTATTTTATCTTGCTTTACCTAGAATTACGATGTAACTATGTAGTTCTTTTACAAACGGCATCTGTTAACATAAAAAAAAAGACCCTAATATTCTGTAGACTAGCCAGTGAGTATCTAACCTGAAAGATTAAAAAAAAAAAAAAAAAGTTTACCACAATTATTGTTGGAGTGTCTGAAAAGGCTCAATATGGATATAGTACCCTCTAGCCTACTTGGGTTCTGAATAAATTGAGAAATAAAAATCAGTAAGGCAGATGGGTCAAAATATTACATTTGTTATTGTTAATAGAGGAGTTAGAAAATAGTGGGAGAGCCAAGTAGACTCTGTGAACTGAAACCCTAAATTAAACGTAGCTACTCAGTCCCAGGCAATTTCTCTCTCCAGGGTTGCTTTCTCAGGTAAGACTTACAGACTGGAGACTCAGAGGGAATCTCTGGCTTCCATATTTAGTACTCAAGGAAAAAAAAAAAGGAGTGTGCTGAGTCTAGCAAGCTTGGTTTATCCTTTCCAAATGTGCTAATCAACTAAGTCTACTCCCTTCTCCCTTGGTTGAATGAATGAGAGGCCAAGAGTGGTTACAGACAATCTGTCCATAAAGAATCCCAGGAATGGGAAAAAGACAATCCTCTCTCTCATTGCTCAGGTTTATTTCTCTAAGTCCGTTAGGTTTAATCATTAAGAGTAACGGGTGTGGCTATCTCCCCAGGGGAGAACTGCAATCTATCAGGAGAGCTCTGTGTTTGCCTTCTTAAGGCTCCTTTCCCCAACCTGGTTGCTGCTCTTTTGGGTACCCTGAGGGGAGTTGGCAGTTTGCTTCCAGAAGACTTTAAGATGGATCAAAACAGCACGTTAATCAAATCAATTTCAAGGCTCTTCTACTGGAGTTGAAAACTCCTTATTCTATTTCCCATCCTAAATACGTCTACTTACATTGTCCAACATACAATATCAGAGATTCTGCCATGAGATTAAATAGGACATAAAGGGTGCTCCAATAGTAAGACAAATAAAAGGCTTCAATAATAAAATACTAACAACATTGAGATGGTCCAAATTTGATTGTAAACTTTCTCCAATTTTCAAATTTCCAAGAAGTTATATTCCCTTGCAAAAGAAAATCCAAAGATATTAAAGTCTAAAATAATCTTCCATTGATCTTTCTATTCTCATGCCATTATCATACTGCTTACGTATTAAATTTTATAACATATTTGGATATCAAATAGTGTAAACCTCCTTTACTCGTCTTCAAAAATAACTTAGCTTCTGGGAGGCCAAGGCGGGCGGATCACAAAGTCAGGAGATCGAGACCATCCTGGCTAATACAGTGAAACCCCGTCTCTACTAAAAATACAAAAAATTAGCTGGGCATGGCGGTGGGCGCCTGTAGTCCCAGCTACTCAGGAGGCTGAGGCAGGAGAATGACGTGAACCCGGGAGGCGGAGCTTGCAGTGAGCCGAGATCACGCCACTGCACTCCAGCCTGGGTGAAAGTGCAAGACTCGTCTAAAAAAATAAATAAATAAATACATAAAAATTTAAAAAAAAAATACTTAGCTTCATTTCTATTGGCTCTTCTAGAATAACATTAGAATTATTTTACCTAGACAAAAAGTACACTTTTGATCAGAACTGTATTCATTTTATAAATTAATTTGGGAAGGATGGACAATGTTAGATCTTTCTATCCATAAACATGGATCGGCTCTCAGTGCAGAAATGTTCAGCTACCATTGGATGATCTGGTACATCAATACAGACAAATGTGTTTATGACAATATATCATTCCCAGGGCTAGTTTTGTTTGGTTTTAAGGATGGGTTAGGAGGTATAAAAGGAAGGCAGTAGGTAGTGACTGGCAGCTAGCAAAAGTTAAGTTTGCAGCAATGTAGAACCAGGATAGCGATACTTAGGTAAAAAGGCCTTAGCAGCATTAGACAAAAAATCAAATCACAGAGGTGACTGAATGGTCTATCCAAATTATAAGGTTTTTTGTTTGTTTGTTTTGCGTTTGTTAACTAAATTTAATCCATTTACATATGAGAAATGAGCTACCTGCATGAAGTTAGAGCAGTGACATGAATGTTGCGTAACCTAGAACCTGACTAAAGCGTCAATGTTCAGATTACAGAGAAAGACATGCTACAGGTTATCTGATCTGCTTTGCAGCATTGGTGGCTAGGTCCTCACAAACATCTGAACATCTGTTTGACAGATCTGTCAGATGTTGTGAGTATCTACAATATGGAAAGTTGGACTAGACAGCATCAACTGTGTTTCACTGTCTTTCGATGACACCAAATTAGGTGGCTACACATGGTGGGCTGGGGCCAGCAGTAAGAGCAGGCATGGGTTCTGAGCTATGATATCCTGAGTTCTGATCTCAGCATGGCCACATGTTAGTTCTGTAACCTGTTGAAATTTATTCTGCCTTTCTATGCCTCAGTTCCCTCATCTGTATAACTATGTGTGTGGAGGGGAACACCACCTACTTTATAGGATTGCTTGGACGATTAAATGGGCCAATGAATATAATGTACTTATTTAGAATGCTGTTAGGCATGGAGTATGTGCTCAACAAATATGAGCTGTTATTTTTATTTTTATATTATTCTAGTCTCTCAAAGAGGGGCAAACTTTTTCTGCAGTGCAGTAATTGCTGAAACTTAGGGTAAAACATGTATGTGTTTTTTATTTTTTATTAACTCCTGTTGTAGCCTTCCACACTCCCCACAGACAAAGGTGACTTCCCTTCTAGGCACCAGCTGCCTGTGAAGTATGACAGATGTATAGTAAACATCAGGCAGTATCTGGAATAGCTACCCACCTGCTTCCAATTAATCATGCAATGTGGAAATTGGAGAAAACTTTTGTATTTAGTGCAATGTTCCCCTTCACATACTTTGCATTAATTTGGGGTATGATGATTGCTGTCTGACAAGTGTAGACAGTGGAAAAGTCTGTGATGGGTCCATAACTCTTTAGTGGCTCGGTGTTAGCATTCTTCACAAAAATTTATGTCATCTGCTTTGTCAGGAAGTCTGATGTAAAGCTCAGAATTTTGAGAATTGCTAGAAATTCTAAGGGGCCGGGAGAGGATATTATACAGTGTTGCTAAATACTTCATCTGCATCACAGACCTTAACCCTGCCTGCACTTTAGAATTACCTGGGAAGACTTAAAAATATCCATGTCTGGATGCTAGCTCAGGCCAGTTAAACAAACTCCTTGCAGGGCAGGGCAGATGCATGACTTTTAAATAATCTCTTATCCCACAGTACATGGCCTTGCTAATATCTTTGACAGTTCTTTTCAGGGCATTTCCCCCCAAATCCTGAATGCTTTCACTCTTCAGGTTACCATTAGAATTATTTAAGACTTTGAGAGCTGAAAAACTCTAAAAGTTCAACATATCTCACCTTCCACCCAGTGAAGGAAGCTGATCTATAGAATTCTTGACAGTTGACCATCGCTAGATGATTGTATGCCTTTGGTGACTGAGAACTCAGTATCTCTCAAACGAGACCATTTCATCCAGACTACTACTGGATGGTGCCAATTATTTAAAAATATGTTCTTATGTTGATACAAAATATGTTCCTTCTGACTAAAATTCAGCTGGTTGAAATTTGCTCTCTAAAAATCTAATCTCTTGCATTGGCAGCCCTACAAATATTTAAAGGGATCTATCATATCCTTCCTGACTCTTTTTTAACTTTAACAAACTGAGATTCTACACCTATTCCCCATAGGACAAAATTCATAGACCGCTCCTAAATCAGGTTAGCTTTCTTTAGACATACTGTTGTTGGTCAAAATTCTTTTTAAAACACAATATCCCAAATCAAAGAAAGCATTCTAAGTATTATCTCATACATATCTAATATTCACCTGAATGAGTACACCATCCTTTAGATAGATGAAAGACTTAAGATAGGCCTTAAAGGATATCAAAAGTGTATACCAAGAGTGTCATATCTAGGAAAGAAGCGTGCTCATCCATGAAGGCAGAAAAAAATGTGACATGTTTACAGAAGGCTGAAGAGACCAATTTAAACACAGATTTTAAAATATATGATTATATTAATTTTCTAATGCTGTCATAATGAAATGCCACGGACTGGATGGCTTAACAACAGTAATTTATTTTCTCAGTTCTGGAGGCTGGAAGTTCAAGATCAAGGTGTGTACCAGTTAGGTTTCTCCTGAGACCTCTCTCCTTGGCTTACAGATGGCTGCCTTCTTGCCAGGTCCTCACATGGCCTTTCCCCTGTGCACGTGTACCCCTGTCATCTCTTTGTGTGTCCAAATCTTCTCTTTTTATAAGGACATAAGTCAAATTTAATGGGAGCTCACCCTGACAGCCTCTTTTTAACTTAGTGAACTTTTTAGATGCCCTACTCCGAATGCTGTCACATCCTAAGGTACTGGGGATTAGGGCTTCAACATATGAAATGGGGTGGGGGGGACACAATTCAGCCCTAGCGATAGCTATCTATCTGTCTATCTAGCTAGCTAGCTATCTCCTATCTATCATCTGTCTATATATTTCCTATTTATCTATAGTATATCTGTGTATCTTCTTTCTATCTCTCTCTCCTATCTACCAATCTATCTATCTATCCATCTATCTAATTTACCTATCTCCTATCTATTATCTATCTGTCTATCCGTCCATCTGTTCATCTCATATATATGTTCTTGGGGCTTCTTTCTCTATTCTCCTTGTCACAGGTCCCAGGATCTCAATCTAATTTTCTATCCTTTTCAAGGCTTTCAACCCAAGGCTGACGCAGTAAATTGGGACTCGGTTTCTGAGGCTTCCTCCAAAAACAAACACAAAAGATTCTTAAGTTTTTGCTTAAAACACTTCTGATTTTGAAATAATTTTAGAACTACAGAAAAGTTAAAAAAAAAAATTGTACAGAAAGCACTCCTCTATTCTCCACTCAGCTTTCCCCAATGTTAACATAACCATAGTGCCATGACTAAAACCAGGAAATCAACATCTATACACTATTAGTAACAACACTACAGATGGTAAAATTTCGCCACGTTCTCCACTACTGTGTTTTTTGTATCATCGGAGCTAGTCCAATATCCCACACTGCTTTTAGTTGTCTCCTTCAATCTGAGCTATTTCCTCAGTGAGTCCCTGTCTTTCATAACCTTCATACTTTCAAATAGCACCAGTATTTTGTAGAATGTTTCTCATTTGGGTTTGCTCAATGTTTTTTCATAAAAGCCTTAAATAGAAAGAAGTTCATACATTTTTGGTGAGAATACTACAAAAGCGATGTTGTGCCCTTCTCACTGCATCCTATCAGACGGTGCGTGATGTCGATGTGTGTTACTGATGGTGATGGGTCTGCTTAAAGTTGCATTTGCCAGAGATTTAAACTGTAATTTATTTTTCTAATCACCAGGATAGACAGATAAGGGGAAATTCAGACAAACTTGGAGCAGTCAAAAAGATTAAGGCATCATATAAGCTACTTATGGTTTTTGCTTCTGGTCTAATAATGTTCCAGATTATTTATAGATGACAATGGGAAATCCCACTAAACTGTGATTTAAAAAAAATTTTGGGGGGGTTAGACTCTTCCAATCTGAAATCAAACTTCATCTCTGTAGAGTAATAGATGTTTGATAATAAGACCCCACATAAGTAGGCAATTTGCTTTCCAAGCCTGGTGATTTGAGGGGTGGACTTTAGCCTTCACCATAGTCTCCATCAATCCATGACTTCCACACCAAATAAGCATATACTTTAATTACAAATGCTGTGCTTACTATACCAACACAGTTTCAAGACAAGTTCCATGTGATAAAAGTAAAACTTCAGCCAAATTAAATTTAAAGAAGTTTAATTGAGCAATGAACAATTCATGAATCGGGCAGCCTCTTGAACCAGGGTAGGCTCAGAGACTCCAGTGAACCTATGTGGTGGAAGAAGATTTATGGACAGAAAAAGGAAAGTGATGTACAGAAAATGGAAGTGACGTACAGAAGCAGCTGGATTGGTTACAGCTTGGCGTTTGCCTTATTTGAACGCAATTTGAACAGTTGGCTACCTTTGATTGACACAAGTCTAAGCTAGGGTCTCTTTACACCTCCACTTGTTATAGTTCACGATGTGCAGAGAAACCCTTAGGCTGAACTTAAAATATGTAAGGAGGCAGCTTTAGGCTAAATTTGATTTAACACATGGGACAACTACCTGTTTCTTTCCGACTAATTCTTTCTTAGCCCCATTATATCTACATATAAGGGACTGCTGCTTTCCCAGTCTCACTGATTTATTTTACGAGACTTATCTCAGAAGGAACAGACATTTGAAATTTATATATATATATATACACACATATACACACAAATCCTATGGCATTTCCTTTCTGTATATTTTTGTATATTTTTCCTCTTCTAGGGTTGTGGGAAGCTTACATCAGGGAAATTAGCAAATTTCCTTAGGCAACCTACAAGAAAAAGATCTTAAAACCACTCTCCAAATTTTGTTGTGTGGAGCCAGAAATTCTTTTGTGAAACTAGCTACCATGTATTCTATCATTCTTCATTTCTGAATCTCAAGTTCAGAGCATTGGAAAAGCATGGACCTTAAGATCTACATCTCTAGATGGGAAGGTTGAGTCTTTAGTGGGCTCTGCCTAATATCTGGCAGGACACCTTATTTTGAGGTGCAACCCTTCCTTCAGACAAAGGAATGGAAATGTTAGTCTCTTTGCTGTCAACTAGTGCTTTGTAAACTCTGTCATTCGTTAGAATCCCCCAGTGTCTTGTTAAAATGCAGATTCAGATGCAGTAGATCTGGATGTGGCTTGCAATTCTGCATTTCAAACATTCCAGAAGATGCTGATCTGCTGGTTTGTGGACCAAATTTTTTTTTTTTTTTTTTTTTTGAGATGGAGTCTCCCTCTGTTGCCCAGGCTGGAGTGCAGTGACATGATCTCAGCTCACTGCCATCTCCGCCTCCTGGGTTCAAGTGATTCTCCTGCCTCAGCCTCCTGAGTGGCTGGGATTACAAGTGCACACCACCATGCCCAACTAATTTTGTGTTTTTAATAGAGACGGAGTTTCATCATGTTGGCCAGGCTGGTCTCAAACTCCTGACCTTAGGTGGTCCACCTGTTTCGGCCTCCCAAAGTGCCGGGATTACAGGTGTGAGCCACTGCACCTACTGGACCACATTTTGAATAGTAAGCTGTAGAGTCTATTGGAGATATCTGGCCAGGTTAGAAGAGAGGCATGAGGACACCATTAGAAATGCAGGCCCTATCCAGCTGTGATGGCAATGTAAGTGGATCATCTAAGGTGGATCGTCATCAAAGTAGACAAAACTTTCTATTAAAAAAATCTTTCTGGAGGTGCTTATTCTCAAGAGAAATTTAGGGAAATAGAACCACTTTAGACTAAGTCACTACCTCTGAAATTGGATACTTAGTGTGGTATACAAGAAATTCCCATCTAAAGGTGGTATGATGAATTTGGAGGGAAGATTGAAGTTACAGCATATCATTTGAAAAGCACTGTGTGCATATTGCTTTGCTCCATAGGGTTCAGGTAGGAAAGGGGTAGAGGTGAAGGCTGGGAATGTTGAGAACAGAACAACTAGTCAGGAATGACAGAGACAGATATAAACTATAAATGAAATGTCTTTTACTATGGGCTAGAGTGTTTTCAGCACTGTCTACATGTTATCTCCAATTATCAAAACAGCCCTATCAAGGAGAAAATATTCTTATTGTCATTTTATAGATGCGTAGTGAGATCGAGAGAGATTAGTATGCCAAGGGTGAACCAGCTAGCAAGTGATGGGGTTGAGATTCAAACTGAGGTCTTCTGACTTTAGGACCCAGTGGCATAACCTCTGCACCATAATAGTACTACGGAGCTGGAATCATAAGAACTGAAACACCAGAACAAAGACATCTGAGCCAAGCTTCAGCAACCCACTTCTCTGATCAAAACTTGAATTTTGCCATCATCTGGTCTATAACACCTGTGAAATCATAAACTCCAATATCTTACTCTCTGGTCATAACTTCCTATATTTCCATTTATATCACTTTATTACTTATACTCCTGCTCTTAGATCGCATCAAGACCAACAGTCCCTTAACCCTGACATTTCCCCATCCATCCCATCCTCCTGACTTCAGTCCCTTTGCCACCAAGGCACGCCCCTATTACTGTAACCACTCTGTCACTGTAACCCTTGCCTTGTGAGCCTGTTCTTCTGCTGCACCCACTCTGCGCAACCTTAGCCCCAGGCAAAGGCGGTCAGAAATAAGGCATGCCACTTTTAAGCCTGGCTTGTAAAATTCTCCAATAAATCCTTATTCACTCCTCCTTTCCGTCTGCCAGCTGGGTATACATGACCGTGGCAATGTGATGAGCAAGATGGCAAAAACTCTTTTGTCTTGATATCCTGAATGACTGTGGACTAGAGCCCCCGCCATGTCACTGTTACTTGGAAGTTATGAAAAAAAGAGAAAGAGAAATAAACTTCCATTAAATTACTGAGATTTCAGGTTTATCTATTATAGAAGCTAGATTTACTTAACGAATGGAGAAATTGTTGTCAGAATTGGGGTATGATTGGATGAAAAACCTAAAATATGTGACACTGACTTGGCAATGTGGGAGAAGGTGTCGAAGAGACTGATCCTGGAGGCAGGGCAAGTGGTCATGTCCTTTCGAAGCCACAAATTATCAAAACATTTGATAAGACATGGAAGTAACATGACATGCATGCTGAGTCAGGGATCCTAAGGAAGATGGTTGAAAGGATCAAAAAGAAATGGTTATAATTGTTTGTCACTGGAAAGTTATTATAAGAAAGAGATAACGTCAGGACACAATTGGCTGATTTTCAATCAGATTGAAAAGAAAGAGATGTCAGGAGTTTGGAGCCTCAAAAGTAGGAAAAGCCTACTGCCTGTAGACCCCAAACATTGAGAAGATATATTACTTTTGAGACAGACAAGTATAAATAGATCCCTGGAGATCCTGTGCCAGCCTGTGCACTGGGGAGAGTGCGTACTAGAGTGCAGCCTCGCAAACTTCATGTTGTTTGCGGGGGGAAGGAGCCTGGCTTCTCCTGCCTTAATCTATGAGGCAGGACGCTTACTAGCAGGAATCTTGCTTTGCCGAGAGTCCCTCTTTCCCTTTTTTCCCTTTTCAACAAATAAACCCTGCCTTCTCAGCCTTCAAAGTGTCTGTGAGCCTAATTTTTCATAGCCATATGACAAGAACTCGGTTTTTACCTGAACTAAGGAGAAAGTCCTACACTTTTAATTGTAATTTGCCATTACTTTTAAATGGCAAAAACTGCAATTACGTTTGCACCAACCTAATAATTAAAAAAGAAACTTAGTGACAAAGGCTTCATAAAATGAGTCAGTCGAACAATGTGACTGATCCTTGCAGCAGAGATGAAATTAAGAAATAATATAAGAAAGGCTTAGGTAGGTGGGTTACCTGAGGTCAGGAGTTGAAGACCAGCCTGGGCAACATGGCAAAGCCCCATCTCTACAAAAAATACAAAAATTAGCCCCAAAGTGGTGGTGTGCACCTGTAGTTCCAGCTACTTGGGGGGCTGAAGCAGGAGAATTGCTCCAACCCAGGAGGTCAAGGCTGCAGTAAGCCATGTCCACTGCACTCCAGCCCAGGTGACAGAGCAAGACCTATCTCTGAAAAAAATAATGAAATGATATAAGAGAAAGCCGTACATTCCTATATATATTTCAAGGGTCTCAAAATAAACTGATATTAAGAAAGAAAGCATGAGGCAAGAAAGCAAAAAAAACAAAAAAAACAAAACAAAACAAAACAAAAAAACGATTAAGAACTTTGTCTAGAAAGTAAGCAGTAAGCTTGGATTGGATTCCAGGCACAAGGAACTGACTAGAAAAAAGTAGATCAGAAGCTTCCTAAAACGTTTAGGTTATTCCATTTATTGTTATTTAGGTTATGGTATTGTAATATATTATAGCAAAGATATGAGTTTAGACTAGAAAATCTTTGACTGTGTGAAACTGAAAGCAACTACTGGGTCCTCAAACCTCACCAGCAAAAATCAGGCTGTAACTGAAATGATTGGTATGCTTTTGGTTCCGTGTTTTTCCTTTCTTCAGACTTTCTTTTGCCTATAAAGCCCACCTCACTGCTCAGCTCATTGAAAAGCACCTTTATATTTTGTAGATGGGATGCTGCCTGATTCATGAAATGCTGACAACAGCCAATTAGATCTTTGAAATTTGATTTGTTAAAATTGTGTTGTTTGATAATGAAAACAGAATTTACTTAATAATGCACTGGGGGAAGAGCATTCCAGGCAAAGCAAAAAGGCACATAGGTAACTATTTCCCCTGCTCCTCCGGTAGAGGCTAGTCTGTGCTGCAGCATAGGAATGCCATCTCTATTCACAAGTGTTTGTTTGATCCCACTGCCCAAAGTAGATCCCACTGCCAACCTCTGTAACCAGAAAACATCAAATATGATTTTCTCTTCCATCCTACAGTGGGTCGGGTGATTATTTTTGTACTGACAAACTTTCAGCAAGATCTGGGTTCATACACCAGTTTACTTCTTACCTGCGATGTGATGTGTAGTACTTTAAAATAATTATCTGAGGCTTAGTTTTTTCATTTATAAAATGAAGTGTATTACTGAAATTGGGTCTTACAGTGCTCTGCAGAAAGCTAAGATCTAAGTAGCTTAACATGACAAAGGTTTATTTCTATGCACAAATATCCATGTGGGTGTGGATGACTTTTTAGGGCAACTTTCCTCCGTTTGGCAGCTTAAAAGTCCAGGCTGATAAATGCTTCATGCTAAATCTCCACCATGTAAAACACATAGACTCCTTGATTAATGAATGGAAAGAGAGTCTAGAAAATCACCTATGGTCTTATTGCCAAAAAATAGCCCATGCTGCTGCTGCTGCCTTTTTTTTTTTTTTTTTTTTTTTTTTTTTTTTTGAGACAGGGTCTCACTCTGTTGCCCAGGCTGGAGTACAGTGGCATGATCTTGGCTCACTGCAATATCAACCTCCTAGGTTCGAGCGCTTCTCCTACCTCAGCCTCCCTAGTAGCTGAGATTACAGGCACCTGCCACCAGATCTGGCTAATTTTTGTAGTTTTAGTAGAGATAGGGTTTCACCATGTTGGCCAGGCTGGTCTTGAATTCCTGACCTCGGGTGATCAGCCCGCCTTGGCCTCCCAAGGTGCTGGGTTTACAGACATGAACCATTGCACCCAGCCCCCATGCCTCTTCTTTTAGCAGGCTTTTGGCCAGAACTCATCTCTTAGCCTGATCCAACTGTAAGGAGGTCTTCCGTGAGCTAGAAGGGCAGCAGTAACATCTACCTTGCTTGGATAACAGAATTTTTCTCATAGGAATGTTGTAAAATTTATACAAGTTAAGTAAAAGAAAGTTGCTTTATAAACTCTGGAAAGCTATACCCATACTATAAAACTCTGGTCTCTTGATATCCATCTAGGAATATAGATTTGTGAAATCTTAGAAGATCTTTGTTTTGGAGAACTACTTCCAAATGACATCCTCTCATTTGTTTTGCTTTTGAAACATAGGCACACTAAACTGTAATTCAATTCAGTAAACACATATTAAATACCTACTATTCAAGTCACTCTCCCTAATTCAGTGCAATCAGACCAGATTTTTGAGGCTAATTCTCACAACAGAGTGAATAAAGCCAAATAAACCCTTTGAAGGGTGCCTGACTTTTATTGGGCACCAACAAAACCCAGATGCCATGTTTCTGCAAAGTCCTTCAAATGTTAGGGGAAAAGTAATTTAATGCTTCACACTGTACAAAGCATAACTTCATCTTGCCCCACACATTTTCCCCAAGAATAAGTGGCTATTTAATATCATAGGGGTTTCTAGTAGCTCAGCTCACCATGGGCTGAAATTTTCTCTGCGCAGTTTAATGTTGTGTGTGTGTGTATGTGTCTGTGTGTGTGGGTATGTGCATGTGTGTGCCTTTATGTAGCTCAAACTTTTCTAAAAAGGAAGTCAAACTGTCCTCTCTCTGCCTTATCCCCTTTACTCTAATCCATCTGTTATTATTCCCCTGACTTCTCTGAGGAATAAATGTCCCTAATTTAATTTTGTTGAAGTTAATGATATGGTGATAAGAAAAAAGACAGAGGGAGAAAATGGTAGGATGTAGATTGTCATTAGTCTATACATATATAATTGAAGATTTCAAGTGGGGGAAAGTTTGCTGCAGTGTTGTTAGAACTGCTCTTCAGGGTGCAATTGCCAACCAGGTTTCAAAATTGTAGAGTGGGAGAGCAGCCTGACATCAGGGAGGTGGGTAACAGGCTGCTGAGCCTCTTGCCAAGATGTAATAATTATGATGAAAATGCAATAGTCTCATTGCAAGAGGCAGAGGCTATTTAGAGCACCCCCCCACCCCCACCTCGCTGTCTTTACTGATCAAGGCTCATTGTTCTCTCACTTAATGTAACCACAGCTTTCAGATTTCGAAGTGCTTCTTAACTTATCCTTCTTTGTCATTCTGCTTGAATGTTATCTTTGGAAAATGGAACACAACCCACAGTCATAACATGTGCCCCTTGTGAAGGAGGATGACACTTAAGGCACTGGAACACAGGCTAATAAGTGCTTTCAGGGCTGGGTGTAGGCGGTAGGCTTTATGAAAGTTCTCTAACCCCCCGAGAACTTAGATCAACAAAGACACAGGTCAAAAATCTACCCTGGATGTTCTTTATTTTCCTGGAGAAGTGGATGTACTTTTAAAATCTTTGCTACAAGTTGCTTGTAGCAACTACCCTCAGAAACCACTCTCATCCCAAATATTACTATTTTTTTAAAAACACATTTATTTTAGGTTTGGGGGTACATGCAAAGGTTTATTACAGAGGTAAACATGTGTCACGGGGGGTTGTTGTACATATTATTTCATCACCCAGGTGTTGAATCCAGTACCCAATAGTCATCATTTCTGCTCTTCTCCCTCCTCTACACTACCCTCAAGTAGATCCCAGTGTCTGTAGTTCCCTTCTTTGTGTTCATGAGTTTTCATCATTTCACCCTCACTTGTAAGTGAGAACATGCGGTATTTGATTTTCTGTTCCTGTGTTATTTTGCTAAGGATAATAGCCTCCAGCTCTACCCATGTTCCCTAAAAGACAGGATCTCCTCCCTTTTTTTTTGAAACGAGTCTTGCTCTGTCTGGTCTGTCGCCCAGTGCAGTGGTGCAATCTCGGCTCATTGCAAGCTCTGTCTCCTGGGTTCAGGCCATTCTCCTGCCTCAGCCACCCGAGTAGCTAGGACTACAGACGCCCGCCACCACACCCGGCTAATTTTTTGTATTTTTAGTAGAGACGGGGTTTCACCGCATTAGCCAGGATGGTCTCCATCTCCTGACCTCGTGACCCACCCACCTTGGCCTCCTAAAGTTCTGGGATTACAGTGGTGAGCCACCATGCCCGGCCAGGATCTCATACCTTTATATGGCTGCATGGTATTCCATGGTGTATATGTACCTTTTTCTTTATCCAATCGGTCATTGATGGGCATTTAGGTTGATTCTATGTCTTTGCTATTGTGAATAGTGCTTTGATGAACATTCTGGGGCATGTGTCTTTATGGTAGAATGGATTTCTATTCCTCTGGGAATACACCCAGTAATGGGATTGGTGGGTTGAATGGTAGCTCTGCTTTTAGCTCTTTGAGGAATTGGCACACTGCTTTCCACAATGGATGAACTAATTTATACTCCCACCAACAGTGTATAAGTGGTCTCTTTTCTCCACAATCTTGCCAGCATCTATTATTTTTTGACTTTTTAATAATAGCCATTCTGACTGGTGTCAGGTTTTATCTCATTGTGGTTTTGATTTGCATTTCTCTAATGATCAGTGATATTGAGCTTTTTTCCATGTTTGTTGGCTGTGTGTATGTCTTCTTTTGAAAAATGTTTGTTCATGTCCTTTGCCCACTTTTTAATGGGTTTGTTTGTTTATCTCTTATAAATTTGTTTAAGTTCTTTGTAGACTCTGGATATTAGACCTTTGTCAGATGAAGAGATTGCAAAAATTTTCTCCCATTCTGTAGGTTGTCTGTTTCCTCTGTTGATAGTTTTGTGTGGGTGTGTGTGTGGTGCATTGCAGAAGCTCTTCAGCTTAATTAGATCCCATTTGTCAGTTTTTGCTTTTGTTGCAATTGCTTTTGGTGCCTGTGTCATAAAATCTTTACCAGTTCTTATGTCCAAGATGGTATTGCCTAGGTTGTCTTCCAGGGTTTCTATAGTTTTGGGTTTTCCATTTAAGTCTTTAATCCATCTTGAGTTGACTTTCATATATGGTGTAAGGAAGGGGTTCAACTTCAATCTTCTGTATATGGCTAGCCAGTTATCCTCAGCACCATTTGTTGAATAGGGGGTCCTTTTCCCATTGCTCTTTTTGGTCACTTTTGTCAAAGATCAGATAGTTGTAGGTGCGTGGCCTTATTCCTGGGTTCTCTATTCTGTTCCATTGGTCTACGTGTCTGTTTTTTTACTAGTACCACACTGTTTTGGTTACTGTAGCCCTGTAGTATAGTTTGAAGTAAGGTAATGTGATGCCTCCAGCTTTATTCTTTTTGCTTAGGATTGCCTTGGCTATGCAGGCTCTTTTTTGGTTCCATATGAATTTAAAATCATTTTTCTCTATTTCTGTGAAGAATGTCTTTGGTAGTTTGATAGAAATAGCATTGAATCTGTGAATTGCTTTGGGCAGTATGGTCATTTCAATGATGTTGATTCTTCCTATTCATGAGCATGTGATATTTTTCTGTTTGTTGTGTCTTCTCTGATTTCTTTGAGCAGTGTTTTGTAATTCTCATTGTAAGGATTTCAATGGTTATCTATATTTCTAGATATTTTATTATTTTTGTAGCAATTGTGAATGGGATTGCCTTCCTGATTTGGATCTTGGCTTGACTGTAGGTGTATAGGAATGCTAGTGATTTTTGTACATTAATTTTGCATGCTGAAATTTGCTGAAGTTGTTTATCAGGTGAAGGAGCTTTTGAGCCAAGGCTATGGGGTTTTCTAGATATAGAATCATGTCATCTGCAAACAGGGATAGTATGACTTTCTCTCTTCCTATTTGGATGCCCTTTATTTCTTTTTTTCTTTTCTTTTCTTTTTTTTTTTTTTTTGAGATGGAATCTCACCTGTCTCTCAGGCTTGAGTACAGTGGCATGATCTCAGCTCACTGCAACCTCCGCCTCCTGGGTTCCAGTGATTCTCCTGCCTCAGCCTCCCAAGTGGTTGGGATTACAGATGCACACCACCACATCTGGCTAATTTTTTTGTATTTTTAGTAAAGACGGGTTTTCACCATGTTGACCAGGCTAGTCTTGAACTCATGACCTCATGTTGTCTGCCCACCTTGGTCTCCCAAAGTACTGGGATTACAGGCATAAGCCACCACCCCAGCCTCTTTATTTCTTTCTCTTGCCTGATTGTTCTGTTCAGGATTGAATAGGAGGGGTGAGAGAGGGCATCTTTGCCTTGTGCTGGTTTTCAAGTGAAATGTTTCCAGATTTTGCTCATTCAGTACGATGTTGGCTGTGGGTTTGTCATACATGGCTCTTATTATTTTTAGGTATGTTCATTCAATACCTAGTTTATTGACAGCTTTTAAAGTAAAAGGGCGTTGGATTTTATTGGAAGCCTTTGCTCTTACACTTCAGAGCACTTAGACATTGCAAACAGCTGTCCAGTGCTGTGCCTCACTTTTCCATCTCATCATGAAGAAAGGAAACTTCTATGTATCAGATGTCTTCTGCATGCCAGGCCCCATGCTGGGTACTTGATGATATTAGTTTCAAACATATTTAAGGTATTCTATAAGAATACATAAAATGTAAAATAACCCAAATAAAAACTGAGACAAAATGGAAATGAAAAACAAAGGCAGGAACTTAAAATATAGTCAGGAATAAGGCTAACATGAATATTCTACAAACTTGTGGTAAGCCACAAATTTGGTTTTCAAGTTCCATAGGAGCCAATGCCACAAAAAAGGGGGAAACAAGGTAATAACAATCAATGCAAAAAGGAAAACAAAAGATTACATCATTTACAACATTCATCAGATAAAAGCAAATTAGTGACTTAGGAAAAACATGTCTATTCTCTGGACAAAAAATGGGCAGGATCTCTCCTGGGTTTTCTCACAAACAAAACTCTGTGTTTCATAAAGAGCAGTATCTTTAACACATCCTTGAACAAAAAACAACTACAAGTAGAATGTTTATTTTTGTTGAAATACGGACTACTACTACACTGTCAGTTATTGGGAGAGCCCAGTGAGGCTCCGAAGGCACAAAATTTAAGGAGAAATCCACTGTCACAGTTGTGCACGTGCATCCTGAAATTCTGTGCCCACTAGCCCTACCCTGTCATTATATAACTCATAGCCATATTCAGCAGGAGGAATTCTCTAAGGCTGTGGTTTACAATAGGGATGACTTTTCCTTCCAGGGAACATTTGGCAAAGACTGGAGACTTTGTCATTGCTGGGCAGGCACTACTGGCATTGAGTGGATAGAGGTCAGGGAGACTGTTGAACATCCTACAGTGCACTTGATAGCCACCCACAGCAAAGAATTATCCAGTCCAAAATATCACTAAGGCTAAGTTCAGAAACTCCTCTTTCAGCAGAGCCATACTCCTTACCTGTGCTCATGTGGTAACTTGCTGCATAGGATGATTCTGCTTTCTTATCTTCATGGTAAATTAATCATGAGCTCTGCTGTTGTAACTTCCTAAATATCACCCCATCTTGCATTTGGACTACTGCCATGGCCCCAGTGGTAGACACTTTTAATAGCCTACAATAGCATCCCCGCAGCAACAGCATCTTTGCTTAGAAAAGTCATATTTCACCTTGGAATAAAAATAAGAGAGCTCTTGATTTAGACCAATCATGTCGATCTATTCTTCTTTGCCAAGGATTGACTTAAGTATGAGCATTTGCCCTCTTTCTGGCCAGTGATATAAAAGGGAAGCCTGCTGGGGGACATCTAGAAAAGATTTTGACTTCTGATAAAAGGGACAGATAGAGCTAGTGTTGTTCTCCTTTCCCTTTTTCCTGACTTGAATGTGGACACTCCATGTCTGGAGCTGTGGTAGCCATTTTGATGCCATGAGGTAACAAGGAGAAGGAAGGAAAGGTAAGAAGCAAAGGACACTGGAGCAAAAAGAATACACTCTTGCCACAGAGCTTTTCTGAGCTTGCAGTTCCTTTTGTCTGCAATGCTCCCCCTCTCTACCTCCCATGGTTAATTCCTAGTCATTCTTGACATCTCAGCTTAAGCCTCATCTGTGGGAGAGCCACCTTGACCTCCCTGACTCTGTCTGAACCTGTTAGAGGTTCATAGCATCATGTAAGCGTCCTTCACAGCATTTGCCAAAGTTGCGATTTCTCATGTGTTTGCGGTATGACTTGATTTTTTTTGTCTTCCTGACTAGACTCCAAGCTACATGACAACTGAAACTATCACAATATCTCTAGTCCCTGATATTTAGATGCTAGATAAGCAATTCTATTTTCTTATTTTTTTCTTTTCCTTTTTTGAACAAAAAAAGCTTAAATTATCTGGAAGTTAGAATGTCTTCAATATTTTAAGCCATCTTCCCAGAAAGTTATTTTGCCTGACAGAGTGTTTAATAAATAGTGAATGAGTACGAGTTCAAAATGGTTCTTCCTGGAAAATAACTAGAACCCAGATATTCTGTGTAGCCAATTAAATAGAAATTTTTATGACATAAGAGCACATTGAGCTGGGGCAGGAGCAACTTCCCTTCCAAAAGCTGAGGGGCCTGCAAGGAGAATACCTAAAAGGAAGTCATTCCACCTGTCATCAGGTGAGCTGAGAGAATGCCACAGGCAGGACCAAGATTCTCAGCAGAAAGTCATTTTGAATGCTTCAATCACCAGGCTAATGGGTGAATGAAGCCCTGAAGACATACAGCATATAACACGGCTAAAAATCCCAGTGCTTAACATGGAGGATTTTGTTTAATCTTCACAAAATGTAACATAATCATATGAGGTAGGTATGCTTATCTCTATTTTACAGAAGAGCAGGCTCTGCTGATAAGACAAAGAGGCAGCTTTGGAACTGAGGCTTGTCTTACTCCTCAGTTAATATTCTTTCCTCTCTACCAGTGGTTCTCAAACTTGACTAACATTGGGATCACTTGGGGAATTTTGGGTTCCATGCTAAAAAATTTGTGTTTAACTTTTTGGGAATTTAAAAAGATTCCTCCATGTGATTCTACTGTGCAGCCAGAGTTGAGAACCACTGCAGTCCAGCCTGGGCAACATAGCAAAATGTCATCTCAGAAAACAAAACAAAAAATACCCAGAGTACTACAACCATAGTGGGTTGAATAATGGCCCTTAAAAATACATGTACAAGTCCTAACCCCTAGAACTTGTAAATTTGACCTTATTGGAAAAAGAGTCTTTGTAGATATAATTAAGGATCTTGAAATGAAACCACAGTGAATTTAGGATGAGCCCTTACTCCAATGACAAGCATCTTTGTAAAAGAAAAGCCAAGGGAGATTTGAGACGAAGAGACACAGAGGAGAAGGCTGGATGGAGATGGAGGCAGATATTGACATTATGCTATCATAAACCAAGCAACATCTGGAACCACCAGAAGCTGGAAGAGGCAAGCAAGGATGCTCCCTCATGTTTTCAGAGGAAACATGGCCTGCCGACACCTTGATCTCAGAATTCCAGCCTCTAGAACGGTGAGACAACAAATTTCTGTTGTTTTAAGCCACAGTGTTTGTGGCAATTAGCTACAGAAAACCTGGGAGATTAATACAAAGCTCCACCTCCAGAACTTCTGAGTCAGTTAGTCTCGGACAGGACCTAAACATTTGCATGCCTGACAAGTCCCCAGGTAATGCTGATCCTGCTGGTTCAGGGACCATACTTTGAGAACCACTGCTCTGTATCATGCAGTCTTTACCCAGCTGTTCAGCTTTCATAGCCTCTGCTTGTAACCTTTCTATTCAGGGATGTGAAAAATAACTAAAGGAAAAAGAAATCTGTAAGCCTTCTAAATTTCAACGAACATTGTTGCTGATTCACTGTGTTATTGATCTTTATGAAATGGAGGTGATGCTCTCAGAAACTAGTGTGGTTCCTGAAAGTGGACCAGGAGTTCAATGTGGAATACTTTTGTTGTCCCTTTACAATATCACAGGAATTATATAAGCAATTGTGTAATACACAAAACACCAGAAGCCTCTCAGCTTCCTGCTAGCAGACCTATCTATATGAGTTTCTGCCCATTTTCTCTGCCTGTCTTTTGATTGGTTGCAGAGAATAAGGTACCTCTTCGCCTGCTCAGCGTTCTTACCTCCTGCTATGTTGGGCATCCTATTGACTCACCTCTTCAGAGATGTTGCTCCACCAGTATCTAGTATCTAGTGTTCTGTGGCTCTTATCCATTTCCATTAACAAATATTCAAGATTTTAATCTCTTAAAATGAGTCTTTCTTTAGCCCCCCTGTCCTTCAGACACCCCCATAATATTTCCTTTCCATCTTGCTTGCAAATTTAGTGTTGAAATATGCTGCGTTTTCTTTCTTCATCCTGCTCACTTTTCTACCCCAGTAAGCTGCACAGCACCGTTCTAGGCACTCTTTTTCCATGGCTTTGAGATCTACCTTCCTTTTCCTACTCCTTACATCTGGTTGTTCCTCAGTTGTCTTCTCTGGGCCTTCCTCTACTCATGCAACTCTCTTCCCGATTTATTCATCTATTTACAGGGTTTCATCTTTGCTGATAACTCTCTGATCTTTATTTGCAGCTTAGATCTTTTTCTCTTGAGCTCTAGTCTCTAGTATCCAAAATGTCTCCATGGACACTTTAAAGTCAACATGTCCATGCCCCAATTCCTCCTCCCTCTTCCTATCTCCCAATCTGTTCCTACTCCTGTGTATTGCTCTCTCAGGGTTGCACCTTGTACCTAGTTTCTCCAATGACATAACTTACGGACAATAACACCAACAAATACTTATGGAGTGCCTCCCACCTGCCAGGCACTGTTCTATGAGCAAGAAATAAGCGGTGAACAAAGAAGTTGTGATCCTTGCCTTAGTCTTGGATTCCTCTGTCACCTTCTCCACCTCTTCCCATACCCAGTCAATCATCAAGGCTGGCCAACTCTCCCCTTTGACGTCATCTGAACCCACCTACACTTTCAATCTCAGTCTAACCAACTGCCATCTCTTGCGTGGATGAATGTAAGTGCCTCCTAAATACTAGATATTGGTGGAGCAATATCTCCGAGGAGGCAAGAGTTAATAGGATGTCTAACATAGCTCTCCCTGCCCTGCCTGCCTCTCTTCCCCAATACATCCTCCACACTGAAGAAACAATGGCCTTTGAAATTGTAACTATGATTATACTACCCTCTTGCTTAAAAGCTGGCGATGTTTCAACATCGCGTTTAGGGAACAGTCCATCATCCTTACGAGAGTTTATCAGGCCCATTGTGATATGGTACCAGCTTGTTATCTAGGCCTCAAATCTTGCTACAACTCCCCCTGCACCCACCACATTTTTGTTCTAGTCATACTGAAATGCCTTCAGTTCTACAAACATACCACATTCTCTTTCATTTCAGGAAACTTTCGGGTGTGTTTTTCTCTATTTCTTCCCTTCCTGCATTTATCTTCTCCTCACTGCATTCATCACCCGTATTTTACCAGTCATCCTGTAGATCTCTGCTCACAAGTCATTTACTCAGGGAAGCCTTTCTTGATTCTAAAAGTCTGAGTCAGTCCCGTTTCTTGGTACTACTATGGCCCCCTGAGTAGCCTCAATGGTGTAAAAGCTCCTTGCAGACTGCTTGGTAACTATCTGTTTACTCATCTTTAGTCCCCATTAGCAGGCATTATGTCATTTTTTTTTTTTTTTTTTTTTTTTTTGAGATGAAGTCTCACTCTGTCGCTGGGCTGGAGTGCAGTTTGGCGTGATCTCGGCTCACTGTAACCTCCACCTCCTGGGTTCAAGCGATTCTCCTGCCTCAGTCTCCTGAGTAGCTGGGACTACAGGCGAGTGCCACCACACCTAGCTATTTTTTGTATTTTTAGTAGAGATGGGGTTTCACCATGTTGGTCAGGATGGTCTCCCGCTCTTGACTTCGTGATCTGCCTCCCTCGGCCTCCCAAAGTGCTGGGATTACAGGCATGAGCCACCACGCCTGGCTGATATCTACTTTTTATTTCCCACACCTAGCACAGTGGGTGGCACATAGTAAATAATAAATACTTGTTGCCTAGATCAGGGTTTCACAGCCTCAACACTACTGACATTCTAGGCTGGATAATCCTTGTTGTGATGGCTGTCCTGTGCACTGTAGGATATTTAGCATCATCCCTGTGTCCTCTACCCACTAGAAAGCAGTAGCTCCCCATTTCACAGTTGTGACAATCAAAAATATCCCTAGACACTACCAAAGGTGCCCTGAGAAGCAAAATAACTCCTGGTAAGAGCATTTGGCCTAGATGAATAAGCTTACTGTTGGCAGATTATGAGCTTAGAAGTGAGGAGGCAATGACATAGGCAAAACATGGACAGACTGGACTTATACACTGGGCACATGCTCTGAGGTGGGATGATACTCCAAGGCCCAAGTTAGGGGCATACTCAGGAGTAAATAGTCATGTAAGTGAAACGTGGCCTAGGGTGTGTGGACACAGCCACAGCAGGAAGTGAACACAGAGATACAGAATAGCATTAATTGTACCCAGCTTTCAACTAGACACATTGGGCTTGAGTTTAAGCAGCTCCTCTTACCAACTGTATGACATTCGATGAATTACTTAACCTTTCTGAATTTTGGTTCTCGCATGCATAGAATGAAGACAAGAATATTGCTGTATGGATTAAATAAGATAATATATCTATGAAATGTTGGCCCAGAGCACTATACATAATAAATACATGACAAAAGTTTATTGTTATTACTATTATCATTGCTGTTATTATTGGTATTAATATCAGGAAGTCCAGTAAAGTGGAGAGTTCTGGCATGAGGGTCTGGTGTCTAGAAGTAGGTAACATGAGGAACAATTGGTAAGCAGATGGGAAGTCAGTAAGAGAGAGATGCCGACCTGGGGTAGGGGAAGGATTCACTTGTAGGGAGAGGAGAAGCATGGAGCACAGCTTCTGCCATGGTAAATTCCTGGTACCTTTATGTAGAGTGCAGACACACTGGAAAAATCATAAAAAATGGATCTTGATGCAAACTGCAGAATCCCAAGTACTCTATATGTACTTTAAAAAAAAGTAGCACTTATTCAACCAAAGGAAAATAATCCCAAGAGTGAGAGGTGACAATGTGCTAGCAGCCCTCATTCTCAGCACTTCCTCAGCCTCCACGTCCACTCTGGCAGTGCTTGAGGAGCCCTTCAGTCCTCCACGGCACCGTGGGAGCCCCTCTCTGGGCTGGCTGAGGCCAGAACCTCCTCCCTCTGTTTGCGGGAAGGTGTGGAGGGAGAGGCGCGGGTGGGAACTGGGGCTGTGCTCGCAGGCCAGTGTGAGCTCCAGGGGGCACGGGGGCGGCCTCATGGGCCGCACATGGAGCAGCCAGGCCGCGCTGCTGACCCAGGGCAGTGAGGGGCTTGGCACCTGGGCCAGCAGCTGCGGAGGTTGCACCGGGTCCCCCAGCAGTGCTGGCCCGCCGGGGCCTCACTCGAATTATCTGGGAGCCTTAGCTGCCTCCCCAAGGGGCAGGGCTCAGGACCTGCAGCCTGCTATGTCTGAGCTGCCCCCTCTGCAGTGGGCTCCCATTCGGCCTGAGCCTCCCCAAGGGGCAACGCCACTGCTCCCTGGAGCCTGGTCCCATGGACAGCTCAAGAGCTGAGGAGTGCAGGCGCAGCTCGGGACTGGCAGGCAGTTCTGCCTGCAGGTGCAGCTCGAGACTGGGAGGCAGTTCTGCCTGCAGCCCCAGTTCAGGATCCCCTGGGTGAAACCAGCTGGGCTCCTGAACCGGATGGGGACTTGGGGAACTTTTATATCTAACCAGAGGATTGTATGTGTACCAATCAGCTCTCTGTATCTAGCTAACCTAGTGGAGACTTGAAGGACTAGCACTCTGTGACTCTGGGTCTAGCTCAAGGATTGTAAATGCACCAATTAGCACTCTGTGTCTAGCTCAGGGTTTGTAAATACACCAATCAGTACTCTGTGTCTAGCTCAAGGTTTGTAAATACACCAATTGGTACTCTGTGTCTAGCTAGCTCTGTATCTAGCTAACTAACACTCAGCGACTCTGTCTAGCTCAAGGATTGTAAACGCACCAATCAGCACTTTGTCAAAATGGACCAATTAGCTCTCTGTAAAATGGACCAATCAGCTCTCTGTAAAATAGACCAATCAGCAGGATGTGGGTGGGGTCAGATAAAGGAATAAAAGCAGGCTGCCAGCTTCAGCCAGCAGTGGCAACCCGCTCTGGTCCGGTTTCAAACCGTGGAAGCTTTGTTTTTTTGCTCTTTGCAAAAAATCTTGCCAGTGCTCACTCTTTGGGTCCACGCTGCCTTTAGGAGCTGTGTCACTCACCGCGAAGGTCTGCAACTTCACTCCTGAAGCTAACGAGACCACGAACCCACTAGGAAGAACAAACAATTCCAGATGTGCTGCCTTTAAGAGCTGTAATGCTCCCCACGAAGGTCTGCAGCTTCACTCCTGACAGCAAGACTACGAACCCACCAGAAGGAAGAAGCTCCAGACACATCTGAACTTCTGAAGGAACAAACTCCGGACACACCATCTTTAAGAACTGTAACAACTCACCGCCAGGGTCCGTGGCTTCATTCTTGAGTTTAGCAAGACCACGAACCCCCTAGTTCTGGACACAATAGGAACCATAACAATGTTTAATAACATAAATTTTAGTAAAACACCAGGCGTTTGGTCTAGGTCCTGTTGCCCACTGCACAGATAGCCAATCACTAAAACAACAATTACAACCAAGGAAGAAGGCTTTAATTGGACGCTGCAGCCAAGGAGATAGATCAGTCTGAAGTCCACCTCCTTGACTGACTAAAATTAGGGGTTTATATAGCAGGGAAGAAATGTAACTATGTATGGGAAAATAGGAACTACATAGGATAAGGAAGCAATTAGGATGGAGGGGCTTGACCTTTCATTGTGTAGATGAGATAATTTTGTGGATTTCAGTTCTTTGATATTTTTTGAGAGGCCTGGGGGTTCATTGCTAAGGCAGAAACTCAGTTAAAACAAATGTGAGTTTCAAGATTTAAGACAAGAAGGGTCAATTGCTATGTTTAACCAAAAAAACTAGCCAGGGGACTATTCTGTTGGTTTTAGGAAGAGCATGAGAAAAAATAAATAAATAAGTAAATCTAAATACTGAAAAAGTAAAACAACAATAATGTCTTTAGGAGATTGAAATATATATGCATTAAAATACTTAACAAATATAGCATAAAATTAAGGAGTAATAGGCTCAGCTAAAGGTTCTCAGCTTCTAGAATTGTTTGGGATATGGTAAAGGTATTCATTTATATCATACTCTAACAAATCAAGTATGCATCTGTTAAACTTAAGAATAATCCCTAAATGAAGAGTGAAATAATATATTACTAACAGGCTAATAGAAGGATACAATGTAATAATACATGTATTTTTTGTTAATCCAAGAAATGGTTTAAAAAGAGAAGAAACACACACACACGCACATACATACACACACACATAGAGAGAAAATAGATTAAATTTTTGATAAAAACAAATATTATCAAAATCTATAAAATGCAGCCAAAGTCATCTTCAAGGGAAATTTGTTGCTTTAAATGCACATACTAGAACAGAAAATATTCTAAAAATTAATCTTTTAGGTACTTGAGTAATTTCTCAGGAAGTTAGATAAAACTTTAGTGAATTGAAAGGAGACAGATGGAAATAATAAACACAAGAGTAATAAAATAAACATATAATAAAGAAAATGAACAAGACCATAAGTTTTTTTTTGAGAAGACCAATAACATTTGTTTCCAATCAGAATTGATTAAAATTTTTACAAGGTATGTATTATTAATAACAAGACAGAAAAAGGTGATATCACTACTGATCCAATAGATGATATTAGGAACAATTACTTGACATAAATATAGTGTAAATAAGATGAACAGATTTGTGGAAAAATAACAGGAAAGGCAACACAAAAAGACATAAAAAATCTGAAACACTCTATATTTATATGAGAAATTGAATCTGTAATTAAAACCTCCCTGTTTAAGAAATATCCAGGTCTAGATGTCTTAACAAGTGAATTCTTCCAAACATTAAAAAATACATTAATTAAACAAATAAAAAATTATTGATTAAGGTAAACATAAAAGAATTCTTAGAGAAAATGCTTCTTCAGCTTAATTTAAAGAAATTGACTTACATGGATTGAAGATGGAAAGTGGGATGTTATTTTAAAAAAAAGAAAACACGTATAAGTGCACATAGCTGGGAAATGGTGGGAGTTGGGAGAAATCACATACAGCAGTCCCCCTTATGTAAAGTTTCATTTTCTGCAGTTCCAGTTTCCCGCAGTTGCACAGTCTGAAAATATTAACTGGAAAATTCCAGAAATAAACAATTTATAAAATTTAAATTGCACACTGTTCTGAATGGTGTGATGAAATCTCACGCCTTCCTGCTCTGTCCCATGCAAATCATTCCTTGGTTCAGCATATTCATGCTGTATATACTACTTGCCCATTTAGTCACTAAGTAGCCCCCTAGGTTATGAGATCAGGAAATAAACAGCATACGTACATACATAAGGTGCCATACTATTCTCTGTTTCAGGCATCCATTGGGGGTCTTGGAACGTATTTCCTGAGGATAAGGAGGGACAGCTGTATTTGGGACATAGTGAGAGATGAATCTTACTGAAGGGGAGAAACCAGATTGCAGAACTCCCTGAAATAAATTAGTTAGAAAGTTGGAAGGCTAATGGATAGAAGACTGAAAGCAGTAGAATGAAAACTATTGATCTGGACCAATAAGTAAGAGCAAATCTCTGAGATTCATAATATGAGAAGCAGCCAAATGAATGCACTATGTAAGATAAATATTATTGGAAGCTTTATGTGGGAAAGATTTGTGAGCAAGGTGGAGCAAGGAAAGGCACTCAGAGATGGTTGCAGGAATCAAGGTGTGAGGTGGAGAGGTCCCGGCCTGGAGTGATATCTCCAGGAACTGCAAAGAAGGTTTGAATCTGTGGATTTTTCATGGAGTGAGAGACAAAGGAGTAAGTAACCAAGATGACAGAAAGGCAAAGGGAAGAAGGAGAGTGAGGTAGGAGTCCTGCCCCTGGGAATCAAGGTGGATTTCTATTAAATCTTGATGTAACAGACCAATTGTTCCAAGGTCGCCTTGAATATTTTTATTTGATCCACACAGGGCTGGTGGAGTGTCTCTCCCTCTGGACAATCCTCCCTGCTTCTCCTTTTCCTCATCCCATGGCTGCAATCCGAGCTAAAACAAAAAAGACATCTGTAGGGCATTCTGCTAAGTCTGCAGTGACCTTGTTTTGACTGATTCGCCTGACTAGGTTTGGGACAGATTTTCCAAAATGAAGCACAGTTTTGTGTATAATAAATGCATGCACAGATATCTTTATTACTCTGTGGATTGTTTTTTTCTAATCCAGTAAATATTACGCAAAGGTCAGGGTCAGAGTGAGATGGATTCTCCTCAGCAGCAGACTGTAAACACTCACACGATGAAACTAGAAAAGGCAAAAGGAGCGCTAATGGTGTTCATCCTTAATATCTGCATTTTTTCGCTAATGCTCACATTTTATAAAACTGAAGTTCAAGACAACTTTTCCAATTTATGAGCAATAAGGAGCAAATGGAGAAGATCATTCATGAAAATGAGAAAGTTTTCCAATTATCAGTGACATTCATCTTTAAACCCCCAAAAGCATGGTTTTCCAGAAATGTTGCAGTCAATGTGAAAATGTAACTATTGATTTTACTTTTATGGCAACATTGTAGGACAGAACTTTAGAAACTGAGCATCAAAAAAGGTTTCAGAGATTCGTTTTTTCAAGCCATTCATTTTTACAAATGATTCCTAGATGACTTCAGTGACTTGCCCAAGGTCATGCAGGTTGGGATATTTATAAAAGTAATAGTACAGGTATTTCTGTTGGCCTCTGAGAGAGAGAGCAAGAGATTTCTAATTCAGTCTCTGGAGATGTTTCTCATTTGTTACTATCAGCCCACAAACATGTGACTCTACTTTCTATAATTGCTTTTTAGACCAAAAGAAGACCAAGAAGTTGTTTAAATTATAGTGATTATGTCTGAAAGACTCTCTTTCTCCTCTCCTGCCATTTGAGAAAAAGAGAAAATCTAAATCAAGATAAAGACCAGAAAGAAGTGCAACTGTCTTTTTTTTTTTTTTTTTTCCTATCTCTCTTTTGAAATTTTTTTAAACCAAGTAACACCTCTGATCTCAGATCCTTCCCCTGTAAAAATGAAACTGCAGGACTAAGTTGGGGCTAAGGGCTCATCCTCTATCCTAAACTTTGTAATGCCTTTTCTCATTGGTTTCACCAGGAGGATAGAAATGCGCTTTGCATAAAGCAGCCAATTTTCTGTCAACTTAGATGGCTTTTGTTTGCAGAAATGTTGGAGCAAGGCAGTGGTCGAGGCCCGTGATTTTACAGGCAGGGCTTTCTTTTCGACTGTATGTGGATCATGTGTTTTAGACTACAGTTCTGCAATGCCTGGGTTGTCCTGGGATTGCCTCAAGTCTCCTCCTCCCCACAGCTAACCAACAGGGTCTCAGGGGCAAACACCCCCACCCCAGGCTGTGAGATAAATCCAGCCTTAGCCTGCAATCTCTTAGTCTGAGTTTGGCTGACCTTTTTCCCACATTGTAAATGGGGAGTTGCTTTGTTTCCGAAACCTGAACCCATCTATGTTCAGGTCTCTGAACTGACTCTCCACCCTGTTTCCCTGTGTCAATATCCTGGTCTAGTAACCAGCAGAATATACATCACACTTAGAACATGCCCTGCTTGTTCTTACCGTTCTCTTACTGATCATGCACCTCCATCACCTCCCTCCACACCATCTCCATGGAATGGAGTCATTCCCCTGCATATCAGTGACTTGGGGCCCAGCTATTGTTAAGATGTTTTCCAGGTGTCCCTCTGGTTTCTCTGGATCACCCAGCACTTCCTAGAGTCTTCTCTACCATGCTGTGTTTTCAAGTCACATACTGTATTTCAACTTCCATCATTCTGGAAGCCCTCATTCTGGCTGCTGGCCTAAACAACTTACTACCTGGGCTGCCCATAATACATTCTCCAGGTACCGTGTTCCTCCTGCCTCATGATTTCTCCAAAACCAGAGAAGAGTGAAGGATCTCCTTCTTCTGTGTGTTTTCCTTTGTGTTCATACATATTGGGAATTATTTATGGATAAGACCAGATGTGTTAACTTTTTAATATCTAGTGTTTAACCTAGTGTCTGCCATTTAGTGCATGCTCAATAAATATAAGTCAAATGAATGAAGTAATGTCCTAGCATTCATTATCTTGCCCAACCCACTGCAGTTAATACTTCTATGCCATTTTCTGTCTTAAGAGCTGCATCTGCTTTCTGCTATCACTTCTCTTTTATATCACTCACTCAACAATAACCCAGGCATCTCTAGCAACCAAAGACACTCCAATCAAAGACAAAATTTTTATCTTATTTTCCAAAACTTACTTATTTCTCCAGAAATGGTCAACTAGCCTTGTGGAAACCAATTGAAGTTCATTATCTTTCTAAAGAAAAGCAAAATAAATGCATATACAAGGCAGAATTAAAACTGAATAAACATATACATCTAAATGAATCATCCTTTTTCGCATTAGACCTGGATAAATGACATTTATGTGGTGCGGGTATAGTGCAGTTATCTGTCACTGGAGACGTCTAAGGATGGCAATCAGTGTGAGTACAAGTTCTCAACAGCACATAGCACAGGAACAGCTGCAGAAATAATAAACACTAAAAACATTGCCTTCTTCACCCCCAAACCCATATTTATCAGAAGTGAAGTAGGTTGAAGGAGAAAAAATAATAATTGCCAATCAGGAGGCACTTTACATACATAATTTTATAATGTAAGTCAGAGCATGTTCCTCCTGACTGCCAATGGCTTTTCTCATCATGCAGAGTAAAGGCACAGACCTGAAGGTGGCCTCAAAGGCCATGCAGAGTCTGCAACGGCTTGCCTCCCTCACCTCATCTTCCATTACTTGCTCCTCCTGCTTGCGCCTCTCCAAACACACTGGTCTCTGCTGATTCTCGAATGTTCTGGTAAACACCTGGCTCAGGGCCTTCCTACTTGCTGTTCCATCAGCCAAACATTTCTTGTATTAGTCTGTTAGAGTTGCCACAGCAAAGTACCAAAAGCAGATGCATAAGATCACAGAAATTTATTGCTTCATGATTCTGGAGGCCAGAAGTCTGAAGCCAAGACATCAGCAGGGGCATCCTTCCTCTGAAGCCTCTAGGAGAAGATCCTTCCTCACCTCTCCTGGATCCTGGTATTTGCCAGCAATCCTTGGTGTTCCCTGGCTTGTAGTCACATCACTCCAGGCACACTGCAGGCATTCTTTGTGTCTTCACATCATCTACCCTGTGTACCTGTTTCTGTGTCTAAATTTCTACTTTTTATAAGGTCACCAGCATATTCCATTAGGGCCCACCCTAATGACCATATTAAACTCAGTGACCTCTGTAAAGACCCTGTTTCCCAACAAGGTTACACTCGGAATTACTGGTCTTCGGAACTTTCACCTATCTCTTCGAGGAGACACAGTTCAACCCAAACCACTCTTCTCCCAAATATCCCTACAACCTACTCTCTCATCTCTTTATTGATCACCTTCTCAGTGAAGCCTTCTCCAACACCACATCACAATTCCACCTCTCCCTGCACTGTTGTCATTACCTGCCCCACCCTCACATGGTTTATGTTTCTTCCCTGGTTCTTAAAACCATCTTACCTACTATTTATTTTCCTTAATAATCTTGTTTTTATTTATCTCCCCTGATAAATTATCAACTCCGCAAAGGCAGTGTTTCTGTCTGCTCGGTTCACTGCCATTTCTCCAGTGCCCAGAATAGTGCCTGATCCAGTGTAGGCAATCAGCAGATGTGCAATGAATACATAAACTTTCATCCTCAAGTCAGCCTTGAAGTTATCGAAATGGTTGTCATCCACATTTTATAAATAAGACAAGTGATGCTGGAAAAGATTAGGTATCTTGCTCAAGATAATATAGCTAATGAGTTTTGGAGCTGGGATTTGAACCAGGTCAAATTGACTCTAAAGTTCGTGGTGTATCCATTATGCTGTGCTGCCCAAGGCAGAAGGAGGGACTTCCTGCAGATGTGTGAGGAATTCTGCAGCTGCTTAAATTATTGCTTTTTTTCCTCTGGATAAAACAGCACTTGAAAAACATCATCAAAATGTAAATCTTCAAGTCTAGGTAAGTGGTCTGGCTCAGCTAGCAATGTCGCTCAGACAACTGCGACATTAGAACACACTGTGTGTGTCTCTAAATTTTTTTGTTTTAAATCCAATTAGACAAACTATTCTTTGGCTCAGGTGATGGTTTTATTTCTCTGGGCAGATTAGAAAACCAAGAACCATATGCAGTCTGAGTTCCCAGACAGCTGGGAGTTAGGTGTGTATTGCTGCTTTTAAATTATAGGCACAAGGGCTTCCAAACCAGAGTGAAACTTGAATGTCAAATGAACAGATGCTGTGGTTATAACCCCCAAACCCTCACTTAACCAGCAAACACATGTACTACATTTCCACAGGCAAAGAAAGTTAAACAATGATCTCACTAAATCAAGCCCCAAACCTGCCAGTGAGGCAAAAGAAGTTGTTTCTATTTGAATTATCCAGATTGCCTGTCAGCATGGATCACATCCACTGGATAATTGCTGATCTTTTCTCTTTGCTCTGCTTGCATGGCCACAGTCTACAAGTCATTGTTCAGTGGAAATCACCCATTGCTGACATGTTTCTGTCATGGCAATGATCCTGAAATAAGCCAGGGACATTAACCAGAGCTGATAGTCATGTGTGGCTGTGTCTGCCATCATCAAAGGTGGGTCTAATCAATGGTGCAGAGGCAGAAAGAGATGATCAGGCTAGATACAAAATAGGTTTGTAATATATAGTTCCATATCTGGATAATATTAATAAAAAGAAAATTGTAAAAAAAATAAAATAAAATAAAAAGTACAAGAAAAACCAGAAAACAAGGAAAGTGACCCAAGTCCTAGAATTCAATATTATTATCCAATAAAGCCAGAAAAAAAAAAGGGATAAAAATGTCCAGTCTTTGGCTATAGAGGTTGGAAGAACTCTGGATCTGAGTGCTATAGATTGGCTATGTTGATCAGATTTTTTGGATATTCTTTATGCAGGTCTGGTTAACTTGTCTCACAGTAAATTGCACATGGTAAACATCACAACATGGGAAAGCGTTGACTCTCCTGTATTCTAAACTAAAATTCATAGAAAGGAAGTTCCTTGGGCTGTGCTGTACAGACCTTCTAGCCTGGAGAAGTCCCGCGTACCTGGGAATGACTACAGATCTTGTTTTGCACAGCAGATGGAATCCAGGGAAGGGAAGGCAGGCTGCTGCTGGAGAGACATGGAACATTGTGTTAAGCCCATGCTCACCTGTCGTTGATTCAACTAACAATGGGCCATTGCTTTTCTCCCCAACATACTCCTTTTTAACTCCCCCACCCCCCACCCCCAGGGAATCAGGCCTTGATATTAGTCATATTTCCCAATTCCGTGTGAAATTGGTCAGAGGCCGAAAATGACTTTTAGTGTGGCGGGTGTTAAATTTTGGTTTATAGCTCTCACTTTGCACCTCTCTAGCTTGGGTAGGCCTTAGAGATTACTGTACATTTTAGTACAGTTTCATCATTCCCATATATTGCAGTTCCAGGGAATATTGCTTTCTTAAGCCTACAAACTTTTATTACTCTATCCAAAGATGAGGATAAAGTTTCAAAATTTATTGCCCAACCTGCTTCTGTGAAATACATCCACATCCGCAAGCACGCAGCTGAATGCGCCAAATTGCATGGACATGCACGAATCAGTCAATCACCACCTGTGAATATACAAGCAATTGATGTGTTGTGAAGATGCAGATGGTTATGCGTGGACGCATATTACAACCTCCTTTTAACAGAGAAAACACTTACAAGACAACGAGTGCTGTATTACAAACAAAACATTTGGACTAGCGTTTCTACTTACAAAGGAGTCTCCTACCATTGCCCTTAACGGATAGAAATGTTTTAAAACTCTTTCAGGCTACTCTTAAGATGTGGAAAGCACTGTTAAGACAAAACCAAATAAAATGTTACCGTTCCAAAACTTATAGCAATTGCTTCTGTTTCTTTGTCATATGGAATGGTTTAGAAAAAAAACATGTTATTCATGAAAATGTTTTGTTTGGAAAACACCTGTGTTGGATTTAAAACAGCCATATCTTGTCAACAAAGAGAACTTCCAGTGACTCACTTTGTGGTTGCAAATACTATCCTCAAATGTGGAAAATGTTTAAAGAAAAATGTGAGTTCTACAGGGAATATTAAATAGAGGACTTATTAGATGAAAAACACCATGAAATACTAGCTACCACAAAATCTAATGTTTCAGAAAACAGGAGATATGGAATCACAAAGCATTTTAAATATTGTTTTAAGTAAATACCTATTGGGTAAGGGCAACAGTTCTGTATCATTCCCCTATTTAGAAAAAACTTGATCCTTTACAAAGTACAGGCAGTGAGCCAAGGGTTTGGGACTTACTCCACAGAGCAGGTGACCATGGTGGTGGCTCTTGTGGATTTTTTGCTTTTTTTAACCCCATGAGAAGTAAGGAATCTGGCTACATCTAAATAGAGGTCTGGCCTGTGCCCTTGGTTTATGGGGAGATAACCTTGAAACCCTTAGAATTTCCCAAGCTTTAAAAAGATATATAAAATGTAAGTATTTGTTTTTCATGGTGGGCCACTGAGACCACACCTAAGAGTTGGTTTAATAAGATGAATCAGGATGAGGCTGGCCACACTTGACAGTCTTTGAGAGAACGGGTAGGAGGTTGGCAATGCCAGAAAGGCCAACTGTATGATTCGAGGGTGGAAGCTTTTTGTAAGGAAGTATCAGTAGACCTGAAGACTGAGTTCAACCCATGTCATGAGACCTCAATAAACACTATGGATTCAAAGCTTGTGTGAGCTTCACAGGTGAGCAATACTCTGTGTGTATTGTCACACATCAATGCCAGGTGGGCCAGTGCATCCTGAAGGTGATGGAGGATTGGTGTTGAGAACTATGTTAGACTCCACCTTAGGTGTCTCTTTCTTTGTCTGGTCCTCATTTGTATTCTTTCCCTGTAATATACATGACTGTGAGTATAATAGCTTTTAGTGACTCTTTCTAGTGGATTATTTAGCTTGAGGGTAGTTTAGGACAACTCCTGAACTTGCAGGTGTCAGAAATCTTGGGCAGACTTGTCAGTCTGGAGGACTGGGCCATTCACCTCAAAGTATGGCTCGTTCCCAGGTACCCCTACCTATGTGAATGTCTAGAACTGAGCCAGACTAACAAAACCTATTCATGAAATGTTAATTTGAGGACTGGGGAGGAAGGTCATATCTCAGACTCATAGTGGAGATGACGCCTGCAAGTGAGGTTCCCATGCCCATATGAACCTTGTAGGAGTAGAGCTAGAAAGAAAAAATATAGTAAGCCTTTCATATCCGTGGAAATTAGTTCTAGGACTTCCAGTGGACACCCAAATTTGCAGATGCTCAAGTCCCTTATATAAAATGATCTAGTAGGCCAGGCATGGTGGCTCATGCTTGTAATCTCAGCACTTTGGGAGGCCAACGTGGGTGAATCACCAGAGCCCAGGAGTTTGAGTCCAGCTTGGGCTACACAGTGAAACCTCATCTCTACAAAAAGATGCAGAAATTAGCCAGGCGTGGTGGTGTGTGCCTGTGGTCCCAACTACTTGTGCGGCTGAGGTGGGATAATCGCCTGAGCCTCAGAGGTCAAGGCTGCAGTAAGCAAAGACTGCACCACTGCATACCAGCCTGGGTAACACAGCAAGATCCTGTCTCAAGTAAGTAAGTAAGTAATAAAATGAAACAAAAGTAAAATAAAGTGGTATAGTACATACCCTTTACTGTTTGTTTCCTACCCAAGGCCCAGGGAGCATAGAAGGACTAGCCAAACCTTGGTTACATGGGAAAAGGACGAGGAAGGAGACTAGCATAGGAAGACAAAGGAAAAGTCAGAAAGGAAATATAAAGAAGAGACAGAAAGATGTTGCAAGTCACTGCATTGAGTGATTCTTGTATTGCCAAGTCCACCATGCAACTAGAGAGATTTCAGCTAGAGAGATTTTAGCTGAGACATTTCAGCTAGAGAGATTTCATATTTGGACATCCACTCATTACATTATAGAAGTTTTATTTTTAATAATATTTTTACTGAAACATTTCAGAGAATCATGTTGATGGAAGTACTATTATACTTCTAAGTGTTGAAGGAAGGAGCAGAAATTGCACATTTTTTGGCAGATATGGAAATTGAAGTCTAGGAAAATTAAATCGCCTGTGGTCATATTCTCCTTTGCAGACAAATATTTTAGAGAATAAAGTCTCAGAAGAAATTCCTCATCACTGACAGTAACAACAACAACAACAATTCCAAGAAGAAACTAGCAAATGGGAAATGAAATGATGTGGAGAAACCAATGAGTAACAACAGTGTTTTTTTAAATTAAAAACTGAAATATATACCTGCTAAAAAAGGGGAAATTAAACAAACACTGTATGATGGAGGGTAATAAAAGAAAATATTTCCCCAAGAAAAAATTTCAGGATTGTATCAAAGGGTTCCTTTGAAATTGATAAAAATGCTTTTCTTCATTTCTTCTCTCTTTCTCTGAAACTTTATCCTTTCATTAGAAGTCAGCCATGTGCAGGAATTATTGATAGCTGCAATATTTCATCTTGTCTTTTTAAATAAGTCACTGCAATGCATGCACAGCCTGTGAACTGTGCTGAGGTTTCTAAGAAATGTTCTCCATTGCTTGGTGCAGCTGTTCCATGGGTTGACCCCAGTTGCATTAGTGATATTAGGAGAGGTTGAGTTGTTAAAGGATTAGCTTGAGTTGTTAAAGGATTAGCTTGGTTTGCTGCTCACCGATGATGAAGACAAAAGCTGAGGAAATATTTTTAGACAAAATTTTAGCCCATGTACTTTGTTATTTGTTTAGATGGCAACCCATGAGTGAGATAGTATTGTAGTGACTACTGGACAAATGAAGGCTTGAAAGATTTACTGAAAGTCATACTCGTATCAAATGGCAGAGTTGAAACTTAAACATGCTGCCCATATCCACTGTTTGCTAGAACTCTCAAGTCCCTGTGTCTGCAATTGAGGAAAGAATAGTATTACACAATCTTGCACTGCCCACTGCCAGCCCTAAGCACAGTAGATACTACTGCCTTTCATTTTATTGTAGGATAAAAGTCTCTTGGTCTATGCCAAGGACATCAGTGTAAAAACTAGATGCATAGGAAAAGTAGGTCATAGAAAGTTAAGCATGTCAAGTGTCCCTGCCCTCCTTATCATCCTCTGAACCAACCCTCTCCGTTCCTCTACTGAAGCCCCTCTCTGCTCTTCTTTTTTCTGTATCTGGATGGCTCTCCTCCTGCCTGGCTTCATTTCCAAATCTTTCCCCTAATGCCCAACTGAAATCCCACCTTTTCCATAAAATTCTTCCTGAATCATTCAATCTTTATCTTTTCCACTTTTCTCTGAACCCCTGTCACATAAAATGTAGCCATTGTGCAGTGGAAATTGCATGAGGCTGGGAATCAGAAGTCTCTGTAGACTAGTCCTTCTGTAACCGTCTGTACAGAAGGTTCTAGTCCTTCTGTAACCAACAAGCTCAGGCTCCTTAAACAAGTCATGTAACTTCTTCAGGTCTGTTTCTGCCGCTGCAAAATGGGGTGGGGAACATCAGAGTAAATGTTCTTTAAGGGCCATAATCAAAATGAATAATATGCAACTTTTTCACATAGTTAGGTACACATGGTTAGATACATGGTTAGAACATTTATCAGGACTACTTCATTTATAAATTTTGTTTCTACAGTAAAATTTATAAGCCATATTATAAATTTCCTTTATAACTCCACAAGGCCTAGTTCATTGATAAATTTGGTTATACTGGCAGGGCGCAGTGGCTCACACCTGTAATCCTAGCATTTTGGGAGGCTGAGGCAGGTGGATCACCTGAGGTCGGGAGTTCGAGACCAGCCTAACCAACATGGAGAAACCCTGTCTGTACTAAAAATACAAAACTAGCCAGGCATGGTAGCACATGCCTGTAATCCCAGCTACTCGGGAGGCTGAGGCAGGAGAATCGCTTGAATCCAGGAGGTGGAGGTTGCGGTGAGCTGAGATTGCACAATTGCACTCCAGCCTGGGCAACGAGAGCGAAACTCAGTCTCAAAAAAAAAAAAAAAGAAATTGGTTATACTTTGATTGATTGAAAAATCACTTTGTGGGCCAGGAGCAGTGGCTCACGCCTGTAATCCCAGCACTTTGGGAAGCTGGGGCAGACGGGTCACGAGGTCAAGAGATCAAAACCATCCTGGCCAACATGATGAAACCCCCGTCTCTACTAAAAATACAAAAATTAGCGGGGCATGGTGGCGCATGTCTGTAGTCCCAGCTACTCGGTAGGCTGAGGCAGGAGACTCGCTTGAACCCGGGAGGCGGAGGTTGCAGTGAGCCGAGATTGTGCCACTGCACTCCAGCCTGGGACAGAGCGAGACTCCGTCTCAAAAAAAAAAAAGAAAGAAAAATCACTTTGTTGACATATACATTCAGTCTTTTGAGGGGGTCTCTGGATGTAATTCAACATGATCATGAACTTGTAAATGTATTTCCTCCTAGGTACAGGCAGTATATGTATTTATAATGATAACAGCTTACACTGACTGAGCACATCTCACTACCAGTTTCTGGTCAAAGTGCATTTCAGTATTTATTCATTTATTTTCTACAACACTAATCTGAGATATGAGCACTGTTATCTCTCTTTTTATTAATGAGGGAACAGTAACATATAGGATTTGAGTATGTTGCTCAATATCACAAAACCAGTAAGTGTCAGACTCAGAATTTGAATAGACATCTGACTCCAAAACCAGTACTTTCTCTCATTGCTCTACACTTACATTGTGTTGGGCACAAAGGAGCACCATGCCCACAAGAAGAAGGACATGTGATGTTAGCAAATAGTTTGTTTTCCTAATCTATGGAGGCAGAAAGAGAAGTGAGGTTTAAATAAGTGATTTCCAGGCTACTCTTCAATTTTAGGAATATCTCAGTCTAAGTTGGCAAAGGCAGCATCTCTGTTATTGGATAAATTTGTTTTAACTTCATGCAGACTTTTGTTATCAATTAATCCAGGTGAAAAAAGTAGAAGAAAAAATGACAGTAGTATGGCCATACTTTTCTATAAAATACATTTACATATATCTGCGTGTGTGTGTGTGTGTGCATTTAGATATATAAAATGGAAAGAAATACAAAATATAAACAGTGGATACATCTGGGTGGGGTGGGATTATGATGTGAAACATTTTCTCTCGTTATAATTTTCCCTAATTTTCAAATTTTCTAAATGTTATTGCATTTTCAAATAAGCCTCATTTTGAATCATATAAAAACTACAGTCCCATTAAGCCTGAGTTTAGTTTTAGCAACTCACATATGGCAGGTTGTTACTTTGGCTCCTTAAAAGTCATTTCCAATCTCTTCCTGAGTTGAATGTGCTCAGAAAAGTAAATCATCTCCCATGCCTAAATCATGTCTTAATCCTCTTAGAATTGGGGACGTCAGGGCTCTGGGAAGGGTCTTGTAGTTTCTAGAGTTTGAAGAAGCAGACAAGGCAGGGAGTGGGACTATAGCCTGGTTGCATGTACATTTAAAATGCAAGACACATATGTCACCCAGGGTTTCCTTCCCCTGCCTCATGACAGTTTTGCATAAAGGGATATTGAGAATTTAGAAGAAACACTGTTGGCATTTGAAGACCAATTAGTCTCATGGATCTCCACCCCAAGTTGTACAACACAAAGGTCCTCTCTCTCAGCAATCTCTTCTCCCTGGGAAGAGAACCTGAGGTCACAGCTTGAATTCAGGGTTCTCCTCTCAGCAAAGGTATCCTTTGCTAATAAGCTCCAATGCCTGAAACTGCAGCTCTCCAGTTAATAATGGTTACTTTAAAATGTCTGTCTGATTCTTTAAGGCTAGCACAACGGAAAGAGCTATTCATTATAATAAATACACTATCCCTACACAACTGCTATAGTTTTAATGTCCCCTCCAAAAATCATGTTGAAATTTAATTGCCATTGTAACGTGTTACAAGGTGGGAACTTTAAGAGGTGATTAGGCCATGAGGGAATTGGTACCATTATAAAGCAGTGAGTTTGTACCCTTCTTCCTCTCTTGCTCTTCTGCCTTCCATTATGGTCTGACACAGCAAGAAGGCCCTTGCCAAATGCCAACCTCTTGATCTTGAACTTCCCAGCCTCCACAACTGTGAGGAAAGAGATGTTTTTGTTTTGTTTTGTTTTGTTTCCATAAATTACCCAGTCTCGGGTATTCTGCTATAGTGTCACAAAACAGATTAAGACACCAACTTATTCACATTTGTGATTAGAGGATAGGTCAACAGATTTCAGTTATGCTTCACTCATTCATTATTTCATTTCCATATTTAGTAAGCATTATTATTAATTGTTTACTATGTGTCCTACCCTGAGACAGGCATTGAACACATGACAGAAAACAATGTACTCAGCCTGATTCATGAGTTGAGAGTCTAATGAAGGCTACCATTAAGTACACAGGCAATTATAGGGCAACAGACAATTAGAGTGCTGGATTTGTGAACCAATTTCTCAGATAGATACCAAAATATTTCAAGGTATACAAGACTTTGCATGAAAGTACTTGCATAGAAGTAAAAATTAGTTTGCTTAAATGAGGGCTGACTACTGTTGAGACCAATATATTGATCTGAAATGAAGTGCTTTTCTGTTTAAAAGAGGTCAAATGTGTCACCTATCTAAGCTCAGTAAGCTCAGTCATCAGATGCACCTTCTAAATAATAGCAACTTTATTTGCAAAGCATCTTTTATCTTGTTAGTCAATAACATGCTTTATAAACTCAATAAATGACTATAATATATTTTTATAAACACTGGTTAAAACACTGACGTTTTAATATATTTCATGTCATAAAGTATATTAGTTTTCTAAAAAAGCCCTCCAACAGTAATTTTGTTAGTACTTACATTAAAAGATGCCACTTGTACTTCATAAAACATATCAACCTGCTGACAGAGGAGAGCAATTTTTTTCTCTTGATAGGAACATAGTTTCCTAACAAACTACTGGGTCTGCTTTATGCTTCTCTCTTCATTTTCCCTGACCTAATTTTATAAAAGTAAAAACTGAAGAGTTGATGAGAACAGAAAACATACACACAATCACCTTTCTGGTTGATAATCCTGCTGTGATCTTAGTGTAATGTTAATGGGCCAAAAATGTGTGTGGTGTTAATTTAGTGACTTGTGAGAAAGCATCTGGAGTTTAATGTAGCAATGCCGACTATGCAAAAAAATGTAATCATAATGCCGGCAAGGCTCAGTGCTCTGGATGAAGCCCAACTTGTTAGTCAGCGCCACGAGGGCGTTTAAACCCAAGTTGGGGACAGGGTAGTTCACAGGAAATGCCACAACATGTTGCCTCAGATCTTCCACTATTTGGTTATAATAGAAAAACAATTTGAGGGAGAGTTTTGCATAAACAGATGGAAAAGGAGCACATTTTGGGAAAAGGGAAGAGAATAAGGAAATGCTTTGTTCTTGCTTTTGTTTTGCTTTGTTTCATGTCACTTTACATGTCCTTCATCTGGTAAGTCATTAAGATATATCAATAAGTACTTTTCTATAGAATATATACTCAGTTTCCACAATGACATCACATTTAGAGATATCTCTAGGCATTTGATAATATTGAGTCCTCTGTGGAGGAACAATAGTGGATGCTTGTTTCCTGGAAAGCAAGTTGGGTGAGGAGAAGGCAGAAACAAATACGTAAGTGTTTGGAGCTGTATTTCATTCTCTTTCAGAAGGCAAAGAAGCTGGTAGCAAGTGTTTTGATCATTTGCCTATTTAAGCTATGTCTGTGGTATTTTGACATCATCATTTTCAGTGCAGATAAGTAATTTGATGTCTAAAATGTGTATGTATTAATGTTAGAATTCTCTGGAGCTAATAACCGAGCATTATGAGAATGTATATCATCAAAAGGATTTACTTGGCCTAAATTTTATTGTAGTTATATAGGGAATAACTTCACAAACCACTCTTGTGGGGTGGATTGTATGAAGACAGTGGAACGGGTCCCTTCACATTGGGGTTTATATTCACGTGTGGTCGGGCCCAACATTCCATTCAGCATAGATGTAATATTCCAAGTCCTACTTCTATCTCCAAGTTTATTTAGTGACCTGAGGCAAGTCACTCTGTCCCTTTGCAGGACTTTTTTTTTTTTCTGTTTGTAAATCGGGGACAAATAGTATCCACCTTATATGTTTTTTGCAAGATTACAAATACCACCAAAGGAAAAAAAAGTATGCAAAGTTATTGTGGAAAGCATAAGGAGGTATGTACATTTAGTAGTTTGTTGTTATACTAAAATAATTTTAGTATACCAGCTGCTTGTCCTAAGAGTTTCTAAGGGGTACAGAAGCTTTATAGAGAAGCTGCTTTCAATGATTTAGACTCTCTGTATGGAAAATAGACATCCCTAGAAGGGACTGGGAGAAGTATATAAATACGTATATGGGCAGAGTTACCAGCAGCCAGAAGAGACTTCATGATAATTCATTCCCTCTCTGTAAACTCCAGGAAGGTATGTGAAGAAAACTGATTTTAATGTGAGTGCCTCCCTTTTAACCTTACTGGACACATGATGACATTATTTCATCATATGTAATAATATGTCTGTGTGCAGGTGATGGTTTCTAGGCTATTTTAAGTATCTCTGCCTACATATATAGTTAGACATCCTTCAATTTGTCAGAATCTTAATAGCAACAAAAATTGACCTCCAGTCACATGTTCATTCTCATGATCCCACACAGACAATATGTAATTGAAATATAGAAGAGATAAAGTGAATAAAAATGAGCCTCAAAGTTTTATCTTTATTCTTCCCTTCTAGTCCCTATCCACTCCTGTTTTCCTCCAATAATGAAAAAGTATAAGAAATAGAAGACATCTAAAGTAGAAGAGAGATTGTCAAATTGTTATTTATCATCTCAGGAGTTATTATAGAAGGAACTCCCAGTTCTCGGTAAAAGAGTCAGCATTTCCTCCTACCTGTTGACATCCTTCCTCAAGCCCTCACTACACAAAGAGGAAGCGCTTTCTCTCTAGGAAGAAGTGATGGATCATGGAAAGTTGACAGATAATTACAGGAGAAACAGAGAGCACAATTACCAGTGTTTGATATGGCTGATGTAAAGTGAAAAATTGAGACTTAACGGAACGACTTTCACAAAACAAAATGGAATTCCCAAATACTCTGTAGGGGTGTAGCAGAAAGGGCTCTAAACTAACCCCAACCCACTTCTATTTTCTCTTAGGCCGCCTGCTAGACTACATTCTCCACTCTCCTTTCAGTGACATGAACTCTTCCTGCAAAGAAGTAGTTAAGAAGTGGGAGCGTGCTTTCCCCCTATTCTCTGCCCCTCATCAAAGAGCTGAACAGAAAAGACTTCAAGGAGATCGAAGAGGACAGGGATGATATAAGGTAGGATATTAAACAGGAATTTATATGAGTAAGAATATAGCCTGCATTAACAGATAAGAAGAGAAAGACATTGTCTTTCCAAACTGAATGTATAGAGCAATTCCACTGACCAGTGAAATCACTGACTTAAAGCTGTGACCTAATGACCCTCTAGAGTCTACACTAGTAGTCTTCCAGCCATGGTCTCCAAGTGAGCAGCATCAACATTACCTGGGAACATGTTAGAAATGCAATTTCGGGCCTGGTGCAGTGGCTCATGCCAGTAATCCCAGCACTTTGGGAGGCCGAGGAGGGAAGACCACGAGGTCAGGAGATGGAGACCATCCTGGCTAATGCAGTGAAACCCCATCTCTACTAAAAATACAAAAAAAATAGCTGGGGGTGGTGCCGGGTGCCTGTAGTCCCAGCTACTCTGAAGGCTGGGGCAGGAGAATGTCATGAACCTGGGAGGTGGAGCTTGCAGTGAGCCGAGATCAGCGCCACTGCACTTCAGCCTGGGAAACAGAACAAGACTCCATCTCAAAAAAAAGAAAGAAAGAAAGAAAGAAATTAAATTTCTTGGATCCCACTCCAGACCTACTGAATCAGAAACTCTGAGCATGGGGTCCAACAATTTTAATAAGCCTATCTGGTGGTTCTGAGGCATGCTGAAGTTTGAGGACCATCGTTCTAGAGACTTCAGCACCGGGACAGATCTTAAAACACGTTTTCAGAGGTAAACGGCCGAATGCTTCAAACTTTGACATTTTGATATATTCTTCAGGCATATTTGTAAACATTGGAAGAATACACTGAAACAAAGGCATTTCTGACACATTGCTTCAAGACAGAATCAACTTGGGAAGAAACAAGACTTGCATCAGGTTAATGAGCATCAGGTTTGCTTAGTGCCTTGAATGATCCCAAGCCTGTACACTGCCTGTTTTTGACCATTAGGGCAGGTAGAGGATTTGTGTGGGATGGGAAGAGATAGAATAGTCTCAACATCAAATAGAAAGTAGCTTTTTTGTTGTTGTTCTAGTGCATATTTAAAGGAGCTAAGACCCCCCAGAACCTCAAAGCTTGGAAAGTTTTGCATACTTTTCCAGCAGTGTCCTGAGTGCTCAGAAGAAGTGGATGTAGTGCTGTGTTAGATGGTCCTATCAGCAAGAGAGCCTAGGAGGCCACACAGTCAGCCTCTTCTTTAACCAACAGTTACCCTTTTGTTCTCAAGCCAAAAGAACTGTAAGGGACAAATACTATGCCGTCCCTGCTTTATCATGGGGCACAGCAGAAGAACCCCATAAAAATGCCTAATCCCAGGGGCAGAGTCTTACCCACTTGGATGGCAGTGAAAAAGGAAAAGCTATACCATTTGCATTCTGCTGTCTGACCCTTCTGTGGTACCGTGTTGAACCCAGAGGGTCAGGTTCATAAATAACCCCAGCTCCAGACTGGCCCCTATCCACATCCTATCAAGGAAGGCAAGACGAGATTTCATGGGTCAGCTAGGGGAGATTTGAAGACCTAACCTGTAGGTCACATCAATCTCAAATGTGTTTCCTTGCCTGCTTTTTGTTTCATGCTCAGCCCAGAGAGATTCTCTCTTCTGGGTGAAATGGACTCTCCCTTCCCTTCCCCTGCCATGACCAATACCAGGAGGGTGGTCCTTTATCAAGACAGTATATACTGATATACTGTCACAAGGGTCCACACACAGCCTAAGAGGATGGGAGGACTAAAACAAGACTGATTTCTGTGACAGCCAGGCCTGAGGCTAAGGTAAGGCAAGCAAAGCCCACAATGCACTTTCCTCAGACACAACACTAAAGTGTTGCCCCCCAAAAAATAAATAATCATCATAAATAATATTTTAACACAACAGTTTTTGAAAAGTGACAATCATGCAAAAAATTCATGATTAGCAAAATACCAAACTTTTCAATAAAGACAGGATCAGTATCACTGAGTTTTCCTCTTGCTTTGGGTTCCAAAGGTTTTACACAGCACTGTTGGTGACAGTCAATGACAACAGTGGAAATAAGTTCAGTTACATATAGAATAGACAGGTGGGTGATTAGTAAAAGCTCATCCTCTGAGGTCAGAATTACTAGTGTAAAAAGAAAGAAGAGAGAGAGAGAAAAAAGACCGAAGAAGAAAGGGAAGGGGAAGAAAATCTACTGAGCACTTATCGTGTGAGGTATTGCATTAAGTACATTACATGTATTCATTCATTTGGTCCTCAAAACACTATGAATAAAATTCCATCATCAGCACTTTATCAACAAGGACATATTCACAGAGAGGTTAAATTAGTTGTCCAAGTTCACATAGTAAGTGGCAGAGCTGGGATACAAACCAAGGCTTGAGAGTCCTTGTTTTAAAGCAGTATGAAGACAAGAAATAGAGAAAAAAGCCAGGGAGGAAATGAAAGGGAGAGAAAGCAGTAGAGAGTTCTTTGTATTTGCCAATAGCAAAGGAAACATGAAGAAATGCTGGCTGTTTGATGAAGACCATTTTAGCATCTTTGAACAGGAGACAAAAGCATATTTGAGGCCCTTGCTGTCGTGCTGGCACAAAATATCTACTTAATGTTGGTTGTTTTCACATCCTGACATCTCCCAATTGACAAGGAAATGCTTAGCATGCCATGAAATGAACAGGAGCCAGAGCTGAGCAGACGCGGCTGCCGGGCGATGGCGGGGATTGCCGCCTGTCTGCTTCTTCGTCCTGCTCCCTTCAAAACAGGTCTCACTCTGCCTCGCTGTCTCTAAATTGTTTTCCATAGAACTTAGAAATAACACACAGATGTGGGCATGTATTATTTATTCACTTATTTATAGGTTATATCTGTGGGTATTGTGTAAGTATTTAAAACCTGACTTGACCCAGTGCAAAAAGAATGATGTCTCAATTGCAGGAGGGGACACATTGTACAGGTTTAAGTATGATAGATGGGACGACCTCCCTTGCTTAGTAAATCGCAGTGAGAGAAACTGAATAACCCTGAAATTAGAAGGAGGGTGGGAGGGGGAGGGTCATGCTGGTGTAATATTACTGGAACAAGATGCAGAGAAAAGTAATTTACTCTGAAGTGACAGTCTGAAGGCGAAAAATAAACTAACAGGAGGGAGTTTAGGCTCATTAGCAGCCTGGTCTCAATATTTCATTATTAATGATAATAAAAAGAAGAAAGGAGGGAGAAAAGGCATATGAGCGTGTATGCTCCCCCCAGCCTCTCCCCACACACACAGCAAGCTCAGAGGCTCACAATAGCACAGGCTCCTGGATTCCCTCTTAGGGCACAATAAAGGCACCTCCAGGAGAAAGGAAACACCAGGCAGGATGAAGAATGGGTTTGCTCTGGTTCTTGTTGGCTCTTGTCTAAATGCCTGAATTGGTGGGGCCTCTCTGCAAGATTCTGGCTGATTTATTAGAACCTCTGCCTCAGGCAACGAAGTCCCCAATTATTGCTCTGTAGCTCGGCTGGGGTGAGCAACACTGAAAAGGGAGACCACACTGAGCTGCCCCTGAGATTTCTCAGGCAATGCTCCTCTGGGTGGGAGGCAATCACTTTTGCCTGAGATTATATATTGTCTGCACCTAGGCAGGGAAGGAACAAAGATACTGGGATCAATAGCTATGATCTGGCTATAAAAGAAAACAGGATACATCCCAGAGATTGTGGCTAAAACCTAAAAATAAAATTCTTCAGTAAGCAATCATGTTGAATTCGATTTAATTTAAAATGGCAAAAAAAAAAAAAAAAAAAAAAAAAAAAGCCATCAGGCTCTACCTGTTGCCCTAATAAAGAAAACAAAAATCATCCTCCATGCCACCAGCTACCCTTCCTGACAAGTAGTTTTCTGGGAATAAGTAACACATTTTCTTCTTGACAATGATCCTTGTAGCTCAGCCAGTCTGGCCTGGCCCATTTTTTCTGGTTTCTTGGACCATTTCTGAACATATTTATATGGTTGTATTAATGTTAATACTATTGGACAAAACAGTAACTCCCTTTTGCTGCTCTCACCCAGTGGCCTTGAGCAATTGAAAATATATGCAAGGTCATTTTTTTCTATGGTTTCTATGCTCACAGTGTATTAACATGACAGAATTATCCAGGTGACTAATAGCTATGTGAAGGTCTACTGCTGTGCTGGGCACTATGCTGGGTTAGGCTGAATACCAAAATGAACGAAATATGTGGTCCTTTTCCTCTTGTTACTGATAGACTACTGAGGCAGGCCAATATGAAGCCGTGCACACACAAATGACCATGTCATGACAAATTGTGTTAAGTATCGTGAAGAAAATGATCCAGGTGCTATAAAGAAGACTGTGGGTTATGAAGGCTGCTTTCCTTAGGGAGGTCCAGTTAGTTGCCTTGGAGGAAGTGGCATTTAAACGGGTACCTGAAGGAAGAAGCAGCCAGCCAGAAAAATCAGAGGAGGAAGAGAACTCTAAGCAGGGGTCCACTGGTGTGAAGGTCAGAGTCAGAAAAAAGCTTATCCATTTTTTGTTCAAAAACGAGAAAGAGGCCAATGTCTCTGGAGCAAGCTGCTAAGGGGAGATCAGTCCGCTGTGTGACGAGAGACTGGGCAGGGAGTGTCATGAAGTGTCTTCAAGGTCAGCAAATCAGGTTGGATTTTATTCTGAAGGTAAGAGACAGTTTATTATGGATAATTTAAATCAGAGGGGAGACATGAACAGATTTACATTTTAAAAAGATCTTTCTGGCTGCAGTGTGCAGAACGAATTGAGGATGGGACAAGCCTGGAAGCAGGGAAACCTAGGAGACCTCCGCATTGGGACAGGAGGGAGGTGGGATGGAGATAGAAAGACAGGAGGAGATTCAAGGTAGTTTTCAAAGAAGACGACGCAGGATGAGGTAAGTGATTATGTGAGGAAGCATTCAGTAGGCCCCCAGATATCTGGCTACACCCCCTAAGATAATTGTTAGTATAACAATGGCATTGCAATCAGTGAGTCTAGACCTGGGCACACATTCTTCATAAACAATAGAAACATGTGGACGGATCTGCCTGTGGACAACTATATGTAGTAGCCCCAGAGGCCAGCCTACCCTACTCCGTTTGGTAGCTCAAGATGCCTATGTCCTTCTGGTCGGGATTTTATTTCCTTCCTTCATGTCTGAGTGCTGTTTCTCTCCTCTAAATCCAGAACCTTATGATGTCTCAGATGGGGCAGAGGAGCCTCTGGAGCAGTATCATCAAGGTATTGTCCTAGGACCAGCTTCCTCAGCATCATCTGGGAACTTGTTGGAAATGTAAATATTTGGATCTCAACCCCGGATCTACTGAATCAGTAACCTTGGAGGTGGACACTCAGCCACCTGCACCTGTGTTTTAAAAGTCCTCCAAGTGATTTGATCCATGCGAATGTTTAAGAACCACTGCTGTGGAGCTACACTATCCTATAGGGCAGTTACTCAGCACACATGGTTATTGAGTCCTTGAAATGTGTCTAGTCTGAATTGGATGCACAAGCGTAACACACACATCAGGTTGCATAGACTTAGTACAAAAAAAATGTAAAAGTTCTCATTAATCATTTTTATATTTTAATCATTTTAATCATTTTTATATTGACATGTTGAAATGATAATATTTTTGATATTTGGGGTTAAAATGTATAATTAAAATTATCCCTTGTTTCTTTTTACCTTTTTAATGTGGCTACAAGAAAACTTAAAGTTACATATGTACTATGTATTAGGTTGGTGCAAAAGTTATTGTGGTTTTTGCCATTGCGGTCAATGGCAAAAACTGCAATTGTGGTCAATGGCAAAAACTGCAATTGTTTTGCACCAACCTAAATACTGTATTGTAATTGGACAGTGCTCTGGAGCATTACTGCCCCAATTCCAATACATGTGGGAATCTGCTAAAGGGCAGATTCTGATTCAGTGGGTCTGGGGTGAGAGCTGAAATTCTGCATTTCTAGCAAGCTCCCAGGTGATACCCCTGCTGCCGACCTGTGGACCACATTTTTGAGTAGCAAGGCACCGATATATGTTGGTAATGTTTCTGAAAGTAGTTCTGGTGCCAAGGTTACACCAGGTTTTATGTCCCAAGTCTGCTTCTTATTAGCTCTATGACCTTAGACTATATATATATATAATATATATTTTTTTATTATATATATTATTATATATTATATTTTTTATTATACATATTATTATATATATTATATATTAATATATATAATTATATATTATATTTTTATTATATATATTATATTTATTATATATATTAATATATATATATTTTTTTTCTTTGTAGACAGGGTCTCCCTCTGTCACTCAGGCTGGAGTGCAGTGACATGGCCATGGCTGACTGTAGCCATGATCTCCTGGGCTCAAGTGATTCTCCTGCCTCAGCTTCCCCAGAAGCTGGGACTATAGGCACGTGCCAACACACCTGGCTAATTTTTGTATTTTTAGTAGAGATGGGGTTTTGCCATGTTTCCCAGACTGGTCTCAAACTCCTGGGGCTGAAGGGATCCACCCACTTTGGCCTCCCAAAGTGTTAGGATTACAGGCATGAGTCGCTGCACTCAGCTGAACAAGTCATGTTTTAATGAAAAATGGAGATAACAGAAATAACCTGACAGGGTTACTGCAACGTTTAAACAAAATGTCATTGATGAAATTAGTTTTGTTTTATCAAAGCCAAATAAATCTAAATTTTTATTCTACATCTCTCCCCACCTCTCACCCTTACAACACACATAGAGATATACTGGGTGAATGATGTGCGGAAACAATTTCCCTAGTTTCTGAGATGATTCAGGGCTACCAAAAAGTAGCCCAATTACTTACCTATTCCAAATCATCTCCAAATTATTTCTGCATGGATTATCTGAATCATTGCAACCGAAAAGTCATCTGAGAAGGAGAATAGTATTTGGCAAGCATTTCTCTCAGAAGCACTTGGGGACTGGGGTCAATGCTGACTGTTACCTTCCCAAAGGGTGAGGCTCCAAGGAAGACAGTATCCTGAACATTCAGCTCCAGGTCTCAGAGAATCAGAGCATTGTCAAGGCTAGGGGGCTCCATTAGATCAGGCTTCATCTGCAATTAGCAAGAAACCAGACTCCTAGAAAGAGCCGCTGTATGACCCGAGGGAAAAGAGAACAGTACTGACCATGTGACTGTGTCATCATTAGGAGATGGGGAAGGTGGAGAAAGATGCATAAAGCAATAGTCCCTTAAAGCATAATTATCATGCGTGTTGGCAGCACCCATATGGTGGAGATGAGCCCAGCTTTCTCTCTAGGGCTGCAGTGCTGGGAATACAAGATGGCAGGAGAGGACAAGGAGGTTCTCGGAAACTAAGTTTGCACCAAGCACTGTGCTAGGTCTCTCAGATGAAAACTGTTGCAATTTGCTTTGTTAAAGGAAAGAAAAAGAGAAAGTGTTTTGTTACACATTAGCACCAAGCAACCCCTCATTTACACACACACACACACACACACACACACACGAGTTTACTTATTCCATCCCCAGTCCAGCAAAAGGGGAGTGGAATACAGAGAGTGTCTTCTTTCAGGAGGTTTACTAAATGGAATTCCCGGACAAAGTAGGGCAGATCATCCCTGAGTATTCTCCAAGCAGTTTTCTCTAGAAAGGGAAAGACCATGTTGTACAGAGGAAGACCCTTGCCCTGCAACATCCATTTCTAGCTTTGTTGGTGGCACGTGTCATGTACAGTCCAGAATGCTACATAAAACCAGACCCACAGCACTGAGTAGCAATGGATTCAAAAGACGAAATCTATTTACAAGCTACACTAACCCGCAGAGAGCAGATTAGTTTTCCTCTTCCTGGGCCTTATGTGAAACATCTTTGAAATGAGAGGGTTTGACAAAGTGGTCTACAAGGTCCCGTCAAGCCATAGTATTCTGCTATTGTAAAGGATATTTGCTTTTATAAAATGTCTCCCCTAGTAAGGAACCTCTTTGCAGACAGGGTACATGTGGTTGCTCTGTGAAAGGCAGGTGCAACTGGAGAAGGGCTGGGAGAACACAAACAACATGAACATGTATCTGAGAATTCACCAGAATTAGTATCTGAGAGGCCCAGGAAATAAGCCTCCCTGGGACAGCAGATACATTTGTTCTCCACTCCACTGAAGCAAGACCTCCACCGTGTGAGGAGGAGAAATTGGGTTCCAGAGCAGGGGCTAGACGTAGTGTGAGTGGGGCAAAGGAGGGTCTAAGCAAATCGTGACGTTTGTCATCAGGGCCTCCTAATTTCCTCACACCTCCCTCACACCCCAATCCAAAGGGTCTTTGTGGTGTCTTCTCTCTTTTGTTGATCCACAGGAAAGATCCGATGTTAGTCTCAAGAAAAATAATGAAATTAGTATTTAAGAAACCGCTATATGCCAGGCACTTAAATAAAGGATCTCATTTAACTTTTGCTAGTAGGGCCAAGGCTAGGATGAGGCTAGGAAGGCATCTACTGTTCAGGGTACAAAGCAAAAGTGCTCCCAGGTTTGTAAGCGCAGTGAATACTATTGTACAACTCTGAGCGTGGGCATCACCTTAAATTTTGCATCCAGCCACTTCCTCTCCCTCACCACACCTGCCCCTCTTGACCCTATTTGTACTTGTATTTTAATGCCTTAAATATGGAATTTGCCATAAAAAGACCCAAAGTCATGTGGCCACAGGATTAAATTAAGACCCGTCTGACTGGTCTACTCCAGAAACTTGGTGGTTAATGACTCAGACCCTGGAGAGGTTAGAAAAGCCTGCTAGTTTAGAATTCTGGACCTACACTTGCTAGCTGGTAGTCTCAACCAACATACTTAAATACTAAGGTGCAGTTTTCTCACCTGTAAGAAGGGAATAATAGCAGTACCTACTTCAGAGCCTTGTAATGAAGATTAAACAAGAAATGCATATAAAGTGTTTTAAGCGGTGCCTGGGACAAATTTCTCAATACATATTAACTATAGCGACATGTTGGTGATGATGGTGATGGCGGGGGTGGCGGCAGTGATGGTGATGGTAATGATGATAATGATATGAAAAATATTAGGCTTTGATATTACTATTATTCTGATCACAATAATTTATAATGCATGGTAAGCTATCCTTTCCATGTGGTCTTTGAATTCTAGCAGGAATTAATATCTTAAATACTAGATCTCCAACAATAAATTACTAGATATTATCACTGAATCCAGGCAAATTATCTTTGGAGGGATTATAGGAGTTGCCCAAAATCACACAATGGATGTCATTTCCAGCTCTAATGTCTGGCCCATGCACTTGTAGTTTTGCACATTAAAGAAATGACTCTCCCCTTAGGATCATGAGCTAAATCCAGCAGGGAGAATTTGCCAGGCAATGCAATTTGGGAACCTGTACACTCCAGCAATCAGGCCAGCATTTCTTAAACTTTTGCCCCATAGAAGCCAAGATGTGTCTTCTCCTCAGCTCACTGATTGCTAGCCCAGGATAGAGTCTACTCCCTTGAGATACCCTGGCCCCAGGAATGTAAGGTTGGATTGTCCCTGCCACCACAACTGGCCTCCTTTCACAGTCGATTACTCCCCCATTAATTGTTGTTGTTAACAATCTGCAAAGCACCTTCCACTGGCAGTGTCAAGCGCTGTGGGGAAGGAAAGCCTCGTCTGGCATTATTTAATTGACCTCCCCATTAGCAGCGCTTGCTAGTATGGTCATGGAGCCAGATCGCGCACAGACTAAATGCCGGTCCCTGTGCACAGCTCGCGTCAATCAGAATCAACTCGTGAAAGGGTGCTCTGCAGAGCTGCACAGGATGTGAAAAGCTGGCTAAGCCAAAGAGGGGGCCTGATGGTGATGTGTGAACTTGATGTCCAGCCTGCAGAGGGGTGGCCGTCTTGTTCCTCTGTCACTGGACCACCTTTAGGGAGGACAGAAATAAAGCAGTGGTGACAAATAAAAAGTGAAGGCTGAATCACTGCCCTTGGGGTGCCAGGCTTGGCGTCCAGTGAGGCTGCCAAGAAGAAACCATGAGCTATGGCTTTACTTCCTCTAGCTGGCCTCGCTGGTCACTGTTACTGCTATGCTGCTTATCTCCACACCGACAACTCTAATTTCATCAGCCCAAAGAGAAGCCCAAAGGGGCTCTTGATGGATGTCACTCTAGATGTCACACTGGACAATAATGTCCAAACACCCACTGAACCTCAGAGCTGAAAGGACCTTGAAAGAATCTGACATTAGAAACGCAAATTCAAGGATAGGATATTAAAGCCTTGGGGCCACCGGCACCAATGCCATGGGTCTCCCTGGTCCAAGCTCCTGCCCTTTTTTCTTCTACTCTCTCTTTCTCTTTCTCTGCTTCTTCATTATTTGTTTATGTCTCATTTTTTCTCCTGTGATGAATTGCACCACCTCCCCAGCACACACATATTCATGCTATCATAAACCCATGAAAATGTGATACCTTGTATGCAGTTATGTTTATGCTGCATACCTGAAAGAGGAGAGTAGCACAAATAATGCATCTGATTATGACTTAGAAAAACAAGAGCCTTTTCTCTGCCTTCCTGAAAAGAGCCTTCAATACCGACAACTCCTTTTGTGAGAAGAACAAAGATATCGCGTGTGGTGGGTTTATGGGGAGCAAAGAGAATAGTTATAGACAATAGTGAAGGAGGAAAGTGATGAAAGGAGGCTTTCCTGCAACCAGAGGAAGACAAGTTGAAGACCAAACCAGAGAGAGATGACATGGAGCCTGGACGGGGAACAAGCAGAGACCCACATAGATGGTGTTAGACTGAGGAAAAACTGTTGCGCTACCTCAAGTTCGCACGTGTCCTAGTAGTGCTTTCTACCATTAATAGGCACCTTCTCCCCTAACAGAAATCATGAGTGTGGTTGCAGGCCAGATGATTGGCTAACAGTTTATGATGGTCTGATACCTTACAATCAAAAGGAGAGCAAGCTTTAAGGAAATAATGGCTGGATTTGGGGTTTCAGGGGCTGAGATCATAAAGGAAGTTCCTTTGCACAATTATAAATCCAGGGAGGCAGCAGTTGACCAACAGTGAGCAGTTTTATTACATTTGCACTTTGCCTACTACATTGATCTGTCTCATGCTCCCCACTACTGCCTGCACCACCAACCCTATCCACACTCTCATCTCTGTCTTCCTGGGTACTTTTTTTTCCAGGTGTGACTGTTACTTGTAGGTGCTACAATGGCCAACAGTTCAACTGAGTGGGAGAAGAGAGTATTGCAGAGGAAACTCCTAAGCACTGAAGACCTGCCATGTGGCTAAGTGCGGTGGCTCACACCTGTAAGCCCAGCATTTTGGGAAGCCGAGGTGGGTGGATCACGAGGTGAAGAGATCAAGACCATCCTGGCCACCATGGTGAAACCCTGTCTCTACTGAAAATACAAAAATTAGCTGCGCACAGTGGTGCACGCCTGTAATCCCAGCTGCTTGGGAGGCCGAGGCAGGAGAATCATTTGAACTCGGGAAGCGAGGTGAAGGTTGCAGTGAGCCAAGATCACACCACTGCAGCACTTCAGCCTGGTAAAAGAGTGAGACTCTGTCTCAAAAACAAACAAACAAACAAACAAACAAACAAAAACCCTGCCATGCACACAACCTTCCTGAGGAAAACTGACCCAGCTAATAGGGAACTAGTCTCTTATCTGGTCAGCAGCCTGTTAGGTAGCCTGCCTGAAGAGCTTCACTCGCCAGCAATGATAAGGCCAACTGAAGAGTGAGGCTCTGTCTCAGGGAGTTTGTATGTGAGCAATACAGAGACAAAGAAGAAAAAGGAATAAAAAGCATAAGGAAAAGGGACTTTAAGTAACTCTAATAGGGAAACCGTAATGTAGGATGTACAACTTCTCCATCAAATCACCAGGCTTCTGTTGGACTATTAGAGCTACTTAGGGCCTGTGCCCAGGCTGATTCCTCTTCTGGGACATGTTTTCCTCATTTGCCTAGCCAATTTCAATCATTCCCAAAGCACATGTGACTTGAGAAATTTTGAAGGCTGCAGGAGGGAACACCTAGAGAATACTCACAGAATATTGTCTGGGAAATGTGGCCGCAAACCAGCCAAGAAAAGTTTGGGAGGATAAAGAGAAGGCAATGCCTAACCTGAAGACAGCAGCCTAAAAAACCTGTCCCTGCAGGTTTCAGTCCCTGCATGGTGGCACTTCATCCCAGCTATGCCAGAGAAGACTTTGCCTTGACATACCTTCTCCCAAGGCCAAGGCCTAGCCACTGGGTGGCCACCACCCAGTGGTAGTGCAGAAATAGCTGATCTCCAATCTAAACAAGCTTCAGTCTTGTTTTAAATCTTTTAAGAAAGTGGTTGAGCTAGTTTCAGATAAGAAAGAAATAACAGGCCAGGCATGGTGGCTCCTGCCTGTAATCCCAGAACTTGGAGAGGCCAAGACGGGTAGATCCCTTGAGGTCAGGAGTTTGAGACCAGCTTGACCAACATGGTGAAACCCTGTCTTTACTAAAAACACAAAAATTAGCCGAGATTGCAGTGAGCTGAGATTGTGCCACTCCACTCCAGCCTGGGCAACAGAACAAGACTCTGTCAAAAAAAAAGGAAAGAAAGAAAGGAAAAAAAAAAAAAGAAAGAAGGAAGGAAGTAAGGAAAGAAAGAGGGAGAAAATGTAGATGAAACAGTTAATTAACAATTTATTGCTTGGACTCTACCTTGAGAGATACAGTGCTGGGATGGAAATATTATGGGTTATATTGTCACACAAACCTGGTGCTAAACCTATCCTGGGCAACTTACTGATGTAAAGCACTGGATATGTATTTTAACTTACCTGAGCCTAATTGCCTCAAGTAAATATATATATGAATACCAGCTTCATAGACGGTAAGTAAAAAACATAATAACCTGTAGAAAACCTTAAGCATATTTGGTTGTAAATAAATGTTAGTTTTATTTGCTAATACATTGAGCTATGAAAATATGTCCCTGCCACCTTCTAGTTCCTCATTCCCATTCCATATTCCCACAAGTGATTGTCCTTGAGTTTCTTCATTCAATGAATATTTATTGAGAGTCTACTCCAAGACAGGTGCCATTCGAAATGCTGGGAATATTGTATGTATTATATACACACACACATTATTGCCTCAGAGGAGACGCACTAAAGAGTGGGAAATATAACCACTTGTTTCTCTTGTTTATTTTTCAAGAGAAAAATAAACAAACAAAAAGCATCACAGCTTTTGCTTTCAAAAGCCTAAGCCACTGTTAAGATAAAGGATTTGAAATGGACACCGGAGACTCAGAAGCAGGAAGTGTGGCAGTTGGATGAGGGATAAAACACTACATACTGGGTACAAGGTACAGTACTCGAGTGACAGGTGCACTACAACTTTAGACTTCACCCCTGTACAATTCATCTATGTAACCAAAGACCACTTGTACCCTTAAAGCTATTGAGATGACAGATAGATAGATAGATAGATAGATAGATAGATAGATAGATAGATAGAGGATAGATAGATAGACAGACAGACAGACAGACAGATAGATAGATAGATAGATGATAGATAAATAGATAGACAGACAAGTAGATAGATAAAGGATTTGGGTCTAGACACAGTGCCCTGGCAGAAACAGTAGGGTAAGCATGGCTTCCAGGTTAAAAAGAGACTGTGAAGGCAAGAAACTGAGAAGACAGAGATCCATGGGGAGTCTATGCTGTCTTCCTTGTTCCTGGGAGGCAGCAGAACTCCAGAGGTACACAGCTATGTGGTTCATCTGGGACAGTTTGCCAAGTGGCCACCTGCATATGTGTTTTGTTTGGACTTCAGGGTTGGTCCATGCTTCAAAAAAGAATCACGGCCTAAAACGTGTAAGAAGTAATTGAGTCCCCCTCTTATTTTATCAATGAGGAACATAAGGCTGACAAAAGCGAAGTGACTTACCGTATTCACAGAGTAAGACAGTGGTCACTGTGTGTGTAGACGCTGGTAGTGCTGACCATAAGAAGCCAGGCTCAGAAAGATGGTCTAACTCGGTGTGCCTAAAAACCATCCAGAAAATAAAGGCAGGGTGTTGTGGCACACGCCTGTAATCCCAGCACTTTGGGAGGCCAAGGCGGGTGGATTACCTGAGGTCAGGAGTTCAAGACCAGCCTGGTCAATAGTGAAACCCCATCTCTACTAAAAATACAAAAATTAGCTGGGTATGGTGGCATGTGCCTGTATTCTCAGCTATTCAAGAGACTGAGGCAGGAGAATCGCTTGAGCCCAGGAGGTGGAGGTTGCAGTGAACGGAGATTGCACCATTGCACTCTAGCCTGGGTGACCGAGTGAGACTCCATCTCCAAAAAAAAAAAAAAATTTCGGAAAATAAAACTGCTGAAAATGCAGATTCTTAGGCCCTGCTCTAAGGGCTTCTGATGCAATGGATCTGTGTTAGAGTCCTTGGAAACTGCATTGAATAAGTACCCTGCAATGATTCTGATACAGGTGGTCTGAAGACTAATTGCCACCCTAGGCCTCTCCAGTGCTAATCGGTATGGAAACCCACAACCTCTGAGATGTAATGAGGTGTTATCAGTTCCATAAAATCCTTGGCTAGTGCAGCTCCCTTCCGTAGGTGTAGGCTGAACCTCTTCAGATGAGTTATGGCGTGTATTTGCATAAATTACCATGTGAAACTTGTTAATATTTCCTAGATATCCTTTTTCATTGCTCCATTAGACAAGACTTTGTGCTTTTGTTTGGAGCTGAATGTCAGCCAATCCAGATCCACCACTGCTATGGCATAGAACTTGAAGTGGAAATTTATTCCCCTCGTGGAGCCATGGTGTCACCTCCCTGTCCTGAGAAATGCTATCTGAAATCAGTTGAATTTTATCATGCAAATTATAGGAAGTGTTATCATTATAAGCAGCAGGAGGTTACTGATTTGCTATCATTTATGTGTTAAATGAGTTCAACCTGCTAGTAGTATAGGGGATGAGTTTGGAAAGAAGAAATGAAGGGGCAATGAGGGGAAGGATTCCATCGGGGTTGAGGCCCCCAGAGCTTTGTGCCTCCAGTAAAGCGAGGCTTCAAAAAGATGCTTGGATTTGTTTGATAGAAAAAGGCTCAAAAACAGCTTGCTTTTTGGAGGAGAGGCATATGAGAGAAGAGAAAGCACATGACTTAACTACCTTATGATGATGCCAAGAGAAAGTTACACCTGGATGAATTGTTCAAAGCGGAACTGGAATGTGAGAATTTTGGCTTCAGAAGAGTTTGAAGATGTCAGGACCTTGAGATAATCAGGTGTAACCACTTTATTTTCCAGTTAAGGAGACTGAGGTCAGGAGAAGAGAAGTCACATATTCAAAATCAAATAAGTAATTTGAAGGTAAAAACTAGCCCCCAGCGCCCAATTCTGCATTGTTCTATGCCCTCTTGCTTTTTGTCTCTCTATAACTTTTGAAATCACCACCACAGACAGCATTTACAGCTCCTTTATTTACCATGGTTCCTAGGGCACCTATTACCTACCACATGTCTCTAGTCCATTTCTGTTCTTTTTCTTGAACCCAAACTTCCTTACCTGCATTCTCTTGTATCTATACTAGAACACTGAATGAAAGTGAAAATATCCTTCCCTCTAAGAAGTGTGATCCACTCATCCCATCCAGAAATTATTTAGCCCTCCCTCTTGTTTATTCTCTGTGCTCATTTCTATTTACCCCTTTCCATCTGCCCATCTGCATCTCTTTTCGGACTTCTAGAGTCCAAAATAGTACATTTAGATGGCTCACCATTCTGCAATGTAATCTGGGTTAGGAAGTACTGTCCTGAGGGTTCCTGCATGAATATATTCTCTTCCCAAGGATAATTGCAAATAAAAGAAATTGTAAAGAAAACCATGATGCTGGCTGGGCACGGTGGCTCATGCCTGTTATCCCAGTATTTTGGAAGACTGAGGCAAACAGATCACCTGAGGTCAGGAGTTTGAGACCAGCCTGGCCAACATGGTGAAACCCCGTTTCTACCAAAAAAAAAAAAAAATGAGTTAGGCGTGGTGGTGGGCACCTGTAGTCCCAGCTACTTGGGAGGCTGAGGCGTAGAATCACTTCAACCCAGGAGGCAGAGGTTGCAGTGAGCCAGGATCGTGCTACTGCACTCCAGCCTGGGTAAAAAAGCAAGACGCCATCTCAAAAAAAAAAAAAAGAAAGAAAGAAAGAAAAGAAAACCATGATGCTTTAACCTTTGATATTGACATTTCAACTACAATTATAGCAGGTGTATTAGAAATATCTCCAGGAAAAGCTGCTTCTTAATGAATTCCCTCTGGCCACTTTGGCAAAGAAAGTAGAATTTATTTTCTATTCACCCAATTCTATGGGTCTTCTCGAAGATGACTGAACAGCATAGAGTCCTATCATGGGGGAGTGGAGAGAAGAAAATATAGTAGAAGAAGGCACAGAAATTGTAGAAAACAATATGGATAAAAAATAAGTTGCAATATACTCAAGCAAGTGAACATAGGAAGGCAGGAGAAGTTTAATCATGGAGTTTGGAGTAGAAGCATAGAAAGGACTGGTAGGAAAATGACCAGTACAATCAGTAATCTGAGAGTCAGAATAGCTAGATTCTCATTCCTGTTTAGCCACAATTATCCATTCGAACTTGGGTAATCTATTAGATTACCTGTGTCTTATTCTGTTAAAGTAAAAATGTCGAATGATCTCTATCATTGTATGATCCTTAATGACTTTTTATCCCCAGGAGTCATTGGCAATAGTCCTGTTCTAACACAAGGATTTCTGGAAGAGACATAGCTCCTGTGGTGGCTAAAGATTTCAGGAAACTGGCCAAAATGAGGAGAGGATCATTAATAACCACCAGCAGGAAGGGCAGTGCTGGGTAGTCAGATGGCAGGAACAGAGAGAGAAAGTGTGTGCTGGTTTCACAGCTCAGCCTCTCTCAGAGTGATCCATGTCTTTGCCCAAGAAAAGCAAGGATGTCACCTTCTGCCTGCCCAGCAAGGTGATAGAGCACATGGGAACAGGATTCACCAAAGGCCTAAATTATGGTGATCAAGGTCCATCTGAACCGGATCGATTACTTCAATCCCCCAAGACCGTCATTTCCTATTATTAGCTTTAATAATAGTGATCAGAATTTTTCTTTAGATAGCACCATTTCTTGTCCTCCTGAAGAATTGTGAGCCCAGTCGGCAGATGGAAAAGGAATACTTATTTGGTGACTACAAGGCCATGGGGGGCGGTAGTAGAATTGGAAAGGGGGATGTTAATAAGAGAAATAAGACCTCCTTTCATCCCAGACCTGTAGGATACTTCTAATTCCAGCTTACTGTGTTGTTTTAAAAATTAATGAGATTGGCCAGGTGCAGTGGCTCATGCCTGCAGTTCCAGCAATTTGGGAGGCTGAGGTGGGAGGATCGCTTGAGCTCAGGAGTTCAAGACCAGCTTGAGCAACATAGAGAGACACTGTCACTATTTAACAGAAAAAAAAAAAAAAAAGAACTGAGTGTGGTGGCATGTGCCTGCAGTCCCAGATCCTTAGATGCTTAGGAGGCTGAGTTGGGTGGATCACTTAAGCCTGGGGGATTGAGGCTGCAGTGAGCCGTGACGGTACCACTGCACTCCAGCCTGGGTGACAGAGAAAGACCCTGACTCAAAAAAAAAAAAAAAAAATTAATGACATCCACAAAAGATCTGAAAGGCCTTTATCTCCAGCCTAGCTCCATTTGTGACTTTATCATAATGGAGGAAAGGGAAAATCTTTCTTTTAGTTATAAGCAGAGAAAATCAAATTGCAACCTGTATTTTTCTTGGAAGCCTTAATGTTCATTATTAACTAAGCTTTACAAATGCAAGTCAAGAGTTCCTGAGAATAAAACATTCATCTGAATCTAACTTGTTGAGTGGTAAGAAACTATGTATTAATCCCACTTAAGAAGCCAGTGGGCTGATTCTTCCCTCTTGGTGGCCAAACCCCATAGTGTTTTGATAGTTCCAAAAGCTGCATACATTCAGGTACCGTTCTGATTCCTTGTTCCTCAAATTTCCTGTCGACCATTTGGTTCAGGAAGTGTAAACCCCAGACCTAGATGAGAGGTGTTATATGTCTACAAGGCATCCAGCTGGGTTTTTGGGGTATAACATATTTAATTACTGGATAAACACCACTCACAATAAAGGAGGTGGGACAGATGGAGTTCTTTGCCTCCCACCAACATCTTCTTGGCCAGAAAGACAGAAGGGAGGAACAACTCTGTAGCAGTAGGGAGCCCATGGAAGCTGGCCTGCAAATGGACCTTGGTGCTTTTTTTCTGTGATTCTTTCCATGCACAGGAGGCATCAGTGCCTGGTAGCCAGTCTCCTGGCTGCCATGTCTGACAGTATCTCAGACACACATCCTGAACATGGGCTGTCCCTGGAGAAGCTTCAGTGCTTAATCCTGTCACTGTGAAGCATCCATGCACAGCCAGGCTACAGGCAGACCCGATGTTCTCAGGGAATGGCTGTCAGTCATCAGTAATCCTACAGCCTGCAAGATTACATACCAAACCGGGATACAGATGGATTTGCGCAGACATGGGAGAGGATGCAGGCTATGAAGGGCGCAGCCAGCACAGCCAATGTGAGAATCTGATGCCCTTTGAGGAGTTTCCTTTGGAAATGATTTCCAGGATGATGTCCTTCCAGGCAGTTTGCTACTGTCATGCTTGGAAGAGGTCACCTCCATCGTCTCTGAGACATAACCTGTTATGGTTGAGCAGGCCATCACTTTGGGGAAAATATCTAGTGGCTCCTTAAGTGAGTCAGTCATTCATCCATCCATTTATCTCCCACATAACCTTTAGTGAGAAACTGTTACACGCATAGCACAGACCATATAAAGTTGAGCTTGGAACGATGCATCTCATGAAAGATGTCTGGGCTGCCAAAATAAAGAGACTATTGCTCGGGGTCTGAGTAACTGTCCCGAAGCTATCACTCAGTTCTCTATTTTCCCTGGCCCAATCCCTCCCTACAAATACCTTCCTCCTTAAAAAATGGGAGACATAAATTTAACCACTATTCCTCAGAATATGCTATTTTCCTGATATGCTCAGAAATAGAATACCTTAAATATCCCAACAGACTTGTGGGTATATGCCACGATATTACTAGCATCATTTATAGATAATGTGTCTGCAAGTGAATGAGCTTAAACAACAATAGCAAATCCCCTGCTGATACTCTGCTTCTCATGTGTCAGAGTCCAGCACTGGAGTCCTCTTTCCACTTGGGTGTGACTGTAGGTCTTGCCTGCTGCCTGTTTGTCCTTTGCAAAAGCCTCCTAAACTCTTCAACTGGATGAGTCACATGCTTGGCTGGCCAAGGGTCCCTAGATAGCAGCCTGGGCTGGGAACTATTCTCATTATCACAAAATAACATGCACCTAGATAGGGGAACTAAAGGCACCTGAGAAAATTTCTGACATTCTCTAACATAGAACACGAATCAAAGAGTGTTTGCAGTTTCTTCATAGGAAATTGTCTTCTGGCAACTAGATGTCTTGAACTTATCAGGTGACATTGAGAAGGGACACAAAAGTGACTCCAAATAGCTCACCATGAAACACATATTCTGAAAGCTGTCTAGGAGATACAATTTCTCAAGATTATCATGTCTGTTTTTCTTCTCTCTGTCACATTTGATTCGAGATAAAGGGCATTTATGATGGACTAACCTTTTGGTCTCCTAGGATTTCTGTGTGACATTTGACTGAAGGGTATGCGTATTTTTCCACAGCCGTGAACTTTTCACCAGGTTTGGTCCCTGGCAGGATGGTGAAGTAGGTAAAATTTGCTTCAGGGCTCTCCATCTACATTTTGCTGATTTTGCTTTTCAGGTATCTTGCATTTCTTTCCTAATTCCTTTTCTCAACCCTCCAGTAGTAATCTCACGATCTCCCACCCTTGCTCCCTCATTTTGACCCGTAAACACATTCTTAGGTCTTTACAGGTAGCTTAGGAGATTGTATACTATGGGAGCCAGAGGTTGCCTAAGACTGTCTGCAAAGGTGAACTTCCCCTAGATGGGAAGGATGAATCTGGTTGCTAAGAAGGTGCTGGAGGAGTTTCCCCATGTCTCCTCCCTACCCTGCACCCCATTCCCAAGTCTAACACAGGCTTAGGTGTAAGCTGGTTATGCCCACCAATTCCAAGATCTACATGAAAACATCTGTGGATATATTCCCTCTACTCAGATATTCCAGAACAACACAGTGGTTTTTTGTTATTTCCTATGAGTTGTTTCATGGTCTAAGGGAAAGGCTCAGCTCACACATGAACTGAAAGGACAGACTTTCTTATTTATTTGTTTATTTATTTATTTAGAGATGGAGTCTTGCTCTGTTGCCAGGCTGGAGTGCAGTGGCACAACCTTGGCTCACTGCAACCTCCACCTCCCGTGTTCAAGCGATTCTCCTGCCTCAGCCTCCCGAGTAGCCAGGATTATAGGCACACACCACCACACCCAGCTAATTTTTGTATTTTTAGTAGAGACGGGGTTTCACCATGTTGGCCAGGATGGTCTCTAACTCTTGACCTCGTGATCTGCCCGCCTCAGTCTCCCAAAGTGCTGGGATAACAGGTTTAAGCCACCATGCCTGGCCTAGGATAGACTTTCTTAACCCATACTGTTGAATTTTTAGATGCCAACACTTCTAAGAAACATGGAAAAGGGGAAGAAGAGACAAGGAGATGCTGAAAGGATTGGGGAGTAATATTCCCAAGGAAAAATTAAAAGTTTTATCCTAAACAAGGAATTCCTGAAGGGCTTAATGATAAGCTTTAAATAAATGAAGGCATATTATGCAGAGAAATGACCATCTGCTCCTCATTTCTCTCTCATCTGAAATCCTGCAGCACATATTGTCTGTAACATTCTTTCAGCCATTCATCATCTCCCGCTTCATTGACATGTCTTCTATTGTTGCTTTGAAAAGCCATTTAACTTTATCATGAGCTGCTCTTTCTTATTCCCAATTAAGACCATTACTCCTTGAGGGCAGGCACCAGTTCCTATTATTCTTTCTATCTCTTTCAGGTCTCAGCACTAGACTTTATACATAGTGGATACTCAAAAATCACAATAAATAGGATTTTTTGTTTGATAAATGATACTAGGAAAAATAAGATCACCTCTCTATCAGGGAATCTAAGTTAGACAGAGGAACATAAAACTGATCGGAAAGGGTCTGAGAGGCAGTATGACGAAGGAGAGAGTACCCTGAGGAGTGAGGTACTTTATAAACCTGAGCATACATACAAAATTACCACTTTTCAGCTGCATTATCTTAGTCAAAATAAAATTTAACTTTTTTTCTTTCTTTGAGACAGGGTCTCACTCTGTGGTCAGGCTGGAGTGCAGTGGCACGATCTCGGCTCGCTGCAACCTCTGCCTCCCAGGTTCAAGTGATTCTCCCACCTCAGCCTCCCAGATTGGCTGGGACTATAGTCGCGCATCACTGTGCCTGGCTAATTTTTGTATTTTTCTTAGAGACATGGTGGTTTTGCCATATTGCCCAGGCTGGTCTTGAACTCCTGGCCTCAATTGATCCATCTGTATCAGCCTCCCAAAGGGATGGGATTACAGGCGTAAGCTACTGTGCCTGGTCTAAAATTTAACTTCTTCTTTTGTTTGTTTGTTTGTTTTTTGGTTTGTTTTATTGAGACGGAGTTTCACTCTCGTTGCCCAGGCTGGAGTGCAGTGGCGCGATCTCGGCTCACCACAACCGCTGCCTCCCGGGTTCAGGCGATTCTCCTGCCTCAGCCTCCCGAGTAGCTGGGATTACAGGTATGTGCCACCATGCCCAGCTAATTTTGTATTTTCAGTAGAGATGGGTTTCTCCATGTTGGTCAGGCTGGTCTTAAACTCCTGACCTCAGATGATCTGCCTGCCTCAGCCTCCCAAAGTGCTGGGATTACAGGCGTGAGCTACCGCGTCCGGCCCTAAAATTTAACTTCTCAACCTCAGTTTCCTTACTGACAAAATTGAGATGGTAATGACTACTATGAATAACTGCTTAGAGACTAAATAAGGTGAATATATGCAAAGCACCTGCTCACAGTAGCCATGTAGTCACATGGACTTTGGAGTCAGCAGCTTAGATTTGAATCATGGTTTTGTCCCTTACAAACTGTGGGACTTTGACAAAGTTAGTTTATACTAAGCCCTCTCCATAGGTTGTATGACAAGTAAATGGCTTTTCAACTTTACTTCATCCTCTTTATTTACATAGGGCGTACACCAAGCAACCCACAGAATCCTCTAGAGGATATTTAAACTCTAGAGAGTATTCTGTAACAGGGTCCTTGAACCCCTATGCTCCAGCCCGCTGCCACACTGTGGAATGTACTTTCATTTTCAATAACTCTCTCCTTCTGTTACTTCATTCTTTCCTTGCTTTGTTTGTGCATCTTGTCCAATTCTTTGTTCAAGATGCCAAGAACCTGGATACCCTCCACCAGTAACAGAGACTATGGAATAAAGGGCTTAGGTTTTGGTGTCTTTTTCTGTGGTCTGGCATAATGTCTTACAAAATAGGCACTAAATTATTACTTCATTAAAGTGTGGAAGATTACATGGCCACTGGAACTGAGTATAAACCAGTTCCGAGATAGAAGGCAGGGCTGCAGGCAGACCCATGGATAGAACAGCCAGAAATAAAGGTGAAAAGAAACAAAATCAGAGAAGAAGATGGAAGTGGGAATAGGGAAAGATAAAGATACATATAGAGGGAAGGCAGCTAATGTTTTTATTTGAAGATATGCAGTTCCCTTCTACATGTAAGTCCTTCTCTGAAAATTTCATTTCTGTTCTGTTTTCATTGCTGAAATTCTTTTAAGCAATGCCTTACTTGTAAGCTAGCCCCAACATATCTCCTGCACATATCCTTCTGAGAGAGAACATGGGAACTTGCTGGTTAGTTTAGAGTCTTTGCCTGAAGCCCATTAGAGCCATAATTGCACTCACTGTAATCTTCTCACAAGGTGCAATATGCTATTATGTCAGCCTACAAGGTCACAGTCCTCATTGTAAACAAACCTGTTTATGACAATTGCTGAAAAGCAATCTCTGTCTCTCAAAGGTCCATCGCTTCATTAATGAACTTGTAATCCCAAGCACACCTGTTTATCTGATTTATGGATATTTTTGTCTCCTCAACAGACCCATACATTTATATGCCAGTCTCAGGGATCTTCTGGCTTGTCTGACGACAATAAGATTGAGAATGGCTCATCATTGTTCTTCAGTTCCACACCCTGAAACCCACAAGACCCTCTCTGGGGAACTAAAAAGTAAAAGTCATGCTCTGTTGCCTTCAAATGTTTATAAAACACACAACCATTCATGGCAGACACCAAGTGTCCAACAATATGAGTAAGACTCCCTGAGGGAGGTCACACTGAGTCAAGATTCTGCATTAACCCTATCAGCTGCTTTATGCTAGAACAGCACAAATAAAGAATGTGTAGATAATTTTTTTTTTACTTCTGAGATTATTAAATCTAGTAAAGCTAATTATATACCCATTGTCTCCAAGACAAATGTTTCCACTGTTTCAACCCAATTTAAGTGACGGTCAACATTATCTTTCTCAGGAAGATGGCAATATCTTTCTAACAGGTGTCCCTGAATTAACTTTTTCCTCATTCTGATCATTTCTCCACTCAGCAGCCTAAGTGATCTTAAAAATGTAACCTGGAGTATGTCACTTACTTGTTTACAAATTGTTAGTGGCTTCTCATTCAGGCCAGTAGCCCGTAGGTCCCTTCTGGATCCTCACATGTGCTGTTCCATCTTCCTTCCACTCTTCACCCAACTAATATTTACCCTTCAGAACTTAGTTTAAAGTTTGCCTCCTCAGAGGTTGCAGTGGGCCGAGATCACGCCACTGCACTCCAGCCTGGGTGATAGAGCAAGACTCTGTTTCAAAAATAAATAAATAAATAAACAAACAAAATTTGCATTTGTACAGCTTTCCTGATTAAGCACTCCTTCCTCATTTATTCTCTCTCACATTTATCTGAAGCTGAGATTGTATATATATTTGCATGTTTATTTATTTATGATGTATTTTTCCAAACAAAATATAAGTTCTATGAGGACAAAGAATGTGTCTATTTGTTCACTGTATACTAAGAGCTGATTATAGTACCTGGCACTAGCAGATGTTTGATAAGTATTTATTGAAAAAAACAAGTAAGTATACAAATGCAGCCATTAGTAATCAGGGCTTTGGAAATATTAACTAGTATGAATAAATGTTCGTATATAATATCTAATGGATAAATATCAGATAAAAATTTATATGTAGACAGTAATTACAAATTTAAAATGTGTGTATGCATAAATACTTATCTTAGAAAAACAACTAGACAAACACATCAAATATAATAATTTTTCTCTTTGCAGTGAATAATGAGTAATTCTACTTACTTAACTTACCCTTTTTTAGTATTTCCAGATTTTTTACATTAAACATGTATTACTTTAATAGAAATACTATTTTTAATCAGCTATAATCCTTTCACAGCTCCCAGTCTCCTCCCACCAGGCTCACTTCTTCATTAGTTCCTTTTTACCAAACACCATCTGCTCTCTTCTGGCTTTCCACCTTGGCTCCTGCTAATCTTCTTGCCTGGAGTAGCCTTTCCACCCACCTGAATACACCTTTCACAGAAACCGCTCCTGCTCACCGAACCATCTAGCCCCCATGCATATGTGTGAGGCCTGGTGTCCAATTCTGACCAATTAGATGAAGGTAGAAGTCATGACTGCTACTTCCAGGACTAGACATAAAATCATCCCATAGAATCTTCCAGCCCTCTCTTCCCCTTGGTCATCTTGGAGGCCAGGTATTATAGCTTGCATACTTACAAGATCCCGTACAGTATTACTTGCGTGAGTACTGACCAGAAACAGCCCCTCAATTTCCATCAAACTGTGACACAAGCAACAAATAAACACTTATTTTGTTAAGTTCATATTATTAGGGGTTTGTTTGTTGCTGCAGTTAACATTAATTACTTGAACCCTTCAGGGTTAAGATCAAGTATTACCACTCCCAAGAGATTTTCCCTAATTTGTAATCATTAAAATATTCATTCTTGCACATACTTGACACTAGATCTGAGTCACTCATGCTTCATATCTATCCGACTGTGCATTTCAGCTTTTTTATTTTTATTTTTATTTTTTTTTGAGACAGAGTCTCACTCTTGCCACCCAGGCTGGAGTGCAATGACACGATCTCGGCTCACTGCAACCTCCGTCTCCCAGATTCAAGTGTTTCTCCTGCCTCAGCCTCCCAAGCAGCTAGGACTACAGGCCTGCACCACCACGCCCAGCTAATTTTTGTATTATTAATAGAGACAGGGTTTCAACATGTTGGCCAGTCTGGTCTCGTACTCCTGATCTCAGGTGATCCACCCATCTCAGCCTTCAAAAGTGCTGTGATTACAGGCATGAGCCACTACTCCTGGCCGCGTTTTAGCTTCACAATTAAAATTTAAGCTCTTGGGAAAGTTTCATTGAAGTCTGTTAAGTCTTTTACATTATCTACATACTGTCAATTAGGTGGACAATAAAGACAAGAGAGGAAGAAGGAACTGATTGTTTGACACTGGAAAATAATCCATTCGTGTTGATTAATTGAGCAGCCCAGGGTAAATGATTGTTTTTGGCATAGAAAAATTCATGAAAAATAGGACACAGAGGTGGAAATATCTGAGGGCAAGCAGAGAATGGGAAATATGGGAGAAATAAATTTTGTAATTTTAAAGAAATTTTAGTAAACTCTGGGGAAAATTGATTCCGTGAGTATTTATTGAACGTATAATCTATGCCAAGTGTTGCAGTAGGATGTTTGTTTTGCATGCATTAGTCCTCACAGCAGTACCATAAATTTGGTTTCGCTATACTGGTTATATAGACTGTTCAAGAGAATGTTCAAGAGACTTTTCAAGAGATCAAGAGACTTTTCCAAGATCACACAGCTAGTAAATAACAGACCTATTCGTAACACCAGACCAGTTCCTCATTCAATCAACTCCTCAAAAAATATTTATTGAAAACAATCTATATGCCAAGTACTTTTCTTGGCACTGAGAAACAGACAAAATCTTTCCTCTTATAAAGCCTTCATTTTTAGACAACGAGACATAAAATAAATACATGCATTTTTAAATATCATAATGTTTAAAACATAATATTGTGTTTATAAGTGCTATGGTGAAAAATAAAGTTCAGACGAGGCTGGGGTGGGAGGATATGGGCCAGTGGAGATTACACTATTAAATAAGGTGGTCAGGAGCGACCTGCAACAGTGAAATTTGAGTAACTTCCTTAACTAGATAAGAAAGTGAACTATGTAGATAACCAGCAAGGGCAAAAATGCTTAGGTGGGAAACTGTGGGCCTCAACTGAGGAATAATGAGGTCAGTGTGGTTGGAGCAAAGTGGGAAACAGGGCAAAGAGGAGGAGATTATGAGGTCATAGAGATTATGTGAACTCAGACCATGCCAAGTCTTGTAAGCTTTAACTGAGTGAGAGCTAAAGATACTCCCAGGTTTTCTTTTATTTTCCCCTCATAAAAAGAAACAGATGGCCAGGCACAGTGGTTCATGCCTGTAATCTCAATACTTTCGGAGGCTGAGGCGGGTGGATCACCTGAGGTCAGGAGTTCAAGACCAGCCTGGCCAACATGGTGAAACCCTGTTTCTATTAAAAATACAAAAATTAGTTGGGTGTGGTGGCAGGCGCCTGTAATCCCAGCTACTTGGGAGGCTGAGGTAGGAGAATTGCTTGAACCTAGTTGGTGGAAGTTGCAGTGAGCTGAGATCATGTCACTGCACTCCAGCCTGAGCGACAGAGCAAGACTCCATCAAAAAGAAAGAAAGAAAGAAAGAAAGAAAGAAAGAAAGAAAGAAAGAAAGAAAGAAAGAGAGAAAGAAGGGAGGGAGGGAGGGAGGGAGGGAAAGAAGGAAGGAAGGGAGGAAAAGAAAGAAAGGAAGGAAGGAAGGAAGAAAGGAAAGAAAGAAAGAAAGAAAGAAAGAAAGAAAGAAAGAAAGAAAGAAAGAAAGAAAGAAAGAAAGAAAGAAAGAAAGAAAGAAAGAAAGGAAGAAAGGAGGGAGGGAGGGAGGGAAGGAAGGAAGGAAGGAAGGAAGGACAAAAGAAAGGAAAGAAAGAAAGAAAGAAAGAAAGAAAGAAAGAAGGAAAGAAAGAACGAACGAACTATTCCTAGCTTTTCAACAAATAACAAATGACCTGGCTCAGATCTTGAAAGAGCAACTTTATTTATTTATTTGTTTATTTATTATTTGTTAATTTTATTTATTTTTATTTTTTGAGATGGTGTCTTGCTCTGTCCTCGAGGCTGGAGTGCAGTGGCGCCATCTTGGCTTACTGCAACCTCCACCTCCTGGGTTCAAGCGATTCTCCTATCTCAGCCCCCAAGTAGCTGGGATTACAGGCACCTGCCACCACACCCGGCTAATTTTTGTATTTTTGGTAGAGACAGGGTTTCACTATGTTGGCCAGGCTCGTCTTGAACTCCTGTGCTCAGGCAATCTGCCCGCCTTGGCCTCCCAGTGTTTTAGGATTACAGGCGTGAGCCGCTGCGCCCAGCCTGGAAAGAAGCACTTTAGATTTGCTGTTGAGATTAAACTTCACAAGAGGAAAGGCCAGAAATAAAAGATCAGTTAAGAGGTTACAACACTAATCCAGGTAAGAAATGATAGTAACCTGAACCACCTGGTTGTTGACTTTGTACATAGTTGGAGTGCTGGAGCTTTTAAGATTTGTTGGTGGATCTATTAGAGTATGTGAGAAAAAGGCATAAGGATGGCTCCAAGATTTTGAGGTTGATCAGCTGGAACGATGGGGTTGCTGTTTACTGAAACATAAAGACTGAGGAAAGAACAGGTTTGAATAAGAAGTTCAGGTGTTTCCTGAAACTCTCAGATCATAAAAAAATTATTGCTAGACCTAAGAAATGAAATAGCAACACAACAATAGTAGGGGACTTCAGTACTCCACTGACAGCACTAGACAGGTCATCAAGACTGTAAGTCAACAAAGAAACAGTGGACTTAAACTGTACCCTAGAACAGATGCACTTAACAGTTATTTACAAAACATTCTTCCCAACAACTGCAGAAAATACACTTTTCTCATCAGCATATGGAGCCTTCTCCTGGATAGACCATACGATAGGCCACGAAACAAGTCTCAATAAATTTAAGAAAATCAAAATTTTATCAAGAATCTTCTCAGGCCACAGTGGAATAAAACTGGAAATTAATTCCAAAGGGAACCCTAAAACTATACAAATACATGGAAATTAAAATCTGCTCTTGAATGTTTGTTGCATTAACAATGCAATCAAGATGGAAATTTATAAATTGTTTGAAATGTATAATAACGGTGACACAACTTATCAAAACCACTGGGATACAGCAAATGTGGTGCTAAGAGGAAAGTTCATAATGTTAAATGCCTACACCAAAAAGTCTGAAAGATGACAAACTGACAACCTAATGTCACTCCTCAAGGAACTAGAGAAGCAAGAACAAACTAAACTCAAACCCAGCAGACAAAAAGAAATAACAAAGATCAGAGCAGAACTAAATAAAATTGAAACAAACAAAAAAATACAATAAAAAAACAAATGAAATGAAAAGCTGGTTTTTTGAAAAGATAAACAAAATTGATAGACCATTGATGAGATTAACCAAGAAAAGAAGAGAGAAGATCCAAATAAGCTCAATCAGAAATGAAACTGGAGCTATTACAACAGATGCCACAGAAATACAAATGATCATTCAAAGCTACTATAAGCACTTTTATGCACATAAACTAGAAAATCTAGAGGAAATGGATAGATTTCTGGAAATATACAACCCTCTAGATTAAATCAGGAAGAAATACAAAGCCTGAACAGACCAATAACAAGCAGCAAGACTGATTCAGTAATCATTAAAAATTGTCAACAAAAAAAATGTCTAGGACCAGATGTACTCACAGCTGAATTCTACCATACATTCAAAGAAGAATTGGTACCAATCCTACTGAAACTATTCCAAAATATAGAGAAAGAGGGAATCCTCCCTAAATCATTCTATGAAGCCAGTATCAACCTAACACCAAAACCAGTAAAGGACATAACAACAATAACAACAAACTACAGACCAATATCTCTGATGAACATAGATGTAAAAATCATCAACAAAATACTGTACTAACCGAATTCAACAGCACAACAAAAAGATAATACATCATGATCACGTGGGTTTCATCCCAAAAATGCAGGGATTATTTAATGTATGCAAGCCAGTAAATGTGATACATCACATAAACAGAATGGTTTTTTTTAAAAAAACATATGATTGTCTCAATAGATGCAGAAGAAGCATTTGATAACATCCAGCATCCCTTTGATAAAAATCCTCAACAAAATAGGAATAGAAGGGACTCTCCTCAGAGTAACAAAAGCCATATATGACAAACCCACAGCCAACATCTCCTGAATGGGGAAAAGTTTAAAGCATTTCCCCTGAGAACTGGAACAAGACAAGGATACCCACTTTCACCACTTCTATTCAACACAGGACTTGAAGTCCTAGTCAGAGCAATTAGACAGGAGAAAGAAATAAAGGGCATCCAAATTGGAAAACAGAAAGTCAAACTGTCACTGTTTGCTGATGATACAATCATATACCTAGAAAACCCTAAAGACTCATCCTAAAAGCTCCTAGATCTGACAAACAAATTCAATAAAGTCTCAGGATACAAAATCGATATACATAAATCAGTAACACAGCTGTACACCAACAATGGCCAAGCTGAGAATCAAATCAAGAACTCAATCCCCTTTACAACAGCTGCAAAAATAAATAAAATAAAATAAAATAAAATAAAATAAAATAAAATAAAATAACTTAGGAATCTACTTAACCAAGGAGGTGAAATATTTCTACAAGGAGAAATACAAAACACTGCTGAAAGAAATCATGGATGACACAAACAAATGAAAACACATCCCATGCTCATGGATGGGAAGAATCAATATTATGAAAATGACCATACTGTCCAAAGCAATTTACAGATTCAGTGCAATTCTGATCAAAATACCATCATCATTCTTCACAGAACCAGAAAAAGCAATCCCAAAATTCACATGGAATCAAAAAATAGTTTGCACAGTCAAACAACACTAGGCAAAAAGAACAAATCTGAAGGCATCACATTATCTGACTTCAAATTATACTACATGGCTATAATTACCAAAACAGCATGGTACTGGTATAAAACTAGGTAAGTTGACCAATGGAACAGAATGAGAACCTGAAAATAAAGCCAAAAACTTAGCAGCCATCTGATCTTTGACAAAGCATACAAAAACATAAATTGGAGAAAGGACACCCTAATTCAATAAATGGTGCTTGGAAAACTAGCAAGCCACATATAGGAGAATAAACCTGGGTCCCCATCTCTCACCCTATGCAAAAATCAACTCAAGATGAATCAAAGACAAAATCTAAGATCTGAAACCATAAAAATTTGAAAAGATAACATCAGAGAAACTTCTGAACATTGGTTTAGGGGAAAAAAATTCATGACTAAGATCCCCAAAACAAATGCAACAAAAACAAAAGTAAGTAAATGAAAGTAAATGGGGCCTAATTAAAGTAAAATGCTTCTGCACAGTAAAAGAAGTAGTCAGCAGAGTAAACAGACAACCCATAGAGTGGGAGAAAATATTTGCAAACTATGCATCTGACAAAGGGCTAGTATTCAGAATCTACAATGAACTCAAACAAATCAGAAAAAAAAAAAAATCCCATTATTCTAAGTGAAATAACTCAGGAATGGAAAACTAAGTATCATATGTTCTCACTTATAAGTGAGAGCTAAGCTATGAGGATGCAAAGACATAAGAATGATATAATGGACTTTAGGGGTTCAGGGAAGAAGGTTGGGATGGGGGCAATAGGGGTGTGTACAGTATACACTGTTTGGGTGACAGGTGCACTAAATTCTCATTAATCACCACTAAAGAGCTTATCCATGTAACCAAAAGCAACCTGTATCCCCAAAACTATTGAAACAAAAATTTTTAAATTAGAATTAAAAATTTACAAAAAAGAAGTTCAGGTATGTGGTTTGGACATCATAGATTTTTGCTATCTAAATGGAGTCATTGATAGGAGTCAGACATATGACTCCAGATATCAAGGAGAGATTTAGACTAAAGATATAAATTTGGGCTTGCAGCAGATATATGGTGCTTCAAGCCATGAGCCTGATTAAAGGCAAGAGTGTAAATATAGGGTAGGTTGTTAGAATCAAGTGTAAATAGAGACTAATGATGGTGCAGAATTGAGCCTAGTGTGTTTCCAACCTTAGAGTCTATGGAAATAAGAAGGGAGACTGAGAAGGAGCTGTCAATGAAATAAGAGGATAACCAGAAAAATCATAGTGTCCCCAAAGCCAAGTGAGGAATATACATCAAGGAAAAGAAAGTGATCAACTGGCTCAAATGCAGCTAATAGTCACAAGACGCAGAGGGAAAATTAGCTATTATATTTAGTAACGTGAATGTCATTGTTGGCACTTAAAAGAGGAGTGTTGATGGAGTAGTTGAAATGGAAGCTTGATTGACCGTGATTTAAGAGACAATATAAGAAGAAAATCTTGCAGGCAGTAAATGTAGTGACTATTTTGAAGTGTTTTGCTATAAAGGGGAGCAAAAAAATGAGACAGAAGTTACAGAGGCATGTGGTCTCAAGAAGATATTTTTTAGATGGGAGAAATACTATGCTTGCATTCTGATGAAAATGCTCTGTGGAAGAAGAAAAAAACTGATGATGTAGGGGAAAGCAAAGAATTGATCAAGTATATTCTCAAGTGGGCAAGAAGGGATGGGATCTAGCACACAGCTCAGCCCTTGAGATAGAATAGTGAACTGTGTATCCAGAATAACTGTAATAGGAGGGCACAGATACAGTCAAGAGACGGTTGTTGTGATGGGAGCTTGGTAAAGTTATCTTCCAAGTGATTCGGTTTCTTAAAAAAATTTGAAGTAAGGTAATCAGCAGTGTGAGCATGGGGATGAATATTGGAGATTTAAAAGAGAGAAGATGGTATGAAATAGTTGTCCAGAAGACAGCACAGATACGTTGCCCAGAGTTGACAGAAGTTTGGATTTAACTAAGGCATAGGGTTTTGCCCAGTTAGTTCAGTTTGAAGAGAGATAGGCAATGGAATTGAGGAAATATGCAAGGGGGTGATTATGATGTGGCTAAGAAGGGGGGGAAATGATGACTTGAAGGTGATGAGTGACAAAAAAATGGGGTTGTAGCAATGTATTGCAGGTTCTAATGTGGTAAAGAATTGTGCTGGGATAACAGAGGCAGTAAAAAAGACAGGAGAAAGTTGGAGAGGGGGATATTATGGAGGCAATGTAGATATTGGTAACAACAGGTGCTTTAACAGGTGGAATCCAAGATCATCAGAGAAGAGAGAGGCAAGGAAGTGAGCAGACGGTGAAGCAGATATTGTGGGTGTCCTCCTAGATCTCCTTGGTCCACTCTGGAGGTCACACTAGACAGTTCTCATAAATGCTGATGGCTTCCTGTATCTCTCTGTCTGGGGAGTATTTTCTGGCCACAGGCATTTACTTGGTTTGCAGGGTGTGGAGGATTCATGTTCCAGAAGAGAACCTTAAGCAATTAGGAAAATGAATAAATACCCCAACTGTCTTGCTCCTCTGGCATGGGGTTCGGCAGAATGTTCTACAATCTCTCAGAAGGTGCTAGTGGGATTCAGCCTCAGTTCTGACACCAGAAACTCATTCATTAATCCATCTGTTTTTGGCTTTTCTTTCTTTGTCTTGCTTTCTTAACTGGACTTACCAAATGAATCACCTACACCAAATACTTGTCTCAGGTATGGTTTAGGAAAACCCTATTTATTTATTTATTTATTTAAATTTAATTCTTTTTTTTTTTTTTTGTGAGACGGAGTTTCGCTCTTGTCGCCAGGCTGGGATGCAGTGGTGTGATCCCAGTTCACTGCAACCTCCGCCTCCTGGGTTCAAGTGATCCTCCTGCCTCAGTCTCCTGAGTAGCTAGGATTACAGGCATGCACTACTATGCCCAGCTAATTTTTGTATTTTTAGTAGAGACGAGGTTTTGCCATGTTGGCCAGGCTGGTCTCAAACTCGTGACCTCAGGTGATCCACCCACCTCAGCCTCCCAAACTGCTGAGATTGCAGGCGTGAGCCACTTCGCCTGGCCAGAAAACCCAATTTAAGGTAGTTGAAATTTTGGAATGATAAGTTTTGTGGATGTTGAAATTGCCAAGGAATAATCAAACAATTCTCAATTATATATGAAAATGGTATTATTCACAGCTCTATATTTTAGAAGTAAAAATCTTGTTTTTGTGTATATTGGTGGTGGGGGGAGCAAACTTCTGTTATATTACCATTGCAGATTGGTTGAATACAGCATAGAATAGTTTTAATGAAACCTAATGTAATTTTTCACAATTATTATAGCTATAGATATAGTACAGTCATTAAAAGACATTCATGTTATATGCACATCTCTATATATACACACACACGCACACACACATATGTGTTTTTTAAGAAAATTATTTACCAAGCATGTATTATTTGTGTAATACAAGTTTAAAAAACAATAACAGAGTTTTTTACCCCCAGTCTGGGGAAGGCCCTTCACTGTGTGATCTTGGGACTCAGTCATCTCACGTATAATAATACGAGAAATTATGGTAACCGGTTGTCACAGTTTCCCCTTAATCTGAGGGGTTCTCTGGAATTCTACTAGATTTTCAGTGCTAAAACCAGGCAAACTGAAATGGTCCATCTCATATGGAAATATTTATGCTCTTTTCCTTGTCCCTTCCAATAAATGGACAAATGACAAAACAGAATGGAGTTTTGGACAGAAAAGCATGATAGAAACAGAAGAGATCATTATTATTCAGGAAACATGCTTTTTATCTTCTGGCTGTAAAGATCCAGGGATGAAATCAACACATTTGGTTGATAATCCCCTTCACATGTGCATGCTAGTTTGACTTTCATTTTCATCTGCAGGGAGTCTTTAACAGCTGTCACTGTCAGGCCTTTGCACTTGGCTTCCAAACTATAGGAACCACACACAAGCAGGCATATTCTGAGAATATAGTTGCAAGGGCAAGGACAAATAGCTCACCAGCATTATTATATAGAAATTCACAGCCTCCCTTTTCTTTCTTTCTCAGTCTCTTGCTCTCTTGGGAGAGAACATGGGTACCAGGCAGAGATTCCAGAATGAGCACCGCTGCGCCTGTTTGGTATGCACACCATGCAGACAGTCCAGACAGAAGCCTCTCATTTCATTGTTCATTAGTGCTCTCTGTTAAATAATGTTTAATGTTATCTAAGAAGTTTAATGGCATCATTATTGGAAATATTACAAAGACAAAAGGGAAAAAAAGTCATCCTTCTTGTATTTTCTGGACGTGTCACAAGGCTGCACGTCTCAAGACCCGAGACCGTTAGCTACAGAAATAACACCTGTGCAATTTTCTTTCATTTACTCCAATTGTATATGCTCTCCTTCTGTTCTGAAAGAATGAGTTGACCACATCTTCATTTAAAGCAGGCTCTCCAGACCCTTCTGAAACATACTTGTATGGGGATTCAACTTTGGATGAGGGAAGTCTAAGGGTGCTAAACTTTGCCATGTTTAGAAGAACCCAAAGCAAATAGAAAAAAACTGCCCGAGCAATCTCAGAGCAATTAAGTGAAAATCTCTTGTGTGGCTCCTGGGCATTGGTATGGTTAAACACTTCACCAGATGGTTATACTGTGCAGTTTGTTCCAGTCCCTTCTCATATCTCAGCTCAATACTTGCTGCATTCATTCATTCACCCATTCATTCATTCACTCATTCATTACTAATTTATTGAGTATCCTCTATGGGTCTAGCACTCTTCTATGCCCTATAGAAGATAGTAAAGAAGTGGAAGACACAATTCCTACCCTTAGGAGAGTTATAAGCCAGAGACAGAAACAAGATAACAACACAGGTGAAGTGCCCTATAAAAGATAAAATTGGAATGAGTGAGAGTAATCAGGGAATACTCTATAGAGTTGGTTGTATTTAACAATGAGAATTTAATTCCTAAAGCCAATAGACCTGGGCCTGAGTCCTGGTTCCACAGTATCTAGATCTCTAATCTATGCAAGTTATTTTCTTCTTTGAGGCTTGTTTTTTTCCCCCGTTTACAAACTATCTTCCAAAGTTCACAAAGATCATCTTAGATAACGTATGGGAACAAGCTTTTGTGAACTCTCAAGTGCTACCAGAGGTTTTATTAGTGATTGTATACTAAATATAGGGCCACATTTCCTATAATCTGTTGTCATCCGAGCTTTCAAAACTTATTTTCATTTCTAACTTTAAAACCTAAGCCCTTTTCTTTATTTGAGTGTTCATCTATAACTGGACTCATCTAATGTGCTTTCCTAAAACCTGTCATGTGTATTCCCATCATCACATCTTTGCTGATGCCGCTTCTTCCTAGAAATATCTTTTGCCCCCAACTCCCTAATTCTTATTCAAATTGCTCCATTCCATTCATTGAGAAACTTGAACATCACATATTTTTTCAACTATGCTAACTCACATTGATGTCACTCTCCTGAAAACTTACAGTCATTATTATACTGCATCATAATATGTCTTGGTTGTTTTATTTTTTCATGTTTCTGTCATGTCTTATCAACTGGTTTATAAGTTCCTTGAAGAAAATGTACCATGGGCTGCACTGCTTTGCTCAACTACAAAGACTTATGCCTAATAGAGGTTCAGTACCTACTTGGATGGATAGAAAGAAGACAGGAAGGGAAGAAGGAAGAAAAGAAGGAAAGGAGGAAGGGAAAGTGTAAGGGAGGGAGGGAGGCGGAACAGATGAGGGAAGATACAAGAATTCTTCTGCTTGAGCTGGTATTTCCAAAATTTTTAACCCTTGATTTAGTGGCTTTAGCACCCACACAGTTTTAGGTGCCGATCTCATCAAGAGGAATGTCTACTCATCGCCCTTCACATAAAACTGCAATAGCCTCTTGCTCTAAACATATTTTATGTATTTTTTCCCTGAAATTTTGCCTCTTCCTCTTCCTCTAGTTTGATATTTTAAGCTTCACTTGTACAAAGGGCTAAATGAGGCTTATTTCTTCTACCTCTACTTCTTTCCCTTATTTTGAGAATGAGAGGGAAGTCTGATGATAGCTTCCTGGTAGGAATATTTGAGATGCCTGATCTTTGACCCATACTACACTCAAAGTTTGATGAAATCCAAAATATGATTTTTTTATGCTTCAGAAATTTTGTGCCTTGTCTAAAAAAATTGCCTACATCAAGGTTACAAATATTTTCCTTTATGCCTTCTTTCCTACAAGTTTTATAATTTTAGTATTTATATTTAAGTCTACAATCTATTTTGAATTCTCTTTTTTTTTTTTTAGACAGAACCTGACTCTGTCACCCGGGTTGGAGCACAGTGGTACGATTATGGCTCACTGCAACCTCTGCCTCCCGGGTTCAAGTTGTTCTCCTGCCTTAGCCTCCCAGGTAGCTGGGACTACAGGCATGCACCACCACACCCAGCTAATTTTTTGTATTTTTAGTAGAGATGGGGTTTCACCATGTTAGCCCGGATGGTCTCGATCTCCTGACCTTGTGATCTTCCTGCCTCGGCCTCCCAAAGTGCTGGGATTGCAAGCATGAGCCACCATGCCCAGCCTGAATTAGTTTTTATGTATGGTGTGAGGTAGAAGTTGCAATTTATTTTTTGTTTGTTCTTTCCCTAGGGATATCAAGTTGCTCCAGCACTGTTTGTTGAAAACATCTTTTTAAAATTGATTTGCTTGGCAGTCTGGTTAAAAATAAGTTGACCTGGCCAGGTGTGGTGGCTCACATCTGTAATCCCAGCACTTTGGGAGGCCGAGGCGGGTAGATCACAAGGTCCAGAGATCGAGACCATCCTGGCCAACATGGTGAAATCCCATCTCTACTAAAAATACAAAAAATTAGCTGGGCGTGGTGGTGCATGCCTGTAGTCCCAGCTACCTGGAAGGCTAAGGCAGGAGAATAACTTGAATTCGGGAGGCAGAGGTTGCAGTGAGATGAGATCGTACCACTGCGCTGCAGCCCAGGTGACAGAGTCAGGCTCTGTCTCAAAAAAAAAAAAAAAAAAAAAAGTTGGCCTTATAGTTCTAGATTCTCTGTTCTATTTCATTGGTCAATGCCTCTATAGTTATACTTCTATCACCCTGTCTTGACTACTTTATGGTGAGTCTTAAAATCAGGTACTTTGAGTCCTGAAACTTTATTATTTTTAAAAATGGTTTGAATATTCTGGAGTTTTTTACATCCATATAAATATTAGAATCAGCTTGTAAATTGTTACTTAAAAATCTTAGTAGAAATTTTGAATAAAGTACAGTTGAATTTTTAGATCAATATGGAGAAAACTAATATCTGAACAACGTTGAGTTTTCTAGTTCATAAACATGTCTCTTCAATTTTAGATCCTTTATAATTTTTCTCAGCAATGTTTTATGTTTTTCAGGGTAGAGTTCTTGCACTTATTTTGTTAAATGAATCTTTGACTATTTTATATTTTTCATGCTATTGTTAATAATATCACTGTTTCGATTTTTTTCATTATTCATTGCTAGTATTTAGAAATAACATTGATTTTTCTACATTGATTTTGAATCTTGAAACCTTGGCAAGCTTATTAATTAATGCCAGTAATGTTTTTACAAATACCTAAGAGTTCTTTGTTCATAATCATGTCATTTGTAGATTAAGACAACCTCACTTCTTTTTTCCAATCTGTATTCCTTTATTGCTTTGTTTATTATTTCCACTGTGATGTTGGATAAAATTGGTGAGAGCAGATATTCTTGATCTTAGGTAAAAATTTATCAACATTACACCATTAAGTATGATTCCAGCTTTCATAGACATATTTATCAGATTAAGTTAGTTTCCTCATAAGTTTGCTGAAAAGCTTTTATTTTTCAATATGTCATGAATCGGTGTTGACTTTTTCTGAATCTACTGAGATATTCACATGATTGTTACCTTTCATTCTGTTAATATGTTAAATTACATTGATCCTCAAATGTTAAACCAACCTTGTATTTCCAGTATAAATTTCATTTTGTGGTTTATAATCTTCTTTATATCTTGTAGAATCAGTTTGCTACTATTTTGTTAAGAATATTTGCAGCTGTATTTAGGAAGGAGTGTGTTTTGCAATCTCTTTGTCTGGCTTTGGTATAGTAATAATATTGGCTTCATATTTGAGTAGGAAAGTCTTCTGAACTGTTTGTGTTGGATTGGTATTATTTCTATTTTATATAGTTGATAAAATTTAACCAATTTAGACCTGGTGTGTTCTTTGTAAAAATATTTTTGACTATGAATTCAATTTCTTAAGTAGATATAGGGCTTTTCGGTGTTCTATTCCTTCTTGTATCAGTTTTCATAATATGAGTCTTCCAGAGTGTTTTTTCATTTAAACTGAGTTGTTTAATTTACTGAAATAAGGTTGTTCTAATATTTTTGATTTTTTTTTTTCTCAAACGGAAATGCTTAGGATTTATTAAGTGAAAAAAAACAGTGCACCTGATTGTCTTTTTAATGTTTGGAGAGTCTCTATGATGATACATGCTCATTCATTTTTAGTATTGGTGATTTGCCTTTTCTCATGTTTTTTCATGGTTATTCTAGCAAGACATTTCATAATTTTATTATCTTTTAAAAGAATCAGCTTTTAGCTTTACTGATTGTTTTCTTTCTTTTTTTTTTTTTTTTTTGAGATGGAGTCTCGCTGCTATGTCACCCAGCCTGGACTACAGTGGCGCAATCTCAGCTCACTGCAAGCTCCGCCTCCGGGGTTCAGGCCATTCTCCTGCCTCAGCCTCCCGAGTAGCTGGGACTATGGGTGCCCGCCACCAAGACTGACTAATTTTTTTGTATTTTTAGTAGAGACGGGGTTTCACCATGTCAGCCAGGATGGTCTTGATCTCCTGACCTGGTGATCCGCCTGCCTCAGCCTCCCAAAGTGTTGGGATTACAGGCGTGAGCCACCGCGCCCAGCCTACTGATTGTTTCCTATTATTTTATTCCTGTTTTATTTATTTCAATTATTATTTTTGTCCTTCCTTATACTGAATTTTGTCTTTCCTTTTATTTGAAATTAGTTCTTTTTTTTAGTTTCACAGCAGATCACTGATATTAGACATTTCTGTTCTAATATAAACATTTATATGTTTCTTTGAAGCAGTGGTTTAAGTCTTTCCCACAAATTGTAATATATTATGATTGTATTATTATTAAGTTAAAAATATTTTCTAATTGCTTCCCTGATTTTGACACACGGGTTTTTTGAGGTTTCCTTTGTTCTTTTGAGATTTTTACTTTCCAAACATTAGGGGATATTCCAGAATTTTTTTAAATTTATTTTTAATTTAACTATGTTGTGGTCAGAGAATATACCCCTAATTATTCCAATTTATTTAAATTTATGAAGACTATTATTACTGTCTTGTATTATGCCATATCTTAATGTTTATCTGTACTTTAAAAGAATATATATGCATCCATTTTGTGTACAGTATGCTAGAAGATTCAATTACGTTAAGGTAGTCGATAATGGTGTTCAGATCTTTTATAGGATTACAGATGTTCTTTTTACTTGGTCTATCAATTGCCAAGTGAGGGGTTTAGAAATTTTCAATTATAATTATGCAAGTGTCAAGTTTTCCAACCACATTTAGAAGTATTAAACTTTCCTCTTTAATTGACTCTTTTATCATTGTAAAATATTTCCTTTTATCTTTAATAACATTTCTTGCTCTCACATCTACTTTGCCTTCATTCACACAGCCCCTGTAGTTTCCTATGATTCCAGTTTGCATGGTATACATTCTCCATTTTTTCCTCTTACCCTATCTCTACTTTTATATTTAAAGGGAGTCTTTTATATTTAAAGGGAGTTTTCTATAGGTGGGATTAGGTTTTGCTTTTCCATACAATCTATCAATTTCTGTCTTTCCCTTAGAGTATTTAATTTAATGTTATTTATTGATTTAAGTCAGTCAGATTTATATTTGTTTTCTATTTATTCTACCCTTTCTATTCTTTTTTCTTCTTTTCTTATCTTTTGTGGTTCTAAAAATATATTTTAGTATTTCCTATTATCTTCTTTACTAACTGATAACCTCTTAAAATAGTGGTTGCTACAGGAATTACAATACGCATCACTATCATCACAATCTATGTTACATTTGAATAATATATCAGCTTCTGCACAAAATTTAAAAAATTACTAAAGAGTAACTCTCTGTCCTTATTTTTCCTTTGTAGTAGTATGGTCATAGATTTTACTCGTGTGTCTGCTATGAGCCCCACAGGCATTGTTATTAATTTTGCTTTAAATAGGTAATTATCTTTTAAGAAAGTTAAAAATAAATATATATGTGTGTATATGTACACAAACATAATTATTCATATATATGCACACAAACACATGTAATTACTCCTGTATTTACCATTTTTGGCACTGCTTATTCCTTTGTGTTGATCTAGGTTGCCATTATCATTTTTTGAAGGATGTATTTGCTGATTTTAGACTTCTAGTTTAAGAGGTTAACTTCTTGGGGTTTTTTTTTTTTTTTTTTCCAGAACTTTAAAGATATTTATGCACTATCTTTTGGCTTCCATTATTTCTGATAGGAAGTCTTCTGTTCATTATTTGTTTATTTTTCTGTACCTATTGTTTCTTTTTTCCCTTAGGTGCTTTTTAGCTTTTCCTTCATTATTGGTTTGCAGTAATTTTTTTCTTTATATCCTTGAGTATATTTATAATAGCTGTTTCATGTTTATAATAGCTGTTTTTTTATCTTTTTGTCATTTATGGATCTTCTTTTGTAAATTGATTTGTCTCTTTATTATGGGTCTTATTTTCTGCCTTTTTTATATTCTGGCAATTTTTATTAGATGTTTGACATCATAAATATTATATTTTTGAATGCTGGATTTTTGTTGCTTCCTTTAAATACTAATGAGTTTTGTTTTGGCAAATAATTAAAATATATGGGATAATCTTAATCCCATTAAACAAGCCTTTCATCTTTGTTAAAGTGTGTTTAGATTAGTTTTCACTCTATATTTATTTTATCTTTACTATTAAAGTGTGACCCATCTCACACAGTTCTCTCTAATCTGACTGGTTGGAACTTGAACACATCTTAGTCTTATCTCTGGGAATTGTTCAGCTTATAGCTCCTCATTAGTTGTTCTTCATTATTGCTCTTTGTTCACCTTTGTGAAGTCTTACCCAATATGTGCACAACTTAGTATTCAGCAACCAACTCAAACGAGCTCCCGTGCTGGTTTCTAAAATTCTTTGCGCAGTTCTCTCCAAGAAATGTGAGACTCCTTATCCTCACTAAACTCTGCTCTATCTTCAACTCAGCAAGAATACTGTGCTCATCTTGTATTCCCATTTCTGCACTGTGCTCCAATAATTACCTTTATGCAGAAAGGCAGTACAATTGTAGGGCTCAACTAATTTGTTTCCCTTCCCTCAGGGATCCTCGTTCTGTATTGCTTTTCACCTAATGTTTGAAAACAGCTGTTTTATATATTTTATCAAGTTTTTAGGAAATTTTATCAAGTTTTCTAGGATTTTTGCTTTGTTTTGTTTTTGTTTCTTTGTTTGTTTGTTTGTTTTAATGCCAGGGAGGGAAGCCCAGTACTAGTAATTACATCATGGCTGACAACGGAGTCATCTGACTTAGTGTTTAGTCCTTCACCTTTCTGATAGTATCTGTGGTCTGGCAGTACCTAATACTTCTTTCACGGAAATCTTTTAAATTGCCTCCCCCAATTGTGACAGAGGAGGAGATTACATGGAGTGAACAGACATGTCTTATACTTTGATGAGAATATTTGGTAACTTTGATGAAAGTGATTGGTAGACATCTTTGATGAAAGTGATTGGTAACTACTTATTTCCAAGATATAGGAAATAGATATTCATGACTTAGAGAAATACAGAAAATATCTGGGGATGGGGAATACAGGTTACCAGCTTTGTATTAAATATCATAAAGTTAGGGAAAAACTGATCAGTAATGCTGTCAACTTCTGAGATTTTTCTGGCATGTCTTTTCTTATGAATTCAAAGACCTAGTATACTTGGACTCTTCTTATCTTTTTGGCTCAAACTCTGTTATCTAGTAAGCATGAAATAAATTTCATATGAGATGCAAATGGCTCATAAAACACAATATGCTATTTTACTAAAAATTTTAGAAAACCCAAAACCTTACATTGAAAAAAAAAATTACTAATTGTGAGAACTTAGGTCTCAGCCAAGGGTATGGAAAATAAATATAGAAAGACTAGGTCCTTCCCAGCACTCCTTACATAGAGCACAATATGGGTTACTCTTATATGCTTCCTAAATCAGGCTAGAGTGGGAAAGAAACAACAAATATTACAGCATTTTAAGAACGATTTAAGAGGAAGGGAAGAACACCCACAATTTCACCTCTTTAATAACCCCACAGTCACTACAAAGCATGGCTCTAGCCTTGCAATAACCTCCACCCCTCCCCCAGCACCCATTAGCTGGAGCCAGTGAATTATGGGGAACGGCAGGAGCCCTCCAGCCTCTAGGGGGAAAACGACTTTAATCTCATCAGAGCCCTGAAGAAGAAGGGACTATTAAAAGAGTTAATGGAACGAACTTCTGAATAGATGGGTCAGGCCATGACAAACCAAAGTCATTTTTTGATTTAAGGAGAAAAAAAGAAAAAGAAAACTGGTGATATGGATGCTGTGGCTCCGATGGCCTCCAAGCCCCCCATCAAATCAATTCTAAATGCCGTAGAGTTCAGATAATTTAACGAAGAACTCCAGAGGTGATGTGGTGAATTTGGTCACAAAGGTGAAATAGGAAAAAGGTATAGTTCACTGCAAGAAGGATTCCTCCCACAGTGTTACCTGAATTACAAGTCGGAGAAAATGAGGGATTAAGGTATTTTAAAATGTTGACACCAGAATACAGGTTGTTGGAGTTTCAAAGGAGTCCAGTTAGGAAGTTCCCTTTGAAGGTACACTTATATATAAGAATCAAGTTCAACTATGGTTTACCAAACAAAATAACCGGCTTAGAAAGAGGCAACAGAGGATAAAAGTAGACTATTAGAGTCCAGTCAATGAAGAAAATATGCCCACAAAATGAGTTTTCCCAGTTGCTCCAGGAGAAACAGTGAAATTATCACAGTTGTTTGAATTTGCCAAACTCTTTCAGATATTTGTAGATTTAGTCTGCAGTCAGCAGAGATAAAAGAGGGTACAAGTTTTTTTTGGCCATGCTTATTCTGAAAAGATCTATCCTAGGATGCATATTTTAGTGAACAAAAATGTGGCCATATAACTAATTTTCTTTTAAAAAGGTCCCAAATGTAGATCATCAAGAATGTTTTGGAAACAATGATGTATCTAGCCATAGGTCCTTGGATGCCACCAAAAAAGTTAATTGGGCTGAGATACTTTATCTCAGCTACCTCTGTGGGTCCCGGTTTTGAGAAACTGCATCTTTGGAAGCCCTTGCATCCTTGTTGAAGGAGTTGCTATCCAAAGTTCCTTTGTGAGCGAATACTGTGTTCTCATTCCAAAGAAATGAAAAACTACTGCGATCTGGACTTCTGAGACTCTTAAAAATTACTGGGCTAATATCAAAACACTGCACGTTAACGCCTGTAACTCAAAGTCAGCTCCACCTAGTGTGAAACATCTCATTGTCTTAAATGAGGTCAGAAGGTGAGATTAAAGTATACTGAGTACCAGCATGGTGGCTCACACCTGTAATCCCAGAATTTTGGCAGGCTGAAGTGGGTGGATCACTTGAACCCAGGAATTTGAAACCAGCCTGGGCAATATGACGAAATCTCGTCTCTACTAAAAATACAAAAAGTTTGCCTGGTGTAGTGGCATGTGCTTGTGGCCCAGCTACTCTGAAGGTCGAGGTGGGAGGATTGCTTGAACTCAAGAAGTTGCAGCTGCAGTGAGCCATGACCCTGCCACTGCACTGCATACTGGGTGGCAGAGCAAGACCCTGTCAAATAAATAAAGTAATTAAATAAAGTGTACTGACTACCTGCTAGGTATCAAGAGGTCTGCCTACTTCATCTGTAAAAGACATGCATGTTTTGGAATATTTGGCTTTCATTTCTCCTTTCCGATAATTCCCATTTTTATTCATGTGAATACTTCTTCCTCACTGAATATAGTCTTATGGGGATACAGCAATCAGAGATGCCCATTACTCCTAATAAAGTGACCTCATGAACCAATCTAGGCTAATTGGATGTTCCCTCTCTGATACTTCAAACACGATCAGAGAGTCAAAGAAGCTAACAGTGGTAGAGTTCTATTGCATTTGATCGAGCATGATCACACTAGAGTTTCATTACAAAGCTATTGGAAATGTTTGTGCTTCTGGGCCTGCAGAATTGCTTTAGTTCAGTCCCATTTCCATGCCTGATTCTTGGGTGTCTCCTGGATTGTGTAAAACCTTAATGTCTTTCCAGCAACTTAACTTTGGCTTAATGTAGCCCAAATGTATTTATTTTTTTGCTCAAAATCACAAAATCCATAATGATATACAATCTCACTTAACACTAACACAATTCTAAGATGTTACCATTATAACCGTTTCTCAGAGGAGAAAGGTATAGCAAAGAACGGTTAAATGACATGCATACACGCAGCTAGTAATGGATACAGCCAAGACTCAAGTAAGGTGAGTTCGACCCAGAGTTTCAAATTTTTAAGCTACATTATCCCAATTCCTGTATTTAATTCTCAAACTACTTTCCCAAAGATCACTGATGTTCTGCATGCTGATCCAAAGATTTTCATTGCTGAAATTGAATAATGGCAGTCTTGCCAATTTAGAGAAAATAATAACTTAATGGAAAGAATGTTTTCCATTTTAAATTTTTCTTCCATAAATTTTTCTAAAACCTTTGGTGGTTTCTACTGCTTGTCTGTGAGGCAGACAGCAAAACAAATGAACAAGCAGCCAATGAATATTAATGGAAAAACTTAGAAACAACAGATCGTGCTTCTCTCATGAGCCTGTTTTTTGCATGCACATGTGTTGTGATTTCATGTTGCATACCTATAACATAGTCATTTTCTGCTAGTAAAATTGTTCCTAGTTCAAATGCTGTAATTAAATACATCCATATTTCATAGTGTTATGCAAAGAACACTATGATTTTCAAGCTGTCTACCATCTCACAAAGTTTAAGAAAAACAGTCTCAAATAAGCTGGAGACAATAGTGGCAAAACATCTTGGATGGTATTGCTTATATCACCTTTAGGAAACTCAGACCTTTATCTAAATCCAAAGTCATCAGATTTTTAGGATAAGGACCTTGGCACTTGCTGGATTCTACAAGAATAATGTTATTTGTTAGCCTAACTGCAAGACCCGGAATTCATTTAAGGGGCTTGAAATTTTATTTTAATTCTTGGCCTAGACACCAAGTAAAATGCCTCGGGCCTTGAGAAAGGCCAGTGTATGGTGTATTTATTGGCTGTGACTACAAATCTGGTTAACTTGATGGGAATGTATAAAAAATGAATAAAGCAATGCCAGATTTTGCTTTTGGCCACAGATGCATCAGGTTAATGAGGCACAGGATAGTAGCTTGGTCTTAAGTCAGAATAGTGGCCCAGGCACAGTCAGGGATTGAGGATTCCTATAATGGGAATGGAAATCAGACCCCTGGACCTTTTTTCCCAGCTTGTCCTATAGTAAGATCAGCTACCACTTCCCATTTCACGTTGTTTTTCCCCTCAAGATATTTCTCTTCCAAATTTTATACTGCTTCTGAAATTTCCTAAGAAGTCAGACCAAATCTATCTATCTGTATGTCTGTCTGTCTGTCTATCTATCTATCTATCTATCTATCTATCTATCTATCTATCTATCATCTACCTTTCTATTTAAACATACATATTTAAAACCTACTTTGGGCCAGGGGTGGTGGAAGGGACAAAGGTATGCTAGTGATCCTGCCCATGTAGAGCTTATTTTCCAGCAAAATAAAAAAAAATCCTGATTTACCAGAAGAGGAACTGATGATCTACCACCCTCCCATTCTCAATATAAAACTTTTACCGTCTTTGATTGTGCTGATGTGTTTTCTTTAGAATACTAGACAGAATATTGTAAATATTGTGTTAGTCTGCTGACTCTCTGTACTAATTTTAATCAACTCTGCATTGCTATTGCCTTTCCAGGAAGTCTCAGACTGAACTCTCCCAGATTGTAACAGATTGGATCTCATTGATTTAGATGAAGAAAAGGTTCGAATAAATATACAGGTAAGTGAGGCCCCAGGGAGGAGTCCAGGTACCATGCTCCCTCCATAGTCATTCCTTTAAAGAGGCAAAGCTGGTCTTCATCTTTCCTTTCATGAAGCTGTATTGATTTCCATATGGCTTGAATGTTCCTCTATTTTCCAGACTGATACCACCCACAGAGTTTAAAATCTACTTCTTTGACATCTAGAGATGGCAAGGGAGCCCTTCCACCCCTCATTGCTGATCTTTATTACCACATGTCACCAGGCAGTGCACTGGGCTCATTTTGTTTACTTCCATCAGCCATTTATATTGAGATGTAATCCTGGATCCTAAAAAGAGGAGCACTTTATGTCCCAAGTGAGCGATTCACACTCAACGCTATGTTGACACATTCTATGGGATGTAAAAATCTCTGTTCCGGTGATTTCAGCTCCATCAGCATAATTTTCCTCCACAAGGTACAGGTAAATCATGGTTAAATATTGAATCATTTATCAACCAGTGCTTCGTAAGCCAGATCTCATAAAATCTCAGGAATAGATTGTACTAACAAAGCAGCTAGCAACCTACTATGATTATCAAAATTTTCCTTCCACAATCTGTTCCTCATTTAGAGAGAAAGTGCTAAGGAAATTAAAAATTAGTAAGCTTTACCCCTTTATTGGTAACAATATACGAAGTACTACGGTTTTCTTTAGAATAAAAGTCTTATCTGGAGACTTCATAATAAAGGAGGAAATTTGGAATCTCTGGCTCTTCTGGAAGATGGATTATAGTTCTCTGTGAAAATGTATTTCAGAAAGTCTATACCCATCTTGAGTTCCCTCAATGCTTAGGCTTAAATCCACAGGGATAGCACATTGCATTAAAAAAAACTTTATGGTTAGATGAAGGGGTTCAGTAACAACCAGGGAAGTCAACGTTTACATATTCTAGGAAGGGAAAATAGTGCCTGGGTAAAGATGTTCCATCTGCAATCAAACCTCATTTACTTCTAAAATGGTATTACCAATTGCTTTGCTAGGAAATGAGATAAAATCAAGAAAGCATTTTCCAAAGGCCTTCAATTCGACTTGTGCATTGCATGGTTCTGTATATTTACCTACAGGGGCACACAGAGAGAGTAGTTAAAGGACAAAGGAGATAATGGTTTCCCACCTTAGACTCCTCTGTCCATACTTGAGCGCCACACACTTGATTATGAAAAGGAAGACCATAAACTTCTGTCTATAGAGAACACAAAAAATGATAAGCAGAGATGACCTCAGACGGAAATTGAAAAGAGCCTGGATATGTAAAAGGTTTGATATGATTTTAAAGATGAGATTAAGGAACTTTAATTCCTCTCATTCCGATCATTCTTCTTCTCTTTGAAATGAAAAATTAAATACTATTTGTGCAAAGCAGTAATTTTTTCTATTTCAAAACATTGAGATCATTGTTATTTCAATAAATGGTGACCCAAGAAACAAGGTCGAATAAACAGTTCTCTCATTTAGAATGCAGAATGCCCAAACTTACCCATCCTTGAACTTGGGGATTGTTTTAGGAATAAAACAACTTACCTCTATACCCCTAAAATAAAATATTTGCTCTTAGCAGTCCAAAGGCAGTATGGCAAACCCTAAGCTTTGTTCCAGGGTAAAACAAGCTCTAAGCAGTCTAGGAGGTAAGTGTTCATTTGTCATAAAAGGAATTAGACTACAGGCAGGATAGGCCGACAGAAGTAATGTGGGAATACAAGTAGACCCAAAAGTCAGGCTTAAGCCAGAGGCAACACATGGGAGTGCAGCCACTAATCTGTTATCTTTGGCAATTTAGGCAGAGATGGGAGTCTAGAAAGTAGGTTCCCCAAAGAGGTAATTAAGAAAGAAAAATAAGTAGGGAGGAAACACCAGAGTATTTCTCTTAGCAAGAATTAGGGAAGCAAATCACAATGTTCCCAGTAGGCTGGAAATCTGCACTGGATAAAGTAAGAAGATAGAGGGAAGGGCAAGAAACTGCCTCTGGAGAACCAAGTTCCCCAGATGATTCGGTGGTTTGGCACATGAACCTATTTTTTTTTTTTTTTTTTTTTTTTTTTTTTTTTTTTTTTGAGAACAAGGAGAATCCAATGACTAGGTTCTTGGCACATCGGAAGCCACCTGCTGCCAACCCCATGAGCAACTGAGAAAAGGTGCCTCACATCACCTTCCTAAAGCCAGAATTTGTGCCAGATTCTAGGGCAACATAGAACCTACAGGGAAAAATTAGTAAAGGGAGACTTAGCAATCAGGGTTAAAGAGATAAGGTTTTTGGAAATCTAGAAAGGAAATACAGTACTTCCTCATTTATCCAGGTCAGGAACCAGGCAGGCACAGTGGAAGGAGCCCTGGCATTAGCATCCTATGCTTTAGTGTGACTGTCACCTTTTTCTCTGGCCAGTATGCACTGTAGTCAGGAGTGCAGGGTGCTAAACCCCAGTGTATGAGTTGAAGCCCAGCTCCATGTACTGAGTAAATTTCATAATCTCTTGTTTCTTCATCTATAGAATTGTCGATAATTGTAGTACTTTTCTCAACAGCTGTTAGGAGGATTAGGTGATTGCATACATGTAGACACATCGACCTGTGTCAGAACCTAACAAGTACACAATAAACATTAACCATCAGTTTTATGAGGCATTGAGAAAGGTACTTAGTTTCTTTGAATTTTCATTCTTCTTATCTGAAAACAGGCACAATAACATCCATGTCATAAAGTGGTTAAAATATTTAAATGAGGTAAGGTATAGGAAAGTACATGTTTGGGCCGGGCGCGGTGGCTCACGCCTGTAATCCCAGCACTTTGGGAGGCCGAGGAGGGAGGATCACGACGTCAGAAGATCGAGACCATCTGGCTAACACAGTGAAACCCCGTCTCTACTAAAAAAAAAAAGAAAAAAAAAAAAAATTAGCTGGGTGTGGCGGCAGGCACTTGTAGTCCCAGCTACTTGGGAGGCTGAGGCAGGAGAATAGCGTAAACCCGGGAGGTGGAGCTTGCAGTGAGTCAAGATCATGCCACTGCACTCCAGCCTGGATGACAGAGCAAGACAAAAAAAAAAAAAAAAAGAAAGTACGTGTTTGGCACAAAATAAGGATGTCAGTTAAGAATGCTTCTGTATCCCAGTAGTAGAAAACCCTATTAACAATGACTTAAACTTACAACGGGTTTATTTCCGTCACAAAGCAAGTACTCCAGAGTTTGGACAATGTTTATGGTCAGAGGTTTCATGATATGTGAGTGCACAGTCAGCACCTCTGAGATTACTTTGACTATCATAATCCTTGTATAAGACACAGGCTGGGCACAGTGGCTCACACCCGTAAACACAGCACTTTTGGAGGCCGAGGCGGGTGGTTCACAAGGTCAAGAGATCAAGACCATCCTGGCCAACATGGTGAAACCCCGTCTCTACCAAAAATACAAATATCAGGTGGGCGTGGTGGTGCGTGCCTGTAGTCCCAGCTTCTTGGGAGGCTGAGGCAGGAGAATCGCTTGAACCTGGGAGACGGAGGTCTCAGTGAGCCGAGATCGTGCCACTGCATTCCAGCCTGGCAACAGAGGGAGACTTCGTCTTAAAAAAAAAAAAAAAAAAGACAGAAGAGGGGATGCTGTGAGCTACAAGCTATGCAAATATATATATTTATGAACAGGATTGCCAGATAAAAGACAGGGCATTCAGTTAAATTTAAATTTCACATAAACAATGAAGGCAATTTTAGAATACATATTTCGTAAGCAATATTTGGGACATACTTATACTAAATATTCATGGCTTATCTGAAATTCAACTTTAACAGGGCGTTCTATGTTTTTCTCCCAAATCTGGTAGCCATGAACCAGGAGATCCAAGCAGATTGCTTCTTACACCGTAACCTTTGTCTGCAAAGGAGGTTGGAAAACTATTTGATTTTTTTTTTTAGCCTTTGTAGTTGTCAAAGGACAAAGGGATAGGCAATAGCTAGACCAGTAGACTAGTAACAGTGCCTTGCTTAGTAGATGCTCCATATTCATTTCCTCCACTGTCCCTCTTCTCAAGGGCTTGATTGTCCCTTTACACAGAGGAAAGTACATATAAGCCTTACTACCTTAAAGTGTTACATAATTAATGCCAACATATAAAATTAGCAAGTTTGTATTTTAAAAAAGGGAACTGAAGCTTAATTGGCAAATCCAGGGGTTAACTAAATAAAATGTACAGATTATATCCCTTTGGTTCTATCGATGCTAACAGGCCTCCCTGGCCCATGGGGCAGTTTCTTTTCTATATTTGAAAGCATTGTTGAGACTAAGGGGAGGCAAGTGAGATACCTAGGGAGCAAAAAGTAGCAAGATACTCCTTTTCACTCACTCACTCTTACAGGATCTCCTTCAGTTATGTACCCTACGCATCTCTCCTGTCTCACCCTAGCCCCAGCCTTGCACGTGTTACTGAAACACTAGGGGTTCGGTCTAGGCCCTGCCGCTTGCAGCACAGGAAGCCAGTCAGTGATGACAAGTTATTGTCAAGGAAAAAGGCTTTTCTCAGGTGCTGCAGACAAGGAGATGGGAGTTCAGTCTCGAATCCATCTCCCTGACTGACAAAAACTAGGGCTTTATACAGCGGGGAAGAAATCTAACAACATGTAAGAAAACAGGAACTAGGGAGGGCAAGGAAGCAATCATGATGAATGAGGGGTCCTCATCTCATTATCAGGTTATGGTGATCTGGTGAGTTTCAGTTCTTTGATTCTTTCTTTCAGAGGCCCAAAGGTCCTTTCCTGAGGAAGGAACTCAGATAAAACAAATATAAGCTTCAAGCTTTAAGACCAGAAGAGTCCATTTCTATGTTTATCAAAAAGACCAGTCTATGAGATTTTGGGATGGGTTTCACATGGAAGTTTGCTATCTCTTTGCCTAAGCCAAAGGATGACACACTAATAGTTGTTAGTTTCTAACTCCCAAATGTAGTCACAGAGGAGGAGTGATTGACTGTTTGGGCTATTTCTGTAGGAAAAGCTTCAGATGACTTACGTGATCTAATTTAGCTTAGTGAAGCTAGGAGAACCTCCATGCATGCTGGATGCATTCTTTACTCACATTCTCTTTCCAGTGCACAGGAATATATATGGCTTTAACTCCTCAGAAGATAACTCTATGTCAGAGTGTATTAGTACCCATCAAAACACTATAACCTGGCTGCAACATCCCTTCAATTATAGACAGCCTCTTGCTTTCTACCAGACAAGGGTACAGGTTCAAGTTTCTGATATGATTTGACTCAATTTTCTTTATCTGCCTCAAGGCACTGTAAAATTATTACTTCTTTTATTAAAAAAAAATCTTCATTGTATTTCCCTTCTCTTTTCCCAACCTCCACTTCCGTCTTTTACAATTACTACCAATAAGGAGGCAGCAGGATTAGCTGATAGCATATCATCCACCTGCATCCAAAGTCAGAGGAGAAATTTGAGGCAGACAGCAACTATTTGGGATAGTACCAACCATCAAAGATGGCTTAGACAGAGGCATTCTGAGCTACAATAGAGACCATATAAGGATAATAAACCTAAGAAAGAAGCAGTATGCTACTTTAGAAAAATGTAGATGGCATTATAATTTTACATAGAGCAAAATTATCTCAATAGAAGGAATGGATGCATCTATGTGAGACTAGACTGTGAGTCTTTAGAAAGAATTTATATTCATTGTGGTGAGAGTGTTGCCTTATTCTGAACAAATCTAGCAAGAGCGATTTCTGGTGGAGGTCCGAGCTTAGGTAGAAAGAAACACTATCTTTCTCATATGTCCCATCAGAAAAAAAAAAAAAAAAAAAAAAAAACTCACTCACATCCTTCCTTTTTGAGACCAGAAAAACCCCAGGAAGAAAACAATCCCACCTCCTACCATTAACATCAGGGTGAAGACTACAGTCAGTGGATATTAGTAAAAGCTTCTAAAAGGGTTTATTAGAAGAAAGCAAGTAGGACTGGGAAGGGTTGGCAGTTAGAGAAAAGGGTTTATCCATGTGGGGTGCCTTCCAAAGGTGTGGCCTAGAGGGTCCTGGTTCCTTGTGTGGCACGAGGGAACTGGTTAGCTGAATCAAGTTGCAGCTGAAAATCCTCTGACTCAACTTCCTTGGAACACTTAAAGCTTTCATGAGTAGCTCAGATTAATCCTGATTGGAGTCTTCATGTATTTAATTCTTGTATGCTGTGCAAGGTGATAGTCAGAAAGAGGCAGGTTCTGCTACCTTGTTGTCATGTGCACCCTAGAAGGTGGCTTTAACAAGCTGGTAACTTTCCAGTGTGATAAACTGTAGACTTGTTTCGCTGGCCTTCCCCGTGAGCTTACACTTTCCTTAAAGAAGAACCAGATTCATTCTTGTGCAGGAAAGAAGGGAGGAGCCCGGCTAGATGAATTTTTCTGCTGAGACATGGGGAAAGGAGAAAGATTTTAGAGTGGTAGTGGAATGAGAGAAATACCCTGAAGGCCTTCAGATTAAAAACAGGAAACACAGTCTAACAGTACTTATAAGGTCAACTTTGATTGAAAGGCGGAAAATCAAGAGCTGAGAAAAAGCAAACCTACGCTTTGTTATTTGAGATCATATGTTTTTGCCTTTCCTCTTTCAACATCTTCTCTTTCTGTCTTCTCAGCAAATAAACTAATGTTTGGAAGAGAAATAGATTTACAAACAAATCATCTTTCTATTTGGATACATGGTCATACAAAGGAAAGGTTTTGTTCCTATACACACACAAAATCCTGCACAGAAAATGCATACAAATGATTGCAGCTGTCACTATCACAACTTAGAGAAAATGCAGATGGTATAAAATAATATTCACAAATGGCTAATAGAATTTTAATAGCTACAAGAAAGAAGAGAAAATGAAGGCACTGAATCTACTTGGGATGTGAAGAGAATGAGATGGTCCCAGGAAGAGTCTGAAGGCAGAGCTATCCTTGATTTTCCTCATGTTTAGAAGTGGCATTCCCTGGTGCATTGATTTATGTGAGGATTAGGCAGCAATCATAGTCTTTAGACTAGCCTGGAAGGCATGTGCATAAAGTATGATATTTGCAATATGCAAATGTCATGTATGATGAATGAAATGTTCAGTATGTCTCGAGGACACCCAGATGCTAACCAGCCACTGCTTCTGTGCTGCAAATGGGAAAAGAACTTGGAGCAAAGTTATCTTTCTATAGCTAATTGATTTCTTTAATAACATGGTTTCTGAATCTAAATATCAGTACTAAACCATAAGTCATTCTACCTATGTTAGCCTTCTATGACTTTAGATATTTCTTAATGATAATAACTGTTAGAACTGGGGACTGAGCAATAGGAAGGTGGGTCAACCTACATACATATAGCACATATAAGGCAAAGCCACAAGGGCATATAAAGATTTTACGAAGGAGTGGATGCCATTTTAAGTCCAAATAGTTTGAATGAAACTTGGGAGCTATTCTTCAGGGAAGGAAGTGGATAGGTCACGAATGTCCTAAGCCAAGTTCACAACTAAGTGCAATATTCAGGATGATTCTTAAAGAGGAACATTTACAGTAAAACATAGAGGTCCCATGAAAAAAAAAAACCAACATCTAGATGGTTTGGTAGTTAGTACCAAAAGAAGACAGCTCCTACAGCAATAGTCCAGTCTCCAGGCAGAGATGATATCACTGGGGAGGAAGAATGAAATCCAGTCAATGCAGATCTGGGAATTCAAAGTAAGGCCAGGAGCGATACCGGCTCAGGGCTGAACTCTATAGGTAGCCTATAGAGCTATGGAATTTTTTGTTTTCTTCTTCTAGAAGGGATCCCTAGGGTCTTTAGAATTTAAGAATGAGATGGTTCCAACTGTACAAAATAAAGACAATATACAGATACTGGCTGATCATCCACCTAGCACCCATGCCTGAATGCCTGACACCTTGTAGAGGCTCAAAATGGTTTGCTGAACTACATATCTGAGTTCTTGTGGGTGAGAATATGTTTCTTTTTACCAATTGTTGCCTTTAATGTTTCTGTCTTTTCCTTACCAGAACTAAAGTGTTTAATTCTGGAAGATTGCTTGAAACTGAATGCAGGAGTCCTGGTGAGTCAGAATGTTTCTGAAGCTTAGAGGTAACTAAGGAACTTTCTATAGAGCAATGGTGAAACCTCAAAGGGATTAGGGTCAGTAAATGTGGTAGCAGTGATGACTCTAGAGTTGCATTGCTCAATATGGTAGTCCCTAGCAATATGTGCTGTTGTGACTTATCCAAATGGAGCTGTGCTTTAGGTAGCAATACCTACCAGATTTCAAAGACTTAGTGCAAAATAAAAGAATTGTAAAATAGCTTATTCATTATTTTTATATTGATTGCATATTGAAATAATAATATTTTGGATATATTGGGCTAAACATAGTATTTGAATTAGTATCTCCTGTTTCTTCTTACCTTTATTAATGCAGCTCCTAGAACATATAAAATCTTATATGTGACTTGCATTCCATTTCTATTAGACACTACTCCAGAGAAAAACTCAGAATTTCGTGGTTTATGCTGATGCTCCTTCAAGTGTGGCCTATGGACTAGCATCAATCCACATACTGTTACTAGTCTTAAAGGAGTTAAGTAAAGAAATGGAGAGAAAGGATCTAGAAACTTGTTATATCAGTTTGACATTGTCATGACATCCAAGTGTGTGATGTTTTATTTTCCATAAGTATCAGCTTATGACAAATTGGGAGAAAAGCTCTTTTCTTTTTCACCAGAGATAGTTTAAGGAACACTGAGGATTTATCACAAGACAACTTCAGTGGGTCAGAGGAAGCTGTCACATGCTTTAGAAACTTACGGATCTTGGAAGCAGCTGTCAGAGGTTTGCTCAATGTGCTCCCAGAGGAAGCATGCTTCTGAGGCCACACGAAGGAGAAAACAGGGAATAAGTTTCCATCATTTTCAGAGAGTCCCAGGTATGGGTCTCTTCATGGAGTGCTAAGTTTATTGCTGGACTAGGGAAGCAGGAAAGGTATGGTTAATGAGGTTGAGGGGTATCAAACTCAAAGAATTCAGGATCCAGATGGCTCCATACAATTGAACATCTACTTTTCAAGGAAACATTTCAAAGCTTCATCCTTCACAGACCTGCGGCAGATGTAGTTACTCATTCGTTCATGTATTCAATTAGCATTTATTGAGTAGTTACTATGTTCCAGGGACATTGCTGGGTTCTGGAGCTCCAAGGATAAGTGAGATATTGTGTACTCTGCCCTCAAAGAGTACACAATGTAGTAAGGGGCAGAGACACACACTCTGTATGACAACACATGATTTATGGGCCTGGCAGAATGACAAGTAAGATATGGTCACCATTAGCCAAAGGACTAAAGGAGCTCTTTGCTGGATCTTAGAAAGACAGGTAATGCTGCTCTCATAGGCAGCTCCTGGTAGGAAAGGCAACACTCAATTTAAGACAAAGAACAATGGTTTCAGATTCAGAGAAAACTAGGTTTGAATCCTGGTTTCTTTGCTTGTAGTTATGCAGCCTTGGACCTCAGTTCCCATTCCTCTGAAGTGAAGATGGCTACATCCACTCAAGGGATGCTATACACGTTAAATGAAATAATATAAAAGTTAAGCACCAGGCACATTGTAAGCACTCAGTAATGGTAAATGAGTGCATAAACTTGACATTTAACGTTACTTAGGGAAAGATTTTTCTGAATTTTCTATAAGGCTGAAACTACAAGTAGGGCTAAGTGTGTCCTGCTCTGAAGACTGAAGAATCACAGGGTCAGGGTGTTACATAAACCACTGAAGAAACAATGGACTGACACACTTTTAGGATAGACTCAAGGGAAAGTTATTTCGGCTGAATGTCAGAAAAATAAAAAAGGATTATTTTCTGTCACTGAGGGCCTTGAGTTTGTGGTGACAGAGCTCAGAACATTCTACCCCCAAATGTGGCACCTTGATACATCAAGGTGTTTTTTTTGTTTTGTTTTGTTTTATTTTTGAGATGGAGTCTCACTGTGTTGCCCAGGCTGGAGTGCAGTGGCGCAATCTCGGCTCACTGCAACCTCCGTCTCCCAGTTTCAAGAGATTATCCTGCCTCAGCCTCCCAGGTAGCTGCGATTACAGGCATGCACTCCCACACCTAGCTAATTTTTGTACGTTTAGTAGAGATGGGGTTTCACCATGTTGGCCAGGCTGGTCTCAAACTCCTGACCTCAAGTGATGCACCCGCCTGGGTCTCCCAAAGTGTCAGGATTACAGGCATGAGCCACTGAGCCCAGCCCAATACACTGAGTATTTTAAGCTACAGGAAATTAAGAAAACTGTAGAAACAGGAAGTTCTCTGTAATATTTTCTGACTCTTCTCTCCTCAAGCAGGTCATAGACCCCATTGTGAGAGGTGCACTCCCTATACTGGGAGGAAGGGGAAATCCTTATCCCTGAAGGTAAAGTGTCACAGAGAAACAACTGAACCAACTGGCCTGGCAAAGTTTCCCGTTTATTACCATTAGATCATACTCTGTCAATTATATTTTCCCATGACTGTCTACTCTCCATCAAATCTAGTACAAAAATACACAATTTTAACCATTTCTTCAAGGCTTCATTTCATTATGAAGCCTCCTGTGTGGTGTAAAACTTATACTAAATAAATATATACGCTTTTCCCCTGTTAATTTGTCTTTGTAGCTTTCCTATCAGACCCAGCAAACACCCTAAGAAAATCAAGGAAATCTTTTCCTACTCTGCAAGGTCTATGAGAAGTTACTAGTCCACAAGTCCAGATCACCAGCATGTCACAGAATTACATGTAAGTTGCAAAGACTAGTGTCCATTACAACCCACAGTAATAGATGAAGAGGCTGGGCATGGTGGCTCACACCTGTAATCCCAGCCCTTGGAAAGCCAAGGCGGGCGGATCATGAGGTCAGGAGTTCGAGAATAGCCTGATAACATGGTGAAACCCCATCTCTACTAAAAATACAAAAAATTAGCCGGGCGTGGTGGTGCACACCTGTAATCCCAGCTACTCAGGAGGCTGAGGCAGGAGAATCGCTGGAACCCGGGAGGTGGAGGTTGCAGTGAGCTGGGAGTGCACCTCTGCACTCCAGCTTGGGTGACAGAGCCAGACTAAGTCTCAAAAAAAATTTTAAAAAATAATAATAATAGTTGAAGTGAGATAGTGGATGTGCAAGTGCTCAGGAAGTGAAAAGAGCTAGTTAAGTAAGGTGTTATTTTTATTAATAAGAGCTGTCTATCTGAAAAGTCTTGGGCGGGGAAAAATGGTCAACATGTAAGTTCAAAGAGTTTGTTTTACACACAGCCAAACAAATGGTGGTCCCTGCTTGAAGAAGCTGGCATCTGATTAGTTGTGGAACCCTGTTCCCTAGCTCTCGGAGCCAATCCAGGTCTAGAATGGACAGTGGCCAGTCCCAGCAGAAGAGCCAGCTGACTCAAAGTAACATCAGGCATTCAGTGGCACAGACAGAAAGTGGGGAAATGAAACACTCCTCTGCATCAATAGCTCCTGGTTAAACAAAAACAAAATCAAGTACCTTTGCATTTTTCTTGCAGTGCTGTACAGTTAGCTGGGAGGCCATATTCAATCCCATTGACAACATCTTTAAAAAACACACCATTATGGATGACCGCATCTTTATGCAAATGTGGTGACAGTCTCTCCAAACCTCTAATTGATGTGTGTGTCTGTGTGTGTGTGTGTGTGTACACAATCAACCATACCTGAGGTAACACAGTAACCAAAATGATTTTGTTTTAATTTGATACAATTACTATTAACTGGACCTAAAAACTTAACATGAGAAAACCATATTATTTGACTTTACTCTGTCACTAGAGAGTTCAAATAAGAAGGATGCCTCTGCAGCTGTACAGTGGCATCCTCAGTATAACCTGATTCAACTCTCTTGACTAGTATTCATGATACATACCAATTAACGGGTTTTTAAAATCTTCCCAAATGGCTCATTCAGTCAGTCCCAAATTTGATTAACTTGTGATTTTTCGCTAAATTAACTGAATTTACCTAACAGTAGTGGAACCAAGTATGTGTAGACTCCTCCTTGCTGGTGTGAATGTAGACGTGTGTATGGATCTGTGAGGAAGGGACAGGATTCAGTTGGTATTCTGGCAGACACTGGGCTTTGTTATTTGGATATTGAAAATCATATCCCAAAGTGAAAAGTACAGAGTTTAAAGATATTTTTATGAGAAAGAATCAGATATAGACATGACTATAAAATGTTTTCTGGGAAAATTATACAGAAACAGAGTATTCTTTTGGAATAAGCTTTGAGTGACCAATATGAATATAATGCAGACCAGTGAGCCTGCCTGCCTGACAACTCCACACCAGATGAGCAAATCTGGGAGAACTCAGTTAGGTTAGGGGAGGATTGGGTTTTATATCATATTGTGTTGTATTGTATTTATTCATTTACTTATTTCAGGAGATCTAAAGTGGAGTTCATGGATCCACATTTTTAAAGAGCTCCCTAGGTGATTCTAATACACACCAAAAATAGAAACTCTTGCACACAAATACACACACAATGTACATATATTCACCATTATAAAAATAATATCATTGCATTAGAAACAAATTTAGAGAAAAGTTACAAAAAACAATGATTACCTATAATTTTACTATCCTAACTCAACCTCTTATAGCATTTTAAGATACTTAATTCCAGATTTTTTTTCCCTATGTATATGATTTGTTGCTATTTTATCAACAAACATATAGCCATATGATTACCATCTACTAGATTTTTTTTTTTTTTTTTTTAGAGACAGAGTCTCACTCTGTCGCCCAGGCTGGAGTACAGTAGTGCGATCTTGACTCACTGCCACCTCTGCCTCCCCGGTTCTAGCAATTCTCCTGCCTCACCCTCCCTGGGACTACAAGTGCACGCCACCATGCCCAGCTAATTATTTGTATTTTAGTAGAGATGGGGTTTCACTGATGTTGCCCAGGCTGGTCTCAAATTCCTGAGCTCAGGCAATCCACTCACCTCGGCCTCCCAAAGTGCTAGGATTACAGGTGTGAGCCACTGCCCCTGGCCACCATCTACTAGATTTTAAATGAAACTTGAGGTGGAGTTTCTAGTAACTTCCTTTGTGAGGCTCTTCCCTATTGAATATGTCTGCCAATCAGAAGCATCTATCTCTTCCCTTGATACTTGTGGCCAAATCACCCTCTGGATTAAGTCTGGGATTAAGCTCAGGGTGCCTGACTACCTTTGTATTAATTCAGCTGTTCTCTTGGTGAGAGTGCCACCCTTTTGTCAGAAAGGCTTGAACTTAAAGTAGCAACATGGGGGAGGGGGCGGAGATCTTAACCTGGATTTATCCATATTTTCCACTGCAATTCTATGTTTATACATACGAGGAGATATCAAAGCACTGCTTGGAATCTCTTGCCTCCCAGGAGTTCATAAATCTCTCCCTTTCACTTACACTGCAGGGATATTAAACACATTATTCTGTTTTGATTGAACGCCAGTAAAATTAAATTCCATCTTTCCATCTGCGGCACCATGTGGGGCCACTGCTTTATGGAAAAGGGGAGAGTGGCAATGGTGGAGGGACCCCTTCAGGACGCACAGGAGCATGCCACTTTGTGCTAGACAAAATGAATTTTTCTCTTCCATGGCACAAATCTCAACATCTGCTCTGTCTTTACCTCCCAGACACCCTGACAGGTGTAGCCGTCTTTAAAACATTGCTAGGAAGCAACATATGGACTATCAACAGTGTATAAAGGATAAACACACACAGGGCGGGGGCAGGGCTATGTTTCTGATCTTTTCGCCTTATTATTATTTCTTAATTTGGCTTTAATTTCTCCAGACTTTCCTGGGTGTCCATCTTTCACCGTCCCATTGAAATGCTTGGCACAGAATTCTGATTTTCACCCTTGGCTTTTCCAGCTGTTTCTCACCATTTAGCTACATCCCTGTCTCTTCCCCGCCCCCAGGGAGAGGAAAGTTAAATGATGTTAATCTGCCAAATATTTCTAATCATTAGGAAGGCATAAAAATTAACATAACCATCAGAAGAAATTAATTGTCAGAGAAGACAGGGTTAGAACTGAAGAGTGAGGATGGGGGAGAGGAGGCAGGCGGAAAGGTGCTTTGTTTCTCCTTTGTGGCTTTGAAAGAGGGGTTACAGCTGGAGGACGGGAGGAGGCTAAGCACAGAGCTGCTTCCTACTCTTAATTATGTGAACAGCCCCAGAATTTCAAGTGGTGCCAGTGGTGAAAGACTAGCAGAGGGATTCCCTCGATTCCTTTCTCTTTTTCCTCTCCCTGCTCCACTGGGGGAGATTTCTGGTTATTTTTTAATTCCGGTTCAAAATAGAGGTTGGGGGAAAAGAAACCCACACAGACCTCCTGCAGGAAATACCATTAATAATTAATACCCAGTAATAATCAAATCCATGGGAGACTCATTACAAGTAAAGTCTTGACAGACTCACCGATGGATGCCCTTAGCTTTGCTTCTTCATCAGCTTGCAGGATTTGTTCAGCGGGGATTTGAGCACACATAAGCAGTGACAAAAAAAAAAAAAAAAAGGATAAATAGCAGGTTTGTTCACGGAAGAGGCTTATTCATCCCTATAGGGTTTTTTTCATTTTAGGTTTATGGCTTGGTGGGGAATTTCCCTTTAATTGGGATTGTAGTATAATGATGGAACCTGTCGACATTTACAAGAGATGGGAGGGTAATTCTTCCTAACTTGTTTGTTGTTATTATTACAACACTGTCTCCTTTAGGAGATTCTGTATAAAGGAAGCAGACAATCAGGCTGATCAGAGACAAAGCAGTCAGTAAGAGAAGAAAGAGAAGAGAGACTACGAGCCACAGGATTGATCTGGGGCTAGCAACTGCTTGGAAGTCAGGCTATTCAGAGAGCACTTTGCACATGGAATGTGCGCTTTAATCTTCACACTAAGGTCGGGGTTACAGCCCCATTTTCTAGATGAGGAAACTGAGGAAAAGGGAGGTTAGGTAATTTCCCCCAACATTTCAATCCATAAATGGCAGGGTTGGGATTCTATCCCTGGAAGCTGGCTGAGAAGTCAGCTCGGATTTGCTACTCCTTTCTGGCTTTTTGAGGTGTGAAAAAATGACGCTCTCCAAAGTCAGGTATACAAGGTGGGAAGAGAAGCTCTTTTCTAAGCCTGGCTTTCTCAGGGGCAGAATTTTCTAGTGATTCTACCCTATGTTCTGTAAAATATAGGAAAATAGTAAGGCCTCTTTCTTTAACACCCTCACAGAGAAAGCAGGTGGAGTCATGGTAAGAAATCAGATTTCACTCAGATGGTTCAGCCACGGGGAATTTAATGTAGAGATTGTTTACAGAGGTGTGGGTATGGCTAATGAAGCCTAATGCGGACTTAAGGAACCCAGAAACAAGCAACAGCAGCCTTTGTCACCAACACCGAATTCTAGGACAAAGATCCAACCCTCAACTCACTGGAAACCATGGAGCACTTCCATAACCTTTCACCAAAACTTCAGCTACACCAGGCTGCGCAGATATTTAAAGGACCTCCTCAGATGGGAATTTTGTTTATTTAATTAATAAAAAATTTGGGGCCGGGCATGGTGGTTCACGCCTGTAATCCCAGCACTTTGGGAGGCCAAGGCGAGCAGATCACAAGATCAGGAGATTGAGACCGTTCTGGCCAACATGGTGAAACCCCGTCCCTACTAAAATGCAAAAGGTTAGCCAGGTGTGGTGGCATGCACCTGTAGTCCTGGCTACTCAGGAGGCTGAGGTGGGGGAATTGCTTGAACCCGGGAGGTGGAGGTTGCAGTGAGCTGAGATCGTGCCACTGCACTCCAGCCTGGTGACAGAGCAAGACTCCGTCTCAAAAAATAAATAAATAAAAATAAAAGTAAATAAAAAAGAAAAGAAAGAAAAAAATTGGAATGAACAAAGAATCCAAAAATAATAAAAGAAACCCAATAAACACAATATCAACATTTGTCAAGAGTTAACCTAGTCACTAACCTAGTCACTTCACATTTCTTATTTTCAAAGCAATTTAAAGCTACAATGTAACTGAAGTCTTCCCACACTCCTTCCCTTCCTCTTCATTCTGATTTATCTTCCCTCTCACGGTGAGTGATTGCTATTCTGGATTTGGTGACATATCGTTAACATGCTTTCATATTTTTACTACCTATTGATATATCTATAATCGACAGATATTGCTTTGTATAATTTAAATGCCTATAAATTGCATTTGTAAATACAGTTTATATATAAAATGTATTTGTAAACAACTTGCTTTTTTTCACTTAACATTTTTAAATTAATTCCTATTGCTATAGACACATCAAATTAATTATCTGCCTGGTATTCCATTGTATAACTAAACTATAGTTTGTCCCTTTTTTCTTGATAATATTTAAGTTGTTTTCAATTTTTCTGTTTAAAACAATGCTGGAATAAGCACTTGTGTACATATCTATGTGAATACATAACGCAGGAAATTGTCTAGAAGTGGAGTCATTGGGTTATAAAGCATTCCTATCCTTGATTATGCTAATAATACCAGACTGCTGTCCACAGTGCCAATTTTATAGTCACCATCACTGAATGATAATTTACATTCTTCACATTCTGGTTTTAATTTACACCTTCTGGTTCTAATTTATATTTCCTTTATTCCAAATGAAATTGAACTTAGACTTTCATGTGTTTACAGTACATTCATGTTTCTGCTCTTATGAGTCTGTTTAAATAAATGTTCTATCTTTTTCTTCAATTGTCTTTATCTTACTCCTTAAAGGAGCATTTTATATATTCTGGTCACTAATTTTTATGTATGTAACAAATACTTACCTATTAATTTTTGAATGTTGAATGTCTTCAAGGCATAGTTTTTTTCTATTATTTTACTTTAAATTTTTTTATATTTTTCTGTTTAAAATGAGGATCTTACAACACTTCATTGTGTGTTATCTTAGACCATTTACATTTAATGTAATTATTCATATGGTTAACCATTAAATCTACTATGTTATGATTTGTTTTCTAGTTGAGCCCTATCCATTTTTGTTGTGTTTTCTATCTTCTTTTAGATTGATCATAATTTAAATTCTACTTCATCTTTATTATTGGCTTATTAGCTAAAACTTTTTGTTTCAGTGGTTGCTCTAGGGTTTACAGTGTTTACTTTTTATATACAATAGTCGACCTTCAAAAATATTATACTGCTTCTTGCACAATGTATGAACCTTACAACTGAATGCATCCATTTTTCCTTCTATCCTTTGCTGTATAGTTGTTATACATTTTACTTTTATATATGTTATAAACCCTACAATACATTATTGGTGTTTTTGTTTTAAATAGTAAATTATCTTTTTTAAAAAATAAATTTTTTATTTTGGAATAATTTTAGATTTGCAAGAAAGTGGCAATGAAACAGATTTCTTGCATAAACTTTACCCAATTTCTCCTAAAGCTAGCATCTCACACATTTATAGTACATTTGTCAAAACTAACAACTAACATTGATACACTACTCTTAACTAAATATAGATCTTATTCAGATTATGCAAATTTCCCATTAATGTTCCTTTTCCAAAAAGACGATTATCGTTTTAATTTTTTTAGATAATTGAAGATTCACTTACATTTTTAAGAAATAATAAAGAGAGATCTTATGTATCCTTTACTTATCTTCCTTCAATGGTAACATCTTGTGAAACTATAGTACAATATCACAGCGATGATGTCGATAGGATCAAGAGACAAAACATTTTCATCATCACAGTGATCCCTCACATTGCCCTTTTATACATACTCCCACTTTTCTCTCACCTCCCTTGTTCCTAGTTCCTAGTCTTTCATCTCTGGCAACCACTAATGTGTTCTCCATTTCCATAATTCATTATTTCAAGGTTGTTACGTAAGTGAAATCATAAAATAGACAATCATCTGTAATTGGTTTTCTCCACTAGGTATAATTCTTTGGAGACTTTTTCAATTTGCTCCATATACAATATTTTGTAATTTGTTCCTTTTCATTGCTGAGTAGTAGTCTATAGTATGGATGGATGTACCACAGTTTTGTTAATTATTCATTTGTCAAGAGACATCTGAATTGTTTCCAGTCTTGTGATCTTATGAATGAAGCTACTATAAACATTCATGTATATGTTTAAATTATCTTTATGTGAATATATGTTTACATTTCTATGAAATAAGTCGAGTATTTGCTGGGATATATGGAAATTACATGTTTAATTTTTAAAGAAACTGACAAACTTTTTTTCAGGGTGGCTGTGCCATTTTACACTCCCACCGGCAATGTGTGAGTGATCCAGTCTGTCTATCTCCTCACTGTCACTATTTTTTAATCTTGCCATTTTGATTTTTGTGTTGCAATATCTCATTGTGGTTTTAATTTGCATTTCCCTAATGCATAGTGATAATTAACATCTTTTTATGTGTTTATTTGCCATCTATACAGTCTTTTCAGTGAAATGTCTTCATGTCTTTTACCTGTTTTCTAACTGGATTATTTGGGGTTTTCTTTCTTTTTTTTTTTTTAATGTTGAGTTTTGAGAGTATTTTCTACATACTAGGTATTAGCCTTTTGATGGCTGTATGCTTTGAAATTATTTTCTTCCCATCTATTGCTCCTCTTTTCATCCTCTTAACAATATCTTCTGCAGAACAAAAGTTTGTAGTTTTGAAGAAGTATAGTTTTTTTTTTCTTTTGTAGACTGTGGTATGGTATTAAGTCTAAAATCTTTTTGCCTAGTTCTAGATCTCAAATATTTTCTCCTATATTTATTTTTAAAAGTTTTATAGTCTTATAACCACTTTTAAGTCTGTGATATATTGAGCTAATTTTTGTAAAAGGTGTGAGGTTCACGTCAAGGTCATTTTTCGTGTATATTCAATTTCCCAGCACTATTCATTGAAGGGACTATCTTCTACCATTAAATTGCTTTTGCACTTTGTAAAAAGTTTGTTGGTTACATTTGTCTATTTTGGAGTTATCTATTCTGTTCCACTGATTTATGCTCCTATACCTCTGTCACTCTCTCTTGATTACTTTAACTTGAAGTCAGTTTCATCTTGCCTTAGTCTTCATTTACAAAATTATTTGTTAGTATCATTTTTTTGTTTTTTTTTCTTTGTATCTGTTTTTATCTTTCCGCACACATTTTAGAATAATCTTGTCTATATCTGTAAAACATTCTTCTAGAATCTTGATAGGAATTATGTTAAACCTGTATATAAGTTTGGGGAGAATTGACATCTTTACTATCTTGTATCTTCCAACCCATGAACATGGTATGTCTTGCCATGTATTTAAATCTTTGATGTCTTTCATCAGTAGTAATAATTTACAGCATATGAGTCCTCTATATGTTTTGTTATATTTATACTTATGTATTTTTATTATGTTTATCTTGTATTCTATGACCTCATTATTAGTTCTAGGATTTTAAAAATAGATTCCTTAGGATGTTGATATCATGTTATCTGCAAATAGGGACAGTTTTATTTCTTCCTTTCTAATATGTATGACTTTTGCCTCTTTTTCTGCATTTCTCTGTGTTACATGCACATTTTTTGAATTAAATTTGGATTTATCTATAGTGTCTTTTAGTTTGTCTAATTTTTAGGTTTTTTAGTGGCTGCTCCAGGTATTATATTATATACAAATAACTTATCCCAACTTACTGGTGTTGACATTTTACCAATGCAAGTAAGGTAGAAATCTTATTCCCTTCAAGTTTTTTTTATCTTCTCCCAATTATAATTGTCTTAAATAGTTCCTCTATACATATTTAAAATTACCTCAGACTGTTAAATTGTTGCTTGAATTGTTAAATAATATTTAGAAAACTAAATGGAAGAAAAATGTATTTGCCCATGTTTTTACTCTTTCTGTTATTCTTTTTTTTCTTTCTAATGTTTTAATATTCCTTCTTTTATCATTTCATTTCTGTGTAGAAAACTTCCTTTATCATTCTCTTAGGGTAGGCTTACTGGTGAAAATTTCTCTTAGTTTTCCTTCATCTGAGAATATTTTGATTTTCCCTTTCTTCTGGAAAGATATCTTTGCTGAATATAGAATTCTGACGTCACGGGTTTGTTGTTGTTGTTGTTGTTGTTGTTGTTGTTGTTGCTGTTTTTCTGTTAGCACTTGAAAATTGTGCAAATTCTTTCTGACCTCCATGGTTTCTGAAGAGAGATCCACCATTATCCAAATTGTTTTTCCCTTAGAAGTAAAATGTCACTTCTCACTCGCTGCTTCCAATATTTTATTTCTTTGATTTTCAGAAATTTGAAATTTCTTTCCACCTCCCTCTCACTGTCTCCCTTCCTTCCTTCCCTCTCTCTGTCTCTTTCTCTTTCATTCTTTCTCTTTCCCTCTTTCTAGACTCGTTTGGCCTAGGACAGGGTGCTTTGAACTGTTACTGAGCTCTAAGAGAGGGCTAGAGAATGTGATTGTTCTACTTGGTGACAATAAAATCAGAGGGCTGTGGTGGTGGAATAACTGTGAACATTTACTTTGGATATCTGATTCTGTCATCTAGGAGGAAAAGAGAGGAAAATGGGAAGACATTGGGATAATTGAACAAAGATTCACTCATTTGGCTCTCCTTAATCAAACAGGGAAGAGAACTATAAAGAAAACCAACATGGATGAAGCCCCTCAATGGTCCAGGTATCTCACAGCAATCAGATGAGGTAGATTTTATTTTCCACTATTTTTTTTTTTCTCTTTTTGAGACAGAGTCTCTCTCTGTCGCCCAGGCTGGAGTGCAATGGCATTGTCTCGACTCACTGGAACCTCTGCCTCCTGGGTTCAAGCAGTTCTCTGGCCTCAGCCTCCCGAGTATCTGGGATTACAGGCATGCGCCAACACGCCTAGCTAATTTTTGTATTTTTGTACAGACAGAGTTTCATCATGTTGGCCAGGCTGCTCTCAAACTCCTGACCTCAGGTGATCCACCTGTCTCAGCCTCCAAAAGTGCTGGGTTTACAGGGGTGAGCCACCGCACCCAGCCCTATTTTCCACATTTTAGAGAAAATTAGGATTTAAGATTCAGAAAGGTAAGGTGATTTGTGCAAGGTGACAAATCTGGTAGTAAGAAGCAGAGCTGACATTTTATAACTAGTCCTGTTCCCCTTTAAGCACAGAAACTCTTTCTATTACTGCAGAGGACTTTGCAAAAATTGGGTGGACTGGAGATTTAAACTCTATATGGAAAGGACGGTCCTAGCAGGGAATCTAGCAGTCAATTTCTGTGCCCTGTGACAAAGAAATAGTACTTGCACAAATTTGAAGGGCATTCTCAGGCATAGGGCTACTTCTTCTGCCAGCCCCTGGGCTACTCAGGAAAGTGTCATTCAGGAAAAAAGAGGGAGGAAATTATCTTTACCTGCTGTAAAATACAGTTTGTTGATTTTGTAAAACACTTTTTGTGTTATTTAGTTGTTAACTACACTGCAGACTAATCCAGGACATGGTCTTAGGGGCCTGTCTGGTACAGAATTCTTTCCAGCACAGGATGCAACCTTCTTTCTTATTAGTTTATGTTTAAGTTAGGGCATGAACATTGACATAATAAGTTATTTGATGGAATTAGTTTTCTAGGTTTCTGATTGTGGTATATACCCACAATATGAAAACCAAGGTTTCTTCATATCACAGATATTTCTGACACTACCGTAGGCAGTTCAGTAATTTTCAGTTTCTACATGCATTTCATATGGTTCTCACTAATGTCTTGTGAGTGGATATAATCATTCCTTTTTTTTTTTAAGAGATAGAATTTCACTCTTGTTGCCCAGGCTGGAGTGCAATGGTGCAATCTCGACTCACTGCAACCTGTCTCCCGGGTTCTCCTGCCTCAGCCTCCCGAGTAGCTGGGACTACAGGCATGCGCCACCACGCCTGGCTAATTTTGTATTTTTAGTAGATACAGGGTTCCTCCATGTTGGTCAGGTTGGTCTTGAACTCCCGACCTCTGGTATTCCACCCGCCTCGGCCTCCCAAAGTGCTGGGATTACAGGCATGAGTCACCACACCCGGCCAATCATTCCCTTTAAACAGATACAGGGTAGTTAAGGGGACTATGTAAAATTACAAAGAAAGTCAAGCAATTCTTCTGGTTTCTGAAACTTCTAACATTTTTTCCCAAGAACAATAGGAAATAAAGAAAAAGATAACCTCAAAATCAAGATATGTGTCCATCAAATTTGTCCTCTTTTTCTTCTTTCCCATTTCTTATTCTTGGTTTGGATGTCTCTAGCTTTCAAGCTGTGAAAGTTATTGGTCGAGGATTGAAAGTCTTGTGATGAGAAATACACTTCATAGTCACAAATGTCACAGAAGACATAGAACCCATGTTCTGCCCCCAAGCATTAACATTCCTTCAGGAAATTATTAGATTAGTGAAACAAGTCAATCAGTCAACTCATAATTAATCTATAGAGAGGCAAACCAATGGCTTTGCCAATTGATTTTTCTCCCCAAATTCAAAGGCCATTGTGGTATCATGTTTCTACTGTTCAAGTTAAGAAAAGAGAAAAGGCGCAACATTGTTTGGTAAATCACAAAAATAATATTTTACAATAAACCATCCAGTAAAATATAGATTCTCTTCCACAGCTAAGTAAACTAAGGCACATTTGGGGAATGAAATTGATCTTATTCCTATATCTTAACTTGCCAAGCCAACCAATGAGAGCACATATAAAACTTAAATGCAAGCCGGAACTATTAAGAACTACTACTAATAATTAGTATTTTGAATAAAAGATTTATCCATCCCGCAAATATTTAATGAATTTATATTATGTGCTTTCTATCCTCCACATGGTTACCTTATTGACTGATGCACAAAGACAAAGCCACGTAGAATAATTTAAACCAAGATGTGAACATTTCCTTTTTCCTCAATGTGGATTATCCAGATAATTGCTTCAACACTTCCCTCCATGGCACCTTGCTGATAAAGCTTTAATTATATTCCAAGACCACAGGTGTAAGAAAATGCAAACTAAAGCTATACCCTCCCTAGATGTTCCCCAAGAGGGAAACTCCCCACAAACTAGAAAGAAACGAAGAATCATCTTACATTAAGAAATTTGCCTTCAGAGGAGCAGGACTAGTGAGAAATCCTTTTACAAAATTTTCCAGGATGGCACTAGATCCATTAATTACCTAATCTCACGCATGCCTTATTAGTCCTCTTACAACCCTTCATATGCCTCTAATTCCCATATCCTAAAGGCCTTAGAATTGGGACTAAAATCTTTTGGTCCCAATGAGGTCCACGAGTGGCACATTGTGCTGCAAATCTCTGCAGCGTATTTACACTAATTATGAACATTAATTACCAGGGAGCCCTGGGAGCTTAATGCCCATTCCAAAGTGAATGGCATTAAGTGAGTGAAGTTAAGCAGAGTTTACAGTCTAGGAAGCACAGCAAGGCAAATCCAGATTCCATGGAGTCAAGAAGGACAGAAACACATAGAAACAAGCAGAGAGGCAAGGATGACTAAGAAAGGAGGAGGCTTGAGCACAAGAAAAAAGGCAGATGCCCATGTCATTTTGCACATGTGGGGCCCAAGGTTAGAGCTTACACATCAGCCAGCAGCCACTGAAATCTTCTCTAAGGTCAGAATTGGTCTCAAGAAACTGGCATGAGGCTGTCTGCAGGTGGAGGGCTGAACAACCTTAGCTGAAGGGACAATAGAATTTAAGGCTGGAATCAAGAAAGAGCTATACATTGAGACCGTCCTGGCTAACACGGTGAAACCCCGTCTCTACTAAAAAATGCAAAAAAATAGCCAGGTGTGGTGGTGGGCGTCTGTAGTCCCAGCTACTCGGGAGGCTGAGGCAGGAGAATGGTGTGAACCCGGGAGGCGGAGCTTGCAGTGAGCTGAGATCCGGCCACTGCACTCCAGCCTGGGCGACAGAGCGAGACTCCGTCTCAAAAAAAAAAAAAAAGAAAGAGCTATACTAGGAAATAATTAATTAGCCTATAAAGATATTTTTAAATAATATTCATTCATTCACTCATGAATGCACATAGTGTGCCAAGTTCTATACTAACTGTTGCTAATGGTTATTGTGTATTTGTAACATGTCAGATAGTGTTCTAAACACTTTACATATATTTATACTTTGATTTGCATAACACATAAGAAATATTATCCCCATTTTATGGATGAGGAAAATGCAGCATAGAAAATCTAATACATAATTTGGTCAGGAATGCAGCTAGCAAGTGTCCGAGTATCCACGTGTCTTTGGAACTCAGGTTCAAAATCCAGATGGCCCACACTAATTAGTACATACTAATGAACACCATGTTATTCTGCCTCAACTCAATATTAAAAAGTAAATGGAGGCTGGGTGCAGTGGCTTACCCCTGTTATCCCAACACTTTAGGAGGCTGAGGTGGGTGGACTGCCTGAGTTCAGGAGTTTGAGACCAGCCTGGGCAACATGGTGAAACCCCATTTCTACAAAAAGTAGAAAAATTAGCTATGCAAGGTGGCACACGCCTGTAGTCCCAGCTACTTTGGGGGCTAAGGTGGGAGGATTGCTTGAGCCTGGGAGGTTGAGTCTGTAGTGAGCCAAGATTGCTTCACTGTATTCTAGCCTGAGTGACAGAGTGAGACCCTATCTCAAAAAAAAAAAAAAAAAAAAAAAGAAAAAGAAAAAAAAATGCTATATCCTACTGTTTATGTCTAAGGGGTGTTGCTCTTTCTTTATCCTCATGATCAAGTTTTCTTTCTCTACCAGTATTCTTACTGGCATAAAACTACACTATAAAATCTCCCAATTTAAAATAAAATCTTTTAATCCTCTGTTTGCTTCTAGCTGTTGACCCTGTTTTTCTGCTTCACCTTATAAAAACAAAACAAGGCCAGGCACAGTGGCTCATGCCTGTAATCCCAGCACTTTGGGAGGCCGAGGCAGATGAATCACCTGAGGTCAGAAGTTCGAAACCAGCCTGGCCAACGTAGTGAAACCCTGTCTCTACTAAAAATACAAAAAGTAGCCAGGCATGGTGGCACACAGCTGTAGTCCCAGTTACTGGGACTTGAACCTGGGAGGCAGAGGTTGCAGTGAAACAAGACTGCGCCCCTGCACTCCAGCCTGGGTGACAGAGTGAGACTCCATCTCAAACAAACAAACAAACAAACAAAACAAAAGAGAACCAAAAAGTTAAAAGAAACAACAGCTTGGGAAGGGTTGCCTTTACTATCTCATTTCCCATTCCCTTTTAAATCCATTTTAATCAAGTTACTCTCCCTACCAGCTTAAGAAACAGCCCTTGTCCAGGTCACCAAAGATTACCATGTTTCCAATTCTAGTGGTCAATTCTTAGTTCTCCTGTGTATCTCCTCTGTAGCATTTGACATAGCAGATCACTCTATCCTTCTCAAAATACTTTTCTTTCTTGCCTTGGTAGAAACTACACTCCACTAATTTCCCTCCTACCTCACTGGATACTCTGTTTTAGCTTTCTCTACTAAAATGTGCCAGAATTCAGACCTCAGACCTCTTCTCTACTCTTTTGACACTTTTACTATGTCTTCTCAATGTTTCTTATGGTGGAAGTACTTGCCACATTTCATCAATCTCAGACACAAATGGTTTCACCTTTTTACATCTCTTAATCAGGATGCATCCAAAAATAGTTGTCATCCAGGCAGTGGTCTTGATTTAGTTTACTTTGACTGCATTACGAGAACTTGGTCATTGTTGTTAATATTATCTTAACTTCAATCGAAATTTATGGAAAAACAGTACTATACATGTTGGTTTTAAAGGTGTTTAAAATAAATCTAAAAACTAATACTGTGCTATGGCATTTAAAGATTATTATTCTATGGCTGTACGTGGTGGCTCATGCCTATAATCCCAGCACCTTGGGAGGCTGAGACAGGTGGATCTCAAGGTCAGGAATTTGAGACCAGCCTGGCCAATATGGTGAAACCCTATCTCTACTAAAATACAAAAATTAGCTGGGCACGGCGGCACATGCCTGTGGTTCCAGCTACTTGGGAGGCTGAGACAGGAGAATTGCTTGAACTCGGGAGGCGGAGGTTGCAGTGAGCGGAGATCATGCCACTGTACTCCAGCCTGGGTGACAGAGCAAGACTCCATCTCAAAGAAAAAAAAAAAAGAAGATTATTATTATGTATGCAGAAAACATGGAAATAGGAAATATGAAGGAATATGGAATGATGAAATTTCATTTTTTTCTTTAAAAACAATCAAGTGCTTTAAGCACCTAAAGAGAAAAAGATACCGTCAAAAGAGGCTTTTTTATATTTTGTTACTAAGATATGCAAAGTGATTACCTACCACATGCTTATTGATGTAAAAGGAGGCGGAAGAATTTGTCAAATATGGTAGGAAAAAATAACCAAATCAATTTATAGATATGACCAATTAATGTACCATGAAAAACCATTAAGGCACTATATCATAGTTCAATTGGTAGTTTTTCTTTTTCCCCTTTAGGCTATATCCTATAATCAATGGTGACCTTGATTTGATGAAACGTGACATATACTGATGAGTCCTGTATTTAAAATCTCAAAAATTAACCTTTTCCTGTGCTTTAGTTGTATACATTTAGCTCTATTCTCAGTATATTCACTTGGATGTCTGTTAAATATCTTTTTATTTTTATTTATTTATTTATTTATTTTTGAGTCAGAGTCGCACTCTGTCACCCAGGCTGGAGTGCAGTGGCATGATTTTGGCTCACTACAACCTCCGCCTCATGGGTTCAAGTGATTCTCCTGCCTTAGCCTTCTGAGTAGCTGGGATTACAGGTGCATGTCACCACGCTTGGCTAATTTTTGTATTTTCAGTAGAGACGGGGTTTCACCATATCAGGCTGGTCTTGAACTCCTGACCTCGTGATCTGCCCACCTTGGCCTTCCAAAGTGCTGGCATTACAGGCGTGAGCCACTGTGCCTGGCCTGGTAAACATCTTAAAATTAAGCTGTCCATAGAGTATACTATGTGGGATTCCTAGTTTTCAATCCCACCCACTTGCTCTCAATATTAAAAAAATTATATCACCACTCACGAGTTGCTCAGGCCAAGCACTTAGATGTTATCCTTGATTCCTCCCTTCCTGTTATACTACATTTTCAATCCATCAAAAATTCTATCATTTATCTTAAACTCTACCACTTAATACCATCTCTGCTGCTACCACCCAGGTTTGAACCTTCACCATTTCTTGTTTCTCTTTTTGTTTCACATTGTAGCACTCAGAGTGATCTTCTGAATGAAACCAATGAGGTCATTGTGCCTGCTGCCCAGATAGAGTGGATTTATTGAGACAGAGGAATTGAAATGGGGAAAGAGCTTAATACACATTCAGCCCATTAAATGGGAGACCAGAATTTTATTACTACTCAAATCAGTTTCTCTGAAAATTCAGAGGCTAGGACTTTTCAAGGATAGTTTGGTGGGCAGGGGTCTAGGGAATGGGTACTGCTGATCAGCTGGGGATGCCATCACAGGGGTGTGGAAAACTGTCCTTCGTTGCTGAGTCTGCTTCTGGATGGGGACACAGAGCAGTCACTGGTTTGGATGGAGCCATCCGGTCATCAGAAATGCAAAAGCCTGAAGAAACATCTCAAAAGACAAATGTTAGGTTATATTAACACAATAGTGATGTTATTTACAGGAGTAACTGGGGAAATTTACAAACCTTGTGACTTCCAGAACAAAGGTTGTTTATTGCCTAACTACATCTACATCTTAGCAGAATTCAGGCTCCTCTTATCCTCCTAACCTGGTGGACTTTCATTAATTTTACTAAGGCAATTTAGTTTTGGGAAAGGCTGTTATCATTTAAACTATAAACTAAATTTCTTTCCAATTTAGCCTGGCCCACACCCAGGAAGGACTAGGGCAGTTTGGAGGCTAAAGGCAGAATAGAGTTGATTAGGTCGGAATTCTTTCACTGTTATAATTTTTGCAAAGATGGTTTCAGAGGGAAAAGTCATTTTCAACTCTGCACTTGGAGGCATTCCTTTAGTTTGTGTATAAGCAGCTGGGAAGGAAGCCTGAGGTACAGGTCACCTAGGGATGGAGAAAGAGGCAAGTAGGAAACATTTGAGCTCAGAATTCTTGTTCCAGCTGAGCAGATGTATAGTAGTAGGCAGTCAACAGACTGTCCTTAGGTGCTAGGTACTGGAGTACAAACATGAATGACACTCAGTCTAATTCAGTGCTATCTAATAGTATGTTCTATGATAATGGAAATGTGCTCTCCTGCACCTTCTGGTATGGTAATTACTAGCCACTGTGGCTATTGAGCATTTGAAATGTGGCCAGTGTGACTGATGAACTGAATTCTTAATGTCACTTAATTTAACTTAGTTTAAATTTACATAGCCACATATAGCTAGCAACAATAATATTGGACAGCCCAGTTCTAATTTGTTGTTATTGGAAATATAGATTTGTGAGTGCTGGGATAGCTAACAGAAGATGACTTTAATCTATATACTCTCTCTTCTGACATTAGCAGAGTTACCAAAGCTGTTGATGTTATGCAACTGGATTGTGGAGAGAGTAGGAAGACATTCAATGTATCCAAATCCAGCCAAATGAGTAATACACCAAGCAAACCTCCATTTATAACTGCCTGTCAAGGATGCTGACTAGGTTTCATTGGGACATGGTATATCAGCTTCTGTTTTTAGGACGGCTGTTCAGATTGTGTCTGCCAGTTGTCATTTGAGAAGTAGACATAGAAGAAATTCCTGCTGAAGTGGCAGTAAAAATGATCCATAAACCTGCTGCTGATCCTTAACCTTCTGCATCCTTTCTAAGAGGATTCCTCGCACAGAGCTAATCCTTCAAAATCTTCTTTTTATGTGCTTTTGAAACACACCAACAACCATTTGAGACTGAGCCTATTATTTCCAGAAAAATTTTCAAGAATAAAGTGGTTCAGAATTAAAGTAAGTTTGTAAAGACAAAGAGATTTAATTGAATATACACTTTGTTCTCAGAGTGATATTAATTATCCTGTGGGATATACTAAAATAAGGTTATATTCTACGTTAAAGAAATAGACATCTACATTAAGGAAAATAAAAAGAAAATAAACACCGACAGCATACAAGGCAGCGTTTGCAAATGCTATCCACTGCTGCGTTCTATAGAACCACATTGACATTCTTCATCCTTATATTCTGTCTTCACTGTTTCTGCCCAAACCACCACTGAGCAGGGCAAGCTCTATTCCACCTACAGGTTGGTTCTATAATGAGTCTTATTGCCACAGATCCTGCAGTTAATGTGCTTGGTGCCTTCTCTACAAACAGTTCTCTATGCCACTGTTCTCCCAACTCCACTTGTATTAAACTCTTGTTAAACAAATTTCAGTATTCTAGTTTCCTGGAAGAATCCCGAATTTTTTGGTGAGCCTGTACATCTGCTTAGTTTTACTCACCTCCTCCCCTGATAGACTGAACTGTTTCTTTTTCTCCCAGCTGAAAGCTGAGAATTCTCTCCAACTCGAGCCATCCTGTTCCCATGCATTTGACTTGAAGTTTTCCCACATCCTGGCCACTCTGTGAGTCCAGTATGGACTCCCTAGAATATAGATTGTGGCACCAGCTAAAATCAAGCCTGGCTTTACTAGCCCCCTCCTCTACTTCCCTTCACCCCGTTATTGCCCACACACAACATGCTCTAGCTTGGAATTGGCTCCTTCTTCATGTAGGGCTTCCTCCTCCTCCCACCAACACTGACCGCCCTGGTCCAACACTGACCGCCCTGGTCCTAACCTTCCCTGCAGCAAACCCGCCTGACTGATGACAAACCCCTGGTGCTAAGTATTTCAGGGATTCTTGGGAGCCAACTTCAGGTTGTGCTAATGCGTGATGTTTGGTGGTTTGGCACACATTATAGTTAGCTAAAAAAAAAAAAAAAAAAAAAAGTCCCAATTCCTTTTCCCAGAGACTGACCAATGTCAAATACTTCAGCATTTGGAGTGTCTGTGACATTGAATCAGTAAAAGTCACTATCAGAAATAAAATGAATCATCTCCCTTGCCTTTACAACGCACTTTCCAGCTCATTATTAGAAGATGGCTGTTAAATTTTCTGGCCCCCTGCAAAAAGATTAAGCCTCGTGTGTTGCAGCGCTAATGAACCACTTGCTCTTGTATCTTTTTTCTAGATGGTTTGTCACCAGGGCTGTCCTGTCCTGTAAAGCCCCAGTGACAGTGAGCTGTTGACAGAGTATTAGAAAGAGCTCAGATCTTTAAAACCAGGGATGTGACAGAGAATTTTTTCAGTTTCCCAATCTTTACAGTCTCTGTGCTCTAACACGATTCCATTAAATCATAAAGATTAGAGCTTGTCAGGGCCTCAGCATCTTTCCTCTGATTTGCAAAAACGAGTGGGGGATTTGTTATTAATTCCCGTTGTTGCAGCTACAGAGCAGGTACCATTAACTATATCTAAGCCATTAACCTGATTTGTATTAATCAGAAGTGTCCCATGAGTCATATTGGTGCCAGAGGCCTGGATGTTTTTCAGTAGAGGGGCTTTGTGGAATCAAATGAGAATTGATTGATGATCCCAGAGTGCATGTATCCAACTCAGGAACCAGCCACATTGTGGGTGCTTTGCTTTAATGAAAACACTGTCCTCTCTGCATGCAAAGAAAGCAAGTTGGTTTAACTGACCCACCAGAGAGGTGGTCTGTGCTTTGAGTTACTTCTTCAGCAGGGAGATTGGACTACACAGATTTAATCACAGTCTCACCTAGCTCTTCCTGAGGCTGATGTTGTGTATCTTGAGAAAGAAGGTACTGTGTTTTTCAGACAGAAAGAGAGAGAAAGAGAGAGAAGTGAACTGGCACAAGTGAACCATTGGCCTCTTGTGCCCTTCAAAGATTATTCTTTGGAAGACTGGCCCAGAGATGCTATTCAGCACTAGCTCTTCAGAGTCTCTCCAATGGCTCCCATACATGGCACAACCGACATGTTTGAGGCAGATGTCAAAGAGTACAGTCCTCAGTCAAGGCACAGAAACAAATTCAAGGAGTCCACTAGGGGATTAAGCCTGTGACCTTGGTGTCATCAGTATCTTGCTCTAATTAACTGAGCTAACCAGACACAGCTGCTCTGGACAGCTGAGCTAACTCTCTATAGAAAATGCCAAAACAGAAAATCATTCCCCACAGCTTTCATAATCTATTATTTACCAGCAACCTTCTTAAACACTTTCTTCTGAATGGCTGCCCTCAAAACCTACAGTCATGTCTATGTCAACAAAAGAACCCAAATATTTGGGTGACTACCCAGATTACTAAATAACATTTACATTGGATAGCATACCACAAAAAGTTATTTTGAATAAGTAATATTTATCAGTTGGAAAAATGAAATTATGTTCACAAAGTGGTTTCTAGTAACTTAATCCCAGTTAATTTGTCATCCCCCACACTGTCCAAATACAGACAGTGAAAATCCAGAGGTGACCCAGGCAAAATGTGGTTATAAGACCTCTTCTGGCCTTGCCTCTTATGAACTCTATAATACAAAGTTTTGTTGTTGTTGTTGTTTATCACTTGGTTATATCCTGGTTCAAAAACAGACTTGAGAAAGTTATAGAAAAATATTTTACCATATATGGAAATATACATACCAGCACGACAGTATAAAAACCTGAATAACTGGAAATTCAATGAAGTAGCAAACAAGTATAGGAAAATAAAATGAAATAAGGCATACAGTTGGCAGGTGTACTACAAACCAGAAGGTCCTGCACCATTGTTAAAGGTGTTCTCAAAATTTGGTGGTTTAGTTGAATGGAGAACACAATATTTGTAAAATACAAACAGTCATAGCCCAGGAGTTGCATAGTGGTTCCTAACAAAAAGACCTATAATGAAAGTATGCCAAAGTTTCCACTAAAGGGAGTGAGTCCCTCTTGTAAAACAGTAGATAAGGTCTTTACTCCTGACAGCTCCATATAGTATCCAGAGAGGATATTATAATGAATGTCGTATGGCTGCTGCTTTTAGGGCTGATGTTACAAGTTACATAATGCTAGCATTCATTCTACTCACTGACACTGGCCATGCACTACTTGGACTGTAGATTCAGTTTCTTGTGCTCGGGTCCTGACTCTAACTAAACTCTGTTTCTCCTTAAAGCAAAGGTTAAATCCCTTTTATTTGTATTACCTGAAGCTTGTACCTCAGACCACTGCACAAAGTAGGTTTCTCAAAAATGTTTAATTAATCAAGATATAAGACATCTATTATTTTGTGTGTTTAATACCTCTCAGTAACTTCTAGCTCAGTGCCACCTTCCCTTATCCACATGGTTACAATGAGTCGGGGCAGCCACGTTCAAACAATGAGATCCCAGACCCTTGACCAAATCCAAAGATGATTTGGGGGAAGGCACTAATCCAAGCTGCACAAACCAGAATCATGGCTTACCTTTGGGCATTTGGAGTTGAGACTAATCTAGTATAGTTAACCTGACTTAACTCTCCAATGGTGAGTTTTAATAACAGGCATTCTTGATGTTATTGAGAGCATTTTAATGCGCTGGAGATGTGGAAACTGGTCACTTCTGTGGGAACTACAGAAGAAAGATTCACAAATGCAAGAAAAAGAAGGAAATGAGAGGCACAGAGAGACTTAACAGTTTCTCCTCACACTTTACTTCCTGAATGAAGTTCCTTGGTTCTATAAGACATCTGTGTATCCACACAATAAATGTCTTTTTCTTAAGCTCGTTCAGTGTGTTTCTGCCATTCCCAACCAAAATTGTTACTACTACAATGGACCATAGTAATCTAATTTGCCAATAATTTTTTCAGTCATTGAATAAATATTTATTGGACACAAACAATAAGCCAGGCACCATTCTAGGTGTTTGAAAAGCATCATGGAAAAAACAGACAAGATTTCTTCCCTGTTCTGTGCCATACTAGTCCTCCCTATGCTTTGCCTAAGGAACTGGTGATGTTTATCAAGAATATAGTGTTAGGTGTATGAGCATAGTTGTTTTCAAATACGTGAAGGTTAAACAAATCACAAAGGGACTTGACCCAAAAGAATTAGAGAAGGAGAAGCTACCAAAGCTACTATAGTCTGGTAGGAAGTAGAACATTGAAAGTTTTCTAAAGTGTGTTTCTCAAAGTTTACTATGCATTACAGTCACCCAAAGGGGTTGTTAAAACATAGCCTCACCCACTCCCTGAGATTCTCACTTAATATATTTGGGGTGTGGCTTGAGGATTTGCATTTCTAACCATCTCCCAGGGAGTGCAGATGCTGCTCCTCCACACATCACTCTTCAAGTTATTAGTGGTTTACGGCGTGAAGAAGCCTGACTACACGGTAGATTCTTCCATGTGTTTATAGAATGAACACCAACCCTTCACAAATGCTTTCAAAAGCAGAAGAGGAACAAACACCCAAATGTCTGTCAACTGATGAATGGATAAACAAAAGGTGGTATGTGTATGTATGTGTGTGTGTGTGTGTATATATAAAATGAAATATTATTCAGACCTAAAAAGAAATTAGATACTGGCTGGGCGCAGTGGTTCACGCCTGTAATCCCAGCACTTTGGAAGGCCAAGGTGGGTGGATCACGAGGTCAGGAGATCGAGACCATCCTGGCTAACACGGTGAAACCCTGTCTCTACTAAAAAATACAAAAAAATTAGCCAGGCATGGTGTCAGGGGCCTGTAGTCTCAGCTAATGGGGAGACTGAGGCAGGAGAATGGCATGAACCCGGGAGGCAGAGCTTGCAGTGAGCCAAGTTCACGCCACTGCACTCCAGCCTGGGCAACAGAATGAGACTCTGTTTCAAAAAATAAATAAATAAATAAGAAAGAAAAGAAAAGAAAAGAAAAGAAATGAGATCCTTTGGGTATATACTGAGTAATGGGGCAAATGTATCTTTGTTTTAAGCTCTTTGAAAAAATCTTCAAACTGCTTTCTACACTGGCTGAACTAATTTACCTTCCCACCAACATTGTATAAGCATTTCTTTTACTCTGCAGCCTCTCCAGCACTTGTGATATTTTGACTTTTTAATATTAGCCATGCTGACTAGTATGAGATCTCATTGTGGTTTTGATTTGCATTTATCTGACAATTAGTGATGATAAGCATTTTTACTGCATATATACCCAAAGGAATATAAATTATTCTACCAAAATAAATCATTATCAAATAAATCATTCTACCAAAAAGATATCAGCCCTCTTTTGGTCGCTGCAGTGCTATTTGCAGTAGCTAAGATGTAAAATAAATCTAGGTGCCCATCAACAGTGAATTGGCTAAAGAAAATATGCTACATATACAACATGAATACTATCCAGCATAAAAAAAATGAAATCATGTCCTTTACAGCAACACAGATGCATCTAGAAGCCATAATCCTAAACAAATTACCCAGAACAGAAAACCAAATACTGCATGTTCTCACTTATAAGTGGAAGCTAAACATTGAGTACACATGGACATAAAGATGAGAACAATAGATACTGCAGACAACTAGAGTGGAGGTAAAAGAGCGGTGTGGGTTGAAGAACTACCTATCGGGTGCTATGCTCATCACTTGGGTGATGGGATCCATACTCCAAAGCTCAGCAACATGCAATATACCCATGTAACAAGCTTGTATTTTTTATATTTTTTATATTACATAATGCCCCTGAACCTAAAATGAAATTTGAAATTATTTTAAAAAATGAGTTATGGCATCTTGAGTTATGGGATCCATACCCCAAGTCTCAGCACCATGCAATATACCCTCTACAAACTTGCTTTTTTTTTTTTTTTTTTTTTGAAATAGGGTCTGGCTCTGTTGCCCAGGCTGGAGTGCAGTGGTGTGAGCTCAGCTCACTGCAAGCTCCACCTCCTGGGCTCATGCCATTTTCCTACCTCAGCCTCCCAAGTAGCTGGGACTATAGGCACCTGCCTCCACGCCTGGCTAATTTTTTGTATTTTTAGTAGAGGTGGGGTTTCACTATGTTAACCAGGATGGTCTTGATCTCCTGACTTCATCATCTGCCTGTCTCGGCCTCCTAAAGTGCTGGGATTACAGGCATCAGCCACCATGCCCGGCCCAAACTTGCATTTTTTATATTATATTTTTTATATGATATATTGCTCCTGAATCTAAAATGAAATTTGAGGTCGAACACGGTGGCTCACACCTGCAATCCCAGCACTTTGGAAGGCTGAGGCAGGCAGATTACCTGAGGTCAGGATTTTGAAACTGGCCTGGCCAACATGATGAAACCCCAGCTGGTTTTTGTTTGTTTGTTTGTTTTTTGTTTTTTGTTTTTTTTTTTTGAGACGAGTCTCGCTCTGTCACCCAGGCTGTAGTGCAGTGGCATGATCGCGGCTCACTGCAAGCTCCACCTCCCAGGTTCATGCCATTCTCCTGCCTCAGCCTCCCAAGTAGCTGGGACTACAGGTGCCCGACACCAAGCCTGGCTAATTTTTTGGTTTTTTTTAGTAGAGATGGGGTTTCACCATGTTAGCCAGGATGGTCTCAATCTCCTGACTTCATGATCTGCCCGCCTCGGCCTCCCAAAGTGCTGGGACTACAGGCATGAGCCACTGTGCCCAGCAGTGAAACCCCATCTCTACTAAAAATACAAAAATTAGCCAGATGTGATGGCACACACCTGTAATCCAAGCTACTCGAGAGGCTGAGGCATGAGAATTGCTTGAACCCAGGAGGCAGAGGTTGCAGTGAGCCGAAGCCGGACCACTGCTCTTCGGCCTGGGTGACAGAGTGAGACCCTGTCTAAAAAATAATAATAATAAATAAAAATAAAATGAAATTCAAAATTTAAAAAAAGTGAAATTTTGACATATGTTGCAAAACCAATGAACCATGAAAACATAATACTCAGTAAAAGAAGACAGTTACGAAAGGTCAAATATTGTGTGATTCCATTTATATGAAATGTCCAGAATAGGCAAATTTACAGAGACAGAAAGCAGATTGGTGTTTGTCAGGGGCTGGAGGGAGTGAAGGACAGGGAGTAATTGTTAATGGGTTTCTTTTGGAGTGATAAAAATGCCCTGAAATTAGATAGTATGAAGGTTATATAGGAGACAAAAGATTTATTTCCTCACCTATTGTTAGGTTCATGGCAGATATCCCTATAAAAAAAAGAAAGATCAGCAAGAGAAAAGCATACAAATTTATTTACTAAGTTTTAGATGACATGGAGCCTTCAGAAAGGAAGACCTAAAGAGATGGGGAAAGCTATGTTTTTTTTGTTTTTTGAGATAGAGTCTCACTCTGTCACCCAGGTTGGAGTGCAGTGGTGCACTCTTGACTCACTGCAACCTCCACCTCCTGGGTTCAAGCAGTTCTCCTGCCTTGGCCTCCCAAGTAGCTGGGATTACAGGTGTGTGCCACCACGCATGGCTAGTTTTTTTGTATTTTTAGTAGAAACAGAGTTTTACCATGTTGGCCAGGCTGGTCCCAAACTCCTGATCTCAAGTGATCCACCTGCCTTGGCCTCCCAGAGTGCTGGAATTACAGGCATGAACCACCACACCCGGCAACCGTGTATTTTTATGCATGGGTTTGATGAAGAGTGGACAGTCATGGAGATGTATGATTAAAGAATGAAAGGGCATGGTCTAACAGCAATAAATGGGGGCGATCTTATTGAGGCCTGTTGGTTCAGATTCTTTCTAGTGTCCCTGCGTGACATTCTTTCCCTCTGGTATAGGGCAGGACACCTGTTGCATGAAGGTCTATAGGGAAGAAGAAAGGGAGCTCAGAGTGACTTTCCTAGGTTTTATGATCTGCTTCAGAGAAGAAGGGTCAGGAAAATTCTAGTTTCTATGACCTACTTTCGGGGAAGGGGTTCAGAAGAAAGCCAGAATTCTTTCCTGTTTCTGTAGCTCAATTTCTTTCAGCTTAAAATATTCAGTATGCCAAGTTGCCATATTTTGGGGTAGCATCTACTGAACCTCAGTTGTATAACTCTGTGAATACACTAGAAACCACAGAATTGTATACTTTAAAAGAATATGTGAATTCTGTCTTGATAAAGCCAGTACTAGTTTTTTGTTTTTTTTTTTTATAAAGGAATGCATAAGCCACCTTGGGGCTAATGATGGACAGGCATTTCCAGTAAACTTACAGTTACTGGAGTGGCCTAACCCTAATTGGAGATTCCTTGAAATAGATGTTGAAGTAAGGAAATATAATGAAGAACTTTACTTTCTAAAGTCCTTTCTGATCCTCAGATTCTCTAGTGAATAAATCAATAAAGAGATTGTGATTTTAAGGTCATACTTATGCTACAGAATTGTAGACAATTGACACATACCATGTATTTGTCTCATGAATTGTTTGGGTATTGTCTTCTTAATGTCGCTTTTAGGCAATGAATGACCCCACTACTTTGTACAAGATAAAAATGTAACTAATGTTCTTTATGTGGACCCTGCTGAATTGAACTCCTAATATAGCATGTCTACTTCAGTGGCTCATGTACAGATCAATACCTAGTATTATAGAAACATGGCACATTTAGACTCTTGTAGACTTAAACTCTGGTAGACTGTGATACAAATCCTTTACCACAGAGCAGTAGTATTAATGCAAAAGATATAGCACAGCCCACGGGTTAGTTATGGCCTCTGGAGCCAGACTCCCTGAGTATAAAACCCGGCTCTGCCACTTATTTGCTGTGTGATCTTGTTCAATTTACATAACCTCTTAGCTCTTCAGTTCTCTTATCTGCAAAATGGGAATAATAGGTAATTATCTACCTACATACAGTTTAGTTTTATTATGAGAATTAAATGGCTTAATATTTGTAAAGCACTTTAAACAGATGTCTGACACACAGTAAACCATGTAAGAGTTTGTTAAGTAAATCTACTGGGTCCAGTTTGGATAATTTTCCCATAAAGATGCCTATTTGGGAGGTAGATACTTATGAAAATGGGACGACCTTCCAAATTGCCCTCTTTTCTTGGATACTTCTGTTTTGTTAACTACATAAACAAATTCTCAATTAGGCTATTCTCAATTTAAGACTTAAAAGTGGAACTTAGGAATGTGATTTGGATACATAAAAATTAATCATTGATACTGTCATGCACGTCCATGTGAAGAGACCACCAAACAGGCTTTGTGTGAGCAACATGGCTGTTTATTTCACCTGGGTGCAGGTGGGCTGAGTCCGAAAAGAGAGTCAGCGAAGGGAAATAAGGGTGGGGCCGTTTTATAGGATTTGGGTAGGTAAAGGAAAATTACAGTCAAAGGGGGGTTGTTCTCTGGTGGGCAGAAGTGGGGGTCACAAGGTGCTCAGTGGGGGAGCTTTTTGAGCCAGGATGAGCCAGGAAAAGGAATTTCACAAGATAATATCATCACTTAAGGCAAGGACCAGCCATTTTCACTTATTTTGTGGTGGAATGTCATGGGTTAAGGCGAGGCAGGGCATTTGCACTTCTTTTGTGATTCTTCAGTTACTTCAGGCCATCTGGGCTTATACATGGAAGTCATAGGGGATGTGATGGCTTGACTCGGGCTCAGAGGCCTGACAGATATGTCGGTTTCAATATAAAATATATTGCGCATTGTGTTCTAGCTCTTAAAAAGCCAACAAGGGATATGAAAGATTTGTCTTTTCTCTGATGTAAACTAAAAAATTTTTCTCACCATAAAAATATGCCTCTTTAAGATCTATGTGTACAAAACTCTAACTCATTTAATCATCATATAGGCGTTATAATCTCCATTTTACAGATGAGGGCGCCTAGTCTCGGAGGTTTTAAGCGACTTCTGTGAGGCCACACAGCTAGCAAAGAGAGAGAGAGACAGGATTTAAACTCAAGGCAATATAACTTCAATAGCAAGGCTCTTTCCACTTTCCCACACTTCTCACTGTACCTACAGTAATCTATGAAGCATACATTTTTCCCTTTTAAACTTATTTGTATTTTCATGCTGCAATAATTTTTGGTTGTGAATTCTCTAAAATAATAAAATGTTTTATAGGTTTGCCTCCTTCAAACTACAGAAAGAAAAGACCATAAGAGAGAGGCTAAAAAGTTGGGTCCTAAAATTAGCCAGCCCATGTGCCAGGTAAAAAGCATGGATAATCAGTGATTCCCAGTGTTGTCCTCTGAAGCTTTTGCAAACCAACCAGCAAGAGCCACTGCCTAAATACTCACTTCTCTTGACTGCCTTTGAGGACCAGCTGGATCCTCATCAAGCCCCAGTGATTGACCCCCAGTCATTCATTAGCCTCTCCTCAAGGATGCAAGACCCTTCTTGCCTTATCCAGAGACATTAAAGGAAGCTCCTTGACATTGGACATCAAATTGATTTCATGCCAAGATTTCACTCAACCACGGGTGACAACCATTGACGTGTCAAAGCCTTACAAGAAAAATAAACACGTCTGATGCAAAGAGTCCTTTGTTTTTGATGCCATGTTGAATTATGCACCTTTGCACAGATCTGACACTGGCTGTGACTATTTGCTAGAAGGCAGAGTGGAGGCATGTAGGGTCTCAAATTGTAACGGCAAAGAAGGTCAAAACATGGTGAATTCAAAGGGGACTGCAAATTTAGAGCTGAGGGAGAAGGCTCTTTCAGTGCCCCTCATCTTCCTTTTCTCATTCAATCTTGTGGAATCCATCTCATCATTCTCTGTCTCCTGCTTCTGAATGCTTTAAGTCACTTATTTGTCTATCTTCCCCAGAGAGAAAGCCTGCTGCTTAGAAAGAGCTTGAAACCACCTGCAATATTTCTCCCCTCAGTCATGTCTACTCAAGGTGACATAAGTCTTTGGATAAGCATACTTAGTAGGCATCCAAGCTTTTTTGGCTTGGCTAAAGCTGGGGGCTGCCCACAGTTAAGACCTTTGTCTGTGGCTATTTCCTCTTCACCTACCTAGCCTGAGGGGTGCATAATCACTTCTCTGAGGAGTTTCCTAGCTTCAGCTGTTTCCCTGGAATCTTTTCTTCCAGCTGTGTTTACTCTTTTTATTTTTTTGTATTCTGTCTGAAGAAGACAGAATTTGCATAATTAAGAATGACCTGAGCAATCTCTGCTAATGCCTCCACTAAAACCTCTGACTATCCCTGTTAACTAATTACATCTATCATTGTGTCAGACAGGTAAAAGACTCCTTCAGTCTGTTGAGACAACATTATTCACCTGGGATTATCAAAGGTTTCAATTCTGGCCATTAGCTGAAATTGCTTGGGTCATTCATTATGGCAAATTCTGCATCCTTTCTAGACAGAACAAAGTAAATGCAGAATCAGGAATAGATTAAATAGTCATGCATCAGAAGCCTAGTTCAGAACCTCAGCCCTTTCTTTTCCTTAGAGCTAAAGGATGAAAAATGAACAGAAAAACCTTGTGGTTTCCTCTTCTTACAGCAGTGAGTATGTGAGCTTTTGCTTCAAGAAATTGCAAGTGATTATCCTTTCCCCAATTTTATTCAGCCTTTTAAATATCTGGTTTAACAAAGCCATGAAGAAAAAAAAAAAATAAGTCCTTAGACTTGAAATTAAATCTCCCCATTCTCAGCTTTCCCTCATTAACCATGGATTATAGGTAGGGACTTGAGTCACTAGCGGGGCAGGGGAGTGTGGGGTATAGGTAGACTTTAAGTTAAAATTACTTCATCTAAACTGAAAGCAGAACCCAAAGAGGTGGATTAAAGATTAAACTTAGACATTAACAACAAGTGGAGGGATGATGAAAACATCTCTGGAAGATTCAAAACATAGGCATGGTAGTTATTAGGATGAGTAGTAGCGAGGCCAGGCAGTATCCTCAGTTCCTTCTGTATGTGTCTTTCATTTTCTGGGGACATGGTTTTATCTGTCCTGTTCTGACACAAAATTCAGCATCCTTGTCACAAGTCAGTGAATATATTTTTATATTGATTCGGAGTCCATTATATATAACTACTATGGGCTTGGTAAAAGGATATCAAATGATACACTAAAATGTAAGCAGGTGGTGTTCAAATTGGGAAAAAAAGTCATATAAAAATAAAGATAACCAGCAATTAAAGTTAGTTAATAATATTATTCACTAATGTTATGATAGTATGACTTCTTGAAAAAAACTCGCTATCCAATCATAGTGTCCAATTTATCTTTTTTAGACACATTTTCATGGATAATGCACATGGGCACTATACTCATTAAATGTGTGCTTGCCTTGCAGAAAGAGTGAGCTCAGTGATCATAGACCAAATCATTAGAGAACCCAAAGCATTGTTTAGTGAAAACATCTATATAAGTTACTAAAATCTATTTTTTTTTCAGTTTTTTGGAAACCTTATTATAAAGTCTATTTTGTTTATTGCTTAGAAAAGTTTTCAATCAGAAGAAAAAAAAGAAGGTAGAAATGTGGAGTGAGCAGGATGCTTCCTTGTGATTATTCACTTAACAAATATGTCCTGAATCCCTATTGAGTCAGGCAGTGAACAACATGCTAGGGATATATTGTATACAAAACAAACAGTAATCCCTGCACTTGCGGACTTTTTCTATTGTGAAGAGACAGACATCAAACCTTAAACATAATAAATGAAGAAAATATGCAGTGTATTAGAAGGTGGCAAATCTCATGGAAGTAAGAGAGCTGGGTAAGGGGGCCTGGAAGTACTGGGAGGCATAAATAAATAGTTATGGAGAAGAAAATCATTGATATGATGGCATTTGATTAAAAAGCTTGAATGAAGGGAGGAGGTGGGCCATGTGGATGTCTGGAAGAAAGGTATTTCTGGCAGAGGAAAGAGCCAGTAAGAAAAATCCTGAGGTAGGAGTGTGTCTGACCTATTCATGAACACCAAGCAGGCTGAGATAAGGGAAGGAGGGAAAGATTTGCAGTAGGACCTGAAGTCAAGAGGTAACTAGGAGAGTCAGATCATGTGGATCCATTTACACCATTGTAAGAACTTGCCTTTTACTCTAAGTGAAATGGGAAGACTTTGATAAACATTGAGCAAAGGAGTAAAATGCACTGATATTTTCATTTTTAAAGACTTACTCTGGCAGCTGTCCTGAGTGTAACCTGTATGGAGAATATGGGGAGGCAAGAAGAAAAGTAAAGCGACTACTCTGGAGAGCATGGCAGGAGAGAGATTGCTGTGATTTGAATCCAGGCGGTAGCTGTAAGAGAGGAAAGAAGCAGTTGGATGATAGACGCTTTCTGAAGATGGTGCTAACAGGACTTGCTTAGAGATTGAAAGACCAATAATAGAAAAAGAGAGAAGTCGATGATGACTCTAATTGTTTTTTCTTAAGCAGTTAGAAGCACGGGGATGCCATTAACTGAGCCATGAAAAAGACTGGAGATGCAACTGTCTTGGAGAGGAAAATAAGAAGTTTGGGTACCTGGTAAACCCAAGATTCTATTAGGCACCCGTGTAAAGATGTTGGGTAGGGTATTGGGTATCCTAGTCTGAAGTTCTAGGATGAAGAGACACACATTTGGGAATTGTCAGTATGTATATATTATTTAAAGTCATTGGGATGGTAATTTTGGTAATCTTGGATAAGATTTCCAAGGAATTGTATGTCAGTAGAGAAGAGAAGGAGCCAAACACTGAAGCTTTGGGTATTTTAACTTTGTAAAGTGATGGAGAAGAAAATGAATCAGAAAAGGAGACTAAAAAAACTAGCAAGTATGGTGCTCCAGGAGCCCAGTGAAGAAAGCATTTTAAGCAAGAGGGATTGAGCACCTATGTCACAAGTTGGGCAGGCAAAACGAGGCTTGAGACTTGGCCATGAATTCAGCAATTGGAAGCAATCGATGACTTACACAAGAGCAATTTCATGGAAGTGGTGGGGGCAGAAGCTGATTTGATTTAGTTTAATAGAGAATGGGCACTGTGGAACTAGAGACAGAAAGAACAGTAAATTTTACTGTGAAATAAAAGAGGGATAAAGAAATCCCACAAAATAAATATATGACTTAATGAGTTCTTATAAGGTGAACATTCTTTTAGTCACAACCCAGAACAAGAAATAGAACTATGCCAGCCAGTCCAGAAGGCTCTCCATGTGTCACACCCCTATTTCAATCCTCAACCCCACCCAATTTCCTGATCTTGTAGTAACCACCTCCTTGTGTTTCTTTATGGTTGTATCAGTCAAATGCGCATTCCCAGACACCACAGTTCACTTTTGCTCACTTAAAACAAATGTATGTCTTTGACTGGGCGCTGTGGCTCACGTCTGTAATCCCAGCACTTTGGGAGGCCGAGGCGGGTGGATCACCTGAGGTCAGGAGTTCGAGACCAGCCTGACCAACATGGGGAAACCCCATCTCTACTAAAAATACAAAACTTAGCTGGGCATGGTGGCACATGCCTGTAATCTCAGCTACTCGGGAGGCTGAGGCAGGAGAATCACTTGAACCCGAGAGGCGGAGGTTGCAGTGAGCCAAGATCATGCTACTGTGCTCCAGTCTAAGCGACAGAGTGAGACTCCATCTCAAAAAGAAAAAAAAAAAGTATATCTTTTAAGTGTCTTCTAATTTATAGGTTTTTCCCTCCCTCTCTGTATCTATGAATTCATACATCTGGACTTTAAACATCAGTAGTTGCTTACATCACCAAAAAGATACAAATAGACATTATATACCTCCTGATGAAAGAATACACCACCACCTAGAGCCTTGTTGAAAGGATCAGACATAAGTCTAATCAAGCCAATAGATCTAGCTGCCAATTTGCAGGAAAAGAGAACAAAGAAAATGTTGAACTTCACCATATATATACTGTAACAAAATCCAGACTGTGGAAAACTGTAAGTCAAATGCCCTGACTGATTCGATGGATATATTGTATGGCAAAGAAAGTTTTATTTTATCAAGAAGAGGCAGTAATAGCCTATTTATAAGTTGATGACAATGATCAAGTAGGGAGGGAAAAGAACTAATGATGCAAGTGATATGGGAAAAATTGCTGGAGCCTTATGTATGCAAGAGAGAGAATCAGGAGGTGATGCTGGTTTCATAATAAGGATGAATATACAAATGGAGGCAGTAGATGGGGACAGATGTGCTTAGGAAACTAGTTATGGTAGCGGGAGTCTGGGATGTTCAGACTACTTCAGTTTCCTCAGTGAAGCAGGAATCAGTCCTTAGCTGAGGGTGGGGAGGAGATAAAGGGGAGAATAAATTAAATAGGCATCAAAGAAAGTGAAAGACTTTGTGGGCTAGGGAAATACCGTATGGTAAAGTGAAAGAGTTCATTGGGCTAGGAAAATACTATATGGTTTCTAAAATAATTTTTTTTTTCTATTTTAGTAAAGTTCACTGGGCATGGGTAGTCATGGGTACCTTACAATATTTACTGAAAGCATAATTCTTTCAGCCTAAATTTTCCCAGCATCTCTTAAGAATTGGGTCTTCATTGAGTGACACTTATCTCTTCTCTGTATCTCAGAGATTACCACTGGTATCAAGTCATTCTCTTTGGTGTATATTGCTTAGGACTGACTGTGGCAGCTCTGTGCTGTGTCAAATCAGCTATATCAGAACAGTCTCCAGAGTTCCCTTCCCTGTATGGTTCTTGGTTGGGTTGGCAATAGAGAATCATGAGATTTGGAAGACGGAGATGGAGTGACCATTTTGACCCTCTGTGTCAGGCACTGTGGCGGCTTCCACGTTGCTGCTGGTCAGTTGGTTCACCTGCTTTAGCATGAGGCAGTTCCTGGAAAAGCACCTGGATCTCCTTCTTCAGTTTCGCTGAGTCTTGGGTCAATTGCCTACAAGTTTCCATGGTGAAGGGCATGGGCATCTCCACTGGTCAGCCATGACACCAAGGCTGTAGGTAGTAAAAAACGGAGAGGGATTCCAGTGTGTCCACATCCCACCTTCCTTTTTGACTGCTGGTCTGGCTGACCTGGAGCAACTTCAGACCCCACACCAGACACAGCAGCAGGCTGCTCAGGCAGCCCCTATGATAGCACAGAATCTAGTCCCTGTAATGACCCCCTTTTCTTTGTCACACACAGCATTTTTGCTTCTGCAATCAAAGCCTGATTCATATGGTGGCTGCTGCCTACTCTATGGAGTCAGCTCTCTTTGCGATGAACCAGCTCTGCTGGCCTCCAGTAAGGTTGTCCCAGTTCAAATGCTGAGAGTTTCTTACCACAGCCAATGAGATGTGGGAGCCAGCTGGTCTTCCCAGGCCTCTCATTTGTGGCAGCAAGAGGTCAGGGCCTTTGTCCCTGCAGATGTTTCTTTTCTCAGGTGAATTCAACTTGCAATTCCTAATATCAGAACAATGTGGTTGCCACACGCCTGAGATGAAATGCTTTTTATAAGAGCTAATCAGATTCTACATTAATGAGAGAAATATGAAGCTAATCAACACCACAGAAGGTCTCTAGGCTCAGGCCTATTAAACTTCATAAAAAATTAATGACTGAAAGAGCAGACTCTTTTGTAAGGGGTCTCTTGTGGTTGGATAAGGGCCTGAAGTCCCATTCACCTCTCATTACATTGAATTAGCCTCACTTTCTAACCCAAAATATAATCCATCAAGTGGCATTTTCCTCTGGGTGTTAGACGGCCAGTGTTTGAAAACACTTGTAAAATATTTATTGCTTTTTCTCCCTCCTTTTCTTCCCTTCATTCCCATCCCCCTTCCACTCTCAGCCAATCCCCTCACACCTCGCTCACTATGGCTTTTCCCATTTTAATTAAAGAGATTTGTACTTCTAAAGCCTTCTGGGAAATGTCTTCAATGCTGTGGTTTGTAGATGCCTCTCTGGAGCTGCTTGGCAGGAAACCCCTAGCCCTTTGTTCAAAGCATGCTCAGCATCTGCTTGCAGAAACCAAGAAGAGTGAGGCAAGAATTTAGACCAACTGGGTTGAAAAATAATCCTAGCACTACCCTTCCTGAACTCAGGTGCACTTTTCTTCATGTGAATGTTGGCTGTAATCATTGAATTGCTTCAGAATAAAAAACATTTATCTACAGAGCTGGTGTCCTCAACTCCAATTAAATCCAAATGCCCACCTACCTCTCCTGCCACCTTTGCCCCAAACTATAATTCACCTTAGTCGTGTTGTCGTTTGAGGTTAGAGAAACTCAACTCCATTACTCAACCAGCAGGATATCACAGGTTGCACTTGGCTCTGGGAGTGAGAAGTAGGTAATTATATACAGTGGGATGGGAGGGGGGCTTCTATGTGGGTTCTAGCCAGAAAATTAACCATTAAAGTAAGTGCTTGAAATACAGAAATATTTTTCATGTTTAAGGAGCTGCTGTAAAAATGGCACTGTCATTGGAGGCATCGTACCTTAGGGGGCTAGACCACAGGGCACTGTCACTGGAGTGGTGAGGACAGAGTCTTAGAGCAACAGTCTGGGAACCCTGAAGAGAAGTGTGCTGGCCAGAGATAACTGAAATGGGTAGAAGGGGAATGAAGGAAACAATGGAAGCAAATCAAAGGAAATCTTCTCACACAGTTTGCCTGGAAAGCCAACCCTGGATCCATAGCTTATTGAAGTCTTCCCCCATTTATCCACCTCTCTCCTAACTCACCAACCTCCAGGTTATAGCAATGCACCAGGCTGCCCAGCACCCTCCTCTATGTTTTTAAATCTTGCTTCTCCTTCTGAAGAGTCTAAACCTGGACGCAGCTCTGGGGATTCTTGTAATACAAGCTATTAACAGGTCCCGGCAGCATGTGCCAGAAGAGGTGTGAAAAGGGGAGTCAGGCTCCACTGGCAGAAGTTTTGTCGGGGTGTGTGTTTTCCTGATTGCCGTGTCGGTTCATATTTCTGTTTCTCTGCTGACGTGTGCAGGAGGTCAGGAGCAAGGGTAGTTCAACACATGAGTTCATACCCATGATTCAGGAAACTCTGGTTTGCACTAAAGTTCAGTATGTCTCTCAAAGGGGCTCTGGGAATAAACTGAATATATCGATGTATGAAATAGACAACCTGTTATGGCAGCCCCAAACATTATGCTTAGTTGTTCTGTTTGCCATGTGATTGTTTTATAACCAAGGCTTATTCATGAAGTATAATCATGCCCTATTTACCCAATGATCAGCTTTCTTCCTTTTTTTTTTTTTTTTTTTTTTTTCTTGAGACGGAGTTTCACTCTTGTCACCCAGGCTGGAGTGCAATAGCGCGATCTTGGCTCACTGCAACCTCTGCCTCCTGGATTCAAGCAATTTTCCTACCTCAGCCTCCCGAATAACTGGGATTACAGGCACCCGCCATCACACTCGACTATTTTTTGTACTTTTAGTAGACACAGGGTTTCACCATGTTGGCCAGAGTGGTCTCAAACTCCTGACCTCAGGTGATCTGCCTGCCAAAGTGCTGGGATTACAGGTGTGAGCCACTGCTACCGCCCCACAGTGGTCAGCTTTCTAGCAACCAAAATTAGCCAGAATATAGCTGTTAACCCAGACATAGCAGAAAACATACACAAAAAGATTTATAAAATTTATGAAGTTTATGGGAGAGACATTGGGCCATCTTCAGGAGGATTGACTTAAAAATCATATAATAAGTATTTGAAATTTGATTTGCTGCAACAATATGTGATTTCTTTTAAGCTATCATCTACAACAGATGTAAAGTAGTTAAGTTTGGAGAGTGGTAGGCTCCCAGAAGCCAATGCATTATGAAATGACATCTGAAAAGAGTAAGGGAAACACTGAAAGAATAACCAAAAGCTACTGGATATACAAGTGAATTTGGGGGAAATTAAGGAAGAAGATAAGCTATGCCCTCTACCACTAAAATAATTCTAAGAAATCTCTACACTAAGGCACAGCACATTTAACTGGTGTGTGTGTTCATGACCCTCTCTCATCAAAAAAGTTTAAATTTTTTCTGTCTTCTGTCCTCAGTAAGGCAAGAGATTTTGTTAAAGTTGTCTTTTGTTAAAGTTTTTTGTTAAAGTTGTCTTTTGTTAAACTTTTGTTAAAGTTGTCCATAAATTGTCCATAAATATGCACACACACAGGTACACACACACACAGTGGCATTTTGAAATCATTGTCATGTACATAAATACTATGGAGCCTCTGGTCCACTCTTGAGAAAATTATTCCTGTTTTACTCTGTCTATTGTTTAATGTTCTCTGGCATGATCTCCAACCTGACTTCACCCGCTCAGTGTTTTTCCATGATAATTGCAGCCATGCATAAGAGGCATGTACAAGCCTTACCATATTTGAGTATAAAGTTAAGTTACATTTGCTACTAACCAAATTACAATGACTTAGCCACTCTTGTCACCTTTGGTGACTCCTCTTCCTCTGGTATTTCTGAGAAAATTGACCAGGCAGAGGTGGATCATCTCACCGCTGCATCAGTGTCTGTTACTGCCTCTGTGCTGGTCAGTTGAGTCCTTCAATATCAGGACACTACTGTAGCTTGGGATGTGACTTATATAATCACATTGTCCTTGCGGACAAGGGTGGAAGTATTATGCTCCCTTAATTCCCACAGCAAAGCGGAGGCCCAACTACACTTCTAATGAGATTCCCAAAGATTTGAGAGGTGATGGAAGGAAATTACTGCACTCTAAAGAGTGACTGACTTACTTCTTGACTACTGGCTACTAGACTTGAAGGCTGTCAGAGCCCACCCCATAATATTCTTACAGGTTGCCCAATTTCCTGGATGCCTCCAACTAGCAGAGAGCTTCCTTTTTCCTCGACTAATAGGATTGCCTTTGTCCTAAAATAATGGTCTACTCTCCCTTTACACAAATTCTCACTTCCATCCACAGTAATGAGACTCTTTCTGCTTGCTGAGGAACACAATGTTTCAATAGAAGTGCATTTCTCAGCCGGGCACAGTGACTCACTCTGGTAATCCCAGCACTCTGGGAGGCCAAGGTGGGCGAATCACGAAGTCAGGAGATTGAGACCATCCTGGCTAACACGGTGAAACCCCGTCTCTACTAAAAATACAAAAATTAGCCAGGCGTGGTGGCGGGTGCCTGTAGTCCCAGCTACTCGGGAGACTGAGGCAGGAGAATGGCGTGAACCCAGGAGGCAGAGCTTGCAGTGAGCCGAGAAAAAATGAAAAAGTAGTATAATTATAAGACAGTCTCAGATCCTTTCACTTTTCAAAACTGAACAATTAGCCTCAATAGTATCTTGAAATTTATAGTCCAGTACAGTCTCAAATCTATATAGAAAAAGAAAGTTTTTCTCTTTCCCACTCTTTTTAAAGTAGTAATAGGCATATCTCTGAATAGGTGATCAAGATCATTGTGATAGCTGTTCTCTAAAGATGCCCAATGAACCACACCCCTGACACCCAAACCCATATGTAGTCCCCTCTCTCACTGAATCAGGATGATTCTTTGACTATGACCAACAGAATGCAAAGCCAAGTGCCATGGTCCTCCTCTCAGGAAGCAAGACTTTTGTATTATTATTATTATTATTATTATTATTATTATTATTTTGAGACAGAGTCTCACTCTGCCACCCAGTCTGGAGTGCAGTGGTTGGTGCCATCTCGGCTCACTGCAACCTCTGCCTCCCAGGTTCAAGCAATTCTCCATCTCAGCCTCCTGAGTAGCTGAGATTACAGGCACCTGCCACCAAGCCTGGCTAATTTTTTTGTACTTTTAATAGAGACAGGGTTTCACTATCTTGGCCAGGCTGGTCTTGAACTCCTGACTTGTGATCCTCCCACCTTGGCCTCCCAAAGTGCTGGGATTACAGATGTGAGCCACCACACCTGTCCTCATGTCTTGTTTTTTAGATTTCCTTTTGTTGTTGTTGTTGTTGCCTGCAGTCTCATTGCCACTAAGGAAAAAAAAATATTACCAATAAAGCAGCCATATCTGTGTCCAGCTTCAACTAGTTCTATCTCAGTTCTCTTTTTATCCAAAAGGGTTGAAAATCTAATGATTTTGGAACTCTTCTATCTACCTAACTTCTCATTTCTATGTTGTCTGGGCTCACAGAATTCTCTGCTAGCCCTTTTGGGCTTCATCCATCATGAGCAATACCACCAACTGATCATCAATAATATTATAAAGAGAAACTAGAATCACAGCTATGATGGATGAAACAATCTCTGCAAGCTGAAGTCACTATTAGTCAGCCTTCTGTCATTTTTCTGGTGACCAAAGAAGCTGCAAGGGCTGGACGATAGCTTGTAAGGCTTATTGAGCCCTGATGGCCATGACTTTCTTTCTTCAGTTACATATCAATAATTGACTTGCCATGAATTCTGTCTTTCAGTCTTAATTTTACATGGCATTCAAGTTCAAACATTATAATTTCCTGTGCTGAAAATAAGAGGACTTGTTGCAGACTGCCAGCCACAAGTTTCCTGTCTATAATACATAGACAATAAAATCACTGTAGACATGATATTGCAGTGTTTCTGCATAGAAGTCCTTAATCTTTGTATCATCTGCTCTGGCTTCCCTAAGAACAATCTCTTGGGGAAATTCCATAGCTCGAAATCTGGCTCATTGAATATCCTAGTGAGCCAGGACACTGCAGACTAAGTGCAGTATTTCATTTGTAACTATTCTTAAAAAATTAATTTCATTAGTTGCTAAACAGTGGAGGCCAATAAACAGTCTTTGCCTCCAACCAGGCCCATATCATTTAAATTGAGAAACAGTGTTTTCTTTCTGTGAATCTCCATAATCATCAACTAGGAACCATCCCCAGGGTCAAACGGGGAACAGGGACTAGTTGAGGAGATATCAGTTGGAGATGTAAACCGATAGTCTCATTCCAGTCTCTGAAACAGGCTTTGCTTCCAAAAACTGCCTTTAATTTTTTCTCCCTCAAAATTCAGGCCTGAGATCAGTAGCCCTTGGGAAACAATTCCATTGCACTGTAAGACACTTACCTTGAGAGAGATGCCAGTATGAGTTTTGGCATTAGAAATAGAGGTGACACAGCTTCCTGTGGCTAGGTCATTTCTAAAAGGAAAAGTGTTAGATTTTGCTGACCAATGTCAGGATTTCAAAAACTACTGCATATTTCACTGGTATGTCTCACATTTTAGAACAGTTGGAATCTTATCAATGAGATTGCAAGGGTCTGTCGATTACCTGCCACATTCCTCTTAACAAAGTACCAATGACTTGAGGAGAAGAGTGATGCTCTACCTTTAGTGTGGGAAACAGTGGCCTAAAATAGGAGCCTGCATCCAAAGGCAACAATATGTAATTTAACTCCTGATGTTCTTGAGGATTGTGGTAGATCATCATGAATCCACGATGTAGCAAATATGCCAATATCAGGAGTTGCTGGTCGTGACAGTGAGTGGAAAACAGCACATCTAAATGATCCACAGGCATCAGCTGGGCTTGGTCATTAGCTGTAGTGACTCCACCCTGCTCATTAATCATTTTACATGATACACAATGGGGGTTGAGCCCAAATTAAAAATTACTAATAGCATGGAATTTGGAGATCATTTACAAGTAGTCAAAACTGAGATTTAAAAATATAGAAAGTCAATGGTTTACTGCAACTATAATTTCAATATGCTGAAAAAACAGTGTTTTCCTTCTGTGAATCTCCATAATCATCAAGTAGGAGCCATCCCCAGAGTCAAACAAGAAATAGGGACTAGTCGAGGAGATATCAGTTGGAGATGTGAACAGACATTATCTATAAAAAGGGAGGGGATAAAATAAGCTTGGAAAATTCTGCAGTAAACAGATTTAAAGGTTTCTTCACTCTGAGACATATTGTGTCTTTAATTTACTGAAATATTTTAGGAACTTACAACTTCATACAGAAAATGACTGAAAATAATACATCTATTATTGACACATGTATACATATATGTATATATACATACTTACACATATCTAAGCACGTCTTTGTAAATTATGAATATAGCATTTGTTGTAGAAGAGTAACATAGCGTTTTGTGGAAGTTTGGAATCCTACAGGAAAATCATGTTAGGCTTCCAGAAGGCTTCTTTTAAATTTCCCAATTTCTCCTTCTTATATGTAAAAAAATTCTGAAGTTAAATGATTTCTCCAAGGAGTTGCAGATACTTGATAACACAACTAGGACTCACATTGTTCTATATAATATTGATTTTTAAATTATATCCAAAATTCAGTTTAGTCAGTATTTATAAAGTAGTTAAATATTTACATTTAACTCCTGATTAGATGCAAGACATAAGAAGCCTGTGTCCTGGTCTTTACATCAAAGGTGTTTATAATCTCAGTTTTAAGAGAAGGATTGTTGCCCAGAAACAATGAGGCTTGTAGAGTTCAAGAAACTCGCCTGTGTATCTCCAAAACCACCAGAAAATGTCAAAGTTGGAATTCACATCCAGCCCACTTTGGACATAAAGCCCACACTCATTTCATTATTCTACACTGAGATGCGAATGATCAGGATTCTGTCTTATTTGTCTCTGTATTTGGAAGAACTAAGACAGAAGCTAGCACCCCACTGGAGTTCAGTTAATATTTGAAAGAATACATGCAATGAATCTCAGACAGGGCTTTGATCATGGTTAGAATGTGACTAGAGGAAGAAATGAAGCAACTATTCCACACGTGGGATCTTGATGGCTAAGAAGGTGGGAGATCAGCAAGGCAGAAAAAAGGGAAAGGAGCACACACATTTAACTTCAGATGAGCTCCTCCGCTCTGTGTTTTTCTCCAGTGCTTGTGAGCCTCTGCATTCTACAATGCCTTTTCACCAGATCTGCCCATGGGCCCTGCTCTCTGCTGCACCAGCTTCTTGTGGACAAAGAAAGAGGATAGGGCAATGTGCTTGTCTCTACCTCTTGGCATTTCAAAATCCTCCCTTGGAGTAGGCGGTCAGACAGGGAGTGGGGCAGGGATGGCTGCAGAGGGGTTGGTGAGAATAGGCAGAAACAGGTGGTGATGAGCACAGAGGGGTTAAGGCAACTTTAACTAGACAGTTTGGCTCTCTTCTTCTAATTCATTAGAATTTGCTCTATCTTTTCACAGAGCATGTGCCTGTGGCAACGAGCACCATAATTTTTTCAAGAACTGAAAGGAAGGCGATGCTACAGAGAGATAAAGCATGTTACCATATCAAAAAATCACCTAATACTGGGTAGAATGCTCAGCTTTATGTGGGCAGCACACACACACACGCATACACACTCCTATGCTCAAACAATTCAGTTGAGCCCTGGAAATAACACTGATCCTGAATCTGGAAGGAATCAGGTATCAAGCGTAAAAGAAATTGAATGTTCCTTGCATTTCCTTTCTATTAGATTTATGTTTGGTTTCCCTGGGAAACTACAACTGGGAAGTGGAGGGAGTTGATGTTCTTCTCTTAGGTAATACCGTTCAGCTGAATTGACTGAAAAAGTTCATATTTGAAAATATATAAAGCAAAGTTGCTGCTGTTTTTGTAAGTGATAGCAGCAACATCTATGGACTTTTTCTCCTGTAAAACTGCATATTTAGAGAATCATATACGACTAATGGGCATAAAATCATCGGAAAATCTTGTGAAAATACTGTCTGTGATTCTCGAGGTCCAAGGTGGGGACTGATATTCTGCATTTCTAACAAGCCCCCAGGTGATCTGGAGGCTGCTGATTTGCGGACTGTGCTTTGGATAACAAGAAAACACGACAGCCTCTCTACAGGCAAACGTGTGTTGTCAGATCTACAGAGAGAGAGACACACAGTAGAATCAGAGCTACCAGTTTCCAACATTCCTAAAAAGGTGATTGGATAGGAATCCATCAACTGCCTTAGGAGCAGATTTTCTTTACTGACTCAGAAAGAGCTCATTCCTTCACAAGGTCTGTGCAAACCATCCTGACAAAGGTAGTTCTGTGAGGGTTCCTCTTTCCACTTTTCTTCTTCCTCAGGTGACATGGATGTATCTAATGGCAGTTTGTGCTTCATTGCCCATCACTGACAGGGCTGTGAGCTTGTCACTGCCCAGAGTGACAACCGATGGGTTCCTCCATTTGGCCCTGCTGTGAACAACCAGATTAAATTTATATACTCCTTCACCCTGTGAAGGGTGTCCTGACATCCGGGGAAAATTGAGGGTAAAGAGGTCACTGCCACTTTATTTGAGCCCCAAAGACTTTTCTCGATGCTGTTTGACATTATCCCAGTTACATTTTTAAATCTATAACAGGAGGGAAGAGTTGTAATTGGTTTTAGGTACCCAGAGACTTCTGGCCAAGGAGGATCTAAGTCGTTGCCCCTGTAAATTACCAACAGTTGAAGGTACAGAGAATAGAAAATGAAGCTCTCCACATTGGCCAGTGAAACCAACTTCTGCCTTTGAGGGAGACTCAGAGTCTCAAATCCAGGGTCCCCTAGGAGCAAAACAATCTTTGCCTTCTGTGCAGACCAAGTCTACCAACACCCCAAGGAGCCCATCCCCTCTCCTTTTAATTCTTTTCAGTGTTCCCCTCCCCTACTGAAGGAAATGCAAATCCCCCTCTAAATCCTTCCTGTGTAGGACAAGGAGTTTCTCTTTTACAGCATTAAGAGTCTGGAGTCCAAGCTTTGCTAAGTTCAACAGGTTTGAAGTCTATGCTGCATGTAAAGCATTCAGTTCCTTCCTAGCCTGAAAAGTCTATTTTGTCTTCTTTGGGCTGCTGGTCACCCATAAGTTAGCCACAACCTCTTTTCACAGCATTCTTTTTTTGTGTTTAAAATAAGACCCTTCAGAAGCTGCTTTTTTTGGTATCAGGCACCAAGATATACAAAATTTTTCAAAGGACTATTCTTTCTTATGGTATATCCTGAAATCCCTGAAATCTTCAGAACCTCTTTCCTAAAGACTGCATTACACTGGCAATCTCTACTTTCCAAGATCTAGCACTTCCCTTAAAGTACTCATTCTTTTCAGTTCCTAAGTATTTTTTCTCCTAGGCTTCTTCCTTCCTTCACTGTCTCTCTTTCTCTTTATCCTTTCCACTCTCCCCTTACACACACACACACACACACACACACTCATACACACATTCTCTGTCTCCCCATCCTTTCCTTTACTCTCTGCTGCAGAAGAGAAAGATACTCTAAAGATGCCAAGGATGATGTGAACTTGCCGTCAGGAGAATGGACATGTGCTATCTTGAACTCAAGAAGTATATGAGCCATATAATCAATAAAATGCATTAAATAAATTGCTTTTAGTTTTCTTCCCCCTATGAGAAAGTCTTAATTTCTCAGCTGCGTACAGCATGGGCCCAGCTGCTAGTCTTACAGCACAGTATTAGGAATAGGCAGGAAAACAGAATTAGTTTTTATGAAGTGATAATCTCTCTAGACCTCCATCATCTGCCCCTCCCCCTCTTATTCTAGTCCCTCTAGGTCCATTCTTGGCCCCCAACAAATTAATTTCTAAGAGTGTCTATAGTCACCATTAATACCCTCATGAGTATTCTCTTCTGGAATAAGAAAGCGTAGAGTTCAGGTTAGAGGAACTCCCAGACCGCACATGCAACTGGATTGCATGGAAGTGTACCTTTGTCATCCCACCGTGGTATATAACCTCAGGTTTGAGCCACTTGCTCCAACCACATCCCATCAGATTCCCATCCTTCTGATTTCTGGCTTCATACGTGTCCTCAGAAATGATACCCGGTTCCAAATTTGTGGATACAACGTGGCTCTCCTCACCTTGATTATAATTTGCATTTTTCTTCCAGATACCATTCACAGATAACCAGCAGAATTGTTCAGCCTGGCTTTCAAGTTGCTGCCTCAGTGCTCATTCTGTACCTTTAATGGGAACCAGACACAGACTGTTTACATAATTTGAGTACCGTTAAACATATGTTTTGATTTTTACAAATACAGGCAACTTTTATATGCGGTACAATTGGTTGTATAAATGATTGCTCGCTTATTCATGGTTATGCATTCCCAATATCAGATATCTTGTTAAATTTAGTTCTACAATCTGGACATTTTTACTGCCTCTTACCAAAGCTGGCCTTCCAAGAGCTGTCGTAGAGAAGGCCCAAGGGAGACATCTTCAAGGACACTGCCATGAAAGATGATACAGATGAGAGAAAGAGAGGGAAACAAAGCAGAATCCCTCATGAGGAGCCAATGCTTTTTAGCTGATGGCCTTATAGTCATATTTCCATTCAATTTTGAATTTCCATAAAGATGCCATAAGTGATTTGGACTTGCCTTCAAGAGAACGGATACATAGTATCTTGAACCCATGGAGTAAATGTGCCGTACAATCGATAAAACGCATTAAGCGAATTGCTTCTAATTTCCCCTCCCCATGAGAAAGTTTTAATTCTGTTTTCTGCATGCTATAGAGTCCCAGCTGTTGGTGTTAAAGGAAGGGAATAAGGAGTGAAGAAAATGGAATTTGTAACGGAGCGATTATCACAAGACTAGACCTCTATTCAGCAAGTTGTAAAAATGAGGGACATTTCTCCCTCTTTTGAGAGAAAAAGATGCCTTGGTTGTGGACAGATAGATTATGGACCTCATGCTTACTGAGGGCACATAAGAAGTAATGATTAAAGCAGTGCTCTTTTGAAGTTAAGTGTCTTTTCTGTTGCAAAGGTAGCTCTGAGCTCCTAGATTGCTCAGGTCAGGAGTTAGGGCATTCCAGAGTGGTGAGGAAGTGTTGAGAAGAGGGTTTCCCCAATAGAAAAGCACTTTACTAAATAATCATTCAAGAACAGTAGGATCTTATAGAAGTCATGACAAAGTGGGTGGGTAGAAATGAACTGCTGCTGAGCTCCTAAAAAATGACTGGGTTGGGCAGGGCACGGTGGCTCACACCCGCAATCCCAGCACTTTGGCAGGCCGAGGCAGGCAGATCACAAAGTCGGGAGTTCAAGGCCAGCCTGGCCAACATGGTGAAACCCCATCTCTACAAAAAATACAAAAAATAACTGGATATGGTGGTGCATGCCTATAATCTCAGCTACTCAGGAGGCTGAGGCAAGAGAATTGCTTGAACCGGGACCAGGAGCCGGAAGTTGCAGTGAGCCAAGATTGTGCCATTGCACTCCAGCCTGGCCTACAGAGTGAGACTCCATCTCAAAAAATAAAAAATAAAAAATAAATGACTAGTTGACCAGTTGAAAGGAGACATTGCAAATGTTGGTTGGCCAAATATAATGTTAAATATCATAATTTTGATATTAAAGACTATCACGTTAAACACTACACCAATTAACATGCATCATTTCACTTAATCTTAAATTAAATGAAAATTAAATGAAGTTGGTACTTTTATTTACGAACCCCATTTTACAGATAAGGAAACAGAACCAGAGAAAGCAGATTTCTCTCTGCCATATGGCTGACTCAGTAGCAAATAAAGATTCAAAGCAAGGCAGTTGTCCTCCAGAATGTGTGCTCTTAAAGCATTCATAATATGGGAACAAATAGGAAAGAGTACCTTCTTTTGTTTTCCTTCTTGAATTTTAATCTTTCTCAGCAGATGGTTTCAAGTTGGCCTAGTACATTCACAAATATCACACAGCATAGAAAGCCATTCTCTTTTATGAGATTTCTCAAATGAGCACACATCCAGATGACACAGAAACCACAGACAATACAGTCAGGATAGACTGATAGATATCAGAAGAGGGTCAGAAGCTGCAGGCACATCCCATCCCCGCCTCACATAGGAGAATTAAGAGAGTTCTAAGCAAAGAGACCCTTTGGGCTCCCTTTGACATTGATGGAAAGATGCCAATTAGTCTGGGACCGACGTTTTCTTCTAGACAGAAGTCTCTGAAAATGCCATTAATGCAGGCAGGCAGGGGGTATAGAGCGGGGGCGGGGAGTTGATTGCTGGAATTCCATAATTAATTGTGTGGCATTTGGAGTAGTGTGACACAAGGTCTCCATTCAGCCCTCACTCTCTAGGGAGAGATGTCATTGTTAGAATTCATAGAATGCAAGAAGAGTTGAAGAACTATAAAGATCATACGGTTCAGACACCCCAATTAACAGGTGAGGAAATGGAGACCCCAAGAGGGGACATGACAAGCCCAAGGCCACAGAGCTAGTTAGTGTCAAGAGCTGGGCACGACCTTAGATTGCCTGACTTCTATTCCAGTGCCCTTTCCATTCTACATCTGTGTAACAACTGCACATGAGAGAATGCCTCAGAAGCCTAGTCACCAAATGGCAGTGCAGAGTTTCATTATAGCAGAGGAGAGTAGAAAGGTCAAAAGAATATAAACAACCTCCCACTCCCACACAATTATTTTAATGATGAAAAAATTCCTAAACAATAGGGGGTGGGGAATTCATCTGCTAAGAACAGGCATTAATTGGATTGTTAACTCTGGTGTTTCACAGACATGGAGACTCCTAACATTGTAAGACTATTGTTGGAGTTGGAAGTAGTATTTGGACATCATTGAACTCAAGCCTCTCAGGCATAGATGATGAACCCGAGCCCCAGAGAAGGAGCAACTTAACCAAATAACTCAGCTAATTAATGGCAAATCTGGGCAGAGGACTTCAGGCCTCAGGCTTCCAACTCAAGTATCCTCTTACCTACATCACAGTTTCCTTTTAAGAGCTGGGCAGGCTGAGGGTGAAGAGGTCAATGAGAGATCATCGAGGCCAGCCCCGCATCTTTTCCTTAGAGAATGACTTGAAGTAGTCCTTTCTCCAACAAGTAGCTTTAGAAGGGTAAAGTGCAAGGTGAAATTTCCAAACTTGAACTTCTATGAAGGAAAAGACTTCCCAGTTGTTGCTTAAGAGCCAGGGCAGAATGGGCTTTAGATGAAATCTCTTTCACAGGATTACTTTTCAGAAGGCAAACTGGAAATATTTCAAAGAGGAACAGAGATGCAGTCAATCTTGTAAAGTACCTAGGAGCCAGGCATTGTGTTAGGACTATGTTATAAAGAGGCCTAAAACAACATCTCTGAAGAAGCACACGGTCCATTTAGCCAAAGAGGGGCAGACCTTTGAGGAGGGCTTAATGTGCTTGACAGAGAAAGTGATGTTTGAGCAGGAGGAATTTGTTTAACAGATATGGGAAAAGGGGCATTCTGGGCAGGAGCAACATGTATAAGCACTGAGAGTGCCCTACATTCATGTCATGTTCAAAATTGTCTTCAATAAATCCACCTAGGAGGTAAAAAGGCACAAATCACCACCCCTTACTTGAACTGACAAACAGTATTTCACCTGATCCTATGAAGCTGGTATCTGTGATTGGCTTTGGTGAGCCAAGACCATGACTTGTTTGCCTGGCAGTTTGATTTTGTTTCTCCAGAGACCCCGCACTCAATTGCGCTGCACACCAGGTTGCTGCTAGCCTCAGGGGAAGTCATGGTTTAGTCTTGTAAATCCTATCAGAGCCATGGGGGAAATCCTATTCTAAAACAGTCAATTCTTAAATGCTAGGATGATGTTTCAGCATTAACCTGTTCTACTTGTACAAGATACAGGTTCCTTCCATTCATGTCCAATGTAATGTGACTCTGGGGAGCTGCTATTTGAAGAAAGTAAATGTAAGTTTTGAGTTCAAAATTACTTTTCAAATCACCCACCCTACACTAACCAATCCTTGTGCTCTCAGTCCAGCAGTCTGATGGCACTGTGATTTTTCTGGGCACTTTGGCCTGCTCTAAGCGTGTTCAAAATCAAGAATATGGGTTGCTGCTGGGGTGCTTTCTTTCATTTCTCCTAATTTTATTTCCTACACTTAAACAACCACCAACATGAAAGGGATTTGAAGGGAATTATTTTTCCCCAGAAAGAATTATGAAAAAAAAGGAGAAGAAATCTAATGAGGAATACATTTCCACTTGCAACCTGCCATCTTTCCATAGTGAATGAATATGTTGCAAGGGATATAACTCAAGAAAAAGTCTGCTGAGGTCAGGAAAGACACCTTACCCAAAAGGCCAATGGCCATAGACATGTTTAAACTTTCTCCCTCCTCCTGCGTCTCATCCTCAGTTTCCATTTGTGGGTGACTTACTAGGATTTGCAAAAAGGGTAACTACTTGTGGCTCTGTAATGATTTCTTACTGTAGGATGATTCTCATTGATTGTATCAAAGAGAGAAAAGGAAGAGGTAGAGTATAACACCCAAATTGAGAGGGTTAAAAAGAAAATGGGAATCAGAGAGTCAGTGTGTGTTCTAGCCCCTAATTTTGGTTCCAGTCTGAGCCTTAGGGCAAGTTCTTATTTTTTTTATCTATTTACCCAGACCAAAATGGGTTTCCACATTACCCTTTATGTCCCTGGGGTGTTTCTTAGGCTAAAGAAAGATCTAAGAGACAGCTGCAGAAATGCCTGTTGTATCTTCACGTTTTGCATGAAATGGACAGCCTGGAGGAATATGGAGTAGCTCAAACCCTGACACATCCCATGCCAACTCTGGAAAAGGCAACCAAAAATATACACAGGGTCAATTTCATGGGTCATGCTTTCTCATCCAACGGGTAAAATATTTAATAAAAGAATGGCATGTCGCTGATGATAAAAGATAGAGTGATTTATTCATAAAGAGCATGTCTCCTGGAAGTAAAAATGGACTCAGACCAGGAAGTCTTAGGACCATTTGGTAAAGAGTCTCCACCAGGCGTCTGTAAGATGGCTGGCTATATTATGCTTCTCGGCATCTACGGGAAACAGGGACAAAGTCCAACTAGTATGTAGCTGGTTGTGTGGATGACAAAAAGTGGGGAGGTTTGTTCAGCATCTGACTTCTATAAAAAATAAAGAAATGAGAAGAGAGCCCTACTTTAACACCTGGAAACATTTTCTGGAGCTTATTGATTGGCTCCTTATGGAAAACAGTTTGTTTAATAAAGACCATTGGAAAAGAGCAAAATGCATGAAGAGAAGGATATGTACAATACTTATAAATATTATCCCTTAGCAAATACTGGATGTTCCAATACCTAACTCCTGTTTTTTCCATGAAATATGTTCACCCAGCAGAACTGAAACAGAAGCCACAATTTGCAAAACTATACTGTAATTCATAAAACAGATCAACTGCACCAAATCATAAATATGGAAGAAAACTATATATACTCAAATTCTGTTTTTTAACATCAGCCTATTGTGACCCAGACATTGTATGTGACTACAGAAAAGCTGACCTTACAGTAACCCTGCACACACTCAGATGTTCTAAAGATTAGATCACTTAGCGAGCAACTCCATAATTTATGAATTCTAACTAATCCCTGACAAGACCATCATATGATTAACTCTAGTCCCTTGAAAATCTGTAGGAATGTTTCCCTAACTTCTTCCTTTTGAGGTTCTCCACAGTTTCCCAGTGTGTGTTTCTACGTTGCTACAGTCAAATTGAAGTTTGACTGCAGGAGTGTTCCTGGGGCTCGTTGGCTGGTGGACTTAAACACTAACGGCTCTAGAAACTGACTCAGGGGCTGTTCTTGGAGAGAGATGAATGGCTCCAGTCAATTCTCTTCCTTTTCTCTCATTAGCTCAGTCTGCCTTTGCATCCGGTCTTTGTCATATCAAGAGAAGTTTCCATGCCCAGTTTTATTTGGCTCAGCCAAGTTCTTCTGTCAATTATTCCTTAGCTAAAGTCAAGAAGACTTTACCACCTCACTAATTTTCTAGTCTGAGGACACATTACCTACCTCATTTTTAATTCCATTTTTTCTTTTTATATTTGGAAGATGGGTTGATATTTGCAAAAGAAAAGAAGAAAACACAAAAGGTCTCTTTGAAACCTCTGAGTTCTGACAGACAGAAGCTTAGCCTCTGAAATGGCCCCATGGTCTACTCAGTTCAAGAGTGCATTCAGGAGGCCAGGCCAGGCCAGGACACATGGGCCTGACTCGTCAGGATTCTTGGATGTGGCTTTTCTTGACCAACATCTGAAAACTCTGATTTATAGCCCTGATCCCCCAGCTCACTACCAGTAATGTCAGCTGAAATACTCCATTTATTCAACAATTACATACAAAGCCTCGGATGAGGTTCTTTGAAAAGTAACTTTCATTGTTTTATGTTCATAATATGTGCTACTGAATATTTAGAATAAACGGATATTAGTATCTATACCTTGCATGAAAAGAACAATAAAAATAACTGCATTTAGGTAAATAAAGAAAAAAATAAAATCTTATCATCAAACTATAACCAGTAGCTTTCTTTTGACATATTAACTTTCCAGACTTTGTAAATGTGTCTAGTATCTACACACATAGTTTTAAAATAAAATTATGCTTACCTACAAGGAACATTGAATCCAATCTGTATATGGTAAAGACAACATGGCTTTAACAGATTTCTGACTCTCAGTTTACCTAGATAGAGTCTTATCTTTATTAATACAAATAATGCTATATTTTACAAACCATTTTAGCATTTAAAATAACTTTCACATATGTTATCAGATCTGATTTTCACACTACCTGTAAGAGACAGATAAGCGATTAGGTATTGTTTTTATTTGTACTGTGAAAAAACAGCTGCCAGGCAAGACGGGGACTGAATGGAGTGTTGTTGGATGTAAAAGGTGAATGTCACATGGCTATGCAAAGTCAGCTGTTAGAGAAATAGGCCAAGAGCTTCAGAGTCACACAAAGGGACATTTGCATTGTCCAAACTTTACTGTCCAAAATTCACAGGTTCAGGGGCCTTCCCTTCTCAGTATTTAACTCTGGAATGATCTGACTCAGGGATAGTGGCTTATACAAAGGTCACTTAGACTAATATCTAGAATCCCAACCGTAATGTCTTAACTTATCATAAGAAATAAGATACAGGTGGGCTACACATTCACCTTGGCTGATCAACACTGCCATTCCCTGTAAGCTAGACATATTAGAAGGCTTCTCTTTTTTAGTTAGCTTGGAGAACACTGAATGAGAAGGATGATTGTCAGTTATGTATTCCAGGGTTTAATGTGTGCCTATCATGACCTGCCACAACCCATGGACATCCCTCCACCCTACTTCAACTCCTATCCATGCACAGAGGACTGCTCTCACTCTTGCTTCCCCTGCCTTATTTTGTTCTCTAGATTGATCTACCTTGTCTTCCTACCTCCTTTCATCAAACAGGCCAAACTGGAATTAATTCTATATCAGTTTATCAAATTACTATCATATCCATGCCTGCATCCTTAACATTGCAGCAGATCATGCTGGGTTGGGTTCAAAGTATTCTCAAATTCTTTAGTCACACATTTATATACAGTCTTTTGGTTTATTTCTACAAATAGTTCATCTTCTACCTAGAGTGCGGATTTTACTAGTTTAGACAAACAGTGTATATATACTCTATGTTAGCCCCCTGGCTTTTCTTGGGATCAATATGCTCCTGCCTCAAGACCTAGCATTTGCTCTTCCCTCTGCCTGGAGACATTTTCCCTGCCTCTTTCAGATCTTCATGCAAACGTCACCTTCTCATGAGTCCTCCCCTGATGCCTTATAATATTGCCAAACTTCCCCCATCATAAAAGCGATGTCCTCCTTCCTTGATTTATTTTTCTCCTTAGCCCTAATCATTAACTTATATACCATGAATGCTATGTATTTATTAATCTTGTGTTGTCAGTGAAAATCCACTAGCATATTTGCTCTGTGAAGGCAGGGATTTTTGTCTGATTTGTTCACTGCTACATTTCCAGCTTCCAGAAAAATGCCTAGCATATAATAAATGATGAGTATATATTTATGAAAATCAATGGATTGTTCTCAACTCTGACGTTAAAATCATCTGGGAAACTTTGGGGATATCTTGACCCCATCTCCCAGAGATACCAACTTAACTCGTCTGAAGTGGGACTCAGGCATTGAAAGTTAAAAAAAAAAAAAAAAGAAAAAAGAAAAAAAAATACCTTGCTAGATGAATCTAATGTGTAGCAGGGTTGGAAATCAATCATTTAAACTCTCAGAATACTTTAAATTCCCTTCAGTTTTTGGAGGAAGTACATACCATTACCCTTATATACCCATAACGTTGAACTCTACCCTGAATTTTCTGACTTCTCTTCATGCCTGACCAGACAAAGAACATAGAACAACATTTGGAAAATGTATGCATTTTATTTTGAGTAACTGACTCCTATAATATAATAAAATGAAATAAAACCCCAGAAAAGAGAAAATTTTCCAGAAATTTCTGATCTGATAAGAATGACTAACACTTATGCATAGGGAATTTCAAAGAGAGGAAGTAAAATTCCCTAGGGCTGAAAATGTTTCATATTACTAAGGCTCTCCATGGACATATTCAGGCTCATTAAAAAAAATAATAAAGTTGCACTTGTAGGCTGGGTAAACACATGGAATTTCAGAACCTCTTGTTTCTGAGATGTAGGCCTCCTACTGGTCCCCCCCAGAGTACCCTTCTAGCTATCCTAATTGATGTAAAACTCATTAAGCCATAATTGCTGTGTAGCCTGGTGCTTGAGAAGGTGCTTGAATTCGCACCAATAAGTAATTTTGATGCTCACCAGTGCTCCCTTCTGGATGGAGAAAACCATTTCTTGGCCACTTCATGCTGAGCAGAGTCCATGAGCTAAAATTAGGATTAGAGTTGCCAACACGTGGCATCATTCTTTCATTCATCAGTTATTTGCTCTCAGAGATCTGACAATGTCGTCAGAGCAATTTTGTTCTTGGCACATTTCAGAGGCAAAAGGGGACCCAGCGGACCCTACCAAGGTAGTAATTTTCTAGGTAATCATCCTAATGTCTTCATCCTGAATGCATTTGTATGAGTAAGTTAATTAGGGAAGTTAATTTTCACAAATGGCACCAAAATGCCTATTTGTTGGTGATGCTGCCTTGTGCCAATGCCTGGCTCAAGGTATCCAGAAAAGACAAGTTGATGTTCTGCATCCATTACTGAACCTCAGCTTGGACCAGGAAGAACCACATCTGCCAGCTTGGCAGATGTGACCAGGGCTTGGCGTTTTCTAAAAGTTGAGAAAGAGAAATTCTAACCTTGCCACCAGCAGAAAAGTATGGAGGATGCCTTCTGTCCATCCTTGACATTTCTGCTTATAAAGAAGGACGAAAGGAATGGCTCCATGTGGGGGTGACCCCAGACAGAGAAGGCCTCAGCATGTTGCTAAATCAAGTCAGTGACAGGCTCCAGCTGCCTGGATTCTTCCTGAGCAGTGGCTTTCTCTCCCAGTCACTCTGAGGCTGTGGGGATAAGAGCTACGCATCACAGCACGTGGGATCTTTAGGAGCTCATGCTTTTCATGTCTGCAATCTGGTGGCTCTGGAATAGGACCAGAGTAACAAAGCTACCTCTTCTCTCCAGGAGAAAATATGTTTTTCTCATGTGAAGGTAGAGGAGAGAAAGAAGAAATGGAAAAACTCCCACACTGTTAGTAAACTGTGGGCGCAACTCAGCTCTCAAAAAAGAGGAGAAACGGAGTGGTGAGGTGAAGCCGGTTCTCAGGGACAGCAGGAGCCAGTCAGCTGCAGGGATAACGGAAAGCTGGAGTTCACACCCAACTAGAAACATTTGTTTGGGGTATTCTCTGTGGATCTTCTGGGCCAACTCACTCTGAAAGAAAACATATTATAGTCAGAAAAGAACAGTCTGAGTTTCTATATTGATCCCTGATGAGTTCTGTCACCTTATGTAAATTTCCACCTTGCTGACCTATTTTTTTATTTTGGAAATGAAAGTATGAACATTTATCTCTGAAGACCAGTGGAAAGATTACATCAAATAGCTTCTGCTCTGCACCTTGCACATAGTAGGTATTTATAAACACTGCTTCTCTTCTGCTGCATCTGGAATCAAAAGACATTTTATCCTTCCCTTTGTACATTTTCATCCTAGTAAATTATTAGAATGAAGAATCTCTGACTTCTGCCTCAATTCTGATGGGCTTTGCTATGAAGTAACATTTCATTTCTGCCACATCTAAATGTCTGATTGTCTTGACTTTGAGACAAAAAGGTGGATAAATCTGTTAGTAATTAGCATTAACTGGTAGAAATCTGGCAAGGTAGATTTTCCTGAGATGGACAAAGAATTTTATGAAAAGAGAAGAATCAGGCCGGACGCGATGGCTCACGCCTGTAATCCCAGCACTTTGGGAGGCTGAGTCGGGCAGATCACGAGGTCAGGAGATCGAGACCATCCTGGCTAACACAGTGAAACCCTGTCTCTACTAAAAATACAAAAACTAGCCAGGTGTGGTGGCGGGCGCCTGTAGTCCCAGCTACTCGGGAGACTGAGGCAGGAGAATGATGTGAACCCGGGAGGCGGAGCTTGCAGTGAACCGAGATTGCATCTCTGCACTCCAGCCTGGGCGAAAGAGCGAGAGATTCCGTCTCAAAAAAAAAAAAGAAGAATCAGTTTTACCTCTGTGCAGTGAAAAACATATATACCAGAACACATGACTGGCAACTGTATGAAAACATTTTGGAGGACAGGAGGAAAACTGCCTGGCAGAGATAATTGGAAGCCAGATGTATCTTGTCAAACACTACATTCCCAAACACTCCGGCACTCTGTGAAGTGTTTGAAATAGCGGGTCTCCAGGACTCCAATGCCCACACTCCCGTCTTCTGATTGATACAAAGTTTTCCTTTCCTGGTCCATCATTTGGAGACTCACCAACTTCAAAAACACAAACAGAGAAGAGCTGCCCTTTGAATAGAAGCCCTGAAAACATACTGTTTTTTTTATATGTATATTATATGATAGGAGAAACTTTGAAAGTGGAACAAAGGCAGGAAACAGAAGTTTTCCTGTTCATGCCAAACATTACTGAAAGAATTCCAAGCAAGAAAGGTCCATTTTTTTTTCTGTTTATATGCTTTGTTTTTTATTGTTTTGCCTTACTTCAACTCTCTGAACAATATTTCCCGAAATATTTTCTCTCTTGAGGATTGGAGTCGTGGAAATTGGTTCCATAGTTCTGGGTGCTTTAACATGGGATGTTTTACAAAGCTTCCAAAAGTCCTTGACCCAAACATTATGAAAAATTATTAAACTCTCACCAGGGTAGTTTCCTTTCAAGGTAAGCATTGCTCTTTTCCTATATGTATTTTTTAAATGCCCATATTGCTGGAAAAATTCAGTGACTGTTTTAAGAAAGAGGAAATACAAAGACAATCCATTCTGTGTCTTTTCTTTTCTAAGGACGTTCCATATGCTTTTTATTTTACCTTCATGACATCCTTGTGGAGAATATTTTCTCCATTTTACACAAGAGGATGTTTAGGTGAAGAATGATTTGCTAACTTGGCAACACTGTCCAGCTCAAAAGTTAGGGAGGCAACATTCAAACCTAGGTCTGCTCAACTTACATATCATACTTATTACCATTATTTAGCCGGACCTCCCAGTGAGGTCCTAGGTACTTGATCACTGGGAAAAGTGGAGGAAGAGAGTCAAGCAAGAAGACAATAAAGGCACATTTTGTCTACAGCACCTTTACAGAAGCTGCCCAGCTCCTTGATGTAATTATTCCTAAGAAGGTAATAACCCCAGATCAGAACTTCGGAGGATATCTGTGATAGAGTAAAATAGGGGACCTTAAAATGGGCTTTCTATTTTTTCCAGGAGCAAGAATTGTTATAGCCTATATCTATTCACATATTTGGTCAACATTTTTGAGTACATGCTCTTTTCCAGCATATACTAGGAGTTAGGAGCAATTCAAAGATGAGTAAGATGTTCATTAAATCCTCAAGAGAAAGGGACTAATAATTTAGTGAGAAAATGCTCCTGTTGGAGACATACACACAAAATGACAAGCCTGGATATAAAACGAATAACCACCATAATAAAATGATAGATCAAATGCCATCTATTAATAGTTAAGGGAATGGAGAGATTATTATAATTATCAGGGTTGGCTTCATGGAGGAGATGGCATTTTATCAGGGATTTGAAATACAGGTAAAAGTCATATACATAACGATGGGGTACAGAGCAAAGGCACAGAGAGAAAAACATTGTCACATGAAGTCATTAATCACTCTATTCTCTGCCTAGATTCTTTCTAAGGTCTAGTGTTATGGACCATGAGGCCTGACTCAAAAATGTCTTCTCAATAGATTTCTTTCTTACCTTTGCAAAATCCTTAAAAAGTAGGTGCACGTTTTAGATTTAAATGGATAAAGATGTCAAATGTTGACACACACACACAAAAACAAACAGGAAACTGACACATAAATTCTGTGTTCAGTAAATGCAGGACATCTGCAATTTACAACCAGAATATGTGAAAAAGAAAAGTAAATGAAAGTAGTAATAAATTTGAAACTCAATTACACAGAGGAGACAGGGGTACCAATGAGATGCAAGCCACCTCACCCAACAGAAACCCAGAAAAATGCAGAATGGTAAACAATAGATAAAATGAACTAGAATAAGGTGTCGGATATAAATCAGGGAAATTCACTGAAATTCTGTTTGCATGCTAGGTCCCCATCCTAACCCTACCCAGCCAATCAATGATTTCTTCTTCATCCACGACAGATCAGAAGACCCTTCTTTTAAGTAAATCTGCAGACTTGGAATAAAGACCTCTAGATGCTAATATTTGAGGTTCCTTAATATAGGATACCCTATAGTAGAGCCTATCACCAGTGTGCATGAAGTTTTTTGACAGTTACTTTTAAACCTATCATTTTTAAATAAGCTTTTTAATGCTTCAGTCATAAGTAGGAAAAGATGGCTAAGTGTCATCTATCGTGAGAGGCATGACCAAATAAGCAGGAAATAAGGAACTTGGTAGAAAGAGAGAGAAATCAGGAAACAGAAGAAAATGTTAAAATAAGTTATGATTAATATTCCCAGAGAAATTAAGGAAGATACTGCTTCCATGACAACGGAACAGCTGCAATAGTAAAGAAAAAGAAGGAAGGAGGGTAGGGAGGGAGAAAAAGAAAAAGGGGAAAGAGGAAGAAAAAGAATAGGAAAGAGAAGAATCCTGGAACAAGAAAGGCTCCTGGATATTAACAAAACAATAGTTAATTTAAAATAAAAACACTTAAATAGAAGGATTGGAGGATAGAGTTCAGACAATATATAAGAAAGTAGGACAGGCTGGGTGTGGTGGCTCACGCCTGTAATCCCAGCACTTTGGGAGACCCAGGTGGGCAGAGCACAAGGTCAAGAGATAGAGACCATCCTAGCCAACATGGTGAAACTCCATCTCTACTAAAAATACAAAAATTAGCTGAGCATGGTGGCTCGTGCATATAATCCCAGCTACTCGGGAGGCTGAGGCAGGAGAATCGTTTGAACCCGTGGGCAGAAGTTGCGGTGAGCCAAGATAGCGCCACTGCACTCCAGCCTGACAACAGAGCAAGAGACCTCATCTCAAAAAAAGAAAAGAAGAAGAAGAAAGTAGGACAAAAAGATAAAAATATTGTCTATAGAAGTGATCAAATTTTTTCAAATGAGGTAAGTAAATAGGGAACTCTAGAAAACAAAGGAAATCAGAGGGAATAAATAAGTAATATAATTTATTCCAGAATTCAAGCAGTTTTTATTTATATTGAAAAATATATTAAGACCAATGAATGAAAGAGCATATCACAGAGTCATAGTAGCATCATGACATTTTACAACATTACCGAAAAAAAGATCCTATAAACTTGAAGCGATGGAGAAAAAATTATATTCAAAGGATTCAGGACCTGAATGACACCAGACTTCTGAATTTTAACAGAAGTCAGAAGATACTGAGCAGTACTTTCAAAATTCGGAGGGATAATGACTCTCCACTCAAAATGCTCAATGTAGCTAAATGAGAAATCAAGTGTAAAGGTAGAATAAAGACATTCGCAAACATGCAGGGTCTTAAAAATGTGTTTCTCATGCATCCTTTCTCTCAGGAACATTCGAGAAGATGGGCTCTTTGAAAGCAGGAAAGGAAATTGGGAAAGAAGGATACACGGAAGCTAAGAAATAGAGACTTTCGTATAGAGTAGAAGTGAAGGAAAGTCCCAGGAAGAAAGTGAGCAGAATTTCCAGGATGGCTGTTGCAGAGCAGGCTTGGTGACTAAATAATCCAGATTACAGCAGGAGTCCAGAGAGACCCAGAAGGGATATTTCCAGGAGACAAATAAGAGTAAAGGAACTTATGGATCATCTCATACATTTAGTGGCAGAAAATTGCATTCAGAGGCTAGTGGAGGTTATTCAAAGACATAGTCAAAATTTCAAGGAAAAACAAGCAAATGAAGGGAAAAAATCAGGCAATTCATCACTGTGATATGACTGTACTGGTAAGATGGAAGAACAGGAGGCATTCTAAGAATGCTATATTCTCTATACCCTAAAACCAGGAATGGGAGAAGAGAGGAGAGGAAAAGGGATGGTGAAAAGAAAGAGGAAACAGAGGAGAAGAAAAGAAAAAGAAAACCCTAAAAACAACAACAAAAAAAGACAACTTAGAAGTTGTTGCCTCTCGAGAGCAGAAAAAGATGGATGGTGGGGAGACACTGGCCCCCCCAAAAAACCTTTAAATTATGTCTATGTTTTGATAAAATAAATTAAAATGTCCAAAGACTAAGATTTAGAGTTAGGTTTATATAAGCATGAAGATGTGAGGTTAGTCTAAAAATTCCCCATTCCTTCCCACTCCAAATAAACAGTTAAAACATGGTTTAAAGGAGTACCTAATAAAGTGCTATCTACCCATGGGGAACAATAATTTCTGGTTTAAGAACTGAATTGAGGCTCTTAATTTCTAAAATTTAGCACACAGATTTTAAAATGTTACTGTATGTTTCATACTAGCTCATTCTCATGCGTACTTACAGTTGAAAAACATCTATTAGCATTGAGGAAAGCTCAGAATTGATTGAATGCTAAGCAAATACATATAATTGAACATTGTGTGAAACTAAGTACTTATCCAGTGAATAAAATCCACAGTTATGACAACAACGTTAAACTGGTTCATGATGCAATTTCTGTGTACTTTTCTTCTCAGATTGTTTAGTAACGCATAAGAAATAAAAATGTTTACGTAAGTAAGGATGTTCTTAAAGATTTAGGTCTAAGTATAATCATCCTGGCACTGTTTATAACAGTTAAAGATTGAAAGCTACTTAAAAGACAGTCAGTGGAGTACTGGTTGAATTATGTGATGTATTTTTATAATGGAATATACCCATCTGATACTTACAAACACTATTGGTTACTAAAACAAAAAATATGTTTATGATATTTTTAACAGAAATAAGCAGAACTCCAAACTCTGATTCAATGTGTTCCCATATTCAATATCCTTTGCTTTATTTACATATTTTTACTATATTTTACCTCAATTAGAATCCTACTCTATAACCTACTGACTATGTGTTTGAAAGTTACTTAAGGCTTAAATTTTTTGCCTTCAATTCGTTATGTGTAAAGTAGGAATACTAATAGTACCTACACCATAAGGTTGTTGTGTAGAGTAAATGAATTAATATACATTAAATGCTTTGAACATTTCCTGGCATATGGTAATCACGATCTGTCAGTTGCTGATGGTCTTATTAGTAGCAATAGAAGGAGATGAAGTACCATTATATGGGCCATCAATGGTTATCTCTGGAAGGTGGAATTCTGGGGATCTTAGTTTCTTTCCTTGGCTAACAAACTTCTTACAATAAGTGTGTTGCTTTCTTGTAAGGAAAAAAAACAGATTTTAGTAATAATTTTAAAAACATAGATTTAATAATAGAAAAAATAAGATGATGCTTCTCTCACTGATAGTCTCATAAAAAGTGGGAGAACAATTCTATTTTTTTCTTCTTTAAACAATTCTCCCATTAGTGTGTTGACAGTGTTACTCAACAGATTTCCAGGGATCTACAGATAGATTTTTGATGGTCCAAAAGTTTTCTTAAAGAATATTTTAATTTAGATTAGTTTAATTCTAAAAAATTACCATGAGCATATCTGGATCTTCTGGATGCTACACATACACACAAACACTGCCAAGTGATTGCCGCACATCGTGACTGTCTCAGGGTAAGAAAAGAACCGTCTTAATTATAATGATGTCATTTTGCCAAATAGGGTTCCATTGACCTAATACCACATTGAAGGAATGAAGATTTTGCTGTGTTGTATACTGAACAGAAGAAAGTGGTGTAAGAAATGAATCATGCCAAGCTCCGAATCTCAAAGGAACTGAGATCATAGCACTCCCATATCTGTGATGTGGTTTGCTTTGGCAAACATCATACATCACAATAAATGTAAACGATTAATTCCAATTTTACAGCGTTTATACTATTTTTACATTTAATTTTATAAATTCATTTGCGATTTATAGTGGTTTAAGGACCTGAAGCTTTTATTAGGAAATTATACTTAGTTTTATGTTTATATGCTTAAGTGACATAATAAAAATAAACAGTGTTTATGAGAAATATTTTTTCTCTAAAGGGGGTACATGCATTCAAGTTGATAAATAATATACTGTGTAAGCTTTGACTAGAATAGAATTTTAATTTAAATTAATTCAAATATTTAAAAATTCTTATTATAGTTCTAACAGTGGGCTAGCACTCTGGGTATGACAGAAAGCATTTACGCTATATTCTGGTTCTTGATGGTTTCACAATTTTTAAGACATTATTCATGAAACTATTAATATTAAGTAGCAAAATAAGATAGCATGTGGTGAAGTACCTGGAGTTGTTCAGACAGTAAGTGTCTAAGAGTTTAGCTCAGAGAAAAAGCCCAGAGGGTTGGAATGGTGAGGGAAGGCTGCCAGGCGGAGTTGGGACTTTAACTTCTGGTCTTGAGGGAGGAGCAGGAGGGATTCCAGTCAGAGGACTCTCATAGAAAAAGATAAGGGGTAGCAGTGAAGGTGTCACATCCGGCATGGGTTTGTGAAGGAATAGAGTGGGAACCATGTGCGTGACCTTGGAGCAGGACACAAGGAGCCCTTAAAAGTTTATCAAGAGAGTAATACAGTAAAAGTGACATTTTGAAAATCACTCTTCTGAGAGAAGCGTTTAATAAACTCTTGCAACATGCCAAGCACTATGCTAAGCATAAACATGTTGCCTCAATGCAAGATGGACTTAGAATGGAGGCAGAAAAGACCCCAGCTGTGACAAGAATCCACATTTGAGGATCTGGGCCATGTCTGATTGCCTGTCTTGCTTTTGTTGCCCCAAACAAACAAAGAAACAACAAAAGCAGGGAAAACTGTAATAGCCAAAGTAATAACTGGCAGCTGCACAAGCCCTCGGTCAGGTCCATGTCATTACAGGAGTCCCTGGTGCCCTGCACTTCCTAAAGGCAGAAGAGCCACAGAATGGCAATGAATATGTAAAGGTGAGCCTGGGTGGTTAGGTCATCTCTTCAGCAAGGCAAGACAGAAATAAAATCAGAACAGGGGGAATGTGTGTGTGTATGTATGTGTTGTGTGTGTGTGTCCAGAGGAGTTGGTGCGACGTGTCCAGCTTGTCTTTAGACAGGGGTCCTGTATGGTATGATCTTTACTTTAACAGGCTTACCTAGGCCATATCTTGTGGCAGCAAAGTCCTACAGTTGGAATTAGGGGAGTTTGGGGTTAAATTCCACCCTGCCTTTTACTAGCTCTATGACCTTCTACAAGTCATTTAGACTATTTTTACCTTATCTTCCTGAATCATAAAATGTAGGTCATAATAGTTCACAGAATTGGCAGGAAAAGGAAGCAAGGAATATTTTGTCAGTGCATCATATATACAACACTTACCCTTGCTCTGATGTTTTGCTTTATCACAGTTCATCAGCAGCTGTTGCAGGATCCCTGCTCTGGCTCCCAGAGAGCAACACACTTGGGTTGTGTGAGAGCCTCCTGTGTAAACAACTGGGCCATAAAACAGTGCTCACCAGCTGCCACTCATGGTTCCTTCAGAGTCAGCAGAGGTGACTAAGCCCAGATTCACTAAGAAAATGACCAGCGATTGGAGTAGGATTGTGAGTGGGGAAGCAGGCTTGGAGCAGCCACATAGAACAGCCATTCTTAGCTCAGACCCTTGGCGATGGCTGCTGGGTCCCTCCATGCCTTTTCCCACAAGCCACTGGTCTGAAAAAAGCATAGACAAGGCAGTCTGAGGTCTGGGAGTGAGGTTGCAGGGACACGTTGTATAATACTTGCCCACAGTGGAGATGAAACTGAAGCAAGAGCTCCCAGGTTGCCCAGAGAAATGAACTCATAAGTGTGTGCTGAACCCAGACATCACTCTCTGAGGCTAAGCATAGAACTGCCATAGTATGGGAAATCTCTTTTCTTTCCATCCACCTTACAGTTTTCTCTCCTATAAGCAGCACCTTAGAGCAGATATGTATTCCTTTTGCCCAGCTCACAGCCTTTCATTCTCCTGGCTTCGCCTATCTAGGAAAGGTCATTGATTTTATGTTCTATAGTTCTTCATTTGGCCCTTGAATCAGACTGATAAAAGACTAATTTTCTAGCATCAAAGATAGAGCCTAGAGCAGGTTCTTCTGTTTGAAGATAAGTAGAATTTTACACACACACTTGGACTTACAGAATATAATTAAAACATAAGAAAGCTTTCATGGCCACTCCAGATTCCTTCTGGAAATCTAATGGGGAAGAATTAGGTAGAACTTCCAACCACAGAAGCAGGTTGAGGGTTTCTACTCCAGTGGGTCACTTTCTTTTTTTTCTTTTTAACCACCCCTTTTAATTCACAATCCTTATCAAGCATAGATTGAAAAAACTAATTATCCTGAAAGGAATTCAGAGTTGGGCTCCCCAAGTACATCAAGAATGGACAGACAGCCCAAGCAGGGCCTCCCTATCAAAAGCAATTAACTAATCTTTTAAATATACATGACTGAGATTAAGTCACAAAACTTAGATTTCCAACATATCTTTGGAATTTGAATTCAAACTACTGAATTATGAGAAAGTTGCACCAGCCAGCTTTGTAAGAGCCCTAGAGGCTTCAACTACACAGCGGCCTACTGGTGAACAAATTTAAAAAAAAAAAAATTAACTTCCTTGTAAAGTAAGTTTAAGTTAGAAAACTCTAGACCCCCAAAGGAGATTTTTATCTATTGAGTCTTTAATTCAGCCAACATTAATTGGACATCTACTGGTACCTGAACAACACTGAGATATGTTACTGATTAAGAGTAACTTAGTTCAGCAGTTAGTGTAAGATAAGCTTGAATCATCTCAACTAGTTCAGTTTAAGCAGTCCACCTAAACCCTTTTAATTATCCATCTTTATCAAGCACTGGATGTATTAAACCAGCTCTTTACTGCATAGTACATATGCTTCCTTTCTTTCTACCTAGAGGAAAGATGAATAAATGGTCATCTTCAGGTTATTTGAGTACCTCATTGTTCTATTTCCTTACGAATCTTCTAGAAGAATGCATATGAATTTCTCCTATATATATTGGTCTGAGAGGCTCCATCCACTTCTTCAATGCCCACATAGAGGTAAGAGATCAGCAGGACTTGTTTTCTGCACACCACTCAAGACTCTGATAATCCAAACAGGATATAGCAAAGAAACCAATCAAAAACAGTCAAGACTTGGAATTATAATGCATTTGCATAAAACACTCCCACCAGCACCATGATGGTTTAAAACTGCCATAGCAATGACCTGGAAGTTATCTTATAGGGTTCTAGGAACTCTCTGACCCTTTTCTAGAAAATTTGTAAGTAATCCACCCCTTAATTAGCATATAATTCGAAGCAGGTATAAATGTAGTTAGCCAACCATCCACAAATGCTACTTTGCCTGTGGGATAGCCCTGCTCTATTGAGCAGTCATTTTGCTACACACTGCTGCTCAAATAAACTTGCTTTCTTTCACTGCCAGCCCACTCTTGAATTCTTTCCTGAGGAAAGCCAAGAACCCTCCTGGACTAAGCTCCAATTTTGGGGATAACCTGCATCAACATGACCCACTTTCTTACTGCCCTCCACACTGTTGGGGCCAGAAATAGAAGACATGCTTTCTTACCTCCACTTTTGTAGGATTGAATGGGCTGGGGAGGCAGTAAGTGACAAACCTTAGAAAAGAAACAGAGTGAATCAGAATCTAAACTCTACTTTGTCTTCATTCTGAGAGTGGCATCTGCTGACATATCCTTCTGCTTTTCCAGATGTAGTGGTGAGAGCTTCTGCTTACACAGGAGCCCTGGGAGAGCCAAAACTCTACTGGCTGTTTATAGTTTGTTATAGGCTCCTAAAGTCAGCATTGATTCAAACCCCTTAGCTTAGCTCTCTGCTGCCTACATTTCTTAGGGAAGTGACTCTGGGGAACAGGGGAGGAATGAGCATGGAGGGAGGTAACAAAGCTATTTTAAAGTGTGACTTGGAATATATTAAGCTAGTTTATTCTGCATGGAAGAAATCTGAGAAGCATAAGTAATAAAGGAACGGGGGTGAGGATGTTATAGAAAAAAACACGTAGGCTATGCACTCTAGAAAATCTGTTCTCTAATTTAACTAGGAGAGTTAATGATTTTAATGATTTGTTGTGATCTCAAAACAACAGTTGAGATAAATCCACATCATTAAGTCTATTATGGTGTTTTGCTTCATTAAGCAAACGGTGGTGGGTTGAGGGGCTTGGGTTGAGTTTTTGAGGTTGTTTTGCTGTGAAGACACCCACATTTAAATAATAAGAACAAACTCCTGGGTCTCAGGAGTAATTGGCTCTTAAATCCTTTGTGGTGAGAAATGGAAGGATGCCCTGAAAACTTAACCCAAAAGTTTGCTCAAATGTCTTTTTTGTGTATTCAGGGCAGAAAGCAAACAAGCACAGAAAATTGAAAGTTGTTCCTCTTCTTGACTTGAGGCCCTAGTTCAGGGGAAAAGACACATGGTTCCCAGCACATTGATGCTCTGGGGAAAAGTCTGAACATACTTCCAGAATAAAGTCAAAGACCATTCCCATTGTCATGTGCAGCGAGATGTCTTATATTTATAATGTTATTTATGTGATAAGGACACAGAACTGTCAAAATAATAACATAGTAAACTTGGTTGTTCAGAGTTCTCTATAAAATGCCATTTAAGCATATCTACAGTATCATGATTATCAAAATGTAAACAATAATTCTGAGGCACAAAATATATTCTGAAATACTTCTGAGGTCATCAGAAACCTCTATGTACATAATCTCTTCTTTGAAATTTGTTGCTTTGACTGACACTTGACTCTTTCCAAAAGGTACTGCCTTTCCTGCAGCCCTTGCAAGTGATTTAACTTAGAAAATTCTAGAAAACGGCTGGGCGCAGTGGCTCAAGCCTGTAATCCCAGCACTTTGGGAGGCCGAGGCGGGCGGATCACGAGGTCAGGAGATCGAGACCATCCTGGCTAACACGGTGAAACCCCGTCTCTACTAAAAATTACAAAAAACTAGCTGGGCGAGGTGGCGGGTGCCTGTAGTCCCAGCTACACGGGAGGCTGAGGCAGGAGAATGGCGTAAACCCGGGAGGCGGAGCTTGCAGTGAGCTGAGATCCGGCCACTGCACTCCAGCCCGGGCGACACAGCAAGACTCCGTCTCAAAAAAAAAAAAAAAAAAAAAAAAAGAAAATTCTAGAAAACTCAAGGCCTCCATACCACTGATAACACTGTCTATAGGCAGGCCATCTGAAGTCCATGTTTCCTATTGCCACTTCCAGACCTTTAGCCCTTATATCTACATAACTCCCTCTTTCTCCTCTCCGGCTTTGATGGCAACACCATCAAATTGTATTATCACCCCATCCTCCTTTTCATCTAGTGATCCCAAGATGGATTAAGTCTCTTTATTCCTTGTTGGTTTTAGCCCCTGGTTTACCAATACTCTCTCTAAACAACTCCTGTCACAATTCTTCCTGATTTGAATATGCCTGAAGATGTTCCATTCAATACTGGACTCTCAGTTCCATGACTTAATCTCTTCCATTTTCTCAGCCAACCAATCCCATGGTCATTCCCTAGACCTTGCTGTTATCAATAATAATGCACTCATATCAATTTGAAGCATTGTCTTTATCTTACCAGCATATCTTGTCTTTCCAACTCATTCTAAGTGCCTCATCTCCAGTAATTCTTCCCAATCCCATGGTCATTCCCTAGATCTTGTCATTACCAATAACATCACCTTAATATCAATTTTAAGCATCCTCTAATCTTGCCAGCATCTCTTGTCTTTCTGACTCAAGTGCCTCATCTCCAGTATTTCTTTTGTGCAAACTTGCCAAACTGTATCTAAAAATCTATCCTTCACACAAGCTTTTCAATATCTCTCACTCCCTTCATGACATCATTTCCTTTATGTAGGCATACATGCCATGATGAATAACTATAATCATTCCCTTTTGCACAATTTTGACACCTTTGACTTTCTCTCATCTTTCTTCTCTTCACCAAAATCACCCAGCAAAATTCCCACCTAAGCATTTAAATGTGTCTAGAAAAACCTAGAAGAAATGAATAAATTTCTGGACATATAACCACCCAAAATTGAACCAGGAAGAAATGGAAGTCCTGAACAGATGAATAATGACTGGCAAGATTGAATCAGTAATGTTTTAAAAATCTCCCAACAAAAAAAGAGTACAGGACCAGATGGATTTACAGCCAAATTCTACCAAACATACATACCTATTCTCCTGAAACTATTTCAAAAATAAAGGAGGAGAGAATACTACCTAACTCATTCTCTGAGACCAGTATACCTTGATACAAAAACTAGACAAGGGCACAACATAAAAAGAAAACTACAGACAAACATCCCTGATGAACACAGATGCAAATTTCCTCAACAAAATCCTACCAAATTGAATTCAACAGCACATCAAAAAGATGTAATCCTAAGATCAATTGGGATATATCACAGGGATGCAAGGATGGTTCACCATATGCAAATCAATAAATGTGGTACATCACATAAACATAATTAAAGACAAAAACATATGATCATCTCAATAGATGCTGAAAACCGCTTTGATAAAATTCAGAATCCCTTCATGATAAAAATCTTCAACATGGAATATACCTCAACATAATAAAGGCTGACATGACAAATCCCCTGCAAACATAATATTCAGGGGGGAAAAATTCATAGCATTCCCTCTAAGAACTGAAACAAGACAAGGATGCCCACTTTTACCACTCTTATTTACCATAGTACTGGAAGTTCTTGCTAGATCAATCAGGCAAGAGAAAAAAAGAAAAATGCTGAAATTGGAAAAGACAAAGTCAAATTATCCCTGTTTCCTGGTGATACCATCTTATATCCAGAAAACCCTAATGACCACCAAAAAACTCTTAGATTTGATAAATGAATTAAGTAAAACTTCAAGATGCAAAATCAACAGGCAAAAATCAGTAGCATTTTCATATACCCATAATGATATAGTTGATGAACATATCAAGAAGGCAATCCCATTTACCTAGGAGTGTATTTAACCAAAATACCTAGGAGTAAACTTAACAAGGAGGTGAAAGATCTCTACAAGGAAAAGTACAAAATACTGATAAAACGAATTGTAGATGATAGAAATGGAAAAACTTCCCATGCTAATGTAGTTTGGATATTTGTCCCAAACCAAATCTCATGTTCAATTGTAATCCCCAGTGCTGGAGATGGGGCCTGGTGGAAGGTGTTTGGATCATGGGACAGAATCCCTCATGACTTGGTGCTATCTTTGCGATAGTGAGTTCTAATGAGATCTGTTCTTTTAAAAGTGTATGGCACATCCCACCCCACTCTCTCTGTTGATTTTGCTCTGGCCATGTGATGTGTCTGCTTCCCCTTCAACTTCCACCATGATTTTAAGCTTCCTGAGGCCTCCCTAGAAGCCAAGCAGATGCCAGCACCAGGCTCCCTATAAACCCTGTAGAACCATAAGTCAATTAAAACTCTTTCTTTTAAAAACTACCCAGTGTCAGATATTTCTTCATAGTAATGTAAGAACAGCCTAAAACAGAAAATTGGTACCAAGAAAAGGGTATTGCTGTGAAGACACCTGGAAATGTGGAAATGGCTTTGAAACTGGGTAATGGGCAAATGTTGGAAGAGTTTGGAGGGCTCAGAAGAAGACAGAAAGATGAGGAAAAGTTTGGAACTTCTTAGAGACTGGTTTAGTAGTTGTGACCAAAATGCTGACAGTGATATGGACAGTAAAGTATAGGCTGACAAGGTCTCAGATGGAGATGTGGAACTTATTGGGAACTGGAGCAATGGTAATCTGTGTTATCACTTAGCAAAAAACTTGGCTGTGTTGGAACTTTGAATTTCATGTTGATGATTTAGGGTATCTGGGAAAATAATTATTTAAGAAGCAAAGCATTCAAGATGTGGCCTGGCTGCTTTTAACAGCCTCAGTTGTGGGAGCAAACAAATGACTCATACTTGAAATTTATATTTAAACAGGAAGCAGGGCATAAAAGTTTGGAAAAGTTTCAGTCTGGCCATGTGGCAGAGGAAGAAAAAGCTTTTTTGGGAGAGGGATTCAAGCAGGCTGTGGAGCAGCTGCTAGCTAGAGATATTTGCATAACTAAAAGGGATTCAAGTGCTACTAGTCAAGAAAATGGAGAAAAGTCCTCAAAGGCATTTTATAGACCCTGTGGCAGTCCCTCCCATCACAGGCCCATATGCCTAGGTGGGAAGAATGGTTTCATGGACCAGACATAGGGCCCTACTGTCTTGCATAGCCTTGGGACACTGCCCCCCACATCCTGGCCACTCTAGCTCCAGCTGTGACTAAAGGGGGCCCAGATGCAGCTTGGGCTGCTGCTCTGGAGAATGCAAACTGTAAGCCTTGGGAGCTTCTACATGGTATTAAGCCTTCAGGTACACTGAGTACAAGAGTGGTAAATTCTTGGCAGCCTCTGCCTAGTTTTCAGAGGATGCATAAGAAAGCCTGGGTGTCCACCCAGTCTCAGGTATTTCTTTATATCAATGTAAGAACAGTCTAATAAACATGCTCATGGATTGAAAGAATTAATATCATTAAAGTAGCCATACTGCCCGAAGTATGGAATCTAGAGGTTCAATGCCATCCCTGCCCAAATACCAATGCCATTTTTCACAGAATTAGAAAAAACAATTCTAATGTTCATATGGCACCAAAAATGAGCCTGAATAGCCAATGCAATTATAAGCAAAAAAGAATAAAGCTGCAGGCATCATATTCTCTAACTTTAAATTATACTACAAGGCTATAATAACCAAAACAGCATGGTAGTAGAATTAAGAATAGACACATTGATCAATGGAACAGATGAAAACCCAGAAATAAAGCCACATACTTACAGCTAACTGATTTTTGAAAAGTCAGCAAGAATATACAATGGGAAAATAATACTCCTTTCAATTAATGGTGCTGGGAAAAGTGGATTGTCATAATCATAATGAAATCAGGCCAGGTGCGGTGGCTCAGGCCTGTAATCCCAGCATTTTGGGAGGCTGGGGCAGGTGGATCACGAGGTCAAGAGATTGAGACCATCCTGGTGAACACGTTGAAACCCCATCTCTACTGAAAATACAAAAAAAATAGCCGGGTGTGGTGGCGAGCACCTGTAGTCCCAGCTACTCAGGAGACTGAGGCAGGAGAATGGCGTGAATCTGGGGGGCAGAGCTTGCAGTGAACGGAGATCGTGCCACTGCTCTCCAGTCTGGGCAACAGAATGAGACACTGTCTCAAAAGAAAAAAAAAAAAAGAATGAAACTGGACCCCTATGTCATTATATACAAAAATCAACTCAAGATGGATTAAAGACTTGAATGTAAATCTTGAAATTATAATAATACTGGAAGAAATCCTAGAGAAAGATTTCTAGACATTGGTCTTTGCAAAGAATTCATGACTAAGACCTCAAAAGCACAAGTAACAACAACAACAACAAAAGTAGACAAATGGGACTATATTAAACTAAACAGCTTCTGCACAGAAAAATAAATAATCATCAGAGTGAATTGGCAACCTGTGGAATGGAAGAAAATATTTGCAAACTATACATCTGATAGCAGACTAATATCCAAAATTTACAAGGAACTCAAGCAACTCAACGACAACAGAACTCGAAATAATCTTTAAAAAGGGGGTTAAGGACATGAATAGGTATTTTTCAAAAGAAACAAATGGTCAACAAGCATATTTTAAAATGTCCAACATTGTTAATCATCAGAGAAATGCAAATTAAAGCCAGAATGAGATATTATCTTACACTAATCAGAATAGCTATTACTAAAAAGACAAAACAAAACAAAACAAAACATGTTGTAGAGGATACAGAGAAAAAGGAACACTTATACACTGTTGGTGGGAATTAAATTAGTACAACCTCTATGGAAAAAGTATGGCGATTTCTCAAAGAACTAAACGTAGAACTACCATGTGATCCAGCAATCTCACTACTGTGTATCTTACCCAAAGGAAAATACATCAATGTATCAAAAAGATACTTGCAGTCATATGCTTATCAAAGCACTATTCACAATAGTCAACATATGGAATCAACTTCAGTGTCCATCAGTGGAGTAATGGATAAAGAAAATATGGTGTATATACACAATGGAATACTATTCCACCATAAAAAGAATGAAATCCTGTCATTTGCAGCAACACGGATAGAATTGGAGGACATTATCTTAAATGAACAATTCAGACATAGAAAGACAAGTACCACATGTTCTCGCTTATAAGTGGGAGTTAAATAATGTGTAAACATGGAAACAGAGCATGGAATGATGGACAATAGAAACTTGGAAGTGTGTTGGGGAGTGCAAGGGAGGTGGATGATGGAAAGTTGCTCGTTGGGTTCAATGTGTGTTGCTCCAGATGCACTAAAGGCTCTTACCTTAGCACAATGCAATATATCAATATAGCAAAAGTGCAGTTGTGCCCCATGGATATATTCAAATAAAAATAGTAAATAAATGTGTCTAGATAAAATTACACAATTTTGCAGAATACATTTGTGATCTTAAGTAAGCCAGTAAGTCATTGGTTTTGTAAGGCAATATTTCCCAAATCCTTTCATCCTCTCACTTGCAGTTGACCACTTCACACCTTTTCCACTCTCTTCAAACTTCTATTATCTCCTCCCCAATTATCACTGTGGAGTAATGGTCTTGCTTCCCATTTGACTAAGATAACAGGGTAACCAGAAATGCATTCCCAACCACCTACCCACATCTGTCACTGAATGCTTGCCCTATCCTTCTGTTTTCATGGATGAATAGTCTGTGCTTGCTAAGGTTTTCCACTCCTTCTTGTCTACTCCAGCAATTCTTCATCTCCCTCTCACATCATCAATTTTTCTCTCATGACTGATGATTCTTACAATTGTACAATCATGCTATAATTGGCAATCATTTTTGGCTCAGGTTGAAAAACTTGGGAGTCATTTTGACTCTGCTCCTTTTCTTGTACCCCTCCTCTGATCCACTGACAAATATAGTAAGTTCTATTTTCAACATATCTTCAGAATCCAACAACTTTTTACCACCTCCCCAGGTACCCACTCTTGTCCAAGCTATGCCATCTCTTGCTGGGATTATTACAATAGTTTATTAACTAATCTCCCTGTTTCTTCCCTTATGCTTTCTCATTTATTTCCAACAAATCATTGAGAATGATTCTTTTAAAATGTAGGTTAGTAAAGTCAATCTCCTGTCTAGAACTTACAAAGTTTCTTTATTTCCTTCATATCTGTTTCCCCCGGTACCTTGATAATTTTATCTCTAATACTCTCCACCTTGCTCACTCCGTTCTGGCCATAGTAGCTTCCTGGATTTTCCCTGGACTCAAGAAACACATCTCCACCTAAAGACCCTTGCATTTGTTTCTGCATCTCCCTAGAACACGGTTTCCCTCAGATATCCTAATTGCTTGCACCTATACGTCCTCAGATCTTTCCTTACGTGTTGTGAGATTTTTTAAAAATTGATTTTTGTTTGTTTGTTTTTCAGAGATGGAGTTTTGCTCTGTCGCCCAGAGCTGGAGTACAATGGCACAATCTCGGCTCGCTGCAACTTGACCCTCCCAGGTTCAAGCAATTCTCCTGCCGCAGCCTCCCAAGTAGCTGGGATTACAAGCACGCACCACCACACCTGGCTAATTTTTGTATTTTTAGTAGAGACGGGGTTTCACCATGTTGGCCAGGCTGTTCTTGAACTCTTGACCTTGTGATCTGCTTGACTCGGCCTCCCAAAGTGCTGGGATTACAGGCGTGAGCCACCGTGCCCAACCAAAAAAAAAAAAAAATTGATTTATTTGTATTGATACATAATAATTGTATATTTATGGGATACATGTGATATTTTGATACTTGCATACAATGTGTAATAATTAAGTCAGGGTATTTAGGATATCCATCACCTCAAACAGTTATCATTTCTTTGTGTTGGAACAATTTAAATCCTTTCTAGCTATTTCAAACTATGCTATATATTATCGTAACTATAATTACCATATTGCGCTATCAAACACTAGATCTTATTGCTTCTATCTAACCAAATGATTGTACCCATTAACCAACTTCTCTTTTCCCCCCACCCCTGTTTCCAGGCTCTGGTAACTACTATTCTACTTTCTATCTGCATGAGATCCACTTTTTTAGCACTAACATATGGGTGAGAACATGTGATATTTGTCTTTCTGTGCCTGGATCCATTCACTTAACATAATGACTCCCAGTACCATCCATGTTGCTGCAAATGACAAGAGTCTATTCTTTACTCTTTTTCATGGCTAAATTTGTTGTGTATATGTATCTTATTTCCATTCATTTGTTGATGAACACTTAGGCTGATTCCCTGTCTTGGCTATTGTGAAAAGTGCTGCAATAAACATGGGGGTGCAGATATCCCTTTGATATACTGATTTCCTTTCCCGTGGATAAATACCCAGAAGTAGGATTGCTGAATTGTATGGTAGTTCTATTTTTAGTTTTTTGAGAAATCCCCGTACTGTTTTCCATAGTGACTATACTAATTTACATTCCCGCCAACAGTGTACAAGTTACCTCTACTCCGCATCCTTGCCAGCATTTGTTAACTTTTGTCTTTTTGACATTGGCCATTTTAACTAGGATCAGATGGTATCTCGTTATGGCTTTGATTTGCATTTCCCTGATGATTAGTGATGTTCAGCATTTTTTCACGTATCTGTTGGCCATTTTTATGTCTTCTTTTGGGAAATGTCTGTTCAGATTCGTTGTCCACTTTTTAATGAGATTATTTGGTTTTTCACTATTGGATTGTATGAATTCCATGTATATTCTGGATATTAGTTCCTTGTCATATGAATAGTTTGCAAATATTTTCTTCTATTCTCCAGCTTTTCTCTTCCCTTTATTGTTTTCTTTGCTGTACAGAAGCTTTTTTAGTTTAATATGGTCCGATTTGTCTATTTTTGGTTTTGTTGCCTTGCTTTTAAAGTCTTAGCCATAAAACCTTTGCCCAGACCCATTTCCTGAAGCATTCCCCTGTTTTCATCTAGTAATTTTATAATTTCAGATCTTACGTTTGTCTTTAATCCATTTTGAGTTGATTTTTGTATATGGTGAGATTGGGGGTCTAGTTTTATTCTTCAGCATGTAGATATCTAGTTTTTCCAGCACTATTTCTTGAAGAGGGTGACCTTTTACCAAAATGTGTTTTTGGCTCCTTTGTCAAAGATCAGTTGGCTATAAATACATTGGTTTATTTCTGGTTCTCTATTCTGTTCTATTGGTCTATGTGTCTCAATACCACCCTATTTTGATTCCTATTGTTTTGGAGGTTTTTTGTTTGTTTATTCATTTGATTTTTGAGACAGGGTCTCACTGTGTCATCCAGGCTAGAGTGAAGAGCACAAGCATAGCACACTGCAGCCTCAAACTCCTGGCCTCAAGTCATCCTCTAGCCTCAAACTCCTCAGTAGCTGGGACTATAGGCACACATCATGACACCCAGCTAATTTTTTATATTTTTGTAGAAATGGGTCTTGCTATGTTGTCCAAGCTAGTCTCAAACTCCTGTGATCTTCCTGCCTTCACCTCCCAAAATGCCAGGATTATAGGCATGAGCCACCATGCCTGGCCTACTATCACTTTGTAGTATATTTTAAAGTCAGGTAGTGTGACGCCTCCAGCTTTGTTTTTGTTTGTTATTGCTTTGGCTATTCATGGTCTTTTGTGGTTGCATATATATACATTTTAGGATTGTTTTTGCTATGTCTGTAAAGAATGTCATTGGTATTGTGATAGGGATTGCATTGAAAAATAGATTGTCTGTGGATAGTATGCTCATTTTAATGATATTAATCCTTTCAATCCATGAGCATGGGATGTGTTTTCATTTCCTTCCTTCCTTCCTTCTTTCTTTCTTTCTTTCTTTCTTTCTTTCTTTCTTTCTTTCTTTCTTTCTTTCTTTCTTTCTTTCTCTCTCTCTTTCCTTCCTTCCTTCCTTTCTTCCTTCCTTCCTTCCTTCCTTCCTTCCTTCCTCTTTCTTTCTCTCTCTCTCTCTCTTTCTCTCTTTCTCTCCTTCTCTCTTTCTCTCTTTCTTTTCCTTCCCCTCTCTCTCTCTCTCTCTCTTTTCTTTCTTTCTTTCTTTCTCTTTCTTTCTTCTTTTCTCCTTCCTTCCTTCCTTCCTTCCCTTCCTTCCTTCCTTCCTTCCTTCCTTCCTTCCTTCCTTCCTTCCTCCCTCCCTCCCTCCCTCCCTCTCTCCCTCTCTCTCTCTCTCTCTCTCTTTCTTTCTTTCTTTCTTTCTTTCTTTCTTTCTTTCTTTCTGACAGAGTCTGGCTGTGTCCCCCCAGGCGGAGTGCAGTGGCACCATCTCGGCTTACTGCAACCTCCGCTTCCCAGGTTCAAGCGATTCTGCTTCAGCCTTCGGGTAACTGGGAATACAGGCACATGACACCATGTCCGGCTTTTTTTTCTTTTTTTCTTTTTTTTTTTTTTTTTTTAAGTGGGGTTTCACGGTGTTAGCCAGATGGTCTCAATCTCCTGACCTCGTGATCCACCTGCTTCAGCCTCCCAAAGTGCTGGGATTACAGGCATGAACCACTGCACCTGGCTCTCTCTTTAATTTCTTTAATGAATTTTTTTTTTTTTTTTTTTTGAGACGGAGTCTCTCGCTTTGTCGCCCAGGCTGGAGTACAGTGGCGCAATCTTGGCTCACTGCAAGCTCTGCCTCCCAGGTTCACGCCATTCTCCTGCCTCAGCCTCTGGAGTAGCTGGGACTACAGGCGCCTGCCACCACGCCCGGCTAAATTTGTTTGTTTGTTTGTTTTGTTTTGTTTTGTTTTGTTTTCGAGACAGAGTCTTGCTCCATCGCCCAGGCTGGAGTGCAGTGGCCTGATCTCTGCTCACTGCAACCTCCGCCTCCTGGGTGCAAGCAATTCTCCTGCCTCAGCCTCCCCAGCGGCTGGGATTACAGGCGTGCGCCACTACCTCCAGCTAAATTTTGTATTCTTAGTAGAGACTGGGTTTCACCATGTTGGCCAGGTTAGTCTCAAACTCTTGACCTCGTGATCCGCCCTCCTCGGCCTCCCAAAGTGCTGGGATTATAGGCGTGAGCCACCACGCCCAGCAATTTTTTGTATTTTTTTAGTAGAGACGGGATTTCACTGTGTTAGCCAGGATGGTCTCGATCTCCTGACCTTGTGATCCGCCTGCCTGGGCCTCCCAAAGTGCTGGGATTACAGGCATGAGCCACTGTGCCTGGCCTCTTTAATCAATTTTTTTGTAGTTGTTGGTGTAACCTTCTTGGTTAAATTTATTCCTAAGCATTTTAATTATTTTTGGAGCTATTGTAAATGGGATTGTTTTCTTGATTTCCATCTCAGCTAGTTTGTTATTGGTGTATAGAAACAGTACTGATTTTTGTATGTTGATTTTGTTTTCAACTTTACTGAATTCGCTTATCAGTTTTGAGAGTTTGTTGGTGGATTTTTAAAGTTTTTCTATATATAAGGTAAGGCTGTCTGAAAGGAAGGACAATTTTATTCCTCTTTTCCAATTTTGGTGCCTTTTCTTTCTTTCTCTTGCCTAATTGCTCTGGCTGGGACTTCCAGTACTATGTTGAATAAGAGTAGTGACAGTGGATATTCTTGTCTTGTTCCATTTCTCACAGGAAAGACTTTCAGCTTTTCCCCATTCACTATGATGTTAGCTGTGGGTTTGCCACACATGACCTTTCAATTCTCCCTTTCCAAGCACTTCCTATTTCTGTGACTCAATTCAGTTTTCTTCCTAGCACTGATCACTATTTGATGTATTGCATATTCACTTATTTGCTCATTGTCTGCCTCCCTCCCCTGGAGTGAAAAACTCTATGACAGCAGAGATTCAAGTCTGTTTTTTAAGTGCTACATCTCCGGTAATAGAAGAATGCCTGGCATATGGTGGGTCCACACATACTTGTTAAATGAAAACAGACCTGACCAAAAGAAAGAATAAGTTAAACAAGTACTTATTAGGAACTGATGATGTACCCAACTATACTAACTGCTATGAGAAAATAGATATTTGCTCCCAAGTCCTTAGGGAACCTATAATTAGTTGAGTAACAAGATTAACATCAAACTATGTATTAATATATTTTAGCCCACAGGACTGGGGTCAAGCTTAGATCACAGCAATAGCCTACAACTTTGGCAGACAGAAGGATGTTTTATGAGGCTACATAGGAGAATCTTCTTTCACCTTGGATATTAACAAGCAAATGACTCTTCTTACTAAAGGAAGCAAAATAAAACTTTTACCTTCCTTGTAAAGTATCAGAGAAAATGCAGAGAATATAGTAGGGAGAGAATACTGAAGGTCTGGCAGGAGCCACAGTGTATAGATAAAAATATATGCAGATGACAGAGGGAGACATGGAGAGTGAGAGAGAGGGCACATACCAAAGGGAATATATCAAACAGGCAGCAAGTGCTATGCCAAGTTGCTGAGGAAATATAAAGCTTCCATAAAAATTTATATAAACCAACTGTGTAAACCAACATAACAAAACTTTGTAATCAGGTCCTCAAAGGAAGGCATCAGTCATCACAATCCCAGATGTACCAGGACTATTCTCACTGGGACACATACAGAGAGAAAGATTTTTTAAAAATAGACATGCATACCCAAGACAGGGAAAAAGAAGCATCCAATTTATCCAAATCCAAGACTTTTCTCTTGGCCACAGTAGTGAATGATTCTTAAGTTAGGCCGGGCGCAGTGGCTCATGCCTGTAATCCCAGCACTTTGGGAGGCCAAAGTGGATGGATCACCTGAGGTCAGGAGTTCAAGACCAGCCTGGCCAACATGGTGAAATCCCATCTCTACAAAAATACAAAAATTAGCTGGGCGTGATGGCGGGTGCTTATAATCCCAGCTACTCAGCAGGCTGAGGCAGGAGAATTGCTTGAACCCGGGATGTGGAGGTTGCAGTAAGCCAAGATCACACCATTGCACTCCAGCTTGGGTGACAGAGCATTCCGTTTAAAAAAAAAAAAAAAATTATTAAGTTAATATGCTTACTGCAGAAAGACTAGAAGTTGTTATTAAAATTACACACTTTAGTTTTTATAGATTCCTTAAAAATTTATGTCAAAGTTAACTATGTAGAAAATTCCATGATTTCTTTCATATAGAAACATACAGGTTAATCTGTTCTCAAATAATACTTGGCCCTATCCTTTCATTTATTCATGAATTCATTTGTTTAAGAACTATTAATTCAGTTCCTATTGTTCCCCAGGCTCTATTTTCATCTCTGCTGTCATGGAGCTTACATTCTAATGGGAGGAGACAGACAAAAAATAAATAACCTAGCATTTCTATAGTATGGCAGACAGTAAGAAGTGCTATGGAGAAAATTAGAAGACAGAAGACTGGTGAAAGGTAAATAGGGTTCTGGTTAAATAAGTTAGTTTGAGAAGGTCTCACTGAAATGGTAACATTAGAGCAAAACCCAAAGGAAGGAAAGAAGTGGTTATTTGGAAATGTGGATAGGAAGCATTCCAAATAAAAGAACAAGCAAGGATAAACACTCTGAAGTATCATCAGGCTTTCTTTAGCTGAGGAGCAGCAGAGATGCTGACATGGTTGGAACACTGAGCTGGGGAGAGTGAGAGATGAGGTTAGGAAGGTAGCCATGAGCTTCATCGTACAAGATCTTCTCAGCTCTTGTAGGGACTTTTGCTTTCACTCTGAGTGACATGGGATACCAATAGACACTTTAGAAGAGAGGAGTTTCATGACATGGCATAAAGTCTGAAAGTTTTATTTCGAGGATTGTGTTGAGAATGTACTGAGGCTTAAGGCAAGGGGCAGGAGCAGAATTGGGAGTGCCAGATGTACCAGGACTATTCTCATAGGAGGCAATTGCAATAATCAAGAAGAGACGACGGTAGTCTGGAGCTGGCAAGAAGTGATTGTACTTTAGATACAGTTAAAGGTTGAGCCTATGAAATTTACAAGTGGATTAAATATGTTTGGCAGGGAAAGAGAGGAACAGAGGATAAGTCCAAGGCTTTTGTTTATTTATTTTGAGACAGGGTCTCATTCTGTTACCCAAGCTGGAGTGCAGTGGTGCGATTATAGCTCACTGCAACCTCAAAATTCCTGGGCTCAAGCAATCCTCCTGCTCCAACCTCCCAGAATGCTTGGATTACAGACATGAGCCACCACACCTGGCCAAGTCCAAGGCTTTTAGCCAGAGCTACTAAGAAGGACTGTGTTGCCATTTATGGAGATGGGGAGATCACATAAGGAGCAGCTTTTGGGGAAAAAGTATTTCAGTTTTGGACATATTGTGTCAAGATGCCTATTAGACCCCAAAGGAAATACACAAATCTAGAGTTCTAAGAAGAAACAAGCTCCCTCATGCTATTTTTATTGTAATATATGACACTAGGCTTAACTGACTCTTTTTATCTATAATAATCAAGATTCTGAATTCTAGTTGGGGGAAAATGGAGAAACTACATTTCTTAGCATACTCTCTCTTAAGGTTTATTTCTGCCAAAGTGTGATACATATCTCAATGATTAAGTGCTAAAGTGTGTGACACTTACTCTAGATGTTAAACCAGGTACCGGGGAGGGAATTCACTGGGAATCAGTGTCATCAAGAGAAACTGCACTGTGAAGGGCGAGTGGTTTGGGAAGCATCATCCTGGGTGTGGCTAGGATTTCCTAGGGAGAGGACCAGCAGAAGCAAAAGCGCAGCAACGAGGAAGAACATATAGCAGGGATGCACTTGTAATGAAATGTCCCAAAGGAAGAAGACCTTTCACCCCATCTGGCATTCCTAAAACATGCAAATGATCCCTGGACTGTGGGATGTGAATTATCCATACCGTTGAATTTTTCAGAAAATACCCAGAGAAATGGGGTCTCCCTGGGGAAAAAGATAAGCATAATTTTCCCAGAAAGCATATTTAATGGGGTCATGTTCTTTTAAATATTAAATTGATGCATTTTAATATTATTCTCAAATACTTTTCCCTTGCAACTTTCTATCTCCAAACTACTCTGGAGTAATGATTTACATTTACATAGCATAATGGGAACCTAACTCCTGGCAAGACTAAACTTGAAAAACAGACATCTGTAAACTTCCAGTTAGCAAATATCAAGGATCAAAATAGGCCCATATGTTTTATGTTAACAGTGGTCCAGGCAAGAAAGTCAGTGCGTGTGTGAGGATGAAAGGGTATTATATTAGTATTTAGAGTGAAAATGCTCTGGCCACTTGAAGCAGAAGTATTAAAGAATATTAGATAGTTTATGAAATTGTCCGACAAGCCAGAGAATCAGGCTCAGAAGCAGCATTTCCACCAACAACTTTTAAATCATACCACCAGAATGCACACTAAGAGTGATCCTGCTGCCATGGAGCAGAAGAGCCAGCAAGTACACCAGCACCTCTGTGACTCAGTAGCTCTCTGCTATGTTGCCCATATTCACCGGGAAACCATGGCAGACAGCACCTCCTTCTCCACACCTGTCTTCTAAATCCAGGTTTCACACTGATGGTGCCTCTAATAACTGAGTCTAGGTCACGGGCCATAACGGGGACTGGAAAACCAAGTTCTGGCTTCTACTTTTGAGGGCAGAAGGTGGGAAATATAGAGGGGGGGTGAGCAGGGAAACAAAGAAGCAATGCTATTCAAAGATGCTGGGCATCCATAAAAGGTATAAGTGTCCAAAGAGGGGGAAAGTTTCCCACACTAGGCCACTGAATGGCAAAGGGATAGCAAAGAGAAGGGGGAAGGAGGAGGGAAGCAGGGTGACCATGGGCGTCTTTGTATTTCCACTCTCTGAACTTAGGCTTGGAATGCACAGACACATCAGATCATGAGGATGGGGCATATACAGGGAGCAGCAGGACCCTCTGCCTCTAGTCTGTCTTTTCCTTAAATTGCCCCTGCAACAATCAGCGTCCTAGCCATACTAACAGGGTGGGAAACTTAGTCAAGGAGCTGTAGTCCTGGTGCTGTTGCTTTTCTAGACCACCTTAGACTGAAAAGAATTAATTTTTTTCTTCCTATTCTGCAAGGTGGAGGCTAGAGAGGGAAATTGCAGCAGTTATAGATGAAATAAAGAAGATTAATTTTTCCAAGTTGTCATGAGAGTTGATTTTATGACTCTATCTGCACAACCAAAGAGGGAGGTTTGCACACAGCACTTTCAGAAATCATAACAAAGAAATAATCACAGACAGAGAAGTGATGGATCAGAGAGCACGCCTCTGAAAACACTGTCTAACTTTGTACTTCCCAGAGAGAGGGTGTTGTTCTTAAAAGATGAAAAAAACGCCACCTGAATCCCCAGAACCAGCAGCATGAAAGGAAAGTGGTGGCAAAGAAAGCAGCACAGGCCTGAGAGGCAGTTCTGGGATACCGTATTGGACCAGACCAAAAAGTTATGAAGGAGAGAGGTGGAAAATTGTTCTGAAAAGAGAAGTTGTACTACAGTAGCTGGGGAGCAGGGTGTGGCTGAATTGTTAAAAGTATGGGGTGAAGACGCTCTAGAGGTCCTTAGGAGTCAGGGAGAGAAAATGAGACTTGATGCAAGAGGAAATAGAAAGTAATCGGGCACGGTGGCTCACATCTGTAATCTCAGCACTTTGGGAGGCTGAGGAGGGCGGATCACCTGAGGTCAGGAGTTCAAGACCAGCCTGGCCAACATGGTGAAACCCGGTCTCTACTGAAAATACAAAAATTAAGTGGGTGTGGTCGTGGGCACCTGCAATCCAGCTACGCAGGAGGCTGAGGCATGAGAATCGCTTGAACCCAGGAGGCAGAAGTTGCAGTTAGCCAAGACCGTGCCACTGCATTCCAGTCTGGGTGACAAGAGCAAAACTCCATCACACACAGACACACACACACACACACAGACACACACACACATACACAAAAGTGAAAAATGAGCAGAGTTTTTACTATCAGAAGACAACCAGGACAAAATAAGCATTAAGGAAGTGTATGCTGCTGTGGGTCGAAGAGAGGAAAATACAGAGCGTAGGGTCTCTGACAGAATTCCTGGGGAGAACTGATACGACCTCCAGGAGGGTAAAAAGGGTGGAAGGGGAAAAGAGGCCATATACATTTCAGAAAATGATGTCAGATGCTGTAGGAAGGTAGCGATCAGGAAGCAAAATGAGTAGACAATGACTTTGTGGGTTTAAGTGGCCTCAGTAGACAGGATGCTGGAGAAGGAACTGATTGTGATTTTTTTTTGGCGAGGGTAGAGGCCTGGAAAATGATTGTGCTGAATTTGAAGTGATGGCCAAAAACCAACCTTTGTTTAATGAGGTAAATATGTTTAGAGTGCATGGATGTAGTCCAGGTCAGAGATCAGCAAACATGTGCAGTCCACCCTGGTGTGCAGATCTGCGGGACTACAGATTCCATAGCATTCTTCTTCCTCCGAGCTCACCAGGCTTCCTGCGGTGTTCTCCTTTCTTCCTTGGGGAATTATTTGTGGATAGGAATCTTATGGAATTATTAAAACCATTTAAAACATGAAAATTGGAAAACAGAAAACTTCAACTATATGTCCCCAAATCACACAGCGTCTCCAGGGGAGAGAGACTAAAATTAGACTTCCTTGATCTCCTATTACATTATTTCATAAGATCACTTGCCAATCAAAAAAAACCTTTATTATGCAAACAGTGAGAAGAGGGTTAGAGAAAAAACTATTCTTTTGGTCAGTTTAATGTGGATGAAGTACTTCTGACTAGAACTAAAGTCACTGCTACAAAGAGAATAGTCCCAGAATGCAGACAAAGCTAGGTCAATGAGACATGGATTTAATTGTCTATATTTTGTTGACTGCACATTTTGCCTCTATAAATGCTGTTGTTGCCTCACTTACAGGGTGCAGCAGGCTCTCTCCTGTGAATTTCTCACTGGATTAAGGAAGACAGTGTCTGAATCTGTAATCTCTGATAGGTCATACAGTCACCCACTGTAGGCCATAGTCCTCTAAGGGGTCCCAGTCTCTCAGTATTGTATTCACAAACTATGTGACTGCAATTTAGCCATAAGAGTGATCCTGACTTTTTCATGAGCACAGAGCAGTCTGTGTGAAGGGGTAAACTGGATCAACTGGCTACATGTCCCAGTTAGCCTGGTATATGGTAGGTGTCCAAGGTTTGTTAAACTGAAGAAGAGGATTCTGTATGGCAGATAGTAAACTGAGTGTGTTACACAGATTATCTCATTGATTCTTTATAAGAATCACATAAGGTAGTGATTTGCCTCCAAATTTCTCAGATGAGATCGAGACCTAGAAAGATTACCTAACTTGGCCATGGTCCTAAATAAACTGAGGTTGTCTACCACAAAGACTCCATCTTTCCACCATCCCAAGTTGCCTCACATGCTCCTAGTCAGACAGATCATCCTACATTCAAATGAATGTAGATAAAAATGTCTCTGATATATTTTTTTCTTGAGTGAGGATTTAGAAAAAGTTCAGGTTTGTGCTCAAAAATACCTTTGTGAACAAATAGGAAGCAATAAAATGGGACTCTGTAGCCAATCCATTGTTGGTCATGTAATAATCGCCTTGGTAAACGTACAGATTCCTTTATTTGGACAAACAATTGTTTGACAATGGGCAGATATGCTCCCAACATGTAGTTGGCCTCACCAGAAGGTGAAAATTGAAGAAAAAATCATTCAAACACCCATATACTAGATCTTTCTCATTTAATCTTGAGGTTTCCATATTGAGAGGAGTGAAAGGAGATTTCTGTACCCTTTAGCCAAGATTGTCTGACACAAATCCCAGGAAGATATTTTGAAAGAAGAATCCATCAGCCTTATGACTCAGTTCTCAGTAGCTTCTTCAGGATCTTTCTTTTAAAGTATCATTTTAAAGTCATGCATTATAGCACTAAAAAAGCTAAAAGAATGCTAAAATTGCACTAAATCCAACCACGCCAGTAAGTATAGCTATTTCCATTTATTCCTTTTCAGAACTTGTCCATTCAAAAACATAATTTTATATAATTTAAACCATAGTATAGGTACAATTTGATTGTTTAACCTAAAATTACACAATAAATATTTTCTGTATTACAAAATAAGCCTCAAATCTATCATTTTAATGGCTACATAATATAGTATTATAGTGCATGATATTGTCATCTATTTAACTATTCCTGCACTGTTCAAATTGTTTCCAATTTCTCAGTATTATAAACAATGCTAAAATGAAGACTCTTCATGTATACAGCTTTTTCCTTCTTTAAGACTATTTTCTTAGGTTATATTGCCAGAAGTACGATTATAGATTCAATTTGGTATACTATAGAGTTTTTTATTCCAATTGATGTATTTTTTTCTAAAAATATCCTACTTTTATAATATTGCTGTTTTCTGAGTGTGTGTAAAACTTTCACCAAGATCTCACTGTTACTGTCACTGTGCAAAATTCCCATTTCAAAGCCCTAAACCCCAATGTGATAGTATTTGGAAATGAGGTCTTTGGGAGGTAATTAGGTTTAGATGAGGTCATGAGGATTGGGTCCCTATAATGGGAGTAGTGCCCTTACTTCTAAAAACAAACAAACAAACAAAAAAAAGACACCAAACAGCTTGTTTCTCTGTCTCCAACATGTGAAGATACAATGAACGAGCAGACAGCCTTCTGCAAGCCAGCAAGAGAGCCCTCACCAGAAACAGAATCTGCTGCCACCATGATCTTGGACTTCCAAGACTCCAGAACTGTGATAAATATCTGTGGTTTAAGCCACCTGGTCTATGGCATTTTATTACAGCAGCCTGAGCTGACTAATATGCATTATATTTTCTGTTTTCACATCTAGTTGGTGTAAAACCTAACTCCCTTTTCATTATTTGACGAATCCGTTTGAACTCTAATCACATATTTACCTATTAATTCAATTTACATATAACGTTTCAATGTCTCTATTTGTAAGTGCAATTGAAAGTTGACAGAGGATTCCGTGGGGATAAAATGAACAGTGGTACAGACTGGCCATTACGAATAGAGATAGTATCTGTGGGGAAAAAAAAAAAAAAAGATAGTATCTGTGAGATGGGGGAGCAGGAGTGGGACAAAGGATCTACTTTACATTTCCTTACCTTATTAATTCATAATTTTTGAGCATCTGCAATGTGGTAGGCATTGTATTAGGTGCATAGAAACAGAACAGCAGAGAAACACGGGTTTCCTGCTCTCAGATACCTTACAATCTAGTGAGGGAATCAAATAAGAACAAAAGGAAATTATAATACCACCTCAGAAGTTTGTGTTGAAAATAAGTTCAGGGACTAAAGAAGCACAATGAGGGAGGGGCCAAATAAAATATTAATGGGGAAAGGAAGGCATTCAGTTAGAGGTGACATCAAAATGGAAATTGGGCAAGCTAAAGTTGGAAAGATGAAGAGGAAAGCAGGCTGTGGTGACTCACACCTGTAATTTCACCTACTCAGGAGTCTGAGGTGGGAGGAACCCTTGAGCCCAGGAGTTTGAGACCAGCCTGAGCAACATAGCAAGAGTCATCTCTAAAAACATATATACATACATGCATACAACATAATAAATAAAACTAGCCAGGTGTGGTGGCACATGCCTGTAGTCCCAGCTACTAGGGAGGCTGAGGTGGAAGGCTTGAGTCCAGGAGTTTGAGGCTTCAGTGAGCCATGATCATGCCACTGCACTCAGACTGGGTGACAGGATGAGACCCTATCTCTAAAAAAAATAAGAAAGAAAGATGAAACAGGAGCATGGAAGAAGACGGGCTATAATGGGGGGACTGAAGAGAGTTCTAAGTAGAGGCAGATAACATGGGCAAATGCTCAAAAGCAAAAGAAAGCTAGCCTAAGCGCAGAAAGGAATAGCATAATACGGCTTGCTAGAGCTTCCAGCAATCAAATATGGGTGAGATGATTCCCAGATCCTTTATCCCACTCTCACCCCACAACCTCATGGATGCTATCTCTATCTGTAGAGGCCAAACTGCACCACTGTTCATTTTATCCCTACACTGCAACCTCTGCCAATTTTCAATTGCACTTGCAAATGGAGAAATTGAAAACCTGTGTTGCTTCTGGGTTGATATGGAGTGATAAGCTGGGAGCATCTGACTGGGCATGTTTTTCCTTATGTGTTGGAACAGAAAAGAATCTGCATAGATAGGCAGCACACAACAAATCGCAAACCCAGCAGTGACTATAAAAGCATGGTCTGTCTTGTGTCTCCACCCCAGGCAAGCCGGCTCAATTCATTTCTTCAGACACCACTCCGAAATTGCCAGAGTGGTTTCCCACTGACAGACTTCATCGCTGTACTGTACATCTCTTCACTACAAAGGGGGAGATGAGACAGAGACAAAAAGAGAAATGGATTTACTGTGCCGGGGAAGTTAAGCACACACTGGGCTGGAATTTCATTTCCACTGAATTAGAAGCTCTGGCTCAGCACGGATGACAATGCTCCTTTAATAACACAAAATAAATAAAACATGGAAAATATTTTCCAGTTTGCTTTGGGGGACGTTCATGCACACATTCTCTGCCTCTCTCCTCTCTAGGAACATTGGACACTTTCTTAATGTCTTTGTGCTACTTCAAAGCTGTAAAGATTGACCTTAGCCTTAAATAAAGTCTGAAAATGCTTGAATCCCTGGGGAAACAACCCCTGAAGCCTCAACAAATCCATCATTTTATCAAGTCCCAAGACCTGGGGAGAACAGACAACACATCAAGCTTATAGCAACTTGGGTTGGGTGATCCTTGGACACATCTGCTCTGTGAGACTAGAGATGTGCCTGAGAGAGGACAGGTAAGTCCTGTCTGAGCAGCATCCTCCTGCTGGCCCATCACAGCTTCAGGAGCTCCTATGCAGGTCAAGGGTTGTTGTGGTGATGTAGGTTGGCAAAAATTACAATGTAATTTCTAATCCTGCCCTTTGCTCATTCCAGCCCCAGGGAAGTCACCATTTTTCAGGTGTTCTCATCTTATCTCATGCTCATTCCCCAACTAGCAAAGGGATTTTGAAAGGCATTGGAGAATACAGTGGCTTTCTGGGTTTTGGGTGTTATTTTTTTTTCTTTAACATAAGACATGTTTTAAGTACTATATATGTGTTACTGATAAAAGGGTGTTTTGTGTAAGTTACTCCTTCCATAACAACTTCCACCAAGAGGTGTGCCACTATCACTTACCAACTTTGAGCCACTTCCTCTTTTAACCTTTTTCTGACCTCATTTTCTCCTGATATGATTGATCAGGTATTCTGCTGTACTCAACAAGTCCTTTCTTTTTAATAGCACTATAACCCTTTCTTGAATTGATCCATTTACATGTCTAACTTTCCTACTAAACTATAAGCTACTTGTGGCTGGTTGCATTTTCCAATGATGGTGGTGAAAGTATCTCCTATTATACATGTTATTCTACAGTGTGACCTGATACACCTTCTATTAAGAGATAGGATCTATGTCCTCTTCCTTGGACTCTAGCTGGTGACTTGCATGTATCCAATACAACGCAGTGGATGATTCTGTCTGACTTCTAAGAAAAAGTCAGAAAAGATTCTACAACTTTCTTACAGCTAGGACATCCTCCTTTGGAATCACATAGGAAGTTCAACTTCTGCAAGGCCACCATGCAGCAAGGAAGCCCAAGCACATATGAGGCCACATGAACACTGACAAACAGCCCCAGCTGATGTCCCAGCCACCGAGTTAATCTACTGCCAGAAATATGACTGCCAACTATACCTTCACATGGTGTTAGCTCTCAGCCATCTGGTCACCCTCAGCCTTGAGTTTTGTCAGCTGAGGCCACAGGCATTGTGAAGGAGAGCCACCCTATCCTCACCACACCCTCTCTGAATTCCTGATCCACAGAATCTGTGAGCAAAATTGATAAAGCGTGGCACTTTAAGGAGGTTCATTATAAAGCAATAGTTAACTAGGATACTACCAAGATAGAAACTATACCATTTATGTTTGTATTCTTAAAGTAAGGGTTCAATAAATGTTGATTATATGAATGAATGCATATTGTTAAACAAACAAAAAAGCATGTGCAATCATGAACCCAGATGTTACATGTGCTAAGAGTAAACCTCACAACAAAGAACATCTTCTACAACGCTAAGTCTTAGGGAAACTGGGAATAAAAGCTAAAATATTATTAGAACTTATCAAACAAATCTGCCTACTGCTGGTCAGAAATAGGCCTTGCTTTAGGGTGATACATATTTGCAAGCTTCAAAAGAATATTCTTTGTTGATATTTAATAATTTATAGATTCCTCACTTTGCAGTTTATCTTATAGTTTCTTCAATTTGGGTTGGGATCACAAAGGAGCAGAGTGAAAATCAGGTGTAATACATTTCTCATCTCTTTTGGATACATTCCCAGAGGTCCAGACTGAAATGACTCAAGGTCTTTTTCTATAAAAACAATTTTGAAACAGATAGTTAACTGTTTGGTATTCACTGATTGAACAATAAAAATATAAGTTTTCTTTTAAGGTGTGAGAGGGATAAAGGAAGAGAAGAAAGAAAAAGATCTAGTTAATTACCTTAGTTTCTGTACACATTCCTGTGAAGTGATAGGAATTGAGGATGAAGAGAAACAAAAATGGAAAAAAACACAACCACCACAAGTATTGTTAGGACTATAGTTTTGTTTTGTTCTGTTTAAATTTTTTTTCTCATCCCCCCTACCCTGGGGTAATTAGACACTGGAATGTATCTAGTGAGAATGGGCTAGGAGACGTTGTACTTGGGATTCTGAGTTGGACCACTGCTCCTATATAAACTTCTGTAACTGGGGCTATGAATTCTGTGATGTTGGAGAACTATTCCCCTAGGTAGAACAAAGGTTTTATTTGCTGCATGGCAGGCGTTTCATTAAATAAATCATACATTCATGGAGGTAAAGGAAATTAACAAGAAACTTCGCCTAGGAGGTTGGACATATTGTGCAGGACTTCAAATAAACTGGAGTGCACTTTGCAATTCAGAAGATGTATATATGCTGGAATGTGCAAAGGCAACACTCTTTTATTTACACATATATATGGTGATACTGTATACAAATATTTGTGTACATATATGCATATGAATACAAATATAATGTTTATGTGTATATATACATTTTTAATCTTCTTTACAATGGAGAGTTTAAAAAAATCTGTATTTCTTATGCTTACAACACACTATATGCCTGTGAATCATCTTTGTTCCTTTAACAATCATCTGAGTGATGATGGGAATTGTACGTGGTACTAGCAAAGCAAGGAAAACAAAACATGATTCCTGTTCTTGGGCACCTCAATTCTAATTGGAGAATGGAGAACACTCAAGTTGGCCTTAAGGCAAATTGTATCTGTACAAAATATCCAGTGATCTCAGAGTTGCAGTTAACTTAGGAAGCATTTTATTAAGCACCTATTGTGTGCCAGTACTGGGCTTAATGTTGGAATTACAAAAAGGATTAACAAAAGCCCTTCGCTCCAATACATTATAATACAAAAGAGGGAACTAGAAATGCAAACAAATAATTGTAATCCAGTGGGAGATGTGCAAGAATAGAAGTTAGCATAATGCGGAAGTCAGCATGCAGGAGGAAGGGATTAACTTTGACTGGAGTGTAAAAGAGGAGAAGGAGATGGCTGAAGGCATAGGAAAGCCTCAGTAGACAGTGACATTGAAGCTGAGTTTTGAAGAATAAATGGAAGTTTCCAGGGGGAAATCATTAGTGAGATATTTCCTGTGGAGAAAGCAGGATATGAAGTGACATAGCGATACTATTTTATATAACATGCTTTGTTCAGAGAACTTCAAATATTGTTCATGATTGCTGGAGTGAAAACAACGTGTGAATATGGCACAGGCTGAAGGCAAAGAGAAGAAAGGAGAAAAGAAAATGAAGTGAAGTAAGCGGGAAAAGGGCTGGAGAAGTAGGGAGGACGCCATACATTCTTCTGAATGTAAGTAGATGAATGGTAAAGCAGTGGATGAAGAGTGTTGACTCTGATACCCATTGATATGGTTTGGCTCTGTGCTCCCAACCAAATCTCATCTCAAATGGTAATTCCTGTGTGTCGAGGGAGGGAACTGTAATCCCCAGGTGTTGAGGGAGGGAGGTGACTGGATCATGGGGGCAGGTTCCCCCATGCTGTTCTCATGATAGTGAGTGAATTCACACAAGACCTGATAATTTTATAAGTGTTTGGAAGTTCCTCCTTTGTTCTTTCCTGCTGCCTTGTGAAGCAGGTGCCTGCTTCCCCTTCTGCCATGACTGTGAGTATCCTGAGGCCTTCCCAGTCATGCCGAATTGTGAGTCAAACTTTTTTCCTTTATAAACGACCCAGTCTTAGGGAAGTTCTTTATAGGAGTGTGAAAACAGACTAATACATCTATAACCAATCTTTCCCTCACCTTCAGGTAGCAAGGAGTTGGAACGCATCACTAAGAGTTTGAAAACCAGTAACTCTAGAAGAGTGAGAAGAAGCAAAAGTGTTTATCCTGAAGAAGAAATGATTTAGTTCAACAATGTTAGCTGTCTTCAAATATTTTCGGAAGAGCAATTAGATTTATTTCAGGCACCTTTAAAGGACTGGACTAAGAATAATGAGTGAGAAGGAAGTCAGACACACTTTGACTCCATAAAAGGCAGAACTTGCTAACAGAGCTGTTCAAAGATTTTCTGGGCAATGTTGAGAGTTGGTAAGCATCCAATAGCTGAAGTGTACAAGCAGAGGCATGTTCCAACTGTCAGGGATGTCGTCAAGGCAATTACTACATTGAGAACATGTCGCCTTTTTTCCCTAAGGTTTCTTCCATGTCAAAGATTCCATGATGAAGGTCACAAACACAAATATATTTAAATATACTTAAGGGTAACATCAATGAGTAAAGTGTTCACATGAGAAAATAGGGATTTCAAGAAGTTGTGGCTAACTATACACAGTATATAATAATGTTCACATTTCTTTAAAAAAAAATAAAAGAAACTACATAGAAGTCTGTGGACCTAATTTGACCTGCTGGCCTTCAATTTGTACTTTCTATTTTATAAATCTTGAGGTCTAGGTTCTGGTCTAAGTCCTGTGACTTATTGGCTTTCTATAATCCTTGATCCTAGGCCAGTTCTCCCATTGTAGCTCAGTTTCCTCATCTCTTCCATGAGGGCCATAGACGATCTTTGTGTCCTGCCTCAACTCTGATTTTTCTCCCAGCTGCAGGCAAAAGCAGATACCCAGGAGGACAGAACACAAGCTAGGTAGGCAGGAAGCGTTACTCCTGTGTGTGTCTTTACTGTTTAAAGGATACTGTTTACTTATAGAGCTTTGTGTCAGAATGAATAGAGATGAGATCTTTGTAAGTATGGACTATGTCTTAATCATCTTTCTTGTTCCTTTATTCTATTTTTATTATTAAAAATATAGTAAAATATGCAGACAATAATCAACCCATGCACCTACCACCAGAATATATTGTCATATGTCCATTATCTTTATATAATAAATATTAAATATGTGACTAAATCCTAGTATGTCTCTGAAGTCATATACACCTCCCTCCCTCTCCAGAAGCAACCATTAGTAAGTTTATGCCCTAGACTTCACATATTTCTACTTTAAGTACCATAAACAACACATAGTTTTTTTTATGTTCTAAAAACTGACATAAATGGTGTAATATTCCACATATGTATAGGGACTACATAGTACGTCTTTCATTCAATAGTACAATCTTAGAGATCCATCCAGTTTGATGCATACAAATTTAACTCATTAATTTTAATTGCTAAAGAGCATCATATCCTACTATTACACTGCAATTTATTTTTCTTGTTCCCTAAACTCTTTCCAGTTCTCTATTTACAGTTCAAAATCGCATTGAATATCCTTATACATGTATACATGTTTCCTTTGCATGTGACTATACCTGGAAAGTGAAATCGCTGAGTCATTAGGCATATGCTGTGCCAATTTTACTAGATACAGCCAACTCGCTTCCAAAAGTGTGTGTACCAATTTATACTCCCTTCAGCAGGATATATGAATCCCCCTTTTTTGTCAAATCTGGTCAACATTTGGTATTTCTTAGACTTTTAAAAATGTTGCCCATCTGATGGTTGAGAAACCTCACTGAGGTTTTAAATTGCATTTCCCTGATTAGTGATGATGGGCATATTTTCATCTTTATTGGCAGTTCTGGCTTTCTCTTCCGTGAATAACCTGCTCAAATCTTTTGCCTTCTGTTCAATTGAATGATCTGTCTTTTTCTTCTCTCCCTCTCTTTTTTTTTTTTTTTTTGGAGCTAACACTCTGGAGCCAATCATCATGAATTCCCATTATAAATGTGTCACTTAATAGGCATGTGTACTTGGGGATGTGACTTAACCTCTCCTTGGCTCACTTTCTTCAGCTCTAAAATGGAAAAAAAAAAAAAAAAAGTAGTATCTCATAGGATTTTTGTGGTGGTTAAGAGAGTTAATACATATTAACCTGTTAGAAGAGATCCTGGAATATAGTAACTGCTTAATAAATGGTAGCTATTATTATCATCTTCAAGGAGGAAGATGTTCTCTATGTATTCCAGACTGATTCTTTGTCTATTAAGTATGTTACAAAAATTTTCTTTGTCTTTTAACTTTGTAACTTTTGTCATGAAGGTATTTGAAATTTTAGTGTAAATTTATCAATTTTCTTTATAATTTGTTCTTTTTTTCTATGCAAACATATTTTTCTTCATAGGATCATAAAGTTGTGCTCCTATCTTAACTTTTAAAACCTTTTTTTTTAATTTAAACCTTTTTCTACTTTTAATTTGTTTTTATATAGAGGTAATTCTCTAATTTTCTTTTCATACAGATAACTTTTTGGGATTTGTTTGTTTGTTGTTTGTTTTATTTTTGTTTTTGTTTTATGAGATAGAGTCTCTCTCAGTCACTCAGGCTGGAGTGTAGTGGTGCAGTCTTGGCTCACTGCAACCTTTGCCTCCCAGGTTCAAGTTATTCTCCTGCCTCAGCCTTCCAAGCAGCTGGGACTACAGGATAGAGCCACCATACCCAGATAATTTTTCTACTTTTAGTAGAGATGAGGTTTTACCATGTTAGCCAGGCTGATCTTGAACTCCTGACCTCAAGTGATCTGCCCACATCAGCCTCCCAAAGTGCTGGGATTATAGGTGTGAGCCACCACACCTGGTCTCATACAGATAAGTATTTAAATAAATTTTGATTTGTGAAGCCACTTCTCTCATAAATCAAGTTCCTGTATACCCCAGCATCTATTCCTGAGCCCTTGAGTCTATCGAATTAACATATTTTTAACCCTGTAAAATACCACACTGCTCTAATTACTACAGCTTTAAACCAGTTCTTGAAATTCAGGAGAATAACTCCTCTTAGTTCTTGTTCTTTACTGCCCTGCCTATTCTTGAACACTTACTCATAAACAGGAATTTTAAAATAAGTCCATCATGGCTCGGCATGGTGGCTCACACCTGTAATCCCAGCACTTTGGGAGGCTGAGGCAGGAGGATCATTTGAGACCAGGAGCTTGAGGCCAGCCTGGCCAACATAGTGAAACCCCATCTCTACTAAAAATAGAAAAATTAGCTGAGCATGGTGGCGCCCACCTGTAATCCCATCTACTTGGGTGGCTGAAGCATGAGAATTACTTGAGCCTGGGAGGCAGAGGTTGCAGTGAGCTGAGATCGTGCCCCTGCACTCTAGCTTGGGTGATAGAGAGAGAGAGACTCTGTAAATAAAAAAATAAATAAATAAATAAACAAAATAAGCCCATCAAATCCATGAAAAATAATTTCATTGCAATTTTTGTTGGAATTACATTGAATTTATAGATCAATGTGGGAAATAATTTATAGCATATATTCATGATGTTGAACTTGCATGTTCATAACCGAGCTCCTTTTTGACCTTGTACAGTTGTGTAATTTTCTTTATAAAAGTATTAAATACTATTTGTTAGATTATTTTCGCCCTAGGCACTGTGTAAATTTGAATGCAATTGTGAATGAGATCTTTAAAAAATAACGTTTTCTATTTTCCAATTATTGTTAAATAAAATCTCACTAATTATTTTTGTATGTTGATCTTATTTCCAGCATTCTTCCTGAACTTTTTAAATTATAAATAGATAGTCTGTGAATTCTTTTTGCATTTTATATGCAAACAATGATACCATCTGCAAATAACAATTGTGCTTCTTTTTTTCAAATAATTATATCACTTATTTCTTTTTATTGCATTTTTGAATGGGTTAAAATTTCCAGTAATTGCTACATAGAAGTGGTTTTAGTGAATAATTTCTTGTCTTGAGTTTAATGTGAATGCTTCTAAAATCTGACCATAAAGTATGGCATTTTCTGTGGGTTTGGGATAGATGCTCTTTATAAGGTTAAGGAAGTTTTTTTCTTATGTACTGGTCTTTTCCTTAATTTGTGAATGAATATTGACCTTATAAAATATTTTTCTACATTCATTGAGATGCTCATATGTTTTTGTCTTTTTTTGTTAATGTGTTGAATGAAGATTTATAGATCTTTTAAATGTTGACATGTCTTTGCATACCTGGGATAATCTGTTTTATCCTGATGTACTATCAATCCAATTCTGGGTTTGTTATAATTTGTTCACCGATGCTATCGTGTGATTGGACAATATATCTTATTTCTTATATTTCCTGTGCCTAATTTTGATATCAAATAATAGGTAGTTTACTCTCTTTGTTCATTTGCTGAAAGAGATTGTATCAGAAAGGAATTATGAGCTTCTGATTTGTGGTAAAAACTTCTCTATAAAATTATGTGGGATTGGTGCCTTTTTAGGGAGAATTTTTGATTACTAATTAATTTTTGTTATAGACAATTATTTTTCTAATACAGGTTTGTGAAGGCCCAACTGTATTAATTCTATTTTACTGTGTCTTATACTTTGGCAAGATGAAATGTTCTATATGATATCAATTATTTGGACATTTTTGAGACCTTTCATAAACTAATACATGACCAGCTTTTTAAAATGATACATGTATGTTTAAAAAAACATATGTGCTCCTCACTCCTTACATAAGAATACAGTTATGTTGTATTATAGTATTATTACCTGAGAGAAAATAGCTATTTTATTCAAATCTTTAGCATCTTTTCTAATATTGACTTCCTGATCTATCAGTTTCTAAAATAGGTGTTAAAATCTTTACACAAGTATTGTATACTTCTAAATTCCTTCATGTAATTCTATCAGCATTTATTTTATAAATTTATAAATGGTTTGGCTGTGTCCCCGCCCAAACCTCATCTTGAATTGTAATAGTCTCCACATGTCAAGGGCAGGGCCAGGGAGAGATAATTGAACCATGGGGGGAGTTTTCCCCATACTGTTCTCATGGTAGTGAATACATCTCATGATCTGATGGTTTTATAAATGGGAGGTCCCCTGCACAAGTTATCTTGACTGCTGCCATGTAAGACATGACTTTGCTTCTCAATCACCTTCTGCCATGATTGTGAGGCCTCCCCAGCCATGTAGAAATGTGTGAGTCAATTAAACCTCTTTCCTTTATAAATTACCCAGTCTAGGGTATGTCTTTATTAGCAGTATGAGAAGAGTAAGACAATGTATATATATAAATTCATGATAGTTATGGTTTCAGTTATAGTATCAGTATATAATATTTGATACAGCTTAAGTTCTCTGAGAGGCAACCATGAGATAGTGATTAACAGGTAAGATGTTTACTAGGTGGCACTCCTGGGATCAAAACCTGTGGAAGAAAAGGAAAAAAAAAATAACCATGATTGGGCAGAGGGAGAAGTTGAGCTATGATGCAGTCTCAACAGAGACCTAAGATGACCACGTGAAGAGCTCTGGAGCTGGGATGGTTATTTAGAGTTTGCCCAGTTAAGGTAAGGGCGCCAGGACTTTATAACCTCTGGATGATCAGTCACCAGATGTGGACTTCCCTGAAAGAAGTGTGATTTGGGGTGAGACAGTTTTTTTAGTAAAGGCAATCTCTCAGGAGAAGTTTACAGCTGAAGACTGTCTTTCATCAGTACTTCTAGAAGCTGGGGGAGTATGTCCTTAATTAGTAAAGAGGAATCTGGAGGCATATTATAGTACTCACCACAGACTACACCTTAAGCTGCCTGGATTCACTTCCTCATATAGGTCCTGGGAGTGACTCTTCTAACATTCCAGAGGAAAAACTTAGAAAAGAAAAAAAAAAATATGATGATAAACTACAGTCCCCATCACTTTTGCTTATCTCAAGTCCATACAAGGTCTTCACTATCTCCCTTCTCTACCACTTATTATAAATTCCCCTTACCCTCAGCTAGCACCTCTGGTGGTCTTGGAGACTTGCCTGGTGATGTGAACTAGATCTTCAACCCTGTGCGGTCTAATTCCCTTCCTCATTACCATTACCTTCTCAGACCAGAGTTACTGTATTTGTGCAATTATTGTCAAAACTTGATATAGAAACACTAAAAGATACTTAAGTGTATTATCTGGCTGCTAAATATATTCCTAATGTTCTCATTGTGTAACAGCATCCTGACTTACTCCTGCCAAGATGGTGATTCATTTCCTTACCTGCTGACCCTTTGGCATGAGTTGCCCAAAGTGCTAGACAGGAGCCATAGCTGGGCCCTATTAAAATCTGGCAGCCTTTCATATCATCTGGTGTTTAGGTCACATTAGTATTGCCAGATATGGTTCCCATAATACGGAATATGCTGCCTTTGTAGCCCAAAGAAACCTGCTAGGCATTTTACTTCCTTCTTCAGGCTGATAATACAAATTTTGATAATTTTTTCTTTATTTGGGGAGGATGAGTGATTCTTATCATGCCATAAACACCACACATCCATAATTTTACTAATGCACCAGGCCCTGAATATTCATAGGGTTTAACTCCAACTCTCCAGGGAATATGCTTCTTAGCAAATCCTCCAACTAGCATCTATATTTGGCTCATCTGGTTCCATTAGCATGTTGTCAATATAGTGAACAAATGTCATATTCTGTATGGATGTCTAAATGGTCTGTATCTCTTCATACGTATTTAAACAAAGGCCAGAGGAGTTAACACAGCCTTGAAACAAACATGTAATTGATTCAGTTGTCTACTTTAAATGAAATTATTTTCATTTCCTCTTCCTAATGATGAAAAAATATATTTTCCAGAGCAATGGAAATATGGCTGCATACCATATATCTGATGACATGTTAATCTGCTCTAGCAAAGATACCACATCTGCCACTGGGTCCAATGCCTGGCTGTGTTTGCAGTAGTCCACAGTAATAATATGTCTTGTTTTTGAAGAAATCAGATTGGTAAATTAAACAGAGACTGATGGGGACCATCATTCCTGTATCCTTTAAAAAACTGTAAAAGTGGCACTAAGTTCAACCATTCATATTGGACAATATTTTTTTGAAGTAACTATCTTGAAACAAGTATGGGGGGGATGAGCTGTTTTCACAGATTTCTTCTTAACTTTTCCCCTAATCCTGTAGGGTGAAAATTCAATGTGGAGATTGTGCCAACTACCAAGCATGTCTATTACAATTATTAATTGGGGTCTGCAGAAATGACCACTGGATGAGTTCATAGATATGGTAAACACACTATGGGCTGGACTTAGCTATCCCAGGTCCCCACTCTGACAGAAAAATCATGATGACACTTTGACATCAATATCAACTTGGAATCCGTTTCCAACAGTCTTTAAAGTGTTTGGATATTCCACTTTCCCTAGGATACAATTACCCAATAGAAGGCAGTAGTTCCCTTTGAGAAAAGTCTGAAGTAGCCACTACCACATACATTTGCCATGATTTTGCAGGGTTCCTCTAAAAGGGTCTCTTCTCAAGTCAATGGGTTCTGGGTTTAAAAACTGGATATTGGACAGGGGATTGTAATTTTTATTGGAATGATGGCTCTCAGCCTTGTCATTAGCATCCTTGAATTTGTTGTCTGATTTTACAGATAGAAAAGCACTCCTGTTAGCTGTTGCTGTAGTTTGAATGTGTTCCCCAAAGTTCATTTGTTGGAAACTTAATTCCCAATCGCATTGTTGACAGGCAGGACCTTTAAGAGGTGAACAGGTCCTGAAGACTCTCCCTTCAAGATGGATTAAGGCTGTTATTGCAGGAGTGGGTTTGTTATTGTGGGAGTGGATTCCTGATTAAAGGACGAGTTCATTCCCATACTTCTTCCCACACCCTCTCTTTCATGCATGTGCATGCACAAGCACTTTTTTTTTTTTTTTGAGATGAAGTCTTGCCCTGTTGCCCAGGCTGGAGTGCAGTGGTGTAATCTTGGCTCACTGCAACCTCCACCTCCTGATTTCAAGCAGTTCTCCTGCCTCAGCCTCCTGAGTAGCTGGGATTTTAGGCATGCGCCATCATGCCCAGCTAATTTTTGTATTTTTAGTAAAGATAGCGTTTCACCATATTGGTCAGGCTGGTGTTGAACTCCTGACCTCAGGTGATCTGCTTCCTCCACCTCCCAAAGCACCGGGATTACAGGCATGAGCCACCGTGCCTGGCCCACATTTCCTTTATTTCCTTTTTTTCCCCTTTCTACTGGTTTAGGAATTAAACATTGCATTCTTTCCTCCCTTTTTTGGTATTTGCCTTTATAATGCTAATGCACAAAGTTAACTAAATCTGTGACTAATCAATATCTCTCTTATACGACTGAATTAGAGGAATATAGAATAATTAAAGTCAATATCTCGCTATCATCCATGATATTGTGTCATAGTTTGATTCTACTTAGGACTGATACATGTCCCCACCCTTAGGTACAAATGTAATTCGTATATGCCCACAAACATTCATCATTCTACTACTGTGGCTTTGAGTTTCTTGTTCATTTCTGGGACTTTGTGATATTTCCTTCTTCCTGCTTTCAATTTCAGCTATATAGTTTAAGAAAAGGTTTGTGTTCTACCTAAGTCAGCATTTCTATATATTTGGAGCAGAATGAAAGGTTGATTACTTCTGCTGGGGCCACCATATTGATCAGAAGTTTCCTCTTATTAATCTTTGCTTTTTTCAATTCTTGAAAGCTCTCTGGCACATAGAGGATCATCCATGACATTCATTCATTCAAGAATTATTTAGTGAGTATCTCCTGGTGGCTGGTGCTAAGCCCTGGAGTTAGGAAAATTCACTTCAGTGTGTCTAGAAAATGTTTATTCTGTGGTTGAGAAGATGATAAGAGGGTATGTTTTTCACTGGGTGCTGTTATAATTATCTCTTTTAGTAAAACATTCCTAGGGACTAATTCACTCCTAAAACGAAGTAGACTGTGTAAGAATTTCCACTCTGTGAGGAATGACAGTAGAGTTTTGATCCCAGTAACCCGCCTCAGGGAAAGCCTGTGTAATTGAAATTTACCAATAAATTTAAAATTCATTTTAGCTGAGACCACCTCACTTTTCACCCACTCTCCCCTCTCTCCTATCCTCTGATGCACCCATACACTGTTCAGGGGTCTCTGCTTGATCTGGCATGAAGTCAGCTCGGGTGCTATTTTACTTTCATTTTCTATTTCTCATTGTTCACAGTGTTTGTCTCTCCCTCCCAGAAGCCTTCCATCACAAAGTAAGAACATGAAGGAAATCAATGTGTCTTGAGCAATATTCTAAACCTCTCTGGGAGGTGCAGCAAAGCAATAGAAAAACAAGGAGAGTCAGTCTCCCAAGTTTTCATCTCACCATACCTTCCTCCAGAAGCACTTGACCGCCTCCATCAGCCTCCCAAAGCTGGCCCTCCAACTCTCTGGAGCTCCCTGACAGGTCCCAGGTGGTGAATATCATCTGCTTCTTGTTAGAATTCTGCTCTGTGTGAGCAGGTTTTGGAAGCAGCCTTTGAGAGCTTGTTTGCCATCAGCCCTCTGACACTTCTGTCTCCTTCACAGACACCCAGTAATTGGGTCCTCTTGGGTCATGAGCTACAAACACTTCTCCACTTACTCTACAAAGTTTTTTTTTCTTCTTTTATAAAACATAGATTTGCAGCTAAACTGTTCCTTTGTCATGCCCAAGAAGGTGTAAAAACCCATCTTATTTTCTTTCTGGTCTTTGGCTCAAAAAGAGAAGTTTTTCTTTTTGAGTGGTCCCAGCCCAGGTGGCAAAATGAACTTTAAATTTAGCAAGTTAATTATTCCCTTGTGCTATGTTGTTTGAAAAAAGTCTATACATTTAAAATTATGAAATGAAATGTCATTGTAACTCTCCTTGCAGACTGTAATTTGATACTATGATTAATAATGATATTGCAATGTCAAAGGTGGATTGGATAAAGCAAATAAGGTACATATACACTGTGGAATACTATGCAGCCATATAAAAGAATGAAATAATGTCTTTTGCAGCAACATGGATGCTGGAGTGCAATGGCACAATCTCAGCTCACTGCAACCTCTGCCTCCCGGGTTCAAGCAATTCTCCTACCTTAGCCTCCCTGAGATTACCCATGCACACCACCATGCCCAGAAAATTTTTGTGTTTTTAGTAGAGATGGGGTTTCACCATGTTGGCCAGGATGTTCTCAATCTCTTGACCTTAGGATCCACCCGCCTTGGTCTCCCAAAGTGCCGGGATTATAGGTGTGAGCCACCATGCCTGACCGGAAGTCTTTATCTTAAGCAAACTAATACAGAAACAGAAAACCAAATACCACATGTTCTCATTTATATGAGGGAGCTAAACTTTGGGTACACATGGACATAAAGATGAGAACAACAGACACTAGGGAATACAAGAGGGGAAACTGAGGGAAGCAGGGGAAAGGGTTGGAAAACTACCTATTAGGTACCTTGCTCACTACCTGGGTGATAGGTTCAATTGTACCTGAAACCTCAGCATCATCCAATACACCCATGTAACAAATCTACACATGTACCCCCGAATCTGAAAGAAAAATACAAAAAGAAAAATAAATAAATGAATAAATCATGATGGCAATCATGATATAATAGCAATGGGATAATAATGGCTACAGTTACTGTGTGTGTAGCAGGCACTTGCTAGATGCTTCCTATGCTTTATCTATGTTCACACTAACAACATTATGAGGTCATTTCTGTTAATTTCACCTTTTTACAAATAGGAAATACGAGGCTTAGGGAAATAAATTACCTTACCAAAAGCCACAGATAGTATGTAGTGAAGCTGGAATTTGAGCCCCATAGCCTGGATCTGTAACCACCACGTTGTGCTACTTTCTGAATATCCAACAAATATTTTGTTAGGTTAGGCACCATTTCAGTGCCACTCACCACAATTAGTAAGTAATACACCATCATTTCTGGCAAACAGTTCACATAAAAAGCAACCGCTGAGTCACAGAAGGAGAAAAAATTCACCAGGCAAAAGTTGTCAAAGTATTTCTGGTAGAAGAGGCTGAATGCACAAAGACAAAGATCAAAAAACCAATAGAGATAATTCTGCTAACCACAAGGAGTTTATCGTCATAAGGCTGGAGATTTGGATGAAGGAGTAGACAGGAGCAACACAAGAAAGAGCCTGGCATGCCATGATGGTCCTCCGGAAGTCTTTGAATATAATCAAGATGTAAGAGTCATCTTGATTTGCATCCTATAGAAGAAAGAGCTATAGACAATTCAGAAGTGAATGCAATTAAGTCCTGATATGCTTCTGTTGTTCCTGAAATAGCTCTGATTTCCATGGACGAGAAGTTTAAATTCTAACTCTGAGACTGTGTAACTTCCTTCCAGAGGCTGGTCGCTTGTATTTCATAAGCATTAAATGATTTGAAGAACAGAGTTCTGGACTGGAACAAAAAGTGGGGACTTTTCACTCAACAAACTTTTTAAAAAACATGGTTATAATGTCTCATGCTCTATGACAGTTGCTAAGGATACCAAGTCAAATAAGAATGGAAGCTACCACTCATGCAAGTAATAGCGACTTGAGAGGCTTGAAGCTGGGGGATCACTTGAGCCCAGGGGTTGAACGCAACCTGGGCAATATGGCAAGATCCTGTCTCTTAAAAAAACATTAGGAGGGAGGTTCCAAAATTGCCAAATAGAAAGAGCTCCAGTCTACAGCTCCCAGCGTGAGCGATGCAGAAGAGGGGTGATTTTTGCATTTCTAACTGAGGTACCGGGTTCCTCTCACTGGGGCTTGTCGGACTGTGGGTGCAGCCCATGCAGTGTGAACCGAAGCAGGGTGGGGCATCGTCTCACCCAGGAAGCACAAGAGATCAGGGAATTCCCTTTCCTAGCCAAGGGAAGCCGTGACAGATGGTACCTGGAAAATCGGCACACTCCCACCCTAATACTGTACTTTTACAATGGTCTTAGCAAACGGCACACCAGGAGATTATATCCCGTGCCTGGCTCAGAGGGTCCCACACCCACGGAGCCTCCCTCATGGCTAGCACAGCAGTCTGAGATCTAACTGCAAGGTGGCAGTGAGGCTGGGGAGGGGCATCCACCATTGCTGAGGATTGAGTAGGTAAACAAAGCGGCCAGGAAGCTTGAACTGGGTGGAGCCCACCACAGCTCAAGGAGGACTGCCTGCCTTTGAAGACTTCTTTTGAGACAATTCTCAAAAGAAGACATTTATGCAGCCAACAGACACATGAAAAAATGCTCATCATCACTGGCCATCAGAGAAATGCAAATCAAAACCATGATGAGATACCATCTTACACGAGTTAGAATGGCGATCATTAAAAGTCAGGAAACAGCAGGTGCTGGAGAGGATGTGGAGAAATAGGAACACTTTTACACTGTTGGTGGGACTGTAAATTAGGTCAACCATTGTGGAAGACAGTGTGGTGATTCCTCAAGGATCTAGAACTAGAAATACCATTTGACCCAGTCATTCCATTACTGGACATATACCCAAAGGAATATAAATCATGCTGTTATAAAGACATATGTACACGTATGTTTACTGTGGCACTATTTGCAATAGCAAAGACTTGGAACCAACCCAAATGTCCATCAATGATAGTCCGGATTAAGAAAATGTGGCACATATACCCCATGGAATAGTATGCAGCCATACAAAATGATGAGTTCATGTCCTTCATCCATGTCCTACCATCATTCTGAGCAAACTATCACAAGGACAGAAAATGAAACATCGCATGTTCTCACTCATAGGTGGGAACTGAACAATGAAAACACTTGGACACAGGGTGGGGAATGTCACATACCGGGACCTGTCATGGGGTGGGAGGACTGGGGAGGGATAGCATTAGGAGATTTACCTAATGTCAATGACAAGTTAAAGGGTGCAGCACACCAACATGGCACATGTATACATATGTAACAAATCTGTGCATTGTGCACATGCATCCCAGAACTTAAAGTATAATTTTTTAAAAAAGAAATAACCATAAAAATAGGCAACCAGCCCTTGGGGCTGCTCCATCTGTGGAGTAGCCATTCTTTTATTCCTTTACTTTCTGAATAAACTTGCTTTCACTTAAATAAATAAATAAAGTACCAGAAAATAAACAAATAAAATAAAAAAACATTAATAGGGGATGCAAATATGTAAAAGAACAAATAGCCCCCAGTGTGATGATATGTTCAGTGATAAGAAGTATGCATAAAACCGTATGAGAGCACAGAGGAGGTGGATAGCAGAGCTTTGGGGAGGGAGCTCAATAATGGGTTCAACTTCTGGCTCTGTTACTAATTATTAGGCAAGAAATGTAATTTCTTGGGGGCATCATTCCCCTTATCAGCAAAATCAGAACACTGGATGATATCCAAGTATGCTCTCAGTTTTAAAATTAGGTGATTAGAAACTATCATTTTATGATACCACTGACTTAAAAATACTTGATTTACAAAATTCAGTATGTAGAAACGTAAGCTAAGCATCAATTTCTTCCCCCACTCCCCACTCCCTCTAGAGGTCAACTTCCTGTAGCATATTGCGAAAAATGCCCTCAAATAATGTTTTGTAAGTTGAAAGTCTAGGTATTAAAATTCTAAATGGTAGTTTTCTAGGCTAGCACATAGCAGCATAACACAATGCTTTTAAATATTAGCTCTGGAGTCTGACCAGTCTTCTTGTGATCATGGGAACATGACTTTATCATGGTAAATAACCTCCAGGCTTCAATTTCAATTTCTTTATCTATAAAATGGGGTTAACAATTGGATCCACTTTTTAGTGTTGCTAAGAGCAATAAATCAGTTAATACATGTAAGTGTTTAGAATTATACCTGGACTATTGTAGACATGAAGTAAATATTAATTATATCAATCTATAATGAAGCTCAGTGATTTTGCATACTTTTTGCTTGTTTGTTTTAGGCCTGGGATACTTTCTACAGACAAGAGCTTATCTAATTACAGTTGTATATTGTAAACCCTAGGGCAAACACTAAAAACATTTTTTAAGTAGTATCAATAATGTCAATTAGGAAATAAAATGGAATCATAAAAATGCTCAATTAACCCAAGAAAAAAGAAAAAAAGAGTTAAAAAGAAATAAGGAACATATGGAAGAAATACAAAACAGCTAACATGATGGTAGATGTTAATCCAACCATATCAACAATCACATTAAATATGAATGCCTGAATGCACCAGTTAAAAAAGGCAGATTGTCAGATAGGATCAAAAAGCAAACCCCAACAATATGCTGTCCTCAATAAATCAATTTTAAATAAAAGACATTTATAAAGTAAAAATTAAAAGAAAGAAAAAATAAACCATGTAAATACTAACCCAAAAAGACTGAAATAGCTATTTTGATAAGAAACAAAATAGACTTCAGAAAAAGGAACATTATCAAGGGTAAAGAGAGACATGACATAATGATAAAATAATCAATTTTACAGGAAGACATAACAATGCTAAATGTTTGTGCGCATAACATCAGAGTTTCAAAGTACATTAGACAAAACCAACTAGAACTGAAAGGAAATAAAGGCAGAGCCAGAATTGTAGTTGGAGACTTTATTACTTTTCTCTCAGTAACTGATAGAACATGTAGAGAGAAAATCAGCAAGAATATGGAAGTCCTTAACAACATCATTAACCAGTTATACCTAATGGACATTTCTGGAGCACACCATGCAACAGCAAAATACACTTTCTTTTATAAGTGCATTATAACACTCACCAGGATAGACTTTATCCAGGCTCAAAATAAAGCTCAACAAATTAAAAAGAGCACAAATCATACAAAGTATGTTCTCAGACCATAACAGAATTAGCCTAGAGAAAAAGAACAGAACTCCAATTAGAAAAACTCCAAATATTTGGAAATTAAACAGCACAATTCTAAATAATCCATAGATCAAAGAGGAAGTCTTAAAAAAAATTAAAGTATTTTGAAGTGAATGAAAATGAACCTGCAAAACTTCAACAAATGTGAGATGACTAAAACAGTGATTACACGGAAGTGTACAGTATAAAATGGTTACTATAGAAATAAAAAGATCTCAGACCCACAAGATACGTTTTTACCTTACAAAACTAGAAATAAAAGAGCAAACTATGTCCAAAGCAAGCAGACAAAATTAAATATAAATAAAACCAGAAATCAATGAGCTTGAAAGAAGAAAAAACATATGATCATTAATAAATACAGAAAAATTATTTGACAAAATTAAACTTCCATTTATGGTAAAAACTCTGAGCAAACTAGAAATAAAAGAGCTTCCTTAATCTGAGAAAGTGCACAATGAACATTAAATGATGAAAGACTGATTTGTTTCATCCTATAGTCAAGAATAAGGTAAGGATGTTCTCTGTCTCTCTCAATATCATTATGGAAGCCCTAGCCAGTGCAATAAAACAAGAAAATTAAGAAAAAAGAAGAGAAAAAATATTTATTTATGAACGACATAACTATCTATGTAGAAAATCCCAAAAGAAGTCTACAACAACACTTCTAGAACTAATAAAAGAGCTTAGCAAGGTCACAGAATACAAAGTTAACAATTGGAATTCAAAGTTAATTTTAAAAAGCCACTTACTATAATGCCAAAAAATTCTGAGGTATATAAATCTTCAAAATTACATGTAGGATCTGTATGCTAACAACTGCAAAATACTGATGAAAGAAATTAAAGTCCTAAATAAATTTAGGGACACATCATGTTAATAGATTATAAGACTCAATATTACTAAGATATCAATTCTTCTCGATTCAGTCTAAAGATGAAACAAAATCCCAGAAGGCTCTTTTGTAAATATTGATGAGGTGATTCTAAAATATATGTGAAAAGACAAAGAAACTAGAATAGCCAGAACAGTTTTGAAAGAGAATAACATCCAGGGGACTTCCTTTCTTTATTTCAAGAGTTAAAGTTACAGTAATCAAGACAATTGTGGTATTGATGAAAGGATAAATGCATAAATCAATGGATCAGATAGCAAAAAATAAGAAATAGATTCACACCAATAAAATATAGCCAACTGATTTTTTATAAAGGTGCAAATGCAATTAAGTGGAGAAACTACAGTGTCTTCAACAAGCAGTGCTGCAACAATTGGAAGTCTATATGTAAAAGAAAAGATAATAATCTCAGCCTATATCTCACAGTTTCTACAAAGATTAGCCCTAAATAGATTATAGATATAAAATATAAAGCTATAACACTTTTAGAAAAAAATAGAAAATTTATGCCAACTTAAAGAGTTTTAGTTACATCACCAAAAGCATGATCCATAAGTGCAAAAGCTTAATAAATTGCACTTAATTAAAATGAAAAATGTTTGCTCTTCAAAAGACACAGCCTCAGACTAGAGAAAATATTTGCAAATCACGTTTCTGGCAAAGTACTTCTGTCCAGAATATATAAAAACTCTCAAAATCTGGCAATGGGAAATCAACCCAATTAAAAAGTGGTTAGATTTTATTCTTTGTACCACACCAGTCTGCATTATCCACTGAACTGGCCTCACTCTGAAGACTAACACTTATGCTAGAAGTAGCTCCTGACTTACAGCTCCTTGTTTAACCCAGATATAAGGGGTTTTTAGAAGGAAGAGTTTTTATCCCCTAAAAAGAGTTCACAGGATTTCAAGAGCTCTCTGACTATTGTATTATATTCCTCTTCCTATCTAATCCTTGCTTTTCAAGTCCAGATGGGAGAAATCTGGTTGTCCTGGATGTTGAAGAACTTCATTGTTGTGATGGTGTGTGACTTCATCCTATCATCAATTCCATGGCACAAAGTGATGCCAAAGTAATCCAGCAGCAGTTAAACTCAGAGGAGAAAACTAAATAAGCAGAGTAAGTTTTTAGTTGCAGAGATTAGAATAGATGGGTTCTGCTTTAAATTGGGAGGACTCCAATACAGGAAGGAAATGTCCCTTTTCCAATTTGAAAGACTTTTTTTTTTTCCCTGAAGTCAGTTTAGCTCATATTTTGCACTTACATACTTTTCTTTGCGTATTAAGGTAGCAGCCTTCAACTTAATCCATGTTGCATTTTATTAAGGTGGAATGTGTTGTTCATCAGAAAACTTCACAGAAATTGGCTGTAAGCTCTGCCTCCCGGGTTCACGCCATTCTCTTGCCTCAGCCTCCTGAGTAGCTGGGACTACAGATGCCCACCATCACGCCCGGCTAATTTTTTGTATTTTTAGTAGAGACAGGGTTTCACCGTGTTAGTGAGGATGGTCTCGATCTCCCGACCTAGTGATCTGCCCGCCTCGGCCTCGCAAAGTGCTGGGATTACAGGTCTGAGCCACCGCACCAGGCCTTATTTGTTACTTTCAAAAGATCCACGTGGTACAACTGGAGAAGTCCCTGTTTGTTTTTCTAAGTCACCAAAATGTATATAAATTATCTAGATTGGATAACAGTCTTGCACATCTATCATGGTACAATTTAATATGCATCTTTCCCAGTCCTTCTTCTCCCACCCTAAAAAAATGAAACCATTTTATGATGCATTGCACACCTAGGGAAACTCATCTTTAAATTTTGAGACAGTATAAAGAAAATCTGGTTTTGTCTCGCAATTTAACTGACACCATTTTTTATTCTGTATATTTAGAATAGAATTGTGAGAAATCTTTATAAAGTCATCTTTGATGTCTTCAAAAAAGAAAAAAAAGTGGCCAGACCCAGTGGCTCATGCTTGTAATCCCAGCACTTTGGGAGCACAAGGTGAGAGGACAAGACAAGACTGTCACTTGAGCCCAGGAATTCGAGCAGACTGGGCAACATAGTGAAGACCTTGTCTCTACAAAAAATCAGAAAATTAGTCAGGCATGGTGGCACACACCTGTGGTCCCAATTACTCAGAAGGGTGAAGTGGAAGGATCACTGAGCCTGGGGGGCAAGGCTGCAGTGAGCTATGACTACACCACTGCACTCCAGCCTGAGTGACAGAGCAAGATCTTGTCTCAGTAAAAACAAAAGAAAAGAAAAGTAGCTAAAAGATCTAAACCATTTAACCAAAGAAAACATGTGTATGGAAAATAAGCCTACAAAAGGATGCCCAACAACATAAATGATAGGAAAACACAAATTAAAGTTACCATGATGTATTACTACATACCTATTAGAATGGTTAATTTTTTAAAAAAATAGCAATACCAAGAATTGACAAAGGTATAAACCAACTAGAACTCATACATAGCTGGTGGAAATGCAAAATACTACAGTCTCTTTGGGAAACACTTCAACAATTCTTACAAAGGTAAACATACACATATGCTATGATCCATTAATCCCACCTCTAGCTATCAAACTAAAAGACATAAAAACTTATGTTCTTACAAAAACATGTACTTTGTATGAACATTTATAGGAGCTTTATTTATATTCTTCAAAAGTTGGAAACGTTCCAGATGTCCTTCAGCCAGAGAATCGATGAACAAGCTATGGTAGATTTGTATAAGGGAATAATACTATAAAGCAATGAGTAGGAAGAGACTATTGATTCACAAGCAACATGGATGATATTCTTTTCATTTAATTTTTTTTTTTTTTTTTTTTTTTGAGAAAGAGTCTCATTCTATCACCTAGGCTAGAGTGCAGTGGCATGATTTTGGCTCACTGCAATCTCTGCCTTCCGGGTTCAAGCAATTCTTGTGCCTCAGCCTCCTGAGTGGCTGGAATTACAGGTGCATGCCACCACACCCAGCTAATTTTTGTATTTTTAGTAGAGACAGGGTTTCACCATGTTAGCCAAGTTGGTCTCGAATGCCTGACCTCAAGTGATCTGCCCACCTTGGCTTCCCAAAACGCTGGGATTACAGGCATGAGCCCGTCCTATGTGGATGAATCTTACATGCATTTTGGTAAGTGAAAGAAGCTAGATTCAAAATGATACATGTTATATGATTCAATTTATATGATACTCTGAGAATAGGAAAACCCTAAGGAAGAAAAATAGAACAGTGGTTTCCAGGCATTCTATAGCAGGAGGAACAGTTGCCTACGAAGAGGCAGCACCAGTGGATTTCAGGGCTGATGGAGCTATCCTACATGCAATTGTGGTGACAGACACATGGATCTATGCATTTGTCAAAACCCACAGAGCTGTTCACCAAAAAGAATAAATTTTACCATGTTTGTTTCTTTGTTTTTCAGAAAATCCATCAAGACAATGGGGAGGGCAGGTGGATTCCAGACTGTGACAGAATTTAATTTATGACAAAAGAATCACATAACACATGACCTCACTGAAGGAGATGGAGAAGAAAGGAAGTCCCCTGGATGTTATTCTCCATAATGTATATAAGGCTATGATATTGGATCCAACTACAGAAATGACTTAAGAGGTAAGTAAAGTGAATTGCAAGATAAGAGAGTGAGAAGAAGAAAAATATCTGTTTCCATAGTCCAAGTGAAAACACAAAAGCATTTGATAGAAGGTCTAGGCAGGTTCCATCCCCATTCTCAGCCTTGCTTCCCTTATCCTCGAATCTGCCCTCCTTTCAAAAATGCCTCCTCCTTCAAATATTCACAGTGCAAATCCCCACCATTCTTCTAAGGTCAACCCCACAGGAATTAATCTTATACAAGGATCCATTTCTTTATCTCTTGGTGAAGGTCATTCATAACAATACAATTCCTCTATCTAGATGAACTCTACGAGCATCAACTGTTCATAGGAAATGTTTCTTCTGTTTATCTGGATATCATTCCCCTAAATACAACATAATTTACAGAGATCCTTGCCTAAACAGAGAATTATGTTTTAAGTTATGTTAACCAAAATAGTGCCACCTGCCCCTTGAACAATCTTGACCCACAGCTGCCACCCAACAACCCCCATTTATATATAAGTTATTTATTTTCTGATTTTAAAGTTCACCCCCAAGTCTTGAGGAACAAAGAAAAAGACCCTGTGAGTGTACCTTTTTCAAGTCACCCAAATCTCTGTCTCCAGGAAACTGCCCAGTAAAAGTTTCAAAATGACTTTTTAATGTTCCTTGATCTGTGGTTATCTGTGGTTAGTAGAAGAAAGTGCTAGAGTATTTTTTCCTCATATCTGACATTCCAAGCGGTGAGAAATAGGGATTAGGAAGCCATCATTGTTTGTTCTTGATACAATAGCTGAAGTTCCTGATATTGCTCACCTGAAAATTTGAGGAGTGGGAGTGGGGTGAAGACCTGATGTCTTAGATAATTTCCAGGTTCAGAAGTAAAGTGCCAATAATATCAACTTATGAAAAATGATCCTATGAAAAACCTCACATGTGGTACTAAATCCACTAAACATTTATCTCAATAATTTGAAAACTCTTATTTCCATTAGTTTGACTGCAATTCCATAAAGTAGACATCTATTTATCAGACCTATATAGTGCCACTCAACCAGGGATCCCTCTCTTGATGTAACTTTGTTCAGATGAATCCTCTGCCCCATCCTGTACCAGTGATTCCTTTGCACTCAAGAAATGGGAATACTATTTGGAGGCTAGGTTAAAAATGAGAATGAGGTAGCACAGAACAGGAAAAGGCTCAAGATCTCTAGGAAGATGTTAAGAATGGAACGGAAGCTGATTTAGGGTAGTATGAACTTTCAAGAGATCCTGAACTAGGCTGTGGCCCAGATTCCTGACTCGCAAAACCTGTGAAATAAGAAGTGCTTGTTTTAAGACACTAAGTTTTGGAGTAATATGTTACATAGCAATAGAAACTAATACGATAATCTATGAATCTTATGGCCTTTTATATGTGCATATGTTTAAATGTTATATATATATATATAAAAACTATTATAGGTTGGCCTGAAAATCTTCAATCCAGTTATAATGTCATTCTTGTGGAAGAGCAGACTCTGAATTCTAAACTTTTTCCTTAAAAGCTATTGAAGCATTGAAACACAATATATTTGTAAGTTGAGGATTTTCTATATTTAAAGGATACTCTTTTAAAACATTTTATCAGTATTTTCATAATCTTCATAGGGTCTAAGTTGAAGGATTGTGTGTGATTTGATGTTCCTTTTATACTTCCTTCTGCATTTTCAAAGTTTTTCCACAATAAATATATTCTACTTTTTCCCCCTGGTAAACTCATATTAATTATTTTAAGACTAACCTGGCCAGGTGCAGTGGCTCACACCTATAATCCCAGCACTTTGGGAGGCCAAGGCAGGTGGATCACCTGAGGTCAGGAGTTCAAGACCAGTCTGGCCAAAATGGTGAAACCCTGTCTCTACAAAAATACAAAAATTAGCCAGGCATGATGGCGGGTGCCTATAATTCCAGCTACTTGGGAGGCTAAGGTTGGGGAATTGGTTGAACCCAAGAGACAGAGGTTGCAGTGAGCTGAGATTGTGCCACTGTACCCCAACCTGGGCAACATAGTGAGACACCATCTCAGGAAAAAAAAAAAAAAAAGACTAACGCAAATATTACTTCACCCGAGGCTTGCCCTCTTCCAAAGCAAGATTAAATGGCTCCTTTCAGTTCTGTTTTGAACTTCCCTCTCTCTCACCACTGATCACACTATCGTAATTTACCTTTTTATCCTGTGTTCCCTGATGGACCATGTGCTAATTAATTGCATTCATGTGCTATGAGTCTAGCAAAGTGTTCATACACAGTGCAGGAGCTCAATAGCCAATAATAACTATTCATAATAATAGCTTGTGAAAGAATGAATGCATACACAAAGGAACCTGAAAAAGAACTTTAGACATTTGGAGATGCTACAGTTGTGCATTTAAATGGGTGACTATGGGTGTGATGAACACTGGATTAAAAGAGGCAAAATGATGTCTAAATGAAAAAATCTGATACGTCATTTTTGCTCAAACTCTTTCAGTGGTTCCCATTGTTCTCAGGGGATGAAAAAGGATTGAAATATTTTGGCCTAGCTGCTGCCTACAGCTATAGCATCTCATCTTTTCCAAACTGTCTCTATCCCTTCTTCTCTTCCTGTCTGCACTTCACCTACCTGGCCATCTTCTATTTCTTATCATGTTTTCTCCACCGTTTTAACACAGGCTGCTCTTTTCACCAGGAATGACATTTCCTTCACCTACTATAATTTCATGTTGTTAAATTTGACACAGTTGTAATTTCCCCCTTATTTGTGTGATCATGTATTCGTCTGCCTGCTACTAGAGAGCACCCTTCATGAGAGAAGAAGGTGGCCTGTTTTTGCTCACCAGAATTCATGAATGATTGGATAACTTTCAGTCACAGGAGTTTACCTCTTGAATATATTCTCCAGTTGTATGATGAAAGGCTTGGGTTCTCCATTATAGGAATTAACATGTAAGTGAGCTGGCAGGAGAGTATATAAGGACCAGAGGGTACGGTCTGAAGGTAAAACTGATTAAACCAGGGTAATCAGAAAGGAATGAAACCTTAAAAACTGTGCCTGTCATGCCCCACCATCACTTCAAGGCTCTTGCTTCTGATTCTGGAAACACAAAAGAAGACATGTTGACTAGATGAACCTCCCTGAGAGGCCTTTGTAAAAGCATTATACATCATATCAATATTCATAGACCAAGCACTAAGCATTGTTCTAAGCAGGCTACATGCATCAACTCAATCCTCAGCGCAAGCCTTTGAGACACATGGGAACTAAGGTGACATAAGGAGAAAGTGGTAGACCAGGATCAGACTCAAGCAGTCCAGCTTAGTGCTGGACTGAGAGCTGATAAAGCCTGCATAAGAAAGGGGACTTAGAACATTCAGGGTTGCTCAGGGCAGAAAAATAAATAAATGTCTCCTCCACTTCTACGCACTACATGCATGACACTGGTTCTCCTCTATTGGAAGTAAAGGAGGTTGAAGGTCCAGCAAACATTTCTTCCAAGAACTGGGGCCACTTCTGTGTCTAAGATTAAGATTTCCCAGCCACTGCCATGTGTTTCCTCTCCTACCCTAAGTACTCCAAGATGTATATTTCATGTTCTCTATTATGTTAGAGAACACTCAGTACGGATTCTGGGGTCAAACCAGCTAGATTAGAATCCTAGCTCTGATACTGGTTGTACAAACTTGGGAAAGTTGTTCAAACTCTCTGTGCCCGTCTGGAAAATGAAAGCAACAGCTGTATCATGCTACTGGGAGTATTAGTTAATGCACAGAAAGAGCTTAGCACAACATCTGTCCCATAATAGGCACTGAATTACCTGCAACTACTATATTTAGTTAGCATTCAATGGCATTTTTTTAATCCTATGAACAAACTTATCTGCTTTATAACATACCTCTTTATTATTTCTATATCCAGTAATAAGATTTTGGTAACATCCCATTGTTGAGAACATGCCTGTTTCATGAACATAAAGGTCACTGTGATGGAATAGACGTGTGTCGAATAACAGAAATAATTTTCACTGTAAGTTGTTGGGTTCAGCTGAATCCAATCAGCTTTGATCAGCTGAATCACTGAAGAACAAAGCACAATGCTCGTATTACAATTTCTTATTTTGAATTTTTATAAGCATGTTTGCAGTTTAGAAGTACAATTATTTTCTTGATCATTGGTGTTGAGTGCTGCAGTCAACTGTTTGAGTTCTCTTTTCTCCACCATGGTCAACTGGGGAGGTTGCCTGGTCCATTCCCTTTCCATCCATCATTTTCCAGTTTTCTGATGCATGAACCCTTCCAGGAGCTAGAAAGCAGCATCAAAGAAAGGTTGTGAAGCTTATTACTGTGTGTAAAGTACCTTGCAATCCCTGACTGAAAGAAGCTATAGAAATGCAAAGAATTCAGTGTGATTTTATCTGCAAAATAAGTTCAGGTCAGAACATCAGGCAGGATTTAAGCTCTATCTCTTGCCTCTTTTGCTATTGTGGATTAAAGTCAGTCCATTTTAATGTTCCTAAAATGTAATTTTTTTCTGAGGATAGCTAGACATGCGATGCTGAAAAGGATTTAATTCATTGTGTTGTCACAGGGATGATGATGTTGGCTCAATTTTGGATGTTAGGAGAAAGCTGTAGGATGCTAAACTTTCCCCCTGTTGCAATTCTCACAATGAAATAGAATTAAGGGGAAGCAGGAGGGCACCTAAGCAAAATGTTAGGATGCTGGACAGTTTGAGAGACGGGTCAGAGAAGGTTGAACTTGGCAGAACGGCTCCCTGGTGTGGGGCGTTATCAGGCCAGAATAGATGAGGATGAGAAGAGAGACACAATCAGCCAGAGGATTGCTGAGTGCAGTTAACTGCTGGAGGGTAATTCTGAACAAACCACAAAGTATTAAAATTTTTTTTAAAAAGACACCCTGGGATTAATTGTCATTCCACTGGCCTGTGAGGCAACTGATACCAAATATAATTGAATTACTTTGTAATTATTTCTTTTAGAGTATTTAACCTAAGCTAGGCTTTGGAGATGGAATTTTTTCTCTCTCTCTCTCTTCTGCTTTGCACTGCAAATGGTTTTGCATTACAGATATTTTTCTGCTTTACTATATTATCTTGTGCAAACTACTCTGGTTTGTTTTCCCCCCTCTTTCTTGCCAATGGGGTTGTTTACTTATCGGAATTAAAGTCAGAAGTGAGCGTCTCTTGCCAGCAGGACAGAATTTCTAATAAATATGTAAATAACACCTCTCTCAGCTGTGGTTGCGGGCGCTGCTCTCACGTGGCCCACCAGGCTACAGTCTGGGGCTCAAGCAGGCTTAGAAAAGAGAAGTGATTTCATCAATCTGCAGATCAGAAAGAAATCAAATTAAATCAAAGCTGAGACAGCAAAGGAACAAAGGTGAGGTGGTAATAAAGGGCATATGTTCTTGTGGTTGTAGAGTTGGGTCATTTTCTTTGGCCCGTGAGTGAAAGTGTCTGAGGGCCAACAAAGCCTGCCATAAGAAAGGGGACTTAGAACATTCAGGGTTGCTCAGGGTAGAAAAATAAATAAATGTCTCCTCCACAGGCAGGCCATGATCATTTCAATATAATAGTGGCAATGCCTTTATCAATCACCTGCTACACCTGTCTAATGCCCCGCTTTGTGCCAGTGATAATTAACATCTGGTGTCTACATTACATCTTGAACTCAAAAATACATCTTGAGGGCCGTGGGTGGTGGCTCATGCCTGTAATCTCAGCACTTTGTGAGGCAGAGGCGGGTGGATTACCTGAGGTCTGGAGTTCAAGACCAGCCTGGCCAACATGGTGAAACCCCATCTCTACTAAAAATACAAAAATTAGCTGGGTGTGGTGGCAGGCGCCTATCATTCCAGCTACTTGGGAGGCTGAGGCAAGAGAATCGCTTGGACCCAGGGGGCGGAGGTTGCAGTGAAATGAGATCATGCCATTGCACTCCAGCCTAAGCAACAAGAGTGAAACTCCATCTCAAAAAAAAAAAAAAAAAAAAAAAATCTTAAGGACATTTGTTGCATTTATCCCTCAGCAAACAAGGAAATGAAATCAAACTCCTGCAGAAGTTATGCACACACCATTGAGTGATGTTTGAAAGCATGAGCTCGGCCGGGCGCAGTGGCTCACGCCTGGAATCCCAGCACTTTGGGAGGCTGAGGCGGGTGGATCATGAGGTCAGGAGATCAAGACCATCCTAATTAACATGGTGAAACCCTGTCTCTACTAAAACTACAAAAAATTAGCCGGGCATGGTGGTGGGTGCCTGTAATCCCAGCTACTCAGGAGGCTGAGGCAGGAGAATTGTGTGAACCTGGGAGGCGAAGCTTGCAGTGAGCCAAGATCTCACCACTGTACTCCAGCCTGGGTGACAAAGCAAGACTCTGTCTCAAAAAAAAAAAAAAAAAAAAAAAAAAAAAATGCATGAGCTCTGGATTTCACTTTGCTGCTTACTTGTTCTCTGCCTCAGTTTTCTCATCTGTCAAATGAGTATTCATCCATTGAACAAAAATATTGATTGAGTACCACTCTACACCAGACCAGTTTTAGGATATGGGGATACAGCAGGGAACCAAACCAAGGCCATGCTGTCAGGAATGTCTGCTCTAGTTAACAATAGTACCTACCTCTGTGAGTTGCTGTGAGCATTAAATAAATTAATAAACCCCTGGTATACAATAAGTCTTTAATAAACATGAACTAGTATACTGCACCAAAAAAGGTAGAGTACGGACTAGCAGGCTCCTTGGCCCATTGTCTAATTACAGAAAATGTTCAGTCTTTGGTTACACAGGGATCCAGCCAGATTATAAACAAGAGCCTTCCTTAAAGTTCTAAAACACTTGGATCTACTTGAATCAGGTCAGCAGGTTCTAAGAGAGCCAGAGAGGTGTGTTACATGCAAGTGATTTGATTTTCACACTCTTGCCTCTTCCCGTTGGGAACCCGGCTCAAAGCCTAGAAGTCTAGAATATCTGCTTTGGTGATCTTGCCCTGGCTGCAATTACGCTTTATTTACTATCAGGCTCAAGCTGGTTCTCCTGAAGGAGGTGTGGTCTCAGTTAAATGGCACAGTCAGCTTTGTTTTCTGTTAGTCTGTTTCTTCCCGGAATAAAGTAGAATGGGGTGATGGTGGGTGGAAGGGGAGGGGTGCCCCTCTTTCTAGTGCTCTGGATCTTTTGCCAGCTTAATGGGTTTTGCCAAATGAGTTCCCAGCAAGGAAATCCAGGGCTTCACTGGAACCTGGTATTGGAGCTTTGTCAGAGTGGCACGCTTGGGTGAGTCTCTCTCCATGATAAAGGGAAGAATTAATTAGAACCATAAATTATGGATTACTAATCACTGTACATTGTAAGGAAAAAATATGCAGCTAGGTGTGGGTATTTTAAGGGCCAAATGCATGTTTGCGTACTTAGCACAGCTCCTCTGGGTTTTCTTGCCTTCCTCTCTTCCCCTCTCTCAGGGTGCCTGACCCAAATGACATCCCAGAGGCTTTATTGGCTTATCCACTAGAAAACCAAATGTGCCTTAGCTTTACAAGCCTCAAGGAGTAAATACTGTTAGAAAGTGCTGGAATCAGCAAGCGGATTGGATGCTACCTTTTGGACTGAGGCCGTAGCTAAAGAGAGAGATGTAATTTTGTAACATATTTAAACAGCAACCTTTGAGTATCATCAAGCCATGGAGATAGGCCTCCCACTGCCACCACCTACCTCCCTCAAAAGTAAAATTATTCGTTTAGACACTGGGCAAAAGACAAATTTCAAAATGAAATTTCTAATATCATAGAATGTTAAGCAGCTGTTAAAATGATATTTACATAGAGTTTTTAATGATATGGAAAAAATCTTATAACCTTAAGCACAAAAAGCGGAATAGAAAACCACATTAATATACAGAATGATCTTAATAAGGTTTTAAAAGCATGAGGCAAACGTTTGAAAGAAATAAGCCAAAATTTCTGGATGATGGAATTAGAAATGCTTTTTCTTGCTCTTTTAAAAATATATGCATTTTCCAAATTTTTTAAACATGAGCACATATTACATTAAAAAGTAATATGAAAGTATGAAAAGTTATAAAAATCCTCCAAATCAGCAAGTTGATCAAGGACCACTCATCCATCCCCAAATGGTGGCCTTTAAGAATGTTTAGGGCAGAGGCAATGAATAGCCTGGTGAAGACACTTTTCTTTCTTTTTTTTTTTTTGAGACGGAATCTCGCTCTGTCGCCCAGGCTGGAGTGCAGTGGCGCAAACTCGGCTCACTGCAAGCTCTGCCTCCCGGGTTCACACCATTCTCCTGCCTCAGCCTCCCGAGTAACTGGGACTACAGGCGCCTGCCACCATGCCCGGCTAATTTTTTTGTATTTTTTAGTAGAGATGGGGTTTCACTGTGTTAGCCAGGACGGTCTTGATCTCCCAACCTCGTGATCCGCCTGCCTCGGTCTCCCAAAGTGCTGGGATTACAGGCCTGAGCCACCGCGCCTGGCCTCAACGCTTTTCCATTAGGGCATTTTCTTTGTTGTTTCTGCCCTTGGGAGTGTTCTGGCTATCCAGGGACCCATGGCAGTATATCTAGCTTAGAATTGGTGATTAGTAAGTGTTTTTGAAAAGATTATCCTGACAACAATGTGAAGAGTGTATCAGAGAGGTACCAGAGTCGAGAGCCTAATACAAGGCTATATAGGCAAGAAATAACAGTAGAGTGGACCAGTATGGAGGGAATGATTATGTGATATAAGTGAACAGATTTGAGAGTTAATTGGGAACCTAAATCAATAGGTCTTAATAATGGATTTCAGTTGGGAAATCAGTAAAAGAGTTAGTTGTCAAGAGTGATGCCTCTGTTCTCACTTAGAAGTGGGAACTAAATATTGGGTACATATGGTTATAAAAATGGGAGCAATAGACACTGGGGAATACAAGAGGGCAGAGAGAGAAAGACCGGGAAAGTGTGGAAAAACTACCTGTTGGGTACTATGTGTATTACCTGGGTGATGGATTCATTAGTACTCTAAACCTCAGCACCACACAATATACCTATGTAACAAACCTGCACATGTACCCCCTGAATCTATTAATAAAATGAAAGTTGAGAAAAGAAAAAAAAGAGAGTGATGCCTCTTTTCCTGGCTGTGTAATATATGGGATAGTGAGTAATTCACTAAAAACAGCAAAATTGAAATATGATCTGGTCGTTTATGGAGGAGAAAGGAATATCAACTATCTTTTATTGTATAACAGTTTGTCCTACACTTAATGGTGTAAAATAACAACTGTATCTCGATTTCTGAGTATCAGGGGCTGTGTGGCTCTGGCTCAGGGTGTCCCATTAGGTTGTAATCAAGATGTTGGTCAGAGTTGCATTCACCTGAAGGCTTGGGTGGGACTAGACAATCTATTTCCAAACTTTCTCATGTAGCTGTTAGCTGGAGGCCTTCCTTTCTTATCACATGGGCTTCTTAAGGGAAAACGGCATCTGGCTTCCCCAGAGTGAGTGATCCAAGAGAGAAGCTGCAAGAAATGAAATGCTTCTCATGACCTAGTCCCCAAATTCATACACTGTCATTTCTGCTTTTATTCTATTCATTAGGAGTTACTAAGTCCAACTCACACTCAGGGTGGAATTAGGCCCCACCTTTTGAAAGACAGGTTGATTAAACTGTGGATACGGTTTAAACCACCATGGGATGGGGTGCCAGATCATGAGCTTAGTTTTTGACTTGCTAAGGTTGAGGGTCCATTAAGAAATGCAAATCTCAAGTATACATACATATGGAACTCAGATAAGAAACTGGGTCTTGAGACAGAAGATTGCAAGTCTTGCAGATTTACATGGTAATAGAAGATCTGAGCATCAATAAGATTACTTAAGTACAATGTAAGAGAGTAAGATAAAAAGGATAAATAGTTAAAGAATTCTAACACTTCATATCTGGTTAGAGAATGAATTTTCCAAGGAGATAGAGAAGAAAAAACCAGGAGAGTGTTGTATCATGGAAGCCAAGCAAACAGGACTATGAACAGGAGGTGATAAGGAACTAATCTGGTGAAACACAAGGCTGGAGGACAAGGTGGAATAGGTTGAGTGTCTAAAAGTAGGCACTCATTACATATTATTTTAAATTTTTATTTTGAACTAAATTTATACTTACAAAGTATTTACCAAATAATACAGATTGTCTCTGTGTATTCTTCATGAAGCTTCTCATGTTAACCACTTACATAATTATGGGATAATTATCAACTCTATAAAGTTAACCTTGAAATAAAACTGTTAACTAAACTTTAGGCTTTGTAAAAGTTTTACCAGTTTTTCCATTATCCTTTTTCTGTTGCAAGATTCAATTTTATTTAGTTGTGCTTCCTTAGTCTCCTCTAATCTATGACACTGCCTCAGTCTTTCCTTGTTTTTCATGAACTTAACACTTTTGATCAGTACTGCTCAGGTATTTTATAGACTGTATCTCAGTGTGGATTTATCTGATAGTTTGTCATGATTTGAATAAGATTATGCTTTTTTGGCAAGAATAACATGCAAAGATGTGTATTTCTCAAGGGCCCCATTACATCGATATATCTTGTAACTGATGATATTAACCTTGATCACTTGGCTACTGTGGTGTCTGTAGGTTTGTCCTCTGTAATGTTACATTTTTCCCTTTGTAATTAATAAATATGTGTGGACATACTTTGAGGCTATGCAAATATCCTGTTTCTTCTCAAATTTTCTCCTACAATTTTCAACATCCATCAGGGGATCTTGCTTTCAAAAATCATTGCTTTGGTGTTTGCCTGATAGTGCTTTTTTTCTATTTTTCTCTTTCCCTCTACTTTTATCATCAGATTATTTCTGTAAGAAAGAGCTGGGAGGCCGAGGTGGACGGATCATGAGGTCAGGAGATCGAGACCATCCTGGCTAACATGGTGAAACCCTGTCTCTACTAAAAGTACAAAAGATTAGCCAGGTGTGGTGGCAGGCACCTATAGTCCCAGCTACCCGGGAGGCTGAGGCAGAAGAATAGCATGAACCTGGGAGGTGGAGTTTGCAGTGAGCAGAGATTGCGCCACTGCACTCCAGCCTGGGCAACACAGCAAGACTCCATCTCAAAAAAAAAAAAAAGAGCTGTCCTTTTCCCCCATTTATTTATTTATTCAACTATTTATATCCATATTACTCATGGATATTTATTATGTAGGTTAGAATCCAGACTGTCATTAATTTTAGGCTCAAATATTAATATTTCCAATCTTAACTATTAGGAGATATTTTTAGATACTTTTTTTAAAGCACTTCCTTACTTCCTTACTCTGTGACAACATAAGATGCTACAAGCACATCTTGCTTTTTCCTGTCTCAGATTTCATATCAACCATTTCTCAGATAATGGTGTTTAGAAACCAAAATCTGGACACTAAGTATGCTCATTGCAATTGGTGTGTCATTACTTTTAGACACTTCAGCAGACATAGCAAGGACATCTATACATGCTAACCCATGTATACACATACATCTGTATTTCTGTTCTCTTTGTGTGTGTGTATATATATATATACACATATATATATTCATATGTATATATATGTGCATGAGCACATGTCTATGGTGTATGTGGGTTGGAATACACACACACATACACACACACATATATATGTATTGTGTGTACATAAACCATAGGTTTATACTGATACCTCTCAGTTCAATCTGACTCCACAGATTCATTTTAGTCCTCCCCTATTCTTTATTTGTATAGATAAAATACAAATGCAAAAAAGCTAGCCCTTATTTGTACAATATATTTACATATTTGATTGATACTGGTATACAGAAAAACTATATTAACACACTCCTGTGAAAAACAAATTAAATGACTAGATTCAGCTCTTGTGGTATATTCTTTTTGCCTATAGCCTTATTAAAGTATCCAGTCAAGATGATGTTTTCCAAAGTTACTTCATTGGTTCTTTCCTTCTCTGTCCCCTTCAGTTTGGTTATGCTATTCATCTGCTATAGAGTTAAGTTCATTTGTTACTTTTTCTATTTTGTGTTGGGTCTCCCATCCAAATCCTGATTGTTTTGTTTATTTTGGTGGAATTCAAAGGGTGTGTGAAACCTCATTGTGATTTCAAGAGCCAGAAGCTGTACTCAGAGAAGGAAACTCCTTCGCCATTCCTGCAAAGCACTCTGACTCACCTTCATTTCACTCCTTTCCCACAGACCTCCCACTCCAGAAAGTAACCAATTTCCTTAATTTGTGGTTTATCTTTTATTCATTTTTTGTACAAATGAGCAGATACATGTGCATTTTCTTATAGTCTTTCTTAAACGAAGGGTAGTATGCCATAGATACCATTTTGCACTTTGCTTTTTCATTAATAGCATATTCTAGAAATCACTTTATATCAGTTCCTGGATATATTTCTCATTGTTTTTCTTAATGGCTGTGTAGGACTCCATTGTGTGGATGTAGCATAGTTTATACAATGGGTATAAAAGAGTGAATACAATTTCAGAGGGTACTTGGGACGTTTTCAATATTTTACAATTACAAACAATCTACAATGAATAACCTTGTACATATGAATTTTTATATTATTAGATGTAAATATTCAGAACACATTCCTAGCTAAGGGGTATGGGTCAAAAAATACTTACATACATAATTTTATTAGGTATTGACAAATTTTACTCCAGAGTGCTTGTTTCCTTACAGCCTCACTAGCATATTGTGTTGCCATATTTTTAAATGTTTTTTAATTTGATAGGTGAGAAATAGCATCTCTGAGCTATTTTAATTAGTATATCACTCATTGTAAGCAATCTTGAACATTTTTTGATTATTTGAGGACATTTTTATGAATTGTTTATGTCCTTTTTACATTTAAATTTTATATTTATAAACTATCATGTTTTGGGTCCCTTTGTCCTCAGTTTTAAAATTTCTTCATTTTATTGGAGATACTAACTCTTTGCCTGTGGTATAGGTATGTTGTGAATATTTTTGCCCAAGCTGTCAGTTTAATTGTGGTATTTTTCATGATGAAACTTTTTTTTTAATTTTAGGTAGTCAGATTTACTATTCCTTCTGATATGGTTTGGCTCTGTCCCCACTGAAATCTCATCTTGAATTGTAACTCCCACAATTCCCACATGCCATGGGAGGAATATGGTGAGGGGTGATTGAATTATGGGGACAGGCCTTTCCTTCACTGTTCTTGCGATAGTGAAGTGAGTCTCATGAGATCTGATGGTTTTAAAAATGGGAGTTTCCCTGCACAAGTTCTCTCTTTTTGCCTGCTGCCTCCCATGTGAGATGTGACCTGCTCCTCCTTGCCTTCCACCATGATTGTGAGGCCTCCCCAGCCATGTGGTATTGTAAGTCCATTAAACCTCTTTATTGTGTAAATTGCTCAGTCTTGGGTATGTCTTTATCAGCAGTGTGAAAATGGACTAATCCAATCAATTGGTACCAGTAGAGTGGGGTGCTGCTGAAAAGATACCCAAAAGTGTGGAAGCACCTTTGGAACTGGGTAACCAGCAGAGATCGGAGCAGTTTGGGGGGCTCAGAAGAAGTAGGAAAATGTGGGAAAATTTGGAACTCCCTAGAGTCTTGTTGAATGGCTTTGACCAAACTGCTGATAATGATATGGACAATGACGTCCAGGCTAAGGTGGTCTCAGATGGAGATAAAGAACTTGTTGGGAATGGAGCAAAGGTGACTTTTGTTGTGTTTTAGCAAAAATACTGGCAGCATTTTGCCCCCACCCTAGAGATATGTGGAACTTTGACCTTGAGAGAGATGCTTTAGGGTGTCTGGTAGAAGAAACTTCTAAGCAGCAAAGTATTTAAGAGGTAACCTGGGTGCTGTTAAAGGCATTCAGTTTTAAAATGGAAACAGAGCATAAAAGTTCAGAAAATTTGCAGCCTGACAATGCTATAGAAAAGAAAATTCCATTTTCTGAGAAGAAATCCAAACGGCTACAAAAATTTGCATAAGTAATGAGAAGCTGAATGTTAATCACCAAGACAATTTGGAAAATGTCTCCAGAGCATGTCAGAGACCTTTGCAGCAGCCCCTCCCATCACAAGCCAGGAGGTTTAGGAGGAAATAATGGTTTTGTGGGTCAGGCCCAGGGTCTGTCTGTTGTGTGCAGTCTAGGGACTTGGTGCCCTGCATCCCAACAGCTCCAGCCATGACTGAAAGGGGCCAAGGTACAGCTAGGGCTGTTGCTTCAGAGGGTGGAAGGCCTAAATCTTTGCAGCTTCCACATGGTATTGAGCCTGTGAGTGCCCAAAAGTCAAGAATTGAGGTTTCGGAACCTCCTCCTAGATTTCAAAGGATGTATTGAAATACCTGAATGCCCAGGCAGAAGTTTGCTGTGGGGATGGGACCCTCATGGAGAGCCTCTTCTAGGGTAGTGCAGAAGGGAAATGTGGGATTGGAACCCCCATACAGAGTCCTTACTGGGGCACTACCTAGTGGAGCTGTGAGAAAAGGGCAACCATTCTCCAGACCCCAGAATGGGAGATTCACCAACAGCTTCCACTGTGTACCTGGAAAAGTCACAGACACTTAACACCAACCAGTGAAAGCAGACAGGAGAGGGCTATAACCTGCAAAACCACAGGGGTGGAGCTGCCCAAGACTGTGGGAGCCCACCTGTTGCATCAGTGTACTCTGCATGTGAGATATGGAGTTAAAGGAAACCATTTTGGAACTTTAAGATTTTGGACTTGCATGGGGACTGTAGCCCCTTTGTTTTGACCAATTTCTCCCATTTGGAGTGGCTGTATTTACCCAATGCCTGTACCCCCATTGTATCTAGGAAGTAACTAATTTGCTTTTGATTTTACAGGCTTATAGGCAGAAAAGACTTGCCTTGTCTCAGATGAGAATTTGGACTGTGGACTTTTGAGTTAATGCTGAAATGAGTTAAGACTTTGGGGGACAATTGGGAAGTCAGTGAGTAGTATAACCCTTGTTTCACTGGTGAAGGAACTGATATTTATGAAGTCAAAAATTTCTTTAACAGGTTTTGAAATGTGAAGATATGAGATTTGGGAGGGGCCAGGGGCAGAATGATATGGTTTAGCTGTGTCCCCACCCAAGTCTCATCTTGAATTATAACTCCCACAATTCCCATGTGTCATGGGAGGGACCTAGTGGGAGGTGACTGAATTATGGAGGTGGGCCTTTCCTGTGCTGTTCTTGTGATAGTGAATGAATCTCACGAGATGTGATGGGCTTAGAAACAAGGGTTTCCCTGGACAACCTCTCACTTTTTGCCTGCAGCCATCCATGGTAAGATGTGACTTGCTCCTCCTTGTCTTCCACCATGACTGTGAGGCTTCCCCAGCCATGTGGAATTGCAAGTCCATTAAACCCCTTTCTTTTGTAAATTGCATAGTCTCAGGTATGTCTTTATCAGCAGCATGAAAATGGACTAATGTACCTTCCTTTTGTTACCTCTGAAATTCTATTCACTCATTACATATTTGTTGACTTAAATTATGCTCCGTTTCCCATTCCAAGCTAAATTCTCACACTAAATATGTTTAATCATCCAAGGAAGTAATAACCTATATTTAGTCCTTGAAATCCCTCTCCTACTCAAACAAAAACAAATTAGAATTATCCTGGGTAGTCTCTGAGCAGGTTTATTAGGTTACAAACTTTCACCCAGCCATTTCTCGTTTGCTATCTAACTTTGGATTTCTGCTTAAACAGATTTCTTGACTCTGTTTAATATGTTATTTGTGACTCAGAAACATTCTGTCTCCTGGAAGAACAGAAATCCCTTAGCAGTTAACTGCCACCTATTACCTACCTAAGAGTTAGCAAAACAAATGCTTAACACCGATTATAGTCAATAGATTCCATATATGTATATAAGCACATGTTTTACGGAAGACCATAGTGTCAGCAACAATCATTGAATTTCAGCATGACTAGTTTCCTGCTTAAAAATAAGCTCCATGCCAGGTACTGTGGGTCCTATCAGAGAATTATAACATACAGCCCCTGCCCTTATGGAACTCACAATCTTCTTAAAAAGCTAAAGTAAACACACATGAGAGAAGTAGATTACAACAGAAAATTGTCTATAATCAAGAACTTGCCCCTAGAATCCAGAATGCTGGCTCTAGCACAATAGTCATTATTTCAAAAAAGAGAGAAATCAGTGAGGGCTGGTCATGCAGTGAATCTTGAGCTAAGCCTTGAGAAATGGGTAGGATTTAGATGGGCAGTGAAAAAGGAAAGTAGGTGGGAAGAGCATCATTCACTCATTTCACCAAACTGTATTGAACTGAATACCTATTATGTGCAAAATAGTAAACAATGGCTACATGTAAAATACAAAAATGTTACAACTCCTGACCTCTTTAGAAAGTACACACACACAGACACATTTTGCAAGATTTCCTCATTATTTTAATGTTTTCAAAGTATAGTTTGCTGAAATATGTAAAATGAGATTTATCCAAGCATAGCCTCTAAAATGTTACAGATGGTTTTGTCCCGTATATTTGCAAAACCTAGAGAATGTTTTAAATGTTTTAGTCTTTAAGAGACCTTCTCAAATTTGTCCATGTCCCCCTTTTCTTTTTTTTTCCCCCTTAACAATATTATTAAACAGTGAGTAGTATAACTCCTGTTTCACTGGTGAAGGAACTGATATTTATGAAGTCAAAAATTTCTTTAACAGAAGGGATAGAGGAGGACCCAGGGCCACAGTGCTGAAGTAACTCATGCTAGTCCACCTTTTGGATTAGCCTAGACAGAATAGATAGAATCTAGACAACTCCAAAGCACCAGCCCTGGTGTGTATGGATAGTAGACCAAGCACGATTCTGGGTTGGTCTTTAACTACCTCTGTGATATGAACAAATTCCTTTCCTTTTCTAGAACTCAGTCTCATCTGAAAAATGAGGAGTTTGGACCGGATATTCGCTAATGCCCCTTGAATGGTAATCATCTCTGTTTCTAAGCTCCCAGCCAGCTCGTGCTGCATTCTGCTCTGTTCAGTCATCAGAATATTCAGAGGTACGGGGCCCAATGCTGGGAAGGCACCTGGGCCAGTTGACCTCTAGAAACACCCTCACCTCCATATTTGCCAGTGAGTCCTCATGAGTATGCTGCCACTTACATCACTCCAAGGACCTTTGATGCAGTAACTGAGAGCCTTGAGCTGCAGAAAACCAGGTAGGAACACCGTGGAGGAAAGAAGTTGCCTCTGATGTGGGCATCTCAGGTTAGAGGATTTTGTACTCAAGTAGCAAGAAATGTGATAAAAAGAATCACTGGGAAAAGTGAAGTCTCCTAGCCCCTGTTCTGAGAAGCACTGTGAAAAATAAAGTAGAAAAAGCCAAATTTCCAGATCATCTAGGGAAGCTGAAATCCAGCAGTAAGATATTAAACACAGAAGAACGAGAGTTAACATGAGGCGTTATTGGTTTGGGGAGATGGCTATTTCCCCAAGGTCCATAATTAGAACCAGGAACTTTTGCATGTAATTAAGAGTAAGAGATTGTTTTAACAATCACAGCTGAGCAAGTCTGAAACTTTTTTTTTTCCAACTACCATTTGGGATTAGGGGTGGTTTGGCTTTTTTTTTTTTTTTCTTTCTCTCACTTGTGAAATGTGAGAGTTTCCTGACTATTAGGAAATTGAGGCTAATTCTACTTCCACAAGCATTTTTGTTGCTAATAATAATAGGATATGTTTTGCATATGTGATGTGAAATCAACAAGGTGCCCTACAGAAGCAAGATGGCCTTTGAGGCACTTTTTCCCCCTCAAGATAAGCTGTCACTGAGCAGCTGATTAATTACTGCAATAATCATAATTTTTAAAAATTAAAAAAAAAATTCTCTTCCCATTCATTAAGTAACTGCAGATAGGTGCCAGAGGTAATTATTGTCTAGAAGTACTTCCGAATTATCTTTTCTAATCCAGCCATGCTGACATTTTTGAGAGGAAAAAAAGTGTTTAGTCTTTCCTCTTATGAACAGGATGACATTTGAATATGCAAACAGTGTCAAAGTCTGCCCTGTGGATGTTTTCTGGAGGTATGATTTATGAGGCCAGCCTATTGTATTTGCTATCACACTAGGAGAAAGGTCATAAAACAAAGAAGCTCTACCTACTGGGGTCTACAGCTCATCGTGTGATATTTTCATTGTTGCTCTTGCACTGACTTCTAGGCATGCTTCATGGGGTGAACTACATGGACACTAATTTGGGCTTTGCCTATATTCTCTGATATTTGTGGTGTGGTTTGTGCCTACTTTCAGTAACTCCTGGGATGTAAGTCAGGGATGGTGAGTATAAGGATAGCACATGGAAAATCTAAAAATCTCATCTTAATTGATGGGTTCAACTTTCCCCCTAAGGGAAGTAATCATTTCTGAAGTACACGATTGATATGGTTTGTCCATGTCCCCACCCAACTCTCACCTTAAACTGTAGTTCCCATAATCCCCATGTGTCATGGGAGGAACCTGGTGGGAGGTAATTGAATTATAGGGGTGGTTACCTCCATGCTGTTCTCATGATAGTGAGTTCTATGAGATCTGATCATTTTATAAAGGGGTTTTCTCCCTTTTGCTTGGCATTTCTCCTTGCTGCTGCCATGTAAAGAAGTGTTTGCTTCCCCTTCTGCTGTAATTGTAAGTTTCCTGAGGCTCCCCAGCCAGGCTGAACTGTGAGTCAATTAAACCTCTTTCCTTTATAAATTACCGAGTCTTGAGTATGTCTTTGTTAACAGAGTAAGAATGGATTAATACAACAATATATTGGCAGCTCTAAACGTGACATCATAAAACATCTGAGCTGCTCGTTGGCAATTCACCTTCCAAGAGACTGACTAGGTGTGCCCTTCCATAGGCTCTATGGTAAATACAACCAAAGTCAATATAACCACATTATAACCGAAATAAAATCACAATCTTAGAGTTAGAAAACCCTCAGATGTCATCTTCCTTCCACAACATGACTCTCCTCTCTAACACTCCCAGAGAGGTCATTCAATCTCTGCTTAAATATCCCCAATGATGAAGAATTCACTTCCTAGTCTCCAAGAAGCCCCATCCATTTTTAGACAGCTCTGAAACTATAATTTTATTTTTTAAAGCACTGAAACTTTTCAGTGTAAGTTTTGCCAGTTTCCTCCTAGCTACATCCTCTAAAACAATGTAGAATCTTTCTCCCATATTTCAAATAAGGCTCAAAATAATTTATTACGTAAATCTATTCGGCACTCAGCTAAACATTTTCTCAGCTGAGAATGGTTTTGCATCCTTTCCTAATTTGTTAGAATAACACTTACTTTTTTTAAAAAAACCACTACAGTGGACATAATAAAGTGGTCACATAGAGGTTCTTGGTGTTACATATACTTTCTAATCTCCTAGACACAACTAGACCTCTTTATCTCCCACTAGAGAGGTTTATTGGAAAGGGAAAAATGTAGCATTATTAAAACCTTGAATGTTTATCATAGTAATCTTGGCTACAAATAAAAAAAATCCAACTCAAATCAGTTTAAATTTTTTTTTAAATGTATAAGCTTGCATAACAAAAAGTGTAGGAGTGGGGTGGGATTTCAGTATTGGTTAATTTGGTGGTGCAATAATGTCATAAAGGATCTGGTTCTTTCCACATCTCTGCTTGGCCATCTCTACTGTGAACTTTAATTCTGATTCCTTTCATGCTTACAGAAGAGCTGCCAGTGGCAAGATGACTTTTTGCTTTCTTTAAATGTCTGACAGGAGGGAAAGACTGGCTTCTCTTTGCTATGTCAAAGAACTAGGAAAAACTTTCTTCAGCAAATTTTTCAAGTAGTATCACTAATCAGAATTGGGTCACATACCTATTCACAAACATCAGTGGTGAAACTGATCCAAGAACCAAGCTAAGACCCATCAGAGTCCACCCCAACACCCCCAGAGCTGGAGATGGGGTTTTGCCCTGATTCCTATGAGGATGGATATCTGAGTCCATTTGGTTTGCTATAAAAAATACTTTAGATTAAGTAATATGGTAATATATTATACCATATGATATAGTAAATAATATACATTTATTTATTACAGTTCTGGAGGCTGGGAAGTCCAAGATCAAAGTTCCAACAGATTCAGTCTCTGGTGAGGGCTCACTGTCTGCTTCCAGAATGGTACCTTGTTGCAGTATCCTCCAGAGGGGAAGAACACTGTGTCTGCATATGGCAGAGAGATGAAAGGGCCAGACAACTCTCAGAAGCCTCTTTCATAAGGGCATTAATACCATTCACAAGGATGGAGCCCTCACGACTTAATCCCTTTACAAAAGGCTTCACCTCTTCATACCACCACAATGGGTATTAAGTCTCAACATATGCATTTTGGAGGGACCCATACATACAATGCATAGCAGAGGATGATTGGGTAACTGATACAAGACTGGAGTTTTAAGTAAAAGGTAGACAACTAACATTATGTAGTAGATCGTTGTAACAAAGCTAAATATTCAAAGTTCAATGTCTTTTTTTTTTTTTTTTTTTTTTGAGACAGTCTCACTCTGTCGCCCAGGCTGGAGCACAGTGGCATGATCTCGGCTCACTGCAACCTCCACCTCCCGGGTTCAAGCAATTTTCCTGCCTCAGCCTCCCAAGCAGCTGGGATTACAGGCATGAGCCACCACGCCTGGCTAATTTTTGTATTTTTAGTAGAGACGGAGTTTCACCATGTTGCCCAGGCTGGTCTTGAACTCCTGACCTCAAGCGATCCTCTTGCCTTGGCCTCCCAAAGTGCTGGGATTGTGGCATGAGCCACCGCACTGGGCCTCAATATCTTGTAATTAAAAACAAATTTTTTTGGTATATCTCTTGAGTCAATTGTTTGTCTCTTGCCTCCCAGCTCCATTTTTTCCCCCTTCTTTGAGTTCCTTTGCAGCACAATAATGGGAAGTATGCCTGTAAACTATGCTTCCCAGACTTCTTTCCCAGCTGGCTTATAATTCAACATACAGATAGATTCTTAACTTTATACAAGTTGGGGTAATGGTCATGTTTTGCAAGCTCTAAAACATGGTGCCAGAATTTCTAACAGCTGCAGTAGCAGAGCATGCTCCAGCAGCCTCAGTGACCAGCACACCTGGGCTCTATGTAGCACCATCTTTCATTAAATTCCTCCAGCTGAAGGTATAATAATAGCTCCCTACAATTACATGTATTTCTTTTTTAACCTTTTTGTTTCTTCAATCCTTCCCATAATTTTGTAACCACATCTCTAAATTAAATTTCCTCTGTTTGAAATATCTATACTGGTTTCTGCTTTCCTGCATGGATGCTAACCAATACAATTTTGAGCTAATCATAATTCTATGATTACCAGGGATCCACTGCCCTGAAAATCACTGTTTCTCTATCACAAAGCATGCCTAAAATTTGAGACGTAAATTTACTGCTTTGCAGGAGGTAACAACGAATAACTTCTGCCCATATCACCTCTGTTTTATTTAACATTTGCTTTTTTGAAGGGGAAGGTGGGGGGTAGTTGCAAGGAACTAAAATTCACTGAAATTATTGATAATAAAGAAGATTTTTAAATTATTTATTATTACTAATATAATAAAAAGGGATTGTGCTAGTTATTTTTATATGTATGGACTGGAACTGAAACTGGTTCCGTCACTCTGTCAGAAGCAATGTAGTTCCAGAAATTCATTGTTCTTTTTCCTCAAGGGCCACATGAGCACTCTTATGAAGAGCATTTACTCCGTCTCCTCCTATTGATAGTTTTTTTTTTTTTTTGAGGTGGAGCCTCGCTCTCTCTCCCAGGCTGAAGTGCAGTGGCATGATCTCAGCTCACTGCAACCTCTGCCTCCCAGGTTCAAGCGATTCTCCTGCCTCAGCCTCCCCAGTAACTGGTATTCCAGGCACCTGCCAGCATGCCTGGCTAATTTTCTGAAATTTTAGTAGAGACAAGGTTTCACCATGTTTTCCAGGCTGGTCTTGAACTCCTGACCTCAAGTGATTCGCCCACCTCAGCCTCCCAAAGTGCTGGGATTACAGGTGTGAGCCACTATGCCTGGCTGACACTTGCTTATTCTTTCATGCAACTCTTTATACTTTTTCTCACCTCATAGTTTCTCCGTATTTATTGTTTCTGTTTCCTAACAGTATAGGCTCCACCTGATTCCTATAATTATCAAATCTGTTGGATCCTCTAGTATTTCCCAATTCAAAAATCTGGAAGAAATAAATCTGATTGGCCCACCAACACTGTCTTGGGAAAGAAATGCCATAGATCTTGGACTATCCTGGGTATTGGGTACCCTTGGGTCAGAGACTACCTGAGGTCAAAGCAGCTATGCTCTGGGATAGCAGGAAGAGTACTTGTTTCATGGCCTAAATAAAGCCTAATGACTTGTTTTACATCAGGGGCAGAAACAATGTTGACATGTCCAATGCAAATCTCAAAAGACTATTACCTTTCCTGCCACAAATTCACACAGCCACACAGAACCCAAGTTGAATATTGGTATGGTTTAGCTATGTTCCTACCCAAATCTTATCTTGAATTGTAGCTCCCATAATTCCCAAGTGCTGTGGGAGAAACCCAGTGGGAGATAATTGAATCATGGAGACAGTTTCCCCCACACTGTTCTCGTGGTAGTGAATAAGTCTCACGAGATCTGGTAGTTTCATAAGGGGAAACCCCTTTCACCGGGTTCTCATTCTCTCTTTGCCTGCTGCTATGTAAGACGCAGGTTTTGCCTTCTGCCATGATTATGAGGCCTCCCTAGCGATGTGTAACCGTGAGTCTATTATACCTCTTTTTTTTTTTTGTAAACTACCCAGTCTCAGGTACGTCTTTATCAGCAGTGTGAGGACAGACTAATACAAGTACTGTGTTTTATGATTTTCTTTCCTTTAAGGTCTGCGTGTTAACAGGTATAAGAGCCTCATGGAGGCACATGGGGATTATTTTCTCTGAACCATTAACCATGTTAGGAAATGTTCTAGATCTTATGTCCCAACAAATATGACACGGACTGCACATATTAGATACTAAATGTATTAGGTACATGGAATAGTTTAAAAATAAAAAACACAGGTAAATCCAGGTTCAAAATAACTTTAAAAATAAGTTAAATAATTTATTTAAATGTTTTTTTAAAAAATAAATATCTCAGACGTGGTGGCTCATGTCTGTAATTCCAGCACTTTGGGAGGCCAAGGCAGGCAGATTTCTTGAGCCCAGGAGTTCAAGACCAGCCTGGGCAACATGACGAAATCCTATCTCTACTAAAAATAAAAAAAAATTAGCTGGACATAGTGGTGTGTGCCTATCGTCCCAGCTACCTAGGAGCCTGAGGTGGGAGGATCACCTGAGCCGGAGAGGTCAAAGTTGCAGTGAGCCGTGTGATCACACTACTGCACTCCAGCCTGGGTAACACAGCCACACCCTGTCTCAGGAAAAAAAAAAAAAAAAAAAAGCAAGAAAGAAAAAAGAACAAAACTCTGTATATTTGAAGCCACATATAAGAAATGTACAATAGTCACCCCCATTGATGTTTATATTCTAATTTAAAGGGGAAATATACAAAATAAATGATTAAATGATATATTTATATGAGATAGCTAAGGGTCTTATATTGAATCAGGTTTTTAAAAATGAACTGTATCATGTATAGAAGATATGCATGATATCCTCAAAACCTCTTAAAAGAAGCTCTGAAAAAACAACAACTGATTACATGTATCCCATTGTTTATTTTCAAAAGTTTCAAAGTACCAAAAGAAATCTAGATGGGCAGGACCGTACATATTCCACTCAGATGGACCACCTAATACTCCTCCTTAAGTCTTTCCTTCCTGTCACCTTGTTATCTCATGCAGGATTCCCCTTGATCTTCATGCATATCTCTAAATACACTCCCGCCCAGTGCATTTTTAGTTCCTCCTTTCCTGATACCCTTTTGGTTAAAACTCTGGTGTCACTCCCTCATATCCATTCTTGCTTCCTGGACTGCCTTAGACTATTCCTCTTTTCCTTTCATTGCAGTTTTTCTGCACTTTACCCCACCCAGTGGCTGGTTTGTGATACAAAGTATTGGTGGATGCCTGAGAAACTGAAAATTGTTCCAAAAGATGTGAAGATGATCAATCTGAAACCAATCCATGTTTAAAATACAGCTTCTGAGCCAAGTCTAAAGGGACCTGTTAAAGATACTGACTGAGGCTATGAACTTAAAAGTCAAAATCCCATGCAAAGCATGGATTCCATGTCTTGTGTTGATTTAGGAGATCTTTGTTTAGATCATCTCCTCCATACTCTCCTTTAGAATTTCACTTGTAAAAATAAATGTCACAAAATCTAAAATAAAGATCACTAGACTACATTTCAATTCCACCATGCCGCTTCCCCTTCAACTCCAGGCTATTCATTTTCTATAAATTCTTATGTTTTACGCTGCTCAGAAGAATAAAGGCTTTTTGACCATTTTCAGCATTTTTCTTTGCTTTTAATCAATATTTGATTTTTTTTTTTCTTCTCTCGTGCCCTCATGCCTCTCCTGGCACATTGACATACCCTGTTTGTTGTCTTCTTTATTTTTTTTGTTTAATCTGAAGAGAAAAGGTGGCTTCTTTTGCCAGTAATGTAAATCCAACTTCCTGATTATTCAACTGAGATCAATTTCTGCCTGGGAGACTGAACATACTACATTCATGAGGCTGCACGTCTGTCAATAGGAGTGAGATGGGCAATCTGTAAAGCAGCAAACAGCCAGCACGTGGACCGAGGGCACGCACAGGCCCACTGGGAGTCAGCCTTCACCTGCTGCTTTCCCAGTCTTCCCCCTAGAGGTATAGGCTGTTTACATATTCTTCAAACCCTCAGAAATTGCCCATAATCTAAACGTACAAATCTGCTAATAAAAGACAATGGCACTGGAAAGGACTTTCACAGGAGTGACTGGGTGTTTTGTCTGTAGGCATTATACTGTGTCACTTTCAGGATGGCAGGATTTGAGCTAAAGGGATATATACTGACTAGCGTATATACTGACTAAAGGGATATATACTGACTGGGTATACTGACTGGCGTGAGGACAGGATTTGGATCAAGAGCCTCTTCATGGATGGCAGAGAGCATGGGAAGTGCCATGAAAGAGAAAGCTGAGCGGACAGGAACACTTGCTTTTTGGTACCTGCCCCTCAGGGACCTCTTGACTGGGGCTCTTGGGCAAGTCACTGAAATGGGAAGCAGAGACCTTAAGCACTTAGAAATGTGTTTGTGTACAAAGACCTCACATTTATTTATCTCTTTATTCCTTTAAGTACTTACTGAGCACCTACTATGTGGCACTGTCCTAGACATTAGAGATCAAATGATGAATAAAGTGAAGATCATTCCCTTCCTTGTGGTGATTATAGTCCAGTAGAGAAGACAGACAATAAATAAATATAAAAACATAATTTTACCTATGTCTCAAGAAGAGGGAAAAAGCAGCATAAATAAATATAGAATGATAAGGTGGGGGCAGTTATTTAAGAAATGGTTGCCAAGAAACCCCTCCCTGGGAGGGGGTACTTGAGTAATGAACTGAAGATAGAAGTAACTATGCACTTATCTAGGAAAAGAACATTCCATAGGTAGAACTAAAAAGGGCATAAGGCAGATATATGCTTGTGTACAGGAGCCACAAGATATGAGTGTGCATGAACATAAGGAAGTGTGAGAAAAAAATAATAATGAAGCAAGAGGACAGAAGAGAAGAGCCTTGTAGACCCTGGTAAAGAGTTTGGATTTTATTCTGACAGAGTTGAGAAACCATTAAATGTCACAGCATGGAGGCATTGAGATAAGGATGAGGGTAGTGATCATGGTGAATGTAATATTCAGTAAGTGCCAGATCTGGTTCCATCTCTGTAAAATGGGGCCATATGAGAGCCTTACCCCCTGGCCTTTTTGATGGTTAAATGCTATTGCATGCAAAGCTTTTGACATAGTGCTCAATAAGAGTTATTATAGTTCCTGTTATGATCAACAGGGACCAGGCTATTTGTGCTCACCATTTCAACCCCATGTTGACCCCCAAGTATATTTCAAATACAAATATTTTAATCAGAATTATGCTAACATCAATAAATTTTTGTGGAGAAAGTATTTTTTACAGTGAACTCCATTAAGCCAATTTAATTCCTTAATCAATGTTCCATATTGCACAATTTAATCATTTGTAATTTTTCCCATTTTCATTAGCATTATTTCTTTTCCATTTCAATTTTATGGCAAGATTTGAAATATCCCTAAAGTTTAAATGATGGAGTCAAATAGCGTTTCAATTTGGTGTGGTTTAAATATCCTGCTACTTAAGAATTCTGCATCTCAAGGAAGTTAACTGACTTGCCCAAAGACAAACAGCAGGTAATTTACAGAGGTGAGATCCCAACCTAAGCCCTTCTAATTGTGGTACTGTGATCTTTCACCATGGTACTTTTCTGGAATAAAAGACAGAGAGAATAGAATAATACTAATAACCCCCTACCAGGGTTAATGTGATGCTTAATTGACATAATAAATGAGAAAGTACTTTTTGAAACTATGAAGCACAATTATTATTGCTAATAATAACAATAAAAATAAGACCCATTTCTGGGTTTAGAAGAGTACAGTGAATTAGTTTATTGCTAGCTGAGTGCATTCAGCTAGATCAAGGAGTTTCATTTCCTAAATGTCTCAATTTGTCAAATGTATCACGAACCCACTTCAGCATATCCTAAGAGCCTCCACCAAGAAGGAGGATAGAGTTGGGAGCCTGTTGGGATTTTGCTCAAAATCAGAGAACAATTGACTACAGTGGCAGAGGTGGTCTTTGAGAGGATCTTGGATCTCTAAAACAACCTCAGTTAGTGCTGATAAAGTCCAACTGGGGCCCGTTGTCTGTTAAAGAGGGTCTAATTCAAGGCTTTAAAGAGATGCTGGTTCTTAGTATAAGGGCCATTCAGTAGTAGTCCTTCTTTGAGTGCTTAATATCTTGAGGCACTGTGCTATAGACCAATGGTATGAAAAGACACTGTCTCAACCTGAAGAAGCTCACAGCTTGCTAGGGAAGATAGACATGCTGAAAACACAGACATGATCTAATATAAAACTACAGTGGAGGCAGAGGGGAGGAACATCCACCCCAATATGAGAAGACTTTCTACAGGAAGACTTCCTTGATGACAATTTCAAGGACAATTAGGAGTAATCAGGTAGACAAGTTGGAAAGTACATTCCAGGGTAATGAAATACTCAAAGGGATAGTGATGAAACAGAATGGTGCTTCCAAGGAAACATATGTCATGGCTTGGGTGAAGAGGGAATGAGGCAGGTGAGGTCAGGAAGGGCTCAGGTACAAGAGGAGTAAGCAGATAAGTTAAAGAAAGGGGCTGAGTACAGGTCTCTGCAAAGGAGGGTGGAGGCCAGAAAAGTATACCCATGCCTCAGGGAGAGAGATGAACAGGGGCCCAGTCTGTTCAGAAGCCACTGTAGGCACTGACGGGTGAGACAGAGACCAAAGCCAAAGGTCACTGAAATAAGAATGAGTTAGATAGATAAAGGAGATGTTGCAATTGCTACTAGACTAGAAAACTAAAGCCATCCCAAAACAATGGAAAAATGGACTTAAAATACCAGTTGTTTCTGAAGGCTACTCCCATGGGCATGGCTCTCAATGTATGGCCCAGGACCAAGTGGGACTGAAGCTTCAAGGGCAGATTTCTTGAAAAGCACCAGACTGAGGCTGGGACAGTTGAGGATTGATACAGCTTATATCCCAGCAGTTTGTGGGTGCTGAGAAATGAGGTCATTGTTATCAGCACTACGCTCTAACCAACTGAGCTAACCAGCTGTCCATGAGATCATTGTTGACTCATGTATTAGTTCATTATCCTGCTGCTATGAAGGAATACCTGAGATTGGGTAATTCATAATAAAAGAGGTTTAATTGGCTCATGCTTCTGCAAGCTGTACAGCAAGCATGGTACTGGCATCTGCTTGGCTACTGGGAAGGCTTCAGGAAACATAATCATGGCAGAAGGCAAAGAAGGAGCAAGAACTTCACATGGACAGAGCAGGGAGAGAGAACAGGAGAAAGGGAGAGAAGGTGGAGGTGCCACACACCTTTAAAGGGCAAGATCTTTTTTTTGTTTATTTTTGAGACAGAGTCTCGCTCTGTCGCCCAGGCTGGAGTGCAGTGGTGCGATCGCGGCTCACGGCAAGCTCTGCCTCCCAGGTTCACACCATTCTCCTGCTTCAGTCTCCAGAGTAGCTGGGACTACAGGCGCCCGCCACCACGTCCAGCTAATTTTTTGTATTTTGTTTAGTAGAGATGGGGTTTCACCATGTTAACCAGGATGGTCTCGATCTCCTGACCTCGTGATCCGCCTGCCTTGGCCTCCCAAAGTGCTGGGATTACAGGCGTGAGCCACCGTGCCCCGCCAAAAGACAAGATCTTCTGATAACTCACTCACTATCACAAGAATAGCACCAAGGGGATGGTAATAAACCATTAAGGAAAATCCACCTCCATGATCCAATCACTTCCCACTAGGCCCCACCTCCAACCCTGGTAATTACAATTATACAGATTTGCTGGAGACACAGATCCAAACCATATCATTTCACCCTGGCCCCCTACAAATCTCATGTCCTCCTCCCACTGCACAATAAAATCATGCCTTTCCAACAGCCCCTCAACGTCTTAACTCATTCTAGCATTAACTCAAATGTCCAAGTTCAAAGTTTCATCTGAGACAAGGTAAGTCCCATCCACCTATGAGCCTATAAATCAAAAACAAGTTAGTTACTTCCAAGATACAATGGAGGTACTGGCATCGGGTAAACACTCCCATTCCAAAAGGGAGAAATCAGCCAAAAGGAAGGGGATACAGGCTCCATGCAAATCCAAAACCCAGCATGGCAGTCATTAAATCTTAAAGCTACAAAACAATCCCCTTTGGCTGCATGTCTCACATCCAGGGCACACTGGTGCAAGAGGAGGGCTCTCAAGACCTCGGACAGCTTCGCCTCTGTGGCTTCGCAGAGTTCAGCTCCTGAGGCTACTCTCATGGACTGCCATTGGGTGCTTGCAGCTTTTCCAGGTGCAGATTCAGCATATCCTAAGAGCCTCCACTAAAAAGGAGGATACAGTTGGGAGCCTGTTGGGGAGCTCTTGGTGGATATACCATTCTGGGGTCTGGTGGCCCTCTTCTCACAGCTTTACTAGGCAGTGCCTGAGAGGGGACTCTATGTAAGGGCTCCAACCCCACATTTCCCCTCTGCAGTGGCCTAGCAGAGGTTCTCCATTAAGTCTCTGCCTCTGCAGCAGGCTTTTCCATACATCCTCTGAAATCCAGGTGGAGACTCCCAAGCCTCAACACTTGCACTGTGTGCAACTGCAGGCTTAACACCACGTGAAGCCACCAAGGCTTACGACTTGCACCCTCTGAAGCAACAGCCCGAGCTGTACCTGGGTCCCTTTGAGCCACAGCTGGATCTGGAGTGGCTAGGATGCAGGGAGCAGTGTCCTGAGCCTGTGCGGGGCAGTGGGAGCCCTGGGCATGGCCCATGAAATCCTGGCTGTGTCACTTATCAGCAATTGGATCTTGAACCAATTGTTTAACTTTTACAGCCTTTAGATTTTAAACCATGTAATGGGGATAGTACTTCCCTTTCAGGGTTATTGTGTGGAATATATAAAATAGTAACAGAAAATAATAGTAAGCAGTCATATTGCATGCCAGGAACATTCTGAACACTCTACATATACTGATTCAGTTAATACTTATAACAATCTTATGAGGTATGTACTATTATCTCCCCTTTAAAGATAAGAAAACTGAGGTACATAGAGGTTAAGTAATTTGATCAAATTTATTCAATCAGTAAACAACAGGGCTGAGATTTAAACTCAGGCATTTTGAGCCCAGAATCTATACCCCAAATTGCTTTGTATGGGACCAAGAAAGAGGTCAACAGATAATAGTCATTATTTTGCTGCTGTTGTGGTTGTTATGAGGTCAAATCCATGTGATTTGAGGACACTAAAATAGAACCGTGCCTCCAAGTATTCAATTATATGGTTGGAGTAGATTAAAACACAGGGGCTAATATTTTAAAATATTTGTTCAGCATTTACACAGAGGAAAATCTGCATGCTGGACTGGAGAGTGCGAAGAAGTTGAACCAAAGACATCAATCAATGTGTTTTCCTATCGTCCAGGACAATTCAGTCCTGGCTGCAAACTTGAGGAATTCACCAAGCAAAAGAAAAGTTCTGTCGTCATGTGCATCCCTTCTTCTTAGAGGCTGTGTCAACTGTCTGTTTTTCGTGTCTATACTCATTCCAGGCATCTTGTCATCTTTCTTCCAACCACATTTGATACTGTCCCAGACAAGTATTCTGTTAAATGCCATTTATGCATCCGGTAACATTTCTAGGAGTCTGACAGTGTGCCTGATACACTTGTTGCCTGGGTAGCTGCCTAGCTGGCCTGCCCTTTAGTACAAACTGAAGTTGATCCCCAACTGAGGCCTCCAGGTAAAGTCTGAATTCATCTGAACAGTGGAAGACGAAGGACAGCATCCAAATCCTGCCCCACCCTATACACACAGCACATTAGGTGCCAGCAACTATCTCCAGTGAGGGCAGATAATTTATCAGATTATATCGAACACAGAGTTAAAAGTTGGGGTATTGAGTGGGGAAGTGCAGAGGAAAAGATGGAAGATTGAGGCAACTAAGCTGGAAAGTCCTAAGCGTCAGCAATTTTTCTTTTGTTAACAATCTGAAAATTTTTGGCCGAGGAGCTAGAAGCCTTTATTTCATATCTCTTTCAGAGTTTAAAAATCTTCACATCTACCCATTCAATTTGCCCAAAGAAAAGGATGTTTTAAGTGACTAAATGACAGAGACTGCTTATGTTCCTTCTTAGGGACTGGATGTAACAATGCCAGGGCTGTCAGCAAAGCCTAAATGAGTCCATCTTTCCTAACGTAGACTTGCGGCAATTCCGTCATGGTAGTTTACATGTGTGTCATTGGATTGACTACAAAGGTTTGAATCATGTCTCTCAATGAATGAGGATTCAACCTAAAATATGAAACTGTTGTAAACTAAACAGGCTGTAAATTAAAAATTTTACTTACAGGCATTTAGAAATTAATTCTCATGTGCTCAAGTATTTTCATGTTTATGCTACATTATATGATAAAAACCTATTTTTACTAACTTATTTGGCTTATTAGTAGCAATTGTCTATTAATGAACGCCAAGCTGGATATTCCTTGGAGGCAAACAGTGCACTGAATTCTCTCTATCCCAAGGTACAAACACATAGTAGATGCTCATTAAATGTTTATTGGATAATAGGAGGAATGATTGTCTTTCTTTTGTATGCAATATATTTTCAAGTGGTTAAGTTATAATCCTTGTAAAATATTGCTATTCAGACCTTCCATGAAGTCATATTTTACTTTAAGCTATACTCTACCCTGCCAATATTTTTAAACAGTAAACTTTCATAGAATTTACACAACTGCTTCAAAACTTAGCAATTAAATTCACTTTTATTTCTATAAGAAGAGAATATAGACTTAAAGAATTTGATTAGTGAAGTTACAAGAACCCCTCCTCCAATTGATTCCATTATTGGTATTTTATAGGTAAACTGGGGATCTTCAGGTGTGTTTATCCCCTATACAATTATCTGCCCTGTGGCATTGCTCTTTTGCAAAGGGTTAAAGCAGCCGTTTGTTCTCAGAGCATTTTGTTTTCCGCAAGATTTCCATTACTGCTATAAATTTTTCAGAGTGGCTTTTATGTAAATGCAGCAAGAAAGGCAAGACAGAAAAATTTATTTGTAAGCTTTAGGGGGAAAAATGAGGAATCTGAAACTGTTTATTGAAAATAAATGAATATGGAATGTAGAATGGAGGCCAAAGAAGAAATGAATATTTTGTCTAAGTACCACTTGAACAAACCCTCAGAGAGGCAGGTGGAGGCTAACAGGGACTGTTTCTGGGGCAACCAAGCATGCTTTTGGCTGCAGACAGGCCAAGGTCAAAACCCAAAGTCTTACTCAAAGAAGCAATAGATCCCACTGAAAGCCAAATCCTGGGCTGGTGGTCAGAAAACTCTGAATTGGTGTGTGTCCTGTAGCAGGTCATTTGATGTCTCTACTGTCCTCGATTTGTCATAGAAACATTTCCATACCCCACCCACACTTCTGATAGGATGCTATTTTCAGTACTCCCTTGAAAGAAAAAAGTAGGTATTATATCTGTATACTCAAAGACTTCACACATAGGCAGTCATTAATACATTATGTTATGTGGAAGAATTTGAGAACCTTTAAGTATGAAGTGCTTTGTCAGTACTCTGCTTTTGAATACAGGTTATCATTCAGGTATGGTGACATCAACAGATCAGGAGATGACTACCAGTGGAAAGAGTTTGCTACTCACAGATGCCAAGGAAGGTGCATGCCACATTAAGAGGTGGGGACGGGTGGGGAAGGGGACATACAGGAAGGCACCAAGGTAGCTCAGGAGGCAGAGGGAATGAAGGGAAAACATGGGCAAAAGCCTTTATTGTGGTTTCAGTGGGAAGAAATATCTGAGGCAGGATAAGAAGGCTTAGGATTGGCCCATCTGAATAATTTTAATAGGTTCTGGGGGCGAAGGACTGTTCCTATTAGTCTGGTATCTGGCCCCAGGGAGATTAGAACAGAAATAGTAGCCAGGAATGTGAGAGCCTAATAGAATAGAGGTGACTGGATTAAAGTCATGGGTTAGGGAGCAGTCCCTCTAGGACCAGCAAGTCCCCAAGATGTCAAAGCATAAGAAAACAAAAAACATTATTAATATACTTTGCATATACTCTTTTTAGGTAAACATCAAATCTATTTTACTGTATATTTTTATAGAACAAATGTAAGGCTCAACATGATTTGAAACTGAGCCATGGTTACACAGTAGTTGGAAGGACCAAAATTGACAACTAAGTTTCTATAAATCCAAAGGGCATGTCTTCTAGTTCTGACATGCTGCCTCCTATGTCTACCGTTTCCAGTTTGGATTGCAATATACCTCTCCTAGCTACAGGCACACAGCTAACACACACACACACACACACACACACACACATTCACACACACATACTCATTCACATATCAGTGTAGAATTTCTAGACTGGCAAGATAGTTCTGACAATAACCCAAACTTTAGATTCATACAGTGGAAGGAAGATTTGCATGGGAATGAGGATATTTAGCAATTAATTCTGTTTGTCACCCATATGTTGTGGACCTTGAAAGGTCATTTGGCCCACGGAGGCTGAGCACAATCCTTTCCACATAGTAGATGGTCAGATGCTCTCCAAATTGACTTAGGTCTTAGTTTCCCTCCCAGTAACAGGAAGAAACTAAAATAGATATGTTTCAAGGTGATTTATATTATTAAAAATAATCATCTGATATGTTACAATGCCTGAAAAACCTAATATTTTACCTGAAAGAAGAGTCAACCAAAAATTATATTATCCCTGCTAGCTTATCCCTCTTCCCTGCTTACAGATCAGCAAGATTGGGTAAGCTTGGTTTCACCAGGCCAGAGTTTATGACTAAATGTGTGAGACATCCTGGGCTGTTAGGAATGAGCCACTTGGGCAGGTGCGCAGCCCGGGTGCAATGTCACCAGGAGCCCCAAAGCCTGCTTCTGTAAGAAACACTGTTACACATGCGATTACAGGAAGTCGTTTGGCACTGAGCAGCCCTATTGAGTCATCACTCTTGTTCTTATAGGAGACTTGATATTTCCTCTTTTTAATTAAAAAAAGAAACATGCTGGCATTCCATAAATAACATCAGTGATGCAAAAAAAAAAAAAAAAAAAAAAAAAAGGCAAGGCACAAAGGAAGGAGAAACTGGAACAGTCTCACCCCAGCAAGGCTCGTCTTCCTTAAACTGTCTCCTCTATCCTCAGCTCAGCAACACCCACAGATCACTGCTGCTGGACAGCATCTCCCCTGCCCTTGTGGGAGCTAGAGGAATGAAGGGAGGACAAAAAAAGAGGGGGGCTTCTTTCAAATCTTTTACTCATGGAAATAGAAAGAAAAAGCCATTGATCATTTGAATTGGAACTTGCACTGTCTCTATGTTACATCATTAGGTTGAGTTTGGAGACAGAGCAAAGGTTAGGAAGTGAGAGGTTGACTTTGGACATTTTTTTTTTTTTTTGAGATGGAGTCTCGCTCTGTTGCCCAGACTGGAGTGCAGTGGCATAATCTCAGCTCACTGCAAGCTCCCCCTCCCAAGTTCATGCCATACTCCTGCTTCAGCCTCCCGAGTAGCTGGGACTACAGCTGCCCACCACCACACCCGACTTTTTTTTTTTTTTTTTTTTTTTTGTATTTTTAGTAGAGATGGGGTTTCACTGTGTTAGCCAGGATGGTCTCAATCTCCTGACCTCGTGATCTGCCTGCCTCGGCCTCCCAAAGTGCTGGGATTACAGGCGTGAGCCACTGTGCCTGGCTGACTGGACATTTTTATTGCTGTTGAGGAATTAATAGGGCACAATCCAGTGTAAAAAGTCCTAGAGTTTTCTCCTAACTTTGCCATTATTTGTCCTGTATGACCTTGGGCCAAAATCTTCATCGTTCTGAGCTTTGATTTTTATATGCATTATACAAAAGGCTAATCCCGAGTTATTCCTTTGCTCATTCTACAGTCACTCTTATATCTTTGACTGTGTGCAAAGCACAGGGCTAAAAGTTTCCTTTAGGGAACTCAGGGCCTTGAGGGGATGGGGTACAGTCGATGAGATTTTGTGCACTTTCCTAATGTCCTAGTGAATTACTCACTCCAAAGAGGCTATATGATTCAGAATCCCTTCCAGATCTCATGGTCTGGGATCTGTGAGGAAGGTGACTTTGTTAATTCTCTTGGGCTCCCAGCAATGTTTTGAAATAGTAATTCATTAGATCATCTAATCTTTTAAAGTAATGAAACCTTTCTAACAATAGAATCATATGTACAATTCCAATACATAAATCGGTCAGTAATAAAACTGCTTTGGCCAAAACTGAGGCAGAAGGTGTGGAGCTTCTTGCTTGAGCCGTCTCTGGAACACCTTCCTCTTAATCCTTTGGCACTTGTAGAAGACAATTTTAAAACCATTGTTTTATTACCTTTCAAAGAAATTTTCAAGTAAACAAAGTTTTCCAAGATAAATAGAGCCTTGGCACCTGAAGAAGGATGAGTTTGAGCAAAATACATGGTCCTCAGCCCTTGCCCTGCTTTTTGTTTCTCTGGTGTATTGGTGGAGGCCCATGTCACGTGTGAACTGGTTCATAGGACCTCAAGACAAGCCAAGGGCCTAAGAACCAAATGGTAGAGGCTCAGCAGGAAAGTTGTCTCCATGCCATGGGCAGGAGAGGCCCCATTCTGCCAGCTTAATCCTCAACTCCCACATGGTAAGAGCAAAGCAACAAAATGAAGTCTGCCTTGGTTTTATTGAGAAAATGGCCCAGGAGATATTTAATAGAGAGAGGTTGGAGGTACGAGAACAAACCATTTCCTATATTCTGAGTTCTTTAAGGGAAGGATCCATGCCAACTTTATAATTGTCTCTTCCACAGTTTCTAGAGAGGGGTATGTAAATGGAGACAATACATATTATGATGGAATAAATGAGTTAAAAATACACATACTGTGTTTCAAAAATATTACAGAAAAATCAACAAATTTGGATGGTATCCACCCACAAGGTTAGAAAAAAAAATGTATTGTAAAATTATAAATTTGGGGCCATGACATATTAATCTTTAAATGCCAGCATCTAGCATAGAGTCTAACACATAATAGGCTATTTTAGACCAGTTAGACTGGTGTGGTGGTCTTTAATGATACTCTGAATGCACAGTAAGATTGTACTTTCTGTCCTTGATTAGGGCCATGTGACCAAATCTGTCCAATGAGTTGTGAGTGAGGAATGACGTGTGTGACTCTCTGGCTGGTTGTTCAATGGCTGATGTAAGACTCTCCAGGACTCTTTTCTCTGTATCAGACTGACCAGTAATAATGCAGACAGTGGCTGCTCCATTAGTCTGGGTCCCAGAGAGAGGGTAACAAAGTGAGTACAATATTGGAGAATATTCCTCAGACAACCTTCAATGATGAAGTAATATGAGTAAGAAACATTTGTGGTTTAAACTGCTGGGTTTTTAAGAAACCAAATTGTAACCTAGCTTATCCTAATTGATATAGCTAGGCAACAATAATAAATAGATCTGAGTACTTAACTGCTTAGTAAAATAGAAGTTTAATTTCTGCTAATTGTTCCATGTTGGTAGGTGGGAGTGGAGGGCACACTGGTCTATAGTTACTCATGACCAGGAGGTTGGCCACTTTGCCATATTAAATGGTTTTCGAGGTCACACAGTGGGTCTCCCCATTTCAGTTATATCATTTTACAGTCGAGCCACATGACTACACCTAATTGCAGAGAAGGTGGGAAAACATATAGCTGTACCCAGGAGGAGGAAGTTGATTTTGGTCAACAGCAGTATTTCTCACATAGGAATTCAATAAGTACTTATTGTTGGGGGGGGGCGCCCAAGGTGGCCAAATAGGAACAGCTCCAGCCTCTAGCTCCCAGCATGAGCCACACAGAAGATGGGTGATTTCTGCATTTTCAGCTGAGGTACTGGGTTCGTCTCACTGGGGCATGTCGGAGAGTTGGTGCTAGTCAGTGGGTACAGATTAACCACTGAGATCCAAAGTAGGGTGAGGTATCACCTCACCTGGGAAGTGCAAGGGGGAAGGGAATTCCTTTTCCTAGCCAAGGGAAACTGAGATATAACACATGGAAATTCGGGTAACTCCCACCCTAATACTGCACTTTACCAAGGGTCTTAGCAAATGGCACACCAGGAGATTATGTCCCACACCTGGCCTGGAGGGTTCCAAACCTGCGGAGCCTCCCTCATTGCTAGAACAGCAGTCTGAGATCTAACTGCAAGGCAGCAGCGAGGCTGGGGGAGGGACGCCTGCCATTGCTGAGGCTTAAGTAGGTAAACAAAGCTGCTAGGAAGCTCGAATTGGGTGGAGCCCACAGCATCTCAAGGAGTCCTGCCTGCCTCTATAGACTCCACCTCTGGGGACCGGGCATAGCTAAACAAAAAGCAGCAGAAACCTCTGCGGAGGTAAATGTCCCTGTCTGACAGCTTTGTAGAGAGCAGTGGTTTTCCCAGAATGGAGGCTGAGATCTGTGAACGGACAGACTGCCTGCTTAAGTGAGTCCCTGACCCCTGAGTAGCCTAACTGGGAGACATCCCCCACTAGGTGCAGACCAGCACCTCACACCTCACAGAGCTGGGTACACCTCTGAGATGAAGCTTCCAGAGCAAGAATCAGACAGCAACACTCACTGTTCAGCAATATTCTATCTTCTGCAACCTCTGCTGCTGATACCCAGGCAAACAGGGTCTGGAATGGACCTCAAGCAAACTCCAACAGACCTGCAGCTGAGGGTCCTGACTGTTAGAAGGAAAACTAACAAACGGAAAGGACACCCACACCAAAACCCCATCAATACGTCACCATCACCAAACACCAAAGGCAGATAAAACCACAAAGATGGGGAAAAAGCAGTGCAGAAAAGCTGGAAATCAAAAAATCAGAGCGCATCACCCCCACCAAAGGAACGCAGCTCATCGCCAGCAACAGAAGAAAGCTGGACGGAGAATGACTTTGACGAATTGAGAGAAGAAGCCTTCAGTCGATCAAACTTCTCAGAGCTAAGGGAGGAACTACGTGTCCAGTGCAAAGAAACTAAAAACCTTGAAAAAAGAATGGAAGAATGGATAACTAGAATAATCAATGCAGAGAAGACCATAAATGAACTGATAGAGATGAAAACCATGACACAAGAACTACGTGACAAATGCACAAGCTTCAGTAACTGACTTGATGAACTGGAAGAAACAGTATCAGTGATTGAAGATCAAATGAATGAAATGAAGGGAGAAGGGACGTGTAGAGAAAAAAAGAGTAAAACAAAATGAACAAAGCCTCCAAGAAATATGGGATTATGTGAAAAGACCAAATCTACATCTGATTGGTGTACCTGAAAGTGATGGGGAAAATGGAACCAAGTTGGAAAACACTCTGAAGGATATCATCCAGGAGAACTTCCCCAGCCTAGTAAGGCAGGCCAACATTCAAATTCCGAAAATACAGAGAATGCCACAAAGATACTCCTCGAGAAGAGCAACTCCAAGACACATAATTGTCAGATTCACCAAAGTTGAAATGAAGGAAAAAATGTTAAGGGCAGCCAGAGAGAAAGGTCGGGTTACCCACAAAGGGAAGCCCATCAGACTAACAGCAGATCTCTCGACAGAAACTCTACAAGCCAGAAGAGAGTGGGGGCCAATATTCAACATTCTTAAAGAAAAGAATTTTTGACCCAGAATTTCATATCCAGCCAAACTAAGTTTCATAAGTGAAGGAGAAATAAAATCCTTTACAGACAAGCAAATGCTGAGAGATTTTGTCATCACCAGGCCTGCCCTACAAGAGATCCTGAAGGAAGCACTAAACATGGAAAGGAATAAGAGGTACCAGCCATTGCAAAAACATGTCAAAATTTAAAGTCCATCGATGCTAGGAAGAAACTGCATCAACTAGCAAGCAAAATCACCAGCTAATATCATAATGACATGATCAAGTTCACACATAATAATATTAACCTTAAATGTAAATGGACTAAATGGTCCAATTAAAAGACATAGACTGGCCGGGCGCGGTGGCTCAAGCCTGTAATCCCAGCACTTTGGGAGGCCGAGACGGGCGGATCACGAGGTCAGGAGATCGAGACCATCCTGGCTAACACGGTGAAACCCCGTCTCTACTAAAAATACAAAAAACTAGCCGGGCGAGGTGGCGGGCGCCTGTAGTCCCAGCTACTCCGGAGGCTGAGGCAGGAGAATGGCGTAAACCCGGGAGGCGGAGCTTGCAGTGAGCTGAGATCCGGCCACTGCAGTCCAGCCCGGGCTACAGAGCAAGACTCTGTCTCAAAAAAAAAAAAAAAAAAGACATAGACTGGCAAATTGGATAAAGAGTCAAGACCCATCAGTTTGCTGTATTCAGGAGACCCATCTCACATGCAGAGACACTCATAGGCTCAAAATAAAGGGATGGAGGAAGATCTACCAAGCAAATGGAAAACAAAAAAAAGCAGGGGTTGCAATCCTAGTCTCGGATAAAACAGACTTTAAACCATCAAAGATCAAAAGAGACAAAGAAGGCCATTACATAATGGTAAAGGGATCAATTCATCAGGAAGAGCTAACTATCCTAAATATATATGCACCAAATACAATAGCACCCAGATTCATAAAGCAAGTCCTTAGAGACTTACAAAGAGACTTAGACTCCCATACAATAATAATGGTATACTTTTAACACCCCACTGTCAACATTAGACAGATCAACGAGACAGAAAGTTAACAAGGATATCCAGGAATTGAACTCAACTCTGCACCAAGCAGACCTAATAGACATCTACAGAACTCTCTACCCCAAATCAACAGAATATACATTCTTCTCAGCACCACATCGCACTTATTCCAAAATTGACCACATAGTTGGAAGTAAAGCACTCCTCAGCAAATGTAAAAGAACAGAAATTATAACAAACTGTCTCTCAGACCACAGTGCAATCAAACTAGAACTCAGAAGAAGCCTTCAGTCAATCAAACTTCTCAGAGCTAAGGGAGGAACTACGTGTCCAGTGCAAAGAAACTAAAAACCTTGAAAAAAGAATGGAAGAATGGATAACTAGAATAATCAATGCAGAGAAGACCATAAATGAGCTGATAGAGATGAAAACCATGACACAAGAACTACGTGACAAATGCACAAGCTTCAGTAACTGACTTGATGAACTGGAAGAAACAGTATCAGTGATTGAAGATCAAATGAATGAAATGAAGGGAGAAGGGACGTGTAGAGAAAAAAAGAGTAAAACAAAATGAACAAAGCCTCCAAGAAATATGGGATTATGTGAAAAGACCAAATCTACATCTGATTGGTGTACCTGAAAGTGATGGGGAAAATGGAACCAAGTTCCATGAGGACTAAGAAACTCAATCAAAACGGCTCAACTACATGGAAACTGAACAACCTGCTCCTGAATGACTACTAGGTACAGAACAAAATGAAGGCAGAAATAAAGATGTTCTTTGAAACCAATGAGAAAAAAGATACAACATACGAGAATCTCTGGGACACATTTAAAGCAGTGTGTAGAGGGAAATTTATAGCACTAAATGCCCATAAGAGAAAGCAAGAAAGGTCTAAAGTTGACACTCTAACATCACAATTAAAAGAACTAGAGAAGCAAGAGCCAACACATTCAAAAGCTAGCAGAAGGCAAGAAATAACTAAGATCAGGGCAGATCTGAAGGAGATAGAGATGCAAAAAACCCTCCAAAAAAATCAATGAATCCAGGTTTTTTGAAAAGATCAACAAAATTGATAGACCACTAGCAAGACTAATAAAGAAGAAAAGAGAGAGGAATCAAATAGATGCAATAAAAAATGATAAAGGGGATATCACCACCGACCCCACAGAAATACAAACTACCATCAGAGAATACTATAAACACCTCTATGCAAATAAACTAGAAAATCTAGAAGAAATGGATAATATCCTGGACACTTACACTTTCCCAAGACTAAACCAGGAAGAAGTTGAATCCCTGAATAGACCAACAGCAGGCTCTAAAATTGAGGCAATAATTAATAGCCTACTAACCAAAAAAAAGTCCAGGACCAGATGGATTCACAGCCAAATTCTACCAGAGGTACAAGGAGGAGCTGGTACTATTCCTTCTGAAACTATTCCAACCAATAGAAAAAGAGGGAAACCTCCCTAACTCATTTTATGAGGCCAACATCATCCTGATACCAAAGCCTGGCAGAGGCACAACAAAAAAAGAGAATTTTAGACCAATATCCCTGATGAACATCAATATAAAAATCCTCAATAAAATACTGGCAAACCGAATCCAGCAGCACATCAAAAAGCTTATCCACCGTGATCAAGTGGGCTTCATCCCTGGGATGCAAGGCTGGTTCAACATATGTAAATCAATAAACATAATCCAGCATATAAACAGAACCAAAGACAAAAACCACATGATTATCTCAATAGATGCAGGAAAGGCCTTTGATAAAATTCAACAGCCCTTCTTGCTAAAAACTCTCAATAAATTCGGTATTGATGGAACGTATCTCAAAATAATAAGAGCTATTTATGACAAACCCACAGCCAATATCATACTGAATGGGCAAAAACTGGAAGCATTCCCTTTGAAAACTGGCACATGACAGGGATGCCCTCTCTCACCACTCCTATTCAACATAGTGTTGGACGTTCTGGCTAGGGCAATCAGGCAAGAGAAAGAAATAATGGGTATTTAGTTAGGAAAAGAAGATGTCAAATTGTCCCTGTTCGCAGATGACATGATTGTATATTTATAAAACCCCATTGTCTCAGCCCAAAATCTCCTTAAGCTGATAAGAAACTTCAGCAAAGTCTCAGGATACAAAATCAATGTGCAAAATCACAAGCATTCTTATACACCAGTAACAGACAAACAGAGAGCCAAATCAGGAATGAACTCCCATTCACAATAGCTTCAAAGAGAATAAAATACCTAGGAATCCAACTTACAAGGGATGTAAAGGACCTCTTCAAGGAGAACTACAAACCACTGCTCAGTGAAATAAAAGAGGACACAAACAAATGGAAGAACATACCATACTCATGGATAGGAAGAATCAATATTGTGAAAATGGCCATACTGCCCAAGGTAATTTATAGATTCAATGCCATCCCCATGAAGCTACCAATGACTTTCTTCACGAAATTGGAAAAAACTGCTTTAAAGTTCATATGGAAAATTGGCTAGACATAAATAGAAAGCTGAAACTGGGTCCTTTTCTTACTCCTTATATGAAATTTAATTCAAGATGGATTAGAGACTTAAATGTTAGACCTAAAACCATAAAAACCCTAGAAGAAAACCTCGGTGTTACCATTCAGGACATAGGCATGGGCAAGGACTTCATGTCTGAAACACCAAAAGCAACAGCAACAAAAGCCAAAATTGACAAATGGGATCTAATTAAACTAAAGAGCTTCTGCACAGCAAAAGAAACTACCATCAGAGTGAACAGACACCCTACAGAATGGGAGAAAAATTTTGCAATCTACTCATCTGACAAAGGGCTAATATCCAAAACCTACAAAGAACTGAAACAAATTTACAAGAAAAAAACAAACAACCCCATCAAAAAGTGGGCAAAGGATATGAACAGACACTTCACAAAAGAAGACATTCATACAGCCAACAGACACATGAAAAAATGCTTATCATCACTCACCATCAGAGAAATGCAGGTCAAAACCACAATGATTACCATCTCACACCAGTTAGAATGGCAATCATTAAAAAGTCAGGAAACAACACGTGCTGGAGAGGATGTGGAGAAATAGGAACACTTTTACACTGTTGGTGGGACTGTAAACTAGTTCAACCATTGTGGAAGACAGTGTGGCGATTCCTCAAGGATCTAGAACTAGAAATACCATTTGACCCAGCCATCCCATTAGTGAGTATATACCCAAAGGATTATAAATCATACTGCTATAAAGACACATGCACACATATGTTTATTGCAGCACTATTCACAATAGCAAAGACTTGGAATCAACACAAATGTCCATCAGTGACAGACTGGATTAAGAAAATGTGGCACATATACACCATGGAATACTATGCAGCCATAAAAAAGGATGAGTTCATGTCCTTTGTAAGGACATGGATGCAGCTGGAAACCATCATTCTCAGCAAACTATCACAAGAACAGAAAACCAAACACCACATGTTCTCATTCATAGCTGGGAATTGAACAATGAGATCACTTGGACACAGGAAGAGGAACATCACATACCGGGGCCTATTGTGGGGAGTGGGGAGTGGGGAGGGATAGCATTAGGAGATATACCTAATGTAAATGACGAGTTAATGGGTGCAGTACACCAACATGGCGCATGTATACATATGTAACAAACCTGCACATTGTGCACATGTACCCTAGAACTTAAAGTATAATAATAATAAAAAAATAAGCACTTATTGAAGAACAGAATAAATGAACATACATAAATGCAAATGAAAGGCTAGAATGCTAAGGGCTTTTTGAGTTTACAGACCACTGAATCATTTTATCTAAGCAGACATGTACAAAACCATTGATGGCTGGCCGGGTGCGGTAGCTCAAGCCTGTAATCCTAGCACTTTGGGAGGCCGAGACGGGCGGATCACGAGGTCAGGAGATGTAGACCATCCTGGCTAACACGGTGAAACCCCGTCTCTACTAAAAAATACAAAAAACTAGCTGGGTGAGGTGGTGGGCGCCTGTAGTCCCAGCTACACGGGAGGCTGAGGCAGGAGAATGGCATAAACCTGGGAGGCGGAGCTTGCAGTGAGCTGAGATCCAGCCACTGCACTCCAGCCTGGGCAACAGAGCAAGATTCCGTTTCAAAAAGAAACAAACAAACAAACAAACAAAAACCATTGATGGCACTACAAAACCCTTCACAGCCTCTATTCTCTAACCTAGTGTTTAAGTTTCTACTTTTCTGAACCCACTCTTCATGACTGTCATATGCCTAGAGTGATATTCAAAATAGTTAACTTATAAGACAAGAGGTCTGTCCTGTCACAATAGATTTTGCCCAATGAATAAGAATGGATCCCAGTTGTAAATACTGGTAGAGTAGTCATATTAGGTAAACATGAGATCTACATCTTGCCACAATGACCATGTTGTCTAAACCAAAGAGCAGGGTCAGAACATGTAGTCTAACAAGTATCAAGGTTTAAATATTAAATAATATAAATAATCAATTCATTATATTAAAATATATATTTAATTACAGAAAATGCAAACTGTCCAAAATTATGCAGGATGAATAGCCATTGTGTTCATACTGGAAATTGGAATCCTTGTACTTCGCCAGCACATACCATATAAACAAAAGGTATAAACAAAAGGCTATGGAGGGAGGTAATCAGAGAAGATTTCAGAGGATGGGTGTCATTGAGCTAATCTGGAAAGGTAAGCCATATTTTGACAATCAGAGATGGTAATGGTGGAAAGGACTTTCTAAACAGAAATGCCAGCATATGAGAAGTTTTGATCTTGCCTTTCTTGTGGCATTTATTCTGGTGTATTTTATATTCAACTTTTGTGATGATTTGTCTTATCCTCCCTGCCAGATTGTGAGATCCTTAAGGGCAGAGGAGAACTTCATTCTCTGCATCTCTTGTTTTCTGCAATTATCTATGAATCATCGGTATCTACTAAGCACCTATTGGCTATATAATAAAGGGTAGAATCATTCAACAGGGAACAAAATAAAGTTAAAATATGGTAGCACAGTTTCCGCAAAAGAAAAGCCTTACTTAAGAATTCTGTACCTTCAGAAGTCAACCTTAGAGATCCATGCAGTTGAGGCAGAAAATAGCCACTGTCCCAGGCCCTTCCTTCCCACTACTTGTATCTACGCCCCCATCTTTGAGCTGTTTGTCAGTTTCTATCAGCCTTGCTCCCATGGGCACTGTCTTCCTCAGACACTGGTCTACCTTATTTGTCTCCTGGTCAACCTCATTCAACCTTCCTCTATTTTCTACAAACTCTAGGCCTCACTGCTTTACTTTTCTTCTCCTTGGCCTTCTTTTTCCTGACCTTTCTACTGATCAATGCATTTCTGGCCATACTGGCAGCTGGATACACTCTTCATCCAGCTTGGCCCAGCTATCTCATTCTTGTGGTGTTTCTGAACAAATAAATTAGAACTTGGGAGAAGAGAAATAGAAGATGCAATTATTTCTACTTTCAAAAAGCCTTTGACTAACTTATATACTAAGTGATTTTTTTTTTCCTAACAACATCACAGAATTAAAGAGATCTTTTTTCTTTGTAGCTAGGGAACTGGCATTGATCCAGGAATGATAGGATTAAAATAAATGGGCATGCTATGACAAAATGGTAAGAGTAGGATCACCAAGATACTAGATTCTTGATCACTGATAATTAAAGTTATGGCTGAAGAAGAAGAAGAAATATCCAGTTAAATCTTCAAGGTTGCAGATAACAGAGAATGTATCCATACAGGAAGAGAAAACTCCTGGGTTGTACTTCCAAAAAACATCAGGAGAAACCAAATGGAGGTAAAGAGGTGGAGGCCCATTTTGACATGAACAAGAAAAAAGTGATGACTTAAGAGAAAAAAAAAATCTACCTATACTCAAAGGACATAAGGCTCTTAATGATCATGAGAACTTGACAAGAGGATTTAGGAGACATTGTAATCATTCCCTGAAGAAAGCTTATGACCTTTAGGGGCAAAAAGATATTGAAATAAGACAGAAAACATTGCTGCACCCTTGTACAAGCCATAAATCTTTCACTCTTGGAATCCTGGATTCAGCTGGGGTTGCCTAACCTGTCCTCATTTTATAAACAATGAAGTAACACTGCAAAGCTCCATAGAAAACAACAAAACTTATCAACAGGATGCAATACATAAAAATGAATCAGTAAGATTAGAACCATCTGGGAAGAAAAAAAATGTTGAGAGGGGATGTGTTTTGAATCCTTTAAAAGATTAGAGTTTAAAAAATGGTGTCATATAAAGTATCTATCAACTGTAAAGTGTATACATATGAAGTATGACCTTCAGAATCTTAAAAATATAAAATTGAAACCGATAAGTCAGTGTTTGTCAATGTTTGATTTTTCATTATTTCATTCTCCTGAAGAGTTATTGAGCACCTACTATGTGCCTAGCATTCAACTCAGCTCTCAGAATACCTAGATAAATAAGATGTGGTTCTGCCCTTGATGGGAAATTTAATCAAAGAGAGAAAACCACAGAAAACTAGGCATGATTGCATTATTTAAAGCATGTGGTAATGAGAGGAAGGGGTCACTGGACTTCACAGTGGAAGTGACATTTGCTCTGGGATTTGAAGAATGAGTACAATTATGTCATCAGGCAAAGTGGAAAATAATATTTCAGATACAGAAAAAGAACATTAAAAATATATAGGGATATGAAAACAGGTGGTCTATTAAAAGATATGTGAGGGACTAAAGGGGAATTAGCAACTTGGGCTCCATCCCAGGTGAGAAGAGCCTTTAAAAGCAACACCAAGAGGTATTATGAGTGGCTCAGTCATTGGAGTTTTTAAGGAGTGAAATAACACAGTCGGATTGGCATTTCGGAAATGTAGCTCAACATTTGTTACCCTATGGGAGTAATGCATCCTAGAAAATATCTATGTTCAAAAATGTTTTCATGAATTAATAAATAATAGAAAATTAGAAGAATTCACAGGAGACCCCAACTCTTTTTGAGGCCAACAACACTAGAATGCTAGGGCAGAATAACAAATGGCTTTATCCTTGCCAAGCACCAGTCAGGGCCTAAGCAATTCGGAGTGTGCAGTTTTCCACACCACTTGATCATCTCGAATAAAGCCTTCTCACGCTGAGTGTGTCCATGAGGGTATTAGAAAACTAGAAACCCTCTTACAAAAAGGAAGCACTGCCCTGCTCCAGCAATGAACTTTTGGGAACCTGAGTGGCCTTTGCCCAGCACTGCAGTATCACCTGTGAGATTTCACATGGCTGTGCTGCTGCTGTTCAAACCCCTTCAGAGCTGCAGCAAATACAAAGGCAGCAGAGTAACAATCAGTAAGGAATCATCTATAATATGACAAAGAAGCTGGTACAAGGGTGCAAAGTAAAACCACCTGGCTACTAACCTAGGACTTTAAAAAAAAAAAAAAAAAAAAAAAAATGTAGAGCACCTCCATGTATCTGCAATAGATCCCAAGTCTGTTTCTGGATTTTTTCTTTTTTTTTTTTGAGATAGGAGCTTACTCTGTCACCCAGGCTGGAGTGTAATGGTGCAATCATAGCTCACTGCAGCCTCAAACTCCTGTGTTCAAGCAATCCTCCTGCCTAGCCTCTCAAACAGCTGAAACTACAGGCATACACCACCACACTCAGATAATTTTTTAATTTTTTTTTTTTTGGTAAAGTTAGGGTCTCACTATGTTGTCCAGGATGACCTCAAACTCTTGGCCTCAAGTGATTCTCCTCCCTCGGCTTCCAAAAGCACTGAGCCACTGTATCCAGCCTGTTTCTGCAAGTATTTTCAGCAATGGTTAGAACAGTTGCTTGGTTAAGATAGAAGCTGGAGAAAAACCAAAGGATTTTCATTCTGCTTAAAAAGAAAAGAGATTAGCATTTAAAAGTTTTCATATTCACACTGGGGTCAGAGAAGTGAGAGGGTTTATGAGGAAAATTTAGAATAGAAAGCTGAGCTAGGATCAGTAATGGATCATGAAAGGCATGAGAGATCCAGATGGAACAAGGAGAAAACTCGTCCCAAAGATAAAATATTTGCTTGTTGTTAACCTGTCTTACAGATTTATATTTCTGTTTATAGCTTACAAAATGCTTTTAACAGTTTATATAATTTTACCATTATAATCTCCATTTTTACAGATAAAGAAACCTGAAACTCCACGAGGTCAATGGCCCAGCCAAGTTAGCACAGCTAGTTAGCAGTAGGCTGGAACTGAGGAACAGATCTTCTGAGTCCTTTGTACTCTTTCCTCTGCTGCATCTCATACTGTGGTATGAGGTACCTCTGATTTTTTCATGCTCCTGGGCACTCAAGAAGACAGGCCTAGATGTGCATCATTGTTAAGATGTCTTAGGATGAATAAGAAAAATGGTAATAGAAGGGGCTTCCTTCCTGGGGCTGAGAGCTGCTGGAAGGCTTTTGACGGTTTCAGGTGGCAGCAACAATCACTGGGACCAATTGCTTCAAAGTGCTTTAAAACTTCTGAAGGACAGAAGTATTCTTGGTTGTGGAAATTGTGGGCTCAGATCTACAGTTCCCTCAGTTTGACCAAGTACACCACTAATCACAGATAATGTTTATTAGTCCCTCTCCTACTATTCCCAGCAGACAAGGAAAGAACATTTTTCCAGGGGGAAACTGTAGAAAGCAGGTGAAGCAGGTGATCCAGCATCCCCTTGAAGGTCTTTGATAGATATGAATGTGTCACTTAACACCCTGAACCACCTGGATCCCTGTCCACAGGGTCTCACCCATTCCCTCCTCCTGCTCTGTGCTGCTCTGCAGCACTGGACCTAGGATTGAGTACATGTGGATGGAGGACAATGGCTCACGGTGTCAGATGATTGCCCCTTTAGAAGACCAGGGGATAGCCTGGCAATGATGCTCAATGAATTTTAAAAAATCAATTTTTTATCAGCAGATGAATATTAACAGGGCTGTAAAACGATACCATTTTAAGCAAAGACATTACTGATTTCCTTTAATTTTGCTATAATAGACTCATTGATACCATCTACCCCTACCAAGGGGTATTGTTTACTGCAGCCTGGCTCTTCACTTTGAAAAACGGGACATTTAGAAGCCGTCTTGAACAGGTCTGTTCTGTCCACACACATATACTTAGAGCTTTGGGTGCATTTAAATTGCTTTTTGCAGCAGTTGAAGGGATCAATAGCTCTTAGACTCTATAAGAGACGAATAATATACAAGATGGACATTTTAAGCTCTTTAGAAAATATATTCATGAGGTCGTCCAGTTTCCCCTGGTACCCAACTTTGCTGGTGACATTTATTAATGTTTTTGTAGCAAACAGGAGGCAGAGTTCTCCAAAGGCTCTCATCTCTGTGCTTCCAGAAAATATTGACTTTTTTTTTTTTTACAAGAATCGTTGGGGAGGGGGGTAAAAAACTGTTCAAAGCAAAACCAAAATCTTACAAAAGAATAACTTAGCTCAGAGCTTGCTTGACAAAGTAATTCTATCTAAATAGCTTTGTGCCACTTGATAGAGACAATTTCTCCTGATTTTCCCTTTGAACAATTTCATAGTCTTCATGAGAGGCATGCTTTGAGAATATTATGTTCTTAATGGTAATGTAGGACTTTCTACTGAATCTTCCGACAAGAGAGAGAAGACAGTTTTACTTTACTATGGATTTGGAAAGCAATTTTAAATTCCAATTAATTAGGGTTAATTAACTAGACATTTGGTAAAAACATTCTGAGATGCCAGGCTGAGGAGAAAAAAATAACTGCTTCATGATGGCTGTTTTAAAGAAAGGACTGGAATCCATTAGAAAGCTCAGTCTGACTCAGAGAGGCCTGGAAGTACTGGGGGTACATGACTGAATTGGAGAGAAATCAGATACTAGAATTTCTTCCTCCACAAAAGGAAAAAAAGTAATTATACTGATTCTTTTGTTAAATTTATGTTTTATAAGACTTCAGACAATAGAAGACTATGTCTGGGCAAGCTGGCTATGACATTGGTCAGAGGAAGGGGTGCACAGGTATCCACTTAGCTGTGCACATTAAAGACATCTAGGTGCCGAGCCCCATGTAAGGCTGGGGAGATCACAGTGGGAGAAATAAGCCTCTTCACATGGTTTTCAGTCCTGAGCTGATACTGCAACCAGTGGCTCACACAGTCCACAAAAGAATGATTTTTTTGTCTACAAAGTGTTTTTGTAATTAGTTGTTAATGTTTAGAAATGAGGAAGCTTCACACGGAAATCCAGATATTTAGCTTGTCTTGAAAAATTATTACATGTGACAACACTAGACAGTATTCCTGAATCTCCTGTAGCTCAGCAGTGACATTCCTTTTAAATCAATCATGCATGCTCCAGTGCCCCAGCCCCTTTACTCATATATTACCCACCATCCCTCCTGTAGGCACTGACTTTGTCATAGTCATTGTAGACACACACAGAGAATGGGCAAATGCATGTGTCCATTGCACCGAGCGAGGATGGAGTGAGACTTATGCCTGAACACTTGGAAATCCTGGCTAAACTATTGTGGCTGTTTTTGAATTCCCTGCGTATTTTTGCATTCCCCACATTCATTTGGTCTTCTTTGACATTGTTTCAGTACTACTGAAGACCTTCTTTTTCCTCAAGAATCCCCTATCCCTATAAAATCCTTTCCAATCACCACCTATTATTGATAATAACAGGCTACCTAGGGTGCTTCTTGGCTCTAACCCTGGAAGCTCTAACCATCTTGAACAGGGGACGATACTTCCTGACCCACATATACACCTGTGTTAAGCAGTGGTCATGGGAAGGGAGGCTGAGTAGTGGTGTCTAACTTTCCAGCAAGTCTGCTGCTCTTTGCCTAGCTGGTAATTCTTGCTCATGAAGCTTCAGTTAAATGCCAGCTTCCTGGAGAATCCATCCATGATCACCTACTCAAGCCCCTTCTCAGTTTCCCACTATCACATATCCTTAATATACTGGTTTCATAGCACTTGATACAAGATAGAATTGGGTTGTTAGTTTGTTTGTTTGTTCATTATTTTTAAAGGCTTTCTACCCATCAAGAATGTGAGCTCGTAAGGGAAGAGAGCATATTTGTCTTGCTCCTCATTATATCTCCATGCATGGTATAATGCCTGCTATACAGAGATCACTTAATATTTGCTAAACTAGGTGGCTGAGATGGCCAACTAGAAGGAGCTAGTGTGTGTGGCTCTCATGGAGAGGAACAGAAGGGGTGAGTAAATACAGCACCTTCAACTGAAACATCCAGGAACAGGCATTAGGGCTAATCAAGGAAGCAACTCAACCCACAGAGAACGGGGGAAAAGGAGGCACGACGACGGCCCACCAAGGAGAGACAGGGAGCCAAGGGAACCTCCCCCAACCCAGGGAAGCAATGAGTAAATATGTGACCTTGGGAATCTATGCTTCTCCCACAAATTTTTGCAACTTTCAGGTCGGGAAACCCATTCCACCAGGGCCTTCAGTCTGACACACAGAGTTCCATGGAGTCTCAGCAGAGCAGCTGCTCAGGCACACACAGAGGCCTGGGAGCTTTAGACACTCAGGCTTTTCAGACTTCCTGGCAAAAGTAGCTGCAACTCTGGCAAAGCAGGAGGTTAGACCCCCATACATATCCCTGGGAAGAGGCTGAATCCAGGGGGCCGAGCAGCGACAGTCTACAGGCCCTACTTCCATGGCACCTCACAGGATAAGATCCACTTGCTTGGAATTCCAGTCAGCCACAGTAGCAGCATTGTGCCTCCCTGATAGGGAGTTCCCAGGGAGAAAAGTAGGCTGTCATCTTTACTGTTTGGGCAACTTAACTGTTCCAGGCTTTGGGCTTTGGAGTGTCTGAGGTGACCAGGGACCGAAGTGGACCCCCAGAACAGCACATCTGCTCTAAGAAAATGTGGCCAGACTACTTTTATAAGCAGTCCCCCAATCCCATTCCTCCTCACTGAGAAAGATCTCCCAACCAGGGTCTCCAGCCACCTCCTACAGATACATTCAGGCCAGCAACAGCTCCATACCTCCCTGAGACCAAGATCCCACAGGGAGGGGCAGGCTGCTATCTCTGCTGTTTTGCAGCCTTCACTGGTGATACCTCCAGGTCCTGGAAAATCTGAGGCGACTAAGGACTGGACCGAACCTCCAGCATACTGAAATAGTCCTGTAGAAAAGTGGCCAGACTGTTAGATGGGTGCTCGTTCCCCTATCTCCTTCACAGATCCTCCGGGCCTGGGCCTCTAGCCACCTCCCACCTAATGAAACAGTAGCAACTTGGCAACTCCCTGGACAGAGCCTCCAGGGGCAACTGAAAGCCTCTCTGCTACTGCCTCTGCAATGGAATTTTCCTTGCCACCCTTGGACTAACAAAGGAGCAAAGACCCTAAGTGCTTTATCTGCACCTCCAATAAGCTGTAGTCTACCCAAGGAGAGGAGGCTAGTCTATCCCCCATGGGTCCCACACACCTTCCACTGCTCATCACTAGACAGGGAACCTCTGGCTTGGGGCTACAGCACAGACCCTTCATCCTGGGCTGATTGCACTGAGCAATTGCTCACATGCATCTCTCTGGGGTGGAGCCCTTGGGCGACAAGCAGAGTGATAGGGCAGCAAGCCAGCTGATGTGGAGCCCAGAGGGCTTGGTATGGGGGAATCTGTAGTGGAGCATGGCCAGGAATGGCCATCCCCCTAGGCTTGACTCGCTCCCATAAGAGATTTTAGCCACAGGGGAGCTATTGGGCCTGATCTCTGCAGGACAGTCTTGCACATCAGACAGAGTTGGTTCGACCTGAGCCTTCCTTGGTCTGCTGGCCTCTCCTTGGGCCCTAGCCTTGCCACACCTGCTTACAGGGCAGTCTTGGGTTCCCTGCAGGCCCATACCATAGCTCCTGCACTGCTGGTCCAGCCTGACCAGTGGAGAGCTCCAGCGAGGTGGCCCCTATGGCCACACACCAGATTGCACATTCCTTTCCTGAGCCCATGGCAACTCCCCACATCACTTTCCTGGTGCATGTCTGCACAACCAGGTTTTGCTTTACTTGCCTTAGCAGCACGCAGGAATGCAATGGCCTCCTACCCCCACTGACTGCCATTGCAGATAGAACCTTGGCAAGCTCAGAGCCAGCAAGCCCCACCCCTGCCAGCACTCCACCCCTGCAATAACACTGCATAGAGAACAAGTAAAGTTTTCACACCTTAAGTGATCACTCCTGTTTGTGGGGCAAAGAGAAGGCACCTAGACCTGCACTGGGCAGCACTCCGCCCCAAACCACCACCACCCACTACCTCCAATGCAACAGCACACAGAATCTTCAGCAGGGCCCCCCACCCGTCGTCTTTCCCCCACTCCCTAGCTTCCTTTCCTCTGCCACTGTGGTGAATGCCCACAGAAAGGCAGGCACTCTGGCATCTGCTAACACTCTGCTGCAGCTGCCACACTTTGGTCCCCCCACAGCAGTGGACTCCAAGTCTTGAGCCAGAGAACAAAGTCAGGGCCTGATACAAGTCTCCTAGAGTTAGAACATGCAGTCCTGGTGCTGAGAGCTGAACACTGGGCCCCTAAAATCTCCCAGAAATGAATCCGTTAGGCTGAATCCACCTTATTCCACAATCAAACCCTCAAGGTCATCAAATAGGATAAAATAAAATAAAAAAATTCAAAAATCAAAAACTCAAAGATTGAAGGTAGATAAATAAGTGCACAAAGATGAGAAAGAATCAGCACAAGAACACTAAAAACTCAAAAAGTCAGAGTGCCTTTGTTTCACCACATCACCTCTCCAGCAAGGGTTCAGAACCAGACTGAGGCTGAGATGGTTAAAATGACAGACGTAGAACTTAGACTATGGATGAGAATGAAGTTCTTTGAGCTATAGGAGTACATTGTCATTCAATGCAAGGAAGTTAAAAATCGTGATTAAAACATTGCAGGAGCTGACAGACAAAATTCCCAGTACAGAGAACGTAACCAACCTGATAGAGTTGAAAAACACACTACAAGAATTTCCTAATGCAATCACAAGTATTAACAGTAGAATAGATCAAGTGTAGGAAAGAATCTCAGAGCTTGAAGACTGGTTTTCTGAAATAAGACAGGCAGACAAGAGCAGATAAAAAACGATGAAAATGAATGAATGAAACCTCCAAAAAATATGGGATTATGTAAAGAAACTAAATCTACAACTGATTGGTGTACCTGAAAGAGATGAGGAGAATGGAACCAACTTGGAAAACATATTTCTGAATATCATCCATTAGAACTTCCCCAATCTAGCTGTACAGTCCAACATTCAAATTCAGGAAATGGAAAGAACCCTAGTAAAGTACTCTACAAGATCATCCCCAAGACATATAATCATCAGAATCTCCAAGGTCAAAATGAAAGAAAAAATGTTAAAGGCAACTAGAGAGAAAGTCCAGGTCACTGACAAAGGGAAACCCATCAGAATAGTAGCAAAACTCTCAGCTGAAATCTTACAAGCCAGAAGAGATTGGAGGCCAATATTCAACATTATTAAATAAATTCCAACCTAGAATTTCATATCTGGCCAAACTAAGCTTCACAAGCAAAAGAGAAACAAGGTCTTTTTTAAAATTTTATTTATTTATTTATTTTTGAGACCAAGGCTCACTCTGTTGCCCAGGCTGGAGTGCAATGGTGTGATCTCGGCTCACTGCAACCTCCACCTCCTGGGTTCAAGTGATTTTCCTACCTCTTCCTCCCAAATAGCTGGGATTACAGGCATGCACCACCACACTTGGCTAATTTTTGTATTTTTAGTAGTGATGGGGCTTCACCATGTTGGCCAGGCTAGTCTCGAACTCCTGGCCTCAGGTGATCCACCTACCTCAGCCCAAAGTGCTGGGATTATAAGCATGAGCTGCCACATCTGGCCCAAGATCGTTTTTAGACAAGCAAATGCTGAGTGAATTTGTTACCACCAGACCTGCCTCACAAGAACTCCTGCAGAAAGTACTAAATTTGGAAAGGAAAAACTGTTACCAGCCACTACAAAAACACACTGAAGTACACAGACCAGTGACACTATAAAGCAACCACATAAACAAATCTGCAAAATAACCAGCTAACATCATGATGACAGCATCAAATCCACATGTATCAATACTGACCTTAAATGTAAATGGGCTAAGTGCTCCAATGAAAAGGCACAGAGTGACAAACTGGATGAAGAACCCAGGTCCCCATCAGTATGCTGCCTTCAAGAGACCCATCTCGCATGCAATGACACACTTAGGCTCAAAATAAAGGGATAAAGGAAAATCTACCAAGCAAATGGAAAACACAAAAAAGCAGGGGTTACAATACTAGCTTCTGACAAAACAGATGTCCAACCAACAAAGATCAAAAAAAGACAAAGAAGGGCATTACATAAGGGAAAGGGTTAAATTCAACAAATTCTAACTATCCTAAATATATATGCACCCAACACAGGAGCACCCACATTCATAAAGCAAGTGCTTAGAGACCTTCACAGAGACATAGACTTCCACACAATAATAGCGGGAGACTTTAATACCCACTGACAATATTAGACAGATCATTAAGACAGAAAATTAACAAAGATATTCAGAACTTGAACTGAGCACTGGATCAAATGGCGCTGATAGATATCTATAGAACTCTACCCCAAAGCAACAGAATATACATTCTTCTCATCACTACAAGGCACATACTCTAAAACATCACATAATTGGAAGTAAACCACTCCTCAGCAAATGCAAAAGAACTGAAATTGTAATAGTCTCTCAGATCACAGTGCAAATTAGAAATCAAGACTAAGAAATTCACTCAAAATCATAAAATTACTTGGAAATTGAATAACCTGCTCCTGAATGACTTTTGAGTAAATAATGAAATTAAGGCAGAAATCAAGAAGCTTTTGAAACTAATGAGAACAAAGATACAACATAGCAGAATCTCTGGGACACAGCTAAGTCCCTGTTAACAGAAAAATATATAGCACTAAATGCCCACATCAGAAAGTTAGAAATATTTCAAGTAAACAGCCTAACATCCCAACTGAAAGAACAAGAGAACCAAGAACAAATCTCAAAGGTAGCAGAATAAATAACCAGAATTATAGCTGAACTGAAGGAGATGGAGACATGAAAAACCATTCAAAAGAACAACTAATCCAGAAGCTAGTTTTTTGTTGTTGTTGTTTTATTGTTTTTTTGTTTTGTTTTGTTTTGTTTTTTGTTTTTTTGTTGTTGTTGTTTTTAATGAGGTAAATGGCTGGGTGCAGTGGCTCACACTTGTAATCCCAGCAGTTTGGGATGCCAAGGCAGGCAGATCATGAGGTCAGGAGTTTGAGACCAGCCTGGCCAACACAGTGAAACCCCGTCTCTACTAAAATTACAAAAATTAGCTGGGCGTGGAGGCAGACACCTGTAATCCCAGCTACTTGGGAGACTGAGGCAGGAGAGTCACTTGAACCTGGGAGGTGGAGGTTGCAGTGAGCCAAGATCATGCCACTATAGTCCAGCCTGGGCAACAGAGCTAGAATCCATTAAAAAAAAAAAAAAAAAAAAAGGAAGCAGATAGACCACCAGCTGGACTAATGAGGAAAAGAGAGAAGATTCTAATAAACACAATTAGAAACAACAAGAGAGAGATTACCACTGATCCCAGATAAATACAAACAGCCATCAGAGACTATTATGAACATCTCTATGCATATAAACTAGAAAATCTAGAAGAAATCCCTAGACACATACACCCCCTCAAGACTGAACAAGAAATAAATTGAATCCCTGAACAGACCAATAATGAGCTCTGAAATTGAGGCAGTAATAAATAGCCTATCAACCAAAAAAGCCCAGGACCAGACAGATTGACAGGTGAATTCTACCAGATGTACAAATAAAAGCTTATACCATTCCTACTGAAATTACTCCAAAAAGAAAAATTGAGGAATAGGGAACTCAATTTATGTAACTCATTCTATGAGCTGTCATCATCCTGGCACCAAAACCTGACAGAGATACAAAAAAGAAAGGAAAAGAAAAGAAAACTTCAGGCCAATATCCTTGATAAACATCTGTGCAAAAATCCTCAACACAATATTGGCAAACCAAATCCAGCAGCACATCAAAAAGTTTATTCACCACAATCAAGTAGGCTTTATCCCTGGGATGCAAGGTAGGTTCAACATACACAAATCAATAAATGTGATTTATCACATAAAGAGAATTAAGGACAAAACCCACATGATTATCTCAATAGATGCAAAAAATGCTTTTCATAAAATTTAACATGCATTCATGTTAAAAAAAAAAAAAAACTCTCAAAACACTAGGTATTGAAGGAACATACCTCAAAATAATAAGCCATATATGACAAACCCCTAACCAACATCACACTGAATATGCAAAAGCTGGAAGTATTCCCCTTGAAAACCTGCACATGACAAGGATGCCCTCTCTCACCAATCCTATTCAACATAATATTGGAAGTCCTAGCCAAAGCAATCAGGCAAGAGAAAGAAATAAAGGGCATCCAAATAGGAAGAGAGGAAGTCAAATTATCCCTGTTTAAAGATGACGTAATTTTATGTCTAGAAAACCCCATAGTCTTAGCCCAAAATCTCCTTCAGCCAATAAACAATGTCAGCAAACTTCAGGGCACAAAATCCATGTATAAAAATCACTAGCACTCCTATATACCAACAACAGCCAAGCTGAGAGTCAAATCAGGAAGGCAATCCCATTCACAACTGCTACAAAAAAAAAATAAAATAACTAGGAACACAGCTATCCAGGGAGGTGACAAGTCTCTATAATGAGAATTACAAAACACTGCTCAAAGAAATCAGAGAAGACACAAACAAATGAAGAACATCCCATGCTCATGAACAGGAATAATCAATATTATTAAAATGGTCAACTGCCCAAAGCAATTTACAGACTTGTTGCTATTCCTACCAAAACTATCAACAACATTCTTCACAGAACTAGAAAAACTGTTTTGAATTCATATGGAACCAAAAAGAACCTGAACAGCCAAGACAATCCTAAGCAAAAACAGCAAAGCTGGAGGCATCATACTACCCAACTTCAAACTATACTACAGAGCCACAGTAACCAAATTAGCATCATACTGGTATGAAAATAGACACATAGACCAATGGAAAAGAATAGAGAACCCAAAAATAAGGTCACACACCTACAACTATCTACTCTTCCACAAACCTAACTAAAACAAGCAATGGGAAAAGTATTCCCTATATGATAAGTGGTTCTGGGATAACTGGCTAGCTATATGCAGAATATTAAAACTAGACCTCTTTCTTACACCATATAAAAGATCACCTCAAGATGGATTAAAAACTTAAATGTAAAACAAAAATGTAAGTGTAAAATCCAAAACTATAAAAACCCTGAAAGACAAATGAGGCAACATCATTCGGGACATGGGCAGAGGAAACCATTTCATGCTGAAGGTGCCGAAAGCAATTGCAACAGAAGCAAAAATTTGATAAATGGAATCTAATTAAACTTAGGAGTTTCTGCACAGTAAAAGAAATTATCAACAGAATAAACAGACAACCTACAGAACGGGAGAAAGTTTTGTAAACTATATATCCAACAAAGGTCTGATATCCAGCATCTGTAAGGAACTTACACAAATTTACAAGAAAAAAACAAGCATCCCCATAAATAAAGTGGGCAAAGGACATGAACAGACACTTCTCAAAAGAAGACATTCATGCACCAAAAGCTCAATATCAGTGATCATTAGAGAAATTCAAATCAAAACCACAATGAGATATCATTTCACATCAGTCAGAATGGCTATTGTTAAAAAGTCAAAAAATAACAGATGCTGGGAAGGTTTGTGGAGGGAAAGAAATGTCTATACACTGTTTGTAAAGTGTAAATTAGTTCAACCATTGTGGAAGACAGTATGGTGGTTCCTCAAAGACCTAAAGACAGAAATACCATTGAACTCAGCAATCCCATTACTGGGTATATACCCAAAGAAATATAACTTCTATTCTATAAGTTCTATTATAAAGACATACCCACATGTATGTTCATTGCAGCACTATTCACAATACCAAAGATATGGAATCAACCTAAATGACCATCAATGATAGACTGGATAAAGAAAATGTGGTACATATATTCCATGGAATACTATGCAGCCATAAAAAAAAAAGAAATCATGTCTTGTGGAGACATATATGGAGCTGGAGGCCATTATTCTTAGCAAACTTATGCAGGAACAGAAACCCAAATACCACATGTTCTTACGTATAAGTGGGAGCTAAATGATGAGAACACATGGATACATAAAGGGGAACAACACATACTGGGGCCTATCTGCAGGTGGAAGGTGGGTGGACAGAGAAGATCAGAAAAAGTAACTAATAATAGATACTAGGTTTAATATCTGGGTGATGAAACATCTACAACAAATCCCCATGACACAAATTTACCTATGTAACAAACCTGTACATGTACCCCTGAACTTAAAAGTTTAAAAAGTTGCTGAATTAGTAAATAAAACTGTAAAATATTACAAATGTGAAAGACTCTTCTAGCAATGACGGGGAAAGTTGAAGAATGCTTTTGGTTTACATATTAACCCTTAGGAATTAAATGCAAACTGAAGTGTAGCTGAACCATTTCATTCCTAAGAAAATAATACTCCAAACCTAAGTCAGGGTCACAGTTGGGGCTACTCAAACATGTCCTTGCCCTGGCCTGTTTGTCATTAAGGATGCGCTTAGGCCAGGTGCGGAGGCTCATGCCTGTAATCCCAGCACTTTGGGAGGCCAAGGCAGGCAGATCACCTGAGCACAGGAGTTTAAGACTGGCCTAGGCAACATGGCAAGAACTGGTCTCTATGAAAAAATACAAAAATTAGTTGGGCATAGTGGTGCACGCCTCTGGTTCCAGCTACTCAGAAGGCTGAGGTGGGAGAATCACCTGAGTCATGATTGTGCATTGCACTCCAACCTGGGTGACAGGGCAAGACTCCGTCTCAATAATAATAATAATAATAATAATAATAATAATAATAATAATAAAGGAGGCACTTTTCCTAAGGCAGCTGCAAATATTAAGAGGCTCTGCCCAGAAAATGCCAACTATGAAAACACCAGCTCACTGGTTTAAATGATCATTCCCAGCCTGCACCCATTATTTTTCCTGCAGTGCCTGCTTTGGGATCACCTTGTGAGTCATGTAGAATGATACAAAGATTTGAAAAAGAAACCCCAATAAACAGAACCTTTAAACAATAGATTTTCTTCCTTGGACCCAGCTTGTGCAGGAGCCACATAGGACTTTCTTACCACCCTCTGTACTATACTGGAAACATGGTGAGAAGTTTGGGCTGCTGTCTTGTGGTAATAGATCAAAGAAACGAACCAGCCACACACTGTCCAAAAATAATCATACTTCTCTTTACCCAGCTAAGAAGGAAGAGAAAGAAGAGAAATTGTGAGCTTTGCCAATTGTATATTTTTCCTCCAAGAAAGATTTCCTTTGAGTCGTTCTAGACCAAAAGCTATTACCACTTCTTTTTAAAGTTCTAGAGAAGCCGTAAAATACCTTGATATTTTATTCCCTTCATTGTCAGAGATTATCTCTTCCCCAAATACTTTAAGATCTGAAGTAGAAATCTACAACATTTCATCCAATTCAGTGTGCATTTCTGGATGCTGTTGTTCTGGTGCTAGCAACCAACATACTTACATATAAAATTATACGAACTGCTAATATCCAAAGGAATACAAAGCCTTATCAATAGGCAGCTACAGAACTCTGGCTTCCTGTGTCAATCTAGAGAGCTGTACCGGGGGGAGAAAGCAAGAGCACCTGAGGTGTCAGAGCACCTGCTTCTACCCAACACCTAGGGCTTTCTTGAACAGGCAAAAATGGGAGAACACAGGAGGGAAGCCAACGCAAGGCTGTAAAAGAGAGAGATTTATAACTGCTTCTTGGAGCTGAAGATTCCATGAAAGTTCCCTGCTGTGCAAAGACAACCCCTAAGTAAAAGGGGAGGATTCAGCCATTGCAGACATCAGACAAAGAAACCAGCCCTCCTTGTGGGTGAAGACAGAGCTCCACTTGGGTCTCATTATCTCCTTCCTGTCTTTAAAGCCCCCTTCTCTTTGATGCCATCCCATTGGCCCAAAGGCAAGCTAGAACAAAAGATTACCTTCCAGAAAGGACAATTTTTAAAAATTAAATGCTAATTAGAGTCTCTCCTATTCTTCCAGAATAATCTGGTATTTTTATTTCTTGGGCATACTTCCTCAAAAACAAAAGAATGCTTGCCTCTAAAATTGCCACCAAAATTCAATATCTCTAGACCCTCCATCATCTGTTAGACACATACAATAGAAGAAATGATTCTTTAAGAGGATTCTTGCCCTGCAGGCAAGTCAGCAAATGCATGCAACTGGCAGATATGCAGCAACATACGCTGTTGGGGATTTAGGGGCTATTCAACATGCCTCTATCTCTAAAACACTTATAATCTAATGACTGTACAAATTAAACAAATAAAATATCAATGCAAGGAGTAGCACATGGCTGTTTCAAAGGGGATGAGACAAGTCATATAAACATCAGCACTGTGGAGACTGGAGCGGGAGAGAAATTAGGTTTGGAATGGCAAGAAAGGCTACATCAAAAAGAGTGTGGAGCTGGTCATTAAAGGATGGAGAGGATTTATACAAGTTTAAAGTACAAGAAAGTACAGCCAGGGGATGGCATTCTACGGATGAGACGTGAGAGTGGGAACAGTATAGGCAGTTAAAGTAAAGACAGGCAGTGCACCCAAGCTGTGGATTCTGCCTCTTGTGGAGTGTGCCCAGGAGGCTCTCATCTGCACGCTTATTACCAGCCCCTAAAGTACTCCATTATTTTATTAGTTCCCCATATAAATTATTTATCTAAGAGACTGCTGATGCTGACCAGCTCTGATAAGTAATGTCTTCTTTGGGAAATGCTGCTGGAGGGACTAGAGTCTCCTACAACCGCCAAAACATTGAAAATCAATTTTAATTCCGTGTGTGTGTGTGTATGTGTGAAGGTCTTAGAGAATGGGGGTTGTTCAGATGGTGGCTGCCCTTTCTAGTGGGTCTCCATCAGATCTCCAAATTAAATTTCTGGGGGCAACGTTAAATAAGTCACCTGGTGGTGTTTGTTATAAAGCTACTCATAATCACTTGACTGGGAGCAGCCCATTAAAAGGTTGCCTCATTTTATCTCCAATATACTTCCTTTGAAAAAAGTCACCTTGCAGCCACATTTGGAGAACAATTTGTTAGTGTATTTACCTTCTCCTCATCATTCCGGCTGAGCTTAGCAGTCAGAAGGAGAGCATCACTTTTCAGTCTGTTTCTAAAAGCTCATAAAAGCTGTCCACAACTGCTTTTGCTTCCTTTACCAGCAAATGCCTCCCTTTACTACTCAGCTGCCAGTGTTTTCTTCGGTGCTCTATGGGGCTGCCCTGCTTGTTAATGACGGCAACAAATAATTACCAATAACACGCCCTTTTCAGGAAACCTGAGCTGTAAAGAGTAAAAATGTACAAAGCAGATACGTAGCCTGACCTGGGGAGAGTAGACATTAAATGAAGTGGAATGGTGGCTTGATTCACTTTACAAAATATTCTTCCATGTATGTGGCAGGCTTCCTTTGTGCCCTTTCAAATCTGACTCAACTTACAAAATTAAACAGAAGTCACATTTTCCTCTATCAAGGTAGAGATAACATATAGTTTTCACAAATCTAACAGCAGGCTTTGCCTGTGGAAGAGCAATTAATGTCAACATAGGTGACATACAATTTGACCATGTTGGGTATCCTGAGCCTTCAGCATCCTGGTCTCAAATATATATATATATAATGTATGTGTATATATACATACACATGGAGAAAAATGCAAGTAAGTTCACTGTGTATGTTCACCGTGTGCACTGTGAATGCCTTTGAACTGCATGGGTGAAATACATGACCCATGGGGACTCTTACCGGAGCTGAGAACCCTCAGACCAAGGCAGCTGGACCACAAGGGAAAGGCCGCCAACTCCTGGACCTTTACTTCAGATCTGTCCAGGAATATATGTATATATACATATATACACACACATTATATAATAGAGATGAGATACATATGAGAGACATGGGAGATATATGAGAGACAGATAGGAGCGAGACATGAAAGAGGTAAGAGATTGAGAGAAGTAAAGGGGGTGACAGAAAGCCGGGGTAAGAAAGAAGTGAGACGTGAGAGAATGGGGTAACAAAAAGATGGGTGAGAAGTGAGGTGATAGGGAGTGAGGGGGGGTGATGGAGATGCAAGGGAGGCGTGAGACAAAGAGATGGGTGAGAGGCGGATGATATATACACACATCTCCATGGTTTGGCAACGTATCTGGACAATTCTACAGACCTCTGCATTCCATTCAATTTCGTGCAGCACCCGCTACATACTGAGCATGAAAACACCTACAACACTTATAAAGCTTCCACCAGAAGCTATGTTTATAAAGCTGCCATCCTTTCTTTCTGGAATTTCCTGTACATAGAGACACATTTGAGCCCATATTTATGAGCTTGGACTATCTCCTGTGTTTTACAGAGCACGTCATCATGGAGGTAACCTGAGATCTGCAGCGGACTTGCCTCTAATTCCAGGAGAGAGCTGAAGGAAAGGTCCAGGGGGTGGTGGCCTTTCCCTTTTGGTCCAGCTGCCTTGGTCTGAGAGTGCTCCACTCCAGTAAGAGTCCTCATGGGCCATGTACTTCACCCATGCAGCTCAGAGGCAGCCACAGTGCACACAGTGAACATACACAGTGAACTTACTTGCGTTTTTCTCCGTGTGTACCCTGAAGTTTTAAAAGACCACTCAGAATTGCTTTTGGCTTCAACAGACACATTAACAAAGACATTAAGGGGCTGATTTCTCTCCTGCATAAGAAGTCCAGAGGGAGACTGCCCTCTGGTGTGGGGACCACCCACCCTGTGCTCCTGCACTGCCCCCTCAGTGGTCATCTGTCATCCGCATGGTCACAGGGAACCTCTACACCTCCCAGCTTCAGCTCTTAGAATAGAGAAGGACAGTGAGCAACGAGAAAATGGAAGAGCCAGATGAACCTGTACCCCTCCCCAAGGCCTTTCCAGAAGTTTCATCCAGTGACTTCTGATATCTCACTGGCTGGAACTGTTTTATTCAGCCACCTCTATGTGCAAAGAGGGACTGGGAAATAACTAGACTCTCTGTCACCCAAAACAAAGTCAGGGTTACACTACAGAAAACAGAGAGAAGTATTGTCAGGAAGACAAGCTACAGTATCAGCCACAAATGGCAAGAATCCTTTTCTTTCTTTAGACACAAACTACAGCATGAAAATTAACATATGTTCCATAGGCTACAAATGAGAAATAATCCCATTTCTTATAATGCCAACTAGAAACCTTCCTCCCTTGTTTTTATTCCACTGGCCTTGCATATTTCTTACACTTGGTGTTTACTGTGGCCAAACCTAATTCATTCATTTATGAAGCTATCTCAGGCACCAGCAGAAGTCATAAACTATTCATCTCCGGAATGTTTATATTTGAGAAGGTCACAGTATTGAGTGTATGTATACCCCAAGGCCTCCTCTCTCTGTTTGGGCCCCTTGTGGCCTAGGCCTGCTATTTTCCTTTAAACAGTGAAATGAGATGTACACAGCTCAAAATACATATTGGTGTTTTCCCACAAGCTCCAGAGAACTCCCAATAAAAGGCATGGATGCTCTCTGACTCTCATTTCTCCTCTCCATCTCTCTAGCCCTCCCCACCGATTTCCATCATCTGCAAGTATCTGGTGATTAAGACAAATTTACTCTTTGTCACAATTAAAACAAGCAAGCAAACAAACAAAACCTGAACATTTCTGGGATCTTAATGGGATCTTAACCTCAAAATGCAGAAGAGAGGAAATTTCAGCTCCTGGTTCTTCCATTCAGAAACCCCAAATAAGAAGGGAGATTAAAAGAGAGCAGTCCCAGCTTTTCAAGGCATAGTGGCCTGGAACCCCCTCTACAACACAACTCTTTGCTCATTTGCCCTTTGGAATGATCTCAGAGATGAAATAGATACGGGCAGTCACGCACACAGGTGAGCGAGTTCTGACACTTGTCCTGCTGGAGATGGGCTTTGGAGTGAAGACTTCCATGCCCCAGAAACACTGATTTATTTTCCATGGAACTTTAATTTGAATTAAACCAGAGCAATCACTGATAAACATAACCGAACTTAATGTGAGGACAGTGACATTTAACAGTGACAAACGCAAGCACCCAAAGCCAGGGTCACCTCTGATTACTGCTTGCAGTTTCTAGCTCCATAAAGCATAGTCTAGTTCCTCCCACTTTTCACCCCACACTCAAGATCCCTTCAGGGGTCGCCTTCTCTCAGTAGATTTCGTTTTGTGGTAAGCCTGCCCCACCCAGCTCCCACGGCTGCCTGCTCCTCTGTAGCCGCTGGCTCTCGGGCTGGCTCCCTGCCCACTCTCCCTGAGGCCTTCACTTGCCTGTCAGCTCCCAAAGTCCTGCAATGCAGCCCTCCCTTTCTACACTGCTACTACCACTTGCAGGCCTCAAAGTCTTGGGGGAGGGGGGCATTAGGGAAGCAACTCTCCTCTTCACTGATAGAGGCCCACACAGTGCTTGGCTTGCATTCCACCCCATGTTATTAACGTCATTAGCACAAAGATTTGTGCTAGGAAACCATTTTACCGAAGGCTCACATGGATAACATCCGGGCAATGTCAGATATTCTGCATAGTACAGGTCTAGAGCTACCAACGCTGCAAGGCGCACATTGCTATCATTTGGATCTGCAAAGTCCACATCTAATTCTCAATCTAGTCCATTCTCCCTTCTATTCACAGCAAGGAACCCACTAGAACTCCACTCCATGGGACATCTTCCTCACCACTAGCCCTCATCAGAGCACATCAGAACAATCTCTCTGGCCCCAGGGAGAATATGCTTTTACATGACTACGTGGTTTTACACAGACACACTTAACTTCCCCATTTTAGATGAGACCCAAGGCTATGGCTTTTATGACAAAAAAAATAAAAAATAAAAATAAAATAAAAAAAAAAGACCAACAACAACAAAAAACAAACCATTAAAGTGTGTTCCTAAACAAAATAATACATTTTCCCCTGAGGTGAGGTAAATGCTGTGACTCCCCTAGAACAGGAAAAAAAAAAAAAAAAAAAAAAAAAAAGCATCTATATTTAGTTCCTTATTTAATAGTAAGTTCCCTTTCACTGAATCTGCCTGGGAGCTATGACTGCCTGTTCAGAGCTCCAGATTCCAATTCCAGTGCTGTCACAAGCTGTATGACTTGGGACAAAGGCTCCCATTTCTCTAGGTCTTAGTTTGGGGTGGAGTTGTGGGGAGATAAATGATCTCTAAGACTTCTAGCATTAAAATTCTAAAATTTCATTCAAGACTTGGTCATAATTGAGAAATCAAAAACCTCAAGATTCACATGTCTCAAAAAATATTTCTGGCTTGGGAATAAGGCTATATTTGCCTATGATTCCCCTCAGGCAGAAGGGCAGGATTAGAGGGTTGGAACACAATTGAATGCAAAGCTATTTCAGCAGCACTGGGTTCCAGCTGGGAAGCCCAGCAAGCAGGCTTCTAATAGCCTCCACTGACCCCACAGAGAGCTGACTTTGCTCCCTGGGGGTGATATTGGAGAGCTGATGCCTTACAGGCAGCACAAGCAGGAATTTTATTATTATTGGTTTTGCAATTTGTTCGCATTTTGCTGTCATTTGCCTTAGTGGCCGTGGATCTCGACATTAAGATTTCGATTCCATTCCCCCCCGGGCTTCTGTGTTTTATGGAGATCGCTAGTGTTTGCCGTCTTTATTGAAATTGGTGTACAGCCCCTGGCTGCTGTGTTGAGCATAATCAAATGTCTTTTATGAAGTCCTCCTGCCACTGGAGGACTGAGAGCTGTGTGCCCCGTGCCTGAGCAACTTGAAGAGACAGGAAACCACAGAAGCGGACTTTCAGGTGCTGATAAATTACGAGGCTGAGGCTTGATTATTTCTGACCCTGGCTTGCCTGTTGTCAGTTATAGGTCACTTAAGTCTGCTCCAATGAGTTTCTTCCAGCTGGGAGTGATCTCAGGTGCTGCCTGACAACTGAGCCATATTCCTCTTCTTGTGTCTTCTGCCTAGAATAAGCAGACCACGAGGCAACACAAACAGAATGAGCAACGTGTAGATTCTGAGCAGCTTTCTAATCCTGGCTCTGCCATTCTTTCACTGGGTAACCGTGACAAAGTCATTTCTCAGCCTCAGTTTACTTATCCATAGAGATATATTTTGATTAAGTAATCACTGAGGATCATTTTATTCTAAATTGTTCTTTGTTGCTTTGATGTAATATTTCATCCCAGCTTCATTTTGGATGCACGACTCCTGACTTACGTGCATGCCCTTCTTTCTAAACCTCACTTTCTGATTATGTCACTGCAAATTCTGTCATTTTGGTATTTGATCTTGGAATGATTGTGACCTACTCAATAACTTTTCTTCCAAGCTCTTTTTCCTCTGGTTTCTGACACTAACTGGAACTCCATTAATAACTGGAAATATATTACATGTACTCACTAAGGTCACTAATGGCTTTCATGTTGCAAAATCCAGTGGACTCATTTTAGTTTCTTCTCTTACTTGATATCTCAACAGAAACCAATACAGCTAGCCACCCTTCTTTCTTGATATATTTGCTTTAATAATGTCATAAGCTCCTGGTTTTTTTCTCAACCTCACTGGCTACTCCTCATTTTCTGCCAACTCCCACGCTTATATCTGCAGGTCATACTTCTGAGTTCTAGATCCACACATACAATGTCTATTTAGCATCTCTGTTTAGATGTCCTACAGACTCCTCAAATTCATTGTGCACTGAACTAAACTCCTTATCTTTCCCCCACCTAAAATTGGCTTCTTCCTAGAGAGTTCAAGTAAATGGCATCTCGATTCACTCGTTAGCCCATGACAGTAACCTAAGAGTCATCCTTAACGACTCCCTTTCCTTCATCCAATTGAATGGTTTATACTTTCTAAATCTATCCCAAATAAACCATGTACTTCCATCTATCTCCATAATCATGCCCAGTCCACGGCACATTTCTTCCAGGTCACCACAAAGGTGTCGCTGCTTCTAGGATTACTCCTGGTCTTAATTCATTCTTTTTACAGTAATTTATGTGAACATTTCTAAATACAAATCTGCCCCCCTCACTGTCCTGTTTACGGTCCTTTATTGGCCTTCCATTGCTTTACAGGTTAAAGTCCAAAGCCTTCTATGTGACTTCCAAGGTGTTGCACGATGGGTGGATTCCTGTGGGAACACTGGCCTCTGGTCTTCTTCCAATTCTGCAAATTTTCTGTGCCATTTATAACCTTGCAGATTTGAAAGATGACCTTCCCTCTCCTTGAAATACTCACAAATTTTCACCTGGGCAGCTTCACCTCCTACTGACTTTTCATTACAAATCTTCCATCTAAATCAAGTGTTCTCTCATTCTCCCCGTAACACCTTATAATGTTTCTTCATACAATCATTGCTATTTTAAATTATACACAAGTGACCTTCAAACAACATACAGGTTTGGACACCAACCCCCCACACATAGTCAAAAATCTGCATATAACATTTAATTCCCCCAAAATTTAACAGGTAATAGCCTACTGTTGACCAGAAGACTTATCAATAACATAAACGGTCAATTAACACATATTTTGTATGTTATGTGCATTATACACTGTATTTTTTTTTTTTTTTGAGATGGAGTATTGCCCTGTTGCCCAGGCTGGAGTGCAATGGTGCAATCTTGGCCCACTGCAATCCCTGCTTCCCAGGTTCAAGCAATTCTGGTGCCTCATCCTCCCCAGTAGCTGGGATTACAGGTGCTTGCCACCACACCTGGCTAATTTTTTATATTTTTAGTAGAGACAGGGTTTTGCCTTGTTGGCCAGGCTGGTCTTGAACTCCTGGTCTCAAGCAATCTGCCTGCCTCAGCCTCCCAAAGTGCTGGGATTACAGGCATGAGCCACCAAACCCAACCTATACACTGTATTCTTACCATAAAGAAAGCTATGGAAAATGTTAAGAAATAGGAAGGAAGAGAAAATATATTTACTTCATTCATTGAATAAAAGTGGATAAATAAAGGTCTTCATTGTCTTCATGGTTGAGAAACCTGAGGAGGAGAAGCAAGATGAGGGGTTGGTCTTGTTGTCTCAGGAGTGGCAGAGATGAAAGAAAATCCACATATAAGTGGACCTGCAAAGTTCAAACCTGTGCTGTTCAAGGATCAACTGTATTATTTTATTTGATTATTTAGTTAATATTACTTTCTGTATTTAGACTATAAGCTCCCTGAAGGTAGTGCCTATGTGCGTTTTCTACTTCTCTCTACCTCTGATGCCTTTTTCTGAAGTTGTTAGATATTAAAGAATCAATGTTGAATGAATTAACACATCCTAAATTCCGTTCATTCAATAGCTGCCTACTTGCTATAACTCTGAACCTCTTGCCCTAGTTTTTGATATATTCGTTTAATTAACATCTTTGTAGCATGATATTAAACTAGAAGTTTGATCTAAGTTGCAATTATAATGAACACCAGGTTCAGGTACACAATCAAGATGCCAACTTTCAGAGGAAATGATAAGACCCAGTGTTATAATTCTTAGCTATCCCCCCGTCTCTTTCTGTTTACATTAAGGATACAAGGGTTGAGAGAACGAAGATGAGGAGAATATTTGTGACTTGAATCTCTTTGGAAATAGTGGTGTTATGAGCATTCCCTCTTGTCCACCTAACTTCAAAAGAAGAGTCACATGGAAATAATCAGTGGGCCTCATATGTGTCCTTACAGTTAAATGGGGTTGGGGTACCTGCAGTGGGCTGATGTCTTATTGCCGTTCTGGGAATCTAGAAAACAAAAGATAAGCTGGCTAGCTGCACTGGTGGTAAAACAAAGAAGGGTTTCTTCTGTGTTGACATGCTCAAAGTTTGACTGATCAAAGGATACCAAAGAGAGTCACAATTAGGGGATTTAAAATGCTTTTTAAAATAGTTCACCTAAAGGGCACCTTAGGTTAAGGTCTTAACCTTAACAAAGAGAATCTGGAAGTAGACTGTTGATTTTTAAGGACTGAAGAAGAACAAAGTCAGATAGAGAAGCATATATCCAGATTAAGGAAATTCCAGATGAGAGAATATCTATGATAAGTTTCCAAAGAGCATACAAAAAAGTCTCATGACAGAGACAGACAGATGGAAACATCTCTCAGGTCAACATCTGTCATCTCAACAGTGCCTGTAAGCTAAAAACTTCTCTACTCCTCTTACATCTCCTTACATCCGTACCACCTCCCATATTCTATAGTCCAGTTTAACCTGGGAGGGTCAGATAGAAAAAGAGAAGAAACCAACCACATCATGTTTCCCCAAGGCAGGAATCTCATCTGCAACATGCTACTAGCAGGAGAGAAAGTGAAAGAGTAAAATGTGACCTTTTGATGAAGCTGAAGTCTTTTGTTATTATTAATGTATAGGAATGGACATTTTTAATTTCCAAACTGAGTCTGTGTTTGCAATTTTAAGTAAACACAGACTTTTTCTTTCCTGAAATTGACCAGAAAAGTCAAGCTGTTTATCCTAGTTTGTATCCATGGAAAGGTAGGGCCACTACCACTGAGCAAGTGTAAAAGAGCAGTAGAAGATAAATATAAAAGTGCTTTGTGATCAAATCCCATGAGGCCTGACTATTCATAGTTACAGCAACATCTATAATGCTGTGAGTAAATAACCCTTTTGAAGAAATAAGAGACATTTTGTGCTTTTGATAGACTCACGATATTTGAAGTACATTAGGCTACTGTAGCAAAGAACCCTTCAAAATGTGTAATACGAACACATACACAAAATTATTTCTTGCTGGTTGGATGAACAGTTGGCAATTATTCAAGGACCCAGACTAATGGAGGCTATGCCATTTTCAAGATGTGGGTATTGTTCTTTATATATTCTCATTTCTGCCACCTTGAAGACACAATGAAGAAGACATGCATGGGAATTTTCAGAGGCCAAGCCTGGGAGTGGCACATGTCATTGCTGTGTCACCTTCCACTGGCTGGACTTCTATCACATAAATGCACCTACCAACAAGAGAGGCTAGCACCATAGTCTTTCTGCCCAGGAAGTAGAAAGTATAGACTTCAGAGAGAAGCTAGCAGTTTCTGCTGCATGGAGCATTATAAAATGGTAATTATATGTTGCACTGATGCTCTCTGGCCTCATCAACGCATGGACATAAATGAGATTACATTAATATTTATGTCCAAATTTGCAAATACATGTATATCAATTGATTGACCATAGACCCTCAATGCCCCCTGTAAAAGCCTTTGCAGGTTGTTTGTGGAAGCTCCAGCAAGGTATTTACTGAGCTCAAAAATAATTCCATTAATGTTATTCTATTCTGACTTCCTTATAGCAACAACAAAAATAACACCAATAATAGCAAACACTTTCTGAGACTTTTCCATATGCTAGTCACTGCTTTAAGCCCTTTACATGTATTTGTTAACTTAATATTTAAATATTAGACCCATTTTTCAGATGAGGAAATCAAGGCACAAAGAGGTCAAGTAACTTACTGAAGGTTAAAGAGCTAGTGAGTGGCAGCTCAGGATACAACTCCACTCAGTCCGACTCTAGACCCTCCCTGCTGAGTCTCTATATTCTCCTATCCTCCCACACCTAGGTCACCAATATACTCTAAAAAACCAAAAATATCTATGATAAGGGTGCTGTCTTGGTCTGCTATCGTAACAAAACACCATTGCCTGGGTGCCTTAAACTGAAATTTATTTCCTCACAGTTTTGGAGGCTAGGAAGTTCAAGATCAAGGTTCTGATAGGATTTGCTTTCTACTGAGGGCCCTCCTCCTGGTTTGCAGACAGCTGCCTTCTCCCTGTACCCTCGCATGGCAGAGAGAACAAGATTGCCGAGGTCTCTTCCTTTCATGAAGACACTGGCTCCATCAGATCAGGGACCCACCTCATGACTGACTTAACCTTAATCACCTCCTGAAAGGCCCTGTCTCCAATTCAGTCACATGGAGGGCTTAAGGCTTCAGCACGCAAATTATGTGGAGACACAATTCACTACATAACAGGTATTCTCTTCTAGTCCTCCCCACACCATAAATCCTAGAGGTACCTGAACTCCAGAAATAGGAAGAAAGCCTGTCTCCTAAACTCAGTTCTCTCCTTTACCTACTAGATCCTGAGCAACAATATTCATGCTTGAAATTTCATAAAACTTCCCAAGGAAACTATCCTGCAGCTCTCTCTATCGTGAAGATCAATTCCAGCTCTTTCTCTCAGTCTAGCATAGGAAAAGCAAGCTTTCCTTTCACTTTCCCCATGCTTCCCCACGTGTTCATGTACAAAATGCCTTCCTTTCCTTTATCTTCCAAATAGAGACTGTATCCACACTCCACGAACAGTAACTCACACACACAGGCTGAAGGAGAGCTTTCCAGATCCCCCCACAGTCTGATGTTCAGTGTGGTTAGGCTGGTTCCTTCAGTTACCAGAGATCCTGGAGGATGCTTCCTTCACATATAGTCAAGTTGACCTGTCAGAGTCGGTGGAGTTGGGTACACAGCTTGTCAGTCATCCCTGTGTTGTAAATAAGCTGAACGCAGGATTCATCCCTCCAAGAGGAAATGAGGATATACTAACTGGGTGACCCAAAACAGAAAGAGACAGGCTATCTCGGACCATCAAATGAAGCTGTCATGATGCAGACAGGCTTCAGGGAAAATGGTGTGTGTTATCTAGGCCGTGTTGCCATTATGTATGACAGCTGCGTGTCCTGAATTTTCTAGGTCAGTCCCGATTTCAAATATTCTATCACCTTGTCAGACCATGTATTCCAATTTTGCATTTGGAAAATGTGGCCACTAAATCCTGAGGACACTGGATCAGCATATTAGTTTAGGGGGGTAGAATCAGCCTGAATAGTATTGATGAATATGTTTCAGAAAAATCAATCTTTCCTCAGGGGCAAAATTAGAGCTTATAAACTGAAGTCGCCGAGACCTCCAGAAGGAGGAAAATAATGACTCTAAAGCCAGCATGAGAGTTTCTGCGGTCCTGAGAGGCATTTGTGAAACCAAATAGGACTCTCTTCTTTGGCTGATAGGGCAGAAAGACTCTGAGGGAGAGTGGCCTCAGTGCCTGTGTGTGGGTACCCCCCTTAGACAAGACAGAATGACCTGAGGTGCTGGGCAAGGAATTGGCTTTAGATTCAGGTATTGGGAGAGAGACCTAAGGCTCCATTATTAATGTAGAATTGCACTAACGAAATCTAAGACAGATCAGAAATCTGAACACACCATGATTTAGTATCCATCCCAAGGAGAGGTGACAGAGGGACACAGGATGGGTGTACACATGGAAAAGGGGCAAGGACATTGGGGATGATGATCCCTTCCAGTTCCAATCTGAGGCACAGTTGGTACATCAGCCCCCACCCCTGTTCTCCTACAACCCCTCTGAGCAATGAATCTTAAAACCCTTTACAATTTAAGCGATTTACCAAAATTAGCAATCCATGGATACATTTATTCCCCTTGTCTTCAGGTAAATATAAAACTAAGGTTCTCTGAGATTATGGTCATTTTTGATATTAACATTTCTACAGAAGGAAAACCACCAGTATCAATGTCTTGATTTCTGACTAAGAAAATGCTTTGTGTGGTCTACCCCCAGTATTTCCTGCTTTAGGCAAAACCCATACCCAGGGCCTCTGTGAGCCTAGATAATTTTTGTGCAAATTAGAAAAATGTGCCTCGACCTCCAGGTGGCAGAGCCCTGGTTCAGGGAAGCAGGATTGGGAGTACAGTGCAGACTGGGCTGCAGAGCCACCTTACCCCATGTCCGTGTCCTACCGTGTGCTCCAGGTCTGCCCACGGCCTCCCACCCAGGTCTCATGGTGGTGGAGATTGTCAACTGGTCACAATCCATGCTTTAGGCATTTGTAATAAAACTTTCCATATCTGAAGTAATTTAAAGACAGAATCAGAAAACTACCTCCATAAAGGTATATGCTCTCCAGATAGAGAGCACCCACAAGTTGAACTGTTTCATACAAAAGTCAATTGTTTTTTAAGACCTCAGAGCTTTATAGATTGTTGATGTTTCTAGAGTTACCATGGGCACGCTATTTAACATGGATGCTACAGGGACCACAGGGATGAATAGGGTACATTTTTTTTCTCTAGAATCAGAACAGTTTGTATGCATGATAAGGTAGACATGCCTAAACAGCCAATAAAAGTGCAAAGCTGTATAAATTTAAGTGTCAAGTGAATGGAACTAAGATATGCTGCAGAAATTCAGAAAAGAAGAGAGAACATCATGGGCCATAGGACTCACAGACGCTTCATGAAGAATTCAAATATATAAAATGGAGAAAGGGAGGAAAAGAATGATACATTTGTGACAAGGGAACAAAAATTGTCTAGTTTCAGGTGCAGAGGCAGTGAAAGGCAAAGAAGATGACAAAAACAAAACTTGAAGGACTGAATTGAACCTGAGATCATGGTCAATGTTCTTAGAGAAAAAAGTGATGAATATTGCATATGCATATCTGGGAAGTAAATTATTTATTTATTTCATTTATTTATTTATTTATTTTGAGACGGAGTCTCGCTCTATCACCCAGGCTCTGGGAAGTAAATATTTAAAAGATAACATTTACTTAGAAAGTCAGCTTGAGGAACTCAAAACATCAGAGACTTAGTAATAGAACAAACATAGGTTCAAAATTGGGCTCCACTCCTCATGAATTACATAACCATGACATGTTTCTTAATCTCTCCAAAACCCCATTTCCTTATTTGTAAAAGTAGAAATAAAAAATGCCAGTTCTCTAAGATAATTAAGGAGACTGAAAGCAATACAGAATATATGTGTCTGCCATATAGTAGGTGTTCAGTAGTCAGGAGGTCTTGGGATTATTTCAGCTTCAAAATCCTCTAACTATGAATGACCTGAGGGTAAAATAATCAGTTTTATCTTTGACTTCTAAGACTACTGCAAACATCGATGGCTTCTATATGCATCAAAAATAACCAATCGTAAATTGTAATGCAAGATGGACTCTTGTCAGGGTTCTTGGTTAGAAACAACAGAAACTGATTCTGGCTATCTTAGGCAGAAACAAAGCTTATTGGTAGGGTATTACGTAGTCCACTGCATTGACTGGGGACAGGGGTTCAAGAAGAACCGAGGCAAACAAAGTTCAGCCAAGATCATGCCAAAGGCAATTGGCATAGCACACCACTAGTGACACCACCATTGGACGCCCACTACCGTGCTGCTGGACTGCTCCATCCCAGCAATTGCACTACCACGCCACTGAACAGAACTCTGGCCTCCAGGCACCTGCTATGCCAAAAAAAGTCTCTAACTAACCCTTTGCCTTATTATCTTAAGGTTTACAACCTGAGAGTGGCATTTCATTAACCAAGCTTAAATTATATGTCCATTCTCTAGCCACTCAGGGTAGGAAGATAAAATGCCCCCACTACTTTATCTTCTGTAGTGAGAGACAGGTAGGAAACAGAGGCCCTCCTTTCCCATGCCTTGAGATTCTCTCAACATAGAAAAGGAGTGTGGCTGGCAAAAATAGCAAAATTACAAATGTCCAACGTGCACTAGCAATCAAAATCTGCTGAATATACATGCACAAATCTACAAAGAAATTATGCAAGACCTATAGAAGAAAACTATAAAACTTTCCTCAATGAAGGAGAAGAGTCTAATATTAATGTCAAGGCATACCATGTTTCTGAAGCAGAAGCATCAATATGGTGAATATGTCAATCTTCACTCGATGTACAAGTTCACTGAAATTTTCTATCAGAATCACAGAGTTTTTATTTGTTCATTTGTTTTAAAATTTGACATTTCTGAAGTTTATACATAAAATGATTTATGTAAAAGAGCAAAGAAATTTTTGGAAAACAATAACAAATGAGCGTTTGTCATACCAGATATCAAAACATACTATAAACCTACAATTGTATGGCATGGTATTGACCCAGGAATAGATTCATAAATAAGTAGAGCAAACTAACACTCAGTCATTATACAAACAGACATTTAGTGTGTGTGTGTGTGTGTGTGTGTATATTTCAGATCAGTGGGGAATCAGAGGTCAGAAAACGTTTTATTTACAAGACAATATTATAATTATTTTAGACTTTGTGGGACAAAGTCTCTGTTGCAACTACTCAACTCTGCCTCTGTAGTGTGAAAACAGCCATAGGCAATACTAAACAAATAGCTGTGTTCCAACAAAACTTTTTGTACAAAAACAGGTACTGAGCAAAATATGGCCCTTGGGCCATAGTTTGCCAACTTCTTGTGTAGACTAATCAATAAATAGTGTTGAAATTAGCTTTTTTGAAATAAGTCTGAACTCTCCCACTATGTGCAAAAATAAAATCCATTTAAATGCAAGTATCTAAATGTGAAAAATAAAACTATAAAAGTATCAGAAAAAGGTAGAAGACATAGAAACACACAAAAAATAACAGATGTGACTACATAAAACTTTAAAGCTTCTATACTCAAAAGACTGAAAGTAATTATAAAACACCAGGAAAGACTGGGAGAAAATATTTGCAATGGTTTTATTGAAACAAAGGATTAATATCCAAAATATATAAATCATACCTACAAATTAATTAAAAAATATATAGACTAAATTTTTAAAAATACAAACAGGAAATTCACAGAATAAATCAAACAGTTAATGAAGATTAAGTTGCTCAACCTCACCAGTAATAAGAAAGAGGTCGGCCGGGCACGGTGGCCCACATCTGTAAGCCCAGCACTTTGGGAGGCCAAGGCAGGTGGATCACCTGAGGTCAGGAGTTCGAGACCAGCCTGGCCAACATGGTGAAATGCCGTCTCTACTAAAAATACAAAAATTAACTGGGCGTGGTGGCACATGCTGGTAGTCCCAGCTACTTGGGAGACTGAAGTAGCAGAATTACTTGAACCCAGGAGGCGGAGGTTGCAGTGAGCCAAGATCACGCCACTATTCTTAAGCCTGGGTGACAGAGTGAGACTCCATCTCAATAAATAAATAAATAAATAATAAATTAGAGGTGAAAAACATATATGCTTTTCTCTCTCTCTCTCGCGCTATATATATTTATATATATATAGTTTATATATTTTTCTATATTAGCAAAAAATAAAATATCAGCATGGGCGAGAACACACAAAAACAGGCAATCATGTACTATTTGTGAGAGAATGAGCCAATAAACTAATTTCTAGAAGACAGTAATATCTAAGAAAATTTTAAATACATACCCTTTGACATAATAACAGTGCTTGTTGAGATCAACTCTAAAATGCTTGCATAGGTGTACGAAGATTTCTTTTTGCATGTTTGTTAACTTATGTTTACTTGTAATGGTGAAAAACTAGAAACACTAACTGCAGATCAAAGGTGGAACGACTAAGAATAAGGTAGACATATTTGCTGATGTAAGACACAAATCTAAGAGAAATTAGCCAGATGGAAAACAATACAAATAAGAATTATAACACAGCATGAACTCACATTCTTAAAAAAAAATTATGCATTAATACATGAGGTCAGGAGATCGAGACCATCCTGGCTAACATGGTGAAACCCCGTCTCTACTAAAAATACTAAAAAAAATTAGCCAGGCTTGATGGTAGGCACCTGTAGTCCCAGCTACTCAGGAGGCTGAGGCAGGAGAATGGCATGAACCCAGGTGGCAGAGCTTGCAATGAGCCGAGATTGCGCCACTGCACTCCAGCCTGGGCGACAGAGCCAGACTCTGCCTCAAAAAAAAAAAAAAAAAAAAAAAAAAAAAAAAAAAAAAAAAAAAAAAATTATGTCTTAATAGAGAAAATCATTTTTCAAGCAGCGCTGAAAAAATTCCCTTGGAAAGGTAGGGTTCCAGGGAGGTAAATGTTAATGTTTTAATCTATATGTGTGTCAGTGCTGGAACCTTTTCCAAGATCTAGTGCAGTTTACCAGGGAGGAACAGGACCCATCTCAGCAGGCAGATCTGCTGCCGGTCCCTTGCCCTTTCATTTTCCTATATGCCTCTTTCTCATATCGACCAGTGTGTCTTTTCATTTTGCTTATCAGTTGTTGTGAGTTGAATTATGTCACCCAAAATATATGTTCAAGTCCTAATGCTTATACCTGTGAATGTGACCTTATTTGAAAATAGGTTTTTGCCATTGTAGTCAAGTTAAGATGAGGTCATGCTGAATTGGGGTACGGTCTACAAGAGAAAGGAGAGGGCTATTTTGACACAAAGACACAGAAAAGACACACTGATAGAAGATGACCCTGTGATGAGGGAGGCAAAGATTAAAGTGCTGCAGCTGCTAGACAAAGAACTCCAGGGGACACTAGAAGCTAGGAGAGAGGCGTGAAACAGATTCTCCCTCAAGCCTCCAGAATGAAGCAACCCTGCTGACACCCTGATTTTGGACTTCAGGCCTCCTAAACAGTAATATAATAAATTTCCATTGTTGTAAGCCACCCAGTTTGTGGTAAGTCAGTACAGCAGTCATAGAAAACTAATACAACAGTGTTTACCAAAAACTGTGTTTTTTGATCCACTATCCACTCTGTGTATGTACACCTACAAAAAGAAGAGTAGCCAAAAAGGTGTCTGAAAACTGTGAGATATCTGATCGTTATCAATTATCAGACACATTTTTGGCTGCTATTCTTTTTGTAGATACACATGCACAGAGTAACAATTACAGAGTAACAACTACCCTGTTATGAATAGGGTTCAAACAAAGGTAGGATGACTACCAGCGAGCGTATTTTCTGAGAGATTCTTGCACTGAAGGGTGGACTAGCTGCCTTCCTAATGATCATAAACATAGGAGTCCATGAGTCTCTGTGACAAAACAGCACTGTGCTTAACAGCAAGGATTTGAAATGAGAAAAATTTGGTTTGGAATTCTGGTTTCACTACACACTAACTACTTGACCTGGAAAAAATTTAATTGCCAAGAGCCTAAAATAATAATGCTGCTGCTTCTTTTTTTATTTTTTAATTTTTATTTTTGTTGTTGCTGTTGTTGAGACGACGTCTTGCTCTGTCGCCCAGGCTGGAGTGCAGTGGCGAGATCTTGGCTCACTACAAGCTCCGCCTCCCAGGTTCCCACCATTCTCCTGCCTCAGCCTCCGGAGTAGCTGGGACTACAGGCACCTGCCACGATGCCTGGCTAATTTTTTTGTATTTTTAGTAGAGGTGGGGTTTCACCATGTTAGCCAGGATGGTCTCTATCTCCTGACCTCGTGATCCGCCCTCCTCAGCCTCCCAAAGTGCTGGGATTGCGAGCATGAGCCACCGCTTCCGGCCAATAATGCGTCTTGAATGCATTAGCATTCTTAGATAAAAGCAATTGACACTCACCAGTTATTCAAGAACAGAAATGTGCTAAAGGAATGTGTTAAAGGAATATTGTATAGTTTACTGGAAGCACCAGCAATCCAAAGGCTGCCACTGAAGTCTTCAGAACTAGTTATAGTTAACTGCTGTTGCAGCCACGTGATACTCACTAGAAAAGATTTTTTTGGTAGCTCTTGCTTTTTCTTGTCAGTATGTAAAGTGAATGTCGCATTGGCGGAACCCAGGTCGTGGGCCCATGCCCTATCTGCTAATGGGGCTGGAAATTGAATGATAATGGTAGCTATTATTTACCGAGTATGTACTATGTGCCAGGCATTTTTGTTGTATTTCCATATATTAATTCACTTAATTCCCACAAGACCTCTGTGAAATCAGTATGTCACCCCCATTTTCACTGATGAGGAAACAGGGACACAGAAGAGTCATGTAACTTAACCAAGGTACACAGCAGTATATGTGCAGAGCTGGGATTAAACCCTAAATTATCCAGCTCCAGACCCTGCCATCATTGGGAATACTCCTTTCTGCTCTTCATCTGGCATTTTCAACGTTGACAGAGGTGGTCACTGACCACTTCAAAAAGCAACAATTTCTTCAAACATAAGAAGAGGATTCAGATTTTGAATAGCCAAATTAAAAAAAAAAAAAAGAAAGAAACACAAATGTTTATTACCTTTGCCTATGACTTATCTCAAAGAGCTGTCACTTATTAAAAGAACAATGCAGCCGGGTGCAGTGGCTCACGCCTGTAATCCCAGCACTTTGGGAGGCCGAGGCCAGTGGATCATGAGAGGTCAGGCGTTTGAGACCAGCCTGGCCAACATGGTGAAACCCTGTCTCCACTAAAAGTACAAAAACTAGCCGGGCATGGTGGTGTGTGCCTGTAATTCTAGCTACTCCGGAGGCTGAGACGGGAGAATGGCTTGAACCTGGGAGGTGGAGATTGCAGTAAGCCGAGATCATGCCACCACACTCCAGCTTGGGTGACAGAGCGAGACTTCATCTTAAAAAAAAAAAAAAAAAAAAAAGGAAAAGAACAATGCATACCTAATGACTAACACAGTGACTGGTGCAAAGCATCCCATCAGTGGAAATTGTTTCTGTAATAATAGTTGCTATTACCACGTCCTTCTTGACTTTGACCAGCCACTTCTGGGCTGCTTCTACCAGTTGTTACTTGTCCTGGTATAGCTCTACCACTCACTCTCTGACCCCAGGCAAGTGACTTCACCTTTCTGAGCCTCACTCTTCTCATCTGTAAAATGGAGATGTGTTTGGAAAGGTGTAAAACTTTTAAACTGTGTTCTTTCCAGGATCCTTCCAATTTTGATGTTTTTTTTAACTCAGACCTTCCAGTCTCTAATGCCCAATCCCTTCCTATGGAATTCTGTAATTCTTATAATTCGTAACTCACAATTTCATTCCAGGTTACATGCCACCTTCTACTGTTCTATAATCATTACCAGTTGTTTCCTTCTGAAATTGTTTTGCACAAAATGGCATTTCAGAACATAGGGTTTTCTGGAAATTAAATTGATTTGATACATAAGAGATTGGTTGTGGCAGTTCTTTATGTGTACACACACACACACACACACACACAATTACTCATCATCTGATATATGCTCTGGTGCCCAGTCAAGTCAGGGCTGTAAAAGGTAACTTGGTTGAGAAAGAGAAGGGGGAGTCCATCCTCAGTTGCCTCAGAAAATGTCCTGAAGTTTTTCTAGAAAAATGACAAGCCCCTTCCTCCTTTATTAACAAAAGGGATCTTAAAGGTATTGCATTTGCATGTCTCTTGGAACAGCCTCTTAGAGTTCCGTCCCAACATCCTCCTCCATTTTCCCTCCTTATTTTTCATATTTGTTTCCAAGATAGTCAACCAGCAAGGGTTCCTTTAGTTTTCACTGCCAGATGGGATTCTTAGAGTGAAGATATTTTTGCACCTTGGTCACTGCAACTTACCTTGTAACTTTAAAATTTTTGCTTCCAAAAAAAGAAACTTTCTGACTTCTTCATCTTTAATCTCAAAGGTGCTTTCTGCTCAGCACCTTTTCAATTTACATTTATAGTATTTTTATTCTGTGTGAGACAGTAAGATCTTCAAAGGTTGTACATTCATTTTTCATATTCAGGAAAACATCCATCATTTTTTATGTTATTAAATAATGAGCAGCGTGAATTCTCATACATAGTAACTACCTTCTGAGATACGCAACTCTAGCCCATTTACAGATAAGAAAAATGAGGTTTAGAGAGTAAAGTTACCAGCCAAAGGTCACACAACTAAAACCAGGTCTTGTCAGACGAAGACCTGGATTTTCAGCCACCTTGCTCAGTGTATTGCCTGCTGCACCCCAGGGGCTCCCTGATGTCCTGTGGGTGGAAAGGATTGTGTTGCAGACAACTGACTGGTGTGTGGACAGCACTCAGGCTATTCCGCTGTTGGTTACTCTGCAGCACAGGTTGGTGCCACTACAACCTCAAGGTCTGCTATCCCAGCTGGGCCCTCAGTGCTGCCCAGTAATCTTGTAATGGTCTCTAACTAGTTCCTGATCCAGTTATCCCCTCAGGGGTGCCACCCTAGTCATTCTCAGATGTGCCTTTGCTAATGTCATTATGGCGAAAATACAAGCCTCCAGGCAACTTCTCAGCTCCCTCCCCTGCCTCCTGTACACAGATGTCCACTATGCTTTTTCTTTCTTCCTTCTGGTTTGATGTCCATGCATACTTTCTCTATTAACGTTTTAGATCGCATCCCATTTTACCACCACATGAATGCTGCTCCATCAATTATCCCTCTTGTTTATTCAACTTCTCCCTTTATAATGGTTCTTATTCAGCAAACAAATACCCTCGAATCTCTCCCATTAAAACAAAAGCACAAACACACAAATCAAAACAATACCTTCTTGCTCAACCTTCCTACCTCCCCTCCTTCCCTTTATTACCTCCTTGAAAGTATTAACTACATCAGCTCTTTCTAATACCTTATAAGTTCTAATTTCTCACATTCACCTTCCAATGATACCTCTCTCTGAACGTTGATCTTCCTTTGGACACCAAAGTCCACCACATGACTAAACTCTGTCTTTTAGAGACTTAACACTGTAGAATTCTTATTAAAACTCTCTCCTCTTTTGACATTTGTTGAGATAACTCTTTTCCAGTTTTCCTTCTACCCTGCTGGCCACACTTTGGTTTCCTTCCTGGACCTCATCCTTATCCTTTGTTTTTCTCAGACTTTACAGTGTCATTAGGTGATCTCACTCATAACCATCTAGGAACGATAAATCCAAATCCATATATTCAGCTCAAATTGCTTCCCTGATACCCTTATAGCCAACAGCTATACTGGTATCTATTTGAGCATTCTTCCAGCCTTACATTCAAAATATCCCCTAAAGAATTATTTTGCCTTAGTTGCTGCTCTTCCATGTGCTGCTTTGATTATATTCACAATCTTGGTAAATGGCACCACCCTACAAAATAATTTCCCAAAGCAAAACCCTTGATTCCTCCCTCCTCTTTATTCTACATACAAATAGTTCAAGCTTTTTATATCCTACCTCTTAACATCTTTTTAATACATCTGCTTTCCTGTCTTTAGCAACTGTTACTTCATTCTTGATCCCATTTGGATGGCTACACTAGCCTCCTTACCCATCTCTCAACCTCCAGTCTGGCCTCTTTCCAACACATTCTCCTCCCTGATGGAGTAAACTGTCCAAAATATAAATCTAATCCTGCCACTTACCCCTATTAAAATCCTTCAATAGCTCCCCTTAGTTTTCAAGATAAAGTTCAAACTCCTTAGCTTAGCACATAAAGCTCTTTGTGATCTCTCCCCTGAATAATACTCCAGCTTCCTTCCTCCCTGCCCCACTATTCTACCTTGCATATCCCTTACTCCAACAATACTGAAATACATGCAATTCCCTAAACCCATTGCCTTAGTCCGTTTATGTGGTAAAGCATAATACCTGAGACTGGGTGATTTATCAAGAACAGAAACTTACTTCTCACAGTTATGGAGGCTGGGATGTCCATGATCAAGGTGTGGACAGATTAGGTGTCTGGTAAAGGTCACTCTCCACTTTTAAGATGGTGTCTTAATGCTGCATCCTCTGGAGGGGACAAACTCTATGTCCTTACATGGATAAAGGTGGAAGAGCAAGCAAACCCAAGTACTGTTTGAGGCCTTAATTACTTTCACAAGGGAAGAGCCTTCATGGCCTAATCACCTCTTAAAGGCCCCAACTCTTAATAGCATTACATTGACCATTAAGTTTCAACACCTGAATTTGGAAGGGACATACTCAAATTAGAGTGCCCATCATGCTAATTATTGCTTGCATGTGAGTATACATGCTGTCTTCCATGCATGCAATGAATGCCCTGCTTATCCCAGCCCAGTCTGCATCTGGTATATCCAGAGTGCCCCTAACCAGTGTTAAAATCCAGCTTAATGGCCACTTCTTCCAGGTGGTTCTACCTGATCCTTTAATTTGATTTACATTTACTTTTCCTATGGTCCTGTAGAAACACTAGACCATTTTTTTTTTCCTGAAAGAATGGATGGATGAATAGCTGAGAGAGTGAATGAATGAATGAATGAATGAATGCCTTGACTCTTACTCATCTTACATCCCCATTACCTACCACAGTCAGGCACATACTCAATACGAGCTTGTAAAACTGATTTTACATGAGGGGTGCTTTTGTGCAACTAATCAAAATTATAGCATACCTTCATGCATTTTTCCCCTTTATAAATCCTAAATCTCATCTAACAATGCATGTAGTTCATCTTAAGGAGTACCCTAAACAAGTGTGTATATGGATCTACATTTACCCATGGCATGGATTTCCTCTGCTTATTCTCTAATAAAAATAGGGAATTGCCAGGATAAGAGTCAGGGCCCTTGAAGACGATATTCCAATATGGTAAGGAGCCAACTAACGTATAATAGTGGAAGTTTACTGACAGGGCCCTTCTATTACTTTCCCATGCATGCTGAGACTCTTGGCTGCATGGATTTTGGAGATCCAGGCAATGTGGGACAGTAAAGTCTTTCAATAAAAACACGATACGCCAGGCAGCTGCAAATACTCCCTGCAATTTCTTCCCTTCCTTCTTCGATCCCAAGGACATATGTCAGTGGCTGCTGTCAGATCAGAACAAGCCATTGATCTACAGGGCGTGAGGGAAGGCTAGAATATTGATGTCACAGATTCTCTCTATGTATAAGCTGCTCCTTAATAAATGAGGTGCCTTGGGAATTCAGGCTTCTTGGACTAATAAACACCTAAAGGAGTAAAAGTCACCAGCATGCCCTGCCTTCACTCTGTAGGCCAATGCCTTCACAGCTAGCAGTAATTTGGGCCTAGAAATCAGTGTTTATATAATTAAAGCCTTTTCTTTCCATCACCTTGACTTAAATTATTTTCCTAAAGGTAGTTTTATTTATAGCACACAGTTGAATGTGAGAAGTCCCATTGTGTAATAAAAGAAAAGCAGAGTAAGATATGGAAGACTGGGTTTTAGTCCTAAGTAACTGACTAAATATCCCCTTCTCCTTTCTCTTGGTGTTGGCTTCTCCATAAGTAAACTGATTGTTTGGCCAGATCAGGAGACCCAGAGATGGGACTTAGGGTTTCACCTGAGGAGATTTAACATGAGGCCCGTGGATGGGACTCAGGATTTTGTTAAGTCCTAGAAATCAGATGTAAAATTTGATACATACATTCATTTTTTTTCCACTAGGAAGACCTATAGTTTTTGCCAAATTTACAAGTGAAACTAGGGTTTGCAAAATTATAAAATGGAGGGTTTTACTATGTCTTAGTCCATTTTCTGTTGCTTATAACGGAATACCTGAAACTGGGTGCTTTACAGTGAAAAAGAAATTTACTGCTTACAGTTTAGAGGCTGGAAAGTTCAAGGTTGAGGAGCCACACCTGGTGAGGGCCTTCTTGCTGGTGGCAATGCTCTGTAGAGTCTCAGGGGAACATAGGGTATCACATGGCAAGGAAACTGAGCATGGTAGGCCAGGTCTGTCTCCTCTTATAAAGCTGCTAACTCCATTCCCATGATAACTCAGTAATCCATATACCCATTAATCCATTAAGCCATAAATGGATTAATCTATTCCATTAAGATTCTGCCCTCATGACCCAATCACCTCTTAAAAACGTCACCTCCTGACTGGCGCAATGGCTTATGCCTGTAATCCCAGCACTTTGGGATGCCAAGGCGGGTGGATCACCTGAGGTCAGGAGTTCGAGATCAGCCTAGCCAGCATGGTAAAAGCCTGTCTCTACTAAAAATACAAAAAAGAAAAATCAGCTGGGCATGGTGGCAGGTGCCTGTAATCCCAGCTACTCAGGAGACTAAGGCAGAGAATCGCTTGAACCTGGGAGGCAGAGGTTGTAGTGAGCCAAGATCATGATACTACACTCCAACCTGGGTGACAAGAGCAAAACTCTGTCTCAAAACAAACAAACAACACACACATGCACACACACACACACATCCCTCACCTCTTAATGTTGTCACATTGGGGATTAATTTCTACATGAATTTTGGAGGGGACAAATATTCAAACCATAGCATACTAGATCTCAGCATTTGTACTTCTTCAAGGCAAAGTGAGGATAACTACTGAAGTTAAGGGAAAGAAGTTAAGAGACTTGGGTTCAAATCCCAGGTCTTCCGCCTGCGCCCTTTGTCTTTTTGAATGGGTCATCTTACCGCAGTGACTCTATTTCTTCATGTACGAAATAGCAATAATAATAGCTGTCTCACATGTTGTTAAGCTACCTTCATGTGTTATGAAAAGTAAGAGAAATAGTGCACATAAAAATAAAATTGGTATGTCAGAAATGTTCAAGGAATCCTTACTCAGTGAATATCTGAAGAATCAGAACATTGAGAGCCACTACTTCATCTCCTGCCCCAGAATTCTTGCCGTCTAAATTCATAGTTTCCTGGGTGTGATCATGAACTGATGAAATCTTAACATTGTTTTTCTTCAGGAAGGTGAGACAAGAAATAGACCTATATGATTACCATATTTCCACACAAATGGAAGTCCATTTGAACTAATAGAATCATTCTAAGTCTTTAAAAGTAAGACACAGAGTCCAGGCCAGGCGCGGTGGCTCATGCCTGTAATCCCAGCACTTTGGGAGGCTGAGGTGGGCAGATCACAAGGTCAGGAGTTCGAGACCAGCCTGGCCAATATGATGAAACCCCATCTTTACTAAAAATACAAAAAAATTAGCCGGGCATGGTGGCGCTCACTTGTGGTCCTGCCTACTTGGTAGGCTGAGGCAAAAGAATCGCTTGAACCTGGGAGGTGGAGGTTGCAATGAGCCGAGATCACACCACTGCCCTCCAGCCTTGGCAACAGAGCAAGACTCTGTCTAAATACATAAATGAGAGATGGGGCCCAGCTAATGTGGCTTAATCTTTGACCTGAATATTAAAAAAAAAAAAAATCCATTTCCCTAGATCCTTATTTTGACATCATGTCTGTCCAAAAACCTGGTAATACGAGGTTAATACTCAGGGTCATGCACTGAAGGGTGTAGGTTTGGAGATCGCATGGGAGAAGTGGCCTCAGACTGACAAGAAGTTTGTTGCACAGCTAGCTGGCACTGCATTAGACCTAGAAAACCTACATACTTAGAATCAGCCAATAAAATCCCACCAACACCTGTGCCCATGTCACCAAAAGATTGGCTGCTTTACTGTACACATCTTTCTCTGTCTTACAATCACCTTAACCTACGTAGAGCTCTTTTGTAAAATCTTTTTTTCCAAGGAGCTTATACATATTTTTAAAATTACATTAATCTTCAATGCATTGTTATCTTTTTTTTTATTTTTTAAAGAGACTGGGTCTCACTCTTTCCCTCAGGCTGGAGTACAGTGGTACCATCATGGCTCACGGCATCCTTGATCTCCTGGGCTCAGGTGATCCTTCCACCTCAGCCTTCTAAGTAGCTAGGACCACAGGCATATTCCACCAAACCTAGCTAATGTTTTAATTTTGTGGGGGGGATGGGGTCTCTCTGTGTTGCCCAGGCTGCTCTCCAATTCCTGGGCTCAAGCAACCCTCCAGACTTGGTCTCCCAGAGTGCTTGGATTATAAGCATGAGCCACCATCTATCTTTATTTTATAGATGAGGAAATGAAGTTCATGAGCATAGTAAGAGATAGAATGGATATGAATCCAGGTGTCTTGGACTCAATAGTTTTTAAACTAATCCCTAAGACCTCAAGACATATTGATTAACAAAATATGGTCCTTGCTCTTGTGGACCAATGCGAGACACAGATATGTAAACAGAAGACTATAATATAGGTCTTATGTCTCTCGCTCTCCAGGTTGGATGTATGCAAAGAGGATCTGAGAGCAAGGAAGTTCAACTACCTAGAGTTGTTGGGGAAAGAGAAGTGGATGTAAAACGTAAAGTTGATTAAAGGCCTCTTTTAAGAGTTGAGTCTTTGAAGATGGAAGATAATTAGTCTAAAGAAGGCAGGCCGTGCCACACAGAACGATGAGCACATAAAAAAGCACAGTGGCAAGTGCAAGACATCAGGGAACCCAAACTCACATGTCACTAAGATGTAAGCGTTCCTGGCGATATGGAGAACTTGCAAAAAGCCCCAAATTCTGTTAGCAGCCTTGAGAGATGGGAGGCTGCCCTTGTGCCAAGAATGAACTTGTGATCTTAGCTCTGGTGCTCTGGAAAGCGATAAGGGCTTTGGGGACCCCTGAAACTGGTTTTTCACTCCCTTTCTCTAACCCAGACATCCCAATCTCAGCACGAAAGGTTACAATTTCCCTGGGAAGAAATTGTGCTGACCTCAGGTTTTCACAGAGTGTGGTATTTCTGCTTGGCTGCACAGCTGGCTGAAACACTGCTAAAATAACTAGTGAGCAAGATGTCCCAAAAGTAAGCAGCTGCATAGGAGGGCTGAGCAGAAGTTTGCTTGTGGTTTATTCACCTCAAGCGAGGAAGACAAGGTGACTACATTCTGAGAAGTTGTAAATGCTCCAGGGACCGGCTGCATTTTGCAACTCAGCTCCACCAGTGCCCATTTTCTCATCCAAAGGAGAGGGAGTGTTCACTGCACAGCTGATAGCATCAACAAGGAGGGGCTCCAGGGCCAAAAAAAGCAGTCCAGGAATAAGGGTCCTGATTTTCTTTTTGTATTTTCCATTATTTGGACCAAGAATTTTCAGGCTTTCATTTGCCCCTCTGCAAAACAGGAAAATATTTCTCACTATAATACTGTGAACTTAGATGTCATAAATGTTTTGTAAGTATTTAACTATTGATTGTTCTCCACAAAGATAATGAATAAATGTGGTCTGGATTTCTAGGAGTTGTAGAAATTAAATCTGATCTTACACTATTGATTAAATCTATTCAGTGCTTGAATTGAGAAAGTCAAATAAACCAGAATATTTCCCATTGCATTTTCCTAACCCTGATTATCCATGGGACAGATGCCCCTTGCTCAACCCATATTTGCTAAAGGCATATACATTCAAGTTCAACTCTTTGGGGTTAACAAACTCTTCTTTTAAAAATAAAAATCTTATGAAGAGGGGAACATAAATTACTAACCATTTAGTATGATTATTTTACTCAGCTTAGTGCCCTTCCATACCACTGATGGCATAGAAACAAGGAGAACCTCCTGATGTGAAAAAAGGAAAAAACATGTTTACCAGGGACTTCTGCTTCTGACTATCATGGAAAAAACAAAATCAGATTTGTCCTCCTGCCTTAAACAACAATAATAACAGCCACAAAACCAGACTAAATACACACACACACACACACACACACACACACACACAAGATTTTCAATCATTGAGCACAGGTTCCACAGGACTGTGAGTTCTCAGAGAAAACAATAAATAAATGAAGTGGCCCCTATAATTGTAGAATATTATAGTCTGAAAGCAATTTCTAGGTTACTTTTCAGGGAAAGTGAAACCAACAAGGGTTTGATGTTCTTGCTGAGTTGAAGAGATGGAGACTGAAATTAAAGGAGACCAAGGTAGCTAGAAGTTGGAGGAAGGACATAGTAGAGGAGATATTCACACACAGAGCTCCAGAGGTCTGAAGAAAGGGTCCCTGAAACCTTTGGCTGAGACCTGCTATGAGTATGCATGTAAGAAAATAACCTGAAACTGGAAAAATAATCACCAGAAAATAGAAGGCAGAACACTATCTGGAGATCAAATGGGGATGAGAACAATTTATTCTCACACCAGTCAGAATAGAAAGACCTCCAATATGTGAGATTAGATTATATATAAATTCCTTGAGTAAAATTGCCTTAGTAGTGGAACTAAATTAGCGCTATACAAACGTCTGCTCTAAACCTGACCTAGAAAGTTAAAGAGCAAACCTTATAAAAATCAAGCTAATCTGAAGTAACTTAAGTGTAAACCAAAATAAAATGTGATGCTCTTTAAAATAATATAACGAAATCCAACAATCCAACATAAAAAATTCATAATATCTGCATTCAATCAAAACTGTGCAATGAAGTAGAAAAATATGAACCGCAACCAGGAGAAAACCTAATTAATTAAAGCAGACCCAAAAATAACAAGTGATAGAATTAGCCAATAAAGATGTTACGATAGTTATCATAAAAATGCTTCATAAGCTCAAAAAGGTTAAAAAAAAAAAAAGACATAAGCATAATGAGAAGAGAAACGAACTTTCTGTGTGTGTGTGTGTGTGTGTGTGTGTATGTGCACGCGCATGCACGTGTGTGTATGTGTGTGTCCAAGCAGAACTTCTGGAGATGCAGATGTGGAAGTTAGAAAACTTTTGTCTACTTGAGGTATGTTAACTAATCCAAAAAAGTAAAGAAGAGACAAGGAAAGAAAATGTTTTTACTCAACTCTAGAGAAAGGAGATAAACTAGAGAATTTCAAAGAACTGAACCGTTCTTACTCCAACTTTAAGAATACAACTTAATCAGTTTTGACAAATATTACAGTCATTACTACTATCACAATCACGACATAGACAATTTTTATACACCCAAAAGTTCCCTCATGCCCTTTTGCAATCAATACTGGCATCTACTCCCAGTGTCCATCAAGTGATCAACTCTCTGCCTGTATTATTTTGTGTTTTCTAGATTTCATATAAATTGAATCAAACAGTATACCAACTTTTGTGTCTGGTTTCTTCCACTCAGCATAATGCTGTGAGATTTATACATGTTATTGCACATAAGTTTATTTTTAAATTGTTGAGTAGCACTTACTTTTATAGAGATGAAAAATAGAATATCTGCAATGAAAAAGACATTGGGTGGAGTTCACAGCAGATCAAATAGAGGAGAAGAAAAGATTAGTAAATTTGAAGATAGAGCAATATAATCTATCCAAATGAAGGAGGAAAGGAAAAATCTTTGAAAGACGTGAACAGAGCATCTGTTTGTAGAACAATGTCAGTGTGTATAATAGTAGTCCTAGATGGATAAGGAGAGGGATAGACAAAATGCTTAAAGAAATAATGGTCAGAAGTTTTCCAAATTTGAAGAAAAATTTCGACACATAAACACAGCAAGCTCAAAGGAACTCAAGCAGAAAAAAGTAAAGAAAAGCTCATCAAGTGTATCATGATGAAATTTCAGAGAAATGGTGATAAGAAAACCTTAAAAGAAGCTGGAGAGGGAAAAAAAAGCACTGCATACAAAGTAACAAAGATGAGAGTTAAGTAGACTCATCATCAGAAACCATACACATAGAAGATAATAGAACATCATGTTTTAAGTACTGAAAGAAACAAACTATTGACCTAGAATTCTATATCCAGGAAAAATGTAAGTAATGAATGAAGGTGAAATAAACAAAACAGACAAACAAAAGATGACATAATTTATTGCCAGCTACCTGAACAATAAGAAATGCTAAAAGAAGTTTTCAAGAAGAAAGTAAATTATATTAGATTTAATCTACTAAAAGGAATGAATAGCACCATGTGTGGTAAATATGGAATTAAATATAAATAACATTTTATTTCATTTTATAATCTTTTAAATAGTTAACAAGTTAAAACAAATATAGTAACAACATAATGTATGATTGCAAAAGTAAAATAAATGACAAAAATTGCAGAGAAGACAGGAGAGGTGAGGGAACTATAACAGTGTTAGGTTCTTACACTACACATAAAGTTATTTACTTAAAAATATAATGTGATGAGTTAAAACTGTATATTGCAATCTAGAGCAATCACTAAAATTATAAAACAAAGAACTGTGAGTAATAAACTCATAGTACTCATAGAATGAAACTATTTTTTAAATTTAATTAACCCAAAAGAAGACAGAAAAAGAGAGAAATAAGAACAAGGAACAGATATGACAAATAGAAAGAAAATAGCAAGGTGGTAGATTTAACCCAGCTATACTGATAATTATGTTAAATGTAAATGAGTCAACAATTTTAGTCAAAAGGAAGAACTTGTGAGAATGTATAAAAAAGCAAGACCCAATTATACGCTATCTATAAGAAACCCATCGTGTATATAGAAACTTTTGTAGGTCAAAAGTTAAAGGGTGAAAAACATCCTATACAAACACTAATGAAAAGAATGTTTAAATTGCTACATTAGTACAGACATACAGACTCCAGAACCAGAATTTTAACCAGGAAAATGGAAGAATAGGTTACAGTTATAATAGGGTCAATTTATTATAAGGACATAATTTTTCTAAATATATGCACATAACAACAGAACTTCAAAACATAGCATGCAAAAACTGATAGAACTAAAAGAAGAACTACAGAAATCCACAATTTTTGTTAGAGACTTCAACACTCTTCTCCCAGTAATTAATAAGCTATCTAGTTACACACACACACACACACACACACACACACAAAGTTAGGCATACAGAATAGTTGAACAATAACATCAACAAACATGACCAATTAGCATCTATAGAATAGTCTACCCGACAGCAGTATAGTACCCATTTTTTATGCAGACATGTAAAAACATTCACCAGATAGACCATATTTTGAAACATTCATCAAATAATTTAAGAAAATTAAAAACTTTTGTTCTCTGATTATAGCAGAATAAAAATGGAAATGAACAGCAAAGAGCTAGCTAGAAAGTGCCAAAATATTTTAAAACAAAAAATACAGTTCTAAATAACACATGATTAAAAGAAGAAATTAAAGAGAAAATCAGAATATACCTTTGAATGTATGAAAATGAAGGTGAAACATATCACAATGTATTTGTGGGTAGAACTTTATAGAAAAGGAAGAAGTCTCAAATCTATTGTCTAAATTTCTGTCTTAAGAAACCAGACAAAGAAGAAAACATTGAAGCCAAAATATCAGAAGAGTAAAACTAAAAAAGATGAGAACAGAAATAAGTTAGGTTGAAAACAGAACCTCAGCAGAGAAAAATTCAAGAATCATAAGCAGACCCTTTGAAAAGACCAGTATGACTAATATGCCTCAGGTATCGAACTGTCAAATATGGTAGCCACTGGCCTCGCCACATGAAGCTATTGAGTTGTAGTTAGAATAAAGTAAAATATGCTGTAGGTATGAAGTACATACAGGATTTTGAAAATTTCTAGAAAAAAAATATAGGAGAAAAATTCTGTGTCCTTAGGGTAAGAAAGGTATCCTAGGTCAAAAGTTTTCCAAATTGGAAGAATTTGGGAAAAAAAGCCAAAACACAAAATTTAAAAATTGATAAATTAGATATCCAAATTTTAAACATTTACTCTTCAAGCTTTTGCTCTTCAAAAGAAAATTTTAAGAAAATATAAAGGTAAACTGCAGAGGAGCAGGAATATTTGCAAAAAAAAAAAAAAAATTGATAAAAGAGGTGAATCTAAAATATAATTTTAAAATTTTAAGTTATCAGAAGATAACAGAAGAAACCCAATTTAAAAATGGGCAAAATATTTTAAATCATCTCACCAAATAAGGTATAGAGTACATATAAGCACATTATAAGTTGTTCAATATAACTAGCGAAGAGGAAAATGAAAATTAAAACCACAATGAGCTATCAGAATATACCCACTAGAGTGGCCAAATTTAAAAGACAAAACAGAGTGCTGGTGAGGGTGTAGGGCAGCTGAAACACTCATACATTGCTGATAGGAACAAAAAATGTTGCTGTCACTTTGGGAAACAATTTGGTAGTTTCCTATAAATTTAAGCATACGCTTTTTAACACAACCAAACCCACTTTGAGATTCACCCAAAAGAAAGGAAAACGTGTATGTACACACAAAGACTTGTCATGAGTGTTTAAAGTAACAGCGCTTCAGCCAAAAGTCCCCAGTAACATACCTAGAGTTGAACAAGCTGAGTTTATTACTCATTGCAGTGAGGGAGAGCAAATACCTGTCCGGAGCTGCGTGGCCCGGCCATAGCGATTATAACTGACGACTGACGCCTGAGCTCTATACATTTCCACTTTATGCCTCCTCCCTAGATTTACTTTCTTCCTTGTTCTGCTGTCTCATACGCCAGTACAAAATGGCGCTCTTCCGGGTTCTTCATCACCCATTTTCCCGCGCCCGGGACAATGATCAACTTACAGCGCAGGCGCCATCCCGCACCCGGGAAAATTACCAACCGACAGCGCAGGCACAACATGACGTCCGACCGAAGAAACCAATACCTACCTGGCCACACCCACTGCAGGGCCACCATCATCGCCTTGGCCCAACCTCCACCCTGCTGGTCTATATAAGGCATTACATTGCCACCAATAAACGAGACTTGATCAGGATACTGTCTTGTCTCCATTTCTCGTGTCTCTTGTCCCCCCGAGTTCCCACTCCCTCTTCTAGGGCCTACATTGACGATCCCGCGGGTCAGGACAAATACCGTGGGGAACTTTGGGTATCTCAGTAAGAGGGCATAAAAAAGAAGCTATTGCAGGATTTGGAGTTTGCTTGGATGATTTGTTGGGCAGCCTAAGGAAGCAGGAGTTGACTCTAGATTGGGGCTGTCAGAAAGACAAGGAAATTCTATGATTGGTTAATTCAATAAATCTTATCTAAGGGAGCATGCAGCTGCAATTAGTAAAGACGTAGGAATTATTCATTTTAGCCAAGAGGGGATGTTTAGTATTTTGTGGATGGCACAATGACATTGTTTCTGTTTGTGCTTAGACAAAATTATGAGGTGGGCTTATAAAGTGGGTTTGTTTTTGCTTCGTTTTATCATGGTCTCAGAATAACCATATCTGAGTTCAGATTTTGTGAGATTGTTTGCATCCAATAGGAAAATAATTCAACCTAGCTGTGAGCCTCAGGCCAGCTTTCAAATGTCAGAGGATAACCTTTTTCTTTTTTCCTTTCAGTCAAAAACTGAAAACAATCCAAATGTTCATCAACTGGTGAATGTACAAACGAACTGTGATGTAGGTGGGAACTTTTGGGTACATGAAAATGGTCTATGTCATGATTGTGCTGGTAGTTCTGACTGCAAATATTTGATATTTGTCAAACCTCATCAACTTGTACTCTTGAAGTTGGTGAGTTTTATCATATGTAAATTTTATCTCCATAATCCTGATTTTTATATATATATATATATATATATATATATATTTACCCTCCTTTTAGGGTAAAAAAGGTTCAGTTCTTATAAACATTCTAACCTATCTCTTGCTTCTAAAGGTAAGTAAAAATATATCGATTCCTTCTAATTAGTTAACTTCCCCCAAGAGTAGAGGGAAGTTTTCTAATACAGAAGGGGACAAAGTTGGTTTCTTAATGGATTACCCCAGTTAGCCCTGGTCAAGGGACACTTTATTACTTTTCTTTCCCCAGAATGGACGCTGTCAGTGGCTCCTGTACTCCTATTTTCATGGCCACAGCTCCGAGTATCCCAGATATGAATATCCTGGCTCTGATGAAGTAAGGGTCAGCAAACAAAACACTGGCAAATTATCTTCTCTCTCTAGACTTCAGTTCTTACCCCAAACAAAGGGAGAGGGGCGGATAACAAGGATTTTTCATGGTACTTCCAAATCTAAAAGTTTACTGTACAAGTTATACCTGCAAGGTTCAATCTAGGCTAAAATTTGCCTCAGATATTCAGTATGTATTGGTATGTGCATGCATACATGTGTTGTTAATGATGTGGGTTGAGTTGAACAAGAGAGAGGTGGATGCTACAGAGTTGACAGATTATTTCATCTAGTTAAAACAGCAGAAGTCTGAATGATTTATGAGAATTCTTCAGAGTGTATAATGCATATTAATTTAATAAAAATGGTTATTGCTTATAATAATGGAAACTACTTAATAAAAATAAGATGGAAATATCCTTAAAGTAATAATTTGATGTCAGCTCTGATTCTTCTCACATTAACTTCTCTGGCCAAAACTCACAGAGTTTCTAACACTAGTGCTACCATTTGACTCCACCAGAGGGGTCTACTCTGAGCCCCACAATTTAGCAGGCTACTCTCTGTCCCACTCTTCCAACTGCTCTCTACCCCATGGAATGAAAAGTCTATGGGCAGAAAGGACGTGCCTACCCAGTGGCTGTGGTCTGTCTCTCACCTCATCTATCTAGACCACACTCAGAGTACCTAGCCCCCTACAATCCCCTGCCCAATCAGCTTGGAGTTCACTGCCAGCAGCTAGGTAGACTTCCTCCCAGGTCTTTCTGTTTCCCCATGCCTCAGGTTGAGAGGAAGAAAGAGGTTTGGTGATGAAGATTGGACACAGTTGGAGTATACAGACTGTGGCCTTCACATGCGTGCTCCCTGAGGCCCTTGCAATGCAACTCACAGACAGCAGTGGGAAGAAAAAGAAGGGTCATAGGTCAGGGACCACGTGTCCCCATGTCCCCATGCTACCACGTTCAGCAACAGAATTCTGAGGGGTCTAAGAGTTCTGCATGCACACTGGGGAGTAAGGCTGTTACTTAGGTATATATGTTGATGTAGACATTTAGAACATAACTTATTTAACAGTTAGTTGGTTTGATTTAAAATGTTTAAATAGGTAGACATATGGAATATGAGCCTCCATTTGGTACTTTTGCCCTGGGGTTCATAACCATTAGAAGCAGGCCTGTTCAGAACCTATAGACAGGTTGAGGGTATTTGCTTGCTATAAGGTGATGTACCTCAGCCTGGGCTTACACAGAAATGTCTGAAGTGCACCATCTCTGTGCCATTGACTCCCTTGCTGTTCTTGAATGCAATAATTTAGACCATGATTCTCAATGCTCTGACTACCTTCTATTTATCATTCCACTTAATTTAAAACAAAACTAATAAGTGGAAGGATTCTCATTATAAACTCTGATTAGTGGTATATTTAATATATATTGACCTTAATTTTCTACCACAGAGATTAGTTTAGGAGAAAGCCAAGTCTAGCATGAAAAGATTGCGGAAGGGAGGTGTTTTCAAATGAGTTCAGAAAAAAACAAAAACATTAAAAGTAATTTTGAGCTGTACCAGTTAAATTGCTAGCCAGGAAAGGGGGCAAATAAATCAAACAGAAAACAAGCAGATAATGAAGTACTTGGAGAATTTATAGGATACAACATTTACCAGAAATAGGAAAAATATATAGGTAAAAAAATAAAAGCAAGGCCTATTCAGCTTTGTAAGGCCAGTTTTGATTAGTTCTCAGGCTTTTCACTGGAGACAGAGAAAGGTGTGTGTGTGTGTGTGTGTGTGTGTGTGTGTGTGTGTGTGTGTGTGTGTATAAGAATGAAGAGGGGCACAGGGGGAAAAGTCCCTGCAAACAGATCCTTGCTTTTTACAGAAAGTAACCTGACCTATCAGATTATCCCCCATGGTGGTCATATTTTCATCTAGCTCCCTCCTTGGGAAACAAAATGTCTCACAAGACATTCTCAGCCTCCCTAGAACTTCTGGTGTCATCAGTTTGCCTTCAGAGTCCTGCAAGGTTAAGGAGAAAGTATAGAAGTCTTGCTACAGCAGAGAGATTTTATGATTAACTGTGGGGTTGACAGGTGTCCAGAACACCCAGTAATCTTGACATTTTAATGTCAAAATAAAATTACTAGAAGCAGGTATGTAGATTTAAAAGGTGTGTCCATATGGTGTCTGCTTATTTCACATGAGGAGTCATCTTGATAATCTATAGTGTGTTTCCAAACTACTTAAGCCGTGAGTCAGAGACCCACTCAGACTGGGCAGACCAATGCCAGTAGCCCACAGGCTGGGAGCAGGTCCCTGGCTGGGCTAGATCAGGGAGAACAGGCAGAAAGCCTTTAAGTGCTGCAAGATCCTGTGTTCCACCGGCCTCATGGGGCATTTAAAAACCATGACACATCTCATTAAAATCAACTTTAATTTGATGGATATAAGATTTTGCGAATGCTATTAATCCACTCAACCACTGAGTGCGATACAATGGGAAAGTATCAGGCAGGGATCAGGAGACTTGGCCTCATCCAGCTGAGCGGGTCACTTGCTTTCCTCACCCCTGCCACCTACCTAGGGCTAACTTTAGATGACACTGAGGCATGCCCCAGGAATTGAAAAATGAGGGAAACAGGAGTAACTGTTGAAAACGATTAATTTCACGCAAAGTGTATTGGAGTAGAAATCTTTAAAATGGTCTGAAAGGGAGTCTAATTTCCAGGATAGTGTCCATTTAAAAGATGAGCAATGGAAACAAAGAACACAGGGAAACAGAGCCATCTATCTGAGTACTGCTCAGCGGAGAAAGCGCTCTGAAGGGTTAATGGAGGTTCGAGGCACCTGGCAGGTGGACCTCTATTGTGGACATGTAAGGAGGCTCTGGGCAGTATTAAACCTAGAAGCCCCACAGACACTTCCCCCTGAGGCTAAGCTCCACAAGAACCCTTCTAATTACCAGTTGGCTTCTCATGTAGCTTATCTAGAGGAAGAGATTATGTCGGCCAGAAAATGCAAGTGTAGTGTCACCTTGGAAGTTCTAGCTGAAATTATGTGCTAGGCCGGGTGCGGTGGCTCACACCTGTAATTCCAGCACTTTGGGAGGTCAAGGCAGGCAGATCACCTGAGGTCAGGAGTTCAAGACCAGCCTGGCCAATAACGTGGAACCCCCCTCTCTACTAAAACTACAAAAATTAGCCAGGCATGGTGGCACATGCCCATAATCCCAGCTACTAAGGAGGCTGAGGCAGGAGAATTGTTTAAGCCTGGGCGTCGGAGGTTGCAGTGAGTGGAGATTGTGCCACTGCACTCTAGCCTGGGTGACTGAGCGAGACTCCATCTCACCAAAAAAAAAAAAAAAAAAAAAAATTTAAAAATTGTGTGCTAATAAAAATGTTAGTCTCTTGTAAATTTATTGACTTTACCATTTACTAGCTGAGTGTCCTTGGGCATGTTACTTGCCTCTAAATCTCAGATTCCTCATCTACACAACAGAAAATACAACCTCACCATTCTCCTGGATTTGCTGTGAGTGCTTAGTGATTAAAGCATGTATTTAGCACAGTGCTGGGCACATAGTATTGTCCAATAAATGTCAGCTAGTACTGTCACTATGTTCTTTTCCCTTTCTCTTTTTCTCTTCTGCCTGCTTCTTATCTTTCCACCCATGTACACTCCACCTGTCTACTCACTCATCTACCCAGCCAGCCAGCCAGCCATTCAAGTAAATTTAGCAGTCATTTACCATCCAGTAAAATGTTTTAGGGACCAGGGAATGGGCTGGACACTGAAGCTTCAAAGATAAATTGTACACAATTCATTTTCCCAAGGGCTCACTCTCTTCCAAACACTGGAGGCTGCCATCCTCTAATACAAAGAGCACACAATAGGTCCAGCTGTATTGAACACTTTGATGTTATTATTGATGGTGAGTATCAGTCTCCCTGGTGAACTCTAGGATACAGATAACATTGAGTCTCTGAACCTGTAAAGCTGAAAGATGGTCTCCAAACCTTAAGGAATTCAGCAGTCTTATTAAGCCTTTTAGAAGCCAGGCCTCTCTTGGTGACATTCCTCTGTATTTCCTTTTACTATGATTCCTCCATGACAACTTCTACACTATGTATTATGATTCAAAATGTTTGCACAAGACAAAATCTGGCTTTAGTAGAATATTTGGTGTTGGTACCATAACCCTTTAGGCCAAACTGTCCAAGTCCTATGGATAACATATTTCCAAATCTCATAATAAACTGTATTATTCCCCTTATGTAAGTTTTCCCTTAACATTATTTTCATACTTGCCATCCCTGGCCCTCTGCCCAGGATATTAGAAACCATAACACAGCATCTATTCACTATAAGGTGCTGTTGGGACTGAGAGCATTTGCCTTCCTGCAATGATATTAACAAACTCAAAAGTCCTTGAAGAAAAATGTTTGAGTGGTCACCACCTTTACTCATGTTTCCACCTAGACTCTCTGAAAGACAGGGTGGGAAGGGTTTTCCACAACTATAAATGGATTTGAAAACTCGGTGAAGAAAATTATCTGTCTCTATGGAGAGCCAGGGTGACATGACAGATAATTAGCAGGACGAACTGTTTCTCTGAGATGGGAAGCTTAGCCATATCAAGGACTTAAAGCCCCCAGCCCTTCTTATATCCCCTAGTGAATTTATTCTCTGCAAACAACCAGCTCTGCCAACTGATAGTGACTTTCACCTTGAATCCTTCAAAGTCACCCTTCTTTGAAAATCCCTTCACTATGACACAGAATAACAATAGCTTTGCTATCGTGGCTGCAGTTCATGGGGTATGTTGGGGTGGAAGTGAGTTGAACCCCAGAAGAACCGACCTGTCCAACAGGATCATGCCTTGAATACGGATGTGCTTCATATACTATCTTTCTTAAGGGGCAATTACTCATTTTTTTCCTTTAGAGTATAGAGCCTGAGCAACTAGAGAGTTTTCCTGATATATATTTAAGTGGGTAGAGAGTTTAGGGCAAAGTGGGAAAAATGTTTCTCCACTGGTATGTTATGCTGAAATACTTTTTGTTGATGTGCAGTGGTGCTTTGTGTAAGAGGAAAAGAGAAAGATGTGCTGAACAGGGCAATGACTTAACAAAAGGGCAAGTTACCCATCTATTTCCTGAGACCTGGGCTGATGGCTACTGAATTGCAAGGGTGTTATTACTTGTAATACACAAATGCTCCTCTTGACTAGCCTTAGGGGCCTGTTTTTAAAATAAGCCTCTCGGAGTAAATTGGCATAAGTAGAAAATTTGCCCTTAACTTTCCTTCCCAGTAGGTGGTAATTTCACTTAAATTTCCCATCGTTTTTACTTACATATTAACCAGTTTTCAGGCTCTAGGAGGAAGAAAAAGCTTCCAGAGAACTCCACAGGAGAGACTCAGGGTAAAGGAAAACCAGGAGACTGACCAGGATGGAGAAGCTTGAGAGGAACAGCCCCTGCCACCGAAGAGCTGCCACTGGTTCCGAAAACTGAATTTAAGCCGATTCTTGACCAGTTCCCAATCCTTTTTCCTTACTGTTCAGTCTTATTCCAGAAGTAGCAAACAAGAGACTGCCAGTTTGTCCTTTCCTGTCTCAGTATGCTTTAGGACATCTCGCTTCACCAAAATTGCATAGGCCTCATGTAGCTTAGAGGGCTGAAACTGGCATGCAGCAAATCAGGTGAAGAATTGGTACCATTCAGGCATCCGCTTGATGCTCAAGCCATAAACATAGAGGGCTTCATCTCTGCCAGGCACAGCCCTGAGTGCTGAGCGCTGTAAATAGGGCCAGCCACCTCTTTCCTCCCTATCTCCCCACCTTAGTTTTCTTCCTACTCTTTTGTCCCAATAACAATAATAATAGCTAACATTTACTGAACACAGTTCATGTTAAATGTGTGCTGGGCACCTCACATACTACTTCATTTAATGTACCCAAATCCTATAAATGCTATCATTTTCATCATCATCATCATCATTATCATTAAGAGGTTTACAGACTTGCACAACGACACAGAAGAGTGAGGGTTTGAATCCAGGTAGTTTGATTCAACACTCACATATTTTACCATCTCACCAGTTCACCTTAGCTCTATGTAGCATGTTGAGTCATGAGAAAAAGGGAGCAGTTTAATTATTCTGGAAGATGTAGGTTCGTTTAAAGCATTGGGTTTTGTGGTAATAAAGGGAAGTAAACTGAATTGCAGCATGAAAAAATGTAGGTTAGCAATAAAGAAGAACTTCTTGAAGGCAAAGAATATTTAAAATTTCCATTCCATTATCTTTTTGGATCAGTATGTCATGAGAAACAACATTTATACCTATGTTTTCAGAATTAAGTTTAAGTAGTCACTCCCAAAGCAGAAAATCGATTGCTGGCACTTTCCAGAACATTAGATTATTGGTGAATGAATTTCTGGTATTAGTGTTTCCGGCTCTGTCCTTTCACAGCACACACAGGGAAGTACTCCCTTAGCCCGTTAGTCTGCCACTTTTTCTCATTCATGTCTGTGCTTTTGGCTGACTGAGAATTCTTAAAAAATAGAATGGCTTCCCCTAACTGCCAGTTCACAGATCAATTGGTAGTGGCTGCCTCTATTGCTGAACCAAGAAGAACTGGCAAGCCAAAAGAATGCAGGCTCTATTTCCTCTGTCTGCCATGGACCAAGGAAGAGTGCATTTGCCAACTGTGCGGAGCATAAGTTGCCTCCTTTAGAATGTGCAGAGAGCAGATGATGGGGCAATGAACACGAAAATGAGTTGGGGGCCTGAGGCAGCATGTTGGTGGAGTGTGGAGGGAAGAGCTTTGGGAGCCAGACTTGGTGTTGAAATCCCTCTAAATCACATATTAGCTCTGTGACCTTGAATAAATTATTGAAGCTTCCTGAGCCTCGGTTTCCACATCTTAAAAAGAGTCCATTTATATCTGCAAAAAAAGGCATGCAATGAAAGTGGCTATTTATATTGTTTTTTAAAATAAATGTCCTTGCCTGATTTTAATCATAATCTGAACTCATTTTATGTTTCTCCATGTATTATTAAATTCCTCCCTCGGTTGTAGTCAAGCTGGGCCACTCAGTGTGGTACGTTTTTGTTGCTTTATCTAGAATATTTCTCTCACCCCACAAAATCCCCTCCTACTATCACCTAAATTCCATATTGTCTAAGAAACTTTCCCTCGAAGAGTCTCACCCACCTCTCACCCTTTTAAACTGCAAAAGCACACAAGATTCTTTGTAATCCGACCCCCATCCACTTCCCCAGGCTCATCTCCTGCCACGCACCTTCCAATTTAGGCATCAGAAATGCCAAATCATTTACAGTTCCAGAAGTTACCATACTGCTTTTTGTGTCTGATTTTTGGAACAGGTTTCTTCGTCTAAAATGCATGTCGATTGGTGAACTCCTACTCATCCTGAAACTTTTTATAAGTGGTGTCACTTCCTCTACAGAAACCGTCCCCTAAAGTCCTCTCCCTCTGGCCTACCAAAACTCATTACCCATATTTCTGCATTAATTTGGCAGCTTCTGCATTTGCTATCATTGCCTTCATCATATAATGTTATAAATTACTTATTCACATATATCCAGATACACACTCCTTGAGAGTAGTAGCAATGTAGTATGTTTGTTTGGTTTTGTTTTGTTTTGTTTGAGATGGAGTCTCCCTCTGTTGCCCAGGTTGGAGTGTGGTGGTGTGATCTCAGTTCACTGCAACCTCTGCCGCCCGGGTTCAAGCAATTCTCCCTGCCTCAGCCTCCTGAGTAGCTAGGATTACAGGCACCCACTACCACACCTGGCTAATTTTTGTAATTTTTAGTAGAGACAGGGTTTTGCCACGTTGGCCAGGCTGGTCTTGAACTCCTGACCTCAGGTGATCTGCCCACCTAAGCCTCCCAAAGCACTGGCATTACAGGCGTGAGCCACTGCACCCGGCCTGTAGTATGTGTTTTTTATGACCAGGCTCTAGTACGGTGCTTGGCATGTATTAAGGAGGGACTCAAAAACATTTGAAGACTTGACCTGAATATCACATATATCTGAACTGCTATTTTGCATTTGATTATATATTCTCTTAGTCTGTTCTTATGCTTATCTGTCTAGACTTCTCAATAGGTTATAAGTACATTGGAGACAGTAGCAGCCTTGGTTTATACTCGTATCTCCTAGAGGGCTGAGCATTTCCTAGATAATTATTTGTCAGGTGAGATGATGCAATAGAGAAGAGGATGGGAATGGATTTGTAGCAAGAAAGTGAGTGGATCCCTACCCCTCACAATCGTGAGGCTGGCAACAATTCTTCCAAACACACAGAAAAACCACACAGGGCTGACCATACATTTGTCCTTCCGAGACAGCCCAGAGATCTTATTGATAAGGTCAAATTCATACTTTTGGATAGATCAGGAGTAGAAAGAAAGCACACGTTCTGAAGTTTAATTCAATTTTTAAAAACCCCTCCCTAACTCCCTCTTAAAGGCCATTATATAGCCCACTAAGGAAAGGTATTTTGCTTTCAGCAATTACACATATTTTGCAAGTGCTAATCGTTCTGCAGGAAAAAAAAAAAAAAAAAAAGAAGGCAGAAGGGGAAAAGAAAAACAAAGAAAAGTGAGAGAGAGGAGAGCTGGTTTGAAGGGATTTTATCTAATTTCATTTTAATTAGATCCTTTTTCTAACTGAGTTTCTAATTTTTCAATTAGCAATTAGCAGCTGCAACTCATTCTGAGCATCACGAGGTGCCAACGACACTAATTACACCACAGGAGTAGGAGGCTGGAAATGAGAAATAAAATTATCCATGAATGTTATTAGAAGAAAGGAATGATTACTCTCCGTAATAATATACTGATGTGAGCCTAATTAGATTGAAGGATTCAGAGGGAAAAAATGAGATTTAAAAATGGATCACATTTAGATGCCTTGAGGTCATAATTTTGCTATAAATATTGCTTTAGAATATCACACTTGAAAACAGGTTTGCAAGCTTGATGATGTTTATGTCAGGTTGTTCAGCAATGACCCACATCCCTAGTATACAATAACCCAAAACATCAGTGACTTCTGAAATACCAGTACTCTTCCTGTAAAACGTGTCTGAGATTTCAAAAATAAACACTCACGCATACGCACAGACATAAACAATGCAATTAAAAAAAGACCCAGGCACTGGGAGATACCAAAGCCAAGATGCCATTTTTGGCATTAGAAATCAGGGGTGGAGTTTTTAACCACGAAATGAAAAGCCGTGTGTCTGTAGTTTCCCATCTGTTGGTTCAATTAGTTTTCTTCCTCCTATGACAGTGTTGAGCCTGTGACTGTGTTTTAAGGAAGACAGGCGCAAGTTGATGATTCTCCATATCTAGAAGCTGCTGATTTGAAAAACACTCTAGTCAAGAAAAATGTAGCTTTCTATTAGCAAAGCAGCCACACAGACCATCCATACTCTCAGAGAGGAGCTAATTTTCTGGCTCTGGTCACAGGAAATCAAAACTACCGTATTGATCCTCAAGAGCAATTCCTAATTAGCTACAGAGTAATCTCCTAGATTTCCCCGAGGCCAGAGTGCCTGACTGTGGCATTAGTGGGCTGGACAGAGTCACTAGCCTTGACACCCAGCCTCCTGCGCCACATACCATGGAGAAATTGGACCAGGATGAGTAAACATTCTGGGAACTTCTGTGTGCAGTAAGTTGCTTCCTCACAGAAGGAGATAATACCATTTCCCCACCTTACTCCTCCTTTACTCCTCCTTCTTATCTGGGGAGAAGGGTAAAAGGTTTTGAAGGAAAGCAGAAAATTCAGTGAGCAAGTTAAGCCCAGGCATCCACCTCACCTTCCAATAAACTTCCTGAAAATCTTCCCTCAATTCTCCTGTCTATTCTCATTCCCTCCCGGCTTTTCCTGTTTCTTAATGATTTCAAAATGCCTTGACCCATCTTCGGAGCTCTATCCTGGCAATTTTGACCGTATTTGCAGTAGTTTTAGCAGTTGGTTCTATCAGCAACTTCAAATCAGTTTCACATTTATAAGGCCCCCTATTTGCACCCCAACATGCCCCTCAAGCTGCACTCTTGTCAATGGCCTGGCCGTCCTCCCAGTTGCCCAGACTCCTATTATTGAAGCAATCTTTGATTCCTCTCTTCTCCCCTTATCCCCAGTTCCTGCTAGTTCTGCCCAGCATTTCTCCCACAACACTTCTTTTCTTCACATCTGATGCCCCATGATAGGTGTCCCTTGTTTCTTACCTTAGCTTCCTAACTAATCCCCACTGACAAATGTCTTCTACCTTATACCTCCAGCTTTGTCTTCCTGCAAAACTGCCTGGATCATACTATTCCCTGCTTGGACTTGTCAGTGTTGGCTGTGGAAAAAAGCCAGAACTCCCAAGTTTCCATGTATGTTCTTGCTTCAGCCTACATTTTGGATATGATGTTTTCCTTTTCTGATTAAATATCCTATGTTATAGGTGAACGCATGTATATGGTCAATGCCTTACTCATGCTGCACCCTTTAGTTGATATTCCCACAAATATTTCCAGAGAGTCAAATCCTATCCATTCTGGAAGATCCAGCTCAGTGATGGTAATATTCCTAATCTCCCTTTGCATGTATATAGGGTTTCTAATTTTCAAAGCAAGTTCACATCCATAGAGTTTATTTAAGAGCTCCAAGGAAAGCAGGATAAATAGGCATTCCTTACAGAGGAGGAAACGGAGACACAGGCAGGATCAGTGAAGTGCCTGGTAATCAAGGGTAGACCAGACACATACCTGCTGATTTTCAGCAGATGCTCTTTCCTTTAAGCATTGGCAACACTCAGAGCGTGCTTGCTTTTGCTCTGCAATCACTTGGATGGAGTCTTGCAGTCAAACAACTGCCCTCCTGATGGAACCTGGAAAAATTGATGAGCTCCCATTCCTTGGGCGGCCTATCTATCTTTATATATCTCAGCACATTTGCCACTAATTATATTTCTCTTTATAATGTGAGCTCTCCCGTTAAGTAAGGTAATTGATCACCCCTGAAAAATACCACTAATTCCAAAATGGCCCAGAAGTATTTTGTCATGCTGTTTCCTTTTCCATTTCTCCACCTATGGCGTTAGAATGATTAAGATGCCACATGCATCAGAGGAAGAAAACAGTATGAAAGGCCAAAAAGGGCAGTGTCTGTATACATTAGAAGAGGGAGAGAGTTAGGGAAGAAAGTTAGTACCTTATTTTATTTTTAAGACAGAAAAAGGAAAAAAAAAAGTAACAACCTCTCTGAACTTTAATTTCCTCTAAAAAATGAGGGTTCTGATGGTATATATATCTTGCAAAGTTGGCATGTGAATCACAACAAATGTGATAAAAGATATGAATATACTTTTGTTTTTTAATATAATGCACTATACAAATATTTGAAATGTGTAAACATTTCATTTATACATAGATATAGACATAGATAAGTGTATGCATATATTTATATGCACACACAATGAATATGAATGTGCATGCATATTGCATTATATACTTAAGAGAGCCTAACCTCCTCCACACACTGGGGCTTCCTTTTTTCAAGCCCTATCTTTATCCAGGTGGGAAAATGCCTCAAAAGCCCTAAGTCAGATCAAGCATTGATCACCAGTTAATGCACAGAAATAACTAAATGGCACTCATGTTCCTCTTGTTTCTGCACAGGGTGGAGGAGGAAGAAGTCTTTAATCTTCCGAGTTGTGCCTTATTAGGTAGCAGAGAGATGCTCTCTGACTTGGCACATGCCTGTGATCTTCCAGGATGAAAAGTTCTGTCTGAAGACAGGCAGGGATGATTTGCTAATCAAGAATGAGATAGAGCAAGTGGCATGCCCAACAGGACAGGGACAGTCAGGCTGAGGCCACCCCCTTCCTATTGATTTATATTTATATTCACTGTTCTGAAATGTGGAGAGCTCATAACCCTCCGGAAAGACCATTTCAGCTGCTGGTGGGGAGTTAGTGTTTCAGGGGTGAGGGTGGTGAGGAGAAGCCCTTGCTCTGAAACTTATGTGGTCTCGAAACTTCAGGATCTTATCTTCCTCTTTCTCTTCTCTCCTCCTCCTCCTCTTTCCTCTCCTCCTCCTCTTTTTCCTCCTTTTGCTGTCAGTTGCCTAAGGCAAGGGATCTTGGCCTTACCTGCTAAGTTGCCAGGGCAGTTCAGGGAAGGCTAAAGATGCAGGAGGCAAGAGGAAGCCCAAGGCCTTTCTTGTCTCATCAGTCTTTCCGGGTCCTGGGCTGAGGCAGACAGCATGGCTCGCTGAGCTTGTGACAACATTCCAGGCCTGCAGCTCGGGTGGCAGCTGTCCATGGCAGGCCAGACTTTGGAACATCTCACTAGAGCCTTGCTTGTCTCACAGCCCCCACCCCGAAGCTAACACCCCTTTGTCTCCAGCTGGTCCTTGGCCCCCTGCTGTTCTCATTTGTGATTTTATTTTCCCTGAATGCAGGGAGTTACTCAGAGCTGGGCTCTTGTCCAACTGGTCCAGCACGATCTTTCTCTTCCCGGGGCTGCTAGCTCCTCTTCGTGAGGATTCTTGCTGGGTCTGCCTTCCCTCTCTCCATCTGGTGCTGTACGCCCGCTGAGTGGGCCCTGCAGGGCTGGAGTTGGCCAGGCTGGGCAGCCAGCAAGCCGGCAAAGCCCCTACAGCAGTGAACCGGGAATCCAGGATGCCTAGGTTTCTCTGCCAGTCTATGTCAAAAAGACAAAACACCTAGAGAGGTTTAAAAACATTCAAGAGAAGAAAAAGCAAACGCACAGCATGAGAGCGCTTTGTCCAGCCAGCACTTTTACTAGCAATAAATCTGCCTTTAAAATGTATAAGGATATACAGAAAAAGAAAATTGGGTAAATCGCTTTGGTGGAAACCCATTTCTCCCGCACTCAGCCATTTCTCTGCATCAGTTCTTCACTCTCCCAGGGAGAGCTCCCAGCCAAGTAAGACAATAGTGTAAACAAAAGTCACCCCAGGCCCAAAACCAGGTCTCCTGCTGGGCACAGGCTGCTGCGGCTGGCAGAACCTACTGGGTTTCTGGCTTTGTGCTGACCCTTGCAAGTGTGCTTCAGTTGGAAAAATCAGACCTATCCATCCATCTACATGTGAAGACTCCCCAGGTTCGGGCTGTACAGGGTAGACAGGCCTGAAGTGTCTCATCCTTCCTGATCCTGAGGATGGCGGTGGTTTCTGGAGGAGTCCAAAGTGATGCCAGCCATACTGCCCAGGAATGATTGCTTACCACCCAGGAACAGAACCTGGGTTCTATTCTCTGCAGCTGGATCTATGGAGGTCAAACGCATCTGCTGTAACATTTTATATTACGTGAGAAAAGCCAGGCACAGAAAGACAAATACTGTATGGTCTCACTCATATGCAGAATCTAAAAAAGTTGATCTTGAAGGAATTCAGAAAATGCTGCCCCAAATTGTATTGTTTTAGACTTAAAACTGAGGGCACTTGGGAATGGTAAATGCTGAGAGGGGCTTCCTCTGAACTTCCTTAGTGTACCTAAAGACAGGTCCTCCAAAAGGAGCACAACTGTCATGAATGCCCTCTCAGGGAATCTCATCAACCAAGGAAGATTAAACTCAGATCACAGCAGAGGAGCCTGAAGGTTGATGCCAGGACTAGACAGACTTTGTCACAGGCTGTCACCTACTTCTCTGGAGGGCTATTCGTCTTTAATTATTTATTTATTTTTAAGCTTTTTAGAGGCAAGTTCTCTCTCTTTCGTCCAGACTATGGTGTGGTGGTGCAGTCATAACTCACTGCAACCTTAATCTCCTGGGCTCAAAGAATTCTCCCACCTCAGGCTCCCAAGAAGCTGGGACTACAGATGCACACCACCGTGTCTGGCTGGCTTTTTAATGTTTTTGCAGAAACAAGGTCTCACTATGTCTCTCAGGCTAGTCTCAAACTCCTGGCCTCAAGCGATCCTCCTACCTCAATCTCCCAAAGTACTAGGATTTTAAGTGTGAGCCATTACACCTGACTCCATTCGCCTTTTCTGAAAATCACTTACTCTAGGCTAAGTTGCCTACATCCCCCCACCCTTCTCTCCTACAAAGAGGGTGTATACTCTTCTAGATCTCACTGGGATTTGGGGTATTCTCTTTTCCTTCATGTGATGCCCCATACACGTAATACCTTTGTATCATAGTCTCCACTTACCCACAAGGAATACATCCCAAGACCCCCAGTGGATGCCAGAAACTGTGAGGAGTATTGAACCCTATATATCCTATATTTTTTCCTATATAATAATGGGCAGGTAGCATCTACAGTGTAAATACACCGGACAAAGGGATGATTCATGTCCCTAGCAGGACAGAGTGGGATGGCACAAGCTTTCATCATGCTACTCAGAATGGAACGCAATTTCAAACTTATGAATTGTTTAATTCTGGAATTTTCCATTTGATGTTTTGACTGAGGGTAACAAACTGCAGAAAGAAAAATCAAAGATAAGCGGGAACCACTGTGTCGTTTTTCTCCTGTTATTCTGCCTACTGTCTGTTTATTTCATACACTCAAATACTGAACCCTCACAGGGTAGAGAGTCTTCCCTGTGTCTAGAATGGTGATTACCAGGAAGTACAGAATAGAATGGTGGTTACCAGGGGTGGAGCAGTGGTGGGGGAAGGGCTTGGGAGCTGTTAGTCTAAGGTTACAAGATCTCAGTGAGATAAGAGGAAGTTCAAGAGATCTAGTGTACCAAATGGTGACTATTGTCAACAAAACACATTGTATTCTTTAAAAATGCTAAAAGAGTAGATTTTTAGTCTTCTCACCACAAAAATGACAGTTATGTGAGATAATGCCTATGTTAGTTTGATTTAGCCATTCCATAATGTACATATTTTAAAGCATCATTATGTACATGATAAATATATACAATTCCATCTGTCAATTAAAAATTAAATAAAATATGTCTGCAATTCCCTTCAGGTATTAATCACTAGCTATGCAAAAGTGAAACTTCAGGTCCTTACACAATAAAGGCAACGTGCAATGGGCAATGCTTATCACATGCTTCTGAATGCAGAGCCCAGTACTGATTTCTCAGGACAAGACTCCTTACTCATCTGCTAAGCCCTTTACCCATTTACCTTTGTGATCATTTAGGCCACACCATTGGGCCCACATTGCTGTTTTTGCTACTCACAGAAGAGCAAGAGAGAGCCACCACAGCAGAATGAGATTCCAAGCCTTCTCATGCATCCCTCAGGGATCAGGCCTGGCCTTGGTCTCTAGGAAACTCTTGCTGATTACTCTGGGAGTTTGAATCTCAGTGACCACAATCTGCCCTGGCCTGATCCCAAAGGCACAAGCATACAGGAACCTGGAGGCAGATGTGTAACCTCAAAGACAGTAATTATGTCCTAGCCAATAAATAAACAATCACTGGAACAATTAGTGCTCACCCCTTTGAAATTTGCATCTCACCTCAGGACAATATTGCTCTTCAACTTTGTCAATACATTGATATGTTATAAATAAGTGGTTTTACTGGGATGAGATGCAGGCGATCTTGAAGCTAACTAAGCATGACTAGAATACACTATATCTCACGTCCCAGGAAGTCATTTGTATTCTGATACAAACTGATGCTAGATTCCTAAACCTAATCATGATCCTCAGCTGCAATAAGGACCACTGACCTACTATGTTCTTGTGAAATATATATTTGGACCTCTTTCTCCACATTTCCTGGCCCACACCTCCTAAAACTCTTGGAATCTCTGGAATAAGAAAAGTGATTTTTTTGTAGCTAATGAGATGACTGGTGGCTGGCAACCCCTATGTAGCTTCCAAAATACCAAGGCATGATTAGAGGATTGAGCTTTTAGCCCCACCAGCCAACCTCCTGGCAGGAAAGAGAGGCAGAAGACTAAGTTGATTACTAGTGGTCAATAATTTAATCAATATTGCCTGAATAATAATGCTTCATAAAAACCCCCAAAGGACCTGGTTTGGCTAACTTCTGGGTAGCTGGACATGTGGGAGCTTCTGCAGGGTGCTGTCCCTGGGAAAGGCATGGAAGCTCCAAGTCCCTTCCTTCACATATTGCACTAACATTCCTTCCACTGGCTATGTGTATCCTTTGTAATATCCTTTATATTACATGGGTTAAAGTAAGTAAACTATTTTCCTAAGTTCTGTGAGGCCATTCTAGCAAATTAATTGAATAAGAAAGGGTCATGGGAATCACTGATTTATAACAAGTGGGTCAAAAGTATAAAATGTCAATCTGCTACTTGTAACTAGCATCTGAAATTGGGGGTAGTCTTGTAGGACTCAGCCTTCAACCTGTGGAATCTGACACTATCTCCAGGTAGATAGTGTCACAATTGAATTACATTGTGAAGAACACCCAGCTAGTGTCTGCTATGGAACTGCTTGGCTGGTGTGTGGGAGGAAAAACCCCAGGTGTTTTGGTGACCAGAGGCAAAGTATTCTGTGTTATAGTGACTGTGTGAGAGTAGAGAAAAACACTTTGTATTTTTTTTCCTATATCTTATAGACCCACTAATGGACTAAGTAATGTTCCTATTGGTGACTCTGAGCCAGGAAAATGAATAAGGCAAAGAAGGAGGTAAAAGAGACAAGTAAGACATTATCTGAGAACCTGCAATGACTCTTGGGAAGACATCAAAGTAGAAAAAGAAAGAAGTGGCAAATGACAAAACAGGTGCAATGTTTTAAATGTTTGCCCCCTGCAAAACTCATGTTGAAATTTAATTCTGCCCTCATGGATGGATTTATGCATTATGTTGGGAGGGATTTTATTATATTGGGGGGTGGGTTTGGCCCCTCTTGCTCTCTCTCACCCTTCTGCCTTTCTCCGTGAGACAATGCAGTAAGAAGACACCAACCAGATCTTAAACTTCCCAGCCTCCAAAACTGTGAGGAAATAAATATCCATTCTTTATAAATTACCTATTTTGTGGTATCCTGTTATAGCAGCACAAACAGACTGAGACGGGAGGTATATGTCAGGGTGCAGTAGAAAACCATTCACCGCATTAGGGGTTTCCCTTCCATGGCACTTTTTGCCTGCTCAATTAATTCAATACAAAGAGATTAGGCACCAATTACAGGCAAGACCCACTAGAAATCTTCACCAGTGGGATACAGAAATGAACAAGATGCATGGTTTCTGCTTTCAAATTGCATACAGTTCAGTTGGGGCTAAATTATAGACACAAATACCAATATTATAAGTTAGATTTTACTACATTCACCATAGAGGTAGGTTTTAGAATTTCAAAGGAGAAGTTCTCAGCCAGGGGTGGGAAATTTTATGAAGGAGCTGGATTTTGACAATTTTATCCATGCTAAATGAATGCCCTCTTTCCTGGAACTAAGGAATTTTACCCTTCTGGGGATTCATGGCAAGAGGATACAATTCTTGATCTCAGAAGACATTTTGATACAAAATGACAGATAAGTTGATAATGAAATGTAAAACTGCTTCCAGAAGCTTCTAGGTGTTCAGTTTGACCACATGATGCAGCTACCATCATGCATCTCACTCATTTCCACATTGTCTTCTATGTCTATTTCTGGCCCCCTCCTCAACTGTCCTAAGCATTTAGAGCATCTCCTTTCCCTATAACAGTCATCATAGTTTATGTTTATGGCTATGTGTTTTGTTTCTGCAAATCTAATTGTTCCTTAAGAGTAAGGATTATGTCTCAGAGCCTCAGAGGAAGGCACAGAGGAAGATGTCAACAAACAACACAGAACTATTAATTACTGACAATTCACATACCACATTGCTAAATGAGGAAAGGGAGGAAGGAGGAGACCAGGCCACTGAGGCATTAAGAGAACAAGGATCCAGCATGGATCAAGCAAATCCCACCACATTTAGCTCTGAGACCAAGTCCCCGCTCTGTCACTTGTTAGTTGTGTTGTCTTAGACAAGTCAATTTACTTCCTGAGAAGCCCTGCCCTCTTCTATAATAACATGTCTGTTGGATTTCATTCATTCTCAAATACTGAGGACAGTCTGCAACAAAATTTTCTGTGAAATTGTAAAATACAGATGAATAAGCCCACAGAGGGTGAGCCGAAATTTCTATATTTATAAGATCTCTGAATGAATTTAATGAAGAATGGTATCTGCAAATCAGAGGACTAATGCTCATGCTGTAAGATTCTTCCACCTGTTACATCAAGAACACTGAAATGTCTTACTGTAATGTAGAAACAGGGTGATGGCCTTCTGAAAGCCAGCACATAATGACAGCATGGAATATTTTGCTTGTTAATTTTTTGTTTGTCTGTTTTTCAGATGTTTCAGACCTTCGTGAAGAAGTTCGGTGGTGGGGCAGGAGCAGAAGTTAGAACTCGGGATTTCTTTGTTCACCTTGGCTGCGAAGCCATATATGATCAGCGCTGAATCTCATTGCACCAGGCCAACCAATTGGTCTGTATTGGTCCCATAAACTTTGGGCTGACAAGTACCAGGTGAAAGGTGTTTGAGAATAAGACTGAAAAATCCTTCTTACCTCCCCCTACAAAAAAATTCTCCAGCCCCAGAATGTTATTCCTTTCCAAGAAACACAAATTAACTAGCTGCCACTAATGACCTCCAGACCAACACAAACCCTTTTCCCCTTGAAATTAACCTTCTATTCTGAATTTAAACAGTGTCTAATTAACCCCAAACACTGGTGAGTTAACTGGAAGAGAAGTCTGTAGGAAATTAAAACAAGGGGATAGTTTTACTGTTGGAAAAAAAAAAAAAAAAGAAGAAATAGCAAAAAGTCACCCTCCAATTATCTTATCCTTCTAACCTCCGCCCCCAGATCCTTATCCTGCATCTTCATTTGTCTTCCTTTCCGTAAACCTTGTAAAGGAGTCTGCTTTTCAGACAAATATTTTTCCCATCTCATTTGACACCTATAAGGCAGGAAAAATATTGCCCATCACGATAAATATCAGTATAATATTCCAATTTTCCAGCGTTTGACAGCAATCAAGGGAAGAGTAATGTGTTCCCTCTGTGACTAAATCATTTAGAGACCAAGGTATTCTGTCTCATTCTCATTAGGAAAAAAAATATTCCAATAATCTCATTATCCCAGTGTGAATAACAGTAAAAAAGCACCAAGACTAATGACTTCTTTCGCGCTTGCCTCCACAGATACCAGCCCAGGCTGTGCTTTTATAGGCAATGCTTGGGTAATGGAGTCTCCCTTAGCAGCGATCCCGTGGCATCTGCTGCTCTGAAAGCCCTGCCTAACACATTCTGCTTTGTCTGCAGCAAGGTTTACACACACCCCTGGACTCCAAAGACTCTTTTTATGTACTTTTTAAAAAACTAACTCCAATGGAAAAAGAATGTGTCATGGCATGTTAAACTTTATGGAAATTCTTCTAGAGAATAACATAATTTCACGGTGCATTACTCTGAAATGACCTAGTACTTGAACAATTAATTTTTAAGGTGTAGCATTGACTTCCCCTTGCTGTATTTAACCCGTATCTGAAATTGTCAACAATGCCAAGGGTTGGACAATGAGTTGGGAGAAGAGCAGGAGCCTGAAAATTACTCCCTATCTACTATGTTTTCTTTTATCAGACATAATGCTTCCCTCTTTGGTTCAAAAATGAAAGAGAAGGGAGCAGGTACTTTAATTAGGGAGACTTCATAGGCAGCACAGCCTGGCAGGTAAATAGTGCAGTCCTGGAGACATAAACTCTACGTCTTACCTTTGTCATTAATTTACTGTGTAGCCTCAGACAAACTTCTTTTTCTCTCTGTAGCTTTTTCTCTCTGTAGAAGGAGGGGTTTGTTTGTTATGCCCCCAAAAGGAATTCAGTGATGGAAAATGAATAGATGTATAAAATATCCTCTGGTTTCCTTGGAATAAAAGCTCTGAATTTTTTTTCTTTTTTTTTGGCTGACTTTTACACCTTACTTTTTCTACACACTTGCATTCCTCACCCACAGGTGAATGGAGAATTGGTATGCAAGAGCATCTTCCCAAGACTAGCATGAAACACTTCAAATGCACAGGAAAAAGCCATAGAATGGTAGAGGTGGAAAGACTCTTACAAAAGATTCCTATGAATCCTTTCTCTTTGGGGAAAAAAAGACTCACAGAGGAAAGGTTTCTCCCAAGGTCACACAGTGGTTTACTGGTAGAACCACCCAGTCTGTCGCCCTGCCCTCTAGGCCAAGGGAGTGACACCATTATTGTTTTCTTTTATAGAGTTCATGAAAGCAACACTGCACTTATACATACATCAGAATAAAGGGATTTTAAGGTTTGAAAAAAGCCTTACAAATCATCAAGCCTGGTCTGCTGGGTGGGTGATCAATTGTCCAGGTTTGCCTGGAACTGAGATGTGTTCACAACATGGAACAGGAGAGCCCTGGGCACACAGATTAGTTGGTCACCAAGCCTACCCCCAAATGACACTTAAATTTATTCTCCAACCTTCAGCATTCTAACATGAATCTCTTTAGCACTAGAGCATTTATGACATTCTCATTTAGTAAATTGCATTGCTGGAACTGTCACCTATAACTATAGGTCTTTATTCTGCCATGTGAGGTCCCACTGAACAATATAGAGGGTGGCTCTGTAGACAACTGACCACAGCCATTCCAACATGGGTCCTCTCTCCCATATTAGAATCTGAAAAGACAATATAATTAAAAGCTACATGGACATGGCAAAGCGGTCTAAATTTTTTTCTTTCTCTCTTAGCCTTTGTTTGATAAGAGCAACCTCTGCTCTCTTACGGCCTACTTACAGGAAGCATTATTTAGTGACTGTATATATTGTTTTTTACTTATCTGAGATTTCAATGTCCCATATCCCATTCTGGAACAGTTTTCCTTTTAGGGATTGGCCACAGGATGATCAGATAGCATGGGGGACAGATTTCTGAGGCATTAGAACAAACAAAAGCAGGGGGTTTTTTTGGTAAAATCTTTCTGCAACCCAGATAACATTTCCAGCCACATGTATCTAATAGGGCAACAACTCCTCCCAGATGAGAATGGCTTGTTTTTTAGTACTTTGATTGGATGAGTGATGGCTGCAACCTCGCCATTTATTTCCTGGGAAACTATCTTGACTGGCTATTAGTTCTGTTCAAGGAATTGGTAATTACCTTCATCCCATAGGACAATGGTCATTTGGGTGATTTTTCAGGGCGTGAAGACAAAGAATTGAGTCCACACACACACACACACAAAATTACATGAAGGAAAAATTTTGGTTGGGCCTCCTCTCCTTCCAGTCCAGCTGTTCCCTTATCCTCATTTTTTCAGGGAGCAGTGTTTTTCAGCTACCTTCAGCTTCCCAAAGCTTCCCCACTCTCTGATTGAATTTTCTCTCCTAAGTGTTACATGCTCCAAGTCACTACTGCCACCCCAAAAAAATAAATTAATTAAAAGCAAAAAAACTCTGTTTGTGATTCTGAGATAAGTATTCAAAAGAAAGCAATTTAATTATCTGATTAAAGAAATTTATACTAAGGTGAGAATATAAGGTTTAACTTTCATAAGGGATTTTGTCTTTAAAAAGGAGTTAGCTAGAAAGCAAGTCTCTAATTGACATTAGGGGTCTGTAGAGAGAAGAGGGGTCTTTACTAAACCTTGCCTATGCTGGCTAACTCTTTTCCCTTTCATCTTGTCCTATTGAAAGCATTCCATTTATATATTGTACTGGAATGGAAGCTGGCAGCTCATCTGACTGTTTCTATTTTTAAAAAGAAAGAAAAATTATAGTCACATACAGCCAGTTGCCTTGTAAAATAGCCCTCAATTTGGATCTGTTTGATATTTTCTCATAATTTTATTCAACTTATATATTTTTGCATGAATATCACAAAATATATGCTGTATTCATCATGATGAAACATACCAGCAAGCACATAATGTCTATTTGTCCAATTACTGAGGATATTAACTTGATTAAAATGGAGTTTACCAACTAGCTTCACTATAAAGTTAATTCGCATTTTGTAATTATTGGTTAATAAGTAATTCGTGGAGAAACGCTTTGGCAATACAAAAATATCTTGCTCTTATTCTAACTTTTACCCACAAATTTTAACATCCATTGGTGATTCTTGTCTGAGTCATTTAATGTTATGATGATTGAAAAATGGTGATTTTTCTAATGCCTATATTACTTCAACACTTATTAGTTGACATTTTACTCCAAGGTAGAACTATCCCTTCTCATCCATCCATTCCATTGTTTATATTAGTATGGAATTATGGATTTCTATCGTACTGAGTAAATCATAACCCATTATTTATTTTTATGTACAAATTGTTCCAAATTTGGCCAGAAGTTCAAAGGAGCAGATTCTTATATCCTTCTGTCATATCCCCATCACTCTGAGCACTTTCTTACTTTCCAACACATGAAAATGTTGCAGACACATCTTGTACTTTCCATGACTCAAGCATCATTATTTCCAGGCGTAGGTGAGAGGGTCACTTCAGACCTAGAGTTGGAGACCAGCCTGGGCAACACAGAAAGACCCCATCCCTAAAAAAATAAAAAATTTAACCAAGCATAGTGGCATGCACCTGTAATCCCAGCCAGTTGGGAGACTGAAGCAGGAAGGTCACTTGAGCCCAGGAGACATAATCTGATTATGCCACTGCACTCCAGCCTGGGCAATACAGGGAGACACCACGTCTAAAAAAGAAAGAAACAAACAAACAAACAAAAACAAACAGGCAAACAAAAAACACAAGGATTTTCTTTAGGAAATCCTGGTTTCTTTTAGTGGATAATGGTATTTAGTGTGTTTACTGCTCCTGAGTGTCATTGATTCTAGGTCCAGTCAATGGGCAAACCTCATAAATACTCACACACACACCCCTACATCTACATTTATTTCTATTCATCTCTATTTTGTGTCTATATGTATATTTTTTAGATACATAGGTAGGTAAATAAACAGATAGATGTAAAACCATGAGTTCACACCAATACCTAAATTCCAATCCAACACTACAGAGTTTATTGTGACCTCCCCTCTTTCCCTGTTTGTTTTCATTTTGAGGTAGGGTCTTGTTCTGTTGTCCAGGGTAAAGTACAGTGGCGTCATCATGGCCCATGCAGCCTTGACCTCCTGGGCTCTAGCAACCCTCCCACCTCAGCTTCCTGACTAGCTCGGACTACAGGCACATACCACTATGCCCAACTAATTTTTTAATTTTTTCTTAGAGATGGGGTCTCACTATGTGGCCCAGGCTAGTCTAGAACTCCTGGGCTGAAGCAGTCCTCCCACCTCAGCCTTCCAAAGTGCTGGGATTACAGGCATGCACCACCATGCCCAGCCATATTTGTAATTTTCTCCTTTAATAGTGGAAAAACTGGATGCCATTGTACTCAAAATATTTACTTATGTGCCCAATCTCTCTTCACTTAACCAGTCTCTGATCCTCTCTTGGCCACTGCCACACTGGTCCTAATCACCCAGATTTGCCTCCTTGGCCCCACCCTGCTGGACTCTACCACCCCAGTTGAACTCTTGCTCCTAATCCCACAAGACACACCACAGAGCTGGTCAGTTCTTCATACTCACCCTATGTTGTTACAAATTTTTGTGTTAATAGTCATTAGTTTTTTAACAACAATTTAAAAAGAAAGATCTTTTACATTTACCCACAGTTTTACTCTTTGTAGAGCTCTTCATTCCTTCTTGAAAAACCAGCTTCTATCTGATATCAGATAGATATCCTATGTTATTTTTGTAGTTCAGGTCTGCTGAAGAGGAATTATCTCTGCTCTTATCTGACTGAAAATTTTAATAAATACAGAATTCTAGGTTGACAGGCTTTTTTTTTTACCCCTTTCAGCACTTTGAAAATATTATTTCATTGCCTTCTACCTTCATTATTTCTAATAAGTGCACTTGGCATAATCGGCCAACATTCTTATGTTGTTCCATTCATATCTGGTATTCATCAGTTTGATTATGACATATTTGTATCATTTCTTTGCATTTTCTCTTTGGAGTTTGCTAAACTTTTAGGATCTATGGTGATGTTTTTCATCAATTTTGAAGAATTCTAGACTATTATCCATTTAAATATTTCTTCTGCACTACTATCTTGTCCTTTTCTCCTTCTGAAATTCTAATTATATGTATTCTTAACCTTTGATATTGTCCCACAGGTCTCAGACATTCTGTTTGGTTCTGTTTCCATTATTTTTTCTCTTTGATTTTCACTTTGGACAATTTTCTATATTTCTATTGATAATGTCTTTTCATGTTTCCAGACTGCTGTTCAGGTCATTGAATGAATTCTTCTGATGTTGTATTTCTTATTTCTAATATTTCCAGGTGGTTCTTTTTATACTTTTTATTTTTCTGTTGAAATATTTAATGTAGTTTTAATGGATTATTTAAAGTCCTTGTCTGCTAATTCCAGTATCGGAACCATTTGTGGGTCTCCAACTGACTTTTTTTTATTATGGCTTACATATTCTACCTTCTTTCTATGTTTTATAATTTTTATTGTATATAAGACATCGTGCGTAAAAGGACAATAAAGACTGAAATAAATGATATCTTTTCCCAGAAAAAAAAAGTATACCTCTTCCCATCCCAGGCGGAAAAGAGTTTGGGGGCAAAGCGAATCTAATCTGCACTTGAGCAAGATATGGGATTTTTAGCAACTGGGTTATATTTAGCTTACTAATAGTTTCAGTTATTTTGGGGGACATTAGAAATTTCTAGTTCAATATGTTAACTGGTATTCACATCGTCATTCAAAGTTATAACTCCTTAAAAACATAAGCCCTTATTCTCCTCGTCATACCCCAAATAGGGCATGATTGAAAGTAGGGATTAGGCCTTTCCCTCCAGCAGTGCTCAGAATTTGTGTACTTGTGATAACCTGTAGATCTCTTTGGCACTACTTTTCCACATTATGGGCTTTCTCTCTCCTTCTCAGCTGTATTGACAACTGTTTCAGTCACTAAAGAATTTTCTTTGCTCTCAAGCTCTAATGTTGGTTCACTGTATCTTAGAAGAACTATATCTACTGCAGGCCTGTTCCCAGCCTTCACTGGACCACCATACTGTACTTGGAAAAGACCCACTGAAATTTTTTTTTTTTTTTTTTTTTTTTTGGTCGCCTAGGCTGGAGTGCAGTGGTGCTATTTCAGCCCACGGCAAACGCCACCTCTCAGGTTCAAGAAATTTTCCTGCCTCCGGAGTAGCTGGGATTACAGGTGCCTGCCATGACACCTGGGTAATTTTTTTTTTTTTTTTTTTTTTTTTTTTGTTCTGAGACGGAGTCCCGCTCTGTTGCCCAGGCCGGAGTGCAGTGGCCGGATCTCAGCTCACTGCAAGCTCCGCCTCCCGGGTTCACGCCATTCTCCTGCCTCAGCCTCCCGAGTAGCTGGGACTACAGGCGCCCGCCACCTCGCCCGGCTATTTTTTTGTATTTTTTTTTTTTTTTTTTAAAGTAGAGACGGGGTTTCACCGTGTTAGCCAGGATGGTCTCGATCTCCTGACCTCGTGATCCGCCCGTCTCGGCCTCCCAAAGTGCTGGGATTACAGGCTTGAGCCACCACACCTGGCCACACCTGGGTAATTTTTATATTTTTAGTAGAGAGGGGGTTTCACCATGTTGGCCAGGCTGGTCTTGAATTCCTGACCTCAGGTGATCTGCCCACCTTGGCCTCCCAAAGTGCTGAGATTACAGGCGTGAGCCACTGTTCCTGGCCTGAAATTTATAGACATTTCTTTCACCACTTCTGCTTTGCGCCCAGCTGGGCCCTGCTTTGCTCTTAAAAAAGACCCCGTATACCCAGGGGGAAATCCCTCTCAGTTCTTCTGCTCCTGCTGCAGCTTTTCAAGACAGTGCCCACCTACACTCAGTGCAGGTCCATGGGAAGAGTTGCTAGGTGAATACAGACTCTCCTATGACTAATGAGGGCTTCCAAATTCTGGCCTGTCATGCCCGTCCACATGCATCCATGAAAAGTTCATTAAGAAACAGACTGGCTTCTCATTACCTCTTTCATGGTAAGTTCACTCCTTTTTCTACCATGCCCCTGGCAATCAAAGCAGCTATGAGATTCTTCTCGCTTAGAAAGGGCTTGTCTCTTTCCGGATTTACTTCATCTAGAATACACTGAAACCTCAGATCTCTGATGATGGGTTTTTTTAAAAAGAATATTATGATTTTACAGTTTATCCAGATTGTGCTCATTGTCGGGATGAAAACATCTGTCTCCTGTACTAGTACTATGCTTGATACTTTTCATTTTCTTGGTTTTTGCAACTCTAATCTCATTGACTTCTCTGGTTTTTTAGGCTCTCTTTGTCTGAATCCTCTTCATATAAAGGCTTGATACAGCACAACTTGTGAGATGCAATTTCTTTTTGGTGTTTTATTGTACATTTATACTTTTTTATTGGGAGATATCTTTTTCGTGTTCCTGGATAAAAATCTGGGCAGTCACCCGGGGGAAATAAATAAAGCCAAAGAATGATTTAAGTCACAAAGTCTCAGTCTGTACATTAGAAAGTTTTAGTTCAATATATTAATTGGTACTTAAATCTTCATTCAAAGTTATAACTCTTCAAAAGCATAAGCCCTTATTCCCCTCCTTATACCCCAAATAGGGCATGATTGAAAGCCGATTAACTACCTTCAAGAAAGGAGGTTTGATTCACTTTTGCTCTTTTTCTTACATTCTCCTAATCACTGTTTTTAAACTTACCATGGGAGGAGAGAAAAAGAATGCCAAAGTTCTACCCTGACTGGTACTGTCTTAAGGTGGGTCTGTTATCTCAGAGTCTGGCAGAAGTTAAAAGCTAACTCTTCCTGTCATGAGCAAATTAGAAGATTTTTTTGGAGGCTCTCCTACTGAAGCCTCCAACTAGAACTCTGACATAAATTTTCTTGGTCAAGATCATTTTTAAATGACATTGTACTAATATTCTTACCATGAGTTCCACATCCCTTCTCCAGAATCATGCATCTTAAACACACCATCAGAAGGCAGTGCAATAATCTCCCACTGTCCTGCTACCTGAGGCTAGACTAGGTGGCCTCTCTCTCACTGTATGATTCCCTAGGCATAGATTAGATATCAATCAATAATTCTCCCACTCTTAATACAAGGTTTACATGTTAAACTCTCCAAGTGATCTGCTTTGAAGTCCCTTCCCAAGACTTGATGAAAAATACTAGGAATCACAGAACCAATTTTTCCCAAAGAAGTTCTCATTAGAAATTCTATCAATCTCTTTAGATCTTTTCATATTTTCCTTGTTGGTGAGAGAACTAGCAAAACATCCTCAAACACCTAGTTTTACGTTTCTACCTAGTGATGTGATATCTCATTTTTAATTTTTTTATATCTGTTGTATTTTGATGTCTCAGTCAAAACACGTAATTTGACATCCTATTTCATCTTCCTTTCCCTATCTACTAAATATTTGAATTTCTTGAGCCAGTTATAGCTTCACTCAACACACTCACTTTCTCTGAGCAGTCCTTATGTCCAACTTCATCCCCTCACTTGAGTCTCTGACTTCAGATTCCAACTACTCACTGAAAAATTACACTCTGGGGGCACTATGGAAACTTTGAATTTAGCAAGTTCCAAACAAGCTTACTAACTTCTTCATTCTCTACTTCTAACTTGCACATCATATGCCTTTAGTTCTGCTCTTCTACCTTCTTGGAATGCCCTTGCCATCTCCCTCCTATTTCACTTCTTGCTATGCCTGAAGAAACCTACTAGTTTCTAGCTTAGATGTAAACTGCTAATTTCCTACACCCAGAAAGATTGATTGGTTCTTTTCTAGATTTCTCAGATTTTTCTTTCCTCCATTAATGGCATTGCCTTCTATATATTAATACCTGCACCTGTTTCTGTCTTCTTCATAACTCGGTAGGTCCTCAAAGGGAATGTCACACTCATCTCTTTATTGCTTAGTGCCCAGGGAAGTCTTGTTATATAGTAGGTTCTCACTAAATGTATGCTTATTTTAATTTTTGTATATGTATACACATATATATACATATACAAAATTATATATATACACCATAAAATTATATATACATGTATATATACATATATGTATATAATTTATTCTTACATAAATTTTATTCTTACAACATATCTATCAGGACAAAATTATTACTATCTATCCCCAAATTCCAGATAAGAAAATTGCAGTTCAGTTATGTTAAGCCACTAGAAACAAGGTCTCACAGGTGGAAAAGAAGCAGAGCCAGTACTTTAAAATTATATATTTTACTCATGGCCTATTCCTCCTCCTAGTATTCCTCTTTTCTACTGTGTTTGTTTTCATTCTAGCCTTATGCTGCCTGGCATTTTAAGCATCCCTAAAGATTTTTCATTCCCAAGCTCCTATTGCACATTTTTAAAGATAAAAGATGTATGAAGATTCTGCCTCTATTCTGCCTCCTCCCAATTTCTTCCAAAAAGCATGCTTAAAACACAACAATCAATTCATTTTACTAATTGATATATCATAGGCTCTCTACTTTGTTTCCTCAAGTTATCCATATAAGCTGTTTACAGCACTAGTACTATGCGCCTCTATGCTTCTCTGCCTCTTTTATTTACACAAGCAAGTCATCTACAACTTGGCCTGCTGTTTAAAGGGCATTACAGAGCTATGGATCTCCCCAAAAGTCAGGTGTTGTGGTAAGAGATGCCTCCGGCTATTGTTTCCCAGGCCTTGCTCCCAACTCATAGATGAGTATTGTAAAGAAAGACTGAGCTTTGTCTTATTAAAATATTTTTATCGTGACTTGGGTTTTCCTGCACTTCACCAACTAATACAGTTGGCACACACCCTTAGCAGAAGCTGACATAGGGCTTGCATGCAGGTAATTCATTTTAGGAAGCAATTCCAGGAAACAGAAGTCAGGTAGCAGGATAAAATTGGGACAGGTTAAAAAGTCAGTACGAAGGGCTGGTCACTACTGTGGACAATTGGACATTAATTTCCTTGGGACCCTCTAAAGAATTAATATAGAATGCACTTCAGAAACATCCCCCTCAGGGGAGCATTATCTCAAGTTCCCATTTCTCATTCACCCAAGATTATTCCATGGGTTATAACTCCCTTTCACTTCTAAATTGTACATGTAGATCCCAATTAATTTCTGAGTATCTCCACCATGGTGTTGGATGATCCTGAGGCAGAAAGCAAGTAAGGAGATGTCAGGTTGCACCTGTGTGAAGCTGGCTGTCCTAGTAGTGACTGGGCTAAAAAGTGGGCTGAGCAAATGGGAGACAAGGCAATGAAGAGTCCATTGTACCACATGTGTCTGAGCCCAGCGTCCTAGCCTCCAATGACAGGACCACACCGGAGCTCCCTTAGGAGAAAGTAGAATGAAGGGAGGGGAGTCAGCATGGACATAGGGTGTGCAGGAGCTTCTTAAAAACCAGCACCATCAAAACCAGTGCTGTGGACAGGCAGAGCCAGATGACTAGGACTGCCAGCAAAGCAAACAGATGGCCAGAAACCTGTGCCTTAGAACCAGCAGGTCATTCACTCCAGTATTCCCCAAATCTTGCTTTGTCTTCTACAGTTGGCCTATCTGAGGCTGGATAGAGATCTACACAATCTCCAGGCAATGTGAGTGCTCCAGAGATCAACCACACTCTATACCCTATTGACTTTCCTCAGCAAAAGCAGTTTAGGCACATTGAAGAAAGCAACATTGTCCTCTACCACCTCTGCCTCCAGTTGGAAATCTCTAGTTTTAAAGCCTTATCTCTCACCCACTCAGAGGACCAACACCTTCTTGCTCCTCTCAGTTGCCCATACCCATCACTGTACTCCCAGGATGTGGCCTGCCCCCACATCTCTTCCCTCATCTCCTTTTAAAACCTCCCTTTTGTGTTGTTTGAGCCTATGATAGTCAAATAATAGCCCTCCCAATGATATCCACGCCTTAAATCCTGGAACTTGTGAATATGTTACATTACATGGTAAAAGTGACCTTAAGACAGAGAAATTACCCTGGATTACCCAGGCAGGCCCAGTGCAATCACACAAGCCCTTAAAAGCTCAGAAACTTCTTCATCTGAAATCAATGAGATAGAGGTGACAAAAGGAAATCAGGAAGAATGAGGCAGAAGTAAAGGATAGAGAGATATGAACAGTGAGAAGGACTTGACCCACGATTGCAGGTTTTGACAAATGTGGTTGGACTCTAAGAGCTAAGAATGACCTCCAGCCAACAACCAACAAGAAACAGGGACTTCAGTCTCACAACCACAGGAAGCTGCCAACAACCTGAATGAGCCTGGAAGCGGATCCTTTCCCACAGCCTCCAATGAAGAACACAGGCATCTTGATGTTAGCCCTGTGAGAACGATTTCAGATATCTGAGCTAAAGAAACTGTAAGATAATTAATACATTTGTGAGTCTAGGTGAAGTGGTTCATGCTTGTAATCCCAGCACTTTGGAAGGCTGAGGTAGGAGGATTGTTTGAGGCCAGAAGTGCAAGACCAGCCTAGGCAATACAGCAAGATCCCGTCAAAAAAAAAAGGCCAGATGTAGTGGTATGTACCTATAGTCTTAGCTACTCAGGAGACTGAAGTAGAGAGGATCACTGGAGCTGAGGAGTTCAAGGCTGCAATGAGCCATGATCATACCACTGCATGCCAGCCTGGGCAACAAAGTGAGACTCTGTCTCCAAAAAATAAATAAATAATAAACAAGTACATTCGTGTTACTTGAAGCAACTAAGTTTGTGGCAATTTGTTAAAGCATTAATAGGAAACTAATATAGAGTCCTAAGTGATTGATTCAAAAACAACTCTTTGTCTCTGATAAACTGGTAGATTTCAAGGTGCTTTAGACTGGCTATATTACCCATTTCAGGAGAAGGTAATTTTTCAAACTTAGGAGCAGTATGGAAAAAAATGAAAGATTCTGAGAAGTGGGTATCCCTCCCAAAGAAGGTCTGCTTTCCACTGTCAAACTTAAAGACATGGGATTGGCATTATCAACAGAAAAGTAAAGAGCAGAGATCATTGAGGAATTCCCAGTCCATAGGGTGTTAACTTCACCTTAACTGGCCATCTACCCCCTCCTCCATTGCTTGGAATCCTGAAAAATATTCCATAGGGAAACCGCAGCCAAATGCATATCCTTCTTCCTAGGCTCCCCCACCATACTTTTTTCCAAAAGTTCTGGACTGAGCAGATTTGTATTCCTCCTTTCCCTATCTCCTTATTTCCTCTTGCTCCATTTCCTTTCTTCTGGTCCCTTTATAACTCTCTTAAACCTGACGGGTAACTTCCTCAGTTAACAGAGTCTGCCCCAACTTCTGTTCTAACAGAGGAGAGGAAAAAAGAACCTAGAGAAAGACCACAACAATCTCTTTATTTTTCCCATCAAAGCATTCCCTGTCCAGTGAAGGAGGTGAAGGGAAGAGTTGGTCTGTGTTGTCTCCTTTGGGTCATTTTGTTCATGACCTTTATCAAAGTCCATCTCTGAGATTAGAGAGAAACAAAAAGAGAAGGAAAAAATGGATGTGCTCAACACAAAGCAAGAATAATGACCATTAAGCACATTCATCTCTTAATGGATCCACCATCCTCCATAAATACTTGAAGTATCTCAAAGTATCTCCCACCAAATATGTATTAATTTAAAAAGGAAAATAGCACCTTTACCGTGGAGAAACGTGAAAAGATACCACCTTATCCAAGTGATAAATGTCAACCTCACCAGCTGTAGAACACATCAGCATCATGCATTCCCCAATATGATTTTCTAAAAGGACATGTCATGTCTGTGGGATTTTTTCCTAATAATGAATCATCGCTATCTAATCATGAAAAAATATCAGAGAAACAAAAAGTAAGGACATACTATAAAAAACAGCTTAACCAGAGTTTTCCAAAAGTAGCATGTGCATGAAAGACAAAAGAAAACTAAGGAATTATCAGAAATTGGAGGAAACTAAGGACACATAACAACTAAATGCAATGTGGAATACTAGATTGAATTCTGAAATAGAAAAAGGAAATCCGTGGAAAAACTGGTAAAATCTGAAGAAAATTTATAGCTTAATTAACAGTATTGTACCAGGGTTAATACCTTAGTTTTGATCATATACCATTGCTATATGAAATGTTAACATTAGGGGAATCTGAGCTACAAGAACTCTGCACTATTTTTGTGACTCCCTGTAAGTCTAAATTAACTCTTCCACAAGTTACCTATATGATTTTGAAAATTTTAATTAATCTCTTTGAGTCTCAGTTTCATCATCTGTAAAAAGAATATTTTTGTATTAAATGACTTCCCAAGATTCAAACTGGTTTAAAGAGAGAAGTTACATTTGAAAGGAGAAAAAGAAAAAAAAGGACGAGAAAATGATAATAATTAAAGTGTGCGAAATCTGTTAGATTGTTTGCAGTGGACTAAATTGTGTCTTCCCTCCTGTTTCCCATATAAATTCATACGTTGAAACCCTAACCTTCAATGTGATGGTATTTGGAAATGGGGCCTTTGGGAGATAATCAGGTTTAGGTGAGGTCGTGAGGTGGGGCACTCATGATGAAATTATACCCTTACAAGAAGAAACACTACATAACTTGCTCTCCTTCTCTGTCTCTGAACACACAGGCACCAAGGAAAGGCCCTGTAAGCATATATGACCCCTAGAAGGTGGCTATTTGCAAGCCAGGAAGAGAGCTCTCACCAGTATTCAACCATGCTGACACCTTGAGTTTTGACTCCCAGCCTCCAGAGCTGTGAGGAAATAAATTTCTGTTGTTTAAACCACCAGTCTATCATATTTTATTATGGCAGCCCAAGCTGACTAAGGCTTAGTTTTTTTTCACATATAATACTAATGTTAAAAATAACCAAAATAATTATACATAAGAGAAAAATGAAGGTTCAGCAAGATAATGAGTAAAACACTTCGCACACACAATAAGAACTCAATGAATGTCATTGTTTATGACTTGACAAGGGGATTTGGCTTAGAAAGCGGAACAGCTATATTTTGGATCTAGGCACTCTAGATTCCTAATGTCGTGCAGAGAGATAAAATCATAAATAACTAAATAGTCTGAAAACTGTAAAGAATTAACACACAAGAGATAATGTCAATGTGAGGGGGAGGAAGAAAACTAGAAGGTCAATCATGACCCCCAAATTAAAAAATCCCCAGTGGAGTAAAACCTGAGGGAAGAGCAGATAAAATAGGTATATAAATGAACAGTTTGAAATCTCATGCCTACGAGACCATGCACCAAAGCAGGACTAGCCGCCCCTCCCCTATCCTCTACCCAGGACCAGAACCAGTCCAGTGGATAAGAATAAATATCGGTACAGATAAATTGGCTTAGACTCTGCTCTAAAGAATTCCAAGTTCAAGTGATTTTGAAAATGGATGTTTAGGATTGGTATAAAAGTTGTGCTGACAGACCTTTGAACAAAAGTCCAAAAGAGTCATCAAGTCACAATTTGAAAACAATCAGACTTGACATTTTTGGACCACCCAAGATCAGAGATGTCTGGTTCTGATTGGTCATTTGAACTAATTTTTTGGCAGAAAAAAAATAAAATTCTAGGCTGGGCGTGGTTGCTTACATCTGTAATTCAAGCATTTCGAGAAGATGAGGCAGGTGGATTACTTGAGGTCAAGAGTTCGAGATCAGCCTGGCCAAAATGGTAAAACGCTGAATGGTAAAACACTGTCTCTACCAAAAGTATAAAAATTAGCCAGGTGTGGTCACGGGCGACTGTAATCTCAGCTACTTGGGAGGTTGAGGTGGAAGAATCACTTGAACCCGGGAGGTAGGGGTTGCAGTGAGCTGAGATCTAGCCTGGGTGACAGAGCTCTGTCTCAAAAAAAAGAAAGAAAATTCTAGGTAAAATATTTGTTAAATACTAAATATCAAAGGCTCAAAAGTATACAAAGCGACTACTAGATTTAAAATAGAGGAAGAGTTGAGAACTTGAGGATTAAGCTGACACGCCATACTGCTGGTACTCTAAGTGCATTTGACAATCAAGAAGAAATGGCTGGTTGGGTGCGGTGGCCCACATCTGTAATCCCAACACTTTGGGAGGCCAAGAAGGGCAGATCGCTTGAGGTCAGGAGTCTCCATTTTAGGTGAAACCCCGTCTCCGTCAAAAATACAAAAATTAGCTGTGCATGGTAGTGAGCGTCTGTAATCCCATCTACTCGGGAGGCTGAGGCAGAAGAATTGCTTAAATCCAGGAGGCAGAGGTTGCAGTGAGCCGAGATAGTGTCACTGCACTCCAGCTTGGGTGACAGAATGATACTCCACATCAAAAATAAATAAATAAATAAAAAGAAGAAGAAGAAATGGCTGCAAAACTGATCTAAAGTGTTGGTGGATTCTCTATGTTAAAAAAGGGCAAACCAGAATCTGAAGTCCTAACCAAGGAACACAGTCATATAGAGCAACCTTCTTTTCCTTTCACACACACACATGCTAAGCCAGGATGTCAAAGAATTATCCCCACTCAGGGCACTCAGGACAGTGACTCCTTAGAAATAAATCTCCCACCTCCTGATGGGAAAATGGGAGAGAGGATAGAATGGTGCTGAGAGAGAGATAAAGACATCAAAAGATAAAAAGACAATTAGAAGGGAGGATAGAATGGTGGTGAGGGAGACAGAAAAAGTAGCTATAAAACAAGCTACTTTCTGATAGTCCAATGGAAATTGCTCAAATTTGCATAATTTGAGTGGTCCAAAAATGTCAAGTCTGATTGTACTCTCTGCAGGTACCTGAAAAAGTAAACTCAAGTCAACTCTGGAGGGAGGTATCTTTATCCTAGTGTAAACTAAAAATAAAATCCTAAGCCCTGCAACCAACTGAATGGACCACCTCCTCTAAGCCAGTGGGATTCCCAAGTAAACCTAGAAAACCAGTTCACATTATGACAGGAAGGTGGGGGTCAGACATGCCTCATTATAGTCTCCTCCCCGTGGAATTCAGGAACAGTTGAGCAGCGTTAACATTAAAACAGAGATCTTAAGACTGACAAAACAGACTCTGTAACAATAAGATACCAAATTCAGACCGAACTGTAGTATAGCATCACATGACTGATAGCAGGCCCTGAAAGAAATTATTTAACCCTAAAATATATTTGTGATATTTTGAAATGGCCCTGCCAGGCTATCTCTTATGGGGGAAATTTACATTCTGTAGATCATTTCCTGATCCAGAAGAGATTAGCTGAGAGTCTGGCATGTTTTAAAGATCAGAATAGGAAACATTTGCCATCTATTGCCTCTAAGAGCAGTCACCTTTGAGACTTCATCTACATAACAAAAACCTTGGTCTCTGCAATCCCTTATCTTAACACAGACACTCCTTTTTATTGACTCCAGGCCTTTAGATAATAACTTAATTCTTTCAACCAATTGTGAATCAGAAAATTTTGAATCCACCTATGACCTAGAATCACCTACTTCAAGTGTCCCACTCTCCCAGGCCAAATCAATATATACCGCACATGTATTGATTGATGTCTTATGTCTCCCTTAAAAGTATAAAACCAAGTTGCAACCCATCCATCTTGGGTACATGTTCTCAGGACCTCTTAAAACTGTGCCTTGCACCTTGATTACTCATGATTGGCTCATAATAAACCTCTTTAAATATTTTACAGAGTTTGACTCTTTTTTGTTGACATAGGCCTTTGAGAATATACACAAATAATTTTTAAGGGCCATGGGGGGCACAGAAAGATTTTTGATTACACAAAGAAACAAGTTACAAAAAATGAGAACTAAGGCCAGACATGGTAGCTAACATTTATAATTCCAGCACTTTGGGAGGCCGAGATGGAATGATTGTTTGAGCCCAGGAGCTCAAGACCAGCCTGGGTAACATAGTGAGACGTCATCTCTACAAAAAAAATTTTTTTAATTAGCTGAGCATAGTGATGTGTGCCTGTAGTCCCAGCTACTCGGGACTAGCAGGGAGGATCACTTGAGCCTGGGAGGCAGAGGTTGCAGTGAGCCATGTCACGCCACTGCATTCCTGCCTGATGACAGAGCAGGAAAAGAAAAGAAAAGAAAAGAAAAGAAAAGAAAAGAAAAGAAAAGAAAAGAAAAGAAAAGAAAAGAAAGAAGGAAGGAAGGAAGGAAGGAAAGAAAGAAAGAAAGAAAGAAAGAAAGAAAGAAAGAAAGAAAGAAAGAAAGAAAGAAAGAAAGAAAGAAAGAAAGAAAGAAAGAGAAGGGAGGGAGGGAGGGAGGGAGGGAGGGAGGGAGGAAGGAAGGAAGGAAGGAAGGAAGGAAGGAAGGAAGGAAGGAAGGAAGGAAGGAAGGAAGGAAGGAGAACCAATAGAAATGATGAGATGGGAGTGTTCCCTTGACCTTCACCCCCTTCGTGGGCGAGAACTGGAATGGCTCATTTCACTCAGCCTGCCATTGGCCACTTCTTGAGAGAGGGAGCATGCAAGCAAGTGAGTGCAGGAACTGCAGGAAGTGAATACTGGAACCCAGGGTCACTTCTCTCTGGTGGGAACAGGCTCTGTGTAGGCCCCGCAGCATCTGAGCCCCTGCCCTCTCGGCACCTGGGTTCCTGTCCAGCATCCAGGAAGAATCAGGTCCCATGAATGGGTTGAAGGGTAGTGTGTGTGGAGGAGTTTATTGGGTAATAAAAGCGGTTTTCAGCAGGATGGAGAATTGGGAAAGGGACAGTACGGGAAGAAGGTGACCTTTCCGGGAAGCTGCACTGTTTGAAGTTAGCCGCATCTATCCGTGGTCTCCAATACTCAGTTGCTGCTTCTCTGCTTGCTGCTCAGCCACTTGTATCCCAGCCGCTCAGCCGCTTGCGTTACTCTGCCAGCTGAAGTTTTTTTTATGGGCACAGGATAGGGGCAGGGCAGGCCAAAAAGGCAACATTTGGGCAGAAAAATGGGGTCAGCTGTTTTCACTTACTGCCGCGGTTCCAGGCTTAAGGGTGGGGTTTAGCCAGGGGCCGAGGTGTTCTGTATCAATAACAAGGAACAGAAACTGATACCCAAAGACTTCAGATGCTGAAGCAATTAGAAATTAAAACTTAAAACTACTCACTATTTGAAGGAAATAAAATAACCGCTTTTTAAAATGACTTCATTTGAGGAAAATGGTTTCAAATCTGGCATATAAGATGCCGGGAAGTTATCGTTTTTGTCCTTACAAGATAAAAGGTGAACAAACTAAAAATCAACAACACTTCTTAGATCCATCAGAGAACAGGGACCACAGTGCAAACTGACGTCCCTGGAATTGGAGAGACAGAAAAGCAGATACAAGCAATTACAATACACTGGAGCAAACGCCCAAGAATGAACACCTCTCCAGGAACCAGTACTGGAATAAGAAAACCTAAAACTATAACTAATGAATTGCTGGAGGCTCAGGATGAACACGTTTGAGAATGTAAAACTCCGAGGGGCTCAGTTTTAGGTGTATGCACCCACAATTTGGTGAGTTTTTACCTCCTACCAGGTTCTCACAGTGGACATCAGAGAAAAATTCCCTTGTGTTTCTCGGGGATGGAAAAAGTTGCCATTTTGAAGGATGCCAGAGCATTCTGCTCTTCTTAACAAGGCCCGCCTGCAAGAGACAGTATTTTACCAGAGCCTACCTAACCTATTGGATTTTCATCAGAGTCTAACTGACCTGAAGAAGGGAAATACCCAAGGTCAGCCCCCTCTGGCACTCCAGTCTCACCTAAGAGGGTAAACAAACAAGGCAAAACAAAACTGAGAAGCACTTGATAAGGGCACAGCCCAGGGGCATAGGCTCACTAAGAGACTGAAACCTTATCACAGGGCTGTAGAACACTGGCCTCCACTCCCCCAACCTTTTACTACCACTTCAATGTGGCTCCAGTATAATAATGGGAAAATACAACTGAAAGAACTGCATGTCTCAGATCTTATTTAAGAAGTCTCTGTAGAGAAACCAAAAGATCAGAGGGGACACAAAAAACAAGGATACCAAAGTAAATTTTAGACTCTGACATTGACAGTTACAACAAATAATAAACACAGCCTAAGCTTTAGCAAGATAAATATAAAACCTTACTAAAGGCCTCCTTACCTCAGTTTGTTTTTACCTGGTGATACTGGTGGGCTGGGGGAGGTCCCTGAATGCAGGTGGGAAGTTGGCCTGGCCAGTGTCCAGGCTCTTAACACTGTTGTGAGGAGGAATTTAAGGATGAGTTGGAAAACAGTGAAAGTACAGAGACTTATTGCAAAGTGAAAAGTACACATTCAAGAAAAGAGAATGTGGGCATACTCATGAAAGAGTCACTCCCAGTGGGGTTTGGGGTTTATACCTTTATGGGCTTTTTTAACCAAGGTGTGAAACATTCATGAAGATTCCTAGAAAGAGGTGAAGATTTCTTGGAACTGCGGTGTTACCCATTTTAACATCCAAATATGGATGCTCCTGGAACTGTCTTGGCGCTAGTGGGTATATGATTTAGTATGTTAATGTGCATATAATTAGGTCCTAGGTGAAACCTAGGTCAAATCCAGCACCATGTTGAGTCCAGTCAGTCTTAGCCAGCTTGGTCCACATCCTCGTTTTCAGTCTTATCAGGCTCATGCAGCTATTTCAAGTTTCCTTTTGCTAGTCATGTGAAACTGCTGCTTAGAATTTTCTATTCTCCTGTGACCACCTTGTCTTATTCCTATCTCACTAATACCTCATATTTAGTTTTCAATAAAATATAACAAGTCATACTAAAAGACAAAAAAAAAAAAAAAAAAAAAAAACCCACACACACACAAAAAAACCCAAACATTAAAGAAACAGAGCAAATATCAGAACCAGATTAGATATGGCAGAGATGTTGAAATTATTAGAAGAGGGATTTAAAATAAATATTAAAATTCTAAGGACTGTAATGAAAAAAGGGAACAACTTGCAAGAACAGATAAATAATGCAAGCAGAGAGATGAGAACTCTAAGAATCAAAGGAAATGCTAGAAATAAAAAATATTGTAGCAGAAACAAGAATGTCTTCAAAAAGCTCATCAACAGGACAGAGTGGAGGAAAGAATCAGCTGGCTTGAAGAAATTTCAATAGAAGCATCCAAAACTGAAATGAAAAAAAAAAAAGAAATAAAAAAATAACAAAGCATCCAAGAACTGTTGAACAATTACAGAAAGTATAAATACATATAGTGTGTGAGTTCCAGAAGGAAAAGAAAGAAACAGAAGAAATAATGAATAAGAATTTCCCAAAATTGATAATAGACAACAAACCACTGATCCAGGAACTTTAGAGCACACCAAACATGATATACCTAGGCATATCATATTCAGACTGTAGAAAGTCAAGGACAGAGAAAAATCTTGAAATAAGCCATAGGGGAAGGATGAGGGAAAAAACAACCTTATCTATAGAAGAGGCTTGTTGGAAACCATGCAAGCAAAAAGAAAATGGAGAGAAATATTTAGAATATTTAAAGCATTGAAAGAAAAAAAACCAACACCGACATAGAATCCTGAATAGAGCAAATTTATTCTTCAATAAAAAGGAGGAATAAATCTCCCCTGTCCTCCCCTCCCCTCCCCTCCCCTCCCCTCCCCTTCCCTTCCCTTGCCTTCCCTTTTTTGAGACCGAGTCTTGCTCTGTAGCCCAGGCTGGAGTGCAGTGGCAGGATCTCGGCTTACTGCAACCTCCACCTCCCGAGTTCAAGTGATTCCCCTGCCTCAGCCTCTGGAGTAGCTGGGATTACAGGCACACACCACCACACCCGGCTGATATTGTATTTTTAATGGAGACACAGTTTCACCATGTTGGCCGGGCTGGTCTCAGACTCCTGACCTCAGGTGATCCTCCTGCCTCAGCCTCTAAAAGTGCTGGGATTACAGGCGTGAGGCACCGTGCCTGGTTGGAATAAATATTTTTAATACAAACAGAAATTAAGGGAATTTGTCACCAGCAGGCTTAACTGCAAGAAATGTTACAATAAATTCTATAGACAGAAGGAAAATGATAAAATAATATAGGCCAAAAATTTGGATTTACATAAAGAAAGAATGTTAGAGAAGAAATAAAGGTAAAATGAAATATTTTATTCTTATTTTTAATTGATTAAAAGATAATAGTTTGTTCAAAATAATAGCAACAATGTTTTCGGCGATTACAGCTTTTAGATAGATTAGTGAAATGAATGACAGCAATGTTAGAAATGATGAGAGAGAAGAATTGGGAGAACTCTGTTATATAGTACTTGCACTACTTGTGAAGTAGTTTAATAATATTTGAAAGAGGACTTGGAATAATTGTAAGTATATACTGCAAACTCAAGGGCAGCCACTAAAAAAAAGTTGTTTAAAAATAAAATATTTGAGAATCATCTAGAATTGAGGAAAGACACCAATCCACATAATTAAAATGCCCTACAAATTCTTTGAAAGATACATTTTGAAAAATCTACATGGCATGTATCATTGTGAAACTGCAGAAAACCACAGGCAAAGAGAAAATATTAAAAGAAGTCAGACCAATTTCTTAGAAATATATAGAGAGAAACATATTAAATGTACATAATAAACTACGTAAACAACCAAACCAGCAAGATCCAGAATGTTCACAACTTCCTAGGACAAACAACTCATTTCTTCAACAAATAAATTGCCAGAGAAAAAGCAGAGGAATCTGTGGTCAGGCTGTAGATGAAACATGACTGACATGAATGAGTTAGTAATTATCAAAGATGGATGACTGGCATGTGGTACATGGTTGACGGTACATAGCTTATTATATTACCTTCCTACTTTCATATCTATTAAAAGTTTTTATGATAAAACTTTTAAAAAGAGAAAATGGTAACTTTTGAAAGAAAAATGGCAATCTTTCACGACATGACTTCAAAGAAGTTGACAGTAAGACCAAGAAGTAAAATTCTCAACAGCGACAATGAAAGGTAGAAATCTGTGGAATGAATTCTTCTGTGTGCCAAACTAAGTAACTACTAGCCTAAAATTTTCCACCTAGCAAAAATATCTTCTAAGAATGAGAGAAAATAAATACATGTTCAGGAAAATGTAAATTGCAAATTCCCTAAAGGAAAATGATCCCACATAGCACATAGGGAAGATATAAAAAGGGATACTATATAGAAATTTGAGATGTGGCCAGGCATGGTGACTCATGCCTGTAATCCTAGCACTTTGGGAGGCCAAGGCAGGCAGGCAGATCACCTGAAGTCAGGAGTTTGAAACCAGCCTGGCCAGCATGGCAAAACCCCATCTCTACTAAAAAAACAAAAATTAGCCAGGCGTGGTGGCACACGCCTATAATCCCAGCTGCTTGGGAGGCTGAGGCAGGATAATCACTTGAACCTGGGAGGTGGAGGTTGCAGTGAGCTGAGATAGTGCCACTGCACTCCAGCCTGGGCCACAGAGTGAGACTCTGTCTCCAAAAAACAAAACAAAACAAAACAAAACAAAAGAAATCTGAGATGTTAAAAGGAAGAAAAATAAACTGGTAAATATGTGGATAAATACATTTGAAAATGATGGATAAAACAGTAAAAATACTATCTAGTGGAGTGTTTTATGACAGTATTAAAACACTTGACAGCAACATATTAATTTTTATATTTATTTATTTATTTATTTTGTGACGGAGTTTTGCTCTTGTTGCCCAGGCTAGAGTGCAATGGCACCATCTCAGCTCACTGCAACCTCTGCCTCCTGGATTCAAACGATTCTCTTGCCTCAGCCTCCCAAGTAGCTGGAATTAGAGGCACCACGCCCAGCTAATTTTGTATTTTTAGTAGAGATGGGGTTTCGCCATGTTTGCCAGGCTGGTCACAAACTCCTGGCTTCAGGTGATCCACCCGCCTCAGCCTCCCAAGATGTTGGGATTACAGGCGTGAGCCATGGTGCCAGTTCTTAATTAATTTTAGACTTAACTAACATGTATGTTGTAAATTCTAAGTTCCCTACTAAACAAATAGAAACTATGTTTTTTACATCTAAACTTGTAGAAAAAATACAATGATCAAAGTTTATCAATCTAAAACTTAGCAAGAAAGGAAAAAAATGAACATAGAATAGCTAGAGCCAACACAAAGCACAAAGAAGAAAATAAGATGCTGGATTTAAACCCAAATGTTCCAGTAATTATATTAGGTATAAGTAGACAGAATATTTTAATAAAAGGCTATTTTCAAAAAATATAGCGCTATACATTATTTAAAAGAAATATCTAAATCTTAAAACTACAGAGTAGTTTTTAAAAATTATTAGAAACTTTAAACAAAAGGAAGCTCATGTAGCTGTGTTAGATATCTGTGAAAATGGACTTTTAGATAAAAGAATTGAGATAAGGAGGAATACTTTAATAAAAGCTAAACTTAAGCAGAAAAAATAACAATTTTACAGTTACATGCACCTAATAGCAGGGCCTTCAAATATATAAAGCAAAAATTTACAATAACAAGAAATCAATAAAACAGGAAAAAATAGTAAAGAAATAGAATATTTGAACAACAAAATTAACAAAATTAGGGTTATAGATACATGTAGAAGACTAACCAATAGCTACAGAATATATAGAACATTTAAAAAATAATTGTTTACTGGAACATAAAAAGTATTAATTAGTCTTAAAGAAATAAACTTTACATAATGCGCCCTCTGATAACAATGCAATTAAGCTAAAAGTCAATAACAAAAAGAAAACTTGAGGCTGGGCACGATGGCTCACACCTGTAATCCCAACACTTTGGGAGGCCGAGCAGACAGACCACCTGAGGTCAGGAGTTTGAGACCAGCCTGATCAACATGGAGAAACCTCATCTCAACTAAAAATACAAAATTAGGCGTAGTGGCGCATGCCTGTAATCCCAGATACTTGGGAGGCTGAGGCAAGAGAATCACTTGAACCTGGGAGGCGGAGGTTGCGGTGAGCCGAGATCATGCCATTGCCCTCCAGCCCGGGCAACAAGAGCAAAACTCTGTCTCAAACAAACAAACAAACAAAAAACCAAAAAACAAAAAGAAAACTTGAAAAGCTCTCTTTTGGGAAATTAAGAAATACACTAGTTAACAAGTCAAAGAATAAAACATAATAGAGATTTTTAAATACTTTTAACTGAAAAATAACAAACTGATACTGTGACTGTGGATGAAACTAATGGAATATATATATGCATATTTATAGCCATAATTGTTTATATTAGAAAAGCAGACAGATTGAAAATAAATGAGCTAAGCATTCATCAGAAGTTAGAATAAAAACACCAAAATAGGCTGGGCACAGTAGCTCACACCTGTAATCCCAGCGCTTTGGGAGGCTGAGGCGGGTGGATCATGAGGTCAGGAGATTGAGACCATCCTGGCCAACATGGTGAAACCCCGTCTCTACTAAAAATACAAAAATTAGCTGGACATGCTGGTGCGTGCCTGTAATCCTAGCTACTCAGGAGGCTGAGGCAGGAGAATCGCTTGAACAAAGGAGTCGGAGGTTGCAGTGAAGCTGAGATCATGCCACTGCACTCCAATCCAGCCTGGTGACAGAATGAGACTCCGTCTAAAAAAAAAAAACAAAAAACAAAAAAACAAAAAAAAACACCAAAATAAACCCAAATAACATAGAAGGAAATAATTAATATGAGCTGAAATTTAATTTAAAAATATACAAGAAGACTGAAGAGGCAGTCTTTGGAAGTATACACAAGTTGCTTTCAGTGAGGAGGATTGGGGTGATGAAGGTGATTAGAGGGCAGGTATGGGAAAGAATTTTTACTACTTATACCGTTTTCCAAATCTTAAGCAAGAGGAAAGTCACATTCTTTTATAAATTAAGTACAAATTTTAAAATAAAAATAAATGATCAGATGAGGCACGCAACATAAAAGGTACTAGAGGGTTGGCAGACTCATAAATGCCTCATTGGAACACATCATTGCTTACTCACATAATGGCCTTAAATTAATAAAGTAGTTGTGCTTATGGAGATTGGGATAGAGGTAGTAATGACAGATTTCATTGCCTGCTCATTTACTGATCTTAATAAAGTAGCTGTGCTTGTGGAGCTAGAGATGGAAGTAGTAATGTAGCAGTGGTGGTGGAGGTGGTGGTAGTAGAAGTGAAGGTGATGGTGGTGGAGTTGGATGTGGAGGTAGAAGTGGTGTTGGTGGATGTGGTGCAGGTGGGAGGTGAAGGCAATGGAGGTAGAGGTGGTGTTGGTGAAGGGTGAAGGTGGAGGTGATGGTAATAGAGGTGGTGGTGGTGGTGGTGGTGGAAGTGGAAGTAGAAGGCGAGGTGTTGGTTTGGTAGGGATTGGAATTGGGATAATACCAGTTCTTGGAGCTCCTCCATTAAGCTATACAGTTTCTATTAGCCAAATATCCTAGGCAACAGAAAAGCCTTACTCATCAATATGGGCTAAAAAATATGGAAACATTCTATCTCAATCTAGTTAAAGTCATCATGTTTTCTTCCTTTTTTGTGTTCTATTTTTAATGCATTTTTTAATTGTTGTAAACACACAGACACACACTCAGGAGATCTACCCTCTTAACACTTTTTTATGTGTATAGTACATTATTGTCAACTACCAGCACAATGCCATATAACAGATTTGTGGATTATTTTCATGTTGCATAACTGAAACTTTATACATGCTGCACAGCAGCTCCCCACTTCCCTCTTTCTCTACTCCTATGAGCCACCATTCTACTTTGCTTCTATGAGTTTAACTACTTTAAATGTCTCATATAAGTAGAATCATGAAGTATTTGTTCTTCTGTGACTAGCTTATTTCACTTACCATATTGTCCTCAAAATTCATTCATGTTGCTACATATCACAAGATTTCTTTCTTTTTATGGCTGAGTAATACTCTAGTATATGTATATATTACATTTTCCTCATCCATTCATGTGTTGATAGACATTTAGGTTGCTTCCACATTTTGGCTATTGTGAATAATGATGCAGTGAACATGGGAATGCCAATATCTCTTTAAGATCCTGATTTCAATTATTTGAGATAAGTACCCAGAAGTAGGATTATTGGATCATATTATAGTTACATTTTTAATGTTTTGAGGAAACATAATGCTGTTTTTCATAAAGGTTGCACCATTTTACATTCTTACCAACAATGTAAGAGGATTCCAATTTTATCACATCCTTGCCAACACGTGTTATTTTCTGGGTTTTTTTTTTTTTTTTCGATAATAGCAATCCTAACACGAAATGATATGTCATTGTGATTTTGATTTGTATTTTCCTGATGATTAATGATACTGAGCATCTTTTTATATACCTCTTGGCCATTTGTATATCTTCTTTGGAGGAATATATACTCAAGTTCTTTGCCCATTAACTTTTTTTTTTTTTTTTTTTTTTTTTTTTTTTTTTTTTGAGACAGAATCTTGCTCTGCTGCCAGGCTGGAATACAGTGGCTCAATCTTGGCTCACTGCAATCTCTGCCTTCTGGGTTCAAGTGATTCCCCTGCCTCAACCTTCAGAGTAGCTGGGACTACAGGCATTTACCACCATGCCCAGCTAATTTCTTGTATTTTAGTAGAGATGCAGTTTCACCATGTTGGCCAGGATGGTCTTGATCTCCTGACCTTGTGATTCACCCACTTTGGCCTCCCAAAGTGCTAGGATTACAGGCATGAGTCACCATGCCCGGCCTAAATTTTTTTTCTTTGCTCTTGAGTTGTAGAAATTTCTTATATATTTTGGATATTAACCCCTTTTCAGATACATAGTTTGCAAATCTTTTCTCCCACTTCTTAGATTGCCTTTTCACTCTGTTGATTGTTTTCTTCACTGTGAAGAAGGCTTTGTGTTTAGATCCACGATATTCAGTCTCCTCATTAGTTTCCAGGTGGGACTGTATTGACTATTAAAAGGCTGAAGAATAACTTATCACCTAGAAACTGTCTATATAATATAAAGAGTCGAAGAAGATATGAGCTATAAGATACTACTTATCATTGTTTTATGGACCATAGAATCCCTGAGCAGATACTCAAAGAGCAATTAGTCATTTTATGCCTTGTGAAACATCTGCTACGTGTTCAAAAACCTCAATATCCCTTGCGGTTGAAGGAAACCTGAGAATGGGTCTTGGGAGGTAAAGTGATTCTGCAATGAGGACATGATGACGAAATTGTTGTGGAGGAAAATATTTAGCAACGTTAAGAGAAAAGCCAAGAACCTTGGATAGGCCACAGGGGTTTTACTATTCCTTCTCCCCCTCAGAAGCCCATTGGCTCTGGGTCAGAGGTGTGGTAACTGAGTGAATTCCTGCCCTCAGAGAAAAGATTGCCTCCTGAAAAGAAATGATATTCCTGCATCACCAAACAGCAACTTCAATTTCCCTTTAATCATGCCACTTAGTTCGTACAAGCAGAGGGGGCTGATTGCTCAAAGGCTTTAAAAATGGTGGATGAAAAGCAGAATCCTTATAATAACGTTTTTTTTCCACATCCAATCAATCAGTTTTCACTCTATACCTCCCACCAACCCCATTTAGGCAGCAACACAGGGGCTCTCTGATTGTCTCGCTAGGTTCTACAGCATGCTCAAAAATTTCTCAAAATCAAATTGTCTTAATCCAAACAACTGGAAGAAAAAAAGGAAGGAAGAAAAGGAAGGGAAAAAGAAAGGAAGGGAAGGAGGGAGGGACAGAAAAGAATACAGAAAGTTAATGTGTTCAAGGCCTGGAACTCACTGCCTTAGGAAAGTATTGGTCAAGAGAAGCTTCTCCTCCCCGTAGCTACTTTGGAGGCAAAATGTGCACCGTGTGAAAAAAGCAGAACTGAAGAGGTTCTGTCCACACAGGACTAAGTTCTCTCAAGAGTAATGGTAAGTGCCATTTACTGCTTCAGGAGGACTTTGCTGTTATTAATAACATGATTGTTATTCCAACTTATTCCAGGTCTCTTCTTTAGCATCACAAAACTCCCTGAAAATCACTTCTGTCTTCTTTGATCATTTCTGTACCTCTTCTGTTTTCTTTGCATTATAATACACAGGCTAACAATACAGTGTACCATAATTTCCCCCCATTGAAATATACCATCTCCTCTCTCCAAAAAAATAGACTGATGTGATTATTGAGTGGGTCTGGGTACTTCGTGCTTCATCTTGTCTTGCTGTAACAGACAGCCCTTTTTTATTCTTATGATAACTGAAACATTTGAACAATCATTGTCCTATAGAGGAGCTGATCTTGGAGCCATTGTGCTTTGTACCACTTCATCCCCTTTGGGAGCAAGATCATTTTTAAAATAATGACTTCTCCAGCAGTTTATTACCAGCCTGAAGTCATTTTCACACCTCAGAAGTGAAGGCTTAATGAGCAGAGAAATTAAAGAGTAAAACTCTGCTAGTGTCTTCTTGAATGGCAGCATTTTGGCACCTTACTAGATGCACTCCCAAAGAGGAGCTGCGTCACATTTATCTTGTTCTCCAAGTGACCTTTAGGTAATGAACCTCAAAGTTTTCTCTTTCCTGCCCCACAACTCTATCCCTTCTTTTCCATGCCGGAGGAGATACCTGGCTAGAAGATTAGGTGGTAAATAATGCAGTTGTGTTAGTATAATGAATTTACCTAGCACAGTGCTGAAAACACTATTATCAAGCAATAAAATTTTCCTGATTGAGTAGTAGTCACACAGACCCGCACCACCACAGAAACTCCCTACAAAAGTTGCAAATTCCTAGGCCTCTTTTAGAAATATGTTCAAGTACCACTTGTTCTTGTAATCCTTTTGAACTCTTCCAGTTAGTTGCTCTCTCTTTAATGCTCCCAGACTGCTTGGTTCTTATGTCTATTATTTGTACATGTTATTGTAATTATTGTGGTTCTAAGTCTATTTACATGTCTATCTTTCCCATCAGACCTTGAGTTCTGCAAAGACAGTGACCAAGCAGTTTTCGTTTTTACATCTCTAATTCCCATTATAATGCTTAGCAAAAGGAGAATAAATGATGGATGGTTACAAAAATTCTTTTTAAATGAAAGATAGTATCAGAGATTGTATCCTTTGATTCAAAATAAAGCAATAGGCTTTTTGCAGTGGCTTACACCTGTAATCCCAACGCTTTGGGAGACTAAGGCATGCAGATCACTTGAGTTCAGGAGTTTCAGACCAGCCTGGCCAACATGGCAAAACCCCATCTCTACTAAAAATACGAAAATTAGTCAGGTGTGATGGTATGCACCTGTAATCTCAACTACTCGAGAGGATAAGGCATGAGAATCACTTGAACCTGGTGGGTGGAGTTTGCAGTGAGCCAAGATCACGCCACTGCACTCCAGCCTGAGTGACAGAGCAAGAACCCATCTCAAAAAAAAAAAAAAAAAAAAAAAAAAAAAAAAAAAAAAATTGAGCAATAAAGACCAATAGGTACACGTAAAGGTTGACTGTGCTCCACATGTGAATGGTACGATTAGGTTAAAGAAAGAGGATTCAGCAGTCCACTTCCGAACTCTGGAATAAAACTTCCCACATCCCTGCTATAATACAGACACCCTGTGAAGCATTTATGCAAATCTATTGGCTTTTCCACCTGTCCTGGAACAATCATATCTATTTCTTGCTAAGAAATATGCTGTATGGGTATGATCAAATTGCCCAGAGTAAGAAAGTCAAATTAATGAAGTGGTAGAAATCAGTCTATATCAGTGGCTGACAAGCCAGCATCTTTCTACCTACTTGCATATTTTACTTGGTTAGATTTGAGATTCTGATTGATATTTGGAACATTCATCTCTTCCTGCTAATGTTGGTAATTGGAGTGCTAGATTTTGATTTCCAAAGCTTTCATTCATTTCTTCTTTGTGATAGGGAAAGCCATAGAGGAAACAAGTGAAGAGAAAATAGTTATTTGGGGATGAGAGAGAATATAGGGTAAGGAGGGGAAATACAAGAATGTGAAAGTCCTTCCACCAAGAGAATTTGGGAAGGTTGAGATCATCTCAAGACGATCTCAACAATGCTATTAACAAATATGAAAAGCATTTTTAACGAATTTCAGGTTTCCCATGTTGTTTGTTGAATGGGACTGTCGTCAGAGGTAGATTCACTCCTCCTCTGCAGTAGATACGAGAGATGAGGCAATTTTATTTAGAAAAGCCAATGGAATTTAGCTGGTGTTTACTGTTTCATAAAGGAATAATGGATGAATTACCTAGCTAGACCCTATTGGGTAGAATTGTGAGTTAAAAGTGACAAGCAGTCCTGTAATTTACACTGCAATTTGGAAATTAAAGCTAGGAGGCTCAGAGCTCTCTATTGTGCATTGTAAAGCTTCTTTTGTACTTCTGACTCATTTTGTGCTGGGAATCGTTTAGCCATTGACTTTAACTGCTAATACAGTTCCATCAAATACCAAATATAAATCAAAGTTACTGGATCATTCAAAATCTGTCCTTGGAGTTGTTTATTATGTATTTTTTTCCACCATTAGTTCAGTATAGTTACAAGAGAGGCTGCTAAATTATGATATATTTTGCATGCCTTGTTGCCATCTTACTAGAGCCTCTTGCAAATAAGATGTAGTCCATGACAAATTATTTTTCTAGTTATACAAAACATAAATAATGATAATAAAAAGGGAATCAAATTGATGAAAGATGAAGAAGAGAGACAGGAGAGAGGTTTCAAATAAATAGCTCTGTTTTGGGTTCTGGCTGTCCAAAACAAGTGAGAAAATAAAGGAGGAATTTTAAAACTCATCTTATGACACAGGGGCCTAAATTGCATTCTGCCTAGTCTAAGCTACTAGAGAATGATAGAAAACTCTCACTGGTCACATATATAACCTTTTGTTTGAAATCAGGTCCATTTACTCTCAGCCTTGTATATAGAATCTGCATGCATCATTTGTAAAGTCATTGCACTCAAAGAAATATTTACTGTGTACAAATCATCATGGATCATGAAGACAACAGTGGGAGAACCCCACCTTGGTGATTCCAAGTTCTCTAATATGCATACTATGTCAATGGGCCTCAGGTGGTGAAAAATCAATGTGATGTTCAATCTGAGCAAATCAGCCATCTTATCTGAATCTTTGTATTATGACATTTTAAATTGTAATTCAAAGGATAGACAGATAAATAAATTAGCATTAGATTTACTTACAGTGAATAAAGATTTACTGTGGCAGGAAGAAATTGCTAATGTCCCACCATAGTCTTTCTGCCTTTCTTTCCTGGCTGTTATTTCTAAAATTTCTACCAGGTATGCCTGGAGAATTCTGAAATCTACCTAGAAATGTCAACAGTGTCTTGTTAATAGAAGGCCTTACTCCTACCCTCTAGTTAAATTATTATTTTCTCTCCTTGTGCCATAGACATCTTTGCAGATCTGTGTGATATTGGAAGACACAAAGAAAGCAACAAATCAAAAAATTCTATCTCAAGTCATCATGGTCATTAATCTTACATGAACACACTAAAATAAAAGATTTGAGAATGAGCATTTATCAAATCATACTTTGCCATGATTAGTATTACAATACAAATATTACACTGATAGATGAGATACTAACTGAACTCTAAGAGTAGCATCCACAAGGATCATTAGAATTATATAATAACCAGACATATTTCATTCAGATTCCAGAACTCAGGAACATCTTTTTTAAAAGGAGGTTTTGAAAATCATTATGAGTCTTGTAAATTTGGATCATCACTGCTCTATCCTCCCAGGCATCAACAATCAGCCACTATCGCAGGATGCTGGCACTCCAAGGTCCCCGATCAAATCAGCAAAGCATTTTAGAAATCTAAGGAGAGAAAAATCTTTGCAATTAAGAGTGTTCTGCCCATTTATAGAATCAAATTTTCCAGGAACACAGCTTAGTATAAACCACGTTTCATGAACATTTCAACATAATATAACGAACACAAGTGTCTCAATGAAGCAGATAGCAGAGCAATTTGTACTAGCAGATGGTTCACCCTGGGATCAGAGCAATTATCTTCTTACTCTATATACAAGGGTAGCCAAAGATTCAACAGTTGCCTATTCAAACAGCTTAGCAATACAAGTGAATTTTTGAAACACTAAAATAAATAGAATTTGCATCCTCTTCTCTCCACAAGCAAATTCTGGAGAATGTCCAGAAGAATATAAGATGATTTCTTTTTTTTTTTTTTTTTTTGAGACGGAGTTTTGCTCTGTCACCTGGCATGAGAGCTCTCTGGGTCTTGAACACCGAGTTAATTTTATCACCTCAGATATGAGAATTTTCTGAAGCAGTGCTTTACTCTCTGCTTCCAGAACAATTTAAGATTCTCTAAGATCTCCATGCCCACTCTGGTTCAACTGAGAAAAACAGGAACTCAAATGAGAACCAAAGTTCAAAGTAAATAATTTTTTTTTTTAACACCTAGACACTAGTGCCAAGCATTGTCCTAATTACTTTGAAAATATTTAATTAATCCTCCTTATAGTCTATGAGACGTCTTATGGTCTCTCTCTCTCTTTCTTTTTTTTTTTTTTTTTGAGACGGAGTCTTACTGTGTCGCCCAGGCTGGAGTGCACTGGCGCGATCTTGGCTCACTGCAAGCGCCGCCTCTGGGTTCACACCATTCTCCTGCTTCAGCCTCCTGAGTAGCTGGGACTACAGGCGCTCGCTACCACACCTGGTTAATTTTTTGTATTTTTAGTAGAGACGGAGTTTCACCATGTTAGCCAGGATGGTCTTGATCTCCTGACCTTGTGATCCACCCTCCTAGGCCTCCCAAAGTGCTGAGATTACAGGCGTGAACCACTGCACCCAGCCCTTATGGTTTCCATTTTTATATGAGGAAACTGAGGCTGTTACTTTATCCTTTGGATTCTAGAATAAAAGCCTGACTATCCTTTTAATATATTTTTATTATTTGCATGAAAAACATTTTCATCACTATTAGATCATCCAAGCAGATCTTTGTGCCCTTTCACAAGTAGCTTTTATTTCATCTATAGTAATTTAACCCAAGATTATCAGGACAAGAAACCACATACTGAGGGAAGGTAATGGGATGGATATGAAGAGAATGAGGACAAAGGAAAAGGATAATCCAAGCACCACTAGTGCTTATATTTAACTGATAAATTGGTTTCCCTGCCTAGAAGATAAGCTTTTGACCCCATCTCTTGTAATGACAACAATAAAGTAAACAACATCAGCAACAACAAAACACACTTGTAGTAGAAGGGCTTGCTATGTGCCATTCATTATTTAAAGTGCTCAATGTATAACTTCTTTTTTTTTGTTTTAGATAGGGTCTCGCTCTGTCACCCAGGCTGCAGTACAGTGGATCAAGGTATAACGTTTAATAAATTAACTCATTCACAAGAATTACTGAAGCACTCTTATATAGTCATCATTTCTATGTTGCTTTCTTTTATCTGAATAGTCACAGCTGAAATAATTTACCACACAGTTCAATACCAGTAATTTTTAGGGCAAATATATTAATGGTTATTGGTACCTGAAATGCAAGTTTCAAACATGTTTCACATTAGAATTCTAGGCTTTATTTTTTTTTTACTACTCCAGGAAAAAGAGTTCAGAGTTCTTTTTTCCCTATTTTTCTGTTGAGCTAGAGATATATGAATCACTTTATGGTAAAAGATTAGATGTTTTGAATCTGGACATGCCCTACTTCCTACTTTTAAATGTCATTATTTAGAGAAATTCCTGTACCTATTCTAAAAGGGCTCAGGTGGCCCTTATGTAAGATTAAGTAATGTCATCTTATTTAATGATTTCAAAAGCATCAGGCATTAGATTTTGTTGCCAACTCAGTAAACCTCTTCCTCAAAATGATATTGGTAAAAAGTAGAACAGATGCATAACAGCTGGCTCATGAACTTCAACATCTCAGCCATTTCTTGGCAGTACTATCAATGTTTTTCCCTGAATACAAAACCTAATTGGTTAGTGTTGTACAACTCTGGGGGTAGAAGTCTTAAATACACTGCTTAGTTATCAATTTTCAAATTATAATTCACACAATCGGTGGTAGATTCTTAGGCATTTACAGTTCAGTACTGCTTTATTTTCCATGAGTATAACTTGTAGGTTACAGAACTTTCCCTTAATTAGTTAGCCTGCAAAGAGTCATTTCTTTCCTAAGTTTTATCCAACAATATAATTTTTTTATGGTTGAGTTGTAAAACCTTTGAAATATAATTTTATAAAGGGAAGCAACAAACTCTAGTTTCAGTTCAACCATCTGCCTTTAATAAATACATGCTCCTTTCTTTCCCGCAAACCCTGACATTTTCTTCCTAACACCCAAGGTCGAGAGAGAGAGAGAGACTGATTGTTTTTAAAAAGACTATTAATAAATCAGCACTGTGAAAAAATAGCTATAATTGAAGCACATGTGTCTCTGAGAAACAGTGATAAGTCAGAAGTCTACTTTTAAATATGCTTTTCTAATATTTACTACTGTCTTCATTATGGCTTTCCCGCATCTGAAGTCAAGGCAAGCTTTTCAGGACCACGGACAGAAACACACTACTCCCCGCCTTGCACAAGCAGTAAACTCCTCATCGCATATGGCAACATGGACTATTGAGTTTTGAATGACAGTTATATGCATTCATCTTCATTTGGGGGGGCCATCTGGCTTGTTCATACCACTGGGATTTCAAAACTCAATGAAGATGGATATTGCCTAGGACACTTGATGCCTTCAGGCTGACGAAGGACAAATGTGCATGTCTAATAAACAAAATACAGTACCTTTAAAAATCACTGTGTCACCATATTTGGTAATAATTATGTTTTCCTTAATTCAATAATTTTGCGTTTTAGGGGCAGAGTGACAGGATCCACCAACATTTGGTTTCTTCCTTGTTCCTTCAGGGAGATTGATAGAGCGCCCACCAGCATCATTGGGCCCTATTTTATAACTCAATTCATTTCCTTTACATAAACTGTTTTGAGAACTGTGAAGAGAATGTTCAGGAGTGCCATCTTGTAAACTCAAAGTAGAAATAAAAGGGCAGAATCTGAAATGTACCAAGTGGACATGTTAGAAGATAAAATGTAGACTCTTAGTTATGAAAGAAATTAGCTTGGATATACTGTTCTTGAGGAAATTTATATCAAGAGATGGAAAGAAAGATATAAATATAGAGAGAAAATTATTATATTTATGTCAAATAGAAAAACTTAATGAAGATGAGTCAAAGAAACAGAATGAAGAGTATACTTTTTGCTTTAAGATTTTATCACTTTATGTCTATCTATAAAATTTTGTCTCTAATTTTCCAATTTTGAGGAATGGATTACAATTTTATGCTTGTTGGATAGAGGTAAGTGAGGCATTGTGACTTTAAGATATTTATTAATAGATCACTCTTACTTTTTATCATAAAGTTTAGATTTTTTTTTCTAAAAATCAAAGAACATTTATTCAAATGTTCCTGGTTCCAGCAAGTAAAGCAATTCATCTGCTTTGCTCACTGCGGAATCTCTGCTATATAAATGAGTATCTGGCAAATACTCAATACATATTTGTTAAATAAATGAACACTTCTGACTTCTGCCTTTTAAAGTTATATTAATCCTTAAATAAAGCGTCTTCACTTACTTTTTAACTAACTTTTCTCTCACTGCCTTCATCCCTGCTGAAGGTGGTATAAGGTCAGAAAGAGGGTGATTCCTTTCCTTCGAGGGTCACAGCTGACACCCCTGTAACAAAGATAAGTTAACAAGAGAAAAGCATGACAGATGTGTTCAATAACAGTTTTATATGACATGGGAGTCTTCAGAATGAAGACTCAAAAATACAATGGAAACTATCTGATTATATGCTTAGGTTTGACGAAGCTGGAACAACCATGTAGAAATGTGATGAGATAAAAAGGGTAAGCTCTAGTAGTAACAGACTGAGCAGGGAAACCTCAGCAAGGCCTGTCTGTTTAGATTCTTCTTGACCTCTCTATTGTAGCATTTCTTCCCTCTAGGGATGGAGTAGGATTCCTCTGGAATGAGGGTAATATTTTTACAGCTAGCTGTTTCATAGAAAGGTGGGGGAAAGTTAGGGTAATATTTTTAAGCTTTATGGCTTCCTTTAGGGAAAAGGGGTCTTGGTTCTGTGAACCACCTTAAGGCAGAGGAATTCTAGTTTCTGTGGCTAGCCTCAGGGAGGAATAATAAGTGAGAGACAAGAGGTCAAGGGAAGGTCAGAGAGAGAGTTTCCTACCGGGGTCTTCATGTTAGGGTATCATTTTCTGAACCCCAGCAATGGCATGTCTCTCCTTTAAATTCCCATAGTGCTGTGTGTGTGGCTTCCTTGTGGCACTTACATTATTCTGAGTTGGAGCAAAGAAAGTTATGTAGGTATTTTGTTTCCATTACTTGAATACAGTCTACAGGAGAGTAGTAGTAAGTGTGCAATTTGAACCTCGTAGGTGCTCAGTGAATGTATTTTTAATGGAATTAAAATTTTAGCTTCAATTCTCTGCACTGACCAGATATCCCAGAGAATTCCTTGCCCACAGCCCTCTTCTTGCTTTATGATAACTCTCTCCCAGAATGGGCCAGGGCTCTGTCACCCACTTTTTTTTTTTTTTTTTTTTTTGAGAAGACATCTTGCTGTATCACGCAGGCTGGAGTGCAGTGGCACAATCTCGGCTCACTGCAGCCTCTGTCCTCCATCATCCCCTTTTCTAAATAATAATAATAATTATTATAGCCAACATTATTAAGCACTGATCTGATTCCTTTAACTTCATTACCATTTTATTTTTGTACTATGGGCTATTATTATTCCATTATTATAATGGAAAAAATTGAGCTAAATAGAAGATAAATAAAACTTCACATAGCTTGTAATACAGCAAAGTGGGATCTGAAATCAGCTCTGTTTGATGAAATGCAGGTCAAAAAAGGGATTTTTAAATTGGTACTAAAAAAAAAATAAAACCCATGAAACCCTTAGAGGAACATGTTAGAATCCTGAATTATTGAAGTTCGAAAGTTCTAAAGCAAATGTTTTTAGATTTACCTAATTTCAAAACTTGCATGTGCTCAGAATATTTTTAAACACAGAAAAGATTTTATTCAGCCAATTTGACTGATACTGATAATTTCTTCATGACAAAAGAGGGGAGCTGCTTTGTGCCATTTCTGAATTAAACAGTATTATTTGTTCTTTATGTCACCCTTAGTTTTATTTCACATATACATATGCATCTCACATGACCCAAATAATAATTTTGCCTGCTGTCACTGGCTTTTAGAGCTATGATTTCCAATAGAGGAAAGGACTAAGGAAAAAAATCTTTAAAGCCTTTTGAAATGAAGTCTTTATTTACAAAGTTATGTAGCTGCATAACTGTTGCAGATAGATTTGTATTCAATGTATTTGGAGGCTTACATGCATTTCTTACTTCTGCCTTTGATCCCTCTTCTAAAATGTATGCACTTATTCTCCATTTACTTTAGGATTTCAATTCTATCTTGGAGATACTGTCCTGATAGTCTGAGTCATTGGTACTGTTCTCAATAAAGTATAGAAGATGGATAGCTTTACCACTTTCCTTCAGCTCTTATAAATCTAATAAATGGTTTCATCCATATTGCCTCTCTTGGAATCCATCACATTGCCTTGGCTGGTTTTTGTTACAGATAAGAAAGGGGAATGTTTGCCAACCTTGATATTGATGAAACTGAAACAGCTACTCTAATAATTCTACATCTGCACAACTTTATTCTTATTGTTCAGTGGGCAATGAGTGCCATACCCTACATTAAAAAAAATGTAGCCAGAGCAATAAGGAATCAGATATTGTCAGGTCATTTGGTGCCTAAATTATTCTGGGGGCTCCTGAGGGTTAAAAATGAGTTCATGGCAACTGTGGCAAAATCCTGGGGGCAGCTCTTTCCTCCAGACAGTCAGATGAGACGAGACAAACTTTCTGAAGTTGTCCAATTTCTTTGTTGAAAAACAGGGAAACTGCTTCATCAGAATGAACTTCCTATGAATAATCATTTCTAAAATTAGGAGACACAATATGCTTCAACATAAGAAACAAATCACAAGAACCAGACCCTAAGCAAGAAATGTTTTCTTTGCTTTACCCCAAGTCTCACTTATTTTATATTTTGTTTAAGCATATGTTTTGCAAAATGAATTTCTTCCCTCACACTCTCCATAAGGACTCTTTGCAGATGTAGTAATGATTTTTCAACCCCCACGAGACTGAATTAGGTTATTTTAGACCTGAAAGGGTTTTCTAAAATTATTATTATTAAAGGCAAGTAAGAGCAAAACAAAAAGAAAATTTTAAAAAGCTATTTGTTAACCTGTCCTGACTGCTCTTTAAGTACACTGAGATAATTTACAAATGTAAATCATGCTAGAAAATGCAATCATGCCATGAGTTTAATAGAACTCTTGGCCAGGCGCAGTGGCTCACATCTGTAATCCCAGCACTTTGGGAGGCTGAGGCGGGTGGATCACGAGGTCAGGAGACCGATGGCCAACATGGTGAAACCCCATCTCTACTAAAATACAAACAAACAAACAAACAAATTAGCTTGGCATGGTGGTGTGCACCTGTAGTCCCAGCTACCCAGGCAGCTGAGGCAGGGGAATCACTCGAACCCAGGAGGCAGAGGTTGCAATGAGCCGAGATCATGCCACTACACTCCAGCCTAGTGACAGAGCAAGACTCTGTCTCGAAAAAAAAAAAAAAAAAAAAAAAGAACTCTCTCCACTTGTACAATTACATAATTGATATGCTTCTTGATCATGTCTTCAGGGATTTTCAAAGTCCTCAAAGACATTTTTTATGTCTCTTATGTTTAAAAAAATTAAGATAAGCCTTACTGGTGTCTACCTGGTACACCACAAGTGAGGACAATATCTTTGTGTTGTTCTGAATTATCAGAGCACAAAAACACATTAAGGAAGCCCAACACACTCACATTTGCCACTTGGTTTCTCACTGACAACAGTAGAGCAGCCCCAGTTGTTCCCAGCAGCTGTTTGGTGAAGAGCTGCCTGAGCTGAAATGCCTTCCAGCTGATGGTGGTCCCCAGGAGCCAGAAGACAATCACCAAGCATAGGAATGGAGGCCAGTTCCAAAGGGAGAGAAACCCAAAGCCCAGAGAACCAAGGAAACCACTCCCATCCTGCCTTTGCCCCTTAGAGGAAAATAGAACTCTGTAAGCCTGTTCATTCTCAGCCTGCCCTCTCGAGGGCTTCACCTTTATAATGAGCTAGACTGGAAGAGGAGATTCCATTTCGTTCCAAATGAATTATCATTATAATAGGCATCTAGGCTGCCCATCAAAGATCCCAGAACTGGGGTAGCAGGGAAGTGGAGTGGGTAAGAGGAGAGGGGAGAAATTTACATACAGAGATAAGCATGGACACTCATTAAGAGAACAGGCTTTTGCTTCAAAAAGACATGAACTCGGCACAGGTCACCTGCCCGTTAAGTATGTACAGCGTGTGCTTATTTGATGATGAAAATCAGAGGATGGCTATTTGAATGGAAATGAATTTTAATAAGTGTTTGAGGCAGAAGAAGCAGCAACCCTTCATTCTCCCCTCTATCACCAGGCACCTTCTTGACCATCATTACCACAGAGGAAAGAATGCCGGCATGCTAATCACCCAGTGAAGAATACTCTCTCTCCTCCTCAGTCTTTGTGGGTGTTCATTAACCTTGTGGGCTCCTTAGCCAGCAGAGCACAGCTGCCCCAGGGAAATTTCCATATCCCTTAAGAAAAGCAGGATGTCAGTTAGTGTTCAGGGATCCAGCCTATAGAAAAAAAGTGGGAGAAATCTCCCTGAGGAATGAAAGCAAGACTATTAGCGTTCAGCACTTTTGTTGCACTATTTTAAAACTTGCAAAATTTTGCACTTACTTTGCACTTTTATAAAATTAAGTATAATATGGTTATCTATTACTCTTTTTGAAAAAAATCTGGACAGACAAAAGAATTGTCCTAGGATTGTAAACTCTCATCTCCGCTTCCAGACTGAAATGAAAACCAAAATAAACATCCTTGGATTATCTATCTCTTATTGGTACTTAAACATACAAGACAGCACAGAAACATTCTGGTGACCTTAAGAGGTCATGAAATCTATCCTCTTACTCCACACAAAATCACTTAAAATTTCTCTGATAATGACAACACAATCAATTAAATATATTTTCAAAGAACTTTCACTTGAAAATGGCAGTCATTTGGGAAACCGTGGGTTCTCTAGCAACTGCCTTTTCCCAATGTCCACACTAATTCCTGTGGTTATTGTTGTTGTTATTGTTTTTCTTCTGTGCACAAATCCTAAGTTTGTAAGGTCATTGACCCTAAGTTGGTTCAAGCTCATTAAACCTGACCTTAAAGGCACTACCAGCACAGTTGAACCTCTTCTCAAAAACTTGGTAACATATTTTTTTTTCCCTCCATGACCATCTCTAATGGGTCATTAAAGTCAGCAAGTCTTTTCTGGTTTATTTAATACTAAATTGTGCTTCCTTTTTTTTTTTTTTTTTTTTTTTTTTTTGAGACGGAGTCTCACTCTGTTGCCCAGGCTGGAATGCAGTGGCATGATCTCAGCTCATTGCAACCTTTGCCTCCCATGTTCAAGCAATTCTCCTCAGTCTCTCGAGTAGCTGGGGTTGCAGGCATGAACCATCATGCCTGCAATCCATGCTAATATTTTTGTATTTTTAGTAGAGATGGGATTTCACCATGTTGGCCAGGCTGGTCTCGAACTCCTGACCTTGTGATCCACCTGCCTCGGCCTCCCGAAGTGCTGGGATTACAGGCGTGAGCCATGGTGCCTGGCCTTTAAATTGTGCATTTTTATGATAGAAAGAAATAAAATACTTCAATTGCCTAATAGTGGAATATCTAATGTCTTTAATATCAAGAAGTAAACATTGCCATCAGCAAAAGCTGTGAGCTCTCTGCAATCTACATATTATGGTGTTACAGACAATGTCACTGACTGGGCTGTTGACCAAAGCATTGGAGAAAGAAAGGGATCCAGCATGTTCTAGTAAGCTTTTCCTCTCCTAATCCTAAGCAAGTAAGTATTGCATTCTTAAACACATTTGCAAATGGATGTCTGCAGATATGCGTGTTAACCATAGATTTTTTTTTAATTTGAGGATTTGCCTTATGAGAATTAAGACTTAATCGCTGAGATTTTACCATGCAGTCTTCAACATCCTATAATGTTTTTACTAAATCTCAAACTAATATAGAATAAAGCAAGAGATAGCAAGCACATAGGGATCCCCACCAAAAGGTAAAAAAAAAAAAAAAAATCAATTGCCCCCCACCCTGGAAAACTTAAATTAACCTCTCTCTTCCTTTGTACTAGAAAGATGCTTTAAAAAAAATTAGCAAATGTAATTAAGTTGTTCTCTTTTACCTTCTTTTTCTCTTGAGCAACTGTTTTACTGACCCTGCCCCCCGGGTCCCAGAAGTGAGGAGGGTAGAATGCCAAAGAACTGGGGCTGGGCTCAGAAAGGTCTCAGTCATTTCCTCCCCATTATCTCCCTGTTCAGCTGCTCAGGCTCTGACAGCCTAACAAGGTGCTAATGGGCCATACGTTCTAGCCCAGTTCACAGCAGGTTGTTTCAAATGGGTTGAGGAGGTTGATTTGCATTCGAAATCTTCTCTCCCTCACTTGCTTTTTTGTTTGGCCCCTTGATTTCTGCTCCCCAGACACCCTTCGAGGTTGACTTAGAATGGAACAAAATCACATCGGTTCAGAATTTGAATTGCCTGAGTTTGGATTTTAAATGTGCCCCATTATTTCATCAAGTTCTGGTGGAGGGGGGAGGAGTGAAGGGAAAGAAAAGAGAGCAAAGAGATTTTAAAATGAAAGGGAGAGATGATGACAGATGGATGCAAATGTTCCTTTTAAGTGGAGAGGAGCAGCTGATGTAGGGGCATGAAATTGAATTAGTACATCTGTGGCTGGATGCGTGTCATTCAGCTTCATATTTTCTACTTCACAGGAGTTTGGTTACCTTGTGATGAATGAGTTCACTTTCACAGGGCCAGGAATACTTCCCTGCACACAAGATGGAGACCCTTTTCTTCAAAGGGGAGCTGTTTGTGGAAAAGCCTATCATACCAGGGTGGCCCTCTAACCTCTTGATATGTATCACCCCTGGAAGGAGGAGTTGGCAATCGTTGAAACTCTAGTTCCTAAAGTCAAAGGGAGGTAAAAGGGATATGAAATAGAAGTCAGCACGTTTTCCAAGGAGACAGTGTTTACGAGTGGCCTGCGGTGTGCTGGCAAGTGAACAATCTGCTTCTGAAAATCCTGCCCGCGCGCGCTTGAAGTGCTCAGGATCCGTAAATGTTTACAACCACTTCCAGGGAGTAATGGGATGAGGCTGTTTCTTCAGGACCAGGCTCCGGGGGTGCTCCCCATAAATAACCAACACAAGTTTCCACTCCCCTTTTGAAAGCCCAGCAGTCCTCCAGCTTCAGGGCCACTGCCAGGAAGGTTTATGGCTCCGTTCTGCTCCTAGCTCTATATTTTTCTCTACTTCATCTTGGATCTCACTTCCCATTCTTTTGAAGGAAACCAAACTATTTCACCCCAAAATATACTTTTTTGATGTATTTTAAGATGGCTATTCAGAAGGGCTGGAAATACAGGAATAACTGAAAAGCTGTCTTTTCGGGGGAGATTTGCATCTGTAGAGTGAATCCACTTTGATTCAGCCAGGCTTCTTCAGAGGCCCTTCCTTGTCCAGATCTAGGCAAGATTAAATAAAAGTCTGACACCTTGAAAGGTCTGAAAGAAACATTTACCATCTATTCTCTTAGAGGGTTGTTACCTGTGTGGTTTCACCTATATAACAAGGCCATCTTTGCTAGCCAGGCCTCCTCTTCTCCCTCTGATGACCTGTCTTGCCACTATCAACTGATTTACCAACCATAACATGTTTTTGGCCCTACTCCAAGCCCCCATTCTTTTTGTAACTTCAAGGTGGTATAAAGTATTAACCATCTGGTCATTTCTTTGAGATCTTATATTTTGTAAGACTCCTGTGCATGTTAATAAATTTGTATACCTTTTATCCTATTAATCTGCCTTTTGTCACTAGATTCTCAGCAAAACTTCGGAGGCCAAAAGTTTTCCCTTGGGCCCTAAACTCTCTTTTGCCCCAGAGCTAAAAATCTAAGACAGTTGTCCCCCATCCAGTAAGGCCTAAGTCACAAGCCTAATTGTCATAACCTTGCTTTGTAAAAGCCAAATAAATGAAGAGAGCATTGTTACTCAGAACCAGTTACATGAAACTTAAACAGACAAAAAAAACTGTTTAAAGCAAAAGTTAATTTCTGGATATTTGCAACAGATCTGGGAATCCCCTTTGCCCACTGGCCAGGGCAGTATTGGAACTGTGCTCACAGGGTTAACGAGAATTACATGCCAGCTTCTGGAAAAAAAAATATAATTATCATTAAACATCAATCAGACTGCACTCTGGCCTACTTCCTTATAACTGAAAATCATGTAGCACTAGATACTGACAATTTACATCCCCATTGTTTGTATAGATGGGATTTCTGATGTTAAAATCATAAGGCTTTAGTTTAATAACTGATTTACATCCCCATTGTTCCCGTTAGCAGTGGAGAATCCATCTGGGTGGGCAGCAACTTGATTCTTGACTTCTGGAGGGGAGAGAATTCGGCTGAGGGGCATAATGCAGAGTCAGAGACCAAGGCAAGTTTTTGAGCAGGAGTGAAAGTTTATTAAAAAAATATTACAGCAAGAACAAAAGGAAGTAAAGTGCACTTGGAAGAGGGCCACGTAGGCCACTTGAGAAATCCAAGGGTGCCATCTGACCCTTGACCTGGGCATGGCTCTGGGGTTTGCATTTTTTCTTCCCTAATTTTTCCTTGGGGTGGGCTGTGCACATGCACAGTGGCCTGCCAGCACTTGGGAGGGGCCACATGCAGTGTGTTTACTGAAGTGGTGCACATGCCCACTTGAGGCGTTTTTCCGTTATCAGTTGAGTCTTCCTAGGGGAAGGTCCTATACTGGTTAAACTCTGCCATTTTGCCTCTTAGTGGACATGCTTGAGTCCATTCACCCAACTCCTGAGATCTTATTGGGAAGCTGCTGGTCACCAGCTTCAGGTGTTTTCTTTCTATTGGGAGACTGTCTTTCCTTGGCACCAGCTACAACCAATTATTATTTTAGAGAAACAATTTAAGAACTGCCTGACAATCACTTGATGGTTGCCTGACATTTCTGGCGAATTGCTCTGCTCTTGCCCTGCTCTTGTTTGCCTAACTACCTACTCTATCATTCTTAAAGACAAGATCACTGATGTTAGAATGAAAGACTTGTTTAAAAATGCCTAAGATGTTTATCAGACTCAGAATTCCAGTGAAGCAGCTGACACCAACCAGTTTAAAGACCTCCACAGAAAAACCAAATCAGTATAAAATACAATTTCATCACTTCCCTGTTCCATGACTGCATCCTACATTCCTTGATCAATCAACAATCTCCACACCTCAACCCATTACAAACCCCTTAAAATCCCTAGCCCCAAACTCTCTGGGGAGGAGGATTTGGGGTTTCCCACCATCTCCTCATTTTGCTGCCCTGTGATGTTTAAACTCTCTTTGCTAGCGTTATGCCCAGACCGTTTATTCCCCGAAGAAGACCACCAGAGTCCAGAGTCAAAGCTAAGCAGCAAGGATCTTTATTACAGGTTCGAACCTGGAACTCTCACTCGCTTGTGAAACGAGATGGGCAGGAGAGCTCCCCCACTGAGCTCCAAACAGTGTTATATAGTCTAAGAAAAATGGGCATAGAATTATTATACAAATCAGATGTATGATTGGCTAGTGTTTGAACAAGGCGATTTGGCTAACTATGATTGGTTCCCGCCATTTCTGATATTTCGGTTCAACCCTTGAGGCAGGAGAGCAGTTTTACACAAAGGCAATTAATTATATTGCGTCAGGTTGCACAACCGGTTTATGGCAGCATGGGTGTATCTTACTTAAACATGTCTTGTGACCCGGCCTCAGAAAGAAAAAACAGGTACTTACAGAACTTATGAAATCTCTGGTACGTGCAGAGATTAGAGAGCAGAACAAAAGGGTTTAGCAATAGGGTATAGCGGGGGAGTGGGTACGCATTTTTGTGTCTTTGTGTCCTTTCACTAGAACCCTTGGTGTCAGTGTACTGACTTGCCACAGCTCAGGCAACGGACCTGTTAAGGTCACAGTATTCTATGAGTGGTCCCCAAAATGTCTCAGAGAATCTGTGTGTGGGATCACTCTTGTGGGCTGAATGCTTATGTCCCCTCAAATTTCATACATTAAAATCTTTTTTTTTTTTTTTTTTTTTTTTTTTGAGACGGAGTCTTGCTCTGTGACCCAGACTGGAGTGTGATAGCATGATCTCGGCTCACTACAACCTCCACCTCCTAGATTCAAGTGATTCTTCTGTCTCAGCCTCCTGAGTAGCTGAGATTTCAGGCACACACCACTATGCCTGGCTAATTTTTGTATTTTTAGTAGAGATGGGGTTTCACCATGTTGGTCAGGCTGGTCTCAAACTCCTGACCTTGTGATCTGCCTGCCTTGCTCCGCCACAGTGCTGGGATTACAGGCGTGAGCCACTGTGCCCAGCCTAAAATCTTAAAAATATATATTTTTAGAGATAGGGTCTTACTCTGCTGGCTAGGCTGGAGTGCAGTGGCACAATCATTGCTCACTGCAGCCTTGCACTCCTGGGCTCAAGTGATGCTCCTGACTTGGCTTCCCAAAGTGCTAGGATTACAGATATGAGCCACCCCAAACTGCCTGATACGTTAAAACCTAATCTCCAGGGTGATGATATTTGGAGGTGGGGCCTTTAGGAGGTGATTATGTCGTGAGGGTGGAGTCCTCATAAATGAAATTAGTGCCTTTATAAGAAGAAGCCAGAGAGCTAGCTTGCTTTCTTTCAGCCATGTGAGGGTACAAGAAAGTGGTAGTCTGCAACCTCAAAGACAGCCTTCACCAGAACCTGACCATGCTAACAGCCTGATCTTGGACTTTTAGGCTGCAGAACTGTAAGAAATGAAATTCTGTTGTTTGTAAGCCATCCAGTTAAGAAAAAAGTAATAAAAATAAGGCAGTCTGGGTTCTGTGAAGTATGCAAAACTTACCAGGCCCAGAAAGACTTGAATATAGGACTTCAGTAGGAGGGGGCACATCCATGCCCAGGGCTGACTGTTTAACACCTTCTTTGCCCCCAACTGGCTGCCTCGCCCATTATCTTCATGTTCCTGGAATCTGTGATATAAAGTACAATGCAGAGCCAATCAACAGCTTAGGTTATTTCTGTGTAAATTATTATTAAATAATGGAGGAACTGCCTCTTATTTTTCCTTGAAAATCCACTTGTAACTGCTGCTAATCAGAGTGTATATTCACAGCAACTTGAATCTATGTTTCCGGGTGGCCATCCTCAAGCTTTGGGGTCAAATAAACTCCATACTTAAATCATATTTTCTGAATCTCATTATTGAAAGTTGACATAGTCTATGGTATTTTGTTACAATAGCTTAAACTAAAACAATCACAAATAAAATTTGTGTTTTCTTTTTTAAAGACATTATCCCTTGTCAACTCAAATCCATTAAAAAATAAGAAAAACAATTAACGTAAAAGTATCATCGTGATAATAATTTCTTATCTAGGTAAAAGAGCCACTGAAGCCTCTTTAACCCACTGAACTGTTTCACGGACTTGAAAATCAAGCTGAAGACTCATACTTTTTTTTTTTTTTTTTTTTTAACTGTTCTTACCTTGGCAAGCAAAAGCAAAATGAGGAAAAAGACATGTCTCTTCCCTACAGACCCCAGAATTGTATGAAAAAGACCTCCAAATGGGGTTCGTCTATCAAGTGCATAAAGTTGAAGGAGGCCTAGGTGTTGCTATTCACGTCATCTGCTTAAGTTAGCACACACCATGTGGTCTTTCTTTAGGCAATTTTCAAGTTGTCTTCTTGGATTCCTTACACTAGAAGTGCATACACAACAAAAATGAGGAAAGTATAACATCTAGGGAAAGGGAAGAAGAAAGAGGGAGTCAGTCCCCTGCAAATCCATTGGTATGAGATGTTCTTCCTGGATGGTCCTTCACCTTACATTTGCTTCATGCTGTCCCTTACGGCCCAGGCAAATTCCCCACAGCATTTTGCCCATAAGATCATCACCACATTGCTTGGTTCCCCTTTCAGACATGATTAGTCAGCCAGTCCATATTTAGCTCCTGTTGCTATTTCCCGGCCAAGTCTTTCATTCTCTAAACATTTCTGATGTGGTTCTTGGAACTGTCTTCAGTGTGCTAAGCCTCAGCTGCCCCAAGCAAAATGCCTTGTCCATCTGTGCCAGGAAGATACTTGCATTGTTTTCTATCAATCTCTCTCTCTCCAAAGGAATTGGATAAGAAAGGATGTCTTATTGCATTGTTGCCATTATTCCACAATAGAAATCCTTGGGGTGGCTCTCAATAAGGAAAAATCAAGCCTGAGTTAGAAAACCATAATTGCATTGCTTTTAGTAGGCAAGACTAGACAGATATAGCACTGTGATGTATGCAGGGTATATCCTGGATTTTTTCTCACCTCCTCCTGCAGAGCGTTCTTTCTTGCTCTAGCAACCCCAGTGTGATGGTTAATTTTAGGCATCAACTTGACTGGATTAAAAGATACCCAGATAGCTGGTAAAGCATTCTTTCTGAGTATGTCTATAAGGGTGTTTACAGAAAAGAGGCACTAGGATCAGTGGCCTGAGTAAGGAGGATCAACCCTCACCCAGTGTGGCCAGGCCCCGAACAATTGGTTCAGTGTCTGGATAGAACAATAAGGTCAGAGGACAGACGAATTTTCCTGTCTTCTGGAGCTGGGACACTCATCTTCTCTTACTCTTGGACATCCGGGTTCTCTGGCCTTTGGACTCTAAGATTCACCATTGGCTCCCCAAGCTTTTGGGCCTTTGAACTTGGACTGAGCCATGCTATCAGCTTCCTTTGTTCTCTAGCTTGCAGACTGCATATGGTGGGACTTCTCAGCCTCCATGTTTGTGTGAGCCAATTTGCATAATAAATCCTCTCTCAAACATTTCTCTTGATCCTATTGGTTCTGTTTCTCTAAAAAACTATAACTAATACACCCAGTTCCTCGCACTGTTCCCACAGGTTCCTATAACCAGCCTCACCACTTTTGCTCTCTCTGCCTTCTAAGACTTTTTTGCTACTTCTTCCCCCATCAAAATTGGACTTTCTTCTATTTAATGTCAATTTTTCTTAATTATGGTAAAGTAATTCACATAATAGCAGTTTATCTCATTATCTCACCTGATGTGACAAACGAATGAGAATTCAAAAGAATGATTGTAACAGAATTTTGGGCCCTTGTGGGCCACTGTTGAGGTATTTTTTATATAAAGTTTGAATATATGTCCTTGCCAAATTTCTTATTGAATTATAATCTCCAGTATTTGAGATGGAGCCTGATAGAAAGTGTTTTAGTCATGGGGGTGGATTCCTCATGGCTTGGTGCTGTCCTTGCAATAGTGAGTGGGTACTCATGAGATCTGATTGTTTAAGTGTATGACACCTCCCTCCACTACCCTCTTTTGCACCTGCTTCTGCCATGAGACACCTGCTCCTGTTTCCACCTTCCACCATGATTGTAAGTTTCCTGAGGCCTCCCCAGAAACAGATTCTGGCACCATGCTTCCTGTACAGCCTGCAGAAACATGTGCTAACTAAACCACTTTTCTTATAAACTACCCCAGTCACAGGTATTTCTTTATAGCAGTGTAAAAACAGCCTAACACATTTTTAGAAGGAGCAACTACCTTGACGCATTACTTTGCAGCACATAAAGAAACACCTACCCTTCATCCAATAGGATTTCCATAATTATTTGCTTATTTAAATTTTTTAAATAGGAGATGAAACTTTCTTTTTCTTTTCTTTTCTTTTCTTTTTTTTTTTTTTATTGAGACAGAGTCTCGCTCTGTTGCCCAGGCTGGAGTACAGTGGCACGATCTCAGCTCACTGCAAGCTCCGCCTCCCAGGTTCACGCCATTCTCCTGCCTCAGGGGAGATGAAATTTTCTACTATGATTTCTGCTATCTCAAGTTGAACCATACCTATAGATACCAAGATTTATTTGATAGTGAAGCAAGCATGTAGAGTAAGCATATGGCAACATTTTAGATAATCTTTTCTCAAACATTACTATACAAGAGAATTACCTGGGAATCTTGCTAAAATACAAATTTTGATTTACTAAGTCTGTGGAGGAGCCTGAGATTCTGCTCTGAGGTGATGCCTATGCCACTGACACCTGCTCTATATATCAAAGAGAAACGATCTATAGGGTGAGGGCAGAACTTGGAATGAAAGAAAGGGAAGATGAGATCATTTCTAAATAATTTCCTGGAAGAAATGGAAATAGGAGATGTCATTGACTTAAACACAAAATGTACCAGACTATTAAGATCCTCTAAGGAATAGCCTGCTGTACTGATTCCATTTTTTTTTTTTTTTTACCATTTAGTTTTAATTCAACTTGTATTTATAGTACATTTATTTACTTAACAAATACTTATGTGTTCCATGGGTAGTGCAAGTCATTGAGGAGAAATGTGGTCAAGGTGGCATCATTTTCACAAACACAGAGCTGAGAGAATATGCCAAAAGCTATGTAAAGGAAGAATAATGGTAAAATTTTATCCCATAATCAGATATATACAAAATGGCCATAAAACGAAGTATCCTAAACACAAAAAAAGGCTAATTTCTGAATTCAGTTGCTTTTTGTTTTACCTCTCAAATCAATCTGAATGATCATAAGGTAGAATTTTATCATTAGTGCTTAGTGAAGAACTTGTATATGTAGTACATTTTCTCCTTCAGAATCACACCTCCCAACTTCCCACAGCTCAGAACCATAGAAGATGCCCTCCAAAGAGGTGAAATTTATTTTGGAACTCATTCATGTATGTACTAATTAATTCATTTGAAATCATTTGTGGCATGTCAACTTTGTGCCATACTGCAGTCAGTATTGGGGCCCAGAGATGAAAGTACACAGTAACTGTGTTCAAGGAGCTCAGCTGGAGGTATTTTAATTTGAACACAATCTGGCAGTAAAGTCAGACCATTGTCATACTTAACAGCACGGTAAAACTGACAGTTTCAGTGGTCCTGAGGAGAGTTTCTTGTCCAGCTGAGCTTGGAGCCTGTGATTTCGGAAGACCTCACAAGTGTCTCAGGAAGTATACACCATGACCAAATGGGACAAATCCCAAAAATGCCAAGTTAGCTCAACATATAAAAATCAGTCCGTGCAATATGCTATATTAATAAAAAAATTAAAACCACATGATTACTACAATCAATGCAGAGAAAATATTTGACAAAATCCAACAATCTTTTATGAAATAAAAACAAACAGCAAACTAAGAGTAGAGGGGAATTTCCTCAACCTGATGATAGTCATCTAAGGAAAACTCACAAGTAATATTATACTTAATAAAGACTGAATTCTTTCCTTCTAATATTGGAAAGATGAGAAGGATGTTTACTCTTGCTACCTCTATTCAATATTGTACTGAAGAGTCTAGCCAGGGAAAGTAGGAAATAAAAAGGAATAAAAGTTATCCAGACTGAAAAAAAAATAAAACTGTCTCTTATATGTGGAAAGTATTAAGAAATATATATGCATGCACACACACATGCACACACACAAATTATTAATACATATAAACAACCACTGCAAGGTTACAGGACACAAGAAAAACATGCAAAGTCTATTGTACAGGACACAAGATAAACATGCAAAGTCAATTGTACAGTCTACACACTCATGGTGAACAATCTGCATATAAAATTAGGAAAACAATTTTATTTACGATAATATTAAAAAGAAGAGAATACACAAAAATTAACAAAAGAAGTGCCAGATTCATAAACTAAAAACTACAAAACATAATAGAAAGAAATAAAAGAAGACCACGATAAATGGAAAAACAGCACATGTTCACAGACTAAAGACCTAATATTAACATGGCAACACTCCCCTAACTGATCTGCAGATTTAATGCGAACTCTACCATAATTCCAGCTGGCTTTTTTCCAGAAATTGACAAATTGATTCTATAATTTGCAAGAGATCTAGAATAAGCAAAGCAATTTTGAAAACAAAACAAAGTTTGAGGTCTCACACTCCCTAACTTCAAAACTATTTTAAAAAAGAATTATAGAACAAAACAGAGCTATAATCATTAAGACAATGTGATACTGATATAGAGAAAGACATATAGATCTATGAAATAAAATTGAGAGTTTTGAAATAAAACCTTAAATTTATGGTAAACTAATATTATTTTACAAGGTGCCAAGGCAATTCAATGGAAAAAGAACCATCTTTTCAACAAGTGGTGCTGACACAAATGTTTATCTGTATGCAAAAGAATAAAGTAGGACCCCTAACTTGCACCATATACAAAATTAAATTGGATCAGACATATAAATGTAAAAGTCAAAATTCTAAAACTCTTAGAGGAAAACATAAACATAAACTTTTATGACTTTGGATTAAGAAAGCATTTCTTCAATATGACACCAAAAAACAAGCAGCAACAACAACAAAAACAGACAAATTTGACTTCATCAAAATGTAAAATTTTTACATTTTTAAGAACACTATTTAAAAAGTGAAAAGATAACCCATAGAATGAGAGAAAATATTTACAAATCATATATCTGATAAGGGACTTCTTTGCAAACTGTATAACAACCTCTTACAACTCAACAATAAAAGATAAATAACCCAGTTTTCAAATGGGGAAAGTATCTGAATGGATATTTCTCCAAAAATACACAGATGGACAATAAGCAATAAAACTTTGCTCAACATCCCTATTCATTAGGGAAATAAAATCAAAACTACAATGAGATACCACATCACTCCCACTAGGATGGCTATAATAATAATAATAATAATAATTTTTCAGAGCAACTAGCATTTGCAAGAATATGAAGAAACTGAAACCCTCATACATTACTAGTGAAAATGTAGAATGGTACAACCACTTTGGAAACAGTTTAGTATTTTGTTAAACAAGGAGTTACCATATGATCCAGCATTTATCCAAAATAATTGAAAACATATGTCTACAGTTAAACTTGTACACAAATGTTCACAGTAGTATTATTCATCATAGCCAAAAAGTTGAAACAACCCAAATGTTCATCAATAAACAAAATGTGGTAAATCCCTACAATGAAATATTAATCAGCCATAAAAGGGAAAGAGATACTGATACAGGATATAACATGAATGAACTTTTATGTAGTAAACAATTTAACTTTACTCAAAGCAAGGTCTGACATTTGCCCTTGACTCCTGGAAGGTAATCTCCAGGCCCTTGGAATGTCCTGCCTGATAAAATACCTTTGTTTGCCTGGGATCCTTGGGCCGCCAGATACTAACAATGTAATTTAGGGTGAGGGCTTTGGGGCATGTGGTATCAGTTGACCTCCAGAATGTCTGAAGACTGAAGTCAGCCATGTGAGCAGCTAGCCAGGTTTATGTAATCAAGCTCCAATAAAGACCTGGATACCAAGGCTTTGGTGCGCTTCCCTGGTTGGCAATACTCCATGGGTACTGTCACATATCGATACCAGGAAAGTAATGGCATTGGCAAGAATATGAAGCGTTCTTGCCAATGCGGTCCATGACTCAGGAGGAAAGAAAAACTGGTAGTTTTGCTTTTGGTAGTTTTTTGAACTCTGTTCTATGCACCTCTTCCTCTGGCTGATTCTGATCTGTATCCTTTAGCTGTAATAAACCATAATCATGAGCAAAACAGCTTTCAGTGAGCTTTGTGGGGTTTTATCTTGATGGTCTTGGGAATCCCCAAACTTGCAATTGGTATCAGAAGAAAGAGTGGTCTTGCAGACCGTTCCTCTAACTTCTGAACTTTGAAAACATTATGGTAAGTGAAAGAAGCTAGATACAAAGGTTATGTATTTTAATACAACATTTTAAGAAAATGTTCAAAATAGGCAAATACATAGAAAAAGAAAGTAGATTAGTGATTGCCAGGGGCTGAGAAAGAAGGAAATGGGGAGTGACTGCTAAAGAATATGGGTTTCTTTCAGGAGTGAGGAAAATATTCTGGAATTAGATAGTGGTGATGGTTGCACAACTGTGCTAGTACATTAAAGCTTACTAAATTGTACATTTTAAAGGAGTGAATTTTGTGATACGTGAATTAAACCTTTTTTAAAAAGTTTAGTATTTGTACCTAATAGATTTCCTTTGACCAGGACCATAGATAAAGAAGAAAAGGCAGATTGACTGGAGCTGGTAATTTAGTTACCCCAAATGCACTCATGAGCACAAAGTCTTGCTATGGGAATAATTCCTTAGCATGCTTCTATGTGACTTCTCAGGAGAGATTCCAGTGGATGATGGACTAGGTGAGCAGAAGTACTAAACAGAAGCTAACAGCCTTGGGCTCTGCTCTTCATCTCACACATACCCTCAGGATAGACAGTAAAATTCAGTGTCAGTTTCTCCATAAAAATTTCCTGTTTAGAAAAAACCACCTCTTCTGCTTTCTTTTCTCATTAAAATGTCACTTCTGAGTCATTTAGAAAGGGTCAGGTTGCATTTTGGCTTAAAACCTTTGACAGCTACTGTAATTGCTTAGAAGTTAATAACAGTGGTGTCTCTCACAAGTGCAATTTTGAAGTTTCTGCCAAGCCATTAACATGTAACCAGGGTAAAGAAATCAAAGGACATTAGAGAGAAGAGGAGAAAACCCAATCTCATCTACCTCTGGACTGTTACCTCTTCCTTGGGACAGGACAAGTTTCTAAGTTGCTGTTCCCTGATGTAGTTGGATTAGCTCCAATATCTGATCCTGAGTTCTGCCACTAACTAATCATATCATGGTCTCAAGCAAATTATTAAGTATTTTTGCTTTTTTTTTTTTTTTAGAGAGACAGTCTCAGTCTGTTACCCAGGCTGAGGTGCAATGGCACAATCTTGGCTCACTGGAACCTCCGCCTCCTGAGTTCAAATGATTCTCCTGTCTCAGCCTCCCAAGTAGCTGGGATTATAGGTGCGCACCACCATGCCCAGCTAATTTTTGTATTCTTATAAGAATAGAGATGGGGTATTCTTACAAGAATAGAGATGGGGGGTCTCACCATGTTGGCCAGGCTGGTCTTGAACTCCTGGCCTCAGATGATCTGCCTGCCTGGGCCTCCCAAAGTGTTGGGATTACAGGCATGAACCACCACACCTGGCCTTATCTTTGCTATTTTTAAAAATGGAACACTGCCACCCCTCCTGCTCTGCCTCAGGGCCATCTTGACAAAATTCTTTTATAGATTATTACTATAGGGTGAGGCAAGACAAAAACGGACGTGTGCATAGGATGCTCCAGAAACACCATGAAAGGGCAATCACTGAGCCTAGGGTTGGGTCAGGAAAGCTTCTTGCACAAAGATACACATGAATTATTATTATTATAATTATTATTGCTATTTATTTGAGCCAGGGTCTCATTCTGTTGCCCAGGCTGGAGTGCAATGGCACGATCATGGCTCATTGCAGCCTCAACCTCCTGGGCCCAAACAATCTTCCTATCTCAGCACCTCGAGTAGCTGGGACTATAGGTGTATGCCACCATGCCTGGTTCACTTTTTAAATTATTTGTAGAGATGAGGTCTCAATATATTGCCCAGGCTGGTCTCAAACTCCTGGACTCAAGCAATCCTCCCACTTCAGTCTCCCAAAGTGCTAGGATTATAGGTGTGAGCCACCATGCCCAGCCATAGACATGCATTAAAATAACATCTTTTATCACCTGGAGATGGTTACTTTTGGGAAATAAAAGAGATAGTATCTAAAAAACATGTTTAAAGGGTGCTCTAATTGCTTGTGTCTCAAGCATCATGGTATCAATTTTTCCTCTTTTATGGTCATTTAATCACATTTAATTCCTTCTTTCTGTTCTTAAAATAAACATCCAAGAGGGAATTATGTTCTCCATTCTACAGATGAGAATACTGAGTTGACAAAGTTTCCATAACTAGCTCTAACTTCACTTAACTGGTCATTGGCTGCGATGGGCTTTGAACCATAGTTTTCCAACTACCACATTCACACCGTCTACCTGAGCAGTGGCTTCCAGATCTGGTGATAATCAAAATTGCCTCAAATGGTGTGAGAATCAACAGACATAGTACCCATTGCTACATCTTGCTATCCATCTATTTCATTCTTAAAAGACTTTTAAAAACTCCGTCTTTAACATAGTGCTGCATCTCTCATGTTTTCCTAGGCTATTCCTTTCCAAGAGAGTTCTCTAGCTTGTGTCTGGGAGTCAGCATAGTCTAGAATGGGCAAGCACATGAGTTTGGAGCTGGTATCTGAGTCAAAATCTTTGTTCATTACATGATTTTAAACAAGTTATTTGACTTTGCTATGTCTTTGTTTATTATGCAATGGGAATAACGTATTCTTCAAAGATTAAATGAAAAGATTACAAAGATTAAACAAGCTAATGATGAAAATTGCTAAAGTGGTGCTAGGTACAGGGTAATGTTCAATAAGTCACATCTCACAGTACTCTAGCTCACCCGTATTCAGAGGAAAGGAAAAGAAGTCAAAGGAGCCAGAGTCCAAGTCCATTTAAACAGTCTGTCCCCGGCCGGCATTCTGATCAGGGGCTGCTCTTCCCATGTGACCTTCCATCTAGCACTCGAATGTTGCCGTTATGGATCCAGATGCTTCCCGTACATTTGTTTTTCAAATCAATTTTAAAATGGCAAAAGAAAGATCACGTTCCTTCAAAATTAGAAATCCAGATGCTAATGAAAATCTAATTCAACTACTATTTAATGATTACCTACTATGACAGTCACTGGAAGATTAAAAAAGAAAAATAAGCAGGACATAGTCCCTGCCTTTGAGGAACATGTGTTTTATTAGAGAGAATTAGATAAGATCATAAATGACAGCATACCTTGTTTTATTGTGCTTCGTTTATTGTACTTCATAGATACTGCTTTTGTTTTGTTTTGTTTACAAATTGAAGGGTTGTGGTAACTCTGCGTTGAGCAACTTTGTTGGTGCCATGGTTTATTGGTGCCGTTTTTCCAATAGCATATGCTCACTTTGTGTCTCTGTGTCACATTTTGGTAATTCGTAAAATATTTAAAATTTTTTCATTTTTATTATTTTTATCATATCTGTTATAGTGATCTGTGATCAGTAATTTTTGATGTTACTATTGTCATTTTTCCTTTGGGGAACCATGAACTGTACCCATATAAGATGGTAAATTTAATCAATAAATGTTGGGTGTTCTGACTACTCTGCCACCTGATCATTCCCCCATCTCCCTCCTTCTCTCTTATTGAGCCCCGCAATCCCTTACACACAATAATATTAAAATTAGGCCAATTAATAAATCTACAATGGTCTCTAAGTGTTGAAGTGAAAACAAGTCTCACATTTTTTATGTTAAATCAAAAGCTAGAAATGATTAAGTTTAGTGAGGAAGCCATGTCAAAAGCTAAGATAGGCTGAAAGTTGGGGCTCTTTTGCCAAACAGTTATCCAAATTGTGAATGCAAAGGAAAAGTTCCTGAGGGGAATTAAAAGTGCCACTTCAGTGAACACATGAATAAGAAAGAGACAGCCTTGTGGCTGATGTAAAGAAAGTTTTAGTGGTCTGGATAGAAGACCAAGCCAGCCACAACATTCCCTTAGGCCAAAGCCTAATCCAGAGCAAGGTCCCAACTCTCTTCAATGCTACGAAGGCTGAGAGAGGTGAGGAAGGTAAGAAGAAAAGTTTGAAGCTAGCAGAGATTCGTTCATGAAGTTTAAGGAAAGAAGCTATCTCCATAACCTAAAAGTACAAAGTGAAGCAACAAGTGCTGATGGAGAAGCAGCAGCAAGTTATCCAGAAGACGTAACTAACATAATTGAGGAAAGTGGTTATACTAAACAATATAGATAATATAAATAAAACCACCTTATATTGAGAGAAGATGCCATTTAGGACTATCACAGCTAGAGAAGAAAAGGCAGCACCTGGCTTCAAAGCTTCAAAGGACAGTCTGCCTCTCTTGTTCGAGGCTAACGCAGCTGGTAACTTTAAGTTGAAGCTAATGCTGATTTGCCATTCTGAAAATCCCAGGGCTCCTAAAAAATATGTTAAATCTACTCTGCCTATGCTTTATAAACATAACAACAAAGCCTGGATAAGAAGACATCTGTTTACAGCATGGTTTACTGAATATTTTAAGTCCACTGTTAAGAACTACTGCTTAGAAAAAACTATTTCTTTCAAATTATTACTGCTCATTGACAATGCATCTATTCACACAAGAGTTCTGATAGAGATATACATAGAAATTAATGTTGTTTTTGTATCTGCTAACACAACATCCATTCTGCACCCTATGGATTAAGGGGCAATTTCAACTTCCAACTTTTACCATGTAACAAATACATTTTGTAAGGCTATAGCAGCTATAAATAGTGATTCTTCTGATGGATCTGGGTAAAGTGAATTGAAAATCTTCTGGAAAGTATTCCCCATTCTAGATGCTTTTAATAACATTCATGATTCATGAGAGGAGGCCAAAATATTAACAATAACAGGAGTTTGGGAGAGTTGATTCCAAACCTCGTGAATGACTTTAAGGGATTCAAGACTTTAATGGAGAAAGTAACTACAGATATAAAAGAAGTAACAAGAGAACCAGAACTTGAAGTGGGGCCTGAAGAGGTGCCCAGATTAGTGCAATCTCATGATAAAATTTGAATGGATGAGGAATTGCTTTTTATAGCTGAGCAAGAAAGTGGTTTTTGGAAATGGAATCTGCTCCTGATGATGCTATTAGCATTGTTAAAAGGATGCCAAAGTATTAGAAAATTACATAAACTAAGTTGATAAAGCAGTGGCAGGGTTTGAGAGTATTGACTCCAATTTTGAAAGTTCTACTGTGGGTAAATGCTATAAAACAGTATCTCATGCTACAGAGACAGCTTTAGTGAAAGGAAGAGTTCACTGATGCAGCAAAGTTCATTGTGGTCTTATTTTAAGAAATTGCCACAGCCATGTCAACCTTCAGCAACCACCACCCTGATCAGTCAGTAGCCATCAACATATAGGCAAAACCCTCCACCAACAAAGAGATTACAAATGGCTGAAGGCCGAAATGATTATTAACATTTTTAAACAATAATTTATTTTAAAATTAAGGTATGAACATTGCTTATTTTAAACACAAAGCTACAGCATACCTAATATATTTCATTATAGTGTAAACATAACTTTATATGTACTGGGAAACCAAAAAATCTGTGTGACTCCCTTTATTATGGTGGTCTAGAACTGAACCTGCAATATCTCCAAAGTATTCCTGTATATATAAGGTGCAATAAGGGAAGCTACACAAGAGAGAAGAAAGGTATCTTAAGGATTCCAGGGAAGAAAAAAGTGCTTCCACTTTGATTAAGATTTCATGAAGGAGGATTAAAATGACAGATAGGAGGCAGAAGTAGCTTTCAGCTTCTATTCAACCAGACAGAGCAGCATGTGGAGGCTCACATTGTGAGCTTTTGCTCCAAGAAATACCACAGGAACATACCAGGAAAACTGAGAGAATACACAGACCTTTTGAAGGAACTGGATCGCTGCTGCAGGCTCCCTGAGATTCCAGAAAACTGTGAGTCTGCTTGCTTTCTCAGTGGGGAGGCTGGTAGTCTGGGGCAAGTTCTCAGCCCTGGTCACTGGCTGTCTCAAGATAGACTCTGTGCTGTTGCAGGGCAGGTGGGAGTGAGACTGGCCTTTAGGACTGCATGCTGTGTGGGAGAAAGGTGAGGCCTGTGACTGCCAGTTTTCCCTCACTTCCCTGGTGACCTGTGTGACTCAACAGAGGCAGCCATAATCCCCCTGCGAACATAATTCCATTGCCCTGGGAACTGCACACCCGACTCCCACAGCAGCCACATCAAGCCCCGCCCAAGGAGAGGCTGAGCTCAGACACCCCTATCCCTTTCCCCACCTTCTGGTCTTTCTCTACCCGCCCTGGTTGCCAAAGAAAAAGGACATAATCTCTTGGGAGCTTTTCGCCCTACCCACTGCCTGAGAAACCTAAATGCTTAACTAGGTGACCCTAGCCAAGATTCCTTCCTCTCTATAGTACCACAGCTAATGTGCTCTTGAAAATGCCACCTCCTGGCTGGAGGCCAACCAACACAAAACAAGAACGCTAAGCAAAAACACAGCCAAAGACACTCACAAAGTCCATGTCACTCACCTGCTACCTCCACCAGAGTAGGTGCTGGTATCCACAGCTGAAAGACCTGAAGACAGTTCACATCATAGGACTCTTTGCAGACACTCCCTGGTACCAGCCCAGTGCCTAGTAGCTCTGCTGGGTAGCTAGACCCAGAAGAGCAAAAACAATCACGACAGTTAGGTTCTTGGGCAGCCCCGTTCCTGGGGGAAGGGGGAGAATAGGACATCAAGGGAGCATCCCGTGGACAAAAGAATCTGAACTGCCCTTGAGTCCCAGATCTTACCTCTGACACAGTCTACCCAAATGAGAAGGAACTAGCAAAACAATTCTGGTAATATGGCAAAATAAGTTTATTTAACACCCCCTACAATTACATCAGCTCACCAGAAATGGATCCAAACCAAGATGAAATCTCAGAATTGCCAGAAAAAGAATTTAGAAGGTTGATTATTAAGCTAATCAAGGAGGCACCAGAGAAAGATGCAGTCCAACTTAAAGAAATTGAAAACATGTTACGGGATATGAAAGGAAAAATCTTCAGTGAAATAGATAACATAAATAAAAAATAATCACACTTCTAGAAATCAAACACACTTAGAAAAATGCAAAATGCACTGGAAAGTCTCAGCAATAGAATCGAACAGAAGAAAGAACTTGAGACCTCAGAGACCAGGCTTTCAAGTTAAAGTAATCCACCAAAGACAAATAAAAAAGAGTTTTAAAAAAATGAACAAAGGCTCCAAGTAGTTTAGGACTATGTTAAACATCCTAACCTAAGAAAAGTTGGTGTTTCTGAGAAAGAAGAGAAATCTAAAAGTTTGGAAAATATATTTGAGGGAATAATCAAGGAAAACTTCCCTGGCCTTGCTAGAGATCTAGAGATCCAAATACAAGAAACTCAAAGAACAACTGGGAAATTCATCACAAAAAGATCATTGCCTAGGCACATAGTCATTAAGTTATCTAAAGTCAAGAGGAAGAAAAGAATCGTAAGAGTTAAGAGGCAGAAACATCAGGTAACATATAAAGGAAAACCTATCAGAGTATTAGCAGATTTCTCAGGAGAGTACCTACAAGCTAGAAGAGATTGGGGTCTTGATTTTAGGCTCCTTAAGCAAAACAATTACAGCTAAGAATTGTGTATCCGGTGAAACTAAGCTTCATAAATGAAGAAAAGGCACATTTTTTCCCCCGGAAAAACAAATGCTGAGAGAATATGCCACTACCAAGCTAGCACTATATGAGCTGCTAAAAGGAGCTCTAGATCTTGAAACAAATCCTCAAAATACACGAAAATAGAACCTCCTTAAAGCATAAATCTCACAGGACCTATAAAACAATGACACAATTAAAAAAATAATAATAAACAAGGCATTTAGGCAACAAATGGCATGATGAATAGAATAGTAGCTCACATTTCAATACTAACATTGAATATAAATGGCCTAAATGCACGACTTAAAAGATACAGATTGGCAGAATAAATAAGAATTCACCAACCAAGTTTCTGCTGTCTTCAAGAGACTCACCTAACACATAAGGACTCACATAAACTTAAGGTAAGCAAGTGGAAAAACATATTCCATGCAAATGGACACCAAAGATGAGCAGGAATAGCTATTCTTATATCAGACAAAACAAACTTTAAATCAACAACAGTTAAAAAAGACAAAGAGGGACATTATATGATGATAAAAGGACTAGCCCAATAGGAGAATATCACAATCCTAAATATATATGTACCTAGCACTGGAGCTCCCAAACGTATAAAGCAATTACTACTAGACCTAAGAAATGAGATAGATAGCAACACAGTAATAGTGGATGACTTTAATACTCCACTGACAGAACTAGACAGGTCATCAAGACAGAAACTCACAAAGAAACAATGGACTTAAACTATACCCTACAACAAATGAACTTAACAGATATTTACAGAATATTCTACCCAACAACTGCAGAATATACATTCTATTCATCAGCACATGGAACATTCTCCAAGATAGATCACACGATAGGCCACAAAACAAGTCTCTGTACATTTAAGAAAATCGAAATTATATCAAGTATTTTCTCAGATCACAGTGGAATAAAATTGGAAATCAACTCCAAAAGGATTCCTCAAAACCATCCAAATAAATGGAAATTAAATAACCTGCTCCTGCATGATGGCTGGGTCAACAATGAAATCAATATGGAAATTTTTTTAAAAAAATTGAACTGTATGATAATAGTGACACAACCTATCAAAACCTCTGGGATTTGGCAAAAGTGGTACTAAGAGGAAAGTTCATAGCATTAAATGCCTATATCAAAAAGACTGAAAGAGCACAAATAAACCACCTAAGGTAATACTTCATAGAACTGAAGAAACCAGAACAATCCAAATGAAAGCCCAGCAGAAGGAAAGAAATAACAAAGATCAGAGCAGAACTAAATGAAATTGAAACAAAAAGATACAAAAGAAAAATGAAACAAAAAAAAGCTTTTTTGAAAAGATAAATAAAATTGATAGACCATTAGTGAGATTAACCAAGAAAGGAAGAGAGAAGATCCAAATAAGATCAATCAGAAGTGAAATGGGAGATATTACTACTGATACCACAGATATATGAAAGATTATTCAAGGCTACTATGAACAACTTTATACTCATAAACTAGAAGACCTAGAGGAGATAGATAGATTCCTAGAAATATACAACCCTTCTAGATTAAACCAGGAAGATATAGAATCTCTGAACAGACCAATAACAAGAAACAAGATTAAAATGGTAATAAAAAAAGTTCCCAACAAAAAAAAAGTCCAGGAACAGATGGATTCACAGCTGAATTCTACCAGGTGTTCAAAGAATTGGTACCAATCCTATTGACACTATTCCACAAGAAAGAGAAAGAGGGAATCCTCCCAAAATTATTCTATGAAGTCAGTACCAGGAAAAGACATAAAAAAATAAAACTACAGACCAATATTCCTGATGAACATAGATGCAAAAAATCCTCAATAGAATACTAGCTAAACAAATCCAACAGCATATCAAAAAGATAATACACCATGATCAAGTGGATTTTGTACCAGGCACACAGGGATGGTTTAATATCCACAAGTCAATAAATGTGATATACCATATAAACAGAATTAAAAACAAAAATCACATAATCATCTCAATAGATGCAGAAGAAACATGTGATAAAATCCAGCATCTCTTAACGATTAAAACCTTCAGAAAAATCAGCATAGAAGTGATACACCTTAAGGTAATAAAAGCCATCTATGACAAACCTGAAGCCAATGTTATACTGAATGAGGAAAAGTTGAAATCATTCCCTCTGAGAACTGGAACAAGAATGCAGACTTTCACCACTTCTAGTCAACATACTACTGGAAGTCCTAGCCAGAGCAATCAGACAAGAGAAAGAAATCAAGGGCATTCAACTTGGTAAAGAGGAAGTCAGACTGTCACTGTTTGCTGATGATATGATCATGTACCTAGAAAACCCAAAAGATTCATCCAAAAAGCTCCTAGAACTGGTAAATAAATTCAGCAAAGTTTCAGGATACAAAATTAATGTACACAAATCAGTAGTTCTGCTATACACCAACAGCAACCAAGCTGAGAATCAAGTAAAAAACTCAACCCCTTTTACAACAGCTGCATTAACAATTTTAAAATTTCAGAATATACCTAACCAAGCAGGTGAAAGACCTCTACAAGAAAAACTACAAAACACTGCTGAAATAAATCATAGACAACACAAACAATTGGAAGCACATCCCATGCCCATAAATGGGTGAAATCAATACTGTGAAAATGACCATACTACCAAAAGCAATATACAAATTCAATGTAATTTCCATCAAAATACCAAGTCATTCTTCACAGAACTACAGGAAACAATTCTAAAATTCATATAGAACCAAAAAAGAGCCTGCATAGTTAAAACCAGACTAAACAAAGATAACAAATATGGAGGCATGACAGTACCTGACTTTAAACCACACTATATATAAGACCATCATCACCAAAACAGCATGGTACTGGTATAAAAATAGGCACATAGACCAATGGAACAGAATAAAGAATCCAGAAATAAAGCCAAATACTTACAACATTCGAGAAAGCAAACAAAAACATAAAGTTGGGAAAGGACACCCTATTCAACAAATGCTGCTGGGATAATTGGCAAGCCACATGTAGAAGAATGAAACTGGATCCTCATCTCTCACCTTATACAAAAATCAACTCAAGGTGGATCAAAGACTTAAATCTAAGACTGAAACCGTAAAAACTCTAGAAGATAACATCAGAAAAACCCTACTAAACATTGGGTTAGGCAAAGACTTCATGGCCAAGAACCCAAAAGCAATTGCAACAAAAACAAAGATAAATAGATGGAACTTAATTAAACTAAAAACCTCTGCACAGCAAAAGAAATAATCAGCAGAGTTAACAGACCCCACAGAATGGGAGAAAAATCTTCACAATCTATACATTCCACAAAGGACTAATATCCAGAATCTACAAAGAACTCAAACAAATCATCAAGAAAAAAACAAACAACCCTATCAAAAAGTGGGCCAAAGACATGAATAGACAGTTATCAAAAGAAGATATACTAATAGCCAACAAGCACATGGAAAAAATGCTCAACAACACTAATGATCAGGGAAATGCAAATCAAAACCACAATATGATACCACCTCACTTCTGCAAGAACAGCCATAATAAAGAAAATAACAGATGATGGTGATACAGCCTGACTCTGTATCCCTACCCAAATCTCACCTTGTAGTCTGAATTGTAATCCTGACATGTTGGGGGAGGGACCTTGTGGGAGGTGATTGGGTCATGGGGTTGGTCTCCCCATGCTGTTCTCATGATAGTGAGTGATTTCTCATAAGATCTGATGATTTTATAAGGGTCTTTTCCTTTCTTCACTCTGCACTTCTCCTTCCTGCTGCCTTGTGAAGAAGGATGTGTTTGCTTTCCCTTCTGCCATGATTGTAAGTTTCCTGAGGCATCCCCAGCCCTGTGGAACTGTGAGTCAATTAAACCTCTTTCCTTTATAAATTATCCAGTCTTGGGAAGTTCCTTATAGCAGTGTAACAACGGATCAATACAGTAAATTGGTACTGAAGGGGCAGGGCGCTGCTATAAGGATACCCAAAAATGTGGAAGCAACTTTGGAACTGTGTAACAGGAAGAGGTGGGAACTGCTTGGAGGGCTCTGAAGAAGACAGAAAAATGTGGGAAAGTTTGGAACCTCCTAGAGACTTACTGAATGGCTTTGACCAAAATGCTGACAGGGATATGGACAATGAAGTCCAGGCTGAGGTGGTCTCAGATGGAGATAAGGAACTTATTGGGAACTGGAATAAAGGTGACTCTTGCTATGCTTTATCAAAGACAGTGGTGGCTTTTTGTCCCTGTCCTAGAGTTCTGTGGAACTTTGGACTTGAGAGAGATGACTTAGGGTATGTGGCAGAAAAAATTTCTAAGCCGTAAAGCATTCAAGAGGTGACAGAGCATAAGAGTTTGGAAAGTTTGAAGCCTGACAATGCAAAAGAAAATAAAAGTCCATTTTCTGGGGAGAAATTCAAACTAGCTGCAGAAATTTACATATGTAATGAAGAGCCAAATGCTAATTGCCAAGACAATGTGGAAAATATCTCGAGGGCATGTCAGAGAACTTCATGGCAGCTCTTCCCATCACATGCCCAGAGGCCTAGCAGGGAAAAATTGGTTTTCTGGGCAGGGTCCAGGACCCCCCTGCTGTGTGCAGCCTTGGGACTTGGTGCCCTGCATTCCAGCTGCTCCAGCCTTGGCTAAAAGGGGCCAAGGTACAGCTCAGGCCATTGTTTCAGATGGTGCAAGCCCCAAGTCTTGACAGCTTCCATGTGGTGTCAGTCCTGCAGGTATGCAGAAGACAAGAATTGAGGTTTGGAAACTTCTGCCTAGATTTCAGGGGAGGTATGGAAATGCCTGGATGTCCAGGCAGAAGTCTGCTTCAGGGGTGCAGCCCTCATGGAGAACAACAGTGCAGAAGGAAAATGTGGGGTCCAAGCCCCAACACAGAGTCCCTACTGGGGCACTGTCCAGTAGAAATGTGAGAAGAAAGCCACCATCCTCTAGAACCCAGAATGGTAGATCCACCAACGGTTTGCATCATGTGCCTGGAAAAGCTGTAGACACTCAGTACCAGCCATGAAAGCAGCCAGAGGGGGCTGTACTCTGCAAAACCACAGGAGTGGAGCTGACCAAGGCTGTGGGAACCCACCCCTTGTATCAGCATGCCCTGGATATGAGACATGGAATCGAAGGAGATTATTTTGGAGCTTTAAGATTTAATGATTGCCTTGCTGGATTTTGGACATGCATGAGGCCCTTAGCCCCTTTGTTTTGGCCACTTTCTCCCATCTGGAACAGCTGTATTTACCCAATGCCTATACTTCCATTGTATCTAGGAATTAACTAACTTGCTTTTGATTTTATAGGCTCATAGGCAGAAGGGACTTGCCTTGTCTCAGATAAGACTATGGACTTGGACTTTCAGGTTAATGTTGAAATGAGTTAAGAGTGGGAAACTGTTGGGAAGGCATTTATGTTTTGAAACGTTAGAAAGATGAGATTTTGGAAGGGCCAGGAGCAGAATGATATACTCTGGCTACATGTCCCCACCCAAATCTTATCTTGAATTGTAATCCAAATTGCAATCCCCATGAGTTGGGGTAGGAACCTTATGAGAGGTTACTGGATCCTGGGGGTGGTTCCCTCATGCTGATCTTGTGATAGTGAGTTCTGACAAGATCTGATGGTTTTATAAGGTGCTTTTCCCCACTTCACTCTGCACTTCTCCCTGCTTCCTTGTGAAGGACATATTTGCTTCCCCTTCTGCCAAGATTGTAAATTTCCTGAGCCTTGTGGAACTATGAGTCAATTATGCCTCCTTTCTCTTTAGATTACCCATTTTTGGGCAGTTCCTTTCAGCAGCATGAAAATGGACTAATACAGTTGGTGTGGATGTGGTAAAAAGGGAACACTTTTACACTGTTGGTGGGAATGTAAACTAGTACAAGCACTATCGAATACAGTGTGGAGATTCCTTAAAGAACTAAAAGTGGCCGGGTGCGGTGGCTCAAGCCTGTAATCCCAGCACTTTGGGAGGCCGAGACAGGTGGATCACGAGGTCAGGAGATCGAGACCATCCTGGCTAACACAGTGAAATCCCATCTCTACTAAAAAATACAAAAAACTAGCCGGGTGAGGTGGTGGGCACCTGTAGTCCCAGCTACTCGGGAGGCTGAGGCAGGAAAATGGCATGAACCCAGGAGGCGGAGCTTGCAGTGAGCTGAGATCCAGCCACTGCACTCCAGCCTGGGCGACAGAGCGAGACTCTGTCTCAAAAAAAAAAAAAAAAAAAAAAAAAAAAGAACTAAAAGTATATCTACCATTTGATCCAGCAATCCTGCTATTAGGTATCTACCCAGAGGAAAAGAAGCAGGGGTGGTTTGTGGCCTTATTGTAGATGCTTTAAATGCTGGGGATAGAGATTAACTCAATTTGAAAGAGCCAATGAGACATTTTGAACAGGGGGCAATATGATTGGAGCTTTCATCAGAGTTCATTAATCATGTGGTAAGTTATATTCACATCTTGGTAAGTGATAAAAATTAAATGAGTCCAAAGCAGCACAATTTGCAATTACAAAAATATGTAACTAACCCAAATACCCATCCATCAACAAGTGGATAAAGAAAATGTGGCATCTATATCTATCTCTATATCTGTATCTATATCTATATCTATACCATGGAATACTACTCAGCCACAAAAAGGAACAAAATAATGGCATTTGCAGCAACCTGAATGGAATTGGAGACTATTATTCTAAGTGAAGAAACTCAGGAATGGAAAACCAAACATCATATGATCTCACTCATAAGTGGGAGCTAAGCTATGAGGACACAAAGGTGTAAGAATGATACAATGGACCTTGGTGACGACTTAGGGGAAAGGGTGGAAGGGGGGTGAGGGATAAAAGATTACACATTGAATACAGTGTACACTGCTTGAGTGATGGGTGCACCAAAATCTCAGAAATCACCACTAAAGAACTTATTCATGTAACCAAGTACCACCTGTTCCCTGAAAACCTATTGAAATGAAAAATAAATTTTAAAAATAAGACTTCATGAAGGAGAATTCACATGACTTTAAAAGATGGGTGGAATTTCAACAAGTGGAGGGAGCAGAGCAAGAGGAGATGTCAACACAATCTGTCAGGTGGAGGGAATAACATTAACCAAGGATGGAGATGGAGAAATGATGTCTTACTTGGAGAATATCAAGGAGTCAACTTCAATTGCACTAAAGCAAGAGATACATCTATGTAAGTATAGGAAGAAAAAGCAGCAGGGGTGGGTTGTGGCCATATTGTGGATGCTTTAAATGTTGGGGATGGAGATTAACTCAATTTGAAAGAGCCAATGAAACATTTTGAACAGGGGGCAATATGATTGGAGTTTTCATCAGAGTCCATTAATCACGTGGTAAATGATACTCACATCTTGGGAAGTGATAAAAATTAAATGAGTCCAAAGCAGTGAAGTATCTAACTAAATTTAGTAGGTGCAAAATTAATTCCCTCTTCTCTCTTCTATCGCACTCATTGTTTCTGAAGCTGTGATCTGCAAAAGTGGGCCTAAAGTCCTCTCAAGACTCTGCTGGTTGTGAATTTCATTTTCCTCCCAGAATCCAGCTAAAGGAGTCACCCTGTGACCTGGGTCTAGAAAATCCCCAGGTGGAGGCCAGAGGATAAGTATTTGTGACCTCTAGCTATTTACTTGAACCTAAGAAACTTAGAATTCCATAGCTTAAATCCAGCTAGCCTGGCACTCCCTGCTAAAAGCTGCCTGAGGAGAGCTGGCCCTCTCTCCTCTTTTTTAATATGTCTCTTTAGAGGCTCATTTTGACTGACCAGGCAACATCACCTGGCATTCAGGAAGTATGTCTCCCCCCTCACTGCCTCCCCTGCGCTGAGCCTTGAGGATGATTTGGGGTTTTGTAGCCTATTATTTCTCCCCCCTCTCCCCTTCTCCTGCTGCTGGGAGGCTTTTTTTCTGATAAGAACCTTCTAGCAGTTTCATCACAGCCATTGTTAAGAGGAGGCGAGTCTTCTCACAATAGATACCTGACGATTTCCCCCTTTCTGCAGACAAATCAGCCCTTAGTGAAAGGTCTCATTATTGCTCTTGCACCATTATTCTGGATGTGCTGGCTTAGGGTCCCTCACTCAGTCCCCTTGGGGGAGGGAAAGAAAAATCCTGTTTCTTGCCATTAACTTTTTAAAAAATATGGCTGTGAAAATGCTCTCATTCTCCACTAATGGGATTTGAGGAAGACACAACTTCTGCACTTATTACCTCCACACATTCTTGCAACATCCTTTACAGACTCAGAGATTAATTGTGCTTTCTGGGGTCCCTCCTCTCTTGTCCAACACAGGGTGTTTCATCGCTCCAGAAATCAAAATGCACTGACCCAGGCCCCTCTCAAGAATTTCAGTGTCTTAAAATAGAAAAACCACCCTTTCAGCATTCCACCCTTCCTAGGTAATTTTCTTTTTCTTTTGTTCTCACACCTGCAGGCTAGCTTCCATCAGCTCACTCAAAAATTCATAAATTAAGTGTCCATTGTGGTTAAGGCACTGAGATAGGCACAGTGGGAGATGAATTACCCCTCAGCCTTCTCTGTCCCGCATTCCTGTATATCAGAGATCAAAGGTGGGCACTTTCATTGGAAAGGCCAAATCCTTCCCAAGGCACCCAGGAGCAACCCCATCTGATTTGCTCGTGATGTCCTCTGGGTAATAGACACTCTGTCAGAGTAATTATTTACTTTAAAGCCACTCATTAGGAAATATTTAAATCTGGATTTCTTAAGCCAACTCCCTGCAAAATTACAAGACTAATCTCCAGTGAATTCGTTTCTTACTCAACTTTTGGCTGATTCTTGGGAAAAAAGGAATTGGGGAAAGTGTTTCAAGTCAAACTGAGAACTAAACATACAGATACTCACCCGTAAGGGGAAAAGAATGTATTGACCAGAAAAAAAAAAAGGAAGGTGGAGGTCTCCATTCATGGATGACAAAAGAGAAACAGATTTAGTCTTATAACTGTCAACTGAAGAATGATGAGTTTGTAAATTTAGGAAGGAGAGCTTCATTTCTTATAAATGGTTACAGTCTGCAGGGTGGCCATTCTGATAGGCTGGAAAGGATAGCCTTTGAACAGAAGCCAGAAATAGACACTTTGAGGGAAGGGTAAATGGAATAGAAATTTATAATAGATGAAGCAGAATGGCGCTATATATTTTATTTACAGATATGTGTGTATGTATATATAATATGTGTATATATATATATAAGTATATATAAAGCAATTTATATACATATATAAATATATATAAAGCCATTATGCTTGATATTATATAAGTTATAGGAGAAGTCATTAATATTTATAAAAGGAGAAATATGCACGAACTTCATGCTCCTTCATGGGTCCCATGTTCAAAAAAATGGTGGCAAGCAAGATCCAAGGGTGGAACTTTTGGGCCTCTAATATCAAAAGGTGAAGCAGAGGACATGAAAACCCTCACTGCACATCCTCCACAGACTTGCCAGAACAACTCCCTGGTCCGTAGTCTCTTATCAGGAAGGAGCGCTGGTTGGTTGTGTTGAAACCACAAAAGAGAGGGCAGTGTCAGGTGGCTGGTGGATATTAGGGGTGGAGTCCTTTGAAAGAGCTGGTTTCTGTTTAACCCTTTGGGAAGAAAGCCTAATGGCAGTTAGCGAGAGAGGAGGTATGACAAGGCATGTCGGATCCCCATCCTGTCATGGCCAGGAACTCAGCTTCCAAGGTTTCTCTGAGGTACCCTTGGCCAAGAGGGGGTCCATTCAGTTGGCTGGGGGGCTTAACATTTTGTTTTTATTTCTCATAATTGAATCATTTTTTGGAGGAAGAGCAAGTACTACAGGTTTCTCTAATATTGACCTCTAAAGCAGAGGATCTGAAGGACAATTGGACCTTCAGATGTTAACGGTACTGGTTTTGCTACATGAACATGTAAAGCCAACAAAGTTTTAATAAAGTAACCATATCTCTCTTCTTGCCTCCCTTCATCTTGTCACCTACAGAATTAAGCAGAGCCAATGCTCAACTGTCTGTGCCAAGGAAAAGGGGCCATACACATTCTTGAGACTTCAGGGCTGTCTCTGTTGGGACTGGTGTTTTGCCCAGTTAATCTCTCCTTCCTAACTGTTGAATTCAGTTAGTAACATCTCTTTTCATATTGAGGGTCTCTTGTACTTGCTTCCTTATTCTTCGCTATATTTCATTGAGTTTGGCTTATTGAGTAAGCAATGCTTTGCTTTGGTCCTGTTAAAGGCTCTTACCTAAACATTAAGGGAAGAACTATGGGCAGAGATTTTCCTTTAACAAAATAAGCATTTCACAGGAGGCTTACATAGATTGACTAGACATCAGTAAAACAAGAGTAAACCTCCATGCCACCCCTAATCTGCCAGCCCCCAAAGGGAGGAAAGGGCAGCATCCCTGGTCCACAGTGATAGCTCTCACAGTGCCAAACAGTGTAAGGACCATGCAAGAATACAAATGAACAAACATTGTCCTGGCAGCATGTGTTTTAAGACAAAGTGCCGAGTTCCCTTTTGGTTAGAAGGGTCATCAATCCTGTTTTTATGTCTTATTTAGCAGAATGTTTTCCTTCCAGGTCTATTTCACTAATTTATAGCCCCAGTGAAAGAATGCTGAGTGGGTTGCAGGGAAAGTTGGGTAAAGGTTTCATAGCCCAGAATATTCTTGATAATAACTAGAAGTTATCCAAGAAATTAAAATATAAGATCATCCACAGGTTATATATCAGTAATCAAAAGTGAGTATATTATTCTCACTCAGATTGCTAATGGTTGCAATTGCTCAGCAGGGTAGTGGAGTAGTAGAGACCAGATGCTAAGATTCCCTTGTCCTGGGGAAGCAGGTTTTCCATAGACCGTGTGCCGAAACAGGGTCTCCATAGCACAGGTCACGGTGACATTTACCCTAACTGGCAACTGGTGCACAGCTCGATAGTAAACATGGAAATGAATTCACTGTCACTAACTTGCTAGCTCCATGTTTTAAGAATTGTGCAAGAATCACTCATCTGCATAGAGAGTACTGATGGTTACACAGCATTCTGAATGTATTTGATGCCAGCGAATTGTACACTTACAAGTGGTTACAATGACAGATATGTCTATCTTGCCACAATAAAAAAAAATAAAGTTGCAAATAAAAAATAAATAAACAAAAATAAGCACCACCGGTCTTTAGCCCAGAAGATAGGACATCGTAATACATCTACTCACCAAATGGTAGGACAAAATAGGTAGTAAGTCCACGGGTGAGAAAGTTGACTTGAGGAGAGGAAAACTAGCCTACGAGTCACATGTAATTTCAGAGAGTATCAGCTGGTATTCAAATATATACAGCCCCTTATGTATGCTGGGACGGAAAACTAACAAACAGGAAAGAATGTGTCTCCATAGTTTAGCAGGGTAGCCAAGAGGCCAAAATAGATTCTGCCTGTAAAATGCTATTAGAAATCTAGTCAATTAAGGCAACTTCTTAGTGTGAGGCTCAATTTCTTTGACCACATTTTTCACTCTATATGGGTGAGGTTGAGTAAGGACGCCAGCCCAAGTTTATGGGTCTTCAAGTCTTCTTTTAAGAAGGCTTTTAATCCCTCTTTTCAGGGAGGCTGGTCTCGCCAGGAATGGCAAGCTTGCCAGGAACCTCCCGTCTTTGGCCCACTCACAATACTGCTAACAGCTGCTGTTACCACGCTTTTAGGGGGTGATCTCCTGCACGGCGCCTGCTGCGCCCTCTAGTGTCATCAACGGTCTTGTGCAGTTCTTTGTGGGAAAGGGAACAAGGCTTAGCGCTATTCAAAGCCTAACCTACAGCGATTTTCCTTTCTGGACTCCTTGGTTCATAGAGAGCTCCCTCAGGGACCATGGCAGAGGGGAGCCCTGGGCACCCTCTGTATCCGTGTGTATACCCAGGAATTCGGGTCACTTAAAAGCCTTGCATTCCTCTTCATTCATTTTCCAGTGAAGTTCAACAGCACACATACAATAGCAATTCTAGAAACTATTCTGGACAGATAGGTCTCCAGGGTGCAGAGGCTAAACAGATACTAACAACAACTACGGCAGAGCCAAGTTGAGGCTCACAGCCCTGTTTTTTCCCCCTACGACTAGACTGTACATCCCAGCCAGCCTTGCAAGTTAGCTATGACCAGTAATTGAATTCTAATCCATGTATAAAAATCCATACATAAAGAAACAATGAATTTGTTTAGGCTCTTAAAAACTCCCACATTTCATCCTCCTTTTTTTCCCCCCCTTCATATGCTAGCTGAATGAAAAAGATTTCAAGACCCTGAGGACAGTGGAACTATAATATGGAACACCATCCAGGGAAAAATTTGAACTTTGGTCTGTGACATAAGTGAGAAATAAACTTTTACTGTATTAAGCCACTAAGATTTTGAGTCTGTTCATTATATCAGCAGGCATTACTTGGTCTAACTAGTACATTGACCCTGTGTGGTTCTACTTTCAAAACAGCATGCTAATAAAAAAAGCAGTGATGCATATAATAATTTTTAAAAAGAAGACAATAAGGAAGAAAAGTTGTATATTTTTCATTAAAAACTATCCCTTGCTTAATGATACAAAAAGCTTCCAGCAAACTGACCATACAAGAAATGACTGTTAAGTGAATCTATTTCAGTAATGAAAACCGTTATAAAACCAGTTATATTTTTTCTGAAGAAAAAACAGTCTTTTATGTGGTAAAGTTGCATGTTTAAAGATATGAATATTTTATAAATCCAAATTATAAAAGAAGAGCATAATAATTTATCACAATTATGTACTATTATATACCATATAGAAATTATCAATATTATATATTATTCTAGATTTCAAAGGAAGTATCTGCATTATGTCAGTTGGTGAGCATTACTCAGTTGCCAGAATTTCATTGTCAGAACCTCATCCGGGTAGGCTCTGTTTTTTTGTCCAATGATGGCAAGGAGGTAAAGCTCCTCGACCATCTGGTAGGGATGCTCTGGTGGGCATGCCTGCCTTGGGAGGGTATGGGATGGAAGTCTGAGACCTCTTTTAACCCTGAGTGTTTATGCCTTAGCAAAGGAGCCAAATGATCTCCAAATTCCATAAGTTTTATGAGGCTTAATGTGAGATCATATTTGGAATTCTAGGAGCAATTTTTCACTTATTTTGTAAAAAATTCCCAATTCTAAATTCTAATTAAGAAAAGCATAAAAAAGCCATATTTGCATATCATGAGGTCTTCCTAGCAATTTCCTTGATGTTCTTTTGGAAAATAAAATTATACTGACTTTGCATTACCTGAGTTTTCACTAACTCAAGTATAAAGGGAGGGTAGGAAGAATGTGGATTCTTTCATCCTAAAGAGCTATCAGCATTTCAAAAGCAAGAAAGTCATTCTGCAACTTCCCTGTCTATCTGGGAGGGGAAAAATGAATTTAAAATAAAGCAAATGGTTAAGAACTAGTGTTAATTGAAGATCAATCAGGAGTTAACCTACATTACATCTGAAATTATAGTGCTAATTGATGGAATGCTAGGATTCAATTTAAAAGCAGATGGTTCACATACAGACTTTCACAACTTGAGTAATATAAAAGATTAGATATCCTGCCATATTTGTTTACCCTTTCAATAGGCAGGAATGAGCTCCTTCAAAGATGCACCTGTAAAAGAAGAAAACTTCCTCTTTCGTTTTATTGGTTTAATTTCACTGGGGGCCTATGCTTGGAATGAAGGTAGGTAGGGGCAGGGTCTGAGCAGTGACTAGATACATATTACCAAACATAAATTGCCAGTACGCTTTCTGTTTAACTGCTGTGCACATGAAATCTCTGTTCCCAGCAAGGAGAAATTTGCAGGCTGGTTGCATTCATCACCAGAAAAAGCCCTGGATTTTCTGCTGCTGTTGTGTTTGGTGGCTTGTTTTAATTAGGGACCAGGAAATTGATCAGTTTTAGCCTACCAAGCACGAATTCCGGCTTAGACTCTTATTCCTTTCGCCACCATTTTCAGAATTAATTTCTACAATTCTTCAGCTGCATCAGCATTTTGACCCTGAGTTCACGCGAATCCAAAACAGTTGCTTGTGTTGGTCAATACAAACAAGAAAAATCATGCAATACAGTTGAGAAAATCATTGTTTCAGTCAAAAAGCTGATTTAAATGCGGTAAGAAAAGCCTAAAGTTCACCTTTTTGATGAGAAGCAAAGGGCTGTGAAGAGATTTTACCCTAAGGCAAAATTTAAGACAAATGTTTTTAAAATGTCACTATCTCCACAACCTGAGGAGCCCTTATCACAGTGTCTATGTGTACCCTTTTAACAGTGAATGAATTTAACATTCTATAAACACTTGTCTGTATTTCTGCTCTCCACCCCAACACATACACACAAAATAAGACAAAGCACTAGTTTTAGATGCAAAGATTGTACTCTTTCCTTAATAGATACATTTGTTGTTTCATGGGACCTATTATTTTGGAAGTGAATCCTTTAGTTCTTAAGATGGTATCAAGTGTAACATTGAGTTGCATTTCAGAAAACAGTGGCACATGTGTGGCCTCGAATTGAAAATAAGGAAAAAAAAAAAAAGAAGAAGGAGAAAAGGCTTTAAAAAGAATAGTCTTACTAAAGGATAAAAAAAATCTGCAAATAATTGGACAACACAAAATAAAATCCTTATCACCTATAAAGCACAAACAAACACCACCTGGTTCTTGATGAAGTCTCTCTAACGGCAGAAATATGTGAATGAAAATGAAATAAGTTAGCAATGCCTCTGTTACTACTGGCATATTAGAGAGAATGGTGGAGGGGAACTAAGGGATATGAGATCTGATTTTGGTACCCACCAGTCAGTCATCTATGACATTGACCAAGCCCCATGCCCTCTCTGGGCCTCAGCTTCCTCATCTTTAGTATAAGGGGAATCATTTAGATCAGAGTTTCCCAATGAGCTTATTACAACTCTAGTTACATAGGATGGTGAGAGTATAAGGTAAAAAAAAATTTTTTTTGAGATGAGGTCTAGCTCTGTTGCCCAGGCTAGAGTGCAGTGGTGTGATATCAGCTCACTGCAACCTCTGCCTCCTGGGTTCAAGCGATTCTTCTGTCTCAGCCTCCTGAGTAGCTGGGATTACAGGTGCCTGCCACCATGCCCGGCTAATTTTTGTATTTTTAGTAGAGACGGGGTTTCACCATGTTGGCCAAGCTGGTCTTGAACTCCTGACCTTGTGATCTGCCCACCTCGGCCTCCCAAAGTGCTGGGATTACTGGCGTTAGCCACCGCGCCCAGCAAAAAATTAAAATACTAGATTAAATTCAGGTAAAAGATTCTATAGTCAATAAATTAGGACAAACCTGGGTTAAATAAAGTCAAACAGGTATCTTTACTGCAGAACTTCTCAGGCTTCCTGGCATGCTGTATCGTATTACATGGATATTTTCTTCCTAGTGTTACTGAATGAACTAGGGTCCAGTTGCCTGGTGCAGTAAACCCAGACACTGATGCTTGAGATTTGCAGTGGAGAAAAGGGCATTTATTGCATGGCGTTAAGCAAGAAGAATGAGCGTTAACACTTGAGACCTGAACTACCTGATAGCTTACAAGCAACGGTTTCAGGAAAGCAGAAGTTGCTGTCAAAATTGTAAACCAACTCATGGAGGTTATATATCGGTTTTGCCCATAGGTGTGACTCTTTCCAGGCCCTTCAAGAAGAAATTTAAAACAAGAACCACAGTCAGAGTTTAGTTTTCAGTTCCTCCTTATCTAAGGTCTATGTGATAGCAGTGGGCATTTTCCAGCCAGTGGGAATTTCTGTAAAACAATTCAAGAACATATGCTAAGATGTTATCTTTTAGTTTCTATAAGGAGCCAAAACAACTTGTGACTCCAGCTTGCTTGGGAGATTGTTGTTACTATTTTCTTGCTTATCTGTTCCTCATTTATTTTTCTTTTTTTTTTTTTTTTTTTTTTTTTTTTTTTTTGAGACGGAGTCTTGCTCTGTCACCCAGGCTGGAGTGCAGTGGTGGGATCTTGGCTCACTGCAGGCTCCACCTCCCTGGTTCACGCCATTCTCCTGCTTCAGCCTCCCAAGTAGCTGGGACTACAGGTGTGTGCCACCACACCCGGCTAATTATTTGTATTTTAAGTAGAGATTGGGTTTCACCATGTTAGCCAGGATGGTCTCGATCTCCTGACCTCGTGATCCATCTGCCTCAGCCTCCCAAAGTGCTGGGATTATAGGCATGAGCCACCATGCCTGGCCTGCTCATTTACTTTTTAAGGCTAGCTAGGTGCCTATAATTTCTCTTGAAGGAAGTCAGGATTTTTCCTTTATTTTCATGCTTGGGGGGTCCCAGCAGGCCTCAAAGAGGGTTCTTACTTCATCTCACTGGCACATACTATGTCCAGTTTATTTATTTATTATGTATCATTCCCGTCCCCCAATTAGGATGTCAGCTCCATGAGCTCTGGAGCCTTGTTTGCCTTGAAAGACAGTGGGGTGTTGACTAGGACCAGCTTTGAGGGAGTGTGTGATCTGCAGTTGCTCAGGTCTTCATGCTCAGAAGAGCCTTATAGTTGGTTTAATGTTCTGCTGTTGCCATCTTGAAATTCTTAATAACTTTTGAACATGGAACATCAGATTTTTATTTGTCACTGGGTCTTGCAAATTATGTAGCTCACCCTACCCTTTCTGGTGTTAACTGTAAACAGGTTACCTAGCTTTAAAGCCTAGTTCTGCCACTTGTGACTATTGGCAAGTTATTTTTGCCTCTGTAACTCTGTTTTCTCCTCGGTTAGGTGGGGATAAAAATGATAGTACGTGCTCAGAGGGTCACTGCAAAGTTTAAATGAGTTTGTATAAGCAGAGCAATTTGAATAGGGTGTGGTACACTGAAAGTAAAACTGCCTTTGCAAAAATTATAACAGTAAGAGAAATCTAACATAACTAACTCCATCTTGCTTTTACTCTCACAAGTTAACTGCTCTTGCTCATTCCTGGGAGGCCAAGCAAACTATGAGAGGAATTTAGTTTATAATTTAACTTTTTTTTTAGAGACAAAGTCTTGCTCTGTTGCCCAGGCTGGAGAATAGTAGCATGATCATAGTTCACTGCAGCCTCAACCTCCTGGCTCAAGCAATCCTCCTACATTAGCCTCCCCAGTAGCTGGGACTACAGACATGTGCTTCCACACCCAGCTAATTTTTAAATTTTTTGTAGAGACAGGTTCTCACTATGTTGCTCTGGCTGGTCTTGAACTCCTGACCTCAAGCTATCCTCCCATCTCAGGCTCCCAAAGCACTGGGATTATAGATGTGAGCCACCACACTTGGCCTATAGTTTAATGTTGAAATAAGAATAATAGTCACTTTGCAAAACTGATCCTCTCAAGGGACTGAAACTGCCTTTGTAAGACTTTGTAAAAGGCCACAAAATTAGGATTATAATAGGGGTCTGAATTCTGCTAAGACATGAACATAATTAAACAATAACCAACCATTGTTCCCTAGCTTGCTTTTATATAATTGCTTACTGCTCAGGAGTCACATCGCTGGAGGTCACAAGACTTGTAACTTCCCCAATTGCTCTTATAGATAACATCACTATTGTGAAACCTAACACTGATCTTTGAGATACTTTTTAGACTTTTGCATTCTAGTGGTCCAACTGACACCACCTGGACCCACTCATACCAAGGAACTGACTTAACTGGTCCTGTGACCTCCCACCCAGAAACTGATTCAGCACATGAAGACAGTTTCAACATTCCTATGAGTTCATACCCAGCCAATCAGCAGCACCCATTCCCTAGCCCCCTGCTCACGAAATTATCCTTAAAAACTCTAGCCTCTGGAAGGTGAATTTGAGCAATATTTCTCATCTTCCTTACTCTGTGCCCCACAAATATTAAACTATTTCGCTACTGCAACACCTGCTATCTCAGTGTATTGACTTCTTCTGTGCAACAGGCCATAAGAACCCTCTGGTTTCTTTTGGTCTGTAACAAAAGTGCCATACATGCATAAGCTAACACAGAATAATGTCTGGCACAGAGTAGCACTCCATACATATTTATCCCCAAATTCATGAGTACATATGCTACAACACTCATAAAAATCTTTCCAAAAGGAAAATACAATATGTGTTGACCATTGTGTCATTTGACTTTAGAAACTTAACTCTCACAAAATCCAAAAGTACACAATGAATGTTTTTTCCCAACCCTTTCTGCTAACCATCCCACAACTCTCCTTGAAGACAACCAATGTTAACAGTTTCTTAAGTACCTTTCAGATACTCTATGCAAAAACAAGCAATTTTTTCTATTTTCACACAAAATATAACATATGGTAAAATATATACATGATATATACATATGCATATATATAATATTGTTGGGACTCAGAAAACAATGCCCTAAAATATGTTGCTTTGACGTGCTGGCTTAAAGAAGCAGCCTCAAAATCTATTTCTGACCCCCTTACTCCTCTCTCTGATCCTCTTCTGAGGCATCAGAAAAGACTTTCTTTGGAATTTTCTTATATGAATAAGAAAACTTCTTTCCAAAAGAAATACAATCATCTTAAAACCCTCTCTCCAGGAATTTCCTCAAAGAAACAGGAAAGATTAAGAGAGGAGACTGGGAGTTGTCATTAAGAACAAGTAGACTTTTCCATCTATTCTTCTGAGAGAAGCTCTGCAAGATTACCTGGGAGACTGCATCTGCATAATAAGACAACTTTTGTTCTGTCTTTCACCTTCCTGTAACTTGTCCACAAACTATCGTTTGTCCTTCAATCATTGACAAAACCATTGTCTGGTCTTTGGGCCCATTCATTTACAGCTTCCTCCTTTACATCTCCCCAGTGAAGATGATATTTAAGCAGCAACTATCTGACCTTTCTTTGAGTTTTCACCCTTTTTCTGCCCTTACAATACATACATACACACACACACACACACACACACACACGTGCACGTGCACATACACCTTAATTTTTTCTACTTAAGGTATCTTAGAGAAAAGGTTCTAAGATCTTTAATAAGATCTTAGAAAATACTTATGAATACATTGTATTACACTTTCCTGATGTACTACAGTTTATTTAAAAAGTCATCCACTAGAGGAAATTTAGATCATTAACAATCTTTTGATTATGGACAATGTTGCCATATAGATGTATCATTTGTGTGACTACAGCTGTAGAATAAATTCCTAGAATTGCAGAATCAAAGACATATGTTTATAATTTTGATATATTTTTGCCAAATCACTTACCATTACTGTATGATAGAGCTGTTTACCACACTCTTACTCATATAGTGTTCAAACTTTTGAACAAATATTTAAAACAAATATCAATTCAGTTTTCACTTAGATATATCTCATTATGAATATAACTGGGTATCTTTTTCTGTGTTCAAGGGAGTCATTTGTGTTTCTTTTATGTGTGTATGTGAATTCTCTCTTCATATAAATCATGACTTAAATCATGACTTTATTATTAAGTTGTAAGAATGCTTTACATACCTGGGAAACAAGTTTTTGTGATGTGAACTAAGAATAGCCTATCAGATTATTGTTACTTTTTACTTTTTGTCATAATTTATTATATGTGCAAATTTTCAATTTCACACGTCAAATTAAGAGTCCACACATAACCATTTTGCTATATTGTTTACTTGAGTTGTCATGTTGGATGTACTAATAAATCCACTGTAAGTTCACCTTACTCTCATGAATAAGATGTCTCTCTTATCCTCAGTTTGTAGATAAGATAAATGAAGTTCTGAGTGTGTAAATAACTAGTCATGCATTAAGTGGCAGAGCCAAGATTTAAACCCAGATCCTTTGGGTTACACTTGATGTTTTTAGCCTCTTTGCTGAATTGCATCCTCCAATACCTGTAAGTTTCATGAAAGTTGAGCCTGTCTTTATTTTTTGTATTCTCATAGTACCTAACACAGGGCAAGGCACATAGATTTTCACTAACTGATGGACTGTTTTCCATTTACTTCTTTCTTTCTCTGTCTCTTATTAATGTAGCTCTTATGGGTAACATGCTAACTTTCAGCCTCTTGTATTGATTTTTAAGAAATCCACAAAGTCCTCAGATAAGACAGAATTCACAGGAAGACAAACATCAGACACAAAATAGCTAAAGGACATTTGCTTTTAGAATAGTCTAGGGTGGCTTCATTTGGACAGATAAATGTTTTCACTTTAATGGGAAGCAAAGACACTAGCTACATACAGACACTGAAGTCCTCAAATAATCAAAAGTTCACCTCTAGAAAGACAGAGGTCAAGCAGGGAGCCAGCATCATTTACCAACCACAAAGAGGTATGATATGAGGATTCCGTTTCATAGCAGTTAGTGTTAGGGCAAGAAAATGATGCCCCAAAATATGGTGCTTTGACATGCCAACTGCTTTGAATTTTAAACAATGGAAAAACCTCAGAAACAATTCTTAGAACCAAGATCTCTCTCTGATCTTTTCCTGCTCTCCTGTGTCTCTGATCCTCTTTCTTTCCTGAAGCACCAGGAGGGACTTTCTCTGGAGAAATGCAATTGTCTTAAGACCCCCTTCCTAGGAATCTCATCAAATAATCAGGAAGTATTAATCCCTAGAGAAGAGAAGACACTAGGAGTCATCACCATGCCCAGGCAGAATTTTCATCTATTTTTCTGCAGGCAGTTCTAAGAGATTACTTGGGAAGCTTTATCTGCATAACAATACAACTTTTGTTCACAGTGAAGTTCCACCCCTCACCTTCCTGCCATCTTCCCCACTGCACAGAAGAACTCTGTCCCAGGCCTTTGTTCTTTGGGCCATTCCTTTGCCATGAAAATGATTTACTTTTACAACCTCCATCTCCCCTTCTCCTATGAAGAAGGGTACATAAGTATCCGGACCTCATTGGGTTACTGGGGAATCATTATGCTGTAATTCCCCCTTGCTCATACACATTAAATAAAATAAATAATAAAGCAAAGGCAAAGCTTTCCCTCTTCAACACTGTATTAGTGATCACTCAGCTGTAAGACATCCCATCCCTGGTAGCCCATTTCTAGGATAGTAAGCATGTGATTTCCCGTTCATATCTCAGAGAACCCTACCCCACATGGGCATTTCGGAAGCTGCCTGTATTGCTTTATCACTCCACCTAGCCTCCGAGAAGCAGCAGCAGTTCACTGTGCCCATGAGATTAGCAAGTGAGTAAAGGGCACTACAGCAAACCATTGCCGCTGCACTGCTCTCCACCATCTATTAAAAATGGATGCACAAAAATCAGATCAGTTAAGGCTTTACTTAACTTTGGCCTGAACAATGGGCCTTATTTGCTTAGGCAGTATGTGGGAGAGAAGCAAGGCACTAGCTCCTGGTGTATCTCTGCTTGATATTTTAAAAAACAAACAAAAGAATGCTACTGTTTCACACTCCCTTTAAAAAAAAAAAAAAGGGGGATCTGACAGTCTCTGAAGCCAGTCTACAACCTAACCTTGTGCTCTCTTTTATCTTTCCTGCTTCGTGCTGCTAGATAATTCAAACCCAACTCCTCCCTCTCTTGCTTGCCCCAGCCCTGTATTACTCCGCCCCCTCTCTAGTGCTATAGAGACGCTGTGGAGCACAGGCTTCCCACCTGGCTGGGCTTGGGAATCACTCGGGTAGCTTTTTAGTTTGAATCTGTAGGCCTGAGTGGAAAGTCGCTGAATCAGAATGTCAGGGCAGGAAGGGAAGGGGAGGGTGTCTCACAAACTTGTTTTGTTGTTGTTGTTGTTGCGGCTGTTGTTTGGTTGGTTAATTGGTTGGGTTTGGTTTGCCTTGATTTTGTTTGTTTTTTAATGATTTTAATGCAACCAGTTAGAAAGGGCCAGAGTCTGAGAACCACTGCCGTAGAAAATACCTGTCTTGAGATGAGCAATTGAATTAGGCTAGTTTAAAAGTTCTTTTCTACACCAAGATTCTGATATTTGGTATTGCGTACAAGCAAAATGAAGTCCATAAGGTGCGAAGAGTGAAGTGTGTGCAAGTTGTATTTGGATTTTGTTTCCATCACTTACTATGTGACCAAACTTGTTAACTTTTCAAATCCTCCATTTCTCCATCTGTAAAATGGGAGTTGTAACTGCCCTCACCTCATACAACCATTATGAAAGTTACCTGAGATAGGATGTAGAGGGCCAAGTACATAGTAAGTATTCAATAAGTGCTAGCTCTTATCAGTGACTTCAACATTCTCATTCAGCACTCAAGTCCCTGTTATAAAATGGCATAGTAAGACAGATGTAGTAGCTCATGACTGTAATCTTAGCACTCTGGGAGGTGGAGGCAGGGAAAATCACTTGATGCCAGGAGCTCGAGACTAGCCTGGGCAACATAGCAAGACTCCAGTCTCAACCAAAAAATTAAAAATTAGCCAGGCGTGGTGGCACGCACCTGTGGTCCTAGGTACTCAGAAGGCTGAGGTGGGAGGATTGCTTGAGCCCAGGAGTTTGAGGCTGCAGTGAGCTATGATCACACCACCGCACTCCATCCTGGGCAACAGAGTGAGACACCGTCTTTAAATAAACTAACAAATAAACTGGTGCATCTGCACACAACCTCCCATATACTTTAAATCACTTCTAGGCTACTTAAACTACTTAATGCAATATAAATGCTATGTAATAGCATTGTAATGCTATGTAAATAGCTGTTACACTGTATTTTTAAAATTGCATTATTTTTAATTGTATTATCATTTTTATTGGGTTTAAAACAAATATTTTTGATCCAAGGTTGATTGAATCTGTGGATGCAGAACTTGTAGATATGGAGGGCTGACTGTCCTTAAATTACTAATTTAAAAAGATTTTTAAAAATTTAAATAAGTGCTAGATCTGCAGTAGTTGTGGTTGCCTTTCAATGGTGAACTGCTGTTACTTACAACGCTTCTGACACTAAATTTGTGGGGTTTTTTTTTTTTTTTTTTTTCCTGACGCTATCCAAATTCTCTAACCATCTGGACATCAACTGGTTGCCCTTCAACCCAACTCAAGTCAGACACTAACTACCTATAGTTCGATAATTTGCTGGAATGGCTCACAAAGTGAGGGAAACATTTACTTACATTGACTGGTTTATTATAAAGGAATAAAGGATACAAATGAAAAGCCAAATAAAGAGATACATAAAGTTTGGAGGGTCCCGAGCACAGGCGTTTCTCTGCCCCCAAGGCGTTGGGGCACATCACCCTCCCGGTATGTGGATGTATTCCCCAACGCGAAAGTTCTCAGAACATTATTATTTAGGTCTTTCACAGATGTTCCATGAGGTAGGTATGGTTGATTAAATTATTGGCTATTGGTGACTGAGCTCAAGCTCCATCTCCTCTCCGCTCCTGGAGGTTGAGGGATGGGGCTGAAAACCAAGTCTTTAATCTCATGGTTGGTTCCTCTGGAAACCCACCCCATCCTGAAGCTATCTAGGGGCCCACCAATAGTCATTTCATTAGCACAAACTCAGGAATAGTTGAAAGGGGCTTGTTATGAATTACAAAAGATGTGCCTATTACCCCATCACTGAAGAGTTTTAGAAGCTCTCTGCCAGGAAGAGGAGACAAAGACCAAATATTTATTTCTTATTAATGGTTGCCCAACTCTTCCTGGGAAGCTCAGGTATGTTGCAGGTGCTGAGTCTACCATACAGGAGAGAAGGCAGTCCAGGCCGGCAGTGCAGGGCATCCTAAAGTGAAATATTTGTCCAGATGGACTGATACCACTGAAGATGGGTCCCCTATCTTCAAAAGCTATAGGTGCTCCAAAGGTATGATTATCATTCAGCACAACCTCTCGGAGTGAGGGGTTAAGGGAGGGGAGGATTTTATATTCTGTTTGCAACCTCCTGGGCATCCTCCTTCTCTCTCTTCAGTCCTTTGTCTGTTTACTCATCAGAGCCCAAAAAGGAACAGGGAAGCAAACTGGTATTATGATTATAACTGTTTATGTTACTTAATATTATAATCACCATCCGGATCATTTCTGTTGTTATTTTTACTTAATGTCTAAACGGCCCACAGGGCTCTTAAGATGTACACAGTGGAGATGCCGGTTAAAACTGTGGTGGGGCCTGGCAGGGCGCGGTGGCTCAAGCCTGTAACCCCAGCACTTTAGGAGGCCGAGGTGGGCGGATCACAAGGTTAGGAGTTCGAGACCAGCCTGACCAACATGGTGAAACCCCATCTCTACTAAAAATACAAAAATTAGCTGGGTGTGGTGGCACGCACTTATAATCCCAGCTACTCAGGAGGCTGAGGCAGGAGAATCACTTGAACGCAGGAGACAGAGGTTGCATTGAGCCAAGATCACATCACTGCACTCCAACCTGGGCGACAGAGCAAGACTTCATATCCAAAAAAAAAAATTGTGGTGGGGCCTGAGGTCAGGTCCCTGGGCTGGCAGAGGCAGCAATGACAGTCACTCTCATTCACTGCACCGTGGGCTTCCACCTACAGTTCCTCATTCCTAATGCCAGCCCTTCTCAGAAATGATCTGTTAAGTCCTTTCTCAGGGACTTAAGGGAATTGCAAATTTATTCTCCTGCCACTAGGTGGCAGGCAACACGATGTGCATTTTCCAAGTAAGATATTAACGACAGTCATAAACGGTCCCCCCTCTGTCTCCAAGCATTTATTCCCTATAATAAAGTCAGTAAATCTTAAGCTCATTTCTGATTGCAAGCCCAACTTGCTCCATCTGAGAGCACCCCAGGTCTGCCTGCTGTAATATCTGCCCTTCAGGGATTCATAATCACAACTCTGATAATAGCAAACCCGTGTGTCTATGGCGTTTTGTAGTTTACAAAGCACTGTAGGGTTGGTAAAGCTCTTTTGCATGCAGGATCTTATTTGACAAGTGAATGTACATACACACCAAGCCCAGCCATAATGAAACTTCATTATACTGATGAACAATGCATACACAATGTCCTGCTGATCCATTTGCATCCACTTTATATGGAAACAGTTGCTACAGAAGGTCTTGGAACCAATGGCAGTATTTTAAGGTACTCAACTAGTGATAGGCATCACTTCAGCTCAGTGTCTCTGGGACCACCATGGGGAGGTCGGCAGCTGAAAGGCCAAAGCTTTTGGGCTGGGCACCACGAGTACAGCATCTCCTCGTTTGGCTTAGTACTGCCACACCATGGAGGTCTGGTTTGTTCTTTCCTCACAAACAAGAATCAACTACATCTTGTCATTTGCATATAGCCAGCATGAGTTAAGTCACCCTTGCACTCTGGAATAAATTAATTCGTTCAAGAAGGGAATGAATCCTGTACATGTGAGTGTGTGTGGCGTTGGTGGGGGGTGCTGTGATTTGGGGGGATTCAGGGTAAGAGAATTGAAAATCCACTTGTCTGAGATTATTTTCATCTGTCTCACAGTTTTATAACTCTGTCTGAAAAGGTCTGATTCCTTTTATTAACAATTGTGAAGGCTTTTCTCCCAGGCTGAATTTAAGAGGCCGACTCTGCATAGGCAGATAGTGATACACTGCAGAGCTCATTGTTTTCTGTTGTGAACTACAAATGACACACATTTGTATTTCATAAAATCAGCATAAAAGCAAAAAATGTGTTGGCTTGGAGAGTGAGTTTGTCCATCAATGTAATATTCCTATTAGTGCAGCTATTCAGCTGTGGAAAAAAACCACATTGTATTCCAATAATTAAATAGAGAAGGTGAGTGTTAGGACTTCCACTTTAGAAACTCTGCTATTTACACATTGCATATATTTTATTACAGGGCTGGAGGGAAATGAATTTTGCATAATTTTCCAAAAATCCTCATTGCATATGGAGGCTACAGAAAGCCATGGCTTTTCCCTTAGACTGATCTTTAATCAAGTCCCTTCCTTTCCAACCAGCCACTGAGATGACCCTATTCAGTCTCCCTGGGTCACCCACTATCCTGGGCCTGTCGGTGCTGGCCTCAGGTACCTTTGGTAATATGACTTGCTATTTCAGAATGCAAGTTGCATAGCAGGTGCAAATTCTGTGATGGAACTTGCAGAATGGACAGAGAAAAATCTCACCACTTTCATTTCATCTGTGCCCAAAGCAGACTTTACAAAGCAATAAAGACTGAATGTCTAAGGACTTAAAAGAAATCTACTGTGTTATCATCATCAATTTACGAAACTCCCACAAGGAAGCAGGCATGATACAAAACGTACAAATTGTATCGTCGTTGCCTCTGGAAGTTTACATGGCAAAGTAGGAAATGTTGAAATTGGATATTACTTCTGCCTCACCGCCTCTTTCCTCTTTCCCCCTACCCTTTTTTTTTTATTTTCTGTTTGCCTTTGAGTTTGAAGGGTTCCCTCTGGTGACTAGCGCTTGGTGAAGCCTCTGAGTTAATACCGTAGAAGACACTGAGGTGTGAGTCACTTCTAAATACTGGGTCGGGGCTAGGGCCACAAGAGGGAAGTGGCGAGAAGTGTATATGTGTATGTGTGTGTGTGTTGAACAAAGGGGTGCAAGTTAAACGGGGCTAACAAAAGAAGGAAAACAGATGGAAATATTCACCAGGCTGTGTTCACTTTGTTTCTGTGATAGATACTCCCTCCCTACCTGCACATCACCATCCCACCTTTCGGGAATTGCTGGCCACGAGGACCTTTCCCTGCTTTGGGACATAAGCCTCATACTCACTGCACAAACTCTCCTCTGTGTTTAGAATGTGTCAGGCATTATGGAAGCAAGGATGACAAGGGCATGGCTCCTACTCTTGACAAGATCCTAATCGTGTGCTGAAGACAATTCTGCCATCCCAGTACAGAAAAACATGTTCTACAAGGACTGAGCAAAGTGCTAAGGGAACAAATGCATCTGTTCTGAGTGTCTGGGGCAGCTTCAGAGGACAGGGGACATCTTATAAAAGGCTGAAGGAGATAAATAAATTCTGCAGAATTCTGGGCAGAAAAGACATGCACGTAGTACAAAGGCAGAAAATTGCTGAGCCTGTTTTGAGCGATGATAAATTCCATTGAAGAATATTGAAAATAAGAGTTGTAAAAATTGGTTGGGGTCTTACTGTCAATTGCTTTATATGCTACAGTTAGCCAGGTCCTTTTAATTGCAAGTAACGATACCCAGACTGGAGCTCAGGTTTGGGACAGGGAGAGTTGCTTTCATTGTTAAGAAAAAGTATTATAAAAGTGCTAAGATGTCTCAGAGGACTCAAGAAGAAGGATACAGCTAGGCTTCAGAAACAACTGGAAGCAGAGACTCGCATGTTGTCAGTAATCCAGTCATCTAGGTATCACAAATTTCTGCTCCTCTCTGTCTCTCTGCCTTTTTCTCAGCATGGTATGTATGTGTGTTGTTCAAAGGCTTTCGCATTTACTCTTCTTGTCCACAAAGTGAGAAACATGGCTGCCAGCACATCCTGGCTTTCGGTCTCACCTTCAAGGAATGCAAAGAGAAACTGACTTCTTTTTACCCATTTCAGTGCCGAAATTCCCAGGGAAGAATTTGGATCAACTTAGGTTATGTCAGATATCCACTATGGAATAATCTGCTATGGCTACAGGGCATTACAATATTCAAACCAGCATGGATCCTATGCCAAGTCCTCAACCAATATAATAAAACTGGCCACTGGGGGATGGGCCGTCTTCATGCAGCTACTATTTTTCAGCCTATGGATAGACAGAGGGTCAAATCCTCAAATTAAAAAAGAAAAAAAAAAAAAAGATAGTGCTGAGCAGACAGTTCTATAGGAGCCCACTCCGTCGTGAACTCCATTGAAAGCCACAGGGAAATATTACCAGCTTCAAGGAGACAATGACATGGTCTGATCCAATCTGTCCCCAAGATATAGACAACAATCCTATTTTGGAATTTATTATAGCATCTAATAATTTTATTGTCAGCAAGTGTTTCTTTATATCTGACCTGTCATATCTACACTTCCTTTAGAGAATATGAAATATTCAGCTCATGACCACAGACTCAAAGACAACTAGTAAACATTTCTAAAATGTGTCCCCTATAATCAAGCACTGACAAAAAGACTGCCGTGTAGTGAGTATTCGGCTAGGTTCTAGGTTTTTAACAGCAACTAAGATCCAGTCCATGCTGACAAGGTGTTTGAAGCCTGGGATCTAGCAAGACGGCAAAGACAAATCAAACCTCCGCCAACTAGCAGCAGAGCATTTGGTTATGTTTCTCTGCCCCCTTCTGAACACCCAGCTCTGTGAGAAGAACTGGGAGGATGCAAAGACCACATCTCCCACTGCCCTCCCCATCCCTGACCTCCAGCTGTTTGGGTGTCAAAAGGTTTGAACCCAAGATAGGCAACTCTGCACTGAGAGCCCCTCTCCCACTCACTGGTGTGCAGTTCAATCACAAAAGAAGCCCTCTAGTTCACAGGCGGCTGAGCCCTGACAAGGGGGAAGCAGAGGGCTGCAGGCCGAGCACAGCCAGCCCACGAGACTCTGTGGATCCACTGCATGGGCTTCCTTGCCCAGAAGAAGTTGGTACCCTGAGTCTATCATGCCTTCCTGGTGACTGAGCCTCAGCACTTCCTGAAAGAGTGAGCAGCCTGAGAATCAGGACATCTTGGCTCTCAGCCACGGGGAGGAAAAGAGGCAGATAAATACTCCTGGGAACCAGAGAATCGGTCTTAGAAGCTCCACGATCGGCCAGATCAGCTGAGCTATGCAGAAACTACCATTGCTGAAAACCAGGGCCAGGAAAGGAGCATGTGGGTGGCACACGCATGAGCATCTGGTGCTTCTGCTGTGTACTGGTGACTCTACCACCCCTTCGGGGAACACAGGACCAGAAGACAGGTCCTACCACCTCAACCCCAGGTGTAACCCTAAACCCCCAGCCGAGTTAAACCCCAAATCGTTACTCTTTGGAGGCGTGGGGAATGGAGGCGGGGTTGGCGTTATTTTTCCACGCCAGTCGGAGCCTGAAAGCTTTGTTTCAGCGGAGGCGGAAGCCTGGACTCCAGGGCTTGGGGTGGGCTCGGAGAGGCCGCCCGCCGTCTGCCTGGCTCACAGCGAGCTCAGCGCTCCCTCTTGTGGCTTCCGTGTTCCCCGTCAGCCTCGGGAAGCTGCCGGCCAACACATACAAATGGACTCCGCGTAGTTAAGCTGTCAGGTCTAATGTATTTATTTGACTCTCTCCTGTTAAAATGATTTCTCTACAGCACCGCGGTTATTTACGACTATTGTCAGTACAAGGCGATGAGAAGGCAGCAGCAGAGGAAAACAACAACTGCTGAAGGAAAAGTTCTGTCTGGGAGGGCCGGGTGGCTTGGTCACCGGCTTTCCCGCGGCTGCAGCGGCTGTGTGTTTACTTTATCTGCAGCGGGGGCTTCGGAGCTGGTCCATCCATAATGCAGAGCCCACTGCCCTCAGCCCGCAGTTCACGGCCAGCCCCAGTAAGCACCCTTGCGGAGGAGCTCTGGCCCGGGGAGGACACCCCCAGCTCTTTTCAGCGCTAAACATTTTTCACAGAGACCCGGCGAATGGGCTTTTGGCTTTTCTAGGGTCCAGATCAAGTTCTTCTTTATTCAGATCGGGGCAGTTCAGAGATGGCTGAACCTGGGACCCAGATGTCGTCCCATGGTTTATCATTTTGGGTAGTGTGCCTAAATGCCGTCCCTGGGTAGCAGCACCCACGTCACCTAAGAATTTGTCGGAAATTCACATGGTCAGGTCCCACCCCAGGTTGAAAGATGGAAGTTCCAGGGATGGGGCCCAGTCATCTGCCTTGTAACAAGCCCTCCAAGGGATTCTGATGTGGGCAAGTGTGAGAATCACAGACCTAGAGAGTTAAGCCCCAGGACAGACATTGAAGTGAGTTTCCAGAGGGAAATGGCCCAATACTCCTGCACCCCAGCCTCCTCCTTATTTCAAAGGTTCCTAGAGGCCAGGTGAGTCCCAACCTCCCCTGGAGCTGATTTGGAAAAAGATCTGCTCTGACCGGCAGCAGCATGGAACAGGAGTGATCTGAGAGAAGCAGGATAAGGTCGTGGTTAATGACACAGTTCCTGCAGTCAGTCTGTGTGCAAATTTAGGTACCTCCACTTACTGGTCCTGTGATCTTGGGGAAATGACAATCTCTGTAAAATGAACGTGAGATAGCTTTACAGGGTTGTTATAAGGACTAGATGAATTAATTCAGAAAAATTCTTAGAAGAGTAGTTGACATGTAGTGTTAATAAATGCTAACTGTGATTCTATTTTGTAATATTGGCTTCCATGTCCATCTCCAAGTCTCAGTCATCACTCAAAGCTGCAGGTTCATGGACAGATCACTTGTCAGAAGACCTGGGTTTATATGTGACCTGCGCTGCTTATGAGCTATAGCACGGAGTAAGCCACTTAGCTTCTCTGTGCCTCAAATTTCTCATCTAAAAATCAATACCTATCCAAGTTTTCATATAAATTATCCTATTTACTCCTCGCACAAGCATCTGTGCTAGGAAAAACAGATGTCTCATGATGTTCATTATACAAATGAAACAACTAGGACTCAGAGAGGCCAAGTCATGTATTCAAGGTCACACAGCAAGTAGACGGTGAAATCAAGACAGGAATCCATTTCATCTGAGTCCAGGTCTAATAAATTTTTATGAGATAATGCCTGTGAGGGCACTATACAAATGATGGTTATTATTGTTGTTATTTTGGAAGGGCAATCAGAAGAAAACATCCCATATTCTGAATATGAATTCAAGAAATTAAAATAACAAACCATAAAGTCCTTCTAAAAAAAAATAAATCAATAACACCAAAAAAAAAAAAAACCACAACAAAAAATAGAACATTCTGCTGCCATGATTGAGAGAAAATCACAAAAATAAATGGAAAAGTGACACCAACATTTTCCCCTTCTTGGGAGACATGTCAGTGTTCATGAAAGATACAGAATTGACAGCGGGAGCGGATGGTCTATTTATTCCTGGGACAAGCACGGCCTCATCTGTTTAGCATTTATATAGTGCTTGCCTCCTCTGCTACGCCAAGGCACCAGGGAGAATGGGTTATCACTGTGAAAGCTGAGGAGTAGCCGAGGTCCCTGAGCAGGGCAGAGGGTCTTTCCACTGCTCCACTCCTCCCCGCCCTGAGTGAGGAAGGGACTGGGTATCTTCAGACCCACTTTGTAGGTTTGCTTGTGCTGTTCATCAGCAGGGGATTCACAGAGGAGGAGCCCAGGAGGAGAGATCTCTGGAAACACTCCTCCTGAGATGTTCTGCAACAAACAGCTTGCTTCCCCTAGGTGGTAAGGAAAAGAAACCTCCTGCAGCTGATCTCTGGGGAATTATCCTTAAACATTGCTTCTATCCTGACCCCCCAACCTTTTCCCTATAAACCATCCATAGCCTTCCATTCCTGCCTTATTCATTCTTAACTTCTCTGCCTAGTTTCCAGCCCTGTTCTTCCTATCTGGTCCTATTTTCCTTAGCTCCCAATTGTGGTCTTCACTTTCGGTATGCTATGATGTTACGGAAGGTGCAAAAAACCTAGAAGTGAAGAGCTGGGCCTATGAACTGTGTGACCTTAAGCAAGTCTCTTTACTGTTCTGTGCCTTGGTTTCATCTTCTGCAGAATACTGCCGGGCTCTTTTGAAGATAGAAGCTTGTGAAACACCTGTCATGTGTTTCAATGTGCTGTTGTCTTTTTTGTTTTTTAAAAAATTTTTTCCAGGAGACTATTTGCCCTGGGGGACAATGAGATTTTTTTATTTTTAACAGAAGAAAGAAAGAGTTAAAAGTCAGCTATTGTTGGTAGAAAGAATAATTGAATTTGCATCTAAACAAGTGATGTTGTCTTGAGATGTGATTTTCTGAATTTCATGATGTTCCTTTTAAGTCTGCCAAGAATTAAGGCTAAACATCTCTGTTCGTGGAATTTTCTCAGAGTCTGGAGAAAGCAACCCACTGGCCTGTAACAGATAAGCTGTGAGAGTCACTGCTCTACTGAAGAAGGAAGTTATTTTGCAGGGGATTTAGGGGGTGATGGGAAAAAAGAAGGCACAGAGAGAGAACAGAGTTAGAGAAGGAAGTTGGGTTTGGCTCAAAGGGGTATATGTGCATTAGCCCTTCGGTTTTTCTCTCTTACCCCAAGGGAGCTCTGGTCCAAGGAGATGTTTCACAGGCTGCCCCTAGGTTACAGCCACAGCAACACTGACTTGGTATTGCAGCATGGTGAAACATAAACACACTTCAAGGCTTAGCTTAGGTGGGTCTCCTTGAGCTTCAGTGGCACATATGGGACCCAGATGTCCCCATAACACCCCACCTGCAGCCTCAACAGTGAGACAGGAAAGGCTGCTGAGCTGACTGTCAAAAAGGCCTGCCATAGGGCTCACTATGACCAGGGAAGGGGACTCAGAGCAGAGGTTAGGTGGGAAGACGGAAGCTGTGGCAGTGACAGAAACAGAGAGGTCTACCAGGCAGGCCAGGGAAGTCAGTTAGAAAGGACTACTGCCCTTGATCAAACCCAGGGGGTGACAACAGCCACTGGCTTCATCACTGGAGGCCAACAGAGAATCCAAAGACAACATCGACACTTCTTCACTGTCCCATCCTAGAGCCAAGTGAGTCCCTCACTCCCACCCTGCCATATACCCAGGCATTATCTCAGAAAGAAGAGGAAAGAATAGGAGAGACTGAGTAATCCCCAAATTTGGGACATTACCTTCAGGGAATGTTGACATTAACAGAATGAACCATGTTTTAAACCATGGTAGATTAAACTTTAGTCTCTTTGTCACCACTCAGGGGATATGGGGGCTTGTAAGGAAGACCAGATAAGACATAGACCACATTTGCTGAATATGAGTATAGATAAGGAATTCAGGCAATGATTCATCAGACAACTTTGCCTACAGAGGCTAAATTTATCCTGACCTCTCTGTTTCTGTGGCTCTAATGTACCTGTAGAATTTTTATCCTGTCCATTTAACTCTTGCTTACCCTTTGTGTCCTCATCACAGCTCATCTTATCCAGGAGTTGTCCCTGAGTCCTCCAGCCTTCATAGGTGCCACCTTTCATTTGTTTCTTCCTTCACCTGTGTGTCCATTTATCAAGCCCAGATCAAATGTTCCTACAGATCAAGCACTAGGGATACAAATATGGCTACAGCACAAGGTATTTGCAAATGTCTTCAGAATCTTGCAGCGCCTGGAGACTTTGATCATTAGCTCTTAGGTACATACAGCTGCTGATGCTTTGCGCAAAGCTGACCCTTAATAAACGTCCGTTGAATGAATGAAGAACAACTTAATCTTGGTTTCTTGTCCATCCTCTTCCTCTCTGTTTGTTCTCCTAGAAAACAAAAGTAGGGCTGCGCTGCAGCAGCACATGCTTTCTTGAGGGCAGGGGATGATAAGCCTCTAAATGGTTTCTCAGGTTTCAGTGGGTACCACTAAGTGAACACCTGCAAGTTCTTCTCTCTGCTTCCCAGGGTCACGCTGTGTGGTGATACTGCTGTACAGGGAGCTATCATAGCAGAAAATAACAGGTTCAGTGGCTTGGAACCTCTACCTTTTAGCTGTTTTTTTTTTTTTTTTTTTTTGGTGGTGGTTGTTGCTGTTTTGTTGTTGTTTTGTTGTTATTGCTACTAAGCTCAGGGAAATGAGAATGAGAAGGACACATTTCACATGATTCCTCCTTCCTGGTCTTTAACAAGTTTAGCAGTCTACCACTAAGTCCTGCTGATTCATTCTTTGGAAGAAAAATAATCTCTTATTTTTTCTTCTTCCTCTTTATTCCTGTAGTCACCAGGCAGGTCCAGATCCTCACCCTCAGAAACATCCCTCGAGGTTCCCCAGCCTGCTGTTTAGATAAAACTTCCCTCACTCTGAGGTACGCCCTCCCTTCTGGCTCACTGACGTTCCTAATCATTTTCATCCCAATGGAGAGAAGAGTCCTGGCACCAAGTAAGCATGTAATAAATAATTATTGAATAATCAGGCACATTTCACCCTTATCTAACATGTCAAGTCTAAATTACCCCACCTGAAATTCAAGCAACTTTACACTCAGCCCCCTCAAGTTTCCTCTCTAACTGCTTTGTAGCTGACCCCTTTAATCTAGGACTCCAGATCCCTCATCACTGTCCATCAGGGCCCAGGATGATTCTGACCTTAGGCAGAAGACTCTCTATCCAGGCATCCCAACATTTGCCCTCATTCCCTCTTTCTTCAATCATCTTAATTCTATCCATGCTTTCATTGACCTGAAGAGGCACTCAACAAATGTCCATGCTGTGTGGTCCAGTCCCACTTCTTATAAGCAGCCCTCTGACTATGCCTGTATGGGGCTCATTCCTGCTTGTCTGCAACACTCTCTTCTTTTGGTTTGCTTGTATTGATCTCTCACATGGCTACTCAAATGTCACCCCTACTACTGGAAAAGTTCTCTAAAGCCAGGGGCTATTTTACTTTCTCTTTTCATCCCATTTTTACTTTTTTATCTTTTAACATGCTGTTTCCTTTTGTTACTATATAATATTTTACATATTTATGGGGTACATGAGTGTTTTTTACATGCATAGAGTGCGTAATGATGGTGTTTTAGCTACTTGAAATACATAATAGGTTGTTGCTAACTGTAGTCACCCTAATTGACTGTTTAATATTGAAACTTTTTTCTTCTATCTCACTGTAAGTTTGTACCCAATCACCAACCTTCTTTGTTTCTTCATCCTATCTTCACAACCTTCTCAGCCTCTTGTATCTACCATTCTATTCTCTATCTCCATATGATCAAGCTTTTTAGGTCCTACATATGAGTGAGAACATGTAAAATTTGTGTTTCTGTGCCTGGGTTATATATTTAACATAGTGACCTCTAGTTCTATCCATGTTGCTGCAAATGACATGATTTCATTCTTTTTATGGGTGAATAGCATTTTATTATGTATATATGCTGCATTTTTCTTACCCATTTGTCCACCGACAGACACTTAGGTTGATTCCATGTCCTTGCTATTGTGAATAGTGTTGCAATAAACATGTAAGTACATATATCCCTTTGATATATTGATTTCTTTTCCTTTGGATGGCTCTCCACTAATGGGATTACTGAATCATATGGTATTTCTATTTTTAGTTTTTTGAGGCATCTCCATACTGTTTTCCACAGTGATTGAACTAATTCATATTAACAACAAAAATGTATAAGAGTTCTCTTTTTTCCACATCCTCACCAGCATCTGTTATTTTTGTCTTTTTAATGATAGCCATTCTAATTGGGGTAGGATGATATCACATTGTGGTTTTGATTTGAATTTCCCTGTTGCGTAGTGATGTTGAGGATTTTTTCATGTACTTGTTGTCTATTTATGTTCTTTGCCCACTTTTTAATGGGATTTTTTTTTTTTTTTTTTTTTTGCTGTTGATCGAGTTGTTTGAGTTCCTTCTTGGATGAATAGTTTGAAAATATTTTCTCCCATTCAGCAGGTTTTCTCTTCATTCTGTTGATTGTTTCCTTGCTGTGCAGAAGTTTCTGAGTTTGATATAGTCCCATTTGTCTATGTTCACTTCAGTTGTTTGTGTTTTTGAGGTTTTGACATAAAATCTTTGCCTAGACCAACGTCTTGGAGTGTTTTACCTATGATTTCTTCCAGTAGTTTTATAGCTTTGAGTCTTGCGTTTAAGTCTTTCACCTATCTTGAGTATATTTTTATATATGGTGAAAGATGGGGTCCAATTTCATTCTTCTGCTTATGGATATCCAATTTTCTTACAGTCATTTATTAAACAGAGTGTCAATGTTTCAGTGTGTCTTCTGGGGACCTTTGTTGAAAATAAGTTGGTCATAAATATATGGATTTATTTTCTGGATGCTCTATTCAGTTCCATTGGTCTATGTGTCAATTTTTATAAAAATACCAAGCTATTTTGGTTACTATAGCCTTGCAGTATATTTTGCAAGGCTACAGGTAGTGTGATTTATTCTTTTTGCTCAGTATTGTTTTGGCTATTGAGGCTCTTTTTTGATTCCATAAGAATTTTAGGATTCCTTTTTCTGTTTCTGTGAAAAAATGTCATTGGTATTTGATAGAAATTGCGTTGAGTCTGTATATTGCTTTAGGCAGTATGATCATTTGAATGATATCAGTTCTTCGAATCCATAACCATGGCATGTCTTTCCATTTATTTATGTTCGCTTCAGTTTCTTTCATCAGTGCTTTGTAGTTTTCCTTGCAAAGATCTTTTACCTCCTTGGTTAAATGTATTCCTAGGTATTTTTTATTTTTGTTGCTATTATAAATGGGATTGCCTTCTTGATTTGTTTTTCAGCTATTCTTTTATTGGTATCTAGAAACACTACTGATTTTCATATGTTGACTTTTTACCCTGCAACTTTACTGAGTTTGCTTATCAGCTATAGAAATTTTTTGTAGAGTATTTTGGTTTTCTTAATATAAGATCATGTCATCTGCAAAGAGTGAAAATTCAACTTCCTCTTTTCCAGTTTTGATGCCTTTTATTTCTTTTGCTTGTCTAATTGCTCTGGCTGGGACTTCTAGTATTATATTGAATAGGAATGATGAATTTGGGCACCCTTGTCTTATTCCAGTTTTTAAAGGAAAAGCTTTCAGTTTTTCCTCAGTATGATGTTAGCTGTGGGTCTGTCATATACACCCTTCATTATTTTGAAACATGTTCCTTCTATGCATAGTTTGTTGATAGTTTTTATCATGAAAGAATATTGAATTTTATAAAGTACTTTCTCTACACCTATTGAGATGGTCATATGGTATTTGTCCTTCATTCCGTTGATGTGATATATCATGTTTATTGATTTGTGTGTTTTAAGTCATCCTTGCCTCCTTGGTATAAATCTACTTGATCACATCTTTTTAATGTGCTGTTGAATTTTGTTTGCTAGTATTTTGTTAAGGCTTGCTTGGGAGTCTGGGTCTTCAAGATGGCTGATTAAAGACATTTCACACTTGCCTTCTCCACTAAGAAGAACCAAAATAGAGTAGGTAATCACATATCAAATAGATCATCTAAAAGAACACTGAATTCAACAGAAAAGTGACCAGAAATACCTAAAGCAAGGAAGGAGAAGGAAGTGTGGCAACCTGGTCAGCCAGATTGCCTTGGAGCCAAGAGAAACTCCTTAATAAGGGGAAAGAGTAAGTGATACACTCAGTAGTCCATATTCCCACTGTGAACTCCTGCAGTCCTAGCCGTTAGAGAGCCCCTTGACCCTCACAGGCCCTGAAACTAACATTGGAAATTGCCAGGAGATTGTGCAATGGCACTGCCCTAGTGAGGATGCTTGCTCTGGGTCCACACCCTCCCTGAGACTTAAGCAGCTACAGCAAAGCACCATTTCAGAGCCCCACCCCCAATACACTGTGCACTCTTTTGGGGCCCAGTAGTGCAGGGACTAAGGTGCAAGAGAAGCTGCTAACTCCAGGGCTTAGGTGCCAGGCTTAAGTGTAAGTGATCACGGGGCTACTGCTCCTGGGGCAAAGGCAAGACCCAGGCACAGACTACTGCAGCAGTGACTGAAGCGCATTTGCCAACAGGGCTGAGGCATGAGTAGCATGTGAGCTCCCCACATGCCAGCCTAGGCTGCAATCACTGAAGGCAGCACCACTCTCTCCGATGGCAGGGAGGCAGTGCAGCCACTGCTGCTCCCACCCAAGCATTCTGCAGGTGTCCTGAGAATTGCTTCACCCCTGTTTACCATGGCTAGTGCCTGTTCACACCATCAGGAGTGCTGAAAACAAGTCCTCCCGCTCCTTGCTGTCCCCTGCCCCATATCACAGTACACAGTCTGTGAATGAGGAGATTGCCCAAGCCAATCCACCACTATTCATACTTCTCCTGGGAGACTGAAGTTGGACTTATCTACCAGGCTGCTACCGTTACAGCTGGCAACTACCTGTACGTGCCTCTTGTGGGCCCGGAGGTTGCCCAGCCCAGCTCATTGCAGCCACTGCCAATACCAGTACAGACCACTTGGACCCAGAGGACCATCCTGCCACTGATACTGCTAACATCCAGACCACACCATCTGCCCAAGGACGTGAGAACCCATCCACCAATCTGACCCCCTGCTGCTACTACTGGCATCTAAGTAAGCCACCTGGAGGGCCAAGAATTAGTCTGCCTGGGCCCACTAACATTGGTGCCAGCATACACCACCTGGGGACCCAAGGACCAACATGCTTGGCCCACCACTGCCACCACTGGAGTCCAAGGACTAGCTCACCTGGCATTCTAGTCCCCAGCAAAACTTCTCCACATCCTCCATTAAGCCACCAAGAAAATTACAGATACCACTGACACTGTTTGCAGCCAAAGAAATCATATAGAGACTATACTACTGCACACACTCAGAATCAAAGCCAAATGCTTTATTCAACTAACACCATAGATTCATCCTCAGGAAAAAGTCTTCTCCTATGAAAGCAAATTAAAAAAACTGGCAGAAGTGACTATTACACCAGATGCACAGATATCAGTATAAGAGCAGGAAACATGAAAAAATAAGGAAATATGACACCTTCAAAGGAATACAATTAGCTCTCCAGCAACAGATACCAATTAAAATGAAATACACAAAATCCTGAAAAGAAGGAATTCAATTTATTGATGTGAAAGAAGCTCAGTGAGATATAAGAGAATTCTGCAAAACAATACAAAGAACTCAGAAAAAAACTATTCAGACTATGAATGGGAAATCTGCCAAAAAAGACAGATATCATAAAAAAGAACCAAATAGAAATTCTGGAAATGAAGAATTCATTAAATAAAATATAAAATATAATACATCCAAAAGCTTCAATAGACTGGATCAAGCAGATGAAAGAATCTTAGAACTTGAAGACAGGCCTTTTGAAATAACACAGACAAAAATTTTTAAAAAGAATTAAAAAGAATGAGCAAAGCCTTGATGACATATAGAATACCATAAAGTGACCAAATATTCAAATAATCTTCTTTTTAAATCTCTAACTCCCTTTTCACCATCATTGCACACTACAGAACAGCCATATTTGCACCTCACCTGATGACTAGCAGAGCTCCAGGCACATGGCAAGTACTCAGTGTATATCGGTGAATTCATGACTTCTCTGTCTTGGTAATTCCTTTAGCCAGTTCCTAGTGAATTTTCCAAGTACACGTGCCTTGTTCCTCTATGTGTTAGACGTGGGGCATTTAGGGAATGGAGACAGGCAGAAGGCTAACTTCAAAAGACCATTTAGAAAACTTCCCCATTTAGTCTGACCTAATCAGGTTGCTCTCCAATTTCCCCTTTTCATGGAAGAGAAAAGGAAAGGAGAGTGTGCTGGAGAACTCTAATCTGATACTGAAGCAGAGAGGCAAGTCTCCTTGACTTATTGCAATTTTCATTTTCTGGCATTTTTGGTGCCAACATGCATGAGAGGGAGAGAGCATTTAGCAGAAAAAGCTGTTGTTCTGACAAACAACTTGCAGTCAAGGCCACCTCTGGCTGTGTTCCATGCCAGACACACCAGGGCAGCCAGGTGCGGACAAGGGCCCTGGATATGAGAGAAACAGACTCTGCCCTGGAACTCCTTTAGTAAACTGAGGAATCAAAACTTACCTATGTTAATATTACCTAAGAACATTCCTAACATAAGCCTTAAATTTTATTTTACTATATACAATATAAACTCCACTTATACTGTCGACATTTGAATTTTTTCACAATTCCACAGAGTTAAAGTTGTTCTAAAAACTCATTCTAAAACTGGGGGAGAGAATGTGGATACGGATGGCCTGAAGGCACATCTCTAAAATTCTGTAAGGTTGGTCTTCCAGATTCCCAGATTTCTGCTTCATGTGTCTTTTCTCACACTGCACAGCACCTTTGCTGCAACTTTAAAAGCTTCTGGGCTTCAGATTATTCCTTGTCAAAACAAAAACAAAAATAAACAAACAACCATAGGATGATCTCAAAGAAAGTTCCTCCCAGATCTGACTATGACTCCATGACTCCTTGACTTTCAAACAGCCACCGATTTTTTTTTTTCCTGTCAACATCCTTCCCAGTCACAAACAAGGACAAATATCTGATAATGTGTAAGCCCTCTGGGGAATTATTTCTTTAACAGAGATCATAGAAAAGAATGTGTTGTGGTGGGAGTTCTGGCATCAGCCAGTCAGACTGAGCAAGAATCTTTGGAGGCATGAAGTCCTTCTAAGGGCCCTTAGCCTTGGGTCATCTTCTTCTGTGCCCAGTAGCAGGATTATGTCTGGCTCGTGGGGCAGGGCAGCTCCTAGGGGTCAGACTTTTACCTCATTGGATGTTTCTACTCTTTACGTGTCTAAGTACATAGATTCCCTCACATAAAAAGCTGGATGAGTCATATGGAGTCCCTAACTAGGAGGGAGATCCAGATATGGAAAGACATAGTAATAACTTAGACATAGTAATACCAGCTATTGCATCCACAAATTGACCATGTGCTCACTGTATTAGGCTTTAAGCATATGTTGCTACCTTAATTCTCACAAATCCAGTAGAGAAGTATTATTTGTCTCAATTTATAGGTGAGAAAACTGACCAAAGGTCAAAAATGTTAAGATGTGTCCAAGGTCACACCAACCAGTGAGTGGAAGTACTAGAACTGTTACCCACTTGTCACCTAGAGGTTTTGGGCTCTTCTTTGCCCTCTATGGCCATAGGAGTCCTGAGGCAGGAGAAGCTCAGCCAGAGGGAGCCATTTTACCCAGGGGAAACCATTCTACCCAGGTGGAACCATTCTACCAAGGGGAGCCATTCTACCCAGGGAAGTGGCGGGGTAGGAAACTATTCTACCTAAGGGGAATACTTCTAGTCAAGGGGAATTGTTCTACCCAGAGGGAGCCATTTTACTCAGAGAAAGCCATTCCGCCTGGTAGGAGCCATTCCACCTGGTGGGCATATGAGAGGACTTAACAAGCATAAGGCTATTGCCTACTCAACTGGGGGTTTCATGTCCCTCCCATGTTCGTCTCCTGGAAGCAAGAGGACTTAGAGCATAAACAGAGCCTCCTTCCACTAAGGGAACACTGGCTCAGATGACTTTTTCTTAAAGTAGATGTGTATTTTTGGAAATGTTCTGGAGTGTAAGTGCATAAAAGGCTGGGTCAGACAGTGCCTGGGGCTGTGCATAGGGAGGAGACTGGGCACTCCAAAGAACGCTGGAGCAGCAGCTTCAAAAAGTGGTTTGATATTTTTTCCTCCTGATTTTGATCTTAAAAATGTCTGGAGCCCCAGACAGCCACCGGCAGCTTTGGGCAACAGAGGTTCTTACCACCACGACCTCACAGCTACACTGCAAAGGCTTCTAGTTAACAGAACTCTTTTGTGTGATGGAAAGCAAGGGAAAGCGTGAGAGACAGGAAAACGCTGGGGTTGACAGAGACAGCTGGTTGCTGTGGCAAGGCTTCAGAATTGTCAACGGAAAAACACAGTGGAGACAGCGAGAAATGCTGAGGCACTCTGTGATCCTGGAAGCATGTTCCTTCGGCTGGCCCTGACGGAGCCAGTTTTCTTCTTTCTGGACTGAGAAAGCAGATAACTCAGCTCCTGATCTCTCAATTGCTCTGTCTCTGACCAGTGACAAGATGGCATTGATGAGTTCCCAAAGGAGTCTGACTCCTTTTGGATGATTTTTTTAAAATTCTGTATCTTGCTTCTTCTTTTCCGAGCAGTTTTTCATGAGCAGAGATGGCACGAGCAGACATTGTGGTTATCCAGCCACCATTTGATCATGTTGTGGTCCCCATTTGAGTGACACCCAAAGGACATGAATTATGCTAAGTGTTTGGGGCTGTTGGGCACCCCTTTGCCAAGGAAAACACTCAGCCCCAGGTGTGAGAGAGTTGTGGCAGTCACTCATGCCATGGGTTTCAAAGATGCTAGGTTGGGTTTACTACAATCCCCCCAAACCCAACTTTCCAGTCTTTTCTACCCCTACACACACACATACTCACACACATACACACACACACTCTCTGTCTACATATATGTGTATATATATACACATACACACATATATATACACATACATATATATATATACACGTGTGTGTGTGTGTGTGTGTGTATTGGCCTGTCTGGGCCCACTAACATTGGTGCCAGCTTACACCACTCTGGGGCCACTATATATATATATATGTGTGTGTGTGTGTGGGTGTGTGGGTGTGTATATATGTGTATATATGTGTGTGTGTGTGTGTGTGCATTCACAGAGCCAAACATCAGTCCCACATGCCTGAAATTTAGTTTTGAACTCTCCTATTCAAATTGCTTCCTAATGCAACATGGAAGCAAAGATACATTTGAAAAGCAAAAAAGACTGGAAAGAAACTGTTACTAAAATATTAAGAATGGTTGTGTCTGGATGGAAGAATATCAAATGATATTCTTTTATTAATTTTATGTTCTAAAATTTTTATGAGAATATATATTTTTTAAATGAGGGACATTTAGATTTCTTAAATACAGAAAATCCAATAAGGGTAATATGTTCAGACTTTACCAAGTCTTGAATTTGAGAACTCTCTGGGGGAAAGGCCCTATAAAAAATGATAAGGGTCATGTGCTCCTGGGGAGTGGAAATGTCCAGGGAGGTGAAGACGTACTAAAAGGGATTGTAGCAAGACCACAAGGGTATATTTGACATTTTGAAATAAATTTTCTGGAGTCAGTCCCTGGCTTTAGTGTCTTTATCTGTAAAGTGAAAGCACTGCATTAAATGATCATGAAGATAGTTTGTAATGTACAATAACTAGAGTTTTGTCAGCCTTTAGTGTCCTGGGAATTCTCAACTTCCTTTTATCCTCTCTTTTCTGTCTCTCTGTTTGGAATCTAGAAGGCGGTTCTAAGACCTTCAGATGAAAATCACAACTTTTCTAGTACAACAGCATCACAAGGGAACATAGGGCTTACGCATAAGGATACTGTAGATCTAAATGAGGCACCCAGAGCTCATCGAGGCTATCTATCTACCTGCCCCTCAATAACAATGAGTTCCTATCACGACAACACCTGTATTGCCACCCCTCACATGTCTGTGTAGGAGGGTATCACACAAAAGTTTCATAGCCACTTTTCAGATTTCAGAATCTAGGAAGATAAGAGAGGGTGGTGATGAAATCGGGGGCTTCGTAATTAATCAAATGTGAGTCTGAACCCCAGCCCTGCCTCTTTTCAGCTGTGTGATATTAAGGATGTTATTCAGCCTCTCTGGTCCTCCATTTTCTCTCACTCAAAACATAGATACTAATACCTCACTTATAACTGTGTTGGAGGTATATTTAAGAAGACAAAGTGTTTGGCATACGGCAGGTGTTAGGTATCTTCCCTCTTCCTCATAACCTAATTTCTTCTTGGTTCCACAAAATCTCATTTTCTCTTGTCCTAACTTCAGGAGAAACTGAGAAACAACACATTGTTTCCCCAGGGGCAAAATATTTTTATTATTCTCAAATTCAAGCACCATACATCAGTACCAACAATCAGAATTGACATCCAACTCTCAAAACTCCAAGAAACACCTGCCCCAGAGATTCTGATTTTCCCACTTCATTTCTTCTGTCTCTAAATTATCTACACCACACACAAACACACCCACACCCCCCCCAACACACACACATCCCTCAATCATATCTACTCTTCTCTAGCACAAGATTGACTAAATATCCAAAGATATGCCCTGACATTTCCCCACCAGCTAAATGTCTTTAGATGTTACTACTTTGATTATAATCCCTGCCTTCTCTTCCTATTATCTCGGATGCCAACCCCATGAGACACATTAAATACATAATGCATTTTGATTTGCATCTGGGCTATGCTGTCTGGTGTGGTGAGGTTACAGCAGAAGCATATGCCTGCTTCTTAAAATTCAATTATTCAAATTCAATTTCTTCTCTTGCTCCCAGTCCTCACCAGCATGTAGCCCGGGACTTTTCATTAGATCACTCAAACACCAGCACTGGAGCCAGAAGTTTCTGGCCTCCATTTAATTTGATTCAGCGGATGTTTGCCATTGTTGTCGCTATTACTTTGCACTGTTCTAGGCACTGAGGGTCCAAAGATGTAGAAGACAGAATAGCAACCCTTAATAAGTTCATGTCCTGGTAGATAGAGAAATGCATCTATATTTAACCCCAATAGTGTGTGACAAGAGCAATTTAAGCATAAAAGATAAAGCAATATGAGAGTGCAAAAGATAAAACAATTAATTATTTCACTATGGGAGTAAGGAATCAGTCAGATAAGATCTCATATCTGCAATATAGGTGGCAAAGCACCATATGTTCACCAGAAACGAAGATTAGACCAAAGCAGAATTAGGGTGCCAAGTATTGTTCTAAGCTCAGGCAGGTACTCCTGGGTTTAGTAAGAATAGAAAAACCACAAATTTCTTTTATTTCAGAAGAACTGCCCACCAGTAACTGATAACCTTTCTCAGCTCCACTCTCCAGCTCACGCTATTCCTTTTGCCCCGGTATACATTGACCTCACCCTTCTTTACCATCTGAAACCCCATTCCCTTTTCCCCTGTATGCGTTGACCTCACACCCTCTTTACCATCTGAAACCCCATTTATCCTTTCTCCAGTACCACCTCCTTTGTGGATTTCTCCCCCTTGACAGAATAACTGCACTTCCCACATCATTTTGGTTTTATTTTTGCTTTTTGTTCCCATAGCATTTTTGGTCTGAACTCTAATACCATTCATTAGTGACTGCTTTATATTGTAGATTGTGTAATCTTGAGAATAGAAAGCCTATTTTATTTGAATTTGTATTCTCTCGCAGTAACTCACAAGTGCTTAGCACATCATAGACACTAAATAAATGTTCTTTGTATTAAAAATTCAGTGGCAAATATAAACCCAGTAGAAAATATATAATGAGATACTAAGTATGTTTTTGGCCAAATTACAATGGGGGTATTCACTACTTTTCTGAGCTGTAGAAACCTTTATCCAATTGCCTGTTCGAAATCCTCTTGGCTATCTCAAAGGTACCTCACACTGAACTCATTAATATCTCCCTGGGCACTCTCAATTGGTCCTTTTCCAGTCTTCCCTATTTCTGTAAAGAGCACCATGGTTCATGCAATTGTACTAAACAGAAACCTAGGGGTAATTTTTGATAACTCTCTCCCTCTCCCATCATGTTATATCCTCTTGGTTTTGCTTCTCAAATGTCTTTCAATTTCCGTCTCTAAAGCCACTACCCTCTTGCAAGGGTCCATTTGCTCCCGCCTGGAATACTGTGACAGTCTTCACTGGTCTCCCTGCGTTTTCCTCTGCACTTTCCAGTCCATTCCAAAATACAAATCACATGCTACTTATATCTTTCAACCTTTTAATCACTTCCCACTGTTCCAGGGTAAAGAATGAAACCTCTCTACAGACTTCAAGACCTTGCATGATCTTGTCTAGCAGTAGGCAAGCTTCTTCCGTAAAGTGCATAACAGTAAATACTGCAGCCTTTTGGGGTCACGCAGTCTCTCTTGGAACTACTTACCTCTGCCATTGTAACTCAAAAGCAGTCATAGACAATACAGAAACAAATGAGCATGCCTGTATTCAAATGAAACTTTATTTATAAAAATAGACAGCAAGTTGGATCTAACCTGGTAGCCACAGTTTGTGGACCACTGGCCTAATCCATGCCTCCAGCTTTGTGTCTCTCAACTTTCCCCTCTGCCCTCTGTGCTCCAACCACACTGGACTTTTGCTTCCATGACTTCACCCCTCCTGCTACAGGCCTTTGCTCAGGCTGGTCATCTGTCTGTGACGCTTCCATTCTCCTTCTCCTTTCCTTTACCAACTTAATTTCAACTTTTCCTTCAAGTCTCACCTAGCTATGACCTCTTCAGGGGAAACATTCTTGACACTCCAACCAAGAGAAGATGCCAACTCAATGCTCTAAAAGCACTCTAGCCTTTCCTTCATAGAACTCATTGCAGTTTGTAAATACATAGGTATTTGTGGGGTTCAGTCTGAACTTTCCCACTCAACTGTCAGTTCCATAAAGTCAAGTCAGTTCCATAAAGTCAGGTCTTCATCATTTGGTCCAGGACCTTCCTGATACAGTACCTGACACAGAGTAGGGATTGTTGATGAAAGAATAAGTGGGTGAAAAACACCAAAGACTGAATGCATGGATACAAACAGTAATTGAAGGGATAGATGAAGTACTGAATGTGGTTGCTGTATTAAGGTAGAAATTGGACATTGTTTCCAACTTTCCCAGGATAACTGTGTCACTATATCTCAAAATGCTTATAAATGTACATATCATTTGACTTAGCAATTCTACTTATTGGAATTTCCTTAAAGAAACAGCCATAGATGTATGTAAGGATTGGCATACAGAGATTTTCATCATACCATAATAAACAACTAATTGAAACACATGGTAAATCTTCTAAATGTCCAAAAAGTTATAGAAAATAAGTTAAGTAAATTCATCAATTGAAGCCATTTACTATACAGATGTTAGTAATAATCTTTTAAAATCATGTTTATGGAGCACAGAAGATTTTTAGGGCAGTGAAACTATTCTGTAAGATACTATAATGGTGGATATGTGTCATTATAAATTCATTCAAACCTATAGAATGTACAACACCAACACTGAACTCTAATGTAAACTGTGGACATTGAGTGACAATGATATGTCAATATAGGTTTATCAATTATAGCAAATTTACCACTCTAGTTGGGGGATATTGATAATGGGGGAGGCTGTGTGTGTGTGTGAGGACAAGACATACGTTGGAACTGTCTATATCTTGCATTCAGTTTTGCTGTAAACCTAAAATTTCTCTAAAAATAAAGTCTATTAAAACATATAATAAAAATAAAAATAAATCATATTTAATGATTTGGAAAAAATGATCACAATGTATCATTCAGTCAAGGCTGGCTATATAGTTCACAGGGCCCAGTGGAAAACGAAAATGAGGGGCCCTAAACAAAAAAAAAGTATCTTTCCTTTCTTCTGTGGTCTCTCATTTGACTTGACATGAAATTCTTAATTTACTAGTTAATGTTGTTAAGTAAATAAAATTTAAAAATTTATTAGCATGAATTGTACCATTCATCTTTCTATTGTGTGGTGCAAGTTCAAATGTGAATAGAACCATTTCTTTTTTAGAATCACCAAAATTATACAATTTCTACTTTGAGTTTTCATATACATATGTATTTCTCTCTTGCCAGAACATGGAAATGAGTTCACAAAGTAAACTCAGCTGTTTTTATTTCACTTCTTGATGTACCCCCAGTCTACCAGCACTCTCTACCTTTGGTTTACTGATGAGTAAGGAAGAACTGAGAGGAAAGGAATTACAGGTTGCTTACTTACTTTTTCCTTCTATGTCATCATTTCAAGTGCTTGGCTAATACAGGGAGGTAACCTGTGTAAGAAAGGATATGGTAAGTTTTCTTGGTCCTTCATGTTTCTTAAAACACCATTGCCTTCTCTCTGCATTAGAAGCAAGCTGTGGTTCAAGTGGAAAGCACAGTCCCTCAGGATGGTGAGCATTCAGTTACAGATATAACATGCTTACCTCATGCTTGCTTTCAGTCTCACAAAGTCCCTTGCGTTGTGGACCCATTGGAATTCTGTGCTCATGGAGCACTGTGAACACTATATGCAAATGAGGCATCAAGAACAGGAGCCACCCATATTGCATGCATCTCCTCCACTCCCATCAGACTTCACTTACAACACACAGGTTCAAAGATAAAATTAAGCATTTCATGATGGCAACAGCAGAACATTAAACCAAGCACAGGCCACATGCTCATGAAGTCAGCCTGTGTTAAATGGAAAATAATACAGTTTGATTTCATTTTTGCTTTGAAAACACACACATACACACATAAACATACACACACGAATGCACACAGGAAATTTTAAAGACTGGAAGAATATACACTGAAATATCAATATTAGCTATTTCCACGTTTTATAAATGACTTCTATTTTTTTGCTTTGTGTTCTGCTGTGCTTTCTATAATAAACCTGCAGTAAACCTGTCTACTTGTAATAATAAAAAATAGTTTGTTTATAAGACTGTTGCTTGGGAAGCCATCCCTTTATGCAGTTACAGTAAGAAGAATGTCAGATGGCCGAACAGGCCCTCCTCAACGTGTATCCTCAGGGCAAGCCAATTTCATTTCATTTCACCACTTGGAAGCGTTCTTTTTCCCCATCCACACCAGGATGGGGAGAGAGGGTGCCAGATGGTGGAGTGGCTTTGTAGTCCTTTTAAGATAGCTTCATCTATTGTTGGGACAGTTTAAGCACTCAAAATTGTGTCACCTTCTAGTCTTTGCCAATAATGTCATCATTTGATATGGAAACGATGCATACCATTAAAATGGTAATTTGATTTTTAAATATGCTTCAGCAGCCAGCATGCCCTGACTGAAGTATTTATCTTGTTTTTCCAAACCCTTTCTTCATGAACCACAGTAAGCGAACTGCATGGATTAAGTTCAAGTGTGTGATACATATTCTTCATCCTTTTTTTTTTTTTTTTTTAATGATGATGAATGGGACACGTTTGGCATCTATTCCTTCCCTAGAGGAAGCCAGGAAGTGAACTCTGGTTGTTCAGATTTTACTACTGCCATACTGTCTTTTGCATCAGGTATATCCAAGGCACTTCCCACAACTTTCAATACAGTAGATGCTCAGTAAATCTCTATTAAATGAACAAATGGTGTGGTTTGCATAAATGAATAAAGTCAGCAATTCACTTAGAAAGCATACCTATCTAAAATTTCCCCATTATAGTCCTGGAGGCAGAACTGAATTTAATTAGAGACAACATAGAAAATGATATACATGGTGGCATCTGAGCAATAAGGCCACTCATCTCAAAAATTTTCTACCAAGGCGCCTAGAATTCCACCAAAAGATATGCATTCCTTTGGGTTAAATCAATTCTGAAGTATCCTTTTGAAATTCAAAATCTGAAGGAGAAAACACCATATTAACCTTCTCTGGCACAGTTGAGCTTATCAGTTAACTAGGGTTTACTTAGGACACTAGAGAGCAAGGTCTGTGACGATATATATCTGAATGAGAAAGAGAGGTCAGGCAACCATGGTGGTGCTGTACAAGGCAGATATATATACATAGTCTAGGATAGCCAGAAAGTAGCACGAACACTCTGTGGGGCTAGAAAAGAGAAAGGGGGAAGTTAATTAAGGAGCCCTAAGAAGAAAGAAAGGTGTTAAGGAAAAGAGAGATTAAGTGAATTTAAATAAACTTCACCTATTTAAAATTTCCCCTTGGGCTAGCTTTCCTTTCTATTAATTCCTTCTGGTGATGCCCCAACGCTGGCTGGTCATTCACAAAGTTTCTGGCCTTTTAGGTAAATGCATCCCATTTATTCTATGTTTAGTGTCTGAAAGGGATGGCGGAAGAGGTTGATAATGGGATGGTTAAAGGAATTAAGCACTTACAGAGTTTTAACCCAGACCATCAAAATGGAGTCTTGATCTAGGCATTCAAAGTGGAAGTGGGTATTAAGTTCAAGATCTGACTCTGGTGATTTCTAGAATGAAACAAGAGGGAAAATGGGACAGCAGAGAACAGAACTAAATGAAATGGATTGGAATTGAAAGGAGTGGTATTCAATTCTTACAAGGAAAATATAAAATTTCAGCCATGTCAGAGCTCACGATCTCATCAGTTAGTTGAAAGAATTAAGTATCTTTGAGAATAAATCTTAGAGAAGAATCCATTTTTAAAAAAGGAAGATGATGAATTAGCTGTATAAAAGATTTAGGTTCAGGAAAATCTAAGTTATTAATGGATGTTGGCCATGGGGAAATTAAATAATGTTCCTCTCCTTCAATTTGTGTTTGTTTAATGCAGAAATTTGCTGGGCAGCATTACTAAGGCTTCGTGATAAAGAGAAGTTTGAATTCCAAGAAACATGTCACCCATCTTCTCCAGTCCATGTTCCTGCCAACCCTAGTTCAGCATCCAAAGTTGTGAGTGGTAAAAAAAAAAAAAAAATGAAAAGTATAAAAACGTGATGTAATTTTCTTCCTTGTTTAATTATGAAAAGGTTGCTTTACTCTCCTTCCTTTCTACATAGTGAGCCTTTAGGGAGGAGTAAGACATTTTCAACCTGCTTACCCAAGTCATTATCAGAGTAGATTAGAGCTAGCAACCTTGCATGCAAATGGACCAACTTGACAAAAAAAAAAAAAATTGGAATTTAGATAGCAACAAATAAACTGTATTGAAGGCTAATTTCGATGCTTTGCCCTTGCACTGATGGAGCTGAAACTAGGACAGAGTTATTGAGTTGTTTAGCTGCATTCTCTCTCCTTTAGGACTTATTATACACGACTCCTCTCTCTCAATCCTCATCTGTCCTCCATGCACAAACACACCTGCCCAGCACAGATTCTCTGTCTACTTAAAGCTAACAGTTACCATCACCCCACAGATGTCATATGAACAAATAACTCTGCTTTTGACTTCAGGGCACAGCCAGACACCATAGGGTACTTGCTGGAACAAGCCATCTCTTAGTCACATATTTCTCACCTGCATGCCTTTCAGAAAATACCCCAGGCATTTATTTTCCAGATGAATTATATGTCATTCTCACCAATTTCCTTCTATATCCCCTCAACTCTTGCCAACTCCGTGTCTACATCTCTGAAGACAGCTTGTAGCAAAAATGCACAGCCAGCAAAGTTTGCCTTTGGGCTGTCTTGTTTGTTTCTCCACCATGTCCCCATTCTTGGTGTCCCCTCAATCCTTCCAATCTACACACATGGAATATCTTTCCCTTTTGTGTGTGTCCTCTTCAATTTCATTCATTGGTATTTAATAGTTTTCATTCCAGAGATCTTTCACTTCTTCAGTTGTTTTTCCTACTATTTTTTTGTAGCTATTGTACATTAGCACACTTTCCGGGTTTTTCAGGTTGTTCACTGTTAGCATGTAACAAGGCTATTGATTTTGTATGTTGATCTTGTATCCTGCAACTTTACTGAACTGTTTATCTGTTATAAGAGTTTTCTGATGAAGTCTTAAGGTTTTTCCATACAGAAGATCACATCATCTTCAAAGATGATTTGACTTTCTTATTTTCCATTTGAATGCCCTTTAGACTGAATACGACCAGTTGCAATAAGTTTAAGTCAGTTTTCAACTGGCCAAAACTAGTTTTGCATAGCTATGACAGGCCACAACCAGTTTAGATTGGTTCTGACCATCTGTAATTGGTTTTGGCTGGTTTGGGCCAGCCTCAACCAGTTCATACCAGTTCTGCCAGGTTATGGCTGGTTCTGATAGGCTTAGACCAATTACACCTGGTCACAACTGGTTTAGACCAGTTATTACTGCCACAGCCACTTTACACTGGCTATGGCTGGCCTCAGCCAGTTTTATCCAGCTTTGTCTGGCTACAATTGGTTTATGCCAGTTCAGACTGATTATGGGCAGTTCCAACCAAATCAGTCCTGTTTCAACTGGCCACAGCCACGGTAGACCTTCTCGTACCAGGTGCAATTAGTTTAGTATCATACCGAACTGGGAAAACCTGAGATCCAGAACAAACCAAGAATGCCCACTTTCACTACTTTTTTTCAACATAGTACTGTAAGTCCTAGCCAGAGCAATTGGATAAGAAAAAGACATAAAGGGCATATAAGCTGGAAATAATAAAGTCAAATTATTCTTGATTGAAGATTATATTATCTTATATATGGACAAACCTAAAGACTCAATCAAAAACTCTCATAACAGATAAACAAATTCAGTAAAACTGCAAGATAAAAAATCAACACACAAATATCAATAGCCTTCCTATATGTCAACAGTGAACAAACTGAAAAAGAAAACCAAGAATGTACAATAGCTATGAAAAAGAAGTATGAATCTACCCAACCAAAGAGGTGAAAAATCTCTAGAATGAAAACTATAAAACACCAATGAAAGAAATTGAAGGAGACACACAAAAAAGGGAAAAGATATTCCATCTTTACATATTGGAAGAATCAATATTGTTAAATGTTCATATTACTCAGTGTTCTACAGATTCAATGCAATCCCTAGCAAAGTATCAGTAATATTCCTCACAGAAATAGAAACAATAATCCGAAAACTAATACGTAGCCAAAAAAGACCCATAATAGCCAAAGCATTCTTAAGTAAAAAGAACAAAGTTGGAAGCATCACACTACCAGACTTCAAAATGTTCTATAAAGTTATAGTAGCCAAAACAACATGGTACTGGCATAAAAAAATAAACATAGAGGTCCCCGTGCCCAGAGGGACCTCTCCACGGCCGGGACCACCTGGACAGCCTGGCCCTACCCCAGCTTGCGCCTCTCAGCGCCGCCACTTCCCCCGCCCACGCGGCCGGGCCCGGCAGCCAGGTGCCGCTGGTAGGGGGTTCCGGGCTGGGCCCTTCCGGCTGACAGCAGCGCCCGCGCCCGCGCCGGACTGGGGGTAGAGGCCAGGGCCAGGGTTGGCCGGAGCGCAGGGGGTGGGGGAGGAGAGGCCGCCCCACGGCGGCCTGCGGGTACCCGGTTCCAGCGCGCGCGGGAGACGTGCAGAGGCGGCCGGAGGCCTAGCGACAGGCGCGCGACTTGGATCCCGGAAGCCCACTTGTTAGAGTTACCTGTCAGCTGGGCCGGCGCCGCCGGGGTCTGGGGTGGTCCCGCGAGTCTGCACGTTGCTCCGAGACGCAGGGACTGCGCCCAGAAACATTATTTTTCTTCTCCGGGAGGGTGATCGTTTACAGCATTGATTTCCCAGATCTGGTAAGATGGCAAAAGTTGCCGGTCTAATTGAAGCCAACGGAGAACTCAAGGTCTTCATAGACCAGAACCTTAGTCCGGGAAAAGGCGTTGGTGTCCCTTGTGACAGTTCACCCCTCCATTGTCAGCCCGCTCGGGAAGCAGCTCTTGCCGAAAACCTTTGTACAGTTCAATGTCAATATTGCCCAGCAAGTGGTAACCGGTGCAACTCAGAAACCCGCAGCGTCAAATACCCTCGTGGTAGGAAGCCCACACACCGCCAGCACTCACTTTACCTCTCAGAACCAGCCGTGGTTGGTCTGCCGGGAAGCGCAACAGGAAAGGAGGAAAGAATGGCAAGGCCTGTGGCATTTCTCCATGAAAGTCTGAGACAAGGTGCAGTGGAAAGGGACCACTTCCTACCACGAAGTGGCGGAAGAGCTGGTCGCAGAGTTCAGTGCTGCTGGCAACCAGATCTTACCACGTATGTCAGCTTATGACCAGAATAAGACGGCGCATCTATGATGCCTTAAACGTGCTGATGGCCATGAACATCATCTCCAAGGAGAAAAAGGAGATCAAGTGGGTTGGTCTGCCCACCAACTCGACTCAGGAATGTCAGAACTTAGAGGTGGAAAGACGGAGGAGACTTGACAGAATAAAACAGAAAATCTCAATTTCAGGTTTTTTTATTCGACAGCAAATTGCCTTCAAGAATCTGGTGAAGAGAGAAACCAGCAAGAGGAGCAGCAGGCCAGCCGGCCAAGGACGCCCTGCTCGCTCATCCACCTGCCCTCATCATCGTTAACACCAGCAAGAAGACCGTCATCGACTGCAACATCTCCAACGACAAATTCGAGTATCTGTTTAAATTTGACAACACATCTGAAATATAGGATGACATAGAAGTGCTGAAGCGGATGAGCACGACTTGTGGGCTGGAGTCCGGAAGCTGCTCTGCCGAAGACCTTAAAATGGCCAGAAGTCTGGTCCCAGAGGCCCTGCAGCTGTACGTGACAGAAATGGCTCAGGGAACTAACTGTTGGAGGCGTGTTCATCACGACGGCACGTTCCATGTCTAACGGCACGAAACTCTCTGCCAGTGACCTGACCAACGGTGCAGATGGGATGCTGGCCACAAGCTCCAACCTCAGTACGGTGTCCTGCGTCCGGGAGGATGACGAGGACGACAACTTCAACGAGAACAACGAGGATGACTGACGTCCTCTCCACTTCACATTCAGCTTCAAGAAAACGTTTAGGGAAAAGAAACTTTTTTTTTTTAATGTGGGTTTTCTGTTTCCTTTTGGCCTACTCCTAAGGAGATATTGGTAAGCCGTTGAATTTAGATATGCACCTCCGATAAGCAAGGATTGTTTCCCGTAGGAGTAAGACATGCTGTGGATGTGTGTTTTGATACCAGTGTGCTGATGAAGGGTGTTTATTTACTTTTTAGGATTTTGTGTTTTTTCATTTTCTGTTTTTCTTTAAGTGCAGACTTAATTTTTGCCCCTTAACAGTTTTTGCTGAGTTTGCTGAAGAAATTGTATTTCATCCTCATACATGAAAATAAAACGCCCTCCTGTTGTGGATGGTGAGCACCGAATGCCATTTATTTGCCGTAAGTCTGGACAGCACCCACGCTGGCAGAAAGTGAGACTCTGCGGAGTTGTCCATTTGTTCAGTGGTACGGTGTCCAAGAGCCCCAAGCAAACAGCAGAATTCGACTTTCTAAACAATAAACACCATCAACCTTACTGACTTTATTCTCCCTTAAATTACATTGACTGTTGTGATTCCATCAAGTTTATACACTCTTTTCTCTCCCTATTTTGCAGCAACAAATTGCAAAGTGCTTTTGTTTGTTTTTGTTTTGTTTGGTCAAAGCTTATTGCCACGCTGGTGCGGCTATGGAGACTGTCTGGCAGGCTTGGAAGACTTGGAATGGTTTATTGCTTATGGTAAAATTTGCCTGATTTCTTACAGGCAGCGTTTGAAACCCTTTTATTATATAGTTGTTTACATACTTACAAGTCTATCATTTAAAGACACGTACTGAAACAAATGTTGTGTTTGTTTCATAAGCATCTTCTGTAATCTATTATAAAATTGAAATTAAATATAGGGAATGTTTTAACAATTTTTAACTCAAAATATGTCAATCATTTTTAATAGTTCTTTTTTTATATAAAAAGACAAAGGAATTTAAGGACAGGCAGTAGTCTCTTAAAATTTATTCACAAAACCCATTAACTGCACATTAGCTGCCTGTTCTAAAATGAGTCTTTTTATTGAAACACAAACTTTTCTGCAATATTTTGTGGAATACGAAAAGACTTTCATTGTTTGACTTGTTTCACTTGACACTGTTAGTTTTTATTAATAAAACATGCATGGGCATTTAAAAAAATAAAAATAAAAAAATAAACATAGAGAACCCAGAAATAAATTCACAAATATACAGTTAACTCATTTTCAACAAAGGCATCAATAACATACATTGGGAAAAGGATAGTCTCTTCAATGAATAGTACTGGGAAAACTGGATATCCTTATGCAGAAGAATGAAACTAGACTCCTATTTCTTGCCATATAAACAAATGAAAATCAATTGAGGCTGTAAATTTAAGACTTAAAACTATGCAACTACTAGAAGAAAACATTGGAGAAACATTCCAGAATATTGTTCTGGACACAGATTTCTGGAGTAAGACCTCAAAAACACAGGCAACAAAAGCAAAATTTGACAAATGGAATCACATCAAGCGAAAAAGCTTTTGCACCAGCAAGAAGCAACAAAGCCAGTTTCAACTACTTTAAACATTCAGCAAGGACTTCAGTAGCCATTTCTACAAAAACCATTTGTAAATGTCCAAGAAGCACATGAAAATATGTTCAGCATCATTACTCACAAGGTATAGGCAAATCAAAACCACAATTCACAAAAGTTTATTTTTAATTTGAGGAACTCCAGTAATCTATGGCTTGCTGTTCATCATGTGCCGCCACTCTTCTATGAACAGTCATGAGCAGTCAGTGCTGGACACTGCTGTTTATCCCTGGACACTGTCCATCATAACGTTGAAGCCAGACATAATGAGTCAAAACCAGGAGAAACTAACTAAAAGCTGGTCTAAACTGGCCAAGATCAGCTTCAACCAGTTGTGACTGGCCCCAACCTGTTTATACCAGTGCTTTCTGGTCTGGGCTATTTCCAACTGATTGAGATGAGTTTTAACTGGCCACAAATGATTTAGACTGACTATAACTGGCTACAATCTGTTTAGGCTGGTTTCTTCTGGCTACAGTTAGTTTGGGTTCGTATGACCAACCATGATAGGGTTAGACAGATTGAACATGGAACAACTGGTTTAGGCTGGTTTTTACCAGCCACAGTTAATTTTGGCCATTTCTGACTGGTCATGGTCTGTTACAAATGGTTTAGACCAGTTTTGACTGTCCCAAACCAGTTTGGACCTATTATGACCAGCCACAACTGGTTTAGACTGGCTTTAACAGGGTATAAGTGATTTAGGCCAATTTTCAGTGGCCCTAGTTTGTTTCTGTGTTTCTCACTGGTCGTGGTTTTTTTATTCAAGCAGTTTTGACTGATTTCAACAGGCCACAATAAGTTCAAACCAGTTCTGACTGGATGCAGACAATTTAAGCTGGTTGTGGCTGGTCACAACTTATTTTAATTGGCCACAACTGTTTTAGACCACCTATGCCCAGCCTCAATCAGTTTTGACTCATTACTCATTTTGACTGACTGCAATTGGTTTATGCCTATTCTGACTGGTCATGGCAGGTTCTGACCAGTTTAGACTAGCTTCAACCAGTTTAGGCTGCCTCTGATCAGCTGCAATTGGTTTTGGCTGATTTTGACCTGCCATAATTTGCCTGAACCAGCTATGATTGTCTATGACTGGTTTAAACCCTGCGTAGACCATCCACAACCAGTTTTGCTGGGTTTCAGTCAGTCTTTGATGATTCTAACCAATTTCAACTGGCCACAACTGCTTTAGACCACTTTTGACCAAATATATATATATATATATATATATATATATATATATATATAGAGAGAGAGAGAGAGAGAGAGAGAGAGAGAGAGAGAGAGAGAGAGAGAGAGACTCCTTCTGTCGCCCAGGCTGGAGTGCAGTGGCGCAATCTTGGCTCACTGCAAGCTCTGCTTCCTGGGTTCACCGCCATCCTCCTGCCTCAGCCTCCCGAGTAGCTGGGACTACAGGTGCCCACCACCATGCCTGGCTAATTTTTTGTATTTTTAGTAGAGAGGGGATTTCACCATGTTAGCCAGGATGGTCTCAATCTCCTGACCTCGTGATCTGCCTGTCTCAGCCTCCCAAAGTTCTGGGATTACAGGCGTGAGCCACTGCACCCGGCGAACCAGCTGCAAAATATTGAGCTGGTTTCAACTAGGTTCAACTGTGACTTGTTGCAACCAGTTTATACTGGTTCTGATTGTTCATGGCAGGCTCTTACCATTTTGACTGGTTATAACTAGCCACAAATGGTTTAGACCTGTTCTGACTGGCTGCAACTGGTTTAGGCCAGTATTAAGTGGCCCATAACACCTGTTTCTAATGGTTATTAAAGGGCATGACCAGTTTAGAGTGGTTTGAACTGGACACAACAGATTTATGCTGGTTTTGCTCCATTACTGCCTGTTCCAATTTGTTTTGACCAATTTTACTGGGTCACAGCTGGTTTACACTGGCTATAGCAGAACCTAACTGGTTTCAACTGATTTTGACCAGCTAGCTACAATCAGTCTATGATGGTTCTGACTAGTCATGGATGGACCCGATCAATTTAGAGTAGTTTCAACAGATCACAATCAGTTTAAATAGGCTGTGATGGCCCAACTAGTTCAGGCCAGTATTGACTGGCCACAGCTGGTTTGTACTGGTCTTTTCAAAACCTGATCTGGAAAGGACCCATGCTTGTTAGTTATTCATTAGTGTGATTGCTTTTATCTCAGACATTTGGGCTTTAAGCCCAGTGAGAAGCCTTCCCTTTGTACCCCTCAAGGACCTTTCTAGTGCTAGTGATGGGATGGAAAGGAGAGGTTCTCTGGGACTCTGAATTATACCTCCCTGGGTAAGTTTCTCAAGGTATGGTGTGAGGACCCTGAGCATCAAAATCACCTAACACACTGATTAAATAAGCAACTGGACTGATTAAATGAGCAACTGGACTGCTTCTCCCTGCAAACACTACTGAATAGGACTTGTTGGGGTGAGCACAGAAATCTGTCATTCACTAAAACGTCCTGATGATACTGAAGCCCAGCAAGATCTGTAAACTTATCCTGGGACCATCAGTGTAAAGCACTGTGCTTACCTAGCTCTTTAACTCCCTCCTTGGTCACCCAGCCCTATTTCCACATTTTCCAAATGTGAAATTGTCCCAGAGCCACTGTGTGACTTACCAAAGATCACACAATTGATTGCCACAGAGAGAGCATTGGAAAGCAAGCCTTCAGATTCCAAAACCAGGATTTTGCACCTTAAACTTAGTTTAGGGAGAGTGACATAAACCAAGAGGGTATTTATAATAAAATGACTGTCAAAACTGCCTAAACATAGAACCTTATCTTTCAAATGTGCTTCAAATTATCGTTTAGCACATGTACAAATGATCAGAAAAATTTATTAGACCTCACATGGAGAATTCAGGCAGATATTCTAACTTTCCATGACATGTTGAGAAACTCTACAAAACCCCTTCATTCCCTGCTACTCCTCCTATGATTGAGCACATCATATCAGGGTTACATCTCTGAGCCTCTTGATATTAGAAATCCCTTTACTCTTATCTATGTGATAGTATTTAGTTGGGACAGTGGAATTTGAATATAATCAAGACCAGAAAAAGAAGCAACGTGAGCTGCCTTGGTAAAGAAGTCAAGATTATGGACTCCAAAGTTCCTGAAAGAGATTGTTTCAAGCCGGAAGAGGCCAGGATGAACTACAGGAGTAAAAAAGATTTTGGAAATAAAGATTATGTCAGTGATGACTACAAAGGTCACGCCTATGATGATTTCTGATGGGGATGACCTATTTATAGATAACAGGATGCTAATTTTTCCTGGTAAGAAGAGTTCGATCCCCTTTTGAGTCTGACTTGCTTGATCTCGCCCATCTAAGACACTGCATAGGAACTTTTAATAACTATGATTCAAGGCTATATATTTTACCTTTGGATTTTCCAACTTTTAGAAAGTCTATCCTTTTATGGTACTGAAACCAGAAGTGATCCACTGGAGAAAAATAGAAAACAAGGACAGGAGAGCAGAAACTAAATTGATTAAAACTCAGAGTTGAGTTGAGAAAAGGAAAAGGCCATTTCATTTACTTAATGAGAAATTGTATTGAGGAGTAGGTTTGGGGATTTTGTTTTTGTTTTCTGTACCATGCAGAGAATGTTTTCTACCCCCAAAAGATTTTACTCCTTGCAAATTCTAATCATTCCCCAAAGGACAATTTTCTTTGACTAAATAAGGTTTCTCAGTTGTAATGAACTGTAAAAGAGACTTATAAGCTCTTCCTCACTTGTAAAACCATCACAGATGAAAAACAATTAGAAGAATCTTACTTCTTTAGCCTGCAGAAAGTGGAGCAAGAATCTCCAACCTGGGGCAGGTTTTAAAGTTCAACTCAGGAATATTGGGCTTCAAGGCTGCAGGAAGGATTGAGGTCAGACAGGATGGATGCCTCATCAATGTTCTTCCTGCATGTGAGAGATTCCAGTCTAGCCCACGAACCCTTGAAAAACAACTCTGAATCACTACAGCACCTCTCATTTGAAGAGTGTGTGTTCTGTGAGATAATATTAACTTGTCAAATCTGCCTTTCCAGAGGAAGAAACATGACCCATTTATACATGTTGAGTTAGAAACTCCATGCAGAATTAAGTGACCTCTGGAAGTTGTCTACCAGAGTATGGGTTCTACAGATATTTCTTCAAAGACTAAAAAGGCTTATTTCTCTTCAAAAATCTCAGTTGATTTCCCACAGCTGGCCTCAGAAGCATGCCGGAGGCTCTGGCCCTTTCATCTGGGCAAGGCTGGCAGAGGAAGGAGGAACCACCTTCTTTTGTAGGCAGATTATGAGAATAAATTATCACTCATGCTCCTAAGATATCTATATGGAAATAGGTGCACAGACACCTGATTTAGAAAGGATTAGAGTATTTCTAACAAGTCTTTCTGAGCCTAGGAAACAGAATACAATCTCTAAACAAATGGGAACTATAAAGAAATATTATTAAGCTAAACATGTATTCATATTCAGGGACAGACTTACCTCTCTCTGTTTACATCATTTCCAAAATTAGGAACAATTCCAAGCAAACCCCCACCACCTCACATGGATTCTAGTAGACAAATAGCTGTGTCTCCACAATACCAGGCATATTGGAGACAGGCAAACGATTCAAACATCTGCATGTCCAGTTTGAAGGGTGATTATATGAATTGGGTCACTCTTGTCATAACCCAACTGAATCAGAACCAAGAAGCCAGGGTGGGGAAACACTTAGAGCACATAACACTGTGCAAAGAATTTAATTCTCTGCAAGCCTAGTTGCTGAAACTGCTTGCTGTAACTCTAAAACTAGTTAGATCCAATAGCTGCCGAAACAGCCTGCCACAACTCTTAAGACTAGATTTTACCTACCACCATCATTCACCAATCAGAGCTTACCATCTCCTAAAACTCTCCCAGTGCCAAGAAACTTTCTTTCAAAATAATATTTCCCTTTCTAATAAACCCCCCACCTTCTCTTTGCTCTTCAGACACACCGAAGACCACCCAGTCTCTAGTTATGTCTAGAATCACTACTCTGTGATTCAAAAAATACAATGTTAAGTTTAGAGATCCACCTTTATATTTTATTTTGACTTCAACATAGTGTATTATAGGTTGCCAAAAATCTGTATATTTAGAATGATCTAGATAACAAGCTCTATTTTTCCTTTTTCTTTTCTTTTTCCAAGCTCCTTAAAATGACACTTAGTGAAAGTACATGAAAAACTAACTGTAAAGCACCCTACAAATATAGGATGTCGTAATTGCTGAGATCTCATTACTCTTAAAAATTGATAGAAATCCTTTTAGAAACATTTTGAGTATGAAATACCTTCTTAACTATAAATCATTAATGCTGTGTATTTCCCCCCACCCAACCTTTCCACTCTGAATGCTACAGAAGAAGCTTAAAAACAAGAGAAAATAACAATAAATGATATTACAATGTTGTTTTGAAATGAGAATTGGTAGTATAGGGCAGGGGAGAAACAGATGGGAAAGAAATGTACCCAGAGAGGATTATTTTTGTTTAAATAAGTTCATAATATGTGAAATGCACGATGGAAACTGACAGGGGAAGTGGAAGATCATTGTTTGAATAGCATCAATATAAACACAGATGCAAAAGAAATTGGCTTGGGAGATGGAAGAGCCTAGCTTGAATAATGTTGCTATACCAATAAAAACCATAAAAAGGGGAAAATATATAGAGTGGGTGATTATTTCTGTGATGCCTGAAGATGCACATTTCCACTGATATCAAGGGGAAAGGAAAATATGCCTTAGCTATGCCTTCGTTGGCTATTTTTGCTACAGTTCATAATTCTTCTAGGTTTCACCAAATCACGATTTGTCTATCTACTTGGCTGTATGCTAAGCAGACCTCTATCTCAGAATGAAAGAGGCTGCATGTGGGTCAGTCCTGGGAAATATAAAATACGGAGATGTGAAGTATGAATAAGTTCAACCCAAATCCCAGCCTTTGTTGACATTCACACTGTTTAATGGGAACCACAAAAATGTTTAGGGCAGACAGAGGACAAGGACAGCCATCCTCACTCCTACTCACTGCCTACCCACTCCTACCGTGCTCTGGGGAGCCTCTTCTGTGCCTCTTTTTCTTCGCTACCTGCCTATGTTATCCTGGGGAGAGAGAAAGATATTTGTTAGTCATATAGTAATATTTATCAAGTATATCAGCAGAAAGAGCAACTGCTCCCCACTCAAACTTTTTAGTATTCTACTGGCGTGGCTGAAAATCTTTGGATTGTATTCATAAAAAGTAACCGTGGATAACAACAATAATAATAATGACAGCCAGTTTGTATTAAGGACAATATACCTGGCAGGCATTGTAGAATGTGCATTATCTACATCATCTCTTGTAATCCTCACAACAGCCTGTAAAGTAGGCCAATTACTCCCATTTTTCCGATAGGAGAAATGAGGCTCCAAGAGGCTGAATAAATCAATGAAAGTGGCACAGCTATTAAGGGGGAACGGATGCAGGTCTCCCAAAGTTTAGGCTGGCTGCCTTGACTCAATACTCATGGTTAATCTTACATGCATGACATTACTTGAGAGATGTGGGCAAAGTTCACCCTAACCCCAATATCCCTTTTAGAGTTTCCTGAAATGTCATCATTAATAATTCAGCATTTTGTATTAAGCATTGCTTGCTTCTTGCAGATCTTATCTTGCAAGGAACCAATGTCTTAGGAAAAAAAAAAACATAACCATCTACTTTCTTTTATGACAACTAAAACACGGAAAACCTTGGAAAACAGAAAGAGCAGAGGATGCATTAAAGAGTGGGGGTGGGGAGAGAAGAGAAGGCACTAAAACCAACCTTTACCTATTTTATAATTTTGTTATGGGGGCAAGCTTTGTGAGGAAGAAGGAAAGTAAAAGATGACAGAAAAGATTTCAATTAGATATAAAGCATTCCAAATATAAGACATTGTCATGGCCAATGGCAGGAAGCTGAGGAGTGTCCTTCCCTGGAGACTTTCGAGGTGAGGGAGGGATCTCTAGAAGAGCATCTTGCAAAAGACAGAAGATGGACAAGATGATCTTCAGGGGAGCTTCCTGTGCTGCTATCCAGTGTGCTGGTGCTGAGCTGATTGGCAATCCTTTCCCAGTTTTGCGAAATAGACTTATCCTGTTTCGTCTTATTTCTGTTATCCTGGACAGAGTCAGCAGCTCTTCTCTGTGAGAAGGGTCGTTGTGGAGAAGCAGTTCCCCCATGATAAGATCCAGGAGGAAGAATAAGCAGGAAAGAAGGTGTAAGGCTCCTCACTGTTGACAACCAAAAGGGGCAGACGCTTCATAAAAGATGACAAGCAATCGCCTTTACAGGGGGTGATAATATGTCTGGTTGATCTGATGTGTGGCTGTTCTGCCACTGTTGTCTGAACTGAGGCAACTCCATTAAGAGGCTCAGGATGTGCTCAGCAGTTTTTTTTCTTCCAAATCAAAATATTATTTCTTTTTGCCAGTTGCACTTTGTTGTTCAATGAACAATGATGGGATTTTATTTTAAATCCTTTTCCTTTTTTTTTTTTTTTTTTTTTTTTTGGCTTCTTTGAAAATGCTTAAGAATGTGCAGCTCTCAGCCCCAAGCATATAGACTTATGTTTTAAGTAAAACCAGAAGAGTTGGAATAAAAAAAATAAATAAATCAGACAAGCACTTTTTCTGTTTTAAGAGAAACTTGCTGGAAACGGAAAGTCCCTTTGGGGGGTCAACTCATTCATCCTCTTGAATTTAGGCAAGAAAAATTGACTCCACAGCTGGATGAATCCCACCTCATGCAGCCCTCAGGTTCCATCCTTGCCTCTCTGCCTCTGTGTCATTGATTTGGGCTGGTCCTCTTTGAAATGAACACTGGATGGCTTCAGATATTTCAGCATCATCAGCCTTGGTTCTGACATGACAATGGTGTGATAGAGTAACAATTTGAGATGTTATATGGCACAATTTTTTTTTTTTTGAGGAGGGTCTCACTCTGTTGCCCAGGCTGGAGTACAGTGGTGTGGTCATGGATCACTGCAACCTTTACCTCCTGGGATCAAGAGATCCTCCCATCTCAGCCTCCTGAGTAGCTGGGACTACAGGTATGAGACATCAGGCCTGGCATATGTGTGTGTGTGTGTGTGTGTGTGTGTGTGTGTGTGTGTGTGTGTAAAGACAGGGTCTCCTTATGTTGCCCAGGCTAGTGTCGAACACCTGGGCTCAAACAATCCTTTTGCCTCAGCTTCTCCAAGTGTTAGGATTACAAGTGTGAGTGACTGTGCCCAGCCAGTTTTGTTGTTGTTGTTGTTGTTGTTGTTGTTGTTTTTACCTCCCTGTGTCCATCCTTGCTCCAGCTGTTGACAAGGGGCCACCTTCAACCCCAGAGCTAGAGAACAAAGATGTCACATTGTTAGTTTCTGATATAAAGTGTTGAGATTTCTGGTGTGAGACAGAAAATATAAGAAAAGGAATGCATGTAGGGAGAAACATCTCTGCCCCAACTGTTTTCTCCATATGTAAAAGAGAGAGGAAAAAGTCAGAGGGGAATCCAGGAAACAGAGATGTGGATTCCTCCTTGTGTCATGCCCCCACCACACCCAGATAATTTGGAAGAAGGGAGTAGAACAAGAATCATTGTTTTTCTGGGTCAGAGAGAGACCTATGTTTTCAGCATAGAGAGGGATAGATGCAGAGATTCAGTCTTTAACATTCCTTACAGGGACCCTGGTGCCTTTGGGCAGGTGAACAACAAAGCAGAAAGATTGCAAGGCTATGCTGCAGCAGTGAGGACCCCTGAGTGCCCCCTTAGTCTTTCTAGCATCACAGAAACACTCAGAACCATGTGATCTTCAAGCTCACAAGAAGGATGAGGAAGGGCTGATGGATGCACAGGAGCCTGGGGGTCCAAACAAAGAAAATGAAGAGTAACCCTGTGAGCCCGGATGGTGGAGGCTACAGCAAAACCACAAATACTTCAGAGAATGCAGCTCCTAAAGGATTGGGATGACCAAACACCTTGTGGTGGGGAAGTGTGAAAGGGGCTCCCTCAAAGACCAAACATTCATGTTACATCCCAAAGGACAACAGCTCAGGATCAAGACAGGTGGACCCTGGGAAATGGGCAGCTCCTGTCCAGATGACACCATGGTGGAGGACCATTGCAAAACCACCTCCTCTCCAGCTAAAAACCTGTACCGAGGAGGTGGGGGAGGGAACAAACTGAAAGGGAGAATTTTTTCAAATCTATAATGTAACTGAATCCTAACCCCATTTAGGATGTAGTATCCAAGAAGACACTACATAGGAGTAAATTTACTGAGAGGTGACTACATTACATTTCTGCATCAGATGGAATGAGGGCTTAGGTTCAGAAAATTGAATTGGCTTTTAAGAAGATGAAGAAACTTATTTTTGTTCACTTGAGCCTGTATTAGTGAAAATTCATGTCCAACAAATAGGTTACATTCCATGGAGATATTTACATTACACATTGTTAAGAAACAATGTACTTAAGGATTTCCCAGCAGAATCATCTGAGTTCCCATCACTAATGCTAAGCCCAACACTTCTCTGTGCCCAGAAGGAACAAGTTGTTCAAATAAACTCTTCCACTCTGAGCTAGGATTGCTATAGGAGATGAAAGTTCCAGGCTCAGTGTGGCTAGCTACAAGGCACCATCCCATTAGGATTCTTTCTTTAATTAATTATGCAAATAGGTTATTGATTATTAATTAGAACATTTAGTGACGTTATTAAGAACTCGGAAGATAAATCTTTTTGACTTGTATTTAACTGGTAGATTGTATAAGCAATAAAAAATACATGAGCAATAGCTGCATAATTACATTTTATGAATAGCAGAAACCTGTAAGGGATGTGGAGAGATTTAATTGACATTTAACAAGATAACTACAGCAAATTAATTAGGAATTATCTGCTAAAATATGAATTAACTTCTAATAATATTTTAACCAGCTACTCAGTGATGCTAGCGTCTTCTTATTGTTGCTAAAATACCTAAATAAAATATCCTGCTAGTTAATACAATAGTGCTAATTTGTCTCCCAAATAATCAATCAAGTTTTATTGAGATTTATTGTGTAGCCAGGACATATTAGCGGATAAAAAGAGGTATGGTATGTCGTTTCCACCATCATGAGATTCACAGTGGGGAGTTCTGGGAAGAACCCAGCACAAGTGACTGTTAGGAACAACCACTTTAATGTGTTTTCAAAACCTGACTCACTTTGTCTCTTGAAGCCTCAGTTTTCTCATCTATAGAATGGGAAATGAGTATCTCTAACTCAAGGTTTGTTGTAAAAATGCCTCAGTGCCTGCTACATAAGAATTGTTCAATAAATATCGGCTTAATTCTAACCTTACTATATGATCCTGAGAAGAAAACAGATGCGAACGCAATCCACACACAGACAAAAGGAAGTATTCCTGGATTGTTTCATGAAGCAGAGTTTGCATACATAGACACTGGAATAACCTAATACCCATAAAAGAGGTAATGGTTCAATGAGTGGTTATTCATACTACAGAGCTGTGCACATCAGATAACCAGTGTGAGGCTCCTCTAAGTAGGCTAACATGGATAGATGTCCAGCAAGTTTACAAAATGTAAATATATGATGCCATTGATATTTTTTACTTGGCACATACAATATAAATTCTACAAATCCTTAATGAGCCTATATACATATGTAAATGAAAATGGCAAAACAAAAACAAAAACAAAAACAAAAACCCATACATGGAAGTATACTCCTCAAGCACTTAGCCATGCTACCTGGGCAAGGGGGAAGGGAAGGAAGAAGATTGGAGGAAGTGATAAAGGGGACCTTAGTCTTGTCTATAAAGTTTATTTTTAAGGAACATTATATCACTTGTGTAATTAAAATTTAAATTACAAAGAAGAAATGGGATCAGAATGCAGATAAAGTGGGAGTGGTTTGGAGGGCTATGTGGGGTGGTAGATGCCAGCGAGGGGAGGTGAAAGTAGAGAACACGCACAAAGTCCTCCAGCTTTCATTACGCACCTGCTGAATGCACGTGCAAAGGGGGCTGGAGGAACATCATGGAGCTAGAGGGCAGGCAGGGGCCTGCTGGCTGAAGCTGGAAAATAGCCTAACGGTTGACTAAACTGAAAAGGAGCACAATACGGAAACCAGGCAGAGGAGCTTGTACCTGGGGAGCAGGCAGTGGGAAGTATCTGTGGGGTCTGGAGCAAGGGAAGGTTAAGGCGCAAGGAGTATTTTAAAAGATTGATTCGACAAAAGATAGGTGAGAAACAGGGAGCCTCCCGAAGGCTGTTGAAGGCATCTGGACATGCAACATGAGACACCTGAACTATGGGGATGCAGAGAGAAGGATAAACCTGAAAGACAACTGGGAGCAAACCATGGCAGGAACTGATGAAGGGGAGGGGTGCGGTCAAGATCAGCTCAAACTGTCTAGCCCAGGAGCCCGGAGGAATAGGGAGTGGTACCTCAGAATGTAGAGTTCTAGGCAATAGTTGGACATCTAGGTGGAAATGTCCAGTTGTTGAGTTGCATGTAGAGGAAGGTCTTCTAGTTTCCATCTGAGACGGATCAGCTGAAGCCACGAGAGTGTACAAACTCCCCAGCAATGTGAGTGAGGTGAGTGTGGAGAGGGAAAGACAGAGTCAAGAACTGAAGGAGGAGCACCCGCTCCCTCAGAAGTTCAGCACTGGCATTTGAGTCTCCTCCATTAGATGCTATTTACTAGGTGCAGGTGCCACTAAAAGAATTTTATTTATTTATTTATTTACTTATTTATTTTGAGACAAGGTCTTGCTCTGTCACCCTGGCTGGAACACACTGGCCCAATCTTGGCTCACTGCAACCTCTGGCTCCCAGGTTCAAGTGATTCTCCTGCCTCACCCTCCTGAGTAGCTGGGATTTCAGGTGTGCGCCACTGTACCTGGCTAATTTTTGTATTTTTAGTAGAGACAGAGTTTTGCCATGTTAGCCAGGCTGATCTTGAACTCCTGACCTCAAGTGATCTGCCTGCCTCGGCCTCCCAAAGTGCTGGGATTACAGGCATGAGCCACTGTGCCCGGCCTAAAATAATGTTATATCTACACCAGGGAGGCCTCTTTCTTTCTTAAGAAATAATTTTTAAAACTAAGGGAGGCCCACAAAGCTATGTGCATTATTTTGGAAGAATGCTTTTCCCTGGCAATCTGCATTCCACTATGCTTTTCTGTTTGAATGACCCGAGAGCCGTGACGGAGAAATGACTGCTGTTTGCACTGGCTGGGCTCTCCAGGAAGGCCTCTCTCCTCTCTTTTGAAAGCAGTTACTGACTAAATGATGACTCTTTGCAGTGGTCATGAGCCTTGCGGTGATCCTCCTGCCTCAGCCTCCCAAAGCACTGGGATTACAGGCATGAGTCACCACGCCGGGCCCTTTTTTTTTTTTTTAATCCATTTTGACTTCATGCATCCCTTCCAAGAAGAAAAAAGAGGAGAGTTATGCCTATTTTTCCTTCTAGGTTTTTTCATTTGCAAAAAATGTAGAGTAAGTTATTTTGCCAAGATTGCCTGGTAACTGAAAGAAATAACAAATACCTAAGAAAAGTAACAGACACTTACCGATTGCCAAGCACTGTGAAAAGAATTGTATTTGCATCATCTCATTTATGATTATCCCCATTATAAAGAGGAGGTCACTGAGGCTTCCTAGAACAAACAGGAAGGAGCAGAGCCAGCACTAAAGCTCAGGTGGTCTGACACCAGAGTCCCTCCTGCTTAACCATGCACTACTTATCGTAAGGAGGCGGCTTTCATTCTTTTACAATTTAGATTTTTTTGGTTGACCTTTTGTATTAGTCTGTGTTCTTCAGAGAAATAGACCAATAGGATATGTATGTGCATGTGTGTAAAATACATATTATATATATATACACATTATAATTCTATATATTATAATATATAGCTAATTGTTTATTTTATATATTATAGACACATATGTATAATATGTATTATATAGTATATATACGTATGTATAATATATATTATACATATATACATACATATGCATAATATATATTATATATAAATAAAATAAGAAATTAGCTCATGCAACTATGGAGGCTAAGTTCTAAGATCTGCAGTGACAAGCTGCCCCAGGAGAGCCAATGGTGTAAGTTCCAATCCAAATGCCAGCAGGCTCAAGACCCAGGAATAGCCAGTGTTTTAGTTTGAATCCAACGTCGGGAAACAAATGATATCCCAGCTCAAAGGCAGTCAGGCAGGCAGGATGAATTCTCTCTTACTCTAGGCAGGGTCAGCCTTTTTGTTCTATTCAAGCCTTCAACAGATCAGATGGGGCTCGTACACATTAGTGAGGACAATCTGCTTCACTCAGTCTGCCGATTCAAATGTTAATCTCTTTCAGAAACACCTTCACAGACACACTCATAATACTATGTGACCAGATGTCTAGGCACCCCACAGTCCAGTCAAGTGGACACATGAAAGTAACCATCGTATCCATATTGTTCCCTAGAACTACTTTGATGGATAGGTGCTGTGAATTTGTTTGTTCGGTTTTGTTGTTGTTGTTGTTGTTGTTGTTGTTTTGGTCTCCTCTCTCTGAATTCCTCTTCTTAGAAAAGTCACCATGAGCAGACAGAGAAGAAACTCATGCCACCTTCATTTGGCAACCGGGTCTCAGAAGTCGTCTGGCAGAGACCACATGATCTTCTTTCAGGGCTGTGCCAGGGAGGCCCCTCTACTGGATGGAAGCCTAGACTATAGGGTCAAGAACTGCCCAAATCTGAGAGTCTGTGTACCTTGATAAGTTTGCTCTTTCTGGGTCCTTTTTTCCTTATTTTATGTGAAGGAAGCTTCAGAGCTCAGTAATGGTGAGGCATTTGTTTTGGCTATTCAACTTCTTCCCCAAACTGGAAGGGTATTTTGTAAGGGTGTAGTAAAGTGCAGTCTAAGAACACAGCCTTTGTCATTAGTCAGAGCCGAGGCTAAATTTCAGCTCTGCCAACTGCTAGGTATGTGAGTGAGTTCCTTAACCTCTGTAATACTCACAGGATTGTTGCAGATCGATATGTTAATGTATAAGAAGCAAGCACTTATGATGGTGCCTGCCAGGTGGTTAGCATCAAGTAAGTCTTCACGGATACTGTTGTAACAGAAGGCAGGCCCATTTCACCTGTATCAGTCACTGCCTACAACCAATAATCAGGCCAAGAGGTCCTTTGTTGCCACCTAGTGGCCATTAATTGCACTACACCGCATAGCTAAACCTACCTAAATGCAAATACAAATGCAACTTAGGTGCCTAAATGAAAGAAAAGGCAGGGGGTAAGATTGTGTACCAGTGAAACTACCACCTTCACCCTAGGAAGCTTGATTTTTAGCCTTCTGCTGCTTGGTGACAGGAGCTGCCTCATCAAGAAAGCACTGATGCATGCACAAAGAGATGAAGAACATTTTTTGTTATAAATTGGAAAGTTTATTTTATTATTTTTTAGAATCTATTTACAAGATTAGTAAAATGTATGGAAAGGTGGGTAGAGAGATAAGCATGTGTTCCGATTAAATAGAGCACAGGCCAATGCAGCATGGAAGAAAAAACTTCAGTGACTGATTGTCTGGAGCCCACACAGGGTTTTTCAATAAAATCCAGGCCAAAGTGCCTTAGGCACACTGTGTTGAAGGTTTTTAGCAAACCTTCAACAAGCAGAGAACAAGCTTCAAACTCACCTCACTTCCTTCCTCCCTTGCTCCCAAGCTCCACAGAGACATCGTTTAGGGAAAAAAATAGTTAGGCAGTCTCCTTCCATTTCTCCAAATGTCAAAGTGAAGTCCAACAGAAAGCAATTAACAGATGTCTGCCCAGCAGAGAGTGTGGGAGTACCAGGCAGCAGTGAGCACAAGGCATATCTTAGCATATCACAGGGTGGCCCCATTTACTCCCCATTAACCAGCTAAAAATAGCCTCTCTACTGCCTCAGCTTTCTGTCTTTATTAGAATCAGTCCCAACAGTTTAGCTCTTTCCCCTTGAAAGCTTCCTTAAACAAGTGGCAAGTGAGAGAACTAAATATGGACTCTGCTCAGGTGCATATTTCCCCAGGGAATTTCTAGGGTCTCCCTGCGGGTAACCCACCACCAACTATTCTTAAAAATTTACTCCAGGCCCCACTCAGCCAGCCCCCATACCAGAGGCAGGATAATAACCAAACTGTCCCTGGAGAGGGACCAGAGTTGGTTGTTGGGAAGAGATTATATGTGGTTAGATAGCAAGATCTTATTTGTGACATTAAATGAGCAAACCATAAAGCATCTAAAATGATTAATTTCTCACTGGCGCTGTCAGTGAGCTGTCATCAACTGACAGTTCTGTCATAAGTGTCATTTATAATGTCACAAGTCTATTCCCCATCAATGTCATTAAACAATTATGCTTGGTTTATAAAAAGAAAGGGGGAGGAAGGGGGGATGCGTGGAAAGCCATATGTAAGGCTTAAGCAATTATATACTTTGCTGTTCCTGGATGGCAGTCCCTGCCAACAATTAAATCTTACTTGATTTGTTCATTTAGGCAAATTATCAATTATTTGGAGGCGTCAGCCTGGGTAATTTTTTCCTCTCCACTGGCAGCAGCCACGGTGCCCTGCCAGGATTGATATCAACAGGATGGAGACAGAGCTTTGATAATGAGCCCTCTCAGAACCTGAGCCTGCAGCTCTGCTCTCTCTTTTTTTGTACTAGGACTGTTGTGTTTTCTTTGTCAGCGTTTGGCATATGGATGAGACCGCTAATTCTGTGAGCTGTTTAAATGAAGAAAGCTTTTCTAATACGTATGCTTCCTCCTCCTTCCTTTTAAACATTTTGGTAAATATAACCTGTTAGGCAGCTAGCCCCTCCCATCGTCTCTTCTACCTTGGTTTTTCTTCATGCTGGTTATGCTGGGGCCACATTGCTCAACTCCCACTCCTGCCCCAGGTGTCTGCTACGCATCTGTTTCAATGGAGATGTTCACCAGAACAGCAATACCAATGACCCTTTCTGATCACTCTATAGCATCAATAGAAAAACAGACATATGTGGTGGGGAGGAGTCTAGCCTGGGTGAAGATTGAAGACCAGACCTTGTGAGAATGAAAAAGTGAAAGACAGGAGGACACTCTTGCATTCTATAAAGGGATACCTTTCTGCACTAGGGTTTCTAGGGTCAGGCCTAGAAAGGGTAGGTTTCTTTCTAAAGCATTAAGGAGCAGGCCAGGGAGGCCCTGAAATATTTATCAAAAAAGAGACCCTTATATAGAATGTGGTCTGGGCAATTGTCATTTACACCTTGAGTCCTCATATAGATCTGACCCTTTCCTGGTGGATTCCAGAAACTGGTACATAATTGTACTTGGTTCAGTTCTATGACTTTGGCTTCTTGTTGGCATCTGGGGTGGACATCTGTTGTTTTCGCCTGCCAGCATCTTTGCTCTTCTGTAAAGAAGGCTCCTGATTTTCCTGGCAGAGTCATTTCTTCCTCACTCTCAGACCATGTACTTTGGGTGTGGTTGGCCCCACTCCAGGCTCCAAGGGTAAGCAACTAACTAAGGCATGATCCATAAAGACATCCTATTCCCCTGGCCACAGTAATTAGTCCAGAGAAGGAACATGGCTCAAATTGATCCAATGGGAGCCCACGCTGAACTTTTCCTGGTACTAGTGAGATAGAGTTTGAGTCTGGAAATGCTGGGGGCTCTCTTGCCACCACAAGCAAAAGTGTGTTTGAAACTGAAGTTAGTACAGAGAAGAGCAGAGACATGTCATTCCAGGTGGCACTGGAGCACCAGGTGGCATTGGAGCCTCCAGTGTGCCTGCAGTTAAGTGTAATCCTGGGCTTTTCAATGAGATCAACCAATAAACTTCCTTTTCACTTAAGCTTGGTCAAGATAGGTTTCTACCCCTTGTAATCAGGAAAATCCTGAGTAATCCAGATTTTCCTTCATTCTCAGTTCTCTGGTTCTTCCCTCTTGCATTTATGGTCCGTTTGTCTGCGAGTGTCTGTCTCTATTATTACTCATATCATGGCTTCCATTTTGTTTTATTGTTGTAGCTTCATTTTGGTTGGATAGATTGTCCAAACTCTTTCCCCACCTCCATCTATTGACCTAATGGTAGTGGCGGGTTCTGGATGGGGAATTACCAGCCTGCTAGCTTTTTGAAATTGTATCCTGGCATTTAGAAGCTTTTTTCCACTGGCTGGCTGGATTGAAGCCAACTCTTTGAATTTAATGCTGAATGTGGCTAAGACACATGTAAATATTACTCAAGAGTCCCTTACAATCTTAGCAATGATTAAATGAAGAAAGATGGGAGGGAGGAAAGAAGAAAGAAGAAGAATGGGAGAGCAGGGCACAGACCCCCATCTCCTGCCCCCATATCCCATGTAAACACAGTGTTATGATGTCACACTGCTGTTTCCTGAGATCACAAATGCTTAAGATCTTTTAAGCCACTGGGCTATGCACAGCGTGGGAACCTGGCCAGTGCTCCCATCTTATGCATTATCCAGCTTGCAGTGGCCATGCCTCAAGTTCTCACTCTGATTTTTTTCAAATATTCTTTCCCTGCTTAGCCCCATCCATTGAGTAACAGTTTCCCTCCATCCCCAACTTCTCCAGTTCTCTGGCTAGGTCACATCACATCACCTCCTTCCTACCATTGTCCTGTACGCTCTGCCTCAAGCTCCAGGGAGTCTCCAGTCCTTATGAGACATCATTTATAAAACCACTCATTTATACTTAACATAGAGAGACTCACTGGTATCCGCTCTAAGGGGAAGTGGAAAGATAGCCACTCAGAAATGAAGAATGTTATTTATTGCACCTGGCATAGTATTTGGATGGGATCTATTCACTGCCAAAGAGAAACCTGGCAAAAAGTGGAAAATTGAATCCTGTTTTGTCCACACACCACTCATGCCAATGATGTTCCGCTGAATTGACAGGCTTTCCGATTCAATTGATTGGCTCTTTTTGTCATCTGGTAGACCCAGAAACAGTTCTCCCTTGAGCTCTTTAGTTTGCAAAGATAAATACACACTGACTTGAAAGAACAATAGAGCAGAATAAACATGTGTGTCCTCTAGCTACATTTTGCAAGCAGAATCGGAAAAAGAAAAGGAGAGAGAAAAAATATGGATAGGGTGGCAGAAAGAGCTGGGGGCCGGAGAGGGAGGAGAGAAAGAGAGAGAGAGAATGACACCTGATGTCAAATCTGCCTGGACCGCCCCAGCTGTGCTATGCTGGAAGTGTAGGTTTGCCCTACCCCAGCTGCTGTAGCTAGGGCCCAGGTGTTTCTGGAACATTGACGTGATTCTGTGGTTGATATCAGAACTAATGCCAGGGAAAAAAACAAAAACAAAAAATCTAAATTACATTTAAAAGGAATCTACCTTTTTATCTTTTAACCTTAGGCCTTCCCTAGCCATGCAGAAAAAATCAATCTTGGCTAATCCACTGACCAAGTAAAAGGGAAAAGAACAGAAGAAAACGTTGCTTTAAACAGCTGCTTGATGCTTAAAGAGTTATCAGAGGGAAGGTAATCCGAGAGCTCACCAGCAGAAACACAGGCTCAAAGGGCCGAATTGAGCGGCTTCTTATCCATATCCCCTGGCTGGTCATTAGCCGGGGAGTCAAGGATAGACTTACCTCACATCTTACCTTATAGATCTTAAACCAACAGTAGCCATGCTTTCTTGACATTTTTTTGCTGAGAGCTGGAAAAACTGGTTTCTTCACTATTCTTGATAGAATATAGCCAACTATATGACCGTTAGGTAGGCATTAACTGCAGAAATCAAGATAGAGTTATTTCTACCTGTGATATAAGAAAGAATGTATCTAATCTTTGCCTCCCAGTTCCTAGCACAGAACTTCAAAAACCCTTGGAATTTCCTAAGTGATAGGAGTGTCTTGTTATTCACAAGGAGTTTTTTTGATCATATCTGAGTTTATGTTAACAAGGTGACTCATGGCGGGGGTCTCAATTTCAAGGGAGGGGCTGGCCACTCCAGAAAGACCAAGCACATGATTTAGAGAGTGGAACTTATGGGCGTATCCCCAAACACCAGGGAGAGAAGAGAGATTGGATATTGAGTTCAATGACATAAATAATGATGCAATCAATTATGCTTACTTAATGAAACCCCAGATAAAAACTGAACAACAGATCATCAAGTGAGAGGGTGATGTAGCCTGACTCCTTGGGGACAGAAGCTCCTGTCCTTGGGACCTTTCTAGATCTTGCTTTATGTATCTCTTTATCTGGCTGTTTATTTATATCCTTTATAATAAGACAGGAATTGTAAGCATCATGCCTTTTGAGGTCTGTGAGGCATTCTAGCAAATTATTCAACCTCAGGATGAAAGATTGGGTTTTCTCATAAGAGAAACCCCAAATTTGTAGTTGACTGGGCAGACATGTGGGTAGCCTGGGACTCCACTTGCAACTAGCATCTGAGGAAAGGGCAGTCTTGTTGGGGTCTTGTTGGGGGCCTTGCCCTTTAACTTGTGGGATATGATGTTAACTTGGGAAGCTGGTGTCAGGATTGAACCAAATTGTGGGATGCACAGTTGATATCAGATAATTGGTGTCACAGTGCATTACCTCTTCAGCACTCTCAAATAGGGAGACCGCAAAAGGGACCATGCAGCATAAGACATGTGGTCTCTGAGCTCTGCAGTGGCTGCTATCACCGTATATTTTTATAGTAATAGGAAAATTGGTGGAATATTCACTTGGGTTAAGAGGCAAAGTTCATAGAATTTGGGACTGAATGCATCAGGGGATGAAGTCCATATGACCGTTCTGCAGCAAGATGACTCTTCCAACATCCAAAAAGCACAATTTCTTTGCAATCTACTTATAATAGTCCTAATTACCACCCCCTCCACAAACACCTCCATCCAGTAATCACCTCACCCCAACTTTAATCTCAACTGGAGCACTTATTACCACTTGGCACGAAAGGCATTTGCTGAAGTCCCAGGAAGAGAAGAGTGGCAGACCCACAGAGGTTGCCTGTCAGATTCACTAGAAGTGGGGAACGTGGGTATAGCAATCAATGAGGATGGCCACACATTTTCTTACTTTTTTCTTCTTTTTTATTGTGGTAAAATAAAAACATTTATTATTTTAGCCATTTTTAAGTGTCCAATTCTGTGGCATTAAGTACCTTCACATTGTTCTGCAGGTATTACTACCGTCCAAATCCAGAATTCTTTCTTCTTCCCAAGCTGAAACTCTGTACTCTTTCAACAGCAGCTCCCCGTTACCCCCTCTCCACAGCCCCTGGGAACCAGTATGCTACTTTTTATCTCTATAAATTGGACTAATCTAGGTTTTGCAAATAAGTGGAATCACAATATTTGTCTTTTTGTAACTGGTTTTTTTCACTTAGCGTAATGTCTTCCAGGTTCATCCATGCTGTGGCACATGTCAGAATTTCATTCTTTTTTAAGGCTGCATAGTATTCCATCGTATGCACACATCACATTTTGTTTTCCTATTTATCTGTTGCTGGATACTTGGGTTGCTTTCACTTTTTCGCTATTTTATATAAAGCTGCTGTGAACATGGGTGTATACGAGTATCTGTTTGAGTCTCTATCTTCAAATCTTTTGCATATATACCCAGGAATGAAATTGCTGGGTTATATGATAAGTTTTTTTTTAACATGGTAATTCTATGTTTAATTTTTAAGGGAAACTAATGTATTATTTCCACAGCAACTGCACCATTTTTCTTACCTTTTAAAAAATATTTTCTCTAGGTTTTTAAAATGGTCTTATTTATTTACATGTTCATTAATTCTTAGATATGGGGTCTCACTATATTGCCCAAGCTAAAGTGCAGTGGCTATTCACAGACAGGGTCACAGGACACTGCAGCCTCAAGCTCCTGACCTCAAGTAATTGTCCCACCTCAACCTCCCAAGTAGTCAGGATTACAGGCATATGTCACCATGCTCAGCTTAAAAATTATATACTTCTTGCATGTGTTTTGAATTGGTAATATATTCACATAATACAAAACACAAGCTTGATCAAAAAATATCTACCTTTTACTCCTGTCTCCAAGCCTTTTAGTTCCCCTTCCGGAGGCTGCCAATGTTACTATTTATCACTGCCCTGTTATAGCACCACAAGTCACCCCAACATCCAAGCAAGTTTCAAAATTCAATCTGAGGCTGGCTTTGTGAACAGAAATATTTTCAAACTATAAGCTGTCTTCTCAAAGAAGGGGTTAATGGAGAGCAGAACTCTGAAATGCACTGTACATAATGAATAACAAATACCCTTTTAAGATGAGTATTTTAAAACACCAACATGTTATTATCCAAAATATATAAAAGTGTCTTTTTCTGTTTTGGCCCTGAGTACTACATTGAAAGCATTACCTAATGCCCACTCCAAAAGATTAGCTCTCTCTGAAAGAAAAGAGTCAACATGCATAACACATCACAGCACCATCCTGCATCTTTTCCATTTGGGTTCACAGTTAGACATTCCCTGGTTTAAGGGAAAGAGCATTTGCAAAATGGCTCTTGGGGCTTAATTGGTATTTCTTTCTTTTGCCTGCTGGAATAATCCAGGAGAGGAAACTGCAAAGCAATTTAAGAACATTAGCATTGTTCCTAAATACCCACGTCCAAAGTTAGTGAATACAACTGGAAAAGCCCAAAGAACACCTAGGGAGATTAAAGGAGGTTTTGAAGCAGAACGCATGATTCTAATGAACTTGGGCTCTGCCTCATGGAAGAAGAATCTATCTAAATACATTAGGGCCAACAGAGCAGACAGCAGACGGGAGGCAGCTACCTAAACGCGAGAGATGCTGTTCTCAGTAAGTTGTGAAACGCTGCAAATAGATTTGGGTGGGTTTGAAGCCCTGAGTCGCTACAGGGTGCTAATTATGATTTCCATACTGTTGGCGAGAGAGAGACTCCCCAGCAGGGTGTCAAGAGCCACAACATATGCACTCCAGCTGTCCTCGTGAACCTCCCCCTTGTACCCCTCATGGCAGAGGTCTCTGCTTGGTTTCCTCCTCTCACTGAGCAGATGAATTAATTTGTTTGAAGATTGGAGAAGGATTTTTTGAAAGAGTACATAATAGGTTGGTACCAAGCAGAAATCAGGATCATTGTTGTATCCTTTTTAACTTCAATATGAATGTTACCTAAACAATAAGATGTATAGAGTCAATGTGATCACATTTTAACACCTGCATCCAAACCACAGGAAATAATATGTTACAGATTTTAAACAAATCTCATTTTTGACTCTGAGAGTGCAAAGTGTACCTGATCTTTCTGTTGAGGTTTTTTGGTGAAGGGGACTTCTGGCATCAACTATCCAGAGTCAGACAAAACTTCACAGGTTGTGGGCAAAGCCCTTCACAAAACTGTTCTCACTTCAGATACCAGTTGCAAATGCTGGAGTCCCCAGGCCTTCCTCCCTACTGACCAACTGGCTATAAATTCAGGGGTTATCACTATCTCTTCAGTTTTTGTAATTTGCCAGAACAACTTACAGAACTCAGAAAAAGCACTGTACTTATGATTATAGTTACAGCAAGATAATACAAATCAATCAGAATCAGCCAAAAGAAGAGACACATACAGCAAAGTCAGAGAGCGTCTCAAATGTGAAACTTCCTTTGTCCTCTCCCATGCATTCAGGGTGTATCGCCCTCCTGAAACATTGATAAGTGATAATACAGAGTATTACACACAGCTGAGCTCGGTGTCCATGGTTTTTACTGGGGCTTCAGTATGCAGCATAAATGATTAAAGCATTGACTATGTGACTCAATCTCTAGTCTTTTCTTCCCTGAAGACTGGTTCAATATCAAGGTGGCTGAAAGCCTCTGTAATCTCTTGGTTGGTCTTTCTGTCATGACCAGCCTCCATCCCGAGTCTTTTCCTTAACATAAACTACCTACAGCCCTATCATGAGTCACTTCATAAGCAAAACCTATCAGGACCTACCATTAATAGCAAAGACACTCCTATTACTTAGGAAATTCCAAGGGTTTGGAGGCTACCTCCCCAAAACTAAGGACAAAACCCACCCAAATCTTTTATTTATAGGTAGATGGAAAACAGTAAGGGACAGAGGAATGGGATTGGGTGCGAGATTATGAGGTCATTCAGGAAGCAAAAACTCAAGTTCTGGTTAGAGTTTATTATATCTTCTCATGCAGGTTACTTAATCATCTTGGGTTTTACATCTCATTCTTTTCACTTACGGCAATAATTACTGATACCATTTAATGAGTGCTTACTATGCACCAGATGCTGTGCCGAGCACTTTGCCTACTTAATCTCATTTATTCTTCACCATAAACTTGCAAATTTTGTCATTTTATGATCTCTATTTTGTAAAGAGTGGAGAGGTGATAGAGATTTCAGGAGGTTAAATAACTTGTTCAAGTAATTGGAGGAGCTGTCACTCAACCATAACTGTGAGTCCAAAGTTCTGATTCTTAAGTTTCCTTTCATAACACTATACTGATAATTGGCTTACAGGCATATTGGGAAAATAAATTAGAAAGATATGAATTATTATAATCTGAAAGGGAATAACCTCATGAGTCAAGGTTATAAGATTACCATTATTATTATGTCACTGATTATTACTATTAGCAACATTATTTCACTTTTATACTTCATGTGAATCTGTCTACTTATTACAAAAGTGGTTTCTACTTACTATATGAGTTCCTATTATAAGGAAAGAACTCCCTTTTAGAGAGAAAGCAAATCTTTAAGCTATAATAAACAAAATTCCATGTAGTTCCCCAAACATTTGTTAAGTGTAATACTTACTATGAGCCAACTTGTAATGTGCAACTTGGATGGTATAGAAAGATGAGTAAGACATAGATTCTCACCAGCAAGATGAGTGTGCATAGAGTAACACAACTCAAGGCAGAATGTGATAAGTGTTCAAATGCACACAGAAAGCCCTCTGCTGGTTCAGAGGAGAGAAAGGTAGCACATAAACCTCAAGGGATCAAGAAGAATTTCATATCCACATCTTGAAGGACAGACAGAATTTGGAGAGATTTAGATGGGTAAGAAGATGGGATTCCTGAAGAAAGGAATCTGGTAGCAAAATTAGACCAGGATGTATCCCACTTATAATATACATGAGTGGGTGACAAAACAGACTATTACCAATCAAGGAAACTCAGTTGAGCTTCTGTATCCACAGTCTTTACTGGAGCTTCATTATGTAGGTGTGATTGATTAAACCACTGGCCTTTTGCCATTAAACCAGGTACAATTCAGAATGTTTGAAAGGATGGGAATTAGTGTATAGTTTAGTGGTAACTTATTTTTGTGGGATAAACACAGCATTTAAAATTTTAAAAAATTGGCTTCATCATAATTTTATTAGATTTATTATGTTAAGCAAAGCTCTAACTCCTCCAGCACCACTTTGCCCATTCTAAAAATGAGGGTAGATAATGTCTAGCTCTTAAGGCTTTTGTTGGAGTTAAATGAGAAATATATTGAAAAACTCATATTCTGTGAACTAAATAACATTAAGCAAATATTAGGTTTTACAATTTCTGTTGTTGTTTGTTTGGATTACAGGAAAACAGCCAAGCTATGTTAAACAATATCAATGAAAAAAATATTGGAACTGTACCCTGGAGGGTGGGCATAGTGTGGCTAGGATGCCAGGGTGAGGAGGCTGAACTTTGTCCAGTAGGAACAGTAGGAATGAAGTCAGTTCATGTCATGTTTTCAGTTGTTTTGCTTTGGTTTGGTATGTTGAAGGTGATTATAAAAGCATTAGTACTTATTATTTCAAGAATAGCAAGCATTAACTCTGAGAAAAAGTAAAATTGTTTATCTGAAATTTTCAGTGAGAATAATCATGGAATGTGGTGCAAATTAGCCTTTGAAGATTATTTGAGCAAGTTTACTTTTTCGGTGGTAACACCTTGGAGAAAAGACAAAAGGCTAAAGACACTTACCTGGCTTCCCCATTACCCCATCTAGAAGTCACAGTATGGGTACAATGGTCTGTGAAGATAACTTGCAGGCTGAGAACTTGAAGCACTACCAGCAATAACTCTAGCAGTCTGCATAATTTTCTTTCTGCCTCACAGTTTGCCTTATCTTGTCCTCAGAAGCTGAGGGAATGAGAAATACGACTCCTCATTTGGCTCCATAGCCAGAGATGTAGAGAGTAGAGAAAAATATTTATCAATTAAAGTGTCCAAAATATTCATGTACAATTAATTTTTTAATAAGTAGAGATTTCAAAGAGATTTACCTTAACTAAATCTGACAGTAAAAATTTAGTCAAATCATTTTAGTTAACTTATTTAAATATCTAGGTGAGCTTTAATATCACAGAGCTAGAACCTAAATACTTTTATTTGTAATACTGAGATTATTTTAAATTAGTTTATTATAAAATGTTCAAAATTCAAAAACACAAAGAGGATAATGTAATAAATTGTGCTATACTGTTCACCCATATTCACCAAGTGTCAAGATTTTGCTGTACTTACTTTATCTATCCTTCCTTCTCATCTTTTTGGATGGCATAGCTTTCAGTTTGTTTATATCTACTTTATATCTTTAATAAATGTATAAAAACTTTCTATAAGTTTTGCACGTTTGGTTAAGTTTATGCATAAGTATTTTTTGTTGTTATTGTAAATAGATTTATCTCCTCCATTAAAACCTCTAACTAGTTATTGTTCATATTTAATGAGGTTATTAATTTCTGTCAGATGATTTTGTATTCAGTTTTACCAAATTCTATCATTTTTTTTCTTTTTTATTATACTTTAAGTTCTAGGGTACACGTGCACAACGTGCAGGTTTGTTACATATGTATACATGTGCCATGTTGGTGTGCTGCACCCATTAACTCATCATTTACATTAGGTATATCTCCTAATGCTATCCTTCCCCACTTCCCCCACCCCACAACAGGCCCCAGTGTATGATGTTCCCTTTCCTGTGTCCAAGTGTTCTCATTATTCAATTCCCACCTTTGAGTGAGAACGTGCAGTATTTGGTTTTCTGTTCTTGCGATAGTTTGCTGAGAATGATGGTTTCCAGCTGCATTCATGTCCCTACAAAGGACATGAACTCATTCAGGCTGCATAGTATTCCATGGTGTATATGTGCCACATTTTCTTAATCCAGTCTGTCATGGATGGACATTCGGGTTGGTTCCAAGTCTTTGCTATTGTGAATAGTGCCGCAATAAACATACATGTGCATGTGTCTTTATAGCAGAATGATTTATAATCCTTTGGGTATACACCCAGTAATGGGATGGCTGGGTCAAATGGTATTTCTAGTTCTAGATCCTTGAGGAATTGCCACACTGTCTTCCACAATGGTTGAACTAGTTTACAGTCCCACCAACAGTGTAAAAGTGTTCCTATTTCTCCACATCCCCCTCCAGCGCCTGTTGTTTCCTGACTTTTTAATGATTGCCATTCTAACTGGTGTGAGGTGATATCTCATTGTGGTTTTGATCTGCATTTCCCTGCTGACCAGTGATGATGAGCATTTTTTCATGTGTCTGTTGGCTGCATAAATGTCTTCTTTTGAGAAGTATCTGTTTATATCTTTTGCCCACTTTTTGATGGGGTTGTCTGGGGTTTTTTTTCTTGTAAATGTGTTTGAGTTCTTTGTAGATTCTGGGTATTAGCCCTTTGTCAGATGAGTAGATTGCAAAAATTTTCTCCCATTCTGTAGGTTGCCTGTTCACTCTGATGGTAGTTTCTTTTGCTGTGCAGAAGCTCTTTAGTTTAATTAGATCCCACTTGTCAATTTTGGCTTTTGTTGCCATTGCTTTTGGTGTTTTAGACATGAAGTCCTTGTCCATGCCTATGTCCTGAATGGTATTGCCTGGGTTTTCTTCTAGGGTTTTTGTGGTTTTAGGTCTGACATTTAAGTCTCTAATCCATCTTGAATTAATTTTTGTATAAGGTGTAAGGAAGGGATCCAGTTTCGGCTTTCTATTCATGGCTAGCCAGTTTTCCCAGCACCATTTATTAAATAGGGAATCCTTTCCCCGTTTCTTGTTTTTGTCATGTTTGTCAAAGATCAGATGGTTATAGATGTGTGGTATTATTTCTGAGGACTCTGTTCTGTTCCATTGGTCTATATCTCTGTTTTGGTACCAGTACCATGCTGTTTTGGTTACCGTAGCCTTGAAGTCAAGAAGCGTGATGCCTCCAGGTTAGTTCTTTTGGCTTAGGACTGTCTTGGCAATGTGGGCTCTTTTTTGGTTCCATACGAACTTTAAAGCAGTTTTTTCCAATTCTGTGAAGAAAGTCATTGGAAGCTTAATGGGGATGGCATTGAATCTGTAAATTACCGTGGTCGGTGGTGATATCCCCCTTATCATTTTTTACTGTGTCTATTTGATTCTTCTCTCTTTTCTTCTTTATTAGTCTTACTAGTGTTCTACCAATTTTGTTGATCTTTTCAAAATTCAGCTCCTGGATTCATTGATTTTTTGAAGAGTTTTTTGTGTCTCTATCTCCTTCAGTTCTGCTCTGATCTTTGTTATTTCTTGCCTTCTGCTAGCTTTTGAATGTGTTTGCTCTTGCTTCTCTAGTTCTTTTAATTGTGATGTTAGGGTGTCAATTTTAGATCTTTCCTGCTTTCTCTTGTGGGCATTTAGTGCTATAAATTTCCCTCTACACACTGCTTTAAATGTGTCCCAGAGATTCTGGTATGTTGTATCTTTGTTCTCATTGGTTTCAAAGAACGTCTTTATTTCTGCCTTCATTTCGTTATATACCCAGTAGTCATTCAGGAGCAGGTTGTTCAGTTTCCATGTAGTTGAGTGGTTTTGATTGAGTTTCTTAATCTTGAGTTCTATTTTGATTGCACTGTGATCTGAGAGACAGTTTGTTATAATTTCTGTTCTTTTATATTTGCTAAGGAGTGCTTTACTTCCAACTATGTGGTCAATTTTGGAATAAGTGTGATGTGGTGCTGAGAAGAATGTATATTCTGTTGATTTGGGGTGGAGAGTTCTGTAGATGTCTATTAGGTCTGCTTGGTGCAGAGTTGAGTTCAATTCCTGGATATCCTTGTTAACTTTGTGTCTCATTGATCTGTCTAATGTTGACAGTGGGGTGTTGAAGTCTCCCATTATTATTGTGTTGGAGTCTAAGTCTCTTTGTAGGTCTCTAAGGACTTGCTTTATGAATCTAGGTGCTCGTGTATTGGGTGCATATATATTTAGGATAGTTAGCTCTTCTTGTTGAACTGTTCCCTTTACCATCATGTAACACCTTCTTTGTCTCTTTTTATCTTTGTTGGTTTAAAGTCTGTTTTATCAGAGACTAGGATTGCAACCCCTGCCTTTTTTTGTTTTCCATTTGCTTGGTAGATCTTCCTCCATCCCTTTATTCTGAGCCTATGTGTGTCTCTGCACATGAGATGGGTCTCCTGGATACAGCAAATTGATGGGTCTTAACTCTTTATCCAATTTGCCAGTCTGTGTCTTTTAATTGGAGCATTTAGCCCATTTACATTTAAGGTTAATATTGTTATGTATGAACTTGATCCTGTCATTATGATGTTAGCTGGTTATTTTGCTCATTAGTTGATGCAGTTTCTTCCTAGCATTGATGGTCTTTACATTTTGGCATGTTTTTGCAGTGGCTGGTACCAGCCTCCTTCCCGGTGGCTTTATTCACCTACTTAAGCCTCAGCAACGGCGGGCCCCCCTCCCCCAGTCTTGCTACTGCCTTGCAGTTAGATCTCAGACTGCTGTGCTAGCAATGAGGGAGGCTCCGTGGGCGTGGGACCCTCTGGGCAGGTGTGGAATATAATCTCCTGGTGTGCCATTTGCTAAGACCCTTGGTAAAGCGCAGTATTAGGTTGGGAGTTACCTGATTTTCTGGGTGTTGTGTGTCATGGTTTCCCTTGGCTAGGAAAGGGAATTCCCTTCCCCCTTGCACTTCCTGGGTGAGGCGATGCTTTGCCCTGCTTCGGCTCTCACTTGTTGGGCTGAACCCACTGTCCTGCCCCACTGTCTCACATGCCCTGGTGAGATGAACCTGGCACCTCAGTTGGAAATGCAGAAATCACCCATCTTCTGTGTCGCTCACACTGGGAGCTGGAGGCTGGAGCTCTTCCTATTCGGCCATCTTGGCATGGATTGCTATCATTGTTTATAGTAGTCTTTTTCACTAGTTCTCAGTTTTTTCAAATATATAATATCTTCATTATTACATACATTTCTAGAAATTCTACAATTTTACTTCGTATTTTCCATTTAACTCGAGTCTTTAAGAAAGAGTTTTGATAACTTGTCAATTATCTCTGCTTTAACTGTAATTTTGGAGGGGAAAGAGCTGGATTATTCTGTCTATTTTCCAAAATTAACTGAGGTTTTTCTTTGTGTTTTAACGTATGGTAAATGTCTACAAATGACCAAAAGTACTAGGGAAAAAAAGGTATTCTTTACTATTGGGACTCAGAGTTCAATATATAGCTATCTGAACTACCTTTTTTTTTAGGCCTTCTATATTCTTAATATTGTTTAATCTCACTGTCTTGAAAAAATGTTATAAAAATCTTTTGTTAATTGTATCTGTCCATTCTGTCTTTCATATTCTACATTTTCTGTTTGTAAAAGTTCTAAAGATATTAGTGACTATTACATCTTTACTGCGTATTGTATTCTTTGGGTTCATTAAATGGCCTTCATGTCTTTCAATGTTTGTTGGCATGAAATCTATATTTTTCTGATATTCAGATCATGTTCTCTGCCTTCTTTTTATTTTATTTGACTGATATGTCTTGATCTATATTTTTACTCTTAGCCTTTCTGATTCACTTTTCTTCCTTGATATGTTTTATGTAACACCATGGAGTTAGATTTTGCTTTGTTAAGATCAAAATTTTTTTTCTTTCATAGGTAAGTAAAGTCCATTTACATTTATTGATATAATCAATTTTTTCTCAGTTCTGACGTATTGTTTTACATGTTATTTGTTTGTTGAATCATGTGAAATTGCTAACAGCCTATTGTTTATGACCTACCAAAATACCCATTGTATCCATAAATATTTACATATTTACATATGTCTATGACTTTTCATGTTCACAGACATATACAATATATATGCAAAGTGCTTCACTTTGTGATTTACTTTATAATTATTCTTTCTTTTGAAATTTAGAAAGCTTTTTTTATAATCTAGTGGTTATCATTATTTAATACTCTAATTCCTTCTATAAAATCTCAACCAATAATCATTTTTTCTCCCCTCTTCTCTCTTCCCACTATCCACATTGTCTCTAGTATTAACTTAATGAGAAATTTTAAGACAGGTCAAGCTTCAACTACTTCCATTGTCAGCCTCAAGCAATATCCTCTTGCTCCCACCTAGCACATATCAGGCGATCTGTAAGATGATTCTTCTTTCCATTTACTCAACCCTTTCTTGTCCTATTTTTGTTAGTTTGTATTACATGACATTGTCAAAGCACACATCAGCAGTACACTTTTTAAATTCTTATCTCCAATTTTAAGTTGTTGTTTTACATTTAAATACATTCACACTTATCTCTGAAAACTTGTACTGAATTTTCTAGAATTACTTATTGCTTGTCTGAGGCTCATTCTCCAGTAAATTTCACAGGAACAGGTCATGAGAGTAACATTCCGTGAGCTCTTGCAGTTCACAATGCTGGACTTTTTCCTGTTAACTCATACAACCTTTGATTCCCATCTTCTTTTCATGAAATCATTTAAAATATTTCTCTTATTTTTATTTTTTTGTTGTTGTTGTTTTTCGAGACAGAGTCTCACTCTGTCTCCCAGGCTGGAGTGCAGTGGCGTGACCACCTCCTGGGTTCATGCCATTCTCCTGCCTCAGCCTCCCGAGTAGCTGGGACTACACCCGGCTATTTTTTTTTTTTCTGTATTTTTAGTAGAGACAGGGTTTCACCATGTTAGCCAGGATGGTCTCAATCTCCTGACCTCATGATCCACCTGCCTCAGCCTCCCAAAGTGCTGGGATTCCAGGCATGAGCCACCACGCCCAGCCCTTCTCTTATTTTTTTAACAGAAAATGTTGTTGTTGATAATTCTGATTTTTGGGTGTGTTTGTTTTTGAGACAGAGTCTCACTGTGTCACCCAGGATGGAGGAGTGGCACAATCATAGCTCTCTACAGTCTCCAACTCCTGGGCTCAAGTGGTCCTCCCACTTCAGCCTCCCAAAGCACTGGGATTACAGCCATGACCTGAGAGGTCTAATTCAAAGCTGATTTTCTATCTCTTAAAATGACTTGGTCTCTTTGTCTGAATTCCCAAATCGAAAAAAAAAAAAATTTGTTTTTGTTTTTTCTAACTTTTAACATTCAGTTATTTTATTAGGATTTCCTTGGTGATAACTGTTATGTGTTTATTTCTCCAGTTAAAATAAATGCGTAAATCTTAAAACTTCTATTTCAGCAAACTGTTCCTGATTTATAATTTTAATTCTTGTTTTCCTTCCTTAGGGACTGTTTTGTTAGATCCTCCTTCCTTTCATTGTTTCTTTATATTTACTCGTCTTCTCTTCTTTCATTTTCTCTCAAATCATTTTTATCTTTTCCTTTATTTCTATTTGATTTCCTTCATTTTTCCTTTTTCATCTTTTGATTTTTCTCACTGTATTTTTCCATAGTATCTTTTCCCCATGTGTTGCAACTTATTAGTCTTTATTTATTAGTGTATTTTTAAAAATAACTCTTTCCTGAGTTATGTAAGTTCTCAATTCATAGCCATTGGCTATTTAACTATTTCTTCTATTTCTGGTTTATACTATTCTTTCAAAGTCTCTATTGATTCTTTAATTTATTTTCTCTCACTTTGCTATTGTATGTGTGATATTATGATTTTATATACTTTATGTATAAACACACGTATATAGGTTTTCATCCACCATTCCTGGATCATGACTCCATAATTCTGGTTACAGTTTATTTATAATGTGGGGTGCTTCATGCCTCTGAAACAGGCCTCAAGAAATAGAATCTCTCTCTTTGACCTCCTGTCCTCTCACCTGCCCAAGGCAGGACTCTAACCTGATTATAGGTTAAAAGACTCTCATTCAGAGCGAGTCCTGCCCCGCACCCTAGAGGAAGGAATGCTGCACAGACAGTCCAAAAAAAAAAAGAAAGAAAGAAAGAAAGAAAGAAAAGTCTGAGCAGACAGGCCTTCCGGGTTTAGATCATGTACTTTTTGCCCAATCACATGTCTGCATAGTTGTCCATCATACTTATGTTATGAAGCCACCATAAAAACTCAAAAGGACAGGGCTGAGAGAGCTTCTAAATAGTTGACATGTGGAGGTTCCTGGAGGGTGCTATGTCAGGGGAAGACGTGGAAGCTCCGCACCCCTTCCCCTGTGCCTTGACCTATGCGTCTCTTCATCTGCATTTCCTTCTCTATGAAACAGGAAAAACACCCTGTATTTCCTTCTCTATGAAACAGGGATCTTTAGTGATACACTTGTAATATACTTTATAATACACTGGTAAACTTAAGTGTTTCCCTGAACTGCTTCAGCAAATTAATTGAACCCAGAGGGGGTCGTGGGAACCCCAACTTGAAGCTGATAGGTCAGAAATTCAGATTTGCAGCAAGGAGTGTCTGCCATGAGGGTGTGTTGGCGGGGGCATTCTTGGGATCTGAGCCCTCAGCCTGTGGGATCTGATGCTATCTCCAGATAGCTAGAGTGAGAATGGAACTAGAGGTGAATTTGAGGTGAATTAGAATTGAATTAGTTGATGTCCACTGTTTGTTAGTGGGGAAACTGCCCCTCCCCGAATAATTTGGCCACAGAAGGCTTCTTCTTTGTTCATTGTTGTGGTGTGAAAGCAAAGGAAAAATTTGATTCGGGTGTTTTTCCGAAACAGAGTGTTACAGTTTTTATCTGCTTTGTGTCCACTTTTTCTGGTGTTATTTATTTCCTTATTACCTTTTTTTAAATAATAACTTTGAATTACTTAGACTATTTTTTTCTGTGTGTCCCCTGTTTAAATGAAATGGCTTTTCCTAGACTATTAAGGGACAGTTCCTGGTCAGTGGGGACCAGGGGATGAAGTAGGGTCACTCTCTCAGCTTCAACTTTCCTGTTATTAAGAAGGACTCAAAATACGTCATCCCATCCATCTCTCAGGTCTACGCCTAGCTGAGAAGGTTTCCTGCCATCAGTCCTGTTTCCCAGAACTCTCCCCTTTAGACAAGTTATTTTGTTGTTACATGACTTCCTGGGATCTGATTCCTTCGGGCTCACAACCTCCTCCCCACACCACTTACCAGAGTTACTGCCCGGCTCAATGTGTCTGCTTCTGGCAGTTTTCCCCTCTGGAAAGGGATATTAGTTGGATATTTTGGCGGTCGTCAAGGATTTGCTCTACTGCCTCACTGTTGGGTCTCTTGTGATGCCATGTGCAGGCTCCTGCTTTCACTTGCAACTCTGAGCATATCAGAATAGTAGCTTCACAGTTACTCTCAGGCTTGTCCACACAGATTTTTATTCCAGATTAGGCTTTCTTTGGAGGGTGAGTCTTCATGGGCGATCTTGGGTTCTATAGCTTATAGGGCTTGTCAAAGGTTTGCATTGAGCCCACCACTCTCTTTTCCTGTTTCCTGCAACCTCACACCATTTGAACCCCAGTGTTTCTACCCTGCTCAATTGCTTTCACCACTCCACAGCGGACTGCCTTTAGGTGCCACTGCTATATGTGGTTTTGACCACAGCAGTACTCTAGGATTTAGAGGTGTTTCCTATCACCTAATATTTAAAAATATATGATTTATGCATATTTTTACAGTATTTCTAATTTTCTGTTTTGTTTTCTGGAGGAGTTTTGAAAAGATTGAGAAACTACACTGCCACCATAATCTCATTAGGACCAGAACTCAGGATGCAGTTTCCACATATTCTTTATAAAATCTTATAATTTTAGAACGTGAGCTCTCTAAAAACCTTAAAGGTCACAGAGTCCAATACCCTCCTGTAATAGGAAAGATCATTGAGGTCCAGAGAGTGAAAAAGGCTTTCTCAAAGCCAGTGTAGAAAGTAGTAGAGCCAAGTATAAAATATAGCTTTCCCAGAATCTTGGTGTTAGAGGGAACCCTGGGGCATGTGGTCCATCTTCTTACCCAGTGCATAATTCCCCAGGAAGAGAGGTAGCCAATATCCCCTTGAATATCTTAAAGGATGAGGTGTCTAAATCAACCAGTTCCCCATGTGGTAAAGACAAACTTATCTTTTCACTTCTTTGCATTTTTCAAAAGAACAAACTGAGACACACAAGGATGAATTGATGCAGGTGTTATTGCGTTTGTTCCCTGTTTCCTCTCGGTTTAGAAGCTGACTTAGAAGCACCTCTAGGTTGATTCACAGCCTGAGTTGGAAACAATCTTCAAGTTCATCTAGTCTAGTGGATTCATTAGTCTATGCTTAAACATGCCTGGCAGCTCACTCTATCATCAATTGTTCAGGAGTTCTTCCTAAAGTGAGATGATGCACATGAACGTATTTGTGGATTATATAACATTATATAAATCTAAGATTGTCAGATTTCTTATATTGAATGGAATTTTCTCCCCTTTAACTTCTAAGCATTGTTCTTGGTTCTGCCCTCTGAAACTATGCAGAATAAGTCTCATCACTCTTGTACTTTGCAATGCTTGAAACACTGAAAGACAGCTAATGGGCTCCTTCCTCGTGGCTAAGGCTTATCTTTTTCCATGGTTATAAACACAGCCAGCACTTTTATTCTTCTTGTGGCATTGTCTTCAGTACTCCCAGCAATCTGCTTTATCTCCTTTAGCACACAAGAGCTTATTAATGTTTCTCTTAAAATGCCAAAAATAAACAGAGTGGGACTCAACTTTCTTTGTCTCAGCATCACACTTACATCAGCAGTGTAAGATTATGAGTCATTCCAGTGCTTCTTATTATGCCTGATTTATTTTCAGCTTGCAGTCAACTAAAAACACCTAATATTTTCTAGCGAACTTCTACTAAAGCAGTTCTCCCACTTATTGGGCGTGGGCAGTTGATATTTTTGGTCCTAGATGTAGGAAAATAGCTTTGTAAGCAGCAACACAAGTCCTTTCAGAACTCCAGTGACTGACTGAATCTGGGGACCCTAACTCTTTTGGGCATCAAGGTTCTCTCTGATATGCCCCATCCCTTTCTTGGGATTTAATTCTTCCTTGGCTATATTTGCTATATTCCTTTTCTTTTGAATATCATACTCCTAGATATAGAAGTCCAGAGAAAAGTAGTGGGTGAACAATCCCCTTCTCACACTTGGTAATAATTTCTAACACTTTCTACCACTCCCCTGGCACCACTGCTGTTTTCTTTTTACCACTATCTGTACCAGTATATCATTGAGTACCCAAGCAGGGGTGCGTGCTGGTCTCATTCTCCTGTTTACTTTTTTTTCTTATTAATACAGTATTTATTTATCTTTTCTCTGTCAAACCCTGAGCCGACCATGTTCCCCAGGCTGCCTGAGGAGGTATAGGAAAAGGAACACACAGGGCCTATCAGACATGGGAGAAAGAACTATGGGAGGTGGAGACCAGCTCCTTCACACGGGGAAGAGGATGAGAAAAGCCACCATCAGGCAAAAGAGCCGCAAGGCCTCCCAGAGGGCAAAGCCCAGAATGGCATAGAAGAAGAGCTGTTGCTTCAGAGAAGGGTTCCTGGCATAACCAATGAGGAGGCTCCCACACACAGTCCCAATACCAGCCCCAGTGCCAGCCACCCCAACTATGGTAGCCCCAGCCCCAATGAACTTGACTGCTCTGTTGATGTCCCTTGAAATGGCGCTGGTTTGGAAGCTGTGGCTAGGGACAAGTGAGGTAAGGGGATGTGAGACTGCCAAGCTGCTGAGACTCTCATCTGTCATTGTCTCCGGTCATTTCAACACCACTGCAGATAGTGGATGGCTCAGCAGCAGTGAAGTGCTCTTGACCAAGGAGAGAGTGGAGATGAACTTGGAGCAGGCATACATTTTCAGGGGGTGAGGGACTGTGGCAGGAGAGCTGCTCCCAGTGCAGAGAAGACAGAGAGGACTCTCCTGTTTAAACATACAGTGGAGGGTCAGGGAGAGGGAATGATTAAGAAGACATGAAATTGGATGGTACATACTGACCCTCTTTAAGAGGCAGATATCTGCTGTCAGTACATCTTGACATACATTCCCTGCCCACTCATTATTCAGGACAACACCTTTATATCTTCTAACCCCTGTATTTCCTTATCTATGAAACAGGGATCTTCAGTGAAAACCTACATTTCCTTTGTAGGATAACTTACATTTCCTTAGGACATTCCTAATATAAATTATTCTTTCTCACTCCCCTATTTACTATGTAGACCTTATCTATTGAGGCTGTATGCTAAAGAAGACCCTTATGGTGCTAATGAGTGCCCCCTGGGGCCACTAAGTCAAAAGCCTTCATCCTAGTATGAGTTGTCAAGTGCTAGTTGGCCAGTTTCTATAAAGGACCCCCCTAAACCGCTAATGAGAGCCTCAAAACTAAACATATTGCAAAACAAACACGTGGAGAGAAAAGGTTAAGTTAATTTTTAAGTACTTTCCTATCATTTTCCCTGATAATGCCCAAATACTGGTCATGGGATGTATTTTTACGTTGATATGGGAGAGTGGAGGCTGTGAAAAGGAAATAGGACTAAAAGATGAGAACAAGGGTGAATCATAAACTGGTCTATGAGCTGGGATTCACATGGCATATTTCCGACTTCCGGAAGTGTGGTGAACATCATGAGGTCAAAGAACATTACCTAGAGAGAGATGTATTTTCATATTTATTTGCTACTGAATGAATATAAATGAATATATACATATACTTCGTTATACTTTTGTACATCCACCTACTCATATACCAGTCTGAATGATAGAATATTTCCATCACCCATCATGGAACTTCTCTGTGTGCTCATCACCACTCTCATCTACTTCCCTATTGTCTTAGAACCTCTTTTTTCTGTTTATGAGTCTTCTGTTTTTCTTTATTATCTTATGACATACATTCTTATTTCTAAACAGTATATTATTTAGTCTTGCATGTTTTTTAACTTTATGTAAGCGGAATTACTCTGTGTATTTCTTTGCCTTGCTTTTTTGTTTGTTTGTTCAATTTCATATTCCTGAGATTCGTCTGTGTATTGCTATAGTTCATTTATTTCTACTGGTATATAATATCCCATTTATTCAGCAATATATTATCCATTCTATTGTTGATGGACATTTGGATTGTTTCTAGTATTTTTTTAATCACAAAGAGTGTTAGGACCTATGCATGTCTCCTGGTGGTATAGACCAGAGTTTCTCTAGGTGTATATCAAGGAATAGAGTTGCTAGGTCAAAAGCTTTATGTATTCTTAAGTAAACTGGATAATTGTAAGTTAAAAGAATTGGCACCAATTTTCGTTTTTACATACTGTGTATAAGAGTTCTGATTGAAGTCACTTCCTTGCCAAACTTGAAGTAGTCAAACTTTAAAATTTTTGCCAATCTATTGAATATGAAATATTACCTTATGGTTTCAATCAGCATTTACCCACTAATGAGGTTGAATGTTTTGTTTTATGATTTTCTTCATTTCTTGTTCTTTATCTTTATCTTCTTGTAGTTTGTTCATTTGTATGGATGTTTGGATAGTTCTTGATACATCTTTTAATAAATTCTGTATACTAATTATTTGACAATTATATGTGTAACAGAACGTTCACTCAATTTGTATCTTGAATCTTTAACAATTTTTTATTTCCCTTTGAAAAATCAAACTTCTTAATTTTAATCTGGTTTCACTGGGTGGTTTTTCTATGCATGAGATAATATATCTCCCCAGTCTGTCTCTTGCCTTTTTATTTATCTAACAGTTAATTCAATGAGCAAATGTTTTTAATTTTGATATCTGATTTATTAGTTACTTCCTTTTGTAATTGTTGTTTTCAATATTTAAGAATTTTTTTCTTTTTTTTTTTTTGAGACGCAGTCTAGCTCTGTTGCCCAGGCTGGAGTGCAGTGGCACGATCTTGGCTCACTGCAACCTCCGCCTCCCGGGTTAATGCCATTCTCATGCCTCAGCCTCCTGAGTAGCTGGGATTACAGGTGTGCACAACCACACCCAGCTGATTTTTGTATTTTTAGTAGAGACAGGGTTTCACTGTGCGGCCAGGTTGGTCTCAAACTCCCGACCTCGTGATCTGCCTGCCTCAGCCTTCCAAAGTGCTGGGATTACAAGCATGAGCCACCATGCCTGACTAGAAATTTTTTAACTTCAGAAAATATCTTCCTATTTTTTTCAAAAATCTTTACATTTTAGCATTTAATTTTACATTTACTTGTTATTTGTTTTGTATGGTGAGGTAAGGGTTTGGAGTTCATTTTTCCCCCACGTAGATATTCAGTTGACTGAGCACAATAGTTGAAAATACTTTTTTTTTTTTTTTTTTTGTAAGATGGAGTCTCACTTTGCCACCCAGGCTGGAGTGTAGTGGCATGATCTAGGCTCACTGCAACCTCTGCCTCCTGGGTTCAAGCAATTCTTCTGCCTCAGCCTCCTGGGTAGCTGGGATTACAGGCATGTGGAGGCACGCACCACCATGCCCAGCTAATTTTTGTATTTGTAGTAGAAATGGGGTTTCACCATGTTGGCCAGGCTGGTCTCAAACTCCTGACCTCAAGTGATCCACCTGCCTTGACCTCCAAAGTGCTGGGATTATAGGCATGAACCACCACTCTGGTCCGAAAAACTTTTTTCTATTGAATTACTTCAGTGTCTTTAGGAAAAATCAGTTGACTGTATCATTGTGGGTTTATTTTGAATTATCTATTCTGTTTCGGTAGTTTTCAACCAATATGTCTTCAAACATTTTTTTTCTGCCCCATTCTCTGTCTGTTCTTCTGGGTCTCCAGTTACATCTATATTAGACTGCTTAATATTGTTACATGGGTTTCTAAAGCTTTGTTTCTTTTTGTTCAATATTTTCCTCTCCATTTCTCAGCTTGTGTAATTTCTAACGTTCTAGTTTTATGTTTATTGACTTTCCTCTACCACCTTCAATCTGCTATTAAACCCATTTAATGAATTTTTCATTTTACTTATAGTCTTTTTCTGCTTTAAAATTTTCATTTTGTTCTCTTTTATAGATTTTATTTCTCTAACTCTATTCCCCATCTGCTCATTATGAAAATATCTTCTAAGTTCTTAAACATATTCAAAATAGCTGCTTTAAAGTCTCTGTCTTCTAATTGCAACATCTGCATCATCTTGGAGTTAGGGTCTTTTGAGTTATTTTAATCTTGGTTATTTGTCACATTTTTCTATTTCTTGCACATGTGTATTGATAATTGACTGATACTGGACATTATAAAAATTGTATAGAGTCTGAATTTTGTTATTTTTCCCTGAAGAATCATTTTTGTTAAATATGCTGAACTTGAAACTCCAAATTTTGTCTCTCCTGCAGGTGACAGAAGCTTAAATCTCTCCTTAATTCTTCCAGCTTCCACTGTTTTCTTCAATGTATGCATGTTGTTTTCTTTTTTCCTAATTGTCATGCTTCCTTCTGGGGATTTCCCTATGCAAAGAGAAATGGTTAACGGTCAGCCAAAAAGTTAGGTGGATTTTACGTGCAGATTTTAGGGTTCATTCCTCTGTGGATCTCTATCTTCTAGGATTTCTCACCTAACTTTCTACTTTTTTTTTTTTTCTTTTTTTTTGAGATGGCATCTCACTCTGTCACCCAGGCTGGATCTCGGCTTGATCTCGGCTCACTGCAAGCTCCGCCTCCCAGGTTCACGCCATTCTCCTGCCTCAGCCTCCCGAGTAGCTGGGACTACAGGTACCCACCACCACACCTGGCTAATTTTTTGTATTTTTAGTAGAGACGGGGTTTCACCGTATTGGTCAGGATGGTCTCTATCTCCTGACCTCATGATCCACCCGCCTCGGCCTCCCAAAGTGCTGAGATTACAGGTATGAGCCACTGCACCCGACCACCTTTCTACCTTTTTTACCAGTCTCAATTTCTGTTCCTTAACACATTAAGCCAATAAGACTATGGGTTTTTGCGCATTCGGATTTGTTGCATTGGAGAGTGCCACAAATTAAAATACATCCTTCACAGTTAATTTTTATACTATTGATTCTTCATTAGTTTCTTTCTGTGTTTGGTAATACTGTTTCTCCAAAAACTTAGATAATTCTAAAAATATTTTCCCATATTTTAAATTGTTATCTAATGAAAGATTAATGCAGCCAAGCTATTCTGCTGTTACTAGAAGTCAGAACAATTGATGTATTTTTAAAATTACATTTTCTCAGTGTTTTTTATTGCTGGGTATGCAAATGCAATTAATGTTTGTATGTTGATTTTATATCCAATATCCTTGCTTAACTCTCTTCTTTACTTAAACACATTAGATCATTGCAGGTTTTCTACATATACAATAATATAGTTGTGAAAAATCACACTTTTGTTTCCTCTTTTCAAATTCTATTTTTTATTATGTTTTCTTGCCTTTTTATACTGGCTAGGACTTTCAGTGCAATGTTGAATACAAGTGGTAAAAATAAACCCTCTTGACGTGTCTTTTTTTTTGCCATTAATTAACAGTTAACTACAGGTTTCTTGTGACTTTCACTTAATTGTTAAATAAATTGTTCTTTTTCTAATTTTCTGGTATTTAAAAAATCATATAGATATATAGAATTCATAAAACACTCATCTACGTCATTCAAATAACCATATGATTTTAATTTTTTTCTTAATGTATTAATGCATTGAATTATAGTAATTAATAGTCTAATTTTTTTTTTTTTTTTTTTTTTTTTTGAGACAGAGTCTCACTCTGTTGCCCAGGCTGGAGTGCAGTGGCATGGTCTTGGCTCACTGCAAACTCCACCTCCCAGGTTCAAGTGATTCTCCTGCCTCAGCCTCCTGAGTAGCTGGGATTACAGGCGCCTGCCCCCATGCCCAGCTAATTTTTTGTATTTTTAGTAGAGATGGGGTTTCACCATGTTGGCCAGGCTTGTCTCAAACTCCTGACCTCATGATCCACCTGCCTCAGCCTGTAATCCCAGTGCTGGGATTACAGGTGTAAACCACCACGCCCGGCCTTGATGGTCTAATGTTAAACTAATCTTGTATTAAAGAGATCTAACTCAAGATCTGGTCATCACATATCATCTTTTTAATCCATTACAGGATGTTATTTGCTAATATTCTGTTTAGAACTTTTGCATCCATGGCCATAAGAGATATTGACCTATAATAACCATTATTTCTTGTACTGTTGTTCAACTATTGGTATCAGCATTTAGACTTCTAAGACAGAAGCCATTGGAGAGTCTTATAACTCTAGAGGAAGCATTCTTTTTATTTTAGATTCAGAAATTACATGGGCAGTATCATTACATGGATATAGTATATAATGCTGGGATTTGGGCTTCTATTGATCCCATCACCCAAAGAGTGAACATAATACCAAATAAGTTATGTTTCATTTATTTTTCCCTCCTCTCACCCTCCTCCCTTTTGGAGTCCCCAGAATCTGTTTAACATCTTTATGTCTGTATGTACCCATCGTTTAGCTCCTACGTATAAGTGAGAATATGTGCTATTTGATTTTTTGTTTCTGCATTAATTCACTTAGGATAATAGCCCCCAGCTCCATCCACATTGCTGCAAAGAACATGATTTCATTGTTTTTATGGTTACATAGTATTTCATGTTGTATATATGCCACATTTGCTTTATCCAGTCCACCATTGATGGGCACCTAAGTTGATTCCATGTCCTTGCCTTTGTGAATCGTGCTGTGATAAACATATGAGTGCAAGTGCCTTTCTGGCACAAATGATTTCTTTACCTTTTGGTAGATACCCAATAATAGGATTGCTGGGTGGACTGGTAGTTTTTGTTTAGTTCTTTGAGGAATTTCTAAACTGCTTTTCACAGGGGCTGAACTAAATTACATTCCCACCAACAGTATGTAAGCATTCCCTTTCTCCCCATTCTTGCCAACATCTGTTATTTTTTACTTTTTTATAAGAGCCATTTTGACTGGTGTGAGATGCTAACTCATCGTGGTTTTAATTTGCATTTCTCTGATGAATAGTGATGTTGAGCATTTTTTCATATGCTTCTTGGCCATTTGTATGTCTTCTTTTGAGAAGTGTCTGTTAGTGTTCTTTGCCCACTTTTTAATGGAGTTATTTGATTTTTTTTCTTGTTGATTTAAGTTCCTTATATATTCTGAATATTATTGCTTTGTGGAATGCATAGTTTGCAAATATTGTCTTCCATTCTGTAGGTTGTCCATTTACTCTGTTGATAATTTATTTTGCCCTGCAGAAGTTCTTTACTTTAATTAGGTCCCAGTTGTCCATTTTTGTTTTTGTTGCATTTGCTTTTGAGGTCTTAGTCATAAATTTTTGCCTAGGCCAGAAGAGTATTTCCTAGGTTTTGTTCTAATATTTTTTACAGATTGAAGTCTTACATTTACATCTTTAAATGTAAAACTTACATTGAAAGATTACATTACAAATGTAATGTTGAGCTAATTTTTTACATGGTGAGAGGTAGGAGTCCAGTTTCATTCTTCTGCATATGGCTAGTTAGTTTTTCCAGCATCATTTATTAAATAAGTTGTCCTTTCCCCATAATTTATTTTTGTTGGCTCTGTCAAAGACTAGTTGGTTGTAGATATACAGCTTTGTTTTTGGGTTCTCTAATTTATTCCATTGGTCTATGTGTCTATTTTTTTTTTTTTTTTTTACCAATACCATGCTGTTTTGGTTACTATGGTCTTACAGTATAGTTTGGAGTTGGGTGATGTGGTGCCTCCAGCTTTATTCTTTTTGCTTAGCATTGCTTTGGATGTTCAGGTTCTTCTCTTCTTCCATACAACTTTTAGAATTTTTTTTCTGATTCTGTAAAAAATGACATTGGCAGTTTGATAAAAATTGTGTTACATCTGTAGATTGCTTTGGGCAGTATGGACATTTTAACAATATTGATTATTCTATTCCATGAGCATGGAATGTTTTTATTTTTGTTTATGTCTTCTATGATTTCTTTCATCAGTGTTTTCTAGTTCTCCTTGTAGAGATCTTTTACCTCCTTGGTTAAAGGTACTCCTGGATATCTTTTGTGTGTGTGTGGCTATTGTAAATGGGATTGTGTTCTTGATTTGGTTTTCAGCTTGAGCTTTGAACATTATTGGTCTATAGGAATGCTACTGATTTGTGTACATTGATTTTGTGTTCTGAAAGTTTACTGAAGTCATTTATCAGGTATAGGAGTCTTTTGGAGGGGTCTTTAGAGTTTTGTAGGTATACAATTATATCATTAGCAAACAGAGATAATTTGACTTCCTCTTTTCCTATTTAGATATTTATTGCTTTCTCTTGCCTGATTGCTCTGATTGGGAATTCCAGTACGATGTTGAATAGGAGTGGTGAAAGTTGGTATTCTTGTCTTGTTCCACTTCTTAGGGAGAATGCTTCCAATCTTTACCCATTCAGTATGATATTAGCTGTGGGTTTATCATAGATGACTCCTATTATTTTGAGGTAATTTCCTTTGATGCCTATTTTTTTGAGGGTTTTTATCATGAGGCAATGTTGAATTTTATCAGTGCTTTTTCTATGTCTACTGAGATGATCATACAGTTTTCATTTTTAATTCTGTTTATGCAGTGAATCACATTTATTGATTTGCATATATTGAACCATCCTTGCATCCTAGAAATAAAGTGCATTTGGAATGATGAATTATTGTTTTGGTGTGTTATTGGATTCAGTTTGCTAGTATGTTGTTGAGGATTTCTGTGTCTATGTTCATTAGGAATATTGGCCTATAGTTTTCTTTTTTGTTGTTCCCTTGCCAGATTTTGGTTACAGGATGATGCTGCTTTCAAAGAATGAGTTAGGGAGGAATGCCTCCTCCTCAACTTTTTGGAATAGTTTCATTAGGATTGGTACTAGCTTTTCTTTGTATGTCTGGTAGAATTCAGCTATGAAGCTATTTGGTCCAAGGCTTTTTTGTTAGTAAGTTTTTATTACTGATTCAGTTTTGTCACTTATTATTGGTTTGTTCAGGGTTTCAATTTCTCCCTGTCTCAATCTTTGGAGGTTGTGTGTTTCCAGGAATTTATTCATTTCCTGTAGATTTTCTAGTTTACGTGCACAGAGATGTTCATAATAGTCTCCACGGGTCTTTCGTATTTCTGTGAGATTATTTGTGATGTTGCCTTTGTCATTCTTGATTGTGATTATTTGGATCTTCTTTTCTTTTCCTAGTTGGTGGTCTATCAATCTTGCTTATCTATCAAAAAAAAAACACTTTTCCTTTTGTTGATCCTTTGTATGGATTTTTTGGTCTCAATTTCATTTAGTTCTGCTCTGATTTTAGTGATTTCTTTTCTTCTAGGTTTGGGTTTAATTTGTTCTTGTTTTTCTAGTTCCTTTAGGTACAACGTTAGGTTGTTAATTGAGATCTAATTTCTTGATTTAGGCATTTGGTGCCACAGACTTTCCTCTTAACACTATTTGGTCATATCCCAGAGGTTTTTGTATGTTATGCCTCTATTTTCCTTTGTTTCAATGAATTTTTTTATCTATGCTTTAATTTCATTGTTTACCCAAAAGTCATTCAGAAGCAAGGTTTTATTTTTCACATATAGAGGAAACATTTTAAAAAGCTGTCTAGCAGAATGCTTCCTCATTCCTAGAGGACTCACTTCCTGGTTCCTCAACTGCTTCTGATGTTTCTTCTTACCTAAAAATATAAAATACTGTGTACAATAATCTTTTAATTAAAGCACGGTATTGTAGGTGCTGAGTGAAAGCCTGCCATTATTTGTTGCTGCTGTTGTTTAGCAGCTGATGCAGGTATTCTGGTGATTCTACTGTGCTGCTTGGTTACCCTGAATACATTTATTTTTTCCTCTGTGTTAATGGTATGTTACGTTTTTTATTGTTAAGTACTTATGTGAGAATAAGTGCAAGGCAAATAAATTCAGAGTCAGGAATGACAGTAATGCCAAACAACCACAGATTGTCCACGTAGGTGCTGAGATAGTGACACCTTTGCTTTCTGAGGCTTCACTGTACGCAAACTTTGTTTCATGCACAATATTATTCAAACTGTTATATAAAACTACCTTCGGCCTATGTGTGTAAGGTATATATAAAACAATGAGTTTTGTATTTAGACTTGGGTATCATTTCCAAGATATCTCATTATGTACAGTCATGCATCACTTAACAATGGAAATACATTCCAAGAAATGCATTCTTAGGCAATTTCTTTGTTGTGCAAACATTATAGAGCTTATACATACCTAGATGGTATAGCCTACTACACACATAAGCTACATGATATAACCTATTGCTCCTAGGTTACAAACCTGTGCAACATGTTACTGTATGGAATACTGTAGGCAATTATAACAGATCATTATGAGTATTATAATATGTTATTATAATCTTATGGGACCACCATTGTATATGTGGTCTACCATTGACCAAATAATGGTTATATGGTGCCTGATTGTATATGCAAATATTCTAATATCTGAAAAAAAAATCTAAAATCTGAAACACCGCTGGTCCCAAATATTTTACATAGGGGATACTCAACCTCTACATTCAAATACTCCATGTATATTGCTAGTAAAACTTCCCCAAATTACCATACCCATGATAGTCCAGATTGTCATTCAGAAAATACTTACTCCACTCTTTTCTATTGTGAGGAGACATACTTTCCCACCCTATTCTTGTTGGCTAGGCTTAGCTATGTGATTTGATTTGTCCAATGGAATGTTAGCAAATGGGACATGGGCAAAGACTTAAAATGTGTCTGTGCAATGGGGCTTGTTTGCTTGGGCTTTTGCCATTGTCATGGGAAGAACTACCCATGCGTTGGGTAGCTAACTGGCTACAAAATGAAAGTAGCAGGTGGGGCAGAGGCACTCTTGCTGACCCACAGGCACAAGGAAGAAGACCAGCCATCACAGCCAAAGCTGCACAATCTGAAGCAGGGCACCCAGGCTGATCTGCAGATTTGTGAGCAAGATAATAAACATTTATTATTACATACCACTAAATTTGGGGATGGTTTACTATGCAGTGATAGCTGATTGCTACAGGAATTTGTATCTAGAAGCAGGTGCTTATGTTAACAAAAACTTAAAATATATGGCTCGAGGAAACTTAAATGAAGCTGAAAAATGGTGACCTGTGCTAGTGATGGTGAAATTGTTGGTAAAATGTGTCTCATGATAATCTGTAAGGTAGAAAGTGTACCAAATGAAACGGTACAGTTGAATTCTGAGGCCAAGTGTAGAAATATGAGCTGGCTTCTGTTGACTGTGCATAATAAGATACAAGAGAGTAATAAGTTCAGAAAAGAATTGGCTTGGGTACAAACAGAATTAAGAGGAAAAATAAAAAGCGTAAAAATTTCAGAACTAGAAGGGTTGGAAAACAAAACTCTTTCTTACCAAATCAAAATGTGACCCATATGACACAATTTCAGGGAAAAATCCAACCTAGGCTACTGTCAGTAAGATTTTAAACCTGTAACACTCTTTATTAAAACCCCTTAAAGGGGCCAGGCATGGTGGCTCAGGTCTATAATCTCAGTACTTTGGGAGGTCAAGGTGGGAGGATTGCTTGAGGCCAGGAGCTTGAGACCAGCCTGGGCACAATGAGACCCCATCTCTACAAAGAGTAAAAATAAAAATATTAGCTGGGCCTTGGTGACACAGGCCTGTAATCCCAGCTACTCAGGAGACTGAGGCAAGAAGACCATTTAAGCCAGGAGTTTGAGTTTATAGTGAGCTGTGATGCTTTGATTGGCAACTGCCCTTCAGTCTGGCCAACAGAGCAAGACCCTATATTTTAAAATATATATTTTAAAAAACACCTCTAGACTGGGTGTTATGGCTCACACCTGTAACCCCAGCACTTTGGGAGGCCAAGGTGGGTGGATCACTGGAGGCCAGGAGTTCGAGACCAGCCTGGCCAACATTGTGAAACCTCCATCTCTGTTAAAATACAAAAATTAGCTAGGCTTGGTGGCACAAACCTGTAATCCCAGCTACTCAGGAGGCTGAGAGACACAAGAATCGCTTAAGCCTGGGAGGTGAAGGTTGCAGTGAGCTGAGATCATGCCACTGCACTCCAGCCTGGGTGACAGAGCAGGCACGGTGGTTCACACCTGTAATCTCAGCACTTTGGGAAGTCGAGGCGGGCAGATCACTTGTGGTCAAGAGTTTGAGATCAGCCTGTCCAACACAGTGAAACCCTGCCTCTACTAAAAGTACAAAAATTAGCTGGGCGAGGTTGCACACACCTGTAATCCCAGCTATTCAGGAGGCTGAGGCAGGATAATCGCTTGAACTTGGGAGACAGAGGTTGCAGTGAGCCGAGATCACACCACTGCCCTTCAGCCTGGGTGACAGAGTGAGACTCTGTCTCAAAAAATAAATAAAAATAAATAAATATATAAATAATAAAAAACAAACAAACAAAAAAACACCTCTCAAAGGATGAAGATGTTCTCTATTAGAACTTTTATCTGGGCCAGGTGCGCTGACTCATGCCTGTAATTCACACTTTGGGAGGCCAAGGTGGGTGGATCATGAAGTCAGGACTTCAAGACCAGCCTGGCCAACATGGAGAAATGCCATCTGTACTAAAAATACAAAAATTAACCAGGTATGGTGGCACACGCCTGCAATCCCAGCTACTCGGGAGGCTGAGGCACAGAATTGCTTGAACCTGGGAGATGGAGGTTGCACTGAGCCGAGATCGCACCACTACACTCCAGCCTGGCAATAGAGCAAGACTCCGTCACAAACAAAAAAATAAAATAAAATAAAATAAAATAAAATAAAATAAAATAAAATAAAAAAGAACTTTTATCTGAACGGAAGTGTCCCTAGAAGGTCTAATGATGCAGTTCTACAGAAGCCTGATGATCACAGAGCTAAAAGCTAAGTAGGGGTGAAGGATGTGAAGAAAGGTGTTTCTCAAGAAGTATTGTTATGATTTTTGGTACATACATTTGATTACAATCAAATATAGAGAAAGACCATAATGTTTTTGAGAGAGTTGTATTAGCAAAAGTGTTACGAGCCTGGACTAAAAGAGTCTAAGACTGTGAAAGATATAATAAGATGTCTGGACCTCCAAATTTCTACAAGCAGGAAACCGACTTAAATAGCTATTCAGCTTCCAAAAAGGGTATATTCTCCCATACTGTCCTCAGAAATGGCCAAAGAGCTGGATGGATAGAGAAGGACCTTTGAAATGGAGAAACCAAGAGCTAGGGACAATGGTGGACTAGAATATGGTATTATAATCTTATGGGACCTGCCACTCTCCCAGGGGCCTAATTAATTAGGGCCTAATTAAAGAACATTTCTTACCCTCAAGGGAGGGGAAATTAGCAACAACTCAGAATATTAAGAATCATTGGTTCTTCCCCTTTTTAAACAGAGATGTGTATTGTAGTTGTGCTGTCCTTGTTCAATCGTTTAATGTTGGATGTGTCATGGACAATTAACTTGTCAGTTTTTTTGCACCTAGATTTTTAGATTAAGAGGAGCAATCCCGGTCTGATATAAATTGTAAGATCAGATATAAGATCTGATAAAAATTATAAGGACTTTGAGACTGTTTCATAATTTGCTAAGACATTGTGGGATCTTGGTAAGGTATAAGTATATTTTATATGTGCGAGAGACCTGAATATTTATGAACAAGAGATCAGACTGGAACAGCTTGGATTATTGCTCAACAGAGAATCACTACCCTCTCCCTCTTCATCAAGGCTTAATATGTGCCAGGACATTAGGACCTGACATCTGCTCTTCGTCCACCACCATAAGAACAAGCCACAGATAGCACAATCACCCCCAGATAAATGAGAAATAAGTGGATTAGAGCTGAAAAAGGCATGTTGGTGCAACCGTAGTGGGTTGGCTACCTGCTCATGCAGTTTATTTCTCCTTTAGTTCTTCTTGGGCTCAGTCTTGGCTATACCACTTGCTTCTTATAATAATTGCTGCTAGGCCCACCCAACTTATAATGATTGTTATAAGGTCCGCCCAACTTTATGACTTGGGGGGTCTAGTTGAACTCAGCTAATGAGGGGCAGTTCTGAATGTGTGGTCATTTAGTATCCCATGGTCCCTTGTTCCACAGCTACCAAGGCCCAGTAGCATACTAGGAACTATTTTTCAAAAGGTGCATGATGCTCTGCTGTAGATGTCATGGCCTAGCTCCAGAATGGCCAAGTTCCCCTGGGGCTTGCCACGAACTCCACACTGCATCTTTTCCTACCATCGACACCTCTAACACCAAAAGATCTACCAGATGACAGAGTTCAAAAGGAGGCACTGTTCACATGACAACTTGGACCTACTGCAGAGCCCCTTCCTACTCCAGCCCCCACTTAGAGTTGGCACCTTGTCCTATGACCTCGGATGTGGCATGGAGAGGAATGTATAGATATGGAATATGTTACTTCCAGAAACTAAAAAGACCTACAGGGCCAGGCACAGTTGCTCACTCCTGTAATCCTAGCAGTTTGAGAGGCCAAGGCAGGTGGATTGCTTGAGCCCAGAAGTTCGAGACTAGCCTGGGCAACATGGCCAAATCCCATCTCTACAAAAAATACAAAAATTAGCTGGGCTTGGTGGCACATGCCTATAGTTACAGTTAGTCAGGAGGCTGAAGTGATAGGATCACTTGAGCCTGGGAAGTTGAGGCTGCAGAGAGCTGTGATCACGCCACTGCACTCCAGCCTGGGTGACAGAGTGAGACCCTTTCTCAAAAAAAAAAAAAAAAAAAAAAAAAAACCTGTTTATTTGTGCTTTCTTATTTGTAGTTGGATGCAAGGTTGTAAGATACAGAATTTATATTCTTTTTTTATTTTTTGCCTTGGAGGGGATTCCTGGCAAGGAACTCCTGAAAACTTTTATGAAGTGGCAGATTACTTTATCTTTGTAGAGTTCATCATCTATCCTCTGAAGCAATCACTGTATTAAGGCCCCCAGCAGAGTAGTCACTTTAGCTTACCTTGTCCAATTAGCATGATATCACAGATGTACTGGATCAATATGATATCCTGCGGTATGTCCAGATGGTCCATATCTCTTTGAATTTTATTATCAAAAACATGGCAGAGTTAACACAGCACTGAGGTAAAACTGTAAAGAAATATTTTTGTTCATTCTATGTGAATGCAAACAATTTTTGGCCCTCTCTTCTGATTCATAAAAATATGTGTTTGCCCAATTAGTGGCTACAATACAATACCCAGCATGGCAGATGCATTCAGGAATGTTACTTGGTTGAGTGGTAGTCTACAGTCATTTCAAGGATTTATCTGATTTCTCCAGCGTTCATGGACAAATTAAATGGAGCTAGGATAGGTACCACCAGTCCTACATCCTTTAGCTCTTTAGGAGTGATGCTAATCTCTGCCATTGCCCTCTAGAATGTGATAGTGTTCTTGCCCAAGGGTAGACGGAGTGGCAGTTTCAGAAAGTTCCACTTCACATTCTGCACAACAACAGTTCTCACCACACAAGCCACGAATCCAGGGTGCAGGTTACTCCACTGCCACATATTTTAATCTCAGTTATACTCTTAGAGACTCAGGAAATGGACCCACTGCAAGCCTGATTTCATCAGGCTTGATTAATCAGTGTCCATTTATTTCCTGGTTCCTGTATGCCCCATTCTAACATGGGGGCCAAGATAATACTCTGGATCATTGGGTATCCATGTCAATGCAGACTCTGTGCCCAAAGTCATCAAAATGAGTATTCCCTTTTCTCCCCCAGTGTACAGTCATCCAAGTAAGTGGTCAAACGTCCCTTTGGAAAAGATAACTGGAGGAATCTTTGCAGTATATGCTTGCTGTGACCTTGTATGATTCTTACTCCAACTCTTAATTTAATGGGTTCTGATGTGAAAGATGGGTTAGGCCTAGAAATTGAGCAACAGGTCATGATATTTTATTAGTGCAACTAGCATCAGGCTTCTGCTTTTCCACTCTTGCCCTGTTTTAATCATATATATTCAGAAACATCTTTCTTGGCTCCCCATCTATCTTGCCCTTCAGATCTCAGGTATAATCAACCATCCTCTTAATTCCCCGTAAGTGACCCTCACTTTTGGATCCTGTGTTTGCTTCTCAGTTGTATCTAATCATCCACTGCAGGTGATAATGACCTGTTTTTAAACTACCAAAAAAACTGTCTGGCCAACATGCTTAATTTTTAGCTGTTTGTTAACTCCCCTGTTTCTCTTTGTCACACTGTAGAGTGTCAAGGCAACTTAGTAACAATGAGCCAATCCCACTGTCCCGTGTGCATTGTCCCATGTACCTTTCCAATGCCTGAGTCTTCACATTAGGAAGGGCATTCCTTCCACTGGGACATTTTCCAGGTCCACAGCTGGTGAAAGTTTTACCAATTGGGCTGCCACCTTATGCTAAGAACTGTCTATGAACCACATACCAGAACCAGATGGTGGTCAGAGTCAGTTCCCAAACCCCATCTTGCCACTTGCCTTCTTGGTCCAGCTCTGGTAACAACTGTGTTGGTTTGGATTCTCAAAGATACAGATATCAAGACAGTGTGAGAAAGGCAAGCAAATCACTGGGGATAATACCTATGAAAAATATAGGAGCAAAGGAGCAGGAGTCAGCAGGGGTGACCTTCAGACTGCAATGCAAATCCATCATCCCTGGAAGACAGAGGGAAGGAAGGAGGATATGGTGGGAAGAGCCTCAGAAGACTGCCGTGCAGCTCTGAAAAAGTTTTGGCCATATGCATGTTGGGCAGAAATGACAAAGTCTTATCTCCCTACCTACATATATACCCTTATGCTCAGTTATTGGCTGGAGCCAATGGAGGAGTGTACCATGCAGGGACAATTTCCCCTTTTGAAGCCACCAAAGAACTCTTTGGCCAGCATGCTGCAGCTGGAGACTGTTGGCTCATGGCGTTCATCGTGAAAGTTTCTCTCTTACAAGATGATCTGAGCAGTGCCTGTTCTGCTAGAGGATAGCAGTAGCCTCCAGCAGAACAGGCCCAGAGAGCTTTCCCGTCCATTCATATCAACAAAATCAAATATATACCAATCTCGCTATGTTTATTGCAGGCCTACTATGTGTCACATAGACTTAGTTCACAGTGATACAAAAATGAATAATGCATTATCTGGTTTGTCACTCAAAGCCTGCAGAGAACTAAAACACATAAAATATTAAATATGGCACAATGCTCGGGCACTCTTGCTTATGCCTGTAGTACCAGCTACTTGGGAGGGTGAGGTGGGAGGATCACCTGAGCCCAGAAATTAAAGCCTGCAGTGAGCTATAATTATGCCACTGAGCTCCAGCCTGGATGACAGAGTGAGACCCTGTCTCAAAAAGAAATAAATAAGGCACAATGTTGAAATTAGTGCAGTGCAAGTATGTATAACGGTCTTAGGAGCACAAACAAGAGCTTGATTCTTTGTGCCTTGACCAGCCAGGGAAGGCTTCATAGAGAGGGTGTCATCAAAAGAAGAGCAGGAGTTTGTCTGGCAGGTCATCGGGCCAGGGCATTACAAGCAGAGGAAACTGTGTCCTCAGAATGCCTAACATGCTTTCTTAGCAATGGTAGGAGCCCAATGACTACATGCTGGAATAAGCATGGTGCTGAAAGTGGGAATCTTTAAGTTGCCAGCTACACAAACTAACTCAAGTACAGTGAGGAAATTTAAAGGTCCTTAGAAATCTCATTGTATCTAAAAACCAAAAATTAAAAAACACATACAGCTGGGTCCCATGGGAATTTTAACTGAGTATTGGAAAAGCGTCTGAACTGAAACCCTTTCTGCATCTCCGTGTCCCACAGCAGCCACGTGCCTCTGCTCTCCTCAGCACATCTGCCTCATGTCTCTCTACAAACTGGATCTATCACTTCTCAGCTGTATACGACTCAAGCCAGTCATCTCTCTCTCTCCTAGTCTACATGACCTTCTAGCTCCAGCACTCTCTATAAGTTAAAAATAGATGCTACATCCTGTGTCTCTCACTATAGTGATGTGTGCAACTTACTTTCACATGCATTAAAAAATAAGATATATTGATGGATCACTAGAAGAATGGCTAGAGAGATAGATATGTAATAAAACAAATAGTGAAACGTTAATCATAGAATCCAGTGCTGGCTTTAGAAGTATTTAATGTGTAATTCTTTCAACTTTTCTAAATGTTTCATAACAAAATGATGGGGAGAAACAAACAAATACTCAAGAGGGGGAATGTGATTGGCCCAGGTTATCTCTGTGCTGGGCCATATGAGTCCTAGGTTAGGTAATGAGTTCGCTGGCTACCTTTTAATCAGGTTCAAATCAGGTTTGATTCTTGGTTCAATCAGCCATAGCTCTGGGGACAAGAAGTTCCATGATATAGCAGGCTGCTTCTGCAACAGGTTGTTTGTGAGGCTAACACTGTGAAACATATTTCCATACCAGGTTTAATGGAAATAAGGGAACAAATGAACAGAGGAACTAGATTTCTACCATACTCGGGGTGAGAACACTGTATCTGTGTATGTAAACTCTTGGGGGCCAAGGAGAAAAGAAAAACTATACAGTTACTCTAAAAAGGGAATCTGCTGCTCAAAAAAGGAGTCTCTGCCCCTTCTTTTGCTCACCTCCTCTGGCTTTCTCGCCACCAAAAATTCTGTCACCTAGAGGGAATGCATTTCCAGTCTCAGCAACAGGCAGATTGGTATTATCTGCCAAGAAGTGGTGAGTTTTGATTTAAGGATCTCTTAGGTAAGCAATAGAATGAAATATAAGCAAGGCCAGGGTGAGGACAGAGGGTGGCAAGATGCAGGAGAAACATGTAGAATAAAACGATTTTTATCCACTGACAAAATATAGATGGTGAACTCAGAAGTTTTCCACCATAATAAACAAGAAGAAGAAGTGCAAGAAGTGGACATATAACTTTATGACCTGTGAAATTGAATTGCCTCTTACGGATTTTTACTTTTTGGTGGACAACGAGGAACTTCGTCATCTCAGGCAAGGATGGGTCATAAAAGCCACTGGAAGGAGAGGAATCGGCCCTGTCTGATTAGAATCCGGGAGGCCTTGGATTGCAGGCCATGCTTTATATGTCTGAGCTTCACCTAGTGGAAGCTCTGAGCTCTGTGAATTACAGTGCGTCATAGCCACAAAAGCCTTGTCTCACCCATCATAAACACCAGGGAAAGGCAAGGCCACCTTCTACAATCAGTAGTCTGAGAGAGAAAGCAAGCCCAGACACAACAACAGGGCACGGAAGACAGCTGCAGAGCCCCCACTAGCGATGGCAGCTGGACCCAGGCCTGTAGCTAATTAAGATTTGAGATCCCGCTAAAGGGAAATTCCTTCACTCATCCCGAGTGAGTGAAGGGCTCACTGCCATGGGCTATATTGGGTAATACAACTTATCAAATGAACACAGCTCACCTTACAAAAGATGAAACACATCATCTTCTACATCTATCTTAGCTAGGAAAGGAATGAAGTAGACATGAGACAGTCGGAAAAGATTTGGTAAGGACCAAATACAGTCCTGCCAATTGCTGGGATTCGAATTCAAGCTCCAAATTATTCAATTCTACTTTCTTTATCTTCTAAGTATTTTTTGAAGCTTTCACCTCTTCTCTGTCTCCTTTGCCTCTTCTCTGTCCCTGCCAGCCCTGTCCTGGTCTCTCAATTGGATTGTAGTGGTTGACCAACTATCTTCCCTGGCTACAGTAGGGTTTCCTCCAAGCCATATTCTGTAAACTGTTAGCAGGAGATGTTTGGAAGGAAAACCTGGTGAAGGCTCTACCCTTCATTGGAGCTTCTCATCCTTCAGTGAATTCCATTTTCCTGAAGATAAAGTTCAAATTGGTTGACTTGACATTCATGGTCTTCCGTAACCTCCTCGTAGAAACCATCGTGTATCCTTAGGGTGGGCTGAGTTCCCTGCATCTGTGCTTCCAGACCCCCTGGGTATAATGCTGATATTGCAATAGTATAACAGGAGATGCTTTTCCCTTGTGTGATGTAAGATTGTAAAGTTTGGTAAAAGATACAAATAATATTGTTCTCTATTAGGATGGAAGGAGCTGATACATGACTAAAGAGACAGATGAGCCCGGTTGAGGGATTGACCTGGACTCACTATGGGTGCAAATAAATCTGTGTAACTGTCCAAAGCCTCTTCTTGAATTTCTAACCCGACAATGGGGTCCAACCTGCCTCACAGACTTTACTATTCTAAAAGATATTTTTGTCATTTTCTAAACACTGCCCCCAGGCAATGGAATTTGGATGGAATTTGGGTTCCTTGAGGCTGAGAATACAATAAGTAATCTCTCCCTGAATCTACAGGAAATGTAGGGAGGTTTAATCAGTCTAGAAAGGGAAGAATTGGAACTGACAGGACTGCAGTATAAATAGAAGGGAAGGTCAAGAACTGAGGGGCCAGAGGTTAGAACCAAAATCACACATCAGGAGCAAATTTGATAAGAAGGTAGGGTTGGCAACTAGAGGGTGGCTTGAACAACAGGCTCAGAAGCCAAATGGCAGTTGTATCTTAGTTTTAAGTGTAAATGAATACGTGACAGGAATGATTGAGGACATCTTTAAAAACTATGACAAAACAAACAATAGGAAAGGCAAAACATTTCAGGGTCTTGCAATGAGGACCCCACTCTAAAAGAATTAAATTTATCATGAAATTAGTGAACCTAAAGCTTCAGGGCCTTTCACGTGCACGGCTCCCTTTTAAGGCTCTCAATATTATTTTTATTTGTAATTTTATATTATTTGTCTTGTATTACCTTCAGGCCCCACAAAATCTGTAACACCTCTACCTTTTAGCATTGCCAAGCTAGGGAATTTAATAAGGTTAGCCAGTGTTTTCTACATCAAGCATACAAGTATTACTCTCTATCAGAGTATGTGTCAAGGTAGGAGTCAATAAACGCTTAACCGAAACTGCCAAGCACAAGGGAGCTTGTATGTCTAAGCAAAGGAAAGGAAATCGGAAGAATATCAGGATCCAGGAATGCCCTTTCTAGCCTCCACTGAGTAATGGTCATCAAATAGCTCACCTAGTGACATCACCGAGAATCAGAGCTTGTAAAGCAGGGAAAAAGGAATTATGTGTGTGAAAACCAGAGAGATATAACTAAGGAAGTATCTGTGTGTGTGCGCATGCATGTGTGTGTGACAGAGAGAAAAAGAGGAGAGAAAGGGAAGAAAGCAGAGGGAAAGTGAAAGAGATAAAGTAAAGTAAGATATAGAGACAGTGAAAACATGTAAATAGAGGGTTCAGAAGAAGGAAGACAAAAGGATCAAGTCAATTTAATTTTAAAACTATGAACTACACCTGCCAAATAAATTTCTCCTTCTCTTTAGTGAAGAGAAGAGTAGAATAAAAACCAATATACTGAAAATTCAAAGAGATGGAAAAACAAAACTTAATAACAATTCAGTAATAGAACAACAAGCTCTTGTCGGTCTGGGTAACTGTGGTGTCAGTCCAGACACATCGAGCAGCAGCAGGCAAGGAAAGGAACCCCCACCGAAGACATATGTGTATATGTAAAATCAACCTGAAATATAATTAGAGTTACATGGCTACCTTACATATGTGATTTGAGGTTTAAGAAATACCAGGGAGACACTCCAGAGCAAATACATGTCCCTCACTCAGCTGAGAGGCTGCCTGAAATTCCATTATGAGAGCAGAACATTGGAGGTTAAACACACTTTTCATGTGGTCTTCATTCAAATGGCAAATGCCCTTGATAAGGTCAACACAATAAGTTATCAGCACCATTCCATAAATTAGGACATTTACATTCTTACCGTGATTGGAGGGCTAAATTATCCTGAAAGCCCAGGGAAGCCTGAGATGAGTTAGAAATTTAAACCGAGCTTCTGAAGTTCTTGCCTCCCACATGTGTGTCCCCCATCCCCCCCCCCCCACACATGCTATTAAGAAGAGTTTTGTTCCCAGGCTGCCATACAGATTTTACTATTCTAAAAGCTATTCAGTCAAACTAGTTCTGGGGCATTAGCAAAACTGGCACTGAGAGAACACCCAGGCCGCCCCAGGTGCCTGGTGATGGAGCTGCCACCCTTACATTCTCACCCATGAGGAGCTGCTGAAGCCTGTCCATGCTGCTGTTGGGTTAGCAGCCACTGGAAAATTGACAAAGGAGTGAAAAATCAAGAGGCAAAGTCTCATTTTCATTTGAGCATTAGGAAAGCAAATGAAAAAGATGAGAATCAAAAGGGTTTTTATTCAAGATGCTTGCTTTTGAGGAGGAGAAAAATATGAGATATCTTCGTCCCCTTTCCAGCTCAGTGATGGTGAAAATAAAGCTCCAGGATGATCTATAATGTAAAAGTTGGGAGATGACTTTGTTTCGGGGGAAAACAGCTCCGGAACTTATAAATGTCAGGCAGTCTCGCAGATTGCTCACAGGAGAGGAAGGCTTGGCAACAACATTGCTCAGTGCTTGACAGAATTAATGGCCAGGGAGGAGGAGGATGTACACTTGTCGACCTGACAGGATCCTTCATCAAACACGGGACCACCATGTGGAGGAGTGAGCAGCAAGGGAGGAGCCCCGTGCTGTGGGAAAGAGGAAATTCAGCATAGCAGGCAACATACCAATTAGCTTTGTGGTTGTAGGAAATTGTGGGGATCCCATGCAAATGGAGATCAAGGAAGGAGAGGAAGTAGATATCACTACAGAAAAAGTAGTGTTTGACTCACGGACTCTCATAGTGGAAAGGAATCTTTAGCCAATCTCCTGATTCTTCAAATAAAATCTAAGCAAATGATAACCTCTAACAGGTAGTGAGTATCTACTATTGTACCAAGTGATCAAATACACAAGATACATAAATTCTCCCATTCAATCTTTACCATGCTTCTTCTATAAAGTAGGTGTCGTTATCAGAATTTTACAGAAGGCTAAACTGTAAACAGAGTTTAAAGGGTTTAAGTAGCTTGTGCAAGGTCATTCCATTAATAAGTTGTAGACCCATGTTGGTCCAGCATCTGCACTCCTAACCCCTATGCCTTGAGATCCAAAGAGGCACAGAAATTTGTGCCACAGTTAGTTGGGGGCTGAGCCAACCCAAAAATTCAAGTCTCTCAATCCCAAATATAGAGCCCTTAAATCACCAATACCTATTGCTCCCTCCTGAGCCAGGATGAACAAAGTCTCAGTTATGTCTCCCAGGTGCTCATGAGACAGCACAAACCAGGCAGATAATGAGTACTGAGCTCTCGACTCAGATTTGCCTGGGAATCAGCCAGATGTCTGAGGGAAATAGATATTTGCTTGTATTGATAAGAGAAGGTTTTGACATCTGAGAAAAGGTGTTGTGGTTCATAATGCAGGATAGCAATATATCATTGAAACTTGGACACCTATCAGAAAACGGATATTTGAATTTTCACTTGGAAAAGTGCAGTTAGGCTGATTTTTACTCAGGGAGCACATTTTCTGAATGACTGGCTATAAAAGTCCTTGGGTTAAGGAAAACCTTGAGAAGTTATTTAGCCCATTGCCCTTCCTCCAGGCAGGATGGCATTTAAACTATCTTTGGGAAGTGATTTGTTTTCTTTTAAAAATAAGAATAACAACAAAGACTGCTGCAGTCCTCTAGTGTTAAAAAATTTCACTCATCCCCAGGGCCAAAAAAAGTTCTCCTAAATATCTAACCCAAGACTTTCTTTTTTTTTGATGGAGCCTCACTGTCACCCAGCCTGGAGTGCAGTGGCCCGATCTCAGTTCACTGCAACCTCCACCTCCTGGGTTCAAGCAATTCTCTGCCTCAGCCACAGCTAATTTTTTTATTTTTAGTAGATATGGGGTTTCACCATCTTGGCCAGGCTGGTCTTGAACTCCTGACCTTGTGATCCACCCACCTCAGCCTCCCAAAGTGCTGAGATTACAGGTGTGAGACACTGCGCTCTGCCTAACCCAAGACTTTCTACAGACATACAAACCTACGTCCTCTTCTCTATTTCACTGAGTTCTCTCCTGGGATGAACATTATGTATATAGCATAGTTCCTAGGACTGGGCATCTACCCAGCCTTGGTCCTCATTATGGTAGAAAAACATTCAGCCATCTCTGATATATGTGGTTTTTGTGGGTGGGATGAACAGCCTACTTAGTGGGCCTCAGGAGTATGAAGTGTGATCCACAAAAGTGAAAATGGTCTTTAACTAGAAACTTCTCATTAACCCCAAATCAATAAAGAATAAATCTAGGCCTCCCACTGGAGGATCATAGAATAATCCCAAAATTCCTGAAATAGAATTACGGTGAACTTAGGAAACAGTGTTGAGAAAGACTAAGCATGGGTTTGGGGATGGATTTTGTAAGAAAGAACAGATAGGCAAGTTTCCGGCTAGATTATAAATAAAACTAGAATCTAAAAATCTTTGGGAGACTTCCAGGTCTGATGTTCCAGTTGTAGACTGGAGATATGAATGCGTTTCATTCAGGCATACCTTTTAGTGTATACCTTCTCATAATAGCTGAACTCCATGATAAATTTCAATTTTGTCTAGGTTAAGTCAGGGAAGAGAAGAAGGCTTTCTTAGGTTAGGAAAAGTATCCTTGCACAATGGAGATGGGTGACTGGGAGAGGGACAATGCATACAACAGACTCCCAGTGACTGAGTGAGTAGCTATGGGGTTGGTAAGTCAGACCTGAGACCTAAACATGGCCAGGGTATATAGAGGATGGGTACTCAAGAAGCATCTTCTTCCTTTACTTTAGTGAGTGGAAGCAGAGTTTCCACTTTTAACATGTGTCTCTTAGAGCAACAGAAGGATACCAAGAGACAATGCTGTGAATATGCTGTTCTGTAATAACATGAAGAACAGCTGACAGAGACAAGCAAACATGTGGAGACTAAGGTAGTGCAGAATGTTATAACCAGAGTCTGGGCTGTGATTCTAGTTGGATCACCTCTTCTGATCTTGTCTCTCCACTCTCGACTGGCAATCCCGTTTATGTGCATGGCTTCCAAAACCATCCATGTGTCAATAATTCTTGAATTTCTATCTTTGTTCCAGACCTTTCAAATGAACTTCAGACTCATAGAGCCAAATCTGTACTCAGTCTCTCCACTGAGGTATCACATACACATACACACACACACACACACAACACAACACAACAACACAACCCAACAACACAACACAACCAACTCAGAACTCAGGACAAAAAATACTCTTGGCAATCAGACAGAATCAGATTTTGAGTTATCATTTGTTGTCATCAGTTTCCTTAGGTAAGCCACCTGGTTCTTCCAAATACAAAATCAGTGTATTGGTAAGGATCCAATTAGATAATATTGTAAAGTGCAATGCTATCTCATGCCTGGCATATGTAAATCACATATTCCTACATATTGGATGCTTGTTGACTAATGGGTGGGTGGTTGGGTGGGTGGGTGGATGGATGGATGGATGGATGGATGGATAGATAGAAATGGAGATTCTGTGAGCCATAATTACTAAGGTCACACATGATCATAGTGGGCAGATAAAGATATGCAATAAAAGAAGCATGGAAAAAACAAAGAGCACTTCTGTTTACTAGATGAAGACCTGGAATGCTGAATGGAATGGAAGAGATTCTATAAAGAACAGAAAAGAATGCAATGCCTTTTGGATAACACAGTTTTCTAAAGCTGCTAAGATCTGATTGTGACACTTCATTCAGTTCATTAGCTGGGGAAAGGCTGGCCACTGCTGGATGAGTTGTGAGACTAACCAAGAATTGTTAAAATGGCAGCTGGCAAGTCTGAGAGGGTATGAGGCCAGTGTATTAGTCTTTGCCCAAGATTCCTGCCATCTGTGAACATATTCTACATCAATAGCAGATGTAGATGGCAAATGTGGCCTTTAGCTGAGAGAAAAAGCTCAGATACAACTGGAACATCAGACCTGGAAGTCCCCCAAAGTGAAAACTTTGAACATATCACCCAGATTACAACTTTTAAATAAAATTTCCCCTAAAGTGTTTCACTATAAAGAACCTTTAAGTCTGAGGTAAATGGTGCTTCAAGGATTTAGTCATCTCTAAAAAGCAGTGAAGGAAGGAAACTTTTTAGAGTGAAAAACTTGCCTTGTCTTGATTGTAGTGGTGGTTTATACAATTGTGTATGGTTGCAAAACTTCACCAAAATGTGTCCTTAAAATAAATAAATCTTATTGCATGTAAGTAATGCCTCAAAAGCAGAAGAAGAGTGGAAGAATCCAGAAGTAAATCAAATATTTACCTACTCCAATGACTAGCCAGACAGTAACTCAGTAAGAATAAAGATTTTGGGTTCTTGTAACAGAAGACTGGGTGAGGTGAGAGGTGGGGAATGATAATGGAAGAAGCTGACTTACTTTGAGATCAACATGTTAAAAAAAGAAAATTCTAGTAGTCACAGTTAGTTGTAATAGGTCTAAAAGAATGAACTGGTTGGAGATAGGGGATAATAGCCAACACCCTGTGGGATCTCAACAAACTGTGGGATTTCTTGTTTCCTACAGTTAATATCAGACCCTCTGACAGAATCATATTTGTTCACATAAGAAAATAAAATGGAAATTCGGGGGAAAATTTTCTAGAGCTAAGAAGAAGGCTCTGACTCTCAGAGAGAGACCCTTTAAAGGGCCAGAGGGAGGAACTATATCCCCTCCCCTGAATGAGGAAAACTACCTCAATTGCAGAAGAAATTAACCCCTTGAGGCAAGAAGATATGGAAGCATCAGCCAAATATGTGTGTACTCTGGTAAAATCAGGCAGCAGACATATTTGGGCTCAGTGTGTCTCTGAACCACTATTTCTTGCATAACCAATGAAGCCCTGAAAACAACTGCTTCCCCGGAATTGATGGTAGGCATGGTACGGAGCAGAGTCTCAGGCACCAGAGAAGGTCCGAGTGGAGTGGAGCAAGGTCAATGGTGATGGGAGAATCTACAGAGAGAAACCAGTGTCATTTGGACACAGGAGGCCACCCCTGGAAAGGGAAAGGATAGGCATGAAATGGAGACGGTGTGGAAAAACTTATGACTCCACACAGCAGGTATCACTTATTGAGTTCATCCTAGTCAGGATCAAGATTAGACAGTGACTCATGTAAACAAAACAAACAAGAATCTAAAATGTAGATCAAACTGCGATTCATGTATTTGGAATGGGAATACCCTTTGCTAAGTGAACAGAATACTGGAATACAATATTTAGAGCTCTCCCAGGCAGCAGAAAACTTGGAAGCTAAATTCCTCACCACAGCATTGCTTTGATGAGTATAGTGGGAAGTGGGTGGCCTTGAAGGGTGGCTTCTAGAGGCCACAGGAAATCCTGATGTACTGCACCTGTCCCACATGAGTTCAACTCCCCAGGGACCTAAATGCTGATTTCCTTCACACTCAGACTCTGTGTCCTCTGGGTGTGTTAGAGGAACAATGACAAATTTTGGTCCTTTGGTGTCCTTTTCTCAGCTTCATGAAGACCCACTTGTTAAATGTGCCACATACTATACTAACCACTGCAGACATTACCTCATTAATCAGCACACAACCCTAATGACATACCAGTTATCTCCATTTCAGTGATGAAGAAACTGATTTCCATATAGGACACGTGGTTTACAAAGTCACCCGAGGCAGGGATTTAAATCCAGATCTGTATTCCTGAGATCACACTCTTCAGCACCATGCTGTAGTCTCTTCAGGAAGGAACTGATTGATTTCATTGGGTTTTACTGTTAAGTTAATCACATTCAAGGCCAGTCCTTCCAAAGCCTCCCTTCCATTACTAGCCCCATATCACTCAGCTGCCCATTTACAAAATGTCTTCTGGTTTCTTCTAAACAATGAAGAAGCGTGTGCATCATATACAGGTTTTGCTACTTTAACTCTCAGAGGAGAATCATACTTTTAAGAATTGGTAGGAAAATTATGAGGAATATTAGAGAAAACGTTGTCCTGGGTGACCAGTAAAAATGTCTTTTGATTCAAGGGCACAGAAGTTAAGATGAGAGCCATTTCCTGCAGACAATCAGTAAAGCCCGTGGAGCAGGCTTCAGGACCCCTACTTTGAAATGCTCCACTGTTTGCAACTGAGACTGAACATGAAGCTTTTACTGGATCTAATGCATTCTTCTTAGGCAGGGATGACAACATCTAACTGGGCAGAGCAGAGGCACAAGGACATAACATGCCTGTTTCTGGATCTAAGAAGCATACAGAATTGGATAAGAGTGAACTGCAACAGGATTAACGACAGCAACAGGATTACACACTCCAGCCCTAGGGAGGCAACAAGACAGAAAGAAAAAGTTTAATCTTTCCTAGTATCAATAATACCTCCTCTTCAAGTTCATAAGTTGTAACCAATTCCTATCTGCCATGTTCTATTATCACTCCTTTAACAGCTCTTCATCTTGCAAAAGAGTCTATCTGATTCTTTTAATTCAGTTTGTAATCATTCAAAAGTTGTTTACCTGCTATCTGCCAGATTCTAAGGAAACAGGTGAACAAACGTGTAACTTACATGTGTTCATTGTTGTTATATTCTCCCAATGACTTTGTTCTTTTGTTCCTTTATGATCGTTTCATGAAGCTTGGGTAAGTGGAGAGAGAAATGTGTCTTCAACTAACCACATATATTCAGAAGTTCTATGTTCAGGCTAAGGGTTTACTTATCTCTCTTGGATATAGGAATATCTGAGAATACTATGGGGTTACATGAATAAAAACGTCAGCCTAACATTCCCAAACTAATGGACTAGAAGCAAGGCTTAATGGGACTTTAAGAGATGTGATTATAGTTTATACAAACCCTTCCCAGTAGAAGTAGGGTATAATATTCTCACTCTACTTTTTAGTCATGAGAAATGTTTCAACGTTACTCAGGGTTGTCTCCCATTGATTTGATATTTGAGGAGTTGCCCAAAAGTTCTCTCCCCTTTGCAGAAAAGCATCCTTGTTGCCTACAAAGTAAAGTCCAAATTCCTCAGCATGGTATCCTAAGCCCTTCCTGATTTTTCTGCCAACAACATTTTAGCCAGTCTCCTGGAACATCCCCCCAAACATTGACATCACATTTCACTGCTTTCTCCCACACCAAACATTGTATTATATTTATGCCTGCTTATGCTGTTTCCTCAACCTGAAATACACTCCACTCCCTTACCTTATATAGTCCCATGAATAAGCTCATTGTAAATTCCTCTCTGCAGCCTTCCTTGATCCTTGGTCAAAAGCATTTCTTCATTCCAATGTATGCCTACAACACCTCTTCACACTTCTGTTTAGGACGTTATCTTGGTTTGCCTTGTAGTTGACTACTAACATCTGCTTCTCATTCCATTATTTGAAAGCTTCTTGAAGGCAGATAGGCATATAATATGTAAGGTAGGCATTAAATAAATGTTTATTTGTTTAAATCAGTTTCTTAAAGAGACAAATACATTTGTTGTGGAAAATGGACTAATTATAAAGTCAAAGGTGGAAAATACAGAGAGCTGATAGTGGAGAAGTTCACTCCACCCAGGAACCAGTGACACCAAATTGTGCAGCAAAATTGTTGGACTTCAATAATCTGACAAACGCCCTCCCTCAGCTCTGTGTGCCTGGTGAGAAGTCCCTCCTCTGAAGCATCACTTCCTCTGGTGATAACCCCGGGCAGACATAGATGTCCCTACCTTATACTCTCAAAACTTGTTGTACAAAATTATATTTGATAAACACTCATGCTGTGTTGTAATGCCTTCTTTGCCTCTATCACTGGAATATGAACTTTATTTTTTTCTAATAGGATCTTATATGCACAGAATTGGATTAATTATAATTTCTGGTTTATCACTAGACTCTGTGTAGTCCCTCCTTTCAATGTGTTTGTTGTTGTTAAATAAAGTCTTATGTGGCTAGTGATGTGCTAGGGTCTGGGACTCTGAAGAGAATAAAACACATCCCCTGTCCTCAATGAGTTTAGTTAATGCCTTCTCTTCTTTGTATCTTCAGCGCTTAGCTTAATGCCCAGCACATGGTACATGCCCCCTATCATAAATCTGTTTCCTCTGCCTGATTCTTGAATTTAGAGAGCCCCTGAGTTTAGTTTTTGTAATGCTTCTCTTCCCTAATAACATACTCCTGAAATTCTCATCTAGCCCTAAAGCTGTAAGTACTATCCCAAACACATATTCCCAATTTCAGTCTACACCATAAACTTAACTTATACATCCAGCAGGATATCTCCACCAGGATATCTCATAGGCATCTCACACTTAACATGTCCAAAACAGAGTTCTTGACTCAGTCCTAGTCTGCCTGCCACCAAACCTGCTTCTCCTCCATGGTCTCCTGTTTTGTAGAGTTAGCTCAAGCTAAGTTCCCTGCATTCATCCTTGGCTCTTCTTTTTGTCTAACATCCCCATAGTTAGTTCATCAGAAATATTGTTGGTTTCACCCCATAAAATATTTGTTTGCTCATTGTTGAGTCTTCCACTAGGGATAAGCTTAGTGAGGCTAGAAATTTTGTCCATTTTGTTAATCAAGTATCCCTAGCACTTAGCTTATGACAGGAACTGAATAAACATCTGCTGAATAAAATTTAAACAAATATTTGTGAAAGAAAGGACAAATGAGTACATGGGATCAGGCCTGCCTTCTAGATAAGTAAACTTACGGAACAGCACTTTCCATGTTTTTCACTTAGAATGAGCCAATGATATGTTGTTTTCGGTTAATACTTTAGAACACAGAAATCAAACATGGAAGACTTCTATAATAAAAAAGAAAAATTGTTTTTAAATTTGTCCATCTCATAAAAAAGTAAGCTATGTCAGAAGCATTTTGTCCAGAAGATGGAAGATGTCATAAATGGATAAAACTTCTCTCACTAAATATTCTGATCAAATACTGGCTTCTGCTATAAAATAAAATACTACCCATTCCAACAAAACCTGGCTTTATTTTTTTTTTCAGGGAAAGGGAGAAAAGAAAAACACAAAAATTGGAACCCACAGCTATATCTACGCGTCTCCTGTTTCACGCAAGTGATAATAAAATGACATTATATTAAAAGAGACTGAGGAGCTAGAAGTAATTACTGAGTGTCTCCAGCAGGATGTGAATCAAAATTGTGCTAGGTGTGGTTTGCAAAAAGATTAAATGATGGCATTAAAGCTTATGTATACCCAACTGCCCCAGATGGAAGACCTACTACAGCTACTGTAATCTGCCCAGGTTATTTCAACTCTTGATCTAGGGAAGAGTTCCCGATAAATAAAGTTAGTCCCAGAAGCTGATCCAAGATAATGTTTTCATGACCCTATGGTGCTTGTATAAATCCACTATTCACCCCACTTCACCAAAGAAAAAGGTTGCAGCCTCTTTCCAGCACTTGTAATCTTTTGAGAGAAATAGATGAATCATAATTGCACATATAGATAACATTGCCATTTTAAGCCTCTATATGGAATCACATCAGAGACATTTATGGTCTCCCTCAGAGTGATTCAAGAGGCAGGTTTAACAATAAATGTCAGCTCCTGTTACCTAGAGTGCCGTACACAGATCACATGGTGAGGAGGAGAAAGGTAACACATTTCTAGAATAAAATGAATTCTGCACACAGATGGAAGGTTCCAAAACCAAGAGAAAAATGTTAAAAGTTCAACAGGTTTTTGGGGCATTATTTTGTAGTGCAGTCCTTACCTTTAAATGCAAAATAAATAATGCTATCTGAACTCCTGAAGCCTAGTGGAATATAACCAATTGAATTCTCATTTTCCAGGAGACATAGTCTCTCCGGTGGCTGTGACTATGCGTGTTAGTCCAAGTTCTCTGATAAACAGACACCAAGCTGAGATTAAACATGGTGAAATTCTTTTATAGAGAATATACCTGTAAGATAAAATAAGAAGGGAGCTGGGGAGACTCCAAGAATCATTAGACTACCATGCAAATCTGAGACTTCCAAAGAAAAAAGACAGGAAGAAAGGTTGGGTAAAATTGTCCTAGATCACCATGAAGACTCAGGACAGTACAGCAGGACCATGGGGCAATTATCAAGATGAAATCTAAAGAATCTGGTATTTCCTAGGGTTTGGTTTGCCTTAGTATCCCTGCCAACCTCAGTCACTGGCTGGGAGCCACCTCTGGGAGGTGTGGCTTCAGCATAAACACAGTAATGTAGCTCAGAGCCCAGAAGCCAGGACTCTGGGTTAACTATGCCCTCCAGCATTAGAGGTTTGCATGGGACATTCTGACAGCTACTATACCAAGGTTCTGGGATAGCATCAGGGCAAGACAGTAAAGAGAATTTTTCGTAAGTATGGGACGAATGTTAATTCCCTCTTTCTGAGCAAGGAATTAAAGCTCCCAAAGAGCTAATTAATGATAGCTCAGGAAAAAAAGGCTGTCTGCTAACTTCTGGCCCTCAAAGATCTGTGTTTCTCTCCAGTGGTAATTCATCCCAGAGCACTTAACAGAGTTAAGCAGCATGAAACCCTTGAACTCTAAGCATCATCAATGAGCCTTAGAGCTGGATTCTTGAGTAAGTTATCAAATTCTCAATTAGGATGGCAAATGCATTTCTCAGATAGTTTTTGGATTAATTTACAAACCTTAAGGCTAAATGGAATGAAATATACCTTATTTCAAAGGCTGGAAGAACTTATGAGGTTCTGGTTGTTTGAATGCCCTACCAATCAGAGATACACCCAGGGCTCTCAACGTGCCCTGCTCACGGAATGGGAAAAGCCACTTAAAGCATGGGAAGAATAATCCGCAAGAGTCTAGGAAGGGTTCTTTCAACGTAAAGTTCCCTAGATTAAAGTAGAGGAGAAGGAGGGAAGTTAACTGCACGTTCCATAAACAGTGTTAGTCTGTAAGACCTTTGGCAAGATGGTAAACCAGGGAGCAGAAATCTGCACATTATCATTTTATTCCAAGTAGATGTTTGAAGGGGAGAGAGAGAGAGAGAATGTATTTCAGTGGGGCAGAGAGTACTTTTCCTTATGCTTCGTAGGACAAGTTCTAAGAGGAAAGAGAATTGCCAAGAACATCTAGGCTTCTGCCTAGATGACCTCCGGAAGCCAACTTCAGGCTGCAAGGCCAGGGGAGGGCCAGTCAAACTGAGAAATCAAGGGACTGAATGAGGGCCAAGTGCCAGATTTTGTTTTTGTTTCCCTGGACCTTTCTTCACCTATCTGGGAAGAAAAGGTGGGCAGGGAGGAAGAGCCGGAGACAAGGAGAAGACATTGCAGTCTCTCCACAACCAATCTGGAATGGGATTTCTTTGCTCCTCCTCCTCTAGGGTCTAAATCCCACCCAGAGGTCTGGCTGCCATTTCCCAGATTGGTTCTGCCCAGAGTGCAAAAGGGTTCCAGAAGGCAGGAGCCAAGGGAAAACCTAAAAATAGTAAACAAAACAGAGAATCTACAACCACCTCAGATGACAGCAAAGGATAAAAGAAGGCAAAGTGATCCCTGCTCACAGAGGAGAGGAAGGAGGGAGGCAGCCAATATATCACCCGCTATTGCTGAAAGGTTTACAAAAATCCGGTTATATTTTTTAATCATCTTGCATTTTAGACCTTTAAAGTACAAATATGGATTTCAAACATATCAAGGGAACAAATTAACTTAGAAAAATGGTAATGCTTTCCAAGGTTGCACCTGCCATGAAATTGCTCCAAGTTTGCATTTTCCCCAGGTCTCCCGTGTGTCATTAGGCCAGATTGATTGCGCTCCTCCCCCGAACAGCTCCCCCATTAGAGGGTTATTGTATGGAAATTAATGGAAGGTTGGAAACATTTTTTTGCAGCTGCAGTGGTTGGAGTCAGTTTTGATTAAGCGATAGAAACCCGGCAGACGGGGAGATCTCTTTGCTTTAGCTGCCTCCTTTATTATCACTCAAGTGCAGCTTCTCCCTGTGTGGATCTTCTGCTGCTTTTTAGACAGTACTGTTTACACTGAGTCATCTTTATGGTTTTTTTTTAATGTTTCCCAACTCAATTTCCCCATTATTACTCTAATTTGGTGTGAAACTTAAAACCAGTCTATTCATTCCTCATTTTCTATTTCCCTGTCTACACCCCTCTCCCCACACCCCAGCTCCATCCCGGGTTTTTGGAGATGCAACAATGAAGTGGTGATAGTCCTCATCCTCCATCCTTCTATCCTACTTATCCCCTAAGATAAACTATTAAAGGGGCCTAAACCAACAATCAGAGCCATGATGGCCCCAGGGGATTTCAAGGTGCAAATTAAGCCTAGGTCTGGCTGCTCTGAGAACTGACAAGTGAGGGCTGACAGTTTTCCTCTCCTCGGGTTCTGTCAGGAGCTTGCAAATGTCCCAGGAAAACTGGGGCTCTGGCAGATTAGGAGTTGATCTGCTTGTCATGCAGGGTCAACATCAGACTACAGCAATTGAGGGCAACAAGACATGATGGAACAGAAAAATAAAGGACAGTTTAGGTGCAAATTGCCTGCAGAAAGTTGGAAGGGAGAGAGCGGCTGGGGGTGGAGGAGCACATAACCTTCTATAGGCCTTGTCTATCTATACATTGGAGATCTCTGTTTCTGTTCTCTATTCTTTTCTACATTCATTCAAACCTTCATTCATCTTCTCTTCCAGTATGTACTGAGCACCTCTCCTAGGAATTGTAATAGATGCTGAAACTCTTGAAAAAAGTGAATGAGAATAGTCTCCCAGTTCTACTGGAGAAGGTATCCATACTAACAAAAAATTGCAATATAATTTGTATAGCATGGGCAAGTGTTCTAGCAGAAATTTACTAAAAATTATTTGCAAGAACAGCAGAGAAAACCTCAAAATCTGCCTTAATTGAGAAGTGTGCAGAGAGGCAGCTACCAGAGGAGGCTTTTAAGTGAGGTGACATTGGAACTGGTTCTTGGGCATCCCCCTGCCAGAGCATGGTGGAGGAGACAGATTTCAGTGAGAGGGACCAGCAGCAAGCTCAGGTAGAAAAGAGAAGAGCACACCCACAGGGAAAGATGTGGTTTCTAGGGGCTGGAGCAGACATTCAGGACAAAAAGTGATGGGAGATGAGGCTGGAAAAGCATGTTGAAATCAGATGATCAATAGCATAATAGGCATGCTGGGGAACCAAGACTGTATCAATGATAGAAACCAAGGGTCTCTGGAGGTTTTTAACTAAGGTTTTGTTTTGTTTTGTTTTGTTTTAATGCCGTTTTAGAAATTACACACTGAAAACAGTGTGTAAAAGGGTGGCAGACTGATTTGGGGAGACTTCAGAGGATGAGACGACCATTATGGACATTACAATTGTCCAGGTGAGAGCTCACAAAGCCTCTAACTCATCCACCTACCCAAAGGCCTGTGTTAGGGCTTTTCACTGGTCAAGAAACATTCCCAATGTCCTCTCAGAGCTCATATGCCAAGGACAATTTTTTAAAAGTTAACTTTAAAATATTGCCATCTAATAGTTTAATAAGTTCCCTGACACATTGAATAACATCTCCTCCCTCCAGCAAGTGAAGATGGGGTCAACCTAAAATAGATATTTGCCAGTGGTCAAGATTGGACGCCTGGACTTGATTGATGCTTCCAGGACAGCCACTGAGTGGGTTGCACAGCCCACACCATTGACCTCATGAATCTTTTCCTTAATCCAGAGAGAAAATTAGCTCCTGCCTTTGAAGAATGACATTTTCCCCTGAAGCTATAGTCCCTCTGCCGAATAAGAGCAGTCCTGATCTTTCTTCCCAAAACTCAGTCTGAGGGGCAGCTCCCTTTGGGAACTGAGATGAAACCTGCCATTTCCAAATCTGTCCCACGCCCCTCCAGGTGCCCATCCACATATCTCTTCTATCCTCATGCCCTGTCCAAGGCTCCCACCTTTCACATTCTCCATACCTAGGATAAGCTGCTGCTGCTGAGAGCACCTGCTGTTATCAGAAAAAAGCAAGAGGCAATTGTCCATTACTATCTCAAATGCCTCCTCCTTAAATCAGTGTGGGGATTACCGTTGGACAGCTCAAAAATGATATACTGGGAGCCAATTTCTCTTTCCCCCCATGGGCAGTCACCTTCCACCTGGCAGAGTAATCCTCAAAGCTCATTTAGGAATCCAGCTCATCTTGGTCCCTTTAATAGCTTTAAAGGGACAAACTGATTCCCCAGGGTTAGCAATTTACTATCCTGATATCATCCTCTTGGAAGAAAAAGAGGGAGGCTCCAGCTAAGGGCTCCCTCCTGCTGAGATCTTGGGCTACATTCCTGCCTCTCTCCTTTCTTTTTTTCTTTTCATCTACCCCTCCCACAAACAGTGAAGTACAAAGACAGTGAAAAGTCTTGTGAATGTCTAACCAGTAGGCATTGTTGCAAGAGGAAAGTTGTGATTATTTCAGCTCCTGAAGTGATGGGGCACTTACACTGTTTTTAGTTGCTCTAAACTGTCGTCTGCTATTTTGAAAGGGTAGGGTAATGCCAGGTCATGATATTTCACTTGTTGGAGAAGATAGTTCTCATGTAAAAAACCACTATAATCACATCAGTTTGATAAAATGCTTCACAATGGAAGACTCCATCCCCAATTCCACTTGGAATATTTAACTTCTACAATGTTCCAGTTTAGGAAAAGCATCATGGATTCAGGGTAGCCTGATTTTAGGATTTCAAGACAGCAAAAGAGTAATCTCAAATGTGTCTTCAACCCAATGTGTCATTAACATGGCTCACCTTATTTGCTCAGTGCCCCTCTGGGCATAATTCTGAAGGCAAGGACTCAGGCACGTACTTAGGGAGCCTTCCGTCGGTTGCCAAAAGTAGATGACCTAAAAATCTATACAAATCTATACAAACAGCAAGCACAAACAGCCCATTTGAAAAACACATGGAGACACTGATCACAGGGACACAGATAGACCAGGAAACAGACAGGAGCCAGTGGATTGCCAAGTGGACAAAGGGTAGCAGTCACCAGGAAGATTCTACACCAAAAAGCTTAGGCCAAGACAGAAGGGTGCTAGATCAGATCAGTGTGTAGGCAAAACATTCTCAGTCCTTTCTTCTATGATTGAGCAATCCTGGAGAACTCTTAAAGGATAAACATCCATTAGAAAATTCCTTCCTAGTCACCCACTTTCATGTTCTACCAGTCCAGACTCAATTAGTTACAGAGACACTAAGTATCACAAAGCCTCCTCTGAGCAAGAAGACCCCTTCAAGATCCTCAAGATCCACCTTTAAGAAATGCTTAAAGGTAGAAGGGCATAGACTCATTTGAAAATCTGTAAGGATGAGGGAAAAGGGAAGCTATAGACTCTCCCTTTCAAAAAATCTCACATATACAGAATCTTCATTTATAATTTCAAGAAGCTCGGTCAGGTGCAGTGGCCTATGCCTATAATCTCAGCACTTTGGAAGGCTGAGATGAGTGGATCCCTTGAGGTTAGGAGTTCAAGACCAGCCTGGCCAACATGGTGAAATCCTGTCTCTATGAATAATATAAAAATTAGTGTGGTGGTGTGCACCTGTAATCCCAGCTACTCGGGAGGCTGAGGCATTAGAATAGCTTAAGTCGGAGAGGCAGAAGTTGCAGCGATTGTGCCACTGCACTCCAGCCTGGGGGACAGAGTGAAACAGTGTCAAAAAAAAAGAAAAATCTTGTGAGATCAGTGAAACCTCATGACACACAGCCAAATAAGAAACCTCCAATGTAAGCTCCAGCAACAATGCCTAGCAGAGAAATGAATCAATTTATGCATTCACTCCACAAAGTATATTAAATGTGTACAAAGTGCTTAGACCTATGCTACAGGACATGGGAGAATATAAAGGGAAAAAAAAGACACTTTTCATCCCTCAAGAAAGTTCAGTTAGGTATGAAAGTGCTAAGAGGGAGTGCTGGCTGAATGACTTAGTGGGGACTGGTGACTTCCCTTTCCCCAGAGTTCATTTCCACTGACTGATTCCTGTGGGAATAGGAACCTCCCTATAGAAAAATACCTCAATTCTCAGTATGTGGAATTCAGAGACAAATAGGGTTTTCTGAAAAACTGGGATAAGTTTGAGAAAGAACCTGATGAAGGCCAAACTACAGTGGAGGTGTGTGAGATCCACCTCTGGAAAGCAGCCTACTCTGAGAGAAGAAAGAACCTGCCTGACGTGATGAGGTGGGCTTGGCAGCACAGCACAGGGACTGGGGAAGAGAACTGGTTCCACTACAGCAGGCAGCGACTGAATGCAGCCTCCTGCAAGCACATGTTTGTTCCAAGGAAACAAAAGCTTGTCTGTGAGCATTCGCAAATCTCTAATTTTAGAGGCCCAAGCAACACTGCTCTGGAGATCCTCTGAAAGAGTACAACACAGAGAAAAGGTAGTTATTTACCTTCCAGAAAGTGAGGTGACAGCTGGAGACTTGGTAAAAGAAGGTCTATCAGTTAGTAGCTCAGGAGGAGCAGCAGTGGGTAGAGCTGTAGTGTGAGTGAATGGTGCCAATCCAAGTAGAACAACAAAGCATGCAGCTCCCAGAGGAAACATTAGTGGTCAAAGAGTAGAATGTATCAGCTTTATAGGCTGCATCCCAAGAAGAATGACGCAACTGTGGCTTGATACAACAGCACAGGTAGTTAGCACCGAGCTGATTGGAGAAAGGAGGAAGATGGCAAGTGGGAAATGCTCCAATCATGGCAGCTGTGGCAGAGACTTATGGAGCTATGGCTAGGCAGAAAGTGAGGGCAGTGGCATGGGAAGTGGCTCCAATTTCTAATGACACAAGAGACCTTTGAGCAGGGATTCCTGGCATTCAGTAACATTGCAGGTACAGGCCCATAAGCTGGGTATCCATATTAGTGCCATCTCATTTACCAAACAGACTGATGAGCCCTGCAAGCATTTAGATGACACAGACACAGCATCATGACTGATGTTCAAAATTTCTAAGAAACCCATATGACATAGGCATCAGCTGGTAAGAAGAAACACCAGCCATAGGACTAGAGTTGGGTAATGGAGATGCCTTACGGCACCAGGTGTTAACCCTTAATAGTTAGATCACAAGGAGATCTAGAGAGGTCCCAAAGAAGGTGCCAGGACAGCCTGGATGATGGTTGGGCAGTTTAATCAGGAATTTAGAGTAACAGTTATTTACTAACCACCAAAGAATTCTTTTGATATTTTAACAACCTATACAACCACATAGGATGATACCAGCTGAATATCAACTCTAAACGAAGTTAAGCAAGAATATAGAGGACTACTTGAGTAAATGTCACTTGAGAGGCATTGTCAATGCTATAGGATGTCTCCAGGAAGAAATAGCCCTATTGGTTGGAGAGGAAGACTAAAGGTAGGCTGTTTGGTAAGCAGGAACTTTCATTCTAGAAATCAGAGAGCTGGGTTCTGATGCTGACCCAGCCTCTTCCTAGTCTGCAACTACAGACATCACTGTTCAAATGTGAGAAGACTTATAGGGAAGAAACACCATGGCAAAGCAGGCATGGATCAGACCGTGGAAGGCTGTGAATGCCAGGCAAAGAGGTGTAAACTATAAAGCCATGCTGTGGAAGAAGACAATATTGCCCAGGGGTGTGGGATAAGAATGAAGGCTTCAAGTTCCTCAGTAACATATTTTCTGAGCAGGTGTTTGGCTAGAGATCTGAATATTGTTACTGTCATGTGGCCAAAAAGAAAATGTCAACAGCAACATTTAATAGCTTTGGTAGGAATAATATAAGAAATCTATGCACAAGGAGAACTAGCAATGGTTTGAGCCCTGTCCAAGTGACTGCCACCAGCCATCATGCAGAAAAAGAAAACAAGGAAGGAAAAATAACAAGGCATCATAGGAATACAAGTCAAAGGACAGCAATCAATGGGCTTGTGTGCAGCCTGGGAAATGAACAGAGCAGGAGAGAAAAAAAAAAAAAGAATGGCCAGATTCCCACAAAGCTACTGCTGCCACAGGTCAAAAGACTGCTGGGCAGATGATAACCACTCATTTTAGAATTGGATCTGAGCAGGAAGTGGCAAAGCATACTTAATGTCCTGGAACTTGCCTCCTCTTCTCTGAAGGCTAGAAGGAAAAGAGGTGATGTAGATAGCGCCACGCGGCATGAATAATGTAAATGACAAGGGGGTGAAGGTTGGATCTGCATGTTGCCATGCCTATGGAACCCTGCCACTGGGGCCCCTGATGTGAATGGTCCTTTCAAAGATGTCTTCTTCTCTGTCACCTGTCCCCCAGTACTGTGACATCCCCCTTTTTCTCAGCAATTATAGCACACAGAGTCTGGCAACTGCATCACTCTGTCACCCAGGCTGGAGTGCAGTGGCACAATCTCGGCTCACTGCAACCTCCACCTTCCTGGCTCAAGCAATTCCCCTGCCTCAGCCTCCTGAGCCCTGGGATTATAGGCACCCAACACCAGGCTTGGCTAACTTTTTTGTATTTTTAGTAGAGATGGCATTTCACCATGTTGACCAGACTGGTCTCAAACTCCTGACCTCAGGCAATACGCCCTCCTCGGCCTCCCAAAGTGCTGAGATTACAGGCGTGAGCCATCGTGCCCAGCCTGGAAACTGCATTCTAACACTTACCTGAATACCTAAATACTGTCTTGTATCACTTTGGAGTTTTATTTGTTAATTTAATTACTCTACTAAACTCTAAATTCCACAACGGCATTGGTTGTGACTTGCACTATTTTGTTGTTGATATTGTTGTTTTTGTTTTTAACAACACACAATGCTTTGTATTCTGCTGGACATATATTGGGAGGTATTTAACGAGTAATTATTGAAATGTATTTAAGTGAAATCATTCATTCAACAAGCATTTACTGAATGTATGCTATGATCCAGTTGCTAGATCAAAGCAAGGGAGGAAGTAGAGACTCAAGCACAGTGTAGCTAATCAGTAAATAAGTCTATACTGTGAAGTGCAGAGTGCCAAGAAGTCTATGGAACTTCTTTTCTTTCTTTTCTTTTTCTTTTTTTTTTTTTTTGACACAGGATATTGCTCTGTCCCCTAGGTTGGAGTTTAGTGGCATAATCATAGCTCACCGCTGCCTCAAACTCCTGGGCTAAATAGATCCTCTCACCTCGGCTTCCCAAGTAGCTAGGACTACAGGCATGTATCACTACACTTGGCTACTTTTTAAATTTTTTATAGAAATGGGGTCTCACTATGGTTTCCAGGCCAATCTCCAACTCCTGGCCTCAAGTGATCCTCACACCTTGGCATTCCAAAGTGATGGGATTACAGGCATGAGTCACCACACCCGGCCTGTGGGACTTCTTAACCTAGATTTCTCTGAAGAGGAGAAGCATCAGAAAGCAGTAAACTTTTTAAGTTGCCATCACAAGATATGTTGCCCCAGCAGGCAATGATACTAGAAACCATCACATCACTAGGGGAAGCAATCAAGACCACTTCAATAGAATTTGTTGTCCACCACATCAGCACCAAACCCATTTGGCTTCACATTTTGACTTTCTCTGGCCTGCCCAGCAGTCTCTAGAGAGATTCAGGAAAATATTGCATCTACAAAACAAAGACAAGATGCTATTAAAAAAGGATTGAGAAATTAGAAATTAAAGGGTTGCACAGTCTCAAAATATGTATAAATAAAAAATAAGAAGAGTTAGAAAAAACAGCCATTCAATCCAGGAGATCCAGCATTGACTAAGAGCAGTTCCAGAAATTTAGAGCAGAAAAACAGAGAAGAGGGAACTATCAAATAAATAACAGGAGACCATTTCCCAGAATTGAACGTGGACATTAGATTCAAAATGTTAAGTGCCAACAAAATTCTAATTAGTATAAATGAAAGACACATGCACAGGTATGTTCATTGCAGCACTATTCACAATAGCAAAGACATGGAATCAACGTAAATGCCTATTAATGATGGACTGGATAAAGAAAATGTGGTACATATACACCATGAAATACTACGCAGCCATAAAAAGAAAGAGATCATGTACTTTGCAGGGCATGGATGGAGCTGGAGGCCATTATCCTTAACTAACACAGGAACAGAAAACCAAATATCACATGTTCTCACTTATAAATGGTAGCTAAATGATGAGAACACATGGACGCATACAAGGGAACAACACACACTGGGACCTTTTGGAGGGTGGAGATTGGGAGGATACAAGTTTACCTATGTAACCAACCTGCACATGTACCCCTCAACTTAAAATAAAAGAAAAAGAAACACCTACCCCTAGACAGATCTTTTTTAAATTTCAGAATACCAAGACTGAAGCAATGATAAAGTCTTTCCACAAGGGTGGGGAAGCAAAATAAAATAGGCCATTGATCAAACCAGAATCAGATTATGTCAAATGTCAAACGTCTCATCAGCAACACTGAATGCTAAAAGACAACTGAGTGACATTTTACATTACCCACTTAATTTTGCTGTCACCCCAAACCTGAGAGATAGCTACTCTGTTAATGTGTCCTTCCATGTTGAGGGAACTCCACATGGGCAACGTTCCTGAACTCTCTCCATCTCCTCTCAGGGAGGAGTGACTGAATCCAATTTGTGAGTTGGATTACACATGAACTGCATATAGGGAAATCCAACTCCTTCCTTTCTCCTTTTGTTAGGAGCAAGCTTCCCACAGGAAGCATAATTGTGCTCTGCCTCTACAGGCTGCAAAGCAACCAGCTCTCACCCCTCATGGAGATGTCTGCCCAGTCCTATGGCTCTGCATTTGAAGACTACTTGCCTGCTGATACATGATATTTCATCCATGGAAGGCACCATCAGTGAAAGTGGCATCATGATTTCATGTACCACAAAGAAAGAAAAACACTGACCATTAAGCAATACATTCCACTCTATCACTTTGAATTTTTTAATGCTTTTTGAATAAGATTGTTTCTTTCAAACCTACATGTTTATGACATGTCACTCTTTTGTATACATAAAAAGGAAAATAAGTTGGCTAATACATATCTTTAAAATTCACATTTAGAATCTGTTTTGAATCACATTTTGACTCAGAGTGATGTAGCTATGTGATTTACAAAAAAAAAATTTCCTCCTTGCTATCAAGATACAGCTTTGGTTTCATATTATTCTGGAATTGTCTTTCAAGCTGAAGACATCCATTCTGTTAGCATTCTGTCTTTTAGAAGACAGCAAAGAGAGGTTTTAGATAACACCAGGACTTTTTTATTTATTCTTCCCTAAATGATCCTTAGTAGTTTGTTGATGGAAACATCAAGAGATGCAGTGGCCTAGTCTTGCCACCAAGAATAGCCCAAGTTCATGTGTGTGCAGGCACTAACAACTGTGTCATGACTGCCACTCAGCCAGCAGCAACTGTAACATGCCATTGATTGTGAAATGCACCCTCAGTGAAAAGATGTTAAATGTGAAGGGAAAGTACATTTTAGAATCAATAAAATACAGTAGCCATACTCTTTAGTACCAGCTTAATCACTAATAAAAGGGATGTTCAGTCTCTCATCTGTTCTATTATTTTGTTGTGTTTTTCAATTTGTTCAAAACTTGAATATGAAAGAGGGCCACCATTTATTGGGTCCCTTCGAATCCCAATGGGAAGTACCACTATTATCCCTATTTTACAAGTTAAAAAAGGAGGTTCCGTAAAGTTAAATAACTTTCCCAAGGATGCACAACTCAGGGGCACCATTGAACTGAATCCTGGTTTGCTGTACTGCAAGCTCACTGCCCTTTGTAAACTACCCGATGAAAGAACTTTAAAGGATGGATACCAGCTAAATTTGAGAAGGACTAAAGATGTGCGTGGTCTTTTCAGGAACCTCTAAGCTTTCCTCACCGCTGGAAGGCAGAAAGTAACAGAAAGGGGGTGTATGAAAAGAGAGCAAAAGGAAGCATTGACCTTTGCAAGGATGATAGGCAATTTTGTAAAATAATTTTTTTTTTTTTTCTAGCTTAAACAGGGTTGCTGGAGAAGCCTTCTCTACTTTTGCACTCCAGGTGAAGAGGCTCTGCGATCTGCTCCCATGGTAACTTGTACTTCTTCGATCTTAGACTTACCACACTTTACTGTAATTACTGGTTTAACCATCTCTACCACTAACTACAAATAAGCTTTGTGAGCAGAAGATTGATTCTATCTAGGCCATCATAATATTCCCAGAACTCAGTATGGGACCTGGCACAGAGTAGGTACCCCAAAACTGGCTGGGATCTGAACACACAACCCAGTTAGTGGTAGGCATGGTCTAGACAGCAAACAGGGATATTACCTAAAAACAAGGAGAACTATTGGATAAATTTAAATATTAGACCAATGTAACCAGGATTATGTTTTGGAGAGATATCTCTGGCTGCAAGGCTAAAGGGAATTAGACGGAACAGAGTAAATCCAGAGAGATAGTTAGGAGGCTGCCGCAGTGGCCTGGACATGACATCCTGCAGCAAGAAGATGACAATCTTCTTGTCCCCACCCCTAACCCAGGGCAGTTCCCCAGCCCTCAACCTAGTTAAGGCCACTGCCAGAGACTAACAGAGAAGTCTGGTGCTGAGTTACTTTCCGAGATATGTCAGAGCTTGACAGCAGAGGGTAATAGCTATTGCGGGGAGGGTCCTGCTTCATTTACTTGAACAGGCTCAGAGAGAATATCTCAGTTTTGATGTGTGGGCCTGAGAACAAACCCGGTGGGCCTTATGAAGATCCGAAGATCAATACCCACAAGGTATCCAAAGGCTATGCATAAGGCCTGATCATTGAATAATTTCACATCCCAAGCACACAAAACATTTGTGATTCTCAACACATTTTTGCAAACCATTTGATTTCACTTGGAACAGATTGCTGTCAGGAGGAACATTTTTCCAGGTGGGAAGTTCTCCTTTGTTTCACCCTTGGCAGCCCTTCCTGACATTCTCAGGCACATATCTACACCCTTCTGCTGTGAACCTTTTCCCTCTAACCCTTTCCGGAGCTAATGGAACCCCTCTCAGCAGCAAATCATTCCTTGAGCCTGTATTACATCTCTTCTTCCCAGGATATGCTCCATGGTTATAATTGGCTGCATTCCGCTCCCCTCTGTCCACAACACCATAGATCATACAGGCAGAGATGGATCCCTAGTGAACTAGAACAAGCTTATGGCTTCAGGAAGGCATTAAGATATGCATATTTTATTTTAACATCCTTTGTGTATAGGGTATCCAAGGCTTGTGTCTTCCTAAACAACCTCCCTGGCTAAATAGTATATGGATAAACAATGCATTATATAGATTACATTCAATAAAATCCAAAGGCCACTTATAGGGGAAAACAAGTCCAAAACCTTCCCTTCTCATGACTCCTTTCTTTGTGTGATTGATGAAGTCTGCACTTCTGTTGCAGAACATGAACTCAATTAAAACAGTTCCTATACATTGCTGCAGGAATCACTTTTGAATGTCCCCATCCTATAAACATATCATATTATAATATTAATGTGAAACCTGCTCACTTTATTGCCTCAGTCCCTTCACAGTTCATTGATTTACCAGATGCCAAGCATACATCCGCTTTACTGTGTGTGTATGTGTTTTATGGTGGAGGATGCATTATCAGTCCCATCCAAAGTTTCTCGCTGAGGATTTCCCTATCAATTGTTTCCTTATGGTTCGTAGCATATGGACAGTTTATTCTCTCATCAATCCTCAGTGGGCCATTCATGTCCTTGATAATAATAACAGCATTAATGGATGTGTTCCCATTTCAGGATATACCATTATCTCAAGCTAATTTAATTAAACAGCACCACAGCCCTGTGTCCCTGCTTTCTATTGTTCCTCATGCTGTTCTCCCACACCCCAAAAGAAAGTTCCTGAGCTGACAAAGCTCATTCTTCTACTTTGAGAAGCATGGAAGGTCATTGGATGAAGGTTCATGGAGACTAGAATTGGTTTGTGAGTGTAGTCACAAGGCGAAGACAAGAAAGGATTAGGCAAAGAAATTAAAGTTTTTTTCTGCCCAAGAGCTTTGTGGTCTAATAAAATGAGCATGGACAGAAGTTGATTCAAATCACAGCTCTACCACCTACCAGCTCTTTGACCTTGGAAAATTTGAGCATTTTTAGTTTTGATGTCTTCATCTATAAAATGGACACAAGAATAGACTTTTAAATGGCTGTTTAAAAGATTTAACAACATAATGTAAGTAGAGTCCTTAGCACACGGTTGGAACTTTATCAATGTTAGCTTCTTTCAGCTTCTTCCTGTCTCTCAACTTGAGTTTCTGCAGTGGATGCTGTTAGTATATATTACAGGTGTGTGCTGCTCTACACAGAAGTTGTGTTTCTAAATAAAGGGTGTAAATTAAATTAGAGAAATGAGTCATATTTTAAATGTAGTGGAGAGTACGCTGTTTAAAGTTCTGGTGTGTTGCATTCTCTTCTGAAACAAAAATCACCTTGTTACCCATAACAAGTGTGCATAAAGCAATAGATTGTTGTACAAAAGACTTTCTAGAACTGACTTATAGAACTTCTTCTCTGTGGTGGGTGAAATAATGATATTGTCGCTTAATAACATTTACTGAGAGCTTACTATGGATACTCTGCTAGTATTTTATGTGTATTATTTACATTCTCTGTGAAACAGATACCACATTATCCCCATCTTATAGATGAGAAAACTGAGGCACAGAAAGGTCATGCAACATGTTCAAGGTCACATAGTGAGTGGCAAGCTCAAATTTAAACTCTAGCAGTCTGGTACTCCTGAGAGACGTTAGGGTGGGAGCTCATTTTAAATGGAACCCCATAAGAAACACTTAAAATGACTATCTCCCTTAATCCAAGGCTTCTTAAGAACCTAAATTGTATTTTTTATTCATCTGAAGAACCTCTAATTATACTCTCAATTTAAGGATCTTAAGCACGTAATTGTACTCTTAAAATTTTCCTTAAAACTGCATTTGCCCCTTAGACCACAACTAAAATCTGCCACCTGGCTACTCATCCTGCCAGAAAAACAAGGTGAATGGCATTTTAGAGCTCATCTTAAACATTGCAATTCCTTGGGCTCTTCCGAAAGACCAAAAGTCTCACTTTGTCCATCCTTATGTGAATTCGTGCTATCTAGGACCCTGTTTGTGCATTAGACTTTGAGATCTAGAGAAGTAGAATGGGATTGTTGAAGAGTCTGAGAAGGTACTGAACAGAGAAGGTGTGAGTAAACCTCATCAATTTAATCAATCGAGATTGAAGAAAGACGGTAGGACTCTAATTACTCATTATCAACTATGCACCAGACCTCATGCTGGGTATTTTCAACAAGACTGGGCAGGAGGGCTGTCTAGAGTGTAAAATTTAAGGAGGTTCTCACTCGCAGGGTTGTGCAAATACATCAACCCTGATTGTCATATACTCATTTTACTTAACCATCAGGGAAAACTTGATAGGTGAGTGTCTTAGTCCATTCAGGCTGCTATAACAAAAAACCTTAGATTGAGTAATTTGTAAACAACAGACACTTATTGCTAACATTTCTGTGGCCTGAGAAGTCCAAAACCAAGGCTCCAACAGATTCAGTGTCTGGTGAGGGCCCACTCCTCATTGATGGCACTTTCTAGCTCTGTCCTTGCATGTCAGAAGAACTGAAGATACTTCCTAAGCCTCTTTTATAAGGGTACTAATTCCATTCATGAGGAGTTCATCCTTGTGATACCGCTAAAAAACTTCCTAAAGACCCCACTTCCTAATACAATCACTTTGGGGGTTAGGTTTCAATGTATAAATTTTGGGGGGACACATGCCATGTGTTCAGATCCCAGCAGTCTGTATTAACAGCTTGACACATTTGTATCCCATTTGAAAACAGATAAGAATTCAACTCCAAAGCCAACCTATGTTATCAGACTTGTTCTTAGAAATTCATCTTTTCAGTATCCCCTTATGTTATCCCAGATTTAACTCAGAAAGAATTTAGGAGATGATGCTTAGCTGTATAATGTCATTTATGCTAGGATCCATGTAAACAACAGATGTCTCTCTACTATTCCTGTCACTCAAAGTGACTCATCCCAGTTTCTCCACTTTATAAGACATGGTTCCCTCATCCTCAAAATGAGAACAATAAGAATATAGCCCAGGGTATCATGGGGCTCGGTGGGTTGCAAAGATGTACAACATTGCACAGCATTATAAACGCTCAGGGAACCCAACCTTAGTGATTGAGAGTCCCTGTGCTCAGGAGACAGTGGAGATTCCAGACCTCAATCAACCTTCTACTTCCTAACCTAGAAAGAAAGTAAGGTACCCACCGGGCAAATAAATGACCTATGGGAAACCTGAAACTCCTAGAGAGTGGGGTTAGCTCAAGACTATCCTCCCAATTTCGGCCTCAGAGAAGACCTCCTCTCAGGTCTCATAGCTTTGTTCCCCTCCACCTCTATTTGTATCTCTTCCTGGGGAAAGACCAGTGACAAAGGCAGGATATGAACAAGTGTTGGAAAATCATAACTCAAGCGTAAGTCATTCTCCAAACCCTGAAAAACCCTTCCTATCACTTCCACTCTCTTCTTTTTCATGATTCCTCAGGAAAAAAAAAAAAAAAATTGTTGGTTCTATTTCATGGAAAGAATCTGGTATATTTTATTTCATCAGAATAGTTTTGAGATTTGGGGCAAGAAGGAGTCACTCACACATTTCTGAAGACTCCAACTGTTTGGATCATGCCTCCTCTGTTGCTGGTCCCTCCCTTCTCTCTGAAGAAGCTCAGTGCCTACCTCAGTGTCAGCTTCATTCAGTCAGGTGTCATTTTCAATGCTATGTCAGTTGGGCAGGCTGTCAGTCTCGTTAGGATTGTTCTCCTTGGCACTGGCAATAGCCTATGTAGTGCTTCTCCCAACAAACAGCCTCAAGACTGGACAATCAGACCTTGCTGAATGTCTTGAGCTGGCCAGGGTCAAATGCTCACCTCTGCAGACAGCTTGTAGCTCACATTACATGGTCTTCAGGATGGAGAACTAGAGATCAGGAGATATAATTGGAAAAAATTAAAAGGAAAAGTTTTTCTTGTGGAAAATCGGAGAGACACACATGAGGTACACAGGAGGGCCTGAGCTGAAATGAAAGGAGCCAAGGCAGCTCCCGCTTTGCAGAGACTGCTGGTCTAGGAGTGACATCAACATATGTTTCACTCAGGCCTTATTAAATAGCGACAGTGGTCCAATTGGTCTGGTTCTTTAGGCCTGCTGCTAGGTCAGACACTGTCACCAGAAGGAGGCAGTTGTGTGAACCAGCCTGGGAAGATGTTAGCAAAATAACAGTAGCTGCAAGGTCCTGACTAATCACCTGCATATTCTCATGACAAGCCTAGTCCCTGGTATGTGAGTACTTAAGACTACTTTCAGAATGCAGTCTTAAAATATATTATAGAAGATGGGTGCAGTGGGTCACATCTGTAATCTCAGTTACTCAGGAGGCTGAGGCAGGGGGATCCCTTGAGTGCAGGAGTTCAAGACCAGACTTGGCAACATAGCAAGACCCCATCCCTAAAAATGTTTTTTGGTTTTTTTTTGTTTTGTTTTGTTTGTTTTTTAAATTAGCCTGGCATGGTGGTGCATGCCTGTAGCCCCAGCTACTCAGGAGGCTGAGGCAGGAAGACCTCTTGAGCCCAGGAGTTGGAGGCTGCAGTGAGCTATGATTGTGCCACTGCACTACAGCCTGAGTGACAGAGAGAGACCTTATCTCAAAATTAGTTAATTAAAATAATAATTTAGAAATTTAAAGATATGTAGATAGATATATTATTGGTTTTTCTTTGCTTCACTTCCCAACTCTCTTGGTTGACTCTACTGACACGACCATTAAGAAAAGAGACAATCCCCAGATATAGACACATTCCTTGGCCAGGTCTCCTGATGCAAAAGCTCTTGGTAGACTTATGAGGTCTCCAGCTCTAAGAAGTCAGGCGTTAGAAAGCCTGCCAGGAGCTTATTAATCTTCCTTAAGATCTTTTCAGGAATTAGAACCAAGAAAATTTCAGGGTTAAAATTCAGGTACCACTTGGCTGACTAAAACCCGGCATGCCTGTTACAAATGGCACTAGTCTGGAACCGGGAATATTGGGCCAGCTCAGCTTATCTGCCCTAAGGATCTTGTCTTAACTTGATCATCTACAAAGACCTATTTCCAAATATAGTCATGTTCGTAGGTATTGGGGGTCAGGACTTCAACACCTCTTGGGGGGACAAAATTCAACCCAAAACAGAAGGCTTTATGATGCTCTTTGAACTTGAGTTGGATCTTGAAGAATGTAAAGGATTTATATAGCTGGTATGGAAAAAGTCTTCCTTGCATTCTAAGGAAGGAAAATGGCACATGAAAAGGACGTGGAAGCTGAGCATGGTGGCTCACACCTGTAATCCCAGCACTCTGGGAGGCCAAAGCAGGCAGATCACTTGAGGTCAGGAATTCAAGACCAGCCTGGCTAACATAGCAAAACTCCGTCTCTTCTAAAAATATAAAAATTATTTGGGCATGGTGACAGGCACCTGTAGTTCCAGCTACTCAGAAAGCTGAGGCAGGAGAATCACTTGAACCTGGGAGGCAGAGTTTGCAGTGAACTGAGATCACGCCACTGCTGCAGCCTGGGCAATAGAGCAAGACTCCATCTCAAAAAATAAAAAACAAATTTAAAAATGACATGGAGTTTGGAGAGCAAAAGCTTACGCCATGGGACAACAAAGAAGTCAGCTAATTAAGGAGGAAATTCTTGGAAATCTAGTTGAATAGGGAGTGTGGGTCTGATGATGGAGAGTTTGGGCTGATGGGTAGAGGCTTTTTAACTTGATATAGTTTGAAAAGAGAGCAAAGAACTGGCATGGTGAAAGTCTAATGTCCAGAAAACCCAGGTTAAGACAAAGAATAAAAATTATATACATTGTTAACCACCAACCATATCCTGATTTTTTCTAGGTGCTGGAAAGAGATTGGAGTTTCAGGAAACAAATGTTATCCCTGTTTTATATTCATGGAGTTTCACTCTCTAACTATGTAATTATAAATTGAGACAAGTGATCAAAGGGAAAAGAACTTGTCTCTCTAGAGTGCATAATGAAGGAGCTTGACCTAGACAAGGTCAAGAAAGGCATCTCTGGAAAGGGATGTTTGCTCTGAGAACTGTGGGATGTGCAGGAGTTAAGCAGGGGCAGTTTGATAAGGAAGAAGGAGGGCAAGGTGTATGGAATAGAAGAGTAGTGCAGTCAAAGCGTCTACATGGGTCCAAGGGCTGAGCCATCAGTGGATGTCACCTAGAAAGATGTTTTAAAAGTGTAAATGCCTGGGTTCTATCCATGCATTGGAGACCCCTTGTAAAATGGAAATGCATTCTCTGGGGATAGAGTAGCAAGTATATGGCCTAACTTTGATCTACTAAATCGGTCTTGAGTAGCACATGGCAAGATTCTTAAGTCTTCCTTCTGAACCTTAGTCAGTTTTGGAAACCACTAGATCAGATATCTAGGGCCTCTCCTAAATAAAGAAGGAAAGTTTTGCTCTCAGTGTTGCCTTTTTCTGCTGTCAGAGGCCACCACCTTTCTTCTCCTTACCCTCTATCCCCTTCCCGTCCACAGTCCATGCCTATCCTGTGCAGGAGTACACACGTGCGTGCATGCACACACACACACACTTCTAATGCCCATTTCTCTGCTTGCCAGGATGTCTTCTGAAGTCATTCTCTCTGGTCTGCTCTCCCAAGCTGTGCCCCAGACTGAGGACCCTTCATGATCTCTTTCTGCAGGAACACTGAACTGACCCTTTTTGTAATCACTTAGGACCCTGCTATCTGCTAATTAATAAAGTTATCTATAGTTACATATCGACTGGCAAAAATCGTTCCAGATAATTATAATGATAACTTACATGTAAGGATATGTGGTACCATAACTTAAAATGGCATTTTAAACACTATCTCATTTAGTATTTCTAGCAGAACTAAACTGTTGTGCAATACCGGCCACACTCAACAGGTGGTGTGTCATCACTGACCAAGGTTAAGCAGCAAACTTGCTACTCTATCCTTAGAGAATACATTTCCATTTTACCAGGGGTCGCCAACTTCCTTCTTAAGGCAGAGGAATGGCTGCTATTGAGTTCATCTTAAAGGTAACCTTGGTGGGATTAGGGTGGGGATACAGGGTAATTGGGCAGGAGGAAACTTTTAGCACTACAATGTATGGGAGACAACACAGTAGAGAGATTAAGAGCAGTATGTCTGGGCTTTTGAATAAAAAGACTTGAGTTCAATACCCAGTGCCGCAATGCGTTAACTGTGTAGTCTTGGTCCAGTTGCTTAATCTCTCTGACTCCAGCTTCCTCAACTGAAAGTGGGGTTTATAGTAGTACGGACCTCATAAAATGGGTGTAAAACTTAAATGAGATAATTCAATGAAAGCATTTAACAAAGTGTCTAGCACATATTAAAACTACTTTTTAATTGTTGTTATTAAACCACTTAGGCAACTGCCTTCCCTTTTGTGAGACTGGCCTTAGAGACAGCCAACAGAAAATGAAAGTGGATGTGTTTGCATTAATGGGAGGTGAGAAGATAAGGAGGAAGAATTGAGAGAGCAAAGGGAAGAAAAGATTGCAAAGCCCTCTGCTCACTTGGTCTTCTTCTGATTCCACCAGCCCAGGTAGGCCATTTTCTTGCCCTGCCAGAAGGAGTAGAAATTGAACTGTGATCTGGAGAGCTATCTGTTCTGATCATTAGTCAAACACCAGGAGCCAGTTAGACCTAATTGTCTTTGAAACATCTGAAGACCAAACACTTTTCTTTGGAGGTCAGGCTGCATAACTGAGAAAAAGGCAGAGGTACCTGGGATGAAAATAAAGGCATAATAGGTTCATATAGTTGGTCTGAAAATTAGCTTTAGGGATCTCCTTACGTTTGTTTCTTAATGGTGTGAAACATAATAATGGCTTTGGCCGTAATAAAGATGAATTACAGTTTTTTTTCCTGTAAAATAATGAAGCTTTAGTAAACATCCCAGGTTTATCACTTAATTTATCCCTAGCTCATGGGGAAAGAGACCTCCCCCCAACCCAGCCCCCATTTTTAATATTCCAAGCTACTAGATTTCAATAACCCACTTTCCAGCAATGTGTGTCTCATTTCCCTGGACAGACCAAATAGGCAATAACAGCCTCTCGGTTAGAACACTAATGTTGTAATTTAGAACTTCTGTCAAGATGAAAGATCTTTGCTGGGATCCTCAGAGGGCCCACAGCAACACTTCAACCCGGGCCCAGATAATGAAGTTTTCATTATTAAATAAAGATATTTTAGGAATGTCATAAACCATAAATCCACTCTCTTCTATTGCCCTGCCACCTTATTGTGTTTATTTCTAGCAAAAGTCCATCCTCTTTCGATTGCCCCAACTCCTCCAAGCTTGGTGTTTCTTGCCTTTCAACCCCTTAATCCCACTGTGATGCACTTATGTTGCCATGGTGACAGAAGACTGTGTCTTCTCCCACATTGAGACCCAAAGGCTATAAAAAAGGAAGGTGTCTGTGGAGAAGAAGAGTGCCTGCTGCCTCTCCCTGTTGACCTCCTCCTCCCCACCTTGTCCTGCCAATCAGCTGAGAGACTCACTCCACACAGTTTTATCTCACTTCAAGGAAATGCTAACATGTGCCATCAGGTCTGGCTGTACTTAAAAATTATGGCACAATCAATTTTTAATGTGAATTTAGTTCTGGTTAGAAGCTTTAGACTTTGAGTCCCAGGAAAATGATTCATCTATTTATTCGTTTGCCAAATACTGGGGTGCGGTTTTCTCAAACCGCACCTGCCTTAACCTGGTTGTGCTCTTGTCCCTAAGATCACACACAGCCTTACTGAGTCTGCTCATGCCAGGCTCAGGAACCTGCCCCCTGCAGATCCAGCCCCGTGCTGGAGGGCAGAGGGGAGGAAGAATGGACACTCTTATTTTCCCAAGGCCCGGTGACACAACAGAGTCAGAGGGCAAAGAGAGCTCAGACGCATCTCAGCGGACTCCATAAATAAGAGAAGTAGGACATCTGAAATTAGGAACTCATTTAGCCACCCCCAACCCGCTATTGAACCACACCTGACAAGCCAGATGTCTTAAAAGATTCAGAGGAAACTTTCCAGTCTATCACAGTGTAGTAAAGGAACTCACTCATATTTGCATGTAACCAAATGTCTCTCTGCTGTGAATTAGGCTCATATTCAAAGGAGATGAAGATCTACTTATAACAATACTCAATATTATGTTCTCAGAAGGGGAGTGTTAACACTTAGGGAACCAGTCTGTACTTGTATTTTTGTTTATACTCATGATCCAAATGAAAGCAAAAAGAACTGTAAGATTAATCAAGGATGAATTTGTAGATATACTGAGGACAAAAATGATGACTCCATATGGCTTCCAGTCATCTCTGTGTAGTTTCTTCCATCCCAGTGATATTTGACATTGAACAGATTAAACAATAAGATATAGTTTTTAAAAATCACTTTTTCATCTCCATTGCTCAATGAGCTTCAGGAACAGTTGGTCTCAGCAAAACACGCTGTTTTCTGAAAACATCTGAGAATCCAAATTATGAATTACATACAGTGTGTATACACACACACACACACACATATATATATATATTTAAAAGTCCATCTTGAAGCATGCATCAGTTTGGGATATTTATTGGAGGAGAGGACGCAACAAGCCACAGAATGTTATCAGCACCTGAATTAATTGAAAATAAATTTCCCCTCCCAGCACTAAACAAATGACGAGTTTTTTGTGTGATAGCACACACCAGCCTGCAATAGGTTACTAAGATTCCACTAATTAAAAAAAAATCTCATTTGAAGATAGTTAATGGTTTCTGCATTTCCACAAAGTGCTAGTCAGACTACATTCCCCTGAACTTCAGGGTCTGTGCTGATTACTACTCAATTAGTTTTGATTCAATTCACTGAAGAAAAATGTCCATTTCATTAGTGTGGAGAAATAACCATTGGACACAAAATATATTTCTCAGCATTGCTATGGCAACCGAGATGACACAGCTGAGCTCAGAATGTTAATGCCTTCCCTGGGACTATGTTTTTAAGTCAGCATGCGGCCATTAAGCCTTGCTGGGTGGGGGTGGCTCCTGTCACATCGCCATTGTGATTGGCAGGCAGAAGAACCCATGGTGCTCCCAAGAAGGCTTGGTTTCTGCCACTCGCCTCCCCTGCCACTCCCCTGTGGGCTGAGCATATCGGCAACAGCATAGATTGTCGGTTTGCAAGTCCCCAAGGCCCCTCTTTATGTGACATGCAGAAGTCCAGCTGGGCAGTGAAAAATGTGATCTGTCATCCAAATGTGTTTTCCTATGTGTTGTCTGTTTTGTGAATGCATGCAACTGTCCAGGTGATGAACTGACTTTTGAGCTCGTCATTGCTGCACTCCAGCCAGCACAGCATTGACAGAGAGGTGAGGAGCAAGTGGTCCAGCAGTTCAGTAAATATGGCGGTCAACCTGAAGCACTCTGCCCACTTGAGGAAGACTTGATTCTCATCTGCACCCCCCAAGACATGTAAGCAAAGGATGGGAAAGCAGATTCTAGATTACCGAAGCAAAGAAATGGATCTGTCTGTATGCAATAGGGAGCAAACATGCCAATACTAGTCTTCAGGAATAATAGATGTGGCCATTATTTAGATGTTAATTAGGGCATAACCAAATTAAATCATAGCGAAATTTCATTTGGGAGACCGAATTTTCCAGGGTAAGTGGATAACTGCCCATATTTTCCCTTAAGCTATGGTGGCATAATCTTAGGTTACCAATTAATAATTAATTGCTGTATACTGTGTTCAAGGCTCCGTGCCTTAGGATACAAAGATTAAGTACATGGAGCCTACACCCTCAAGGGACAGTTTAGTAGGGAGATAGCATATGAACTATTAATGAAAGCTACTAAGTATTGAGTACTGACTGTGAGACCGGAAGTGTACTAAGTACTTTATATGCAGTATTTTAATGTACTCCTCATATTAGTACTATGAGGAGGATGTTAGCTCCATTTTATAACCAAGTACACTGAGACTTAAAAAAGGGACTTGGCTAGTCAATTACTAGTTCAATTACAGCAAGTAACTGGCAGAGCTGGATTGAAACACAAGTCTCTCTGACTCCACAATCACTTCGAACCACCATGCTCACTGCCTTTCATGTACACATGAATAGAAAAGGCAGGCTGTGAATATTCAGGGCCCAGTGACTTACAAAAAGTAAATACCTGATCTGTAAGGAAAGCAGCAAGTCTGATTGCATTTAATTAATTTAACTTCCCTTTTAAAATTCATCTTCAAAGTAATGGGCAGAATCAGAGTGTCCCATTTCTTCCATTAAGCAGATGTTCTGCACATTGCCCTCCTGCTCCTTCTACGACCACAGGGAGAGGAAGCACGGCTGATGCAAGAGCTGCCAAAAGGCAGGGAGCAAGAGCTCATTCCACAACAAGAGCAAGCTCACAGTCGGTGATCTCAGTGTCGGGGTCCCACTCTATCCTCTTGGGATCCTAGGCATCTGAGCTTCTCTATGTTTAATCATCATCATGTCACTATCAAAAATATTTATTAAGCTGCTGCATACATATGGTTCTGGTCACCCCATTTGTTCTTGCTCCCTTGGCACATTATGTAATTTCACTCTATTTGTTTCCAGTTGTTTCACATAATTTTATATCATCTTTATACCTCTTCAGATACAGTGCTCAAAACACCCAGACCCAGACCTCTCTGAGTTCACAGAGTAGATTCTTACCCTTCTCTTTGCCTGACCATAGTAGGAGCAGTGGATCTTGGTGACAGGGATCTTGGTTCAGGGCTGGCCCCGTGGCTGTCTCTTTCATGTGAAGCAGAATTAACCAACATAGGTGGGGGCTTGCAATCTAAAATTATGCCACAGATAAAACATGCAATGGGTACACACGCCACTCTGTAGATGGGCTTTGTTGCTAGAATAGCATTTGTGAAAATGTGCTCTAAGAAAATCTAACTTCTTAGAATGTTAAAGGATGTTACAGTCATGCAGTTCAGAATATGCTACTCCAAAACATGGCACCTTGGCACTTAAGAAAAGAGCAGAAGCAGGAAGGTCTCTATGACCTTTGCCATTCTCCCCTGAAGTGGGCCATAAAATAATTCTCCGACTTTTCTCTAAAGTAGGGCATAAGACCCTCATCCCGGAGGAGTCCTCCCTGTACCCAGAGAAAAGGAATGAAGACACATGGACACAGAGAAAAGCATGAACAAGGCCACGTGCAGTGGCTCGAACCTGTCATCTCAGTACTTTGGGAGGCCAGGGTGGGAGAATGATATGAGCTCGGGAGTTTAAGATCAGCCTAGGCAACGTGGCAAGACTCCATCTCTACAAAAATATTAAAAAGCTAACCAGGCATGGTGGTACATGCCTGTGATTACAGATATTTGGGAGGCTGAGGCAGAAGGATCTCTTGAGCCCAGGAGGTCAATGCTGCATTTAGCCATGTTTGAACCACTGCACACCAGCCTGGGTGACAAAGCAATGCCTTGTCTCTTTTGGATTCTTTTTTAAAAAAGAATCTGAACAAACAGGCCTTGCTAAGTTTCCCCCAATTTATTACCATTAGGTAATATTCCTTTGTCCTCCCATCATACTTCTGCCACCACTGCGCATAAAAATACAATCTTTTCTGTTTCTTTGGGTCTTCATTTCTAAAGGCTCTCATGTTAGGTAAAACTTAAATATATATGCTTTTCTCTTGTTAATTTGTCTTTTATTATAGCGGTCTCAGTCATGAACCTAAATGGGTAAGGTAAATAAATATATTGCTTCTCCCCTACAATAGAAAAATAAAAAGGGGAAGAGGAGATTCTCTGATCAATTATGTTTAGGAGATGCTGGGTTAAACAATGTTAATCAGGTTTGTTTGTTTTCTGCCAGGGTCCTCAGAACTCTTAATATACTACTGTATTATATGACTCTCCAAGTGAAGAGAATGGAGGGAAGCATTATCTATAGATCCATTTCTATGCTGGAGCAATGAGGCACAAGTGTTTTGCAAGTTCTGGAAAACACAGAGCAGGGGTCAGTTTAGGAGCCTAACCTGTATACCTACATCAGGAAGCTCGGAAAATGGCTTAGACCACTAAGACTTTTTGCGTGAAGATTCCTAAGCTTCATGGGAGAAATGTTAAGGGTTTTGGGACTGATATTTGAGCCCAGGAAACAGGGCTACCAAATTAAGGCTTACAAATAAGACAAGGTTAAAAAAAAATCTGGCCCCAAATCCCAGAAAGAGTGGCCCAAATGGCTGAAAACTAGCCACTCTGAGGTAGGAAAGAGCACAGGAGGTAGGAGTGAAGGAAGTAGGAAGTGGCTCAGACCTAACCTAGTACAATGATTTATAATTTTTAGAGAAATCCTCCGTATAGAATTGAATACTTTGAGAAATGTAAGATGGAAAGTTCTGATTAAATTAATTTCAACAATAGGCACATTGATACACTCACCCAGTAAGAAGACCAGGGTTCAGATCTTTAGAATCTCTGTGATTCTCTTAGTTCACACTGTTCACATTGTTTCTTGGATCCCACATCAGCCCCTTCCTTGAGTTTGCTCTTTCAGTTTGCTGGAGTAGATAACATAGGAAGGATACATCAAGCAAATTTTCTAAGTTCTTGAATGTCTACACATATTCCTGTTTTACACTCACCATTGATTAACAGTTGGCTAGGTCTAAATCGAAAATCTAGGTTACAAATGTTCTTCCTCAAGATACTGAAGTCATTTCTCCATTGCCTGTTGGCATCCAGTGATATTGCTGAGAAATTCAAAGCCAGCTTAATTCTTTTTGCTTATATATAACTTACTTTTTCTTTCATTGACTTTTAGGATCTTCTTTTTAACCTTAATCTTCTGCAGTTTTGACTTTCTAAATTGGGATTTATCATTGTTTTACCCTATTCAGACCTCATCGATCCCTTTCAATCTGCAAATTGAATCTTTAGCCCTGGAGAATTTTTTCTACTACATCTTTGATAGTTTTCTCTCCTCGATTTTCTATATTGTCTCTTTCTGAAATCTTTTTTAGCATCCAGAGCTTCCGGATCAATTCCTTATGTCATCTATACATTCCCTAGTTTTCTATTTATCTCCCTAATTGTTCTAGATTCTAGAAAATTTTTTCAACTCATCTTCCTATTATTCTACTAATTTTTTAAAAAATTAAATATTAACAGTTACATGAGTTAGGGCAACACTACCTGCTGCTGTAATAAATAAACCCCCAAATGTCAAAGGCTTATCATAATAATCATTAACTTCATGCTAGCAAACACAGGTTCCTCTGTTTAGCAGGCAGCTCGTCCCCATCAGAAGAATCAGAGATTTGGACTCTTTCTACCTCCTGACTCTGCTGTCCTCCAAGGCCTCATATCCCCTTGCCAGAAGACAATGAAAATCTTATTCTCAACAGCTTTGACATGCAAATGTCACATGTCTCTTCTACTCACATTCCTCTGGTGAAAATAGTCATTTGGTCCCACAGGATGAAATAGGGAGGAGTAGGGGGCAGTAAAATGTAGTTCCAGGTTAACAACTGCTTCCCCATAATAACTGTATACTTGGGAAGGAGGAACACAAATTTTGTGTTCAATTGATGACCATTAGCAGTCCTTGCTGTAGTAATTACATATATTTTTATTTTTGTGAGCTCAGTCATGTTCTCTGATTGTTCCTTGCCCAGAATATACTTATCTCTTCTGTTCATAAGTGATTGTATCTTTTCCTTTTTCTTTTTTGAGACAGAGTCTCTCTCAATCACCTAAGCAAGAGCACAGGAGTTCAGTGACGCCATCTCAGCTCACCCATCTCAGTTCACTGCAACCTCTGCTTCCCTGGTTCAAGTGATTCTCATGCCTCAGCCTCCCAAGTTGCTGGGACCACAGGCACACACCACCATGCCCAGGTAATTTTTGTATTTTTGTTAGAGAGTTTGGCCATGTTGCCTAGGCACGTCTCAAACTCCTGGCCTTAAGCAGTCTGCCCACCTCGGCCTCCCAAAGTGCTGGGATTACAGGAGTGGCACTTTTGTCTAAGATCAGCTATTCTTTGTTATCTTGGCCATTCTTTTTAAAAATTAGTTTTATTTTGAATACTTGTTCCTAGTGATCTTGGCCACTCTCATCCATGATGTTGTTTCCTTTAGTTCTGGATATCCTTGTTTATGTATGTTAAAGAATTGAGATGTAGGTTGATTATTCTGAGTAGATAAATTGAGTTTGTCTACTGTGGGTTTGTAGGCCTAATACTCCCAGTAGGCCTCTTTCTTGGTGGGAGAACTGGCGTCTTTGTACAAGGGTGGCTTATCCACTAGCAGTTTCACTCTAGGTTACATGGAATCAGAATGGGGGTGTCAGCAACTGCAGACTGCAAGCTCCACAGGGACCAGGAAAAGAAAGACTACTCTGGGCCAGTACTCCCAATTAAGAAGCCTTGGTTACTCCAGGAAATTCATCTTTAGAGAAGAACATCTAGATGTTTTCCTAGGGAGTTTGCCGGTCATTCTGTGAACAGGACGGGACAGGAGAAGGTGGATGCAACCAGCAAAGCCTTCCACAGATGAATCATAGATTAACCCACCTGTTTGCAATTACTCTTTCCCCTTATGCCCTCCTTACCAACACCAAGCTGTAAATGAGTCCAGGTTTTAATCAGCATGCCAACCCTACCTGCACTGCAGTCTCACCCAGGAAGTGCTCAAGCCTGGACCGCTTCCCCCACTGTTTCCTCTGTGAATGTGCTTCCATTCATCCTGCCTAATGTGCTGTAATCTCTCAGCTGACGAACCTGCCCACCCCCATACATTTGCCACCAGGTATTCATTGTTTTGTATACTTTCCAACTATCATTTTGATAATGCCTAATGAGGGGGAAAGTCTCCATTTGCCAGCCTCTGCAAAATTAGAAAAATACTTGTAAATGTCCTTTGGAGAATATCACCAAGTTTTATGAGAAAGGAGGGCTATAAAAAATAAAAAGCACTGGCTGATAGCATTCTAAAAGGACCTTGGTCAGCTTTGGGGGGAAAATTATCTTTCAATTTACATGAACTGACTCCGTACGTTCATTTATTCATTCATTTTTTTGTAATAAATACTGAAAGTTTATTATTTACCACAGGCTATGCCAGGTAGCAGGGCAAGAACCGTGAACAAAAATGGTCTTCTAGTCCCATCCTCAAGGAATTTAGAATTTATGGGTAAAATTAGCATTTGAAATTTGAATTTATTTGGACACTGTTAGAAGTTCAGGACACTAAGAAAGCACATTTAAAAAAAAAAAAAGGCACAGAAACCAGACTTTGTATGTCATGGAAGAACTACTGGAGGAAGTAACCTGAGAAATAAAATAGAATCAGCCACATTAAGGCATGGGGTGGGGTGGGATTGAGTGTTCCAAATAGAGGAAATAGCATGCTAGAGCCTCAGAAGTGGCTCCCACCTGCCTGTACGAAAAACTTCACACATGACTATTGACTGTGCCTGGAATGCCCTCCCATCTACCACTCCCAATCCACTAACTGTGGCAAAAGTCTCAACTCAGGCACTCATCCACTCTTTGAGGAGCTAATGGAATCTTCCCACAGGTCTAGGCATTTTCTTCCATTTGTACCTTATATCTTCTATGGTTTTAGCAATAGGAATGCTGTAAAAGTGTTGGGTTCCTCCTTGCGTCTATCACCAATCTAAATTCCCTGAAGTCAGGAGTTGTGTTTTATTTACATTTATATCTCCTGCACTGGCACAATGAATGAATGCCAAGGGCTAGGTTGACAATTGATATATCTTGAATGTCAAATGATGAATAAACAGAATGAATGAAGTGACAGAATTATGACAATATATTGCTTGACCTCAGTTGTATACAATTTTAGTGTGACTCGGAAAAAAAGTTGAGAGTTATAATGAATGATTTACATATTCACTTCTATGGGACTTTGGTATAAGCACTAATAAAAGATAAGGCTGTGGAGAACTCCCCTAAAATTGCTGCCACCTATAATAATACAGCATGCCAACTTAGTGTTCACATTCTGAGATGAATTAGCAGGAATAAAGAAAGTCTTTATTAGGATACCTCTTATAATACCAGCTTTACCTGTCCTGTTTTCCTTACCTCCGAAGGCTAAGTAGACATCTAAGAAAGGATAAGTTCCCTCTGGATATGTGTAAGTTCCCTGCCCATGACAAAAATTTTCTTCAAATGGGACTATGGAGACAGGGGAATGAGAATTGAGGTTGATCCAATCTTTTCAGCCTAACTTACAGGTTCTTGTCGCTATATATCAGCAAGTTTTATCAATGGATAAAAATAGGTATTGCTACAACGGGTATACATGATGTTATGAAGATGCACATCGGATGGAGTTTTGGCATAAGAGAAGCAAGACAGAAGATCAACTGCAGGAGAGTAATGGGTAAGAGCCATAGCACATAATCAAGCAGGCACCAAAGAAAGATCACATTATTTACCGCAAAGTGTGAGAACATTGTTGCGTGGGTATTTAAGAAAACACAAGTATAGCCAGGACAAGACGCAACTCAGCTCAAAAGTAACCCAGTGCTGAAGGACAACCAGGTGAATAGGGCTGGAACTATAACAACTGAATAGACACCGGGAGATTCTGCTGTACTCTAGCAATCTTTGCTTTGCTTGCTTGTTTAGTGTTCAACTCTGTATCTTGAGCACAATAAAAAATTGACAACCATTGGATTCAACCGTGGCTAGTCTAATATTTGTACTTTTCTCCTAATATATTTGGGTAGATAAAATACATCTTTAGATTTCTAACTCTGTATTTAATCACCAACACTAAGTAATTATTAAACTTCCATAATTGAAAATAATCTCTATTTTTCGGGTGACCATGCATCCTAAAATGCATGGAATACTCCTAGTTTATATCTATTACCCCAGATCCAGCACAGTTTAACATTCATCCAGAATTTTCATTTTTTAGCAAAGCCTGAAAATATGCTAAGATGAGTTTGGTAATTCCCACTTTGTACGTCTAGCTTCTGCTAGGGTCTTGTCTAATAGCACATAGCCGACAGTGTTCTGATTAACACATGGTTTAATCTGACAGATGATAAGTGGTAGCTCAACCTATTTTTCCTTTCCCTTTCAAGACACATGGTGCCAACACCTTCTTTTCAAGGACAACATGCACTCCCTGATAAAAAGGAGGCTTGTAATAGGTGGCGAGGGACCACTAACTCCCCTGATCTCAGGTGGCAATGGGAGAAGTTTCACTGTTGCTGCCCCTCCTGGCCACTTGGTGTATCAGCAGCTAGCTGTGCTGTGACCAGGACAATGCCCAAAGCCACAGTCTGTGAGTTGCAGGAAGTCATCAAGCCACCACTCAGTAGGATAGTAGGAATTGTCAGAAACCACACTTTTGGAATATGTAAGCTATGTACAGGCAATATAGACCTTACTGTCATAACATAGACTACAGAGAGAGTCGTTTGAACAATCTTTTTCAGGGGTGTGGTATTTATAGTATGTATGATCTAAATCTACAATTATGTATGTACTTTACTGTTTAGTAATGCTTTGTTTTATTTTGTCTTTTTCAAATTTATTATATCAAAAAGTGTAACGTTTAATGAAACATTAAATATTGAATTTTCATGTCTTAAAAAAGTTGATGCTGAAGTGCAAATTGTACAAATTATTGGTGTACATTTACCATCTACCTGAAATCTACCAAAAAGCACACATATTCTGAAGAAGCACTAGCATTTGATTCAAAAGTTAGTAATTATTTTAAGAAGACTATTTCCAAAGATGTTAATTTAACAAGTATATACAGCTGCAGAAGTTTCATAATCAACTCTGAGAAGCATGGCTTTTCATTTGGATCAATGTTCTAATAAAATTAAGAAACCTCTGGAGCAGAACTCTAGTTAAAATTGGTTGTAGTAACCTATTATTCATAAAGTGTGCCACAACATGGTTTGATAATCTACCTATCAAAATAGAAGCAGTATTTAAAGCAGCTAAATTATAAATCTTTGTGACAACATTCATGTTTAATCTTTTTAAAGTTTCAATATGGCAGTGCATGTTTTCTCTTTTTACTACAAAGGACTGAATGTTTATGTCCCACTAAAATTTATATGTTGAAATTCTAGCCCCAAAGTAATAGTATTAGAAAGCAGGACCTTTGGAGGGTGATTAGGCTATGGTAGTAGAACCCTTATAAATTGGATTAATTTCTTTATAAGAGATTCCAGAGAGAGGTCCTTTACCTCTTCTGCGATGTGAGGACACAGCAAAAAAGTGGCCATTCATCTAGGAACCAGAATACAGTCCTCCACCAGATGCCAAATCTGCTGGCACTTTGATTTAGGACTTCTCAGCCTCCAGAACTGTGAGAAATAAATTTCCATTGTTTATAAGCCACCCAGTCTATTGCATTTTGTTATGGCAGCCCCAACAGACTAAGACACTCATCATCAGATTTGTAAAATGTTTTCATTTTTAAAGAACTAATTTGTAGATCAACCTAAGCATCTTACAATGGTATTGAACCTTATTGTAAAAGAGTCCTCCAAATTGATGTTGAATTTTGTTTGAAAGAAGTTGCAATTTTTTATTCAAAATGTTTGACACATGCACGAGTATGTTCATTGTAGCACTATTCACAACAGCAAAGGCGAATCAACCCAAATGCCTGTCAATGGCAGATTGGATAAAGAAAATGTGATACATGTACACCATGGAATACTATGCAGCCATATAAAAGAACAAGATCATATTTTTCATGGGAATGGGGATGGAGCTAGAGGTCATTATCACTAGCAAACTAATGCAGGAATGGAAAACCAAATACTGCATGTTCTCACTTCTAAGTGGGAGCTAAATGGTGAGAACTCATGGACACAGAGAAGGGAACCACAGACACTGGGGCCTACTTGAGGGTGGAGGGAGGGAAGGGGGAGAGGAGCAGAAAAAATAAACTTGGGTACTAGGCTTAGTACCTGGGTGATGAAACAATCTGTACAGCAAACCCCTATGACATGAGTTTACCTATAGAACAAATCTGCACATGTACCCCTACACCTAAAATAAAAGTTAAAAAATAAAATAAAATAAAACCTCTTCCACTAAAAAAAATATTTAAGGGAACACCAAACAATTTCAACTTTTGAAATGGATAGCAAATTGTAACTATTGAAAGAAAAGGTTGACACCAGAAAAATGATGAAATTTAATCCCATAAAAGCAAAGGAAGAACTGAACAAACTACATGATAGGAGATGAAAGTCATAAAACATTTAATTTTGAAATTCTATAGTTACACTTCGGAATATGTTGACCTCTGGGAAGAATCTTGTGATGGGGCTCCCTTTTTTACTATTGGATAATCTTATGTTCTGTACTGGAATGTAACTATGTTGAGGTAGCCTTCAAATCTGCAGATTTTTTGTTGACAAGTTTTGTTTTGTAAAATTATTTTTTGAAGAAATGGATGCAAAAAGATAGTACGTGTGAAAATGTTTGATATAAAATATTTATATATTTAAATACTTTTAAATGGTTTCAAGAATATCTTCCAATCAGTAGATACACTCTGAGCTTACCACTTACACCAATACCTGAGGAATTTTCTCAATTAGAAATAGTATTGTCTATGAAGAAAAGTCCATTGAAGTTATCAAGAATTCCTTTTTTTTTTTTTTTTTTTTTTTGAGACGGAATCTCGCTCTGTCACCCAGGCTGGAGTGCAGTGGCACGATCTTGGCTCACTGCAAGTTCCGCCTCATGGGTTCATGCCATTCTCCTGCCTCAGCCTCCTGAGTAGCTGGGACTACAGGCGACCGCCACCATGCCTGGCTAATTTTTTGTATTTTTTAGTAGAGACGGGGTTTCACCATGTTAGCCAGGATGGTCTCGATCTCCTGACCTTGTGATCTGCCTGCCTCGGCCTCCCAAAGTGGTGGGATTACAGGCGTGAGCCACCAGGCCCAGCTGAAGTTATCAACAATTCTAAATTTATTAACCATAAAATGAAGCTTTGAGGGAGATTGCAGTCAACTTTATAAAAAAATAGTTTGAATAATAAACCATATTAAAAAGTCTTCTTTAGAAAAATATTTATCATAGTATTAGAGATTGATACAATCAATAAATGAAATTTGTGCTCATTCAGGTATGTAAAGATATACCAAAAGTGATGATTGACCTATGTTATTTTCTTTGTTCACAGAACCAATATAAAGAAATTTTATCGGGTCGGCGGGGCAAGATGGCCGAATAGGAACAGCTCCAGTCTCCAACTCCCAGCGCAAGCGACACAGAAGACCGGTGATTTCTGCATTTTCAACTGAGGCACTGGGTTCATCTCACTGGGGAGTGCCGGACGATCGGCACTGGTCAGCTGCTGCAGCCCGACCAGCGAGAGCTGAAGCAGGGCGAGGCATTGCCTCACCTGGGAAGTGCAAGGGGGAAGGGAATCCCTTTTCCTAGCCAGGGGAACTGAGACACACAACACCTGGAAAATCGGGTAACTCCCACCCCAATACTGCGCTTTAAGCAAACAGGCACACCAGGAGATCATATCCCACACCTGGCCTGGAGTGTCCCACACCCACGAAGCCTCCCTCATTGCTAGCACAGCAGTCTGTGATCTACCGGCAAGGCAGCAGTGAGGCTGGGGGAGGGGCGCCCGCCATTGCTGAGGCTTAAGTAGGTAAACAAAGCTGCTGGGAAGCTCGAACTGGGTGGAGCTCACAGCAGCTCAAGGAAACCTGCCTGTCTCTGTAGACTCCACCTCTGGGGAGAGGGCACAGTAAACAATAACAAACGAAGCAGAAACCTCGGCAGAGGCAAACGACTCTGTCTGACAGCTTTGAAGAGAGTAGTGGATCTCCCAACACGGAGGTTGAGATCTGAGAAGGGACAGACTCCCTGCTCAAGTGGGTCCCTGACCCCTGAGTAGCCTAACAGGGAGACATCCCCCACTAGGGGCAGTCTGACACCCCACACCTCACAGGGTGGAGTACACCCCTGAGAGGAAGCTTTCAAAGCAAGAATCAGACAGGTACACTCACTGTTCAGAAATATTCTATCTTCTGCAGCCTCTGCTGCTGATACCCAGGCAAACAGGGTCTGGAGTGGACCTCAAGCAACCTCCAACAGACCTACAGCTGAGGGTCCTGACTGTTAGAAGGAAAACTATCAAACAGGAAGGACACCTACACCAAAACCCCATCAGTACATCACCATTTTCAAAGACCAGAGGCAGATAAAACCACAAAGATGGGGAAAAAGCAGGGCAGAAAAGCTGGAAATTCAAAAAATAAGAGCACATCTCCCCCGGCAAAGGAGCGCAGCTCATCGCCAGCAACGGATCAAAGCTGGACGGAGAATGACTTTGACGAGATGAGAGAAGAAGGCTTCAGTCCATCAAATTTCTCAGAGCTAAAGGAGGAATTACGTACCCAGCACAAAGAAACTAAAAATCTTGAAAAAAAAGTGGAAGAATTGATGGCTAGAGTAATTAATGCAGAGAAGGTCATAAACGAAATGAAAGGGATGAAAACCATGACACGAGAAATACGTGACAAATGCACAAGCTTCAGTAACCGACTCGATCAACTGGAAGAAAGAGTATCAGCGATTGAGGATCAAATGAATGAAATGAAGCGAGAAGAGAAACCAAAAGAAAAAAGAAGAAAAAGAAATGAACAAAGCCTGCAAGAAGTATGGGATTATGTAAAAAGGCCAAATCTACGTCTGATTGGGGTGCCTGAAAGTGAGGGGGAAAATGGAACCAAGTTGGAAAACACTCTTCAGGATATCATCCAGGAGAACTTCCCCAACCTAGTAGGGCAGGCCAACATTCAAATCCAGGAAATACAGAGAATGCCACAAAGATACTCCTCGAGAAGAGCAACTCCAAGACACATAATTGCCAGATTCACCAAAGTTGAAATGAAGGAAAAAATCTTAAGGGAAGCCAGAGAGAAAGGTCGGGTTACCCACAAAGGGAAGCCCATCAGACTAACAGCAGATCTCTCGGCAGAAACTCTCCAAGCCAGAAGAGAGTGGGGGCCAATATTCAACATTCTTAAAGAAAAGAATTTTAAACCCAGAATTTCATATCCAGCCAAACTAAGTTTCATAAGTGAAGGAGAAATAAAATCCTTTACAGATAAGCAAATGCTTAGAGATTTTGTCACCACTAGGCCTGCCTTACAAGAGACCCTGAAGGAAGCACTAAACATGGAAAGGAACAACCGGCACCAGCCATTGCAAAAACATGCCAAAATGTAAAGACCATCGAGGCTAGGAAGAAACTGCATCAACTAACGAGCAAAATAACCAGTTAATATCATAATAGCAGGATCAAGTTCACACATAACAATCTTAACCTTAAATGTAAATGGACTAAATGCTCCAATTAAAAGACACAGACTGGCAAACTGGATAAAGAGTCAAGACCCATCAGTCTGCTGTATTCAGGAGACCCATCTCACACGCAGAGACATACATAGGCTCAAAATAAAGGGATGGAGGAAGATTTACCAAGCAAATGGAGAACAAAAGAAAGCGGGGGTTGCAATACTAGTCTCTGATAAAACAGACTTTAAACCATCAAAGATCAAAAGAGACAAAGAAGGCCATTACATAATGGTAAAGGGATCAATTCAACAGGAAGAGATAACTATCCTAAATATATATGCACCCAATACAGGAGCACCCAGATTCATAAAGCAAGTCCTTAGAGACTTACAAAGAGACTTAGACTCCCATACAATAATAATGGGAGACTTCAACACTCCACTGTCAACATTAGACAGATCAACGAGACAGAAAGTTAACAAGGATATCCAGGAATTGAACTCATCTCTGCAGCAAGCAGACCTAATAGACATCTATAGAACTCCCCACCCCAAATCAACAGAATATACATTCTTCTCAGCACCACATCATACTTACTCCAAAACTGACCACGTAATTGGAAGTAAAGCACTCCTCAGCAAATGTAAAAGAACAGAAATTATAACAAACTGTCTCTCAGACCACAGTGCAATCAAACTAGAACTCAGGACTAAGAAACTCAATCAAAACCGCTCAACTACATGGAAACTGAACAACCTGCTCCTGAATGACTACTGGGTACATAACGAAATGAAGGCAGAAATAAAGATGTCCTTTGAAACCAATGAGAACAAAGATACAACATACCAGAATCTCTGGGACACATTTAAAGCAGTGTGTAGAGGGAAATTTATAGCACTAAATGCCCACAAGAGAAAGCAGGAAAGATCTAAAATTGACACTCTAACATCGCAATTAAAAGAACTAGAGAAGCAAGAGCAAACACATTCGAAAGCTAGCAGAAGGCAAGAAATAACTAAGATCAGAGCAGAACTGAAGGAGATAGAGACACAAAAAACCCTCCAAAAAATCAATGAATCCAGGAGTTGGTTTTTTGAAAAGATCAACAAAATTGACAGACCACTAGCAAGACTAATAAAGAAGAAAAGAGAGAAGAATCAAATCGACGCAATTAAAAATGATAAAGGGGATATCACCACCGACCCCACAGAAATACAAACTACCATCAGAGAATACTATAAACACCTCTACGCAAATAAACTGGAAAATCTAGAAGAAATGGATAATTTCCTGGACACTTACACTCTTCCAAGACTAAACCAGGAAGAAGTTGAATTCCTGAATAGACCAATCGCAGGCTCTGAAATTGAGGCAATAATTAATAGCCTACCAACCAAAAAAAGTCCAGGACCAGATGGATTCACAGCTGAATTCTACCAGAGGTACAAGGAGGAGTTGGTACCATTCCTTCTGAAACTATTCCAATCAATAGAAAAAGAGGGAATCCTCCCTAACTCATTTTATGAGGCCAACATCATCCTGATACCAAAGCCTGGCAGAGACACAACAAAAAAAGAGAATTTTAGACCAATATCCCTGGTGAACATCGATGCAAAAATCCTCAATAAAATACTGGCAAACCGGATTCAGCAACACATCCAAAAGCTTATCCACCATGATCAAGTGGGCTTCATCCCTGGGATGCAAGGCTGGTTCAACATTCACAAATCAATAAACATAATCCAGCATATAAACAGAACCAAAGACAAGAACCACATGATTATCTCAATAGATGCAGAAAAGGCTTTTGACAAAATTCAACAGCCCTTCATGCTAAAAACGCTCAATAAATTCGGTATTGATGGAACGTACCTCAAAATAATAAGAGCTATTTATGACAAACCCACAGCCAATATCATACTGAATGGGCAAAAACTGGAAAAATTCCCTTTGAAAACTGGCACAGGACAGGGATGCCCTCTCTCACCACTCCTATTCAACATAGTGTTGGAAGTTCTGGCTAGGGCAATTAGGCAAGAGAAAGAAATCAAGGGTATTCAGTTAGGAAAAGAAGAAGTCAAATTGTCCCTGTTTGCAGATGACATGATTGTATATTTAGAAAACCCCATTGTCTCAGCCCAAAATCTCCTTAAGCTGATCAGCAACTTCAGCAAAGTCTCAGGATACAAAATTAATGTGCAAAAATCACAAGCATTCTTATACACCAGTAACAGACAAACAGAGAGCCAAATCAGGAATGAACTTCCATTCACAATTGCTTCAAAGAGAATAAAATACCTAGGAATCCAACTTACAAGGGTTGTAAAGGACCTCTTCAAGGAGAACTACAAACCACTGCTCAGTGAAATAAAAGAGGACACAAACAAATGGAAGAACATACCATGCTCATGGATAGGAAGAATCAATATCATGAAAATGGCCATACTGCCCAAGGTAATTTATAGATTCAATGCCATCCCCATCAAGCTACCAATGAGTTTCTTCACAGAATTGGAAAAAACTGCTTTAAAGTTCATATGGAACCAAAAAAGAGCCCGCATCTCCAAGACAATCCTAAGTCAAAAGAACAAAGCCGGAGGCATCACGCTACCTGACTTCAAACTATACTACAAGGCTACAGTAACCAAAACAGCATGGTACTGGTACCAAAACAGAGATATAGACCAATGGAACAGAACAGAGTCCTCAGAAATAATACCACACATCTACAGCCATCTGATCTTTGACAAACCTGAGAGAAACAAGAAATGGGGAAAGGATTCCCTATTTAATAAATGGTGCTGGGAAAATTGGCTAGCCATAAGTAGAAAGCTGAAACTGGATCCTTTCCTTACTCCTTATACGAAAATTAATTCAAGATGGATTAGAGACTTAAATGTTAGACCTAATACCATAAAAATCCTAGAGGAAAACCTAGGTAGTACCATTCAGGACATAGGCATGGGCAAAGACTCCATGTCCAAAACACCAAAAGCAACAGCAGCAAAAGCCAAAATTGACAAATGGGATCTCATTAAACTAAAGAGCTTCTGAACAGCAAAAGAAACTACCATCAGAGTGAACAGGCAACCTACAGAATGGGAGAAAATTTTTGCAATCTACTCATCTGACAAAGGGCTAATATCCAGAACCTACAAAGAACTCAAACAAATTTACAAGAAAAAAACAAACAACCCCATCCAAAAGTGGGCAAAGGATATGAACAGACATTTCTCAAAAGAAGACATTCATACAGCCAACAGACACATGAAAAAATGCTCATCATCACTGGCCATCAGAGAAATGCAAATCAAAACCACAATGAGATACCATCTCACACCAGTTAGAATGGCGATCATTAAAAAGTCAGGAAACAACAGGTGCTGGAGAGGATGTGGAGAAATAGGAACACTTTTACACTGTTGGTGGGATTGTAAACTAGTTCAACCATTCTGGAAAACAGTATGGCAATTCCTCAAGGATCTAGAACTAGATGTACCATATGACCCAGCCATCCCATTACTGGGTATATACCCAAAGGATTATAAATTATGCTGCTATAAAGACACATGCACACGTATGTTTATTGTGGCACTATTCACAATAGCAAAGACTTGGAATCAACCCCAATGTCCATCAGTGACAGATTGGATTAAGAAAATGTGGCACATATACACCATGGAATACTATGCAGCCATAAAAAAGGATGAGTTTGTGTCCTTTGTAGGGACATGGATGCAGCTGGAAACCATCATTCTTAGCAAACTATCACAAGAACAGAAAACCAAACACCGCATGTTCTCACTCATAGGTGGGAACTGAACAATGAGATCACTTGGACTCGGGAAGGGGAACATCACACACCGGGGCCTATCATGAGGAGGGGGGAGGGGGGAGGGATTGCATTGGGAGTTATACCTGATGTAAATGATGAGTTGATGGGTGCAGCACACCAACATGGCACAAGTATACATATGTAACAAACCTGCACTTTATGCACATGTACCCTACAACTTAAAGTATAATAATAATAAATAAATTTTAAAAAAAAAAGAAATTTTATCTTACTTTAATGTATATGATACATGTTACTTGTATTTTTTTTTTTATTTACCTTTTTTGGAAGTAATTGTTGAATAGAACTAATTCATATATTCTCCCTTATCATAAACCCATTCGTAAGTTACTAAATGCATATCTCAAAAGTTATACAGTCTATATTATTTTAGTACTCCCTTCCACTTTACCAACTTTACCCTACTTCATGGGCAAGTCTAGTTTCTCATGGACCAAGTGGTAGACAATTTCTCTCCCAATGTAACAAAGAGAGCCTGTATCTCAGAGGTCCTGCCCCCAGTGGCTGTATAATCCTGAAACAGTCGTGATTTAGGGACTTCCCAGAAAATAGAACAGGCACTAGCTGGAGCCTCATCCTAGATTTTAGAACGTTAACTCACAGAAACATATAAACTCCAAGCTAGAAAAAAACTAAAGAGAGAATGAAATTTAGACCTGTCCTACAACTTCAACTTCCACTCTTAGATCGGTATAGTGCACCAGAAAAATCAGCCTCCACTCTTTTTCCAAACAGTAGATCTTGGGAACTAGAAGTGGAGCAGTTTCTTAAGAAGGGGAGCAGTTTCTTAAGGCGTCACAATAGCAGATGTAATTTTATGGACCCATTAGGCCTTCACTGCAGGAGTCAGTGCCCACTTTATAAAATGTACATTCTGTAACCATGAAGATTTTTGCAAAAATAAATGTATTTTTAAATAAAGTCATTCATAGAATATAGATATGTTAAGTATCTCTTAATGTGTTCTCTCAATCAAACATATTGGTTATAAAAATTGGAATTCATCCGCATATTACACATTTATGAGGATCTGCCTTCTCTATAGAGGGTGAAGGCACAGGACAGATGGCAGGTGTGGGACTGCCTCAAGCTGGGAGAAAGTCTTGGTTGGGAACTTTAAACCAATACCAAAAATGATACATTTAAAATTCTATTACATACAGAAATAATGACTTTTTAAACATGTCTGTAAAACTTAACAGTCAGTGTAAAAATTATAGAATTAGCATTTCCAAGTACTTTTATTTGGTATCTTAAACAGCAGGATTGTTTTATTAAGCAGACAACTGATTTTAGACATACTGTTTTTAGATTTTTCTCTTTATTGGAGCACATCCTATCTGTCAATTTTTAAGAGGACTGCCCTATCTGAAAATATGTACGCTTCTGAATCTGGACTTGATTGCATATTAATAAACCACCAGAAGAGATAAACATTTTCAAGAGGTAGTAGAGGATATGAAAGTAGATTTTCTACTTTTTGAATAAGTTGATTGCCTTCTCTAACATATTGTAGGGACAGGAGGAGCAACCTGTGGACAGCAAAGCTTTAAGTTCTTTCAAACACAATTGTCTTTCCTTAGCTATCAGTCTTGTCTACAAGGATATCTACTGGTAAGGAAAAAATAATATTAAGAGCCTATTATGCATCGCATGATTTGCATACCTAATTTTACTAATTTCTACTGAAAATATTCATTTTTAAGATAAGGAAATTTCAGCTTAGAGAGGCTCAGTAGCTGGTTCAAACTCTCCCATATAGTAAGCAATGGAGTGAGATGGCAAACCCAAACGTATGCGACCCCAGGATGCATCCTCCTTCATCCATTACACAGCCTTCTACCTAGTATCTTTATACATCTATTCTTTATTCACATCTCACCTGGAATGATAGTGATGTACAGGGCAGAGAGGGAAAGACACTCACACATTTGAAAGCCTTCATGAGACTCGATTGCCCATGTTCACTGTAAGCTCAGGACAAGACCATGTCTGTATCATTCATTCACCACTATATACTAAGTACCTCATTCTATACACATGGCATACAGAGGCCAGCGATATTTAGAGGGATTCAGTAATTTTTGCTACGTTTTGAAAGTCATGAGTAAAAATTGTAGTTGGTGAGGGGAATGGAAAGACTGAAACTGTATTTTTGACTGTATTGCCTCACAGTTGAATTAATCTTTCCACCGTTTTTGCACTCATTCATTCAATAAATACTTATTTTCATGAGCTCTGGGCATGAGGAATATAATAGTAAACATGTTGTCATCCTCATGGAGCTGACATTCTCAGTAATCAAGAAATCTCACAATCAGTTTTGAGTCCTTGCAGCTGCCCTGTGAGATAGGTGAAGTGGGTGTTATTTATAACTTGCTGGCTGTCTCCTATGTTGCAAACATGTCTAACTCATGCAATTTTATTTGACAAAGTACATCAATGGCTCAAATAACTGAACAAGTATTTTGTTATTCCAGATTCCCTTCTGTTCTCAACATAACATCATATTTTGTATCATTTTATTCACCAGTTTTCCTAACAGTGATGAACACATGCAGACATAAACATACATGCCCTGCTACCACTGACCCCGATTCCATCCCTTCCTCCCCTTCCACCACAGTGCTTAATTGAGAATTATTATTACTGTGTGTGATGTGCTTATCATATGTTGGACACCTGGGCCTTGTTTTACATTATTTTTAATCTTTCCAGTAACCTCAGGAAGCAGGTATTATTATCCTGGATTTACAGGAGGAAAAACTGCAGTTCAGGAGATGATTTTACTCAAGATGGCAAGGCTAGTTAGCAGCTGAGTTCAGGTACCGATGCATACCTGTCTTGGCCCTGTCTGTGTTTTTCTCACTACATCATGGTCCTGGCAGACTTTTTCAGACACGATTCTCTTCTGCCTTTAATCCGTTCTCCACAGCTTCACCAAAGTTCTATTTTCAAAGCACAGGTTTGATCCTGTAGCTATCCTCACAAAGTATTAATGGATCAGCTCAGCTTTTAGGATAAAACGTGAAAACCTCCGCATGAAATGCAGGGTCCTTCCTGACTGTCCCCAGACTCCTTTGCCAGGGTCTCCCAGGCTGCTCTTCCCCGCCAAGTATTTCTTCCCGCAACACAGCTGTCCTTTTCATGGCTGTTTGTTCACATACTTCATCTCTGCCCTGTCCTTTTTCTCTCTCTCTAGCAAAATCCCACTCTTCCTTTCATACCTACTTCAAAGGATTCCTCTTTTGGAAAGCCCTCTGTGACTTCTCCAGAGAGTTACTCCCTCTTCTAGGCACCCATGGCGCTATGTAGTAACAGAGTCATTTGTCACGTGGATTTGTTTACTTGTTATCACCTTTGTTTATTTGTCTTCCCCTTTCTCCCTTACTTTCCCCTGCACCACCACAGTGGACTCCTCAAGGGCCAAATCAAGTTTCTGTTTGCCTGTATTCCTGGAGCATAACCCTTGCTCTGTCACACAGTGAGGTCTGAGAAATCCTAAGTGAATGATAAGTGAAGCTTTCTTTCACGCTCCTTCCTCAACCCAGCTGAAGGATAGCCAGAAAGGATCCCCGCAACTGTGAAAAGAGCGCCACCTCCAGGGTGGTGGTGGCCCTGGCCAACCTCAAGATATTGCCCAGTAGAAATGTAATTTTCAGATTGTCTTGATGTGACTTGATCATGTGATGACTGACTGATTGTGTAATGTAAAACAGTCTGGCTATGAATAGGCCACTCTCAGAGATGAAACGTAAACGAGAGACTGTCTGCATAATCAGTGTGTAAATGCAAGCAGGGTACCCGCATTCCTTCTTATTTTTAAAGAGCTGAAATGAGAAGAGCTTCCCCCTCCCAAGGCAATCTCTCTCAGTCTCTCTCTCTCTGTCTTTCTCTTGCTCTCTCTTTTCTTCTCACTAATAAGCTTTGAACAATTTGGTGGAAAGGTGTGATATTGCTCTCACAGATAAATAACCAAAAAGTCATAATGTTGATGTGATTATATCTCACTGACTGAAAGGAATTAAAGGTAAATTCTTTTTTATTAGTTTACTGATCCTGGGCATCCAACGTCTCATAACTACTCAATATATCATGCTAGTTAATCATTCTCGTCATTATCTTTAATGTCTTATTAGTGGGCTTCATTCATCTGGTTTTTATCTGTTTCGTTGGAAGCAGTTTTAATCTCATTTCAGCGGCGCTGGTGATAAGCCTGTTAGTTTGCACAAATTGGTTTTGGTGACAATGTGTAGACAGCAATAATGTGTGATTTCCAAATGGAAAAGAGAAATCTATACAGGTCCAAAAAGGCAGGTGGAGACAGCTAAGGAGCTGAGAAAGTTGGAGACAGTGCCCTCAGTTTCCTAACGGAAAAGTAGAGAAGGTGGAAAAGAAGGTGAGAGAAAAATAAAACAGGAAACTCAGATAAATTGCTAAGGTCTTCCCCCCACCCCCCCACCCCACCTTTCACCCAACCACAGGACTCAGGAATGCTGGCTGTGATAGCTGCATCATCAGACCACTGAACAATCTAATTGAGTCAACAGTGTCCCATTGCAGAGGTAGAAGAAGGCAGCATGTGCCCGACTCTCAAGATTCCACTGAGAGTCTGTTTCCTGTACAACCAGACATCTTCCTTCTCAGACCTTCTCGAGTCTTCCCTCCTGCTCTAGGGAACTTAATATGAGGCTGTCTTTGTGCAATTTATCCGGCTAATGGAGCAGCTTGATCACTTCCACCCAACATTAGATTGGCCTGACACTGGCCCTCTTAGAATAAAGGAGACAATAAGCCTATCAGGCTCTGACTCACAATTGCATTAAGTGCAGATGTTAAAGTAAATACAGTTTCCTCTGGTTCCCAGATTACAAGTCATCTTCTGGCAAGGGGAAAAATCAATAACCCACCCATCTGAGCAGGAAAGCTTGGAATGGATATCTGATTTAAGAAGGCAGCCTCTCTTGAATTTCCTGATTCCTTCACTTCTGGGGCCCTGGTACCAAAGCCAGGAAATGAGGCTTTGTGTGTATTACAGCACGGGCCCCTTTCTTGGGAGCTCTGATCTGGCGGCAGGTGTCTGAAAAGACACAAAACCAGAATCACTCTCCAAATGGACTGAACTCTGTATCTGATACACCCTTCACAAATTAAAAAAAAAAAAAAAAAGGAAAAAGCAGGCGGGGCTGGGAGGAAGCATTTCAAGGGAAATGTGTCTCATAATAGGCTTCAAAATCACTTGTATCTGAAACAAACAAATACTAGCCAGATACAGACAGTCGATTATGTGGCGGTGTTTGGGGTGGGAGAGTGCTAATATTATTCCAAAATCCCAAACTGCCAAAACACTTTGCAGTTTCATTTTCAGTCCCTCTGCTTTTCTAGGAACGTTTGGTCCGTGTTTGTCTGATTCATTCTCACAACTCCAAATGTTGATATAAAGTCTGCTTGTAAGATCCTGAGACTTTTTTCCAGAAACCCAGAAGGCTACATTTCCACCGAACCTAAGCAAAGTGTCAACTCCTCTCTATTTTAGAATCTGAAACTCTTCACCAGGCATTTCAGGTAGTCTAAGCTAAGAAATTCTCACAATCTCCTTTACCCCATGCTCTGATATTCCTGATTTAAAAGCATAGATATCTTGTAACTATTTTGTGTGAGCAAAGAGTTGGGATGAAGTTTAATACCCCCTCCCCCTTCTGATCTGAGCCGTGGAGGAAAACGGAATCTCAAGACCACAGCACAAAGGAACTGATTTCCAGCAAGTGCCAACTGCATACATTAAAGAGAGCTGAGCCCTGCCTCCTGAATGATGTGGCCACTGGGCAACTGTTGCCAGCAGTAACATCAAGAACCCAGTAAATCAGCTAGATTTGCATTTTTATTCAACTTTCTGTTGTTCCTTATATGGAAATGATAGCTTAGGACAGCTGGGTACTTGCTTAGGGACATATGAGTATAGTGTCTATAATTGCCCAACCCAAATGCGGACATATTGCTTGTGCACATGGTCTGACAAGAGGATGACCTTGCGAAGCCAGGTTTGGCCTCAACAATCTAGGACCCAATACCAGCACAAGACAAACAAAGAGAGCCATGGAGCCTGCTGTCAGCACTGTCTGTTCTGGAAGTTCTCATGGAGATTTAACTTGTACATGTGTGTCTTTGTTTCTCTTCTAAACCATGCCGCTAACTCTTTGGAACAAAGTGCACTTTTACCCAGTGTAGTCTCCCTAACAGCCAGTGTGTACCATCTATATTTAAATTTGTTGCCTTGTGGTTTTGGAGATGAACTCAAAACCTTTCAGTGACCATCCTCCTCTCCCCCACTGGATTTCCCACTTTGAAATCCAGCTTCTAAAGGTGAGGGCTCAGATCTTTGATTATTTTCTGCCACCCCACACTGCCACAGAATGCGCTGCCAAGTGTCCACGTAGCATTGAGAGTCTTGTGAAGATCCGTGCCAGCAGCACCAATGCAAAGCCAAGCCTGCTTTAGGTACCATACTTGACTAGAGAAGAAGGACTTCATTCCTCTACTCCACCATGTCCTTACAATAACCAGAAACCGCATGTGTAAGGATGCCTATCTGTGTAAAGTGCTGAGTGCCTAGGAGTCAGATCCATTAATAGCCTGATCCAAGCTAGCAAGTGCTGTTGGAAAACAAGAGCCAGGAAAAACAGACATGTGGTAAATGGTCCATCTGCCTAGGCCTAGAATCCAAATATCGCCAACCTGATGTCAGGAACTCAGATGGAACTGCTAACTGGGGTTCCTGCCAAACTTCTTCAAAACTTTTTGCTGTACAGCTGACACCTATTTGAAAGTTTCTCCCTCCTTCATCCCAGCGAGATAATGTAAGGCATATCTGACCTGTGTGCAGAGGAAAAACAAAAATAAAAGTAAGCCATGAGGCCAGGAGCAGTGGTTCACACTTGTAATCCCAGCACTTTCGGAGGCCAAGACAGGTGGATCACTTGAGGTCAGGAGTTTGAGACCAGCCTGGCCAATATGGTGAAACCCCATCTCTACAAAAATACAAAAATTAGCTGGGCATGGTGGCTTGCGCCTGTAATCCCAGCTACTCGGGAGGCTGAGGCATGAGAATCGTTTGAACCTGGGAGGTGGAGGTTGCAGTGAGCCAAGATCATGCCACTGCACTCCAGCCTGGGCGACAGAGTGAGACTCCATCTCAAAAACAAGCAAACAAACAAAAAGAAAAAACAGTAAGCTGTGTTGCTCACACTCCATTAGCCTGTTCTATGGCAGTCACAGAACAGAGTTTTTGTGCCTCTGTCCTCATGTGATCACAAACATCTCTCTAACTGCAGGTGGTGTCTGCTGATTCTCTGAGCTCCTCTCTGACAACTGCTGCAGCCAGAGACACCTGAGACTGAGGTGCAGATCCCTGGGAAGAGGCCTCAGATCTCACACCATCTCTCTGCCAAAGCTGGTTGCAGTGCTCCAGGACTCTCTGAAGTTGCCTGGTGCTGGTGACAACCAGTGAAGCAGAGCTTTCTGTTACACCCCTTCTTGTATTGAATTTATTGTAGAATCTTGACCCTGAGGAATAGGTATCAGAATTTTCTCTTTCTTCCTCATTGAGGTATTTTCCTAGACCAAGCTTGTACTCCTCTTTCTTCTTTCTGTAGGACATAATCTCTCCCAATGTATCCTCGGTATCTCATAAAAGTGGACACCAGGGAGACATTGAGGGTGTCTCCCCAGATGCCCAGTTTTAGGATAAAACAGCATAGGTTCAAAGTAGGATTGACCCCAGCCCTTGAATATATCCACACCTACGCATCCCAGGGTTCAGGATACTTTGGGGCATTTCTTCCATTTCCCATTTGATCACATCTATCAAGTTAGATTTAACATTTGGGGTGATGTATGTAACCCAGTAAGTAAATGGCCCAGTCTTCAACTAGATTCATGTTCAAAGAAACCTAGTCTCTTTAGGTTTTTTGAGAATTTTAATGTTTATCAGAGTCTCTTTCAATAAAAATGTCAAAGGAACCCAATTCACAGCCCCCAGTAAAAATTTAAAATTCTCTTTCTCCATTCCTCCCATTCTAACTGTATCCCGCATGCCCTAGCTGATCTGAATCCTTTCCTCAAGAAGACATTCTGGTTGTCTGGGTGAGATCTTGACTTTTCTCCTTCTTCTTCTATTCTTCTATCTCTATTCTTTCATTCCTCCCATTAGTAAATCTGTCGTTTTATATGCAACCCCTCCATCCTTGCTTCTCCTTTCGGTCTCTCGCCACTCACTGCCAGAATTATGCATCATAGAAGTCCAAGAATTGGGCCTCAGTAGTATATCTCACAAGGTAGAAACCTTCCTAGAGAATGAGAGGCGGGAGAAGCTGAGCATGCCAAGACTGTATTCTCTTAAGTGTTTGGGGTCTGGGGGGAAAGGGGAACTGTGACTCTCCCATTAATATTAGGTTGGTGCAAAAGTAGTTGTGGGTTTTGCCATTAAATGTGATGGCAAAACTACTTTTTCACCAACCTAATACTTTTTGTCTCTAATGCATAAAGATCAAGGCTGAGTTTAAAAAGAACTTTTAATCATCATATGCCTCTCTCTAAGGATTCTAAACCAGTTGAGAAATAGGCCCTAGAAGTATAAGGAAATCCAAGTATAAATTTATTTGTTGGTGAAACAAGATTGGAGAATCTTAGACTTGTGGTCAAAATAAAGCTCCTTACAGCTTTCTTTCATACTCAGTCCATAGGGTTCAGATGGGGGAAGAGGGGGTTGAAGAGCTGACTGACTCATGTCTTCCTGAGTTAAAGATCTCAAGGCCCAAGAGACAGATGGACAACTAGACCTTCTTGCAGAAGGGCAGGGGCAGATGGCTGAGAAGGCCTGCAAGGGGTCAAACCATCCTTGTGCCCCTGCCTGTCATCCAGTCTCCCAGTCAGATAAATCGTCCTACTGCCATGGTACAAGGCAAAGAAAAGGATGCGAAATCCCTTCCCAATATTTAAAAAGCTGTTTAAAAACCTCAATATTTGCTAAGTAAGATTATAAATATGGAAATAGGGAGAAAATACTCAGTAATTAATAAGCCATAGTTTCTGCCCACAAAAGTTCATCCTAGACATTGATTTTTCAAAAGATTACTTTGCTTTTCTTCATTAGAAAGAAACAGACTAAGAAAGAATCAGAAAATAAAGGTTCTAATTCTGACTCTGCCACCATAGTTGAAGTGTTGTGTTGAGATTTGTTCCCCAAATTATCTCTCAGACTCAGCAGCCCTGTCATCTCTACACCCAACCCCAAGGGTCAATCTGGACCCAGTGCCCCAAGTTGTCACTTGTAAGGGAAAGAAAACACATCCTTCATAAAAGTTTTATTCACTTAAAAAATTAGCCATAATCTGAGGGTCTACAGTAGTATAGTGACTGAATAGCGTAGAGGGGCTATGAATCGTCCATAGAGCACTATCTATCTTTGTTCAAATCTTGACCCCATCAATCAACAATCAAGTGACCACTGGCAATTACTTAACCTCTCAATTTATTTCTCTGTAATATGGGGAATATTAACAGTACAAGCCTTACAATGTGGTTTTGGGAATCAAATGAGTTAATGTATGTCAAACACTTAGAACAGTATCTGGCACAGAGGAAGTGACATGAAATGTTTACCAGCATTATTATACTTTAGCAAATTCAAGCACAGAAATAAATAGAATATTATAATGTCATCACCATCATTTTATGAACATTTCTAGCAACATGAAGATGCTTATGCTTCATAGTTAAAAGTTAGAATTAAAATGTTAATGTGCCATTTTGGACTATGTTTAAAAATTACAGAAAACATCTAAAATTGTAACAAAATGCTAGTTGGTTATCTTGGATGGTCAGATGATGAAAAGCTTTAATTTTTCTTTATGCTTTCATGCATGAATTTTCTTCAATAGCATGTATTCTTTGTAAAGAAGACAAAATGTTTATTTTAATATTTTAAATAATTTTGGTGTCCTGAGTGGATTTACCAGGCAAAAGCATCTTCAGCAAAATACCACTCTTCCAATCTGGATATGTCACTCATTAGACAGACAATAAATCCTACTTTTGACAGAAGAAAAACATTCCTTTGCCAGCAATAAATTGCTTTATTTCTGTCCCCACCTTCTTACCCCACCCCACAAAAGTTTTAAGTACTGCTCTCTGTGGTAGGTGTTTCTCCTGGGGCTACATTCCATAGCTCTATGGTAGGTATCAAATTCTGCTATTCCTTTGAGGGTTTATCCATCTAGAAGACAGTTGCTGCTCGAAGCAAGAAGCTTTGTGAACCCCACCTGCCCCCACCACCCAATACCACCGAGTCATATTTACCAAAGTATTAAGTATTTGATGACAGAGTGTGCTAAAGGCCAAAAATGACAGCTAAGCTCACACTTCTATTGCAGCTCCATTTTCCCCTGAAGGTAAAAGACTATTTGGAATAATAACAAAACCTGAATAATTCTTGCCACAAGTTTAAGCCTCAGCCTCCAGATTTTTAACTCTCTGAGTTAAAAATTCCTGAGATAGGAGCTCCCACCTTGACTCTCATCTTTGAATTTTATTTCCAGTTTTCGGGGGTTGGAATTTTTCCCAGTGTTTATTAGCTTTCTGTAAGCCAGAAGAGCTATCCGCTAAGAGTATCACAGGATTGACTCTGCTTGGTTCAGCCTCCAACCCAAAGGAAAAGCAACTACCTGGACAAATGTTATCATCCAAGATTTAAATCAAGCTTGTCCAACTCATCTTATTTTGTTGTTGTTGTTCTATTTTGTTTTGTTTTGTTTTGTTTTGTTTTAGGCTTTTAGCAGCCTGAAGCCATGGCTTTTAGTTTCTGCCTCTAGTGATAAGCGGAAAAGAGGGATGAGGAAGAGACTTTACTGGTCCAACCAGAAACAGAAACTAAGAACCCATGACTGTATTCTCTCCCTTGGAAACCCCAAATCCATCACTCCCACCCTGGTTCAGAGCCCAGCACCAGAGAAGATTGACTGAGGTTCAGGCCACTACACACAAGTTATGCCTTGTCTTGCCTTTCTTGTTCCTTCTTATTCCATTGAGCTCATCAAAGCCCACAGAATAGTATAACTCGCAGAGTTTAGCCCTGCTCACCTTGCTCTATCCATCATACAACTAGTTAGAAATAATAGTAGTAGTGACATAAACAAACACAAAAAGTATTCACTACAGCCAAGCACTATTCTAAGGTTCTAAAGATAGCAACTCATTTAATCTGCACCACAACCCTGTAAAGTAGATACCATTATTATCATCCCCATTTTATGGGTGAGGAAATTGAGGTTCAGAGAGCTAACGCAGCTTTCCCAAGTTCATGCGAAACCAGAACTCATGCCACTCACATGAGGCAAGGACCCTTGGTCTCTTTAGTCACCATTCAGTGGTTTTTGACTTTTCCCCCTCAGAATACAAAGCTATTGCCTATAATTCAAAAGCTAATAGCAGCAGCCAACACCCTTAGAACCTTCCTCCTAAGTCTGCTGGGCCAGACAGAAGCTAAGCAAAATACTGTAATCACAGAGGTGGAAAAAAGAGTCCATTTGACTTTATCTCAAAAACATTTTCTGACCACTTGCCCTGTGTGACAGGTGTTGCAGGAAAGTCAGAGATGAATAAAAACAGGGCACTCTTTTCATGCAACTTAGAACATAATGGGGAAATGGAAGAACGAAATATGTGTTGAGTATTAATACAAGTTGCAGGAAAGGCTTTTTATCTTTTTAAGAACTAGGCACAATACAATCATCAAACTGCAGTGAAACAAAGACTCCTGGCCCTCCCACCAACATCCCTTTCACTCTCCACCACCCTCAACATTAGACCCTCAGCTGAGGCTGTAATTATCAAGGGAAGGGGAAGGGAATGCATACTGGTTGATGATCTCATCGGTGCTTACAAGGATGCTAGCAGGAAGACAGTATGAACCCCAGTTTACAGATACAGTTTCTGAGCTCAGAGAGGTTCAATAATTTGCCTTAAAAACACAAAACTAGTATGTTGCAAATACAGGAATTGAAACCTGATCTGGTCCCAGAGCGGATGCACCTCCTACTGCACCACACTCCTTCCCTCCACTAAATTGATTCCTGAGACTCATCCCCCAACAAAGCCTTTATCCATGGGTTCCATTTGGTGAGTGATTGATGAGCATTTCTGAGCGATGCAGCCCCTCCTCTAGGCCTGGCCTGGCTGCTTTGCCATTCCAGAACAAACACACGTTTGATCTACGAGGCTACTTTCTTGCCATGAAAGGATGTGTCTCCCAAGTGACCTCTTCCTTGGTAGTTGGAGAGAAAGTGTGATAAAAAGCAAAAGCCACGTCCTTTGAAGTTAATTCATACATTGGCCAATAGATGCGATAAAGTAGCTAGAAATCCAGCACAAGCTACAAACAACTCCACATTAAAGGCATCGGTGTTTAATAAAACTAATAAATCAAATGCTGTTAGGTGGCGCCTCCTGGCTATGTTTTAGGCCCATAATTGGTGCATGTGGATGATACAAGAATACAAGGCACTGAGTCAGCAGAGAGACTGCTAACCTCTGAGGAGCCCCTCAAGTATTTCCAGGATTCTCTCCATGATTTGTTTAGAGAAGTTTGGCCAAATAGAGTCCCTTTCCTAGAAAAGTGCCGGGCTATCAATTTACACACTTAAATGGGGAGTGTGTCATTTCTCTGGGTATCTTCAGGGACAACAAGAAAGCCAGAGAGGAAGGAAAAGGAAGTGTAGGATCAGGGAAAAAAAATGTAGGTACAGCATATTAATTTATTGTGCCTTTCATAGGTGCACTTTACATGCATTTTCTAATTTTCTCATCATAATCCTGTAAGAGAGGTGGCATCATCCTCCTGTTGCAGGCGACAAACTATATGCCAGTTAAATGACTTGTCCAGTAGTGGAATTGATTGACTCCAAAGCAGGAGAAGAAAAAGCTAAAGCAGCTTGAAGTAGTCAGCGTTGAGAAGATGGGACTAGGAAAACAGCTCCTCTAAACTATAGGCTGGTCTAAGATTATTATTTAAAGATTGGAAATCTATTTGCATTAGGTAAGAGAACAAGTTATGGGTTTAGGTACAGAAGAAGAAATTGATGTTAGGCATCTCTGAGGGCCAGGGGACCTAATAGGAAGTGGTGGAAATTTTTTGACTGGAAAGAGCCTAAATCCACCAGATAGTCTGGTGCAGTCATGTTGTAGAAAGGACATTAGATAAGGTCCATGCTCAGGCACTGGCTCTTACAAGCAGCCTGACTTTCAGCATGCTGCAACCTCTCTGACCTTCAATTTGCTTTGTAAAATGGAGATAGTAATAACTAATTTGAAGTATTTGTGGAAAGCAATAAATGAAATGATGTATGTAAAATGCTTGGTAAACACTAAAGTGCTATCAAGCATGGGGATTGTTATTACTCCACCTTTCTGGAACTTTTTATACAAAATACAACACAGAGACAGAGGAATGAACTAAATGACTTAATGTGGCTCCTTTTTTAAACAACAGAAGTAGATTATTCAAAGCTTGGGGTGAAGTCAATCTGTCTTTAGGGATCATTAGCTTTATAGTTTTCAGAAAAACCTCAGCCCAAAATAAAGATTCCTTATGACTCCCTCTCCCCAGCAAAAAGTTTCAATGGCATCATCAGCCCCATCTCTACCAGAGTTAAAGTGCCGTGGATCAGGTCAAGGTCAGCCGCCTCCTGCCAGGAAGGAAGACAATTAGGATGAGGAGTGAGTGTTATGCCAAAGGGGGTTCATGATTTGGGGCTAAAAGAAATTGACCTTTTGCTTCAGAGGCCATTTAACTCTAAGAGATTCCAGATTTTGCTTCCCTTCCAGGACCCTACTTAAAATAAATAAATTAATTAAAAATAAAATAAAATAAAATAAAACTGTGGCCTTAATTATCATAACAGATTGATTAGTCAGGGACAGATGACTTAAGGTCTATCCCCCATTCTTCCTATAACTCACACAACACACACTAAATTCGTCTTTTAATCAATGTTGTAAGTAGCTATCTCCTTTCATTAAATGAGAGAGAGTATCAATCTTTAATGATCAGTAATGTATAATATCAGTTTCACTCCTGTCTGATGTCTATAGGAAGAACTCTGCAAGCTGGTGGAAAGGGATAGGCTCAAAAATGTTAAGAAGCATATAGTCATGCAAGAATATATCAGTAGAAATTCATATAGATACACTTAGCATAATGAATTAAATGACAAAGTATTCTGAGATCATATCTGTAGTTTAATAGTGAGAATCTCCAGCTACTTCATAACTACAGCCTTATTCTCTCAAAGCTCACATTGAAAGGCCTTCTGATTTTTCATAGGATAATAGCACTTTGGCCTTTTTGAAAGATGTGGGGTATGATTTTGATAAACTTTCCCACACCAGTCACCAAAAATCATTCATCAGACTAACCAAATCACCAAAAGTAACTGCATTTATCAAGGAAGAACCTTGAACCTTGCAGATTAAGGGCTAAGTCAGCATCAGCCTGGTACAGGAAAGATGTCCTTGAATGGGAGATTTTAGCTCAGGCCACAGAGGCACTACCGGATGGTTTTCTTCTTACACAACTGCTGAGCTTTTTGGAGAACCTTTGAAGTCGACAGTGGTGGACTAACTCAGCCATCCCCTTTCACATTGCAGTCATTGTTGAGGGTCTACTGATGCAGAGACTATGTTCAGTATGTGATGGCAGATACCTACTTTACCCCTGACTTTACCTCAAGGAGCTTACTGTCAAGATGAGAAGACAGGGCAATGCTTCAAGTCACAAGCGGTGACCCTAGTTTGCCTGACCTTCCTGATAGATAGGTGGGATGACACAGAGTCACTTGGACCTAAGGATGTCCTGAAAAGGCCTAGTGAGAATTCATCAAGCCTCCGGTGTGTACTCATTTTTTTGTTAGTGTTGGGCAAATGGACTGTTTGCAGAACACTATCTTAAAGCCAATTAACATCTTAGTGGTCAAAGGAATTTTCCACTTGCCTCTTGGATATCCAATCCTAGTCCTTGCAAGAAGAAATTTCAATGCCTACAAAAGCATAATGCTCAATATAGTATTGGAATTTAAACCCGAACTTCACTGTCAAAATGTAATATTGTCATCATCCTTTGCATTGTGGAATTATTTCTACTTTATAAAGAGTGTTCTGTTTGGAGTCTATCTCATCTTCATAGGATTTAGTCATAGAAACAACTTCCAAACATAATTTATTAACCTCAGTTTATACATAAAGTAACTGAGGTCCAGAAAAGTTGTTCAAGACCACACAAAAATGGTGAGCAGAGGCAGGCCTTGGACCCAGAGCCCTCCAACTCGCTATCCAGGCAGGGAGATGAATGTGTCAACTGCAGTCATCTGACATCAAGGTAAGAGGGCGTGATTAATGGCTGTTTGCCAAGTATCCACAGATCCTAGGAGAAAAACACATTATACAAGTGCAACATATTAAGCTAATTAGTACAAGGGAAATTCCTTGAAGATGGCATTTCAATCAGAAGCTCTCTTTAGAGGTTCCCCAAACAGTAGGTGGCTCTGTAAAGCCAGTTTTTCCCGTGGTGCAGAAATCATAACCACAGTTTGGTCATGCATCTCGCTCAACACAGAGACCTGAACAGAATAAGAAACTGCTTTCAACTCACAGCAAGATGGGTTAGAGACTGAATATTTGCTCTAAACCTGCTTCACTGTAAATAAAACCAAGCTTTAACTCCAACTAAGGCTGGGTACTCCGGACAGGGGAGATAATATAGAAAGAATTGATGCCGATTTCCAGGAGAGATGGGGACAAACAGAGGAATGTTTGTTGAATACCTACTGTGTGCTAGGCATTTTGCACAGATCCTAGCATTTCATACTCACCACATCTTATGAGGAAAGGATGATTGTATTCTTCTAAAGGACGAGGCAGTCTTGCAGAGGTTAACAAACGTGCTCTAGGTCACATGGGCAGTAAGTAGCAGGCTCCCGACCAGCATCCAAGTACATCTGACCAAAAGTCCATGTTTTTCCCATTCTCAAGTCTAAGACAAGCCAGTCATTGAGATGACGCTGAGAAAGAACAGAGTCACATCTTAGAGAGAAATTTACCTCTGGCCATAATTTTACACGGTAGGACCAGCTATATAACATATATGAATCCCAGTACAAAGTAAATATGCAGGACTCCTTGTTCAAAAATTATTAAGAATTTCAAGACAGTGACAGCAGAATATGAAATGAAAGATAGGGACCTGCTGAACACCAGGCCATGCACAACTGCACAGATTGTATGGATACGAAGCTGGCGTTGCACCACTGAATCTGAAGGAGTGAACAAGTAAGAAGGCAAGAGTCTTGGAGTTGGGGATGAATCTGGAAATTCATCCTCTGAAACAACCTCTGTGTCGTCCACAAGAGCCTCATATCTCACCACGGACCTGTTCACACACGTGTAAGCACCTGCGCGCGCACGCGCGCGCACACACACACACACACAGGCACACGCGCTGCCCAGGGGAACTCACAGATCAAGACTGATAAAAATTACATGGCAAGGCCCTGGGGGCAATTGTAATCCTTTTTCTAATCTCGGGAAGATTCGAAATAGCATCCCGGTGACACAGCGAATGAGAGAACATCACCCCTATTGCAGCTGTCACTTGTATCTGCAATCGGGTGAATTATAGAGATTAGCCACATCCAAGAATTACTGCACTTTTTGCATGGTTCTGTGCATGGCCCTTCTTAAGGTGGAATTGCTCAGGTTTGTACTCAGCCACAGGAGAAGGCTTAGGAAAGTCCGTGCTGCCACCCAGTGTTCAGATGCAGGTGCAGGAGAAACCGCTGAAGGCCTAGCTACTTCTGCAGGGGCTGGAGCCTTCCCAGAAGCCACATACAAGAACACTGCAAAGCTTTCCTGGGCCTCAGGAAATCTTATTTTAGAGGTCACATCCCACATTACTTCAAAGATACTAAAATGCACCCACATCCCACTCTAAATAAATCTACGTGTAACTAAGAGTTGAGTTGCTTTTGAGTTAGTTGGCATGTTTTGTAGACAGTAGTTAAACCTTGTTTGGTTTTCTTTTTGAATTATGGATCCAATGTGAGGGTTTTTGTGTGTGGGGGGCGGGGGAAGGAGGACTTTTTAACGTCTTCCTAAGAAAAATATTTGAAAAGCTCCTCAACCCTAAGCTTGGTGCCTTTACTGGCCACTGCAGTAGGTAGACAGGAAAGCAGAAGAATGCCATAGAAGAGAAAACACTGGGGATATTTGTATCTGGTTGCCTTTGGGGATCAGCCCACTACAAGCACTAGTCTTTAGTTATGTCCATGTAAAGTAGCAGCCTTGGGCTGCTGAGTTTATGTAGAAGAGTCAGAGGCAAACTGTGACCAGGATCTCTCACACCTTAGTAGCAAGATTTTGTTTTTTATTTTATTTTAGTTTTTTTTTTTTTGAGGTGGAGTCTTGCTCTGTCGCCCAAGCTGGAGTGCAGTGGCACAGTCTTGGCTCACTGCAACCTCCACCTCCCGGATTCAAGTGATTCTCCTGCCTCAGCTTCCTGAGTAGCTGGGATTACAGGCATGTACCACCACACCTGGCTAATTTTTGTATTTTTAGTAAAGACGGGGTTTTGCCATGTTGACCAGGCTGTTCTCGAACTCCTGACCTCAAGTGATCTGCCTGTCTCACCCTCCTAAAGTGCTGGGATTACAGGTGTGAGCCATCGTGCCCAGCCCCAAGATTTTATTTTAAAATAATAAAAAACAAGAAACTCCTGGTCAGGTGTGCTGCCTAATGCAATTCCCAGAAAAGGTCCCTGTCCTCCCACAGCTCTGTGAGCTGCTGACAGGCAAGAAGCCAATGACGAGTTTCATGCCCTTCCTTCCCTGAATCCCTTCTGGGGATGAAGAGAAGAGGGTGTGGAGAATGACTTTTAATTACATCAGACCATAAATGCTGAAACCCCTTGCACAGCTCTTGGAACAGAGACACAACATGCAAATGTTAATCCCCTGCTTCTCCCGCCTGGATTGTGCCTCTGTTTAGCAGGGATGGGCAACTCCTTGGTGTAGGAGCACAGAGGCAAAACCAGGGGGTGCAAAGATAACCAGCTTCATTTAAATGAGGACAAACTGGAGCAGGAAAAGTAGCAGCAAATTCATGTTGGAAGAAGCTACAGAGGGCGTAGCTATCCGCCTGCTCTCCCGCACAGCTGAAGGAAATCTATGTTGATCACCTTGTTACTTATGGATGAGTTTTATAATCCTGTACCTTTGTGGATTTAAGATTTAGGGCAGGGTTTTATTCTACCAACTAGTCTTTCTTTTCCTCCCTTGCATTATGTGTTCTTCAAGCTCTTTAATTTTATCTGCACTGGCCGAGACCGTTTCCCCCATTAACTATTTGTGATCACAGTTTGCTGCAAGCCTGCTTGACCCAACTTATATCTAAGGATTATGGGGTCACGTGATTCAGAGTTGAGAGAGAATAGAATCCAGCTCCCTCCAGAACCAGAGTCTTCTTCCTAAGGCTCTTTCAGACCCTGCCTCAGTGCTACTTCTTGAACAAGGAGGTTGTCACTTTCTGAGGACGGCTGCTTCCTTTCAGTGGTAAAGAAGCACATCTGCAAGAAAGTTCTTTCTTCTCCTATCCCTTTAAGATATAAACCAAGATGAGTGAGTGATGCTGTGTCTGGGAGTAGGCATTTGACTCTTTTCTGCTACAGGACACCACTGGGAGCCCCACACGGCCTTGGTGGATTCCACAGGGAACTGGAAACATTCTTTGGAGAGACACTGAAACAACCAGTGCCACTCTATCCTCTCCAAATGCTTCCAAGGATCCCAGACCTTTGTGAAAGGAGGTAGTCGAAGGACTCTAGAGACACTTGAGCCTAGAAGACAATGGACAACCTCTTTCTTACACTTGAATCAGGGCTCAGTTCTGCTCTGAGATCCTGCAACTCTTCTTTGTAGACACCAGCCAATGGCACTCTTGAAACTTTTGAAAACAGGATCCTACAGAGACTTGTGTGCATATCTCCACAGACCAAGTATTAAACCACCACTTCAGCACCATGGTTCTCTTAAATGTGGGTGGGTGGGTGTCCAAGTGCTGAAACCTCAATTCTAGGCTTCTGAAATCTAGAAGGAAAAACCATCTGAGTGAAGGAAAGAAGGCAATTGCTTTAAAGTCTACACCATCTGCACAAAAAGAAGAGAAAAAAATTAGAAAATTAGCCCTGAGTTTCTGCATCAGGTGGAAGGTCAGCTTCAGAGAGTAACCTGTAGCTCTTGGAATTTGATCCGTCTATTCAAAAGCAAGTGACTGTGGGCTGACTAGCTCCCTGGCTTGGTGCTAAATGCTAGGGATATAGGAATGAACAAAGTAAGCACAGATCCCTAGCACTCCCGAGTTTAAAGGGAAGGAAACAATTAAACAACTAAAAATATTCTTGAAGCCAACTTTAAAGAGTAGTGATTCTTCATAAGGAGGATCTCTCAGTCTACTGCTGATCATGCACGTTCCCCAACTTTAACTAACTATGGCCTAAGAAATATTGTCCCTAAACCAAAAGCTCTTCCATGTCCTGCTCCATCTCCACCCAGCAGAACCTGAGAGAGGTCAGTGATTTTACAGGCCTGAGAAACATGTTGTGCTCATTTTCTACTGCTGCTGTAACAAATTGCCACAAACTTAGTCATACAAATTTATTCCCTTAGCAGTTCTTAGGTCAGAAGTCTCACTGGGAGTGGTGAGAGAGGGCATCCTTGTCTTGTACCGGTTTTCAAAGGGAATGCTTCCAGTTTTTGCCTATTCAGTATGATATTGGCTGTGGGTTTGTCATAAATAGCTTTTATTATTTTGAGATACATTCCATCAATACCTAGTTTATTGAAAGTTTTCAGCATGAAAAGCTGTTGAATTTTCTCAAAGGCCTTTTCTGCTTCAATTGATATATCATGTGGTTTTTGTCATTGGCTCTGTTTACATGATGGATCACGTTTATTGATTTGTGTATGTTGAACCAACCTTGCATCCCAGGGATGAAGTCAACTTGTTCGTGGTCGATAACCTTTTTGATGTGCTGCTGGATTTGGTTTGTCAGTATTTTATCGAGAATTTTTGCATCGATGTTCATCAGGGATATTGGCCTAAAATTTACATTTTTTGTTGTGTCTCTGCCAGGTTTTGGTATCAGGATGATGCTGGCCTCATAAAATGAGTTAGGGAGGATTCCCTCTTTACCATGGAATACCATGCAGCCATAAAAAAAAGGATGAGTTCATGTCCTTTGTAGTGATGTGGATGAAGCTGGAAGCCATCATTCTCAGCAAATTAACACAAGAACAGAAAACTAAATACCACATGTTATCACTCATAAGTGGTTGTTGAACAACGAGAACACAGAGACACAGGGAGGGGCATATTACACACCCAGTCCTATTGGGGTGTGGGGGGCTAGGGGAGGGATCGCTTAGGAGAAATACCTAATGTAGATGACAGGTTGATGGGTGCAGGAAACCACCATGGCATTTGCATACCTATGTAACAAACCTGCACATCCTAGAACAGAAGTATTTTAAAAAAAAGAAGAAGATGTCTCACCAGGCTAAAATCAAGGTGTCAGCAGGGCTTTGTTGCATTCTGGAGGCTCTAGGGGAGAATTTGCTTCCTAGCTGTTTTTAGCTGCTGAAAGCTCCCTGCATTCCTAGGCTGGTGGCCTCTCCCTCCATCTTCAAAATTAGCAGGGTAACATCTAGCAGTGTAGATCTCTATGACTCTGACCCTCCTAACTCCTTCTTATAAGGACCCCTGTCCTTATAAGTGGTCCTTATAACCACTTATAAGCCCACCCAGATGAACCAGGATCATCTCTCCATCTCAGGCTCTTTAACTTAACCACATTTTCAAAGCTCCTTTTGCCATGTCGCCTCACATATTCACAGGTTTTAGTAATTAAGGTGAGGACATTTTGGAGAAGGGGCCATTATTCTGCCTATTACGTGTGTCATTTGTTTTTTAAAACAAATAATCCATATTCACTATAGAAAAATTGGAAGACATAGAAAAGATAAAAATTACAGACTACAGAAAATAACCACCTTCAAAATAGCTCCAGTTTGTTCTTTAAAAAAGAAAACCCGACTAAATATTCTCCAATGCACTTTTCTCACTTTATAATATAATATGATCATCCTTCCACATCAATAAATATAACCCTATGTATCAACATTTTAATGATTGTGCAGTGTTCCACTATAATACTATATGAAAATTTTTGAACATGTAGGTTTATAGCTTCCTGTACACTCAAATAATGCTGTTATCAACAACCCTGCTCATGTGTATTTGTACATTTGTCTGATATTTTCTGAAAGTGAGTTTCCAGAAACGTACTTGCTGTGCCAGTAGCTGTGGCTCCTTTTAAGACTTTCAATATCAATGGCCAAAGTTCCCTACAGAAAACTTGAGCCAATTCACACGCTCTTCTTCAGAGCTGGGAACTACTACCCCAGGAGCTCAGAACTCTGGACAGAATCAAACGTTCAGTCCTTTACCAAATTGATAGGTAATTGAAATTCCATCTTTGTTTTAATTTGTATTTCTTTGATAAACAGTAAGGTTAGACATTTTTCATATATTTATTTTCTACTTATAGTTCTTTTGTTACTTACCACTTTATGTCCTCTCTATATTAAAGTGCTTATATTTTTCTTCATTTTTAATAAATCTGTATGTTAACCCTCTGTCATACTTTCTGCAAACAATTTTCTCACTTCGGCGTTTTAAAATTTTTATTGAGTTTGTATTGCATAGGGTTTCTATTTTTCTTGTAGTTAAGTCTGCCAATCTTTTTATTTAAGGTGTGTGCCCTGAGTTTCATGCTTAGTATCATGGCATCATGGTATCATGAGCCTCACTCACTCTAATATTATAGAAATAATCTCTGCTGGGGTTAGTCATCCATCTTGATTGTTTTGCACAAAATATATGTTGGTCCATTTGCTACAAGGATTCTGTTAAAGCAGCCACTTGAAACATGAAGATGCAACTCCCTGCAAGGTTGACAACAGGTTCTAAATAACAAGCATATCGTGTGGCTATGTGCAAAGCCTTGGCCGCGGTGTCTTTAATTGGGGTTATGAGCGAGGTCCTAATTCATTGTGCTTTTTAAACAGAGTAAGGAACCTTCAGAGAGAAAGGACCTACCACCTCTTTCTATGCAGTTGTGATAAATATGACACAGCTTGTGCTTTTCATGGTGGAACAGTTTATTTTAATTTTCCGTGTCATTTATTTCCCCAGCTCTTTGGATCACTGAGGCGTGGGCAGAGATTCTATGAGATGAGGTCCAGGCCCGTGGAGTTCTTGGCTCTGGCTGTGCAGCTCTAGGCTAAGGCCAATAGGAAAATGGGACAGTCGAGGGTTTAGGAAAGTGGAACTTAAAGAAGTAACTGCAAATGACCTGTGGACTACTGCCCACTGCTCGGGGGGAGACACTTCTTTGTTCTTGTCTCTCCTGGAGGGGTAGCTGTGGACTCACTCAGCATGTGTTTTCTGCTGAGTCTGGGCTGGTGAAGGAAAGCCAGACTGGCATGGAGGGGACTCTGCTTACCAAACAGGTTTTGCTGCACTGCAAAAACCTAGATTTAGAAATGAAAGTACTTCTATTTTCCTGAAAGTCTGAGTCCCAGAACTTTCCACTGAATAGAAGAATTGCATACAGAATTAACTTCCTCCCTGCCTAGGTCTGCAAATGTGGGAGTAAAGAATCCACTGGGGACAAAGCCCCATTACCAAGGACATCCCTCATTAAGTAGGAAAGTGGACCTCCTTTTTAGTTCATTTTCCCAACAGGTGGTTATTGAAGGCCTGCTTCCACACCTTTGTTTATGCCATTCCCTCTGCCCAGCATGCCTTCCTATGCACCCATTCCATAAGATTATAATTTTCAAGCCCCAACTCAAAATCTGCCTCTAACTTAAAGCCTTACTCAACATTTCTCCAACCTTTCCATCTCTTCTCCATCATCCTCCTCTCAAGCCCACTTATACCAGTATTGTTTAGTGGCTTTGGAACCAAATGAACTTGGGTTTAAACTGATTATTCCACCTAATCCTTGGTACAACTAGAATTTGGGGGATATTGACTTAACAGCTTTGAGCTTCAGCTTCTACATCTAGGAGGTGAAAAGACACTACCTTACAGAATGGTGTTGCTTTGTGGATTAATTAAGATAATGCATGAGATGAGTAAGAGAAGGTCTCTGGCTTCCATGTGCTTATATTAACTGGTTAAAACCATAGCACAAGACAATATCACTATCAGAAAAGGGACACAAAATGCTTCAGGAAAAAGAGGTCTTATAAACCTGGAGTGATCAGGAAAAGTTAATGGAAGCAGGAGCGTTAAGCCTCTTAAGGGGTAGAGTCTACCAGGTAAAGCTTGTGGGAAGGACAGGGTTGAATGAGCGAACTCTGTAAGCCAAACATAAAGAAGGAAAAATCAGACTGTGTCCAGAGAAAAGGAAATAGGTTTCAATACAACTGTTAACAAAATATAATTTTGTTTTTAAATTTTAAAGCTTCAGAAACTGAAGATCTCTAAGCATAAACTGATATCATTAGAATTATTTTGACAAAGATCAACTTAGTGATTGGACAAAGTTTAGAGGGTATTCACTAACCAGGTAAGAAGGAAATACAATCATCCATGTTGAAAAAACAAAACAACAAAAAAACAGACTTAATTCTGGAGCCAATAAAATTACAACAAATTATCCAAATTACAACTTGACTGGATGTGAGGAAATGGATGGAGATGTTAAAGAGAACTTGGAGTATGGTGGTATGGTGGGGGCGTTGAAGAAAACATGAACCCTTAGAGAACCACTGTTTGACATGCTGGGATGGAGATCCCAGGAGAAGAAACAATCCAGTGGGAATTAGAAGCAGTAGAGGTTAGGAAAATGGTTTGCTCACAAGATAAAACTTTGGAGTTTATTCACATAAAATTAGTCAATGTGAATTATGTGGAGGGATGAGATGTCCAAAATATAAAAGAAGACCAGTGACAGAATCTTAAGTAATTTCTACAGTTTAGGGAGCAAGAAAAGGAAGTAAGACCAGGATAACACAATATCACATCCATAAATGCTTGTGATATTTTTCCTTCATCTGCTATTTTTCCTTCATTCTATGAGGTTCACTTCATTTATTTACATCACCATTATTCTTCCAGGTATAACACAATACTAACATAAAGTAATTATTAATAGTTTGAATTCATTGAGCATGTATGGGTGCCAGGTACCATCAAAAGTATTTTATGTATATTAACTCTTTCCCATAACCACACGATGCCAGTGCATTAATTATACCCATTCCATAGATAAGAATTCAGATTCAGGGAGGTTTAATGATGAGCCAAGGTTTAACAGGTAATAAACCAATCCAGGTTGTATGACTCCAAAAATCAAATTCTAACTTCCTTGTCACACTGCCTTTAATGGGTCCCCAGTATCTTTGGGATAAGATGCAAAATCTTTGTCTGTTTGTTTGTTTGTTTATTTATTTATTTATTTATTTATTTTTCTTGAGACAGAGTCTGGCTCTGTTGCCAAGGCTGGAGTACAGTGGTGTGAACTCAGCTCATTGCAACCTCCCCCTCCTGGGTTCAAGCGATTCTCCTGCCTCAGCCTCCCAAGAAGCTGGGATTATAGGTGCCCAACACCATGCCTGGCTAATTTTGTGTGTGTGTGTGTATTTTTAGTAAAAACAGGGTTTCACCGTGTTGGTCAGGCTGCTTTTGAACTCTTCAGGTGATCCACCCACCTCACCCTCCCAAAGTCTTGGGATTACAGGCATGAGCCACTGTGCCTGGCCAAAATCTTTGTTTTTTAAAGCCCTATGTGTGACCCCAGAAATATCCTATGTGAGAACCCTGCTATGTACTACAGTGGTGAGTAGCAAATCTGGCCTCTGCTTTAACAGCACTTGTGCCTTTGGGCTAAGTGCTCAGCCTCCTGGGTCTTCGTTACCTCTTCTTGAGAACAGAGACAACACTTACCTTATAGGATCAGTATAAACATTAAATGAGGAAGGCATGAGTAAAGTGCCTAGGAGCTTTTACTATTACTATTATTGCTGTTATTGATAGGCACTCTCCCACCTCCCTTGACAGCTCCCTCCTCACCACGGACCTAGTCTAAATTTCTGTCTGTGAATCTGAGCTCTCAGGTAGCATTCATCTGTGGTGTTTTTTAATTGAATGGACTGCCTATCACCAGGGAAGCAGCATTTTACAGTGGGCCTTAATAGTCATAGAATGTCAAAGGGCTTTGGATACTTGGGGAGAAACAACTTGACCCACTCAAACTCGGTTGGATAAGCCATGCAGCTGATGAATGAGACTGGCCTAAGCCCTCATTCCTTTCCTCTTTCTGATCTGCCTGCCTAACAATGTCAATACCCTGACTTCTGTTCCCTATGGGGGTGAGCAAGAAGCAGCAGGGGTACACCTCAGCTCCAAGAGAATATGCCATCTGAGCAGACACTATCCCCACACCGGCCAGCTCCTCCCCTTCCCCACCCCAAGTTGATGAATCGGGTTTGTTGACATTTGCGGCCTAGTCTCACGGACAAAGCTGAATTCCCTGAAGCGTGCTGTCTCCCAAGACCTTTCCCTTGAGTGCTGCAGCATCTGCTCCTGACAAACCTCACTCCCATGTTCCACTTCCAAAAGGGGAAAGCATATGGGCTGCTATTTTTTGCCAAAAACTGATCAGAGAACAGAACTCAGTTCCCATAAAAATTGCACAGTACCTACTTCTCTTTCCTTGCTGACAATAAAAATGAAACTTGAGCTCAGGGAGCTATCTTTCAGGAAGGAAATATTTTTCATTCAGATCCAACTCCTAACTCTGTCATTTCTCACCTGATTGCCAAGGGAAAAGACTGTAAATAACTGAAATTATAATTTTGTTAATAATTATATTTTATACACAATAATTTCTAGATTTTCCACTGAAATCCATTGATAATTTTAGAAACTTCCTTACAGAGGTGGAAAGGAATCCACAGTATTTTTTTTCTATTTTAATTACTCACTGAATACAATCTGAAAGTGTTTAATTATTAGATTTATGTCTCAAGATAAGTTCAATGGTAATTACAGGATGTCTTTTACTATTCTAATTCCAAATAATTAAATCCCAAACACATTAGATCATTATGATTATAATTAGAATAAAGGTGTCTTACATTTGAAACCAAAGTTTGGCTTTTTGTTTAACCTTTTTTGTACCTCATCAAAGGGTAATGCCTCAGAAAGAAATCTGTTTCAATCTCTCTAATGCTGCTTTAAAAGAAAATTTAAAAAATTGTCTGCAGTAAGCCTTTTCCGTTGCAATATTGGCAGGGAGAAGTGAGCACTGAGCCTTCGGGTTGCTTGATGTTCCAAGGCATGCTGACTTTCTGCTGCGATTTGTCATCCTCGGACACAGAGAGAACTCAGAAACCAAGCAGAAAGGTGACAAAGATGCAGCGGGAATATCAAGGCAATTAAGGGAGAGGATCCATAAAATAATCCATCACCTCCTCCCACCCCAATTTGTCAATCAGTTTGGGGGTAACTTTTTCTGAGCTACTCTACATTAAAGATAAATGGATGAAGATGGTCTGGGATTGGTTAGAGACCTTAGAGGAAGCCACAGAGATACTAGAAAATCTAAAGCAAAAATTCACAAAATAAAACCTCTGACTAAAGCTCCAAAGGTCTTTAATGCTTGGGGCCAATAAATTGAAAGAACATATGCTCATATTTTTGGTTGTATTGATAAGGCTGTTGAAACCCTTGCTAGGGTGGCTCAAATAGTGTATGAAGTTAGCTTATCATCCTTCAGATGTCTTTGCACCAGGCTTTGGGATTTGGGAAGGGGTAAGGGTGATGCTTTGTGGTTTCAAGGAGGAGTTTCAGGATGAGAGTTCAGGAAGAAGAGGAGACACACATTTTTTTTTTAAAGAATAAATAAACCCATATGTCTTCCCCTGCCTGGTAGAGAGGAGGAGAGCATTTGAAGGATAGGGAGGTGAGAGCCTGGGAGGAGGGAAGCAAAAAAGCTATAACGAGGAGGCCAGAGAGCAATCCTAATACTTAGAAAAATGTCACATTAAAACCTCAGCTGCCGGTGGCTGGAGGGAAAGGAGTTCCAGACAATAGCTGAGGGGACAAGTTGAATCTTGTGTTCATTCCTGTGGTTAAAACAAGTCTGTACGACCACAAGGAAAATTCCGTTCTCCTCAGACCTTAACTCCCTGCTTACCTGAGCTGCAGAGACATTTTATTGAAAGGCCCATTAGAGTGAGGACTGGCAGCTCACAAAGGCCTGGTGGCCCTCCTTCCTTAACCTTTCTTCTGCGCCCGCACCTTCACATCTTAAGAATTACCTCCTTTCCTTTGAGGGGCCTGATAACCACTTTGACTACAGCGTAAAGAATAAAGCAGGGTTCAGGAAAAGAACAAGCCCCCTCAACACCTTCCCCACTCTCCAACCACAACCTGCACTCATTTTCCAAACCCTGAGACCTGTAGATAGATGGTAAATAAAACTATTCACTAATTCAATAAATCTTTATTGAAGGCTTATGATGCTTCAAGCTCCATACTAGGCATTTACAGAAGACAACCAAAATCAAGCTATTATGAGGAATGTCCAAGTCAGGAGACCCAAGATATATGAGATTCCATATGCTGCTGATTGTATGACAGACACAGTAAGTGTTGTACATTGTGACCATTGAACTCGGTTGTTTCCTTTCCTTTTTGGGGTTTTCATGAGTCCAGCTGACAAGTGGGCTGTCTGTTCAAGTCAGTCCAGCCAAGCATTGCTCTTCCTCATCCAAAAATCTCAACATCTGCTCCTTTCTTTCCTCCCATACAAGCCTTAAGTCACCTTGCTCTGGTAACTCTCCTGTTGGAAGAAGGAGATTGTCAATAATTGTCCTGGGTCCAGGGGAAGATGGAAAACAAGTTTCCTGTCTTAACTCGTTTGATTCCTGATTCAGAAAGTTCTGATGAACACACCTAGGAGAGGGAGAATCTACTCATGAAGGAATGGATGATGGTAAGATCAAGCATGTCCCCACAGTGAGAAAAAAATAACATCAAGAGTATAATGCTGTAGGCCAGGCACAGTGGCTCACACCTGTAATCCCAGCACTTTGGGAGGCCGAGGCAGACCACGAGGTCAGGAGATGGAGACCATCCTGGCCAACATGGTGAAACCCCATCTCTAGTAAAAATACAAAATTTGGCCAAGCAGGATGGCACATACCTGTAATCCCAGCTACTCAGAAGGCTGAGGCAGGAGAATCGCTTGAACCAGGTAGTCAGAGGTTGCAGTGAGACAAGATCACACTACTGCACTCCAGCCTGGTCACAGAGCGAAACTCCATCTCACAGAAAGAAAAAAAAAAAGAAGTATAATACTATAGAAAGGAGGTAAGTTTGAAAGACTGTGGCACTCAATGGAGATTATAACGTATTTACAGTTGAACTGGGAAAGATCTGTGACTTGACATGTCCTCCGTGTTCATCTGCAAAAGCTTTCCATACACCCCGACATGTGTTTCATAATACAGAAAGAGAGCTATAGGAACTGATCAATACCCTCAGGGAGCTTACAGCAGTGATGTGCTGGTAAATTTTAACAACCAATTTTTCAAGGGAAAAAAGTTCTGCTTTCTAGCTTTGGCCAGTTTCCATGGTGTAAATATTCCCACAATGGTTGATTTTTAGATACCAAGAAGATATCACTGAGAGAGGAGATGGGAAGACATGTGTATAGTCAGCTCTTGCTAGGTGGTAAGAGCTGGCTCCTGAACAACAGTGGCTTAAATTCTAGTATACTGATACAGATAAAGACAGGATACAAAGGCAGCACCTCCTGATAAATTGACTGATTGACACGGATGAAAAATCTGTAACCAAGGCTCAAGGAGGAACATATTTTAATGGTAACAGAGCAAATGATGCTAGGTGAACAGTATCTGACTGTATTGCCCCTTCTGGTTCCTCAGAAGCACAGAGAACCATGGGAAAACCTACAAAAACTTAGGAGAGAATCTGAATCAATCCTGCACCCTGCCTCTTAGAGAAAGGGAAACTGAGGCATGCAAATGTGAAGTACTTTAGATTATCTTTGCTTCACACATACCATTGTCATGGATAGTTTTGGTTTCCCTGTCATTGGGCTGGGGTATTGAGCAGAAATGTTGCCAATTAACTGCATGATTAAAAAAGGAAATCAGTCAGAATTCACTGGGGCTCTCCAAGCACCTGTAGAGGACAAGTGACTGTCTGTACAGCTGGTGGAGAGTGGGTGAAGGTACCACCAGCATGAAGGCACAGACTGTCTGAATTTGGTATTCAGTAACTTGCCCCAGACATAAGCCTTCCTGTAGAATAGAAACAAACTGAAAAATCTGCCAGGCTCTGGCTGGCTTAGCCTTTGAATCATTGGTGAGAAATAAGCTCTGTCTAGGAAGGGGAAAAAAAATACATTCCCTTGGGAAGAACCCCAGCAGTAATTTTCTGGGCGGGAGAACTACTGCTGCATCTCTTGGGCAAATGTAATGGGATAGCAAAGTCTTTGGTGCTGAGGAAGCTCCAGCTCCTTTCTGCCTGTAATTCATGATCTCTGAGACAATTATGAGCAATGAAAAGGCATAAGTCAAAGGAACATCGAGCATAGCTAGATTTAGGAAAATAACACATTACATTTAAATATCCATATATATTTAATCTGTGTTTAATAATGCAAGGAATGCATTAGTCAAGGCTTAGGCAGATTACACATTTATGTTAGTTACAGAACGACCTAGCCCTCTGATGTTCCCCAGCCTCGGCGCCACAGGAATGAAAACTTCTGGAGGAATGGAGCGTGTCATTGCAAACCCGGGGCACTGCAGAAATGCAAATGGAGAAATTGCAGAGGTCATCACAAAGTCAGGCTTGCTGCAGAAGATAGCACTGTGGGTGAACAGGAGATACTCAAAGCTCCAGCCTCTGGACTGACTTACTCCATTTGCTACCATCTCGCAAGGCACTGCTGGGGGTAGGAAGGACTGTCATGGAGAAACAGAGGGACCAGAATTTCTATTCCAGCTGTTGTTTTATCTCAGATTTTCTCTCCTGTGCTTGGACTTTAAGCCTAAATCACCAGATGGAGAATGGCTGCCCAGGCCCCTAGGGAACATCAGGACATGTCTCCAGGGGGCAATGCCTAGGCTCCAAAGCTCTTGCTGCCATCTGGAGGGATGAAGCAGGTGAATGTAGTCAGGGATGAAAGAGGAATGGCAAGCATGCCCAGCCTTTAGTGTAGTCATGCTCCTCCAAAAGCTGGAAAGGGAACCAGTGGGAACACGATGCAGTATCTGCCAAATACTGTCTAGGACCTGGAGAGAGGGAGTAAGAGGCTGTACTGCCCGAAAAGCTTAAGAAATCCTCCTGTTTGATTTGGCCATCACTCAATACAACAATCATAGATCCCCAAGCACTTTGACCTTGTCATGACTGTCTTACTCCACTTGGGCAACTCATTCCCCAGACTCCAGAGTCCTGCTCTATGCTCTAAGTTACTCCCAACCTAAAGCAGTTCTAGGAACAAAGTTACAGCAAGCAAATATCTCAGAGGCCATCTAACTCAATCTTCTGATTTCACGGATAAGAAGATTGAGGCTCAGGGAAGCAAAGCAGCCCCTCCAAGTTTCCCCAATGAGTAAGTGGATAACCAGGATGAGGCCCAAGTCTCATTCCAGGGATCTGGCCATATAGAACACTACTCTTCCTATTAAGCACTGTATCACTTTGGTGGTCTGTAGTAAAAGGAAGGCAAGTATGCATTAAATGCCAGACACGCTGCTGAGAGCTTGAATATATATTATCTGTAAAAGATATAAAAATATATAAAATATATCTTTAAAATATATAAAAATAATAACCTACTCAGTAAAAGCTTACAGTCAAAAAGGAAGCTTAGCTCTAATTCTGGCTCTCCCACTTTTCAACTGTATGGGTTGGTCACTGCACTTTTTCAGGTGTCCCTCTGACCTGACATCTGTAGAGCCTCCCTACTTCATCCACTGAGTCACTGAATAGGTACTAGTCTAGTCCGAAGCACAAGTGAAGGGATAAGGCAAAGGAAACCTAGATGGGGCAGCAAATGAACGTGCCCCTCACTGATGCCTGGGAGAAACAGAACTGTGATGAAATTGCAGATGTGGCCCAATCCATACTTTTTAGTAAGTCACGAAGCACGTCTATTTTCCCATCTGTACTCTAGAACTACTCATCCTAACTCCATCCCTATAACAGTAATTCCTTGAGTCAAAACAAGCCAAGCTGTCCCAAGAAAAGGACAGCAAGGAGTATCTCCCTAGTTTGTTTCAGGCTTCCTTTCAACAACTGATTCCCTCAAGATTCAAACTATTAAATATCTGAAGTCTAATCTCACACAAGGCTCCTGCCTGGGAGGGAAAGTCAAATTACCTCTTGGTGTCTCTTTAGGTTAAGCACAACTTTGAGGAGCAGACTCGTCCTAGCAGTTGGAACTTGGAAAAAAACATGAGCTGTGACTCACTAGTCCTTTTGAGCCAAGTATTTTGAATTTGCTCAGGGCAGGAAAATGGCCAGGAGGGTGGGATGGGAAGAGGAGGGGAGGACTCATATGGCTAAGAACTATCTGACTGTGTTCCAAAAAGGCAAGTACAGGGGAGACTCTCAGAGCGTATGCTCCTGTTCCTGTTGTTTCACTGCCAGGAGTCTCCTAAATCACTGTGAAATGGCTGCTTTCTGCCTACCTCGATCATGTATTATGGAGCATTAATAAATAATGGAAGGTTGTAGGACCAAAAGGCGGGAAAACCCAAAGGGAAGGTGATGGAGAGGCATAATTTAACAAGTAAATGAAAGAAGCTATTAAATCATAGTTAAATTATGCTGGCACTGGCAAAAAAAAAAAAAAAAAAAAAAAAAAAGAGAGAGAGAGAAAGGATTTCCCACTGCAAAATGCTTTCAATAAAATATTGAAAGTTCTCTCCTGACTGACCAAGACATCTTCCAATTATAAGGATAAGGATTCTGTGACCTGTGGCTCCCATTAGATACTGAACTTGGGTAGGGTCTCTGAAGACAGAGAGTTTCAAGGTTCTTTTCAGTACACAGCTTTCCTAGGATGGGTCACATTAACTATTAAATGCCCCATCTGTGATGTAGCAGTTGCTAGGAACCTCCGTAGCCAGTTCACGAATTCTATGCCCATTTCTCCATTGAGTCCCTGGTGCACAATTAGGGGGTCCAACCTAAGGGAAGGAGAAATTGAGGTTTCCAAAGTTGTGGCTTAAAAATAACCCTTTGACTGTATGTACAAGTTGATGCTTTCTCAAGTACCATCACATCTATTAACAATTTTGCATTTGCTACCACCTGTCAGGTAGCAGGGGAACTCTTTCAGCAGGGAAGTCATATCTTGTTCACCTTTGTGTGCCCCAAACCTAAAAAAATGCACCTTTAATAAATATTGAATTGGATGGATAGATGGATGAATGGATGGGGGTGGGGGCAGGGTGAATGAATGAATACTCACAGCTGAGATGCTCAGAGAGGTTAAGTGACTTGCCTGGGACTGAACTACATAGTGTCAGTGTAGTAGCCAGTAGCCAGGCTTTCAGAATCTCAACCCTGTGCTCTTTCAACACACCATGATGTCTCTCTTCAAGATCACATAGTAAACTGGATCAAAGCCAGTATATGGGATCCCTGTAATTCCACACAAGCGAAAAGCAGGCACATTTTTCTCTGCTGGGATTGTAATTTTGACTGTGGCACAGACTGACGTTCAGCATTTGAAGGACCTTTAGGGTCTCTGCATCTGAAGAAAGTTTTTGGAATTCCCTGGCGGAAGATCCACACAAAAGCCAGGATGCTTTGCAATGAGGCTGTTTTGGTTTTTTTGTTTGTTTGTTTGTTTTTTCCAGGGATGTTTGCTTTGGTCTTGGCAAAAAAACTTGCTGCCATTCAATTTCTCAGACATGCTGGGGCCTCAAGCGCCAGTGGGAGAAGTATATGTACCAACACGCCAGAGGAATACAGTTACAGCAGAATAGAGTTGTTTGGACAGGCAGGCTTAGTGGTCTGACAAGGTGTGCAAGACACCCACCCTACTCTGCAGTTTAAGAAGGAGCTACTTAGCAAACGTATTGGGTGGCTAGGGAATAATTGTATCCAGATACCTGAAGAGACAGAATCAATAAGTTGTATGTGTATATACGTTTATATATACACTTATGTGTGTGTGTGTGTGTGTGTGTGTATGTGTATGTATGTATATACAGAGAGAGAGAGAGAAAAAAAAAATATTTATTTTAAGGAATTAGTTCATGTAATTAGGAGGTTGGCAAATCCCAAATCTGCAAGGTAGAAGAGCAGGTACAGAGATTGGTTGGGACATCTTTCAAGACAGTGAAAGGGCCTCAAAACCTCTCTCCAGGAAGTAGCGACTCACCCAAACTATACTTGCTTAGAAGAATCGTCAAACTAGGAAAGAAGACAAGAAGTTCACTTTAGAGGGTGGCTCTTACTAGCAGGAAGTATGATATAGCAGAAAGGGGCCATACACTTGGCTTTGGAATCAGAGAGAACCAGGCCCCACCACTTAAACTTTCTACTTATGTAATGTGAAGCAAGTAATTTAACCTCTTTGGGCCTCGCTTTCTTCCTCTTTTAAATGGGAATGGTCAATTAGTATTCGATTCAGCTATGAGTAATAAAAACTCTAAAACCCCGAGTGACTTAAAATGTTAAAGAGGATAAAAATAATCTGGATGCAAGGAGTTCTGGATGAGTATGGGGACTGAACAAATCTTCGAGGATCCAGGCTCCTTTTATCTGGCTATTCTATCTTTCTCCAATGTGTGCTCAAGATGGCAGCAAACTCCAGACACTTTGTCCAAACTCCCACCAGCAGGAAGGCAAAGCATGCATCACCCTCCTCTAAGAACACTTCTCAGAAGTTCTACTTAACTCTTCCTCTTATGTTCTACTGGCCAGAACTTAGTCACATGGCCATACCTCTATGCAAGGGAGTAGGGGGCTGGGAGATTTAGCTTATATTCCCAATGGCCATGGGCCCAGCTAAGACTCAGAGGTTCCATGGTTCCATTTCTTCTTAAAACGTATGAGTATTGGGGGATAATTAGTCTGTCCTGTCTAATCTACAAGATAAAATGAGATAATGAGTGTAAATCATCTGTTTCAGGGTCTAGCATGTAGGTAGTGCTCAGTCAACAGTAATGACTGTTATAGTTAAGGTTGATGTATCTCCCCACACCCAAGAATACATTTCTATGAGAAGTCTTGGCAATACCCAACACTTGACTTCATCCTAGGGACACAGTGTAATACCATCAGATTTATCACTGAGATCGAAGTGAAGATCCCAATAAAGTCAAATAGTGAACTTGGAGAGTGCTCAAAGGAGATAAATGAAGATGTGCAAAGCCTTGCTAAACAGGACCCATGGGAGAGAGATTTGAAGAAGCCATCAGGGTTTTGACTAGAAGGCAGGGATCCTGAAAGCTGTGAAAGTCTTATCTATCAGAGGTGGCTGCCAAGCCGTGCTTTCCTCTACGGACGGCAAAATAAAAAGATGTGAAACAAGGTGAGAGGTAGATGATACTGGGGTCCTCGTGTATTTAGGTTTTTAGGCAGGAAATGGAAGAAGTGGAAGGGATACTGTCAATTTAAGGTAGAGCTGTTTTAATGGTTTAGTGAATATCTAATAAGCATTTTCTGAATCAAATAAGAAATTGTAATCTTTCTGGAGTAACAGAATATAGACATGAAGATTGTATTAGTCAATTAGTCACGGTTCTCCAGAGAGACAGAATCAATAGGTTGTATGTATACATATGTTTATATATACACTTATATGTGTGTGTATGTGTATATGTGTATGTGTGTATGTATGTATACACAGACATAGAGAGAGAAAAAATATTTATTTTAAGGAATTGCTTCACATAATTAGGAGGTTGGCAAATCCCAAATCTGCAAGGTAGAAGAGCAGGCTGGAGATTCAGGGGACAGTTCATGTTGCAGTTTGAGCAGAAGGCAGCCTGCCACTGCCTACAGAGTTCTCTCTTTCTTGGAGGAAGTTTGTCTTTTTCTGAAGGTTTTCAGCTGGTTGAATGAGGCCCACCCACATTACAGGGGGCAATCTGCTTTACTCAAAGTCTACTGATTTTAGTGTTAATCTCATCTTTAAAAAAAAATCTTCACAGCAATGTGCAGACATGTTTGACCAAATATCTGGGTCCCATGGCCTAGTCAAGTTGACACATGAGATCAACTATCACAAAGATCTTCAGAGCCTTATTCAGAAATAGAATCATACCCACTTGGGGACCTTCTGTTGCTATCAGATTTTCTTTGCTCAAAAAAGCTTTTAGTGGTCAAAACAAACAGATTACTCAAAGAAATACTTTGACATGTAAAAGGGCATCAACAAAGAGGTCAGGCTCCAGGTATAGGTAATGAATTTTCCTTTCAGAGTTAAAATAAAAATAATAAAAACCAAAGCAAGGGGAGGTGGAGCAGGGCATTCAGACTGGACAGCAAACTGAAATGTTAGAAAATGATTAAAGCCACAGGAGGTGGCTGATTGAGAGCCCTAACATATGAAAAGTCTGTTATTGACTAAAGCAGGAGATGGAAATTTCATAGAAATTAATTGAGTTTTTGCCCTTATTGCTCCCAACAGAAGCAGGGTAGCAGAGGAGGGGGTAGAATGAGTAAGTGGCCATGCTGAATATGTAAGTGTATATGTGTTTATATTTCAGACATATTTAAATGGAAGAGAGAGGAATGGGAGAGGAAAGCAAAAATATAAATATTTAAGAAAGCTTTATTTTCCTGAAGCAAAGAATGACACATGAAGCTGAGGGAATCTCAATGTTCACTTTGCATGTCCATGACCAGCAAGAGAGGGGAACCCCTACAGGTGATTTGAGGGGTGCTGTGAAGGTGTCTATCGTCTCTCTTCTCCTCCTGTCATATTTCTTGGAAAACCCAGCACAAGTCACTCCTTTGGGTTGTAGCACTGGATGGGCTGGTACATGGAATAGAATCAGCCCTTGGGATTTAGGAGCCACAAGCCATCAGGCTCAGGAAGGAAGAAGGACAACGTCAGTGCATATCCAAGTCTGAGCAGCGTCCAGAAGGACTCCTCTCAAGCCCAGCCATGATTGTGCCTTGCTCAGTTCAGAAAACCCAGAGGCTCCCCCATCCAAATGAATTCAGTGACAGCATCTTTACCCACACAACTTGGCCTGACCTTCCCTCTTGGCCTTCCCTGCTGCTGCCCCTGCCCACATCCAGCACTCCAGCTCACCTTTCTGGTTCCAGCTCCCTGAACCTTTTCAAGGCTTGCCTGTCTCTGTGTTTTCCTTTGTGCTGGGTCCTCAGTCTGAAATAATCCTCCCCACCCCTTAGGCTATCCACAGAGTTTTCCAAACCTAGTCATATGCCACCTTCACCATGAGGTCCTTTCCTTTTTGTTTTAGTAGTAAGAAGAATGAATTTTATTGTTTAAAAAATGCAGTCTTTAAAAGTCTTAAAAGTCTTTCCAAGTCTTTATACTTGGAAAGTATAAAGTAAAAAGTTTCTCTATGCCGTACTTCCCGCTATGACTATTGTGACTATTGAAAACAACAAACTGGTACCAAGATACCAAGTTATAATAGCTGTGATCTTGTTATCAGTTTGGTGGATATCTAAAGCCTTCTGATACCCCCTTCTAGATCACTGAATAAGATCTCTCCAACCTCTGAACTTCCCTGGCATTTGGTACCCTGTTATGATGGTTTACCTTGTTCTGTCTTGTGTTATAGTTATAGCTATACTTACCTTAATTGATCCCCACACTTCAGTCTTTGCTGACTAAATTGATTTGAGGGTCTATATTTCCCTGTCACAGAGCTTAGGACAATTGGCTCCACATTTGGTTTAGTCCATCAAACCTTTATGAATACGTGTTCTGGGACCTATTGACCTGGGCCCAAGGATACAGAAACAAATAAAATACAGTCCAGCCTTAGAGGAACCTAAAGTTTAGGTGACCTTTCTTTCCCACCAAAAAACAAAAAGGCAAACAAAAAGTTTGCAGAATTGTTAGACAGTAACAACACGGAAGCAGCAGATCCTGAATCTGTGCAAGTAGCACTCATTTGAACTAATAATTGCTTTAGAAATATTTGGCTGGGCATGGTGGCTCGTGCCTGTAATCCCAGCACTTTGGGAGGGTGAAGCAGGTGGATTACTTGAGGTCAGGGATTTGAGACCAGCCTGGCCAACATGGTGAAACCCCATCTTTTCTAAAAATACAAAATTTAGCCAGGCAGGGTGGCACGTGCCTGTAATCCCAGCTACTCGGGAGGCTGAGGTAGGAGAATCACTTGAACCTGGGAGGCAGATGTTGCAGTGAGCCGAGATCATGCCGCTGAACTCCAGCCTGGGCAACAGAGAGAGACTCTATCTCAAAAAAACAAAAAATGAAAACACAAAAAGACAAAACAAAATATTTAAGAGCACTTACAAAGCAACTATAAACTATGAGCAAATGATACCGAGCTCATAGTGGGGAGAAAGGAATGAGAAGAATCGTTGGTTGAGAGGGGGTTAAGTTCGAAGACTTTTGCAAAGCTTCCAGAGGAGTGTGACTGAGTCTGGTAGTTGAGCACCTGGGACATTATTTATGATGCATTGAAGGATGTCAACAGCATTCTTCCGGAGAATTTTGCCTGCAAGGGAAGTCATTAAAAGAGGAGGCACTGCCACACCGGAATGGGTAAAGCCTTCCAGCTTCTACTTTAATCTTTCTGACCCGGGAAATGAATTTTTTTTCTGTTGATCTTTTCTGTGCCTCAGTCATCGATTATTATTTATATTTTCAACCAGCGTACCATATAGCGAAGAGGTGTTGATGTCAGACTGACCAGGATTCAAATGTTGGCTTTGACACATACCCACTGAGGGCCGGGGCAACTGGGAGCCCAAATTTTCTCATCCAAAAAATGGGAACAACAGCATCTAACTCACAGGACTATTGTGAAGATGAAAATTAATTGCGTTTGGGAAGGTGACACGAAACAAACACTCAATGCACGGGAGCTATTGTTCTTGTTAGGCCCATTGCCTCTAACTAGAGGCAATCATTTTAAAGAGAAGGAGAACCCATCTCATTCTTCTGTGTGCTCCCAGAGCTCAGAAGAGTTTCTGCACACCAAAAGCATTCTTTAACTGATACTGAGTTTCCTGCTCTCCTTAAAGAATGCTGCTCCCAAAGGAAATGCAAATACACAAGCTCCTATACCAGCTCACTGAGGACGAGGACTGACGGAGTCAACAAGTGAAAGGGATGGATGAAAAGTATCCCATAAAGGATGCAATGTGGATTAAGGGCCAGGCAAGGGATGAAAAGAGAGTACCAGCAAGTGCAGGAGTGTAGATGACCAAAGGATATTTTCTACTGGACTGGGCTTGAAATTCATTTTCCAAAACTCAGCTTCTTTTGTTTACTCAAGACAGGGTTAGGTAGAAAGATACAGTTTATATTTTGTCCCATGGAAAGAAGGTATTTATGTGAAATATGACAGCTCAGTGTGCAAGAATGTAAACCACACAGCTTGTGAGATAATGTGGCTATGAGGCAATGATCTGCAATCTGGAAGAAAATTGATCTTAAATCTTTGCATGATCCAAATATTTGAAAGTGGCAGGGAGGAATATGCTTGCTAAAGAGGGGATGAATATGGATGGCTTGTTCCAGTTTCTTTAGACCTTACAAAAGAAATTTTACACCAAACCTCACTCAGTATACTTACTTTACATAAGATCAAACTTAAGGGAGATGAGATCAATATTGAAGCTCTGTCTGAGATTCCATCTCTTTAATACCTTTCTCATTTCCTTTAGTAGTAGAAAGAGAGCTAATCTCTGTCTTTCAAATAGTTGTTTTGCATTTTTTGATCATGGGGAATTAAATTGAATTAGATGGGTCTGGAGTGGTTATTAGAACCATTACATTTGTCATAATAGATACATCTAGAGAAAACATTTACATAAGAAAATCAAAGCTGGTCTCATTTTTTATCCAGTGCTCTGATCTCTTTGGAGTTCTGACAAGCAGGATTTATCTGAATATTTCTTAAGATGGTATGTATAACAGTAAAATTCACCCCCTAACATACCTACCTAAACCAGCATTTCCTTCTGAAAAAAGAAAAAAATAAAAAGAAAGAAAAGCTGCGTAAAAAAGGAGATATTTTCATATACTTATAGACATATTTTCCATTTGAATCCTTATTTGAATTTTACTCTCATTTAGAATATAATTCTGAAATCTCCATCATTAATGCTAAGCCTGGCAATATTCCATAAAAAAAAACCAATAAAACACAAAAGCTAGACGTGAAGAGGATTATGATGTCATATTAAAAGAAGGGAAGGGAGAATTAAAATAAAAGATCTATCTGAAATGATCAGAAATGAAATTCTCTTTGGGATAAAATGGTCTCTTCCAGAAATGCAGTCATTTAAAATAAGATTATAGTGATATTTTATAAGAACTAAAGCAGAATACAAACTATCCTTCCCTGAATGAACTCACGGTTACATACAATGAGCAGTAAATACAAATAAGGCATTCTTAGGCTTCTCCATTTTGCTTGTCAATTTCTCAACACAAGCTCTTGCATTAATAAAATCAGGGGTCTGGGTAAATGATGTAAACTTTAGGGCCCTATCACATCAAAATCAGATTGTCCTGGGTATGGGGTGGGAAGATTCTGCATTTTAAAAAGGACCCCAGGTAATTCTAAAATCCGCTGGTGTTTGAGCCTCCAGTTTAGAGCATCTCTGGGAAGCACAGGGGGACCAGCACAGAATTCAAAGCATACTTCATATCCACCAGCTCTATCTAATAGTCCAGAGTTTGAGCCCTGCCTGTCTGTTATTACTAGAGTGACCTTAAAGAAGTCATTTCATCTCTCTAAGCCTCAGTTTTTTTCATTTGTAAAATGGGATAATTTGCTTCACAGGTTGGCTTGAGTATTAAGGAAGTGATGGTCCTCTATTAAAGCCCTATAAGAGGCTGGGTACCATGGCTTATGGCTGTCATTCCAGCACTTTGGGAGGCCGAGACAGGAGGATTGCTTAAGGTCAGGAGTTCGAGATCAGCCTGGGCAGCAGAGAGAGACCCTTCTCTATACAAAATAATAATAATAATAATAATAGTTGGGTTTGGTGGCACAACACGCCTAGAGTCCTAGTTACTCAGGAGGTTGAGGTGGGGTTATCACTGAACCTAGTAGTTTGAGACTACAGTGAGCTATGATCATGCTACTGTACTCCAGAATGACACCCTGTCTCAAAAAAAATAAATAAATAATAACAAAAACAAAAACAAAAAAATAAAACACCTTACCTGATACAACTTATTTCTTATTACCATTATTGCTACTATTGGGCCACAAGTGTGATAACAAAAGAGAACTTTGTTTACCTGGCAACACTGCCACTGCCAAGAGAAGGAATATAGAGATGACAAATTAAGTAGACCAGAACATAACTAGGCAGTGAAATTCCATGTGATCGTCAAATACATATTGAGAGTAAATATGAACAATTGGTTGGCACAGAGCTAAGATGATAAAAAAATATTGATGGGAATGACAAGGTAGAATTCAGTTGGGACAAAGCCTTCCTGATATGCAAATGATCAGATCAGGATGGTTGTTGGGAAGTGTGTGGTTTTGTTTCTCGGAGACATCTGGATGATAAAGAGTGGCGAGACCTCTGACAGTCTTTGTAGAAGCCCCAGGGACAAAAATGAGAGAGGAAAAAGGAAGTTTCCAAATATTTGTGTCTGCAACAAAGAAGCATGGCTGGATGGAGGAAAGAAAAGTTGAAATGGCATTTAGAAATTAGAGCAAAAGGCTAGTCCCCGCGGTGCAAGTTTGTAATCCCAGCACTTTAGGAGGCCCAGGTGGGAGAATCACTTGAGGCCAGGAGTTCAACACCAGCCTAACCAACAGAGTGAGAGCCAGTCTCTACAAAAAGTTTTAAAACTAGCTGGACATGGTGTCATGTGCCTATAATCCCAGCTACCTGGGAGGATGGAGAGGGAGGATCACCTGAGCCCAGGAGTTCGAGATGACAGTGAGCTATGATAGCACCACTGCACTCCAGCTTCAGTGACAGAGTGAGACCCTGCCTTCAAAAAGGAAAAAATAACAGAAAAGAAATTGCAGCAGAGGAACAATAAGGAATCCTGAGACTAAAGTTGATTTCCAACTCTGAAACAATGATCAGAACTCCAAAATTGATACAATTTTAAAATATTTCCCTGACCAGTTGTGGTGGTTCATGCCTGTCATCTCAGCACTTTGGAAGTCTGAGGCGGGCAGATCACTTGAGGCCAGGAGTTTGAGACCAGGCTGGCCAACATGGTGAAACTCCATCTCCACTAAAAATACAAAAATTAGCCGAGCGTAGTGGTGGATGCCTATAATCCCAGCTACTCAGGGGGCTGAGGTGGGAGAATCTCTTGAACCTGGGAGGCAGAGGTTGCAAGTGAGCTGAGATCGTACCACTGTACTCCAGCCTGGGCTACAGAGTGAGACTCCATCTCAAATATATATATATTTCCCTGATCAGAAATGATGCAAGTTTGGTGACTGAAAGCCACAGCCCTGCCCTCCTTGTAGGTTCCTTGTATGTGTGGTTAGGGATGCGGAGGGGAGGAGGGTGCTATGCTTCTCCTGGAATAAAATCTGGAAACTCCAGGGACACCAGGGACAAAAGTAGCTGCATTTCAAAGGGCTCTGGCTTCCTTTGTGTCATGCACTTGGGGGTTAGATTTAAACCTCTGAGGATCTCTCCTCTTGGAGTTTGTATAAATTGATGTTCTTCCCGGAAGCTCTATGCTGTGCCCGGCTTTCACTCATTCTGTTCCCTTAACAGGAATGTTCATTCTCTGCCTCTGACCTGTGAAGTCCCAATCATCCCCAAGGACCAATTCCAAATGTCAATTCATTCACCACCATCACCCTTGTCATTGCGTCCACTCCTCCTCTCTCTCTGACTTGTGTTAATGGTAGGTATCTGCAAATGAATCTAGGCTGGGGGGATGTCTTTGAGGTCAAGGACTATTTCTGATTCACTGTGTGTCTCTCTAGATCCCTCTTCCACCTAGCAAAGATGCTCAAAATACATATACAAATGATAGCCCTTTGTCCTATACCTTTTCTGAGCTTTGGAATGTCTCTCTGTACTGATAGAACATCATACAACAGACCCAACAGAGGAGGAAATGGCTGTGAGATTATCTGCCCATTATGCAGGATTCAAAGAAAGCTGTTTTCATGCCAGGAAGCCAGGGGATCATAGTAAAGGGCTGTCTTTAACCACAGACTTTTGTTAGGAGGGATCCTCCACGATTGAAGGTTGAGACCCTGGGACCCCTGTCTGATCTATCTCTGCCATCAGACCTGCCACTTCTCACATAGTTGCATATGGACAAGATGCCTCATTTTGGTGTGCACTGGGAGATCTGGCCTATCCATGAAACTCTCTCCATCGGTTGCCTGTTGAAAGGGCTCCCAACTGACTAAAGTCATAGCACAGACCAAATTGAGGAGGTTAAAAGAGATCAAGTGTCTGAACATGGCTCCTTTGGACTCTAGGAGGAGTTGATCAAGTGTCACTCCAGTGCATATGCTGTTTTTATGCACAGTATGGCTTTGAATGTCCCAGTGAGTGAGTCCATGTTAACAGTGTGTTCTCAAGCAGGAATATGCAGCTCTAGCTTCTGTTTTTAGAAAGCTCAGAGATTTTTCGCACTGGAAGAGAATTAGATATCCAACATCCTCATATCAAGAGGAAACTGAAGTCAGAGAGGAGAAGGGGCTTCCCAATGGTACATAACCTGCTATTGGCAAAGATGGGACCAGAGCCCTTAAGTTTTTCAACTTCTCCAGCAAATTCCTCATATCTAAGAGCAACGCTTCAGTTTTCCTTAATAAAGTGCCCCGGATCCTCACATTCATCCCTTTCAGAGTGCAACTTCCCACTTGGTTTACAAATGAGTCAAGAAAAGAAAATCTCCTCTGTAGGAATGTGGTGTGGGGCCAGCTCACTTGAGTATGCAAAACTTGACCTTGAGAGCTGCTAGCCCTTTACTGTTTTTTCTAGGTGCAACAGTGTGCGTGTCACCCCACCCTTACTGCCTGGCTGTCTTCACACATCACCTTCTCTGAGAGTGCTTCTCTGATATCCCCACCCAAAGAGCTCCCCACATATGCACATCCATTGATTATCATGTCTCTTTGCTTTTTCAATTTCCATGATAATTACTGAGACCTAAGATGTAAGACCCACTTGCAATTATTTTGTTTATTGGTTGTCTTCTCACACCAGAATGTAAGCCCCATGAGGTTAGGAGCCTCTCTGTCTTATTCTCTGTAGTATCTCGGGCTCCTAGAGGACTGCCTGGTACAGGGTTGGTATTTCATTATTTCTTACTATATATGAGAATGAATGAGTGAACTGAAAAGCAATTGACCTCTGGTTGTGCCTTACAGATACAGCAGAAGTTGTCTGCACAGAGAGGAAGGAAGGAGATGATCTTTGATATGAACCTTGCTGGCCAATGAGGTCTAGAATGTTAACAATTAATGGCCACATTCTCCTAGTTAACTACAAAGCAAGAGTGAAAGGAGATAATATTGGGCTAACCATTTGACTACATTGTCTGATTTATCCAAAAGATGGAATTTTGGTCCAGTAGTGGTACATCATCTTTGATAATATACACGTGCACATAAGGGTATTAAGTGTATAAGGGAGTGTACACACCCATATACACTCACTCACACTCTGCTATTGCCTGCTACCTATTAGATACTCCTGACAAAAGCTCTTAAACTAAAAATGACATGGTGTTGTTAAGTTTCTCAGAGAAATCCACCTATCTGTGGAACTCAAGACAGTAGAGGTCTGGTCTCCATAGAAAAATAAAACAGGGTCAAAAACCAATTTTATTTGTTGTTTTTCATTGGAAATACATAGTTAATCCAAGAAGCAAAGAGGTGTTGAAAAAGATTCTCTGATGTCATTTGTTTTTTCTTTTTCTTTTTTCTCTTTTTTTTATTTTCTTTTTGAGACAGAGTTTCACTCTTGTTGCCCAGGCTACAGTGCAATGGCACAGTCTCAGCTCATTGCAACCTCTGCCTCCCGGGTTCAAGTGATTCTTCTGCCTCAGCCTCCTGAGCAGCTGAGATTACAGGAGCACACAACCATGCCTGGCTAATTTTGTATTTTTAGTAGAGGCAGGGTTTCTCCATGTTGCTCAGACTGGTCTCAAACTCCTGACCTCAAGTAATCCACCTGCCTCAGCCTCCCGAAGTGCTGGGAGTATAGGCCTGAGCCACTGAATCCAGCCTCATTTGTTTTTTCATACAGATATATCTCATCTGCATTAGAGGTAGATCCAACATTCAGATGTGAACACGCTCCAGCTGTAATTTTGGTTTTTTTTTTTTTTTTTTTTTTTTTTAACAAAGAGAAACCAGCAATGCAATTTGCTTCTCATTGAGCACTATACACATTCAGCTATGGCTGAGAATTTAGAAGATACACATTCAAACTCCAGTTTAATTTCCTTTTTCCTGTTTGACTCCAAGCTCAGTAGGTGATCTTATAAGTTGACAGGGGTAACATTGCACCTATTAGCACTTGTCAACCAAAAGTAGATTGTTCGAGTTTCAATAAATGTTTTTTGAATTGGATTTAGGTTGGTGAGAAAATATATTAAGTCAGAATTCTTTGAGGCAAATTACATATTGAAATGAACAGTTTGGTGTTCATCCTGTCTACCATCCCCCTCAAAAACAAAAAGAGAGACAGAAAGAAAAAAAAAAGCAGAAGTCTTGCTTTTCTAAGCTGCGAGAATTTCTTCTGCTGCTACATCTGTGAACGCTTTACAAGGCAATGTCTACAGTTTGAGTTTTACAGCCCATTTTGATTGCAGTTTACATGACATCTGGGGCTCTATTTTTGGAGAAATTTCAAAGCTAGTGACTTCCAGTTTTTAATCAGCAGGGTATTTATTTTCTACCCTAGCATAACTGTTCATGGCTCCACATTGATTTTTTTATAGGAGACAATGCAAAATGATAATCAGAGTGCATTAGTAATTTGATCTTATATCTGTCAAGACGTTTACCTGCTCTAGAGGTTAGAAGGCAATGTGCTGACCTCATCGTGTCGAAAAATTGAACACATCGTGGTTGTCAAGGACAAGACATTTTCAGTCATAAGAACAAAGACAGCAAGAAAGGCTAGCAAGGGAAGAGGCCATACAACCCTGAAAAGTACACAGCCTCTTGCCCCTCTGCTCAGAATCTGGGGTCATGTTTGCAGCCACAGGTGCCACATGCAGAAGTGTCAGAGGTGTGTGAACCAGAGCAACTCCATCTTGAATAGGAGCTGGGTAAAATAAGGCTGAAACCTGCTGGCTGCATTTCCAGACAGGTTGAGGTATTCTAAGTCATAGGATGAGATAGGAGGTCGGCACAAGATACAATTCATCAAGACCTTGCTGATAAAACAGGTTGCAGGTTTCAGTAAAGGAGTCAAAAACCACCAAAACCAAGATGGCCATGAGAGTGACCTGTAGTCATGCTCACTGCTCCACTCCCACCAGTGCCATGACAGTTTACAAATGCCATGGCAACGTCAAGAAGTTACCCTATATGGTCTAAAAAGGGGAGGCAAGAATAATCCACCCCTTGTTTAGCATATCATCAAGAAATAACCATAAAAATGGTAACCAACAGCCCTCAGGGCTTCTCTGTTTATGGAGGATCCATTCTTTATTTCTTTACTTTCTTAATAAACATGCTTTCACTTTGCACTGTGGACTCACCCTGAATTTTTTCTTGCACGAAATCCAAGAACCCTCTCTTGGGGTCTGGATCGTGATTGCTTTCCGGTAACATATTTAACAGAAGGAGAGGCTGTGCAGAAATTATTTTCACTCCTTTCTACTGAGAAGGGAAAACACCAAAATTGAGCAGCCTGCTCCTCTGTAAGTGAATGAATAAGCATGAATAAGCACTTGCTTTTCGTTGTGGGTGAGTCAAACGGCCTGGCGTGTATGCAAGTAAGAACTAGAGCAGAGGCTGCTCACCTGCAAACTCACATCAGGGCTTCTTCCCAGAATTATGCTATTTTTTTGTTTGTATGTGTGTTGTTGTCGGCTTCTTTTCATATGGATTTGGATGAAGCTATTTAAACACATGAGATAGCAGCCACTAGGCCTGTATCTAAGAAGGTAAGTGGTTTGCCCGGGGTTACATGGCTAGTGGAAGAGCTAGTCTTTATAAGAATCTTTTACATAAACCAAACCAGGTGAGGCAGGATCAATAAGAGGGTGAAGTGAGGAACTGACAATTTTAAGAGCTCCAGGAAATGGAGGAGCTTGGAAAGAAAATTTATAGATGGTACTTTCAGTAGCCCAGCCACCTCCTGTAATTTCTGGCTTCACCTTTCTGCAAGCCCTCCTTTGCTCTGAGTTCTGTCTGGGCAAGTCCCAAGCTCCTGGAATGCATCTTTGCCTTCCTTATCTGGAAGTTAATCACTAAATAGCAGGTGGCGGAGATTCTGTTTTTCATCTCTCTTTCTCTCTCCTCTTCTCTCTTTTACTCACTTCCTCAGGGCTATGAATTTCTGAATCTTAAACAGGAAACCTCCCTGATTTGTTCACACCTGGAATGCCATTCTATCTTTGAAGAGTGCAGAAATTCGAGCGCGGGACAATCAAGAAAAGGAGCTGTTGCGTGAAGAGGGAAGAGAGAGGTCATCATTTAAATGTGAACACACACACTGAGAGGCACATATACACACACACAGTTTAAGCTAAGCATTCTTTCTTTCAACTCCTACATTTCCCTCCTTATCTCCACTGCCAGCAAATGTCTTGCAAGACAAAGAGTATTTACCGTATGTCACTTCAGTTATCAACACTCTGCACAAATAGGTTGACAGAGGAAACAGGCAAAGCACCTTTGCAGGCCCATTTGGGGTCGAAATAGCAACTAGACTGCCTAGAGGCTGCCAGAGATTAGCTTACTTATTGCTCCTGCAAACGTTAGAAGCAGGCTCTTGAGAGAACCTGTCATCAACATCCCTGTCCCCATGGATGTCAGGAAGGTTCAGCCTTCTTTAAGGTTAAGAGGCACTGTGTCCTCTTCATGGACTGTTCATTTTGGAAAGAACCTTAGGAGATCATCTGGTTCGAGTTCCTGCCTTTAGTCATTGTCTCTAAATCCAGAGACCAATGTTTGTGATCTACTGACCCATAAGCTCCCTATGAGGAAAATGGAACAAAATATTGGGCACAAGGATATAAATCTAAATGCATGGTTTCTAATCTGTGGACCCTGAGATCCCATGGGAGCACTTTATTTGCATGAATCAGTGCTTATAGGTTGATGAAATAGCATGATTCACACACATACATTCTAATACTTCTAATGGTTTTATTCATTCATTCTACAAATACACACAAAGTACTGCTTTGTGCCAAAAACTGTGGTAGGTGCCGAGCGAATAATAGACAGGGAATAAGTCAAACTGCTCTGCCTTCATGGAGGTTCCAGTCCAGTAGTAAAACAGGCAGAGAGAGCTGCAGAAACACAGAGTGAAAGCAATAACTCAGATTTGGAATATCACATAGATAAGGTTATGATTAATGGAACTCAAATTCCTTTAAAGGTAGTAGTCTCTGTCTGCTATTAAGCATTTGCTCTATCAATGCATTCCTAAATGTATTTTTATCTACAGGACTATACATGTTTTCAGATTAAAATGTGCTCTCCTGACTAAAAAGGTTGGATACCACTGACCTAAATCATCTGCTAGGATTTCCTTTTCTATCCCAGGTGAGTAAATTAAATAGCTATGTAGTTTTCCCTTCACCACTGGAAGTTTCACTGAAAAATCAACTCATAAAAGGCAGATTAATAAGAGAAAAGGCATGGATATTTGTTCACATTCATGCGAGAATCACAGGGTGAGTTCCCAGTATCCCAATGGGATATAGATGTTTGTATACCTACTTCTTGAGGGAATGGGAGGGGGGCATTGTGGATGATTTTAGGGGGATTAGTAAATAATTTTCAGGGCAATTCAATGGCTGTGAAGAATATACAATGGCCTGGGAGAAAGTCTGTTGGGCCCACAGAGCAGAGAGTAGTTTGTGATAAAAGTCTGCCCATGTTGGTTGACAGATTTCTGTCTGTCTTCCTGCGACATGAGTTCAGTTAATGAAAATTCAGAGGAGGGATCAGAGGTAATTGTTTTCGTCTTTGGTAAGTATAGATCTTAGGCAGATAAGGGAATTTCAGAGAACAGCTTCATCCTTCTTTATGGCAGAAGTAAAGGACTGAGAGACAGAAGCGGATAGAGCGGGAAAAACAATTGTTCTCCTTGGTGGGTCCATCTGGTCTTTACGTAGATAGGGGAAAAGTCTCCTGCAGCATCTGTTGATCTTAAAAGACCTTTAATTTAAAATACCCATTATACCAGAGAGCCATATTTTGGGTGAAGCTCCCTGTGCTTCTTCAGCAAGAAGTAATATTTTACCAATATTCCAGTAACCCTCAGGTGAGCAATTTTTTCGTAGTTCTACACTGGCTTTGCATCACTGAAAAATTAATCTCAGAGTTCTCTGTACCCCATAACCCAAGAATGCTACCTCTCTGGGGAACCCTGCAAAACCCAGAAAGAGAATGATCATTTGGTTATAAATTCCACCTCCCTAGGGGGCAGCCTCATCTCTGCCCTTGATATGGGTGAGGTTGGAGGCAAAGGCTTGTGGTTGATTTTGGTATGCTATGGAATACCAGGCCTGGAGCCACAGGACATGACTTGTTGCTCTATTAGACATGCTAGATAATCTCCTGAAACAAAGAAATGAAGCAAAGATTAGATGGGAGGATTTTCTTGTCAAGAATTATGAATGCAAAAATAACCCTGAAAATACACCTATATTCGAATAGGGGCTGGGCAAGATAATGGACAGAAAGATTTGTTAGACATAAGGTCCCACCTAAATCAAAATGATCCACCAAGGCTCAGCTCCCAATGGGGTCTCTATGTGCAGATTCATGGGTAGAAATATTGTAGGGACGTTTTTAGTATCAATTCTGTATTTGACAATGTAATAGGCAACAAGCCTACAAACACCAATAAGATACAATCCTTTAACTGTCTTCTTTTAGTTAAAAAAAAAAAAAGTAATCGGCAATACTCATTAAAAAGATAAATAAATAGTATTTTAAACTTTGTGACAATGGGCAGACAGCAACAAGGAAAGCAGGCCAAGGCACTGGGTTTGGAGTCAAGAGATGGGTTTTATCCTGGTTCTATGTTGAATTTACTTCCCACCATGGGCAAATCACTTCCCTATCTAATCAGTTTCCTGACCTGTAAAATGACAAAAGTCACTTCCACCTCCTAGTTTTATGATTCCAGGTCCAATACAAGAAGGAATTTCTTTTAAGGGCCCTTTTAATCTGGTCATAGTTATTCTTCCCAGCAGAGCAGAAACTTTACCTGTTTGCATTAGGCCTGGGTTGTGGGATAAGCTATCTCCTGATGGACCCCAAGAGTGTCCATCTTCCAGTCCTCTCCAAGTGACCCCATGAGAAGACTTATTAAAGGAAGGAATTCAAAACAGTATGGCCCATGGAAAGAGTATCCTTTAGGAACAAGATCTGTTTACTTAGTGGCTGGAAACTTAAATGCATGTATTGTATACCTCCCAATCCCCCACTCCCCACCCCCACTGTCATCATAGCCATTTAAAAAAGCAGCAGCACAGCAGATCTCTGGCACAGTTAGACCTTACCCGTTTTCAGCTCTGGTTTTTCACTGAGGTAATACCTTTACCTGTTGCCAGCTAGACCTGTTGGTGTGTGTAACTGTTACTTCATTCTGACTCATCACACCTTGCTTGTGGCAGCGAACCCAGGCACCATTGTTTCCTGGTGATCTCTGGCCTACTGCTTCCAAAACGCTGTGAGGCAGCCATGGAGCCTTATGAAACAAATTGACTTTCTCTCAGGTAGCCAAGGGCCTTTGGGACAGGTACCTCCTGATCCCCTTTAACCCCAGAGGGAACCCTGAAGGCTGAGCCCCTCCTAAGTTACAACATAGAAGTAAGTTCCAGTAAAATTTTCCAGGCTCTGCTAATTCCATAAGGGACTTTTAAAGAATGAGAAATGGGAGCCCAAGGTCTGCATAAAATACTACATGTGCTAAGCCCTCCAAAATCAGTTTGTTGAGGAGAAGGGGCACAGTGGGAAGAGCTTGTGTATTTTCAAGTTGGATAAACCCCAGTAAGACTAGCCACAGTGCAACATAGAACTGCTTATGGTTCCACATACTTTGCCATATTTTCATTCCATGCCTTACCATTTAAAATATTATTTAATTATCTTTTTAAGGAGTATTGACAATTACCTTTTTTTTTTTTTTTTTTGCTAAAAGAGACTGTTAAAGGACTGTATCTTCTTGGTATGTGTAGGCTTGGTGCCTATCGCATTCCATTCCAAAAACATGCGCCTAATGTTTCTGGAATGTCCTCTCCCACTCCACAGCCTCTCTTCACTGAGCTAATTGCTACTTATCCTTAACACTCAGCTCAAACATCACATCACCTCCTCCAGAAAGTCTCCACTGACCTCCCCGTTTGTATTAGATGCCTCTCTTGATGCTTCCCCCCAAGGCCTTCTGTGTAGCTCTACCTGTGCACTTTACCATGTTGTTACATAATTACCCATCATTCTCACCTAGGCTGTAAACTTTCTGTAGAACTAACTCATGTTATTCATTTTTTTCCTCTCCATAGCTTACTACATAGCCTTGTTTGTTTATTGTATGAATAAACAATCTGGTTCATCTGCTTATTAGCTGTGTGTTCTGGGCAATTTAATTCACTTCTCTGAGCCCCAGTTTTCTCATCTATTAATTGGAAATACCTGTCCGTATTTCTTAGAGATATCATTGATATGAGAAGGTGACATATGTAAAGGCCTTCCACAATGCTGACACATAGGCACAGAGAGTCAATTCACCTCGGGCTGTGGATTTGCACAGAAAATGAAGAAAAAAACACAAAAGGAGCAAGCTTATTTCAGAGCAATGAAGACTCTTGCTGTCAGTGTGCAGACCCTTTCCTTCATGGAAGTATTGTCCCAACAAGTGCTCCCTTGCTGCAAGGAAGCCTGGAAGTCTTTTTTTCTCTCTTTTTTTCCTTTCTTCCTTCCTTTTTCCCTTTCTTCCTGTTTCTCCTTTCTTCCTTCCTTCCTTTCTTCCTTTCTCTTTTTCTCTCTTCTTGTAAATGAGAAACACATGAGCGTATCATTTCTATAAGTTTTCCTGGGAATCCAGCATCTCTAGCCAGAATAATAATAACATGGTTACTCTGATGATTTCTCCCATCGACAAACCTAGACCTTCTCTTTTGTACATAGGTCTCTTCAAGTAAGGACAGCTTATCCGGAGAATTTCTGGTGATTTATGCAGACAGCTTAGGGAGAAAAAAAGGAAGCAGCAGTGATCTGAGCCTCCTGGAAACTCAACAAGTGGCCTGACACTTGGAGAGTTTGTTCACCGTGTCCAATAAAGTTTCCAAATTCTGGAGATGTGGAAGCAGAGGCACATTACCAGAAGGCCAAGTAATAAGCGTGTTGGCAAGCACTGCTGCTGGCCCTGACTCACCATATCACACCACAGGACCATCCACACCCATCCCCTATCCCAAAACCACACATCCACACTCCCCACCACCACCTTAACACATAGACACTGCTCATTTCCCTCTGGAGATATGCAGGGCTCTCCATGGTCAAATGACCCTAAATCCTCTGGTGAATCACGTTGAATGAGAGCCCATGAGTCATCCAGAGCACATCTAACCCAGGGTTAATTTATTCAACAATCATTAAGAAAGCAAGTTCCTACTGCCAGTTGCCCTCCTAGGCATGACAGGCCGATGTTTCTAGAACATGTTTGACAGTCTTTCTCCCCAAGTCACACCATGAAGGAGAAACCGTTTCAGTTAAGTATGGTGAGTCAAGAGCTTGGCATGGAGATATTACCAAGGAAGATATCTGTGTTGAGCCTGTGTACAGATCCTTAGCATTTAATTTATTCTGCAAAGACACACAAGATGGTAGGAAACCACTCCCGGGAACTCACCAAAGAGTCAAGCAAAGCAGAGCGTTGGTACAATCACAAGTGGTAGTGTGAGGTGGAGAGGTAGGGATGGGGGAAGAGCAAAGAAAAGGAGGACTTCCCCTAGAAGACCAGCTACTTTTAAACTCAACCTTGGCCAAAGAACCAAGAAGCACTTTAGCAACTTCCCCATGCTCATCTCCAAAGTCTCCTAGGATATGAGAGGTGAAGGAGAGGGAGCTCCTTATAGAGAAATCAACAGAGAGTGATGGCAGGGCCTAGTTTGGGTTAGGCAATGTGGGCTATTGTGAGGGTTTTAAAATATAAATATGCAGAACACAGAGGGCTTTTAGGGCAGTGAACTACTTTTATGATACTATAATGGTAGATACCTGTCATTATACTTTTGTCCAAACCCATAGACTGTACAATACCAAGAATTAACCACAGCGTGAACTCTGAACTTTGAGTGATAAGGATGTGTTAGTGTAGGTTTATCAGTTGTAACAAATGGGCCCCTCTGTGGGGGATGTTGATAATGGGGAGGCCATGCATGTGTGAAGGCAGGGAGTAGAGGGGAAATCTCTACACTTTTCATTCAATTTAGCTATGAATCTACAACTTTCCAAAAAACTAAACTATATTAAGATAAAAAAAATTAAATAAAAAAGCCACATGTCTGCAAATTATTTGACAATCCTCTTATAGAGAGGGAAGGCCAGTGGGTGCAGTGGTTCACGCCTGTAATCTCAGCACTTTGGGAAGCTGAGGTGAGTGAATCATGAGGTCAGGGGTTTGAGACCAGCCTGGCCAACGTGATGAAACCCCATCTCCATTAAAGATACAAAAAATTAGCCAGACATGGCGGCGCGTGCCTATAATCCCATCTAATCCCATCTACTCAGGATGCTGAGGCAGGAGAATCACTTGAACCCCGGAGGTGGAGGTTGCAGTAAGCTGAGATCACATTATTGCACGCAAGCCCAGGCAACAGAGTGAGACTTGGTCTCAAAAAAAAAAAAAAAAAAAAAAAGAGAGAGAGAGAGAGAGGGAAGGCCTATATCATTTCCTCTTGTATTTGAGCAAGCTTCTGACTTACTTATAATCAAAGGAATGTGGCAGAACTGATGTTCCATGACTTCCAAAGCCAACTCGTAAAAGACCTTGCAACCTCCATCTTGTTCTCTGGAACATTTGAAAACAGGATCCACAGAGCTTACTTACTGCTCCTGCAAATGTTAGAAGCTGGCTTTTGAGAGAACCTGTCATCAACATCCCTGTCCCCATGGATGTCAGGAAGATTCAGCCTTCTTTAAGGTTAAGAGGCACTGTGTCCTCTTCATGGACTGTTCATTTTGGAAAGAATCTTGGGAGATCACCTGATTCAAGCTCCTGCCTTTAGTCATTGTCTCTAAATCCAGAGACCAATATCTCTGATGGCTTGGAGCTCTGAACCCCAAGCCGTTGTGTAAGAAATTCAGCTGCCTTGAGACCACAGTGAAAGGAAGCTCAGGTGTCTGGAGCAGCCATGTGTAAGAGTGCTGAAGGTCACAGCTGAGTCCCACCCCAGAGCCAGCATTACCTGACCGACTTGTGAATTAATCAACCTTTCATGATCCCACTCCCCCACAGCCTTGAATTCCCCAGAACCTTGCAGTCTTCCTAGTTGAGGCTCAGATGTTGTGGAGCAGAGGTAAGCAGCCCCTGACATGCCCTGTTCAAATCCCTAGCCCACGAAATCTGTGAGCCAAAAAAAAAAAAAAAAAAGTTATTTTTATGCTTTATGCCCCTAAGTAGGTACAAACCGTACTGACTTGCAGGGCTTCACTGATCTGGAGATGGGGATGGGTGGTGTTGGAGAGTGACCTGTGTCGGGAAAAGGAGAGAGAGAAATGCACAGACCAGACCGTGACACTATGGAAGACAAACAATGACCTGAACAGTGCTATTTATACAGACAGTTCACAACTTATAATGGTTTGACTTACAATTTTTTGACTTTATAGTGACATGTAAGCAACGTGTGTTCAGTAGAAACCATACTTCAACTATCCACGTACCATTCTGTTTTTCACTTTCAGTTCAGTATTCAATAAATTACTGAGATATTCAACACTTCGTTATAAAATGGGCTTTGTGTCAGATGATTTTGCCCAATTGTGGGCTATGTCCTTGTTCGAACATTGTTCAAGTATGTTTAAGATACGTTAGGCTAAAAGATGATGTTCGGCAGGTGAGGTGTATTAAATGCATTTTCAGTCTATAATATTTTCAGCTTACCCTGTCATAAGTTGAGGAGCATCTGTAGTGTTTGCTTTTTTGAGGTGAAAAGGGAACTTCGTGTAATCACATTTCACGAAGGATCCCTGGCCTGGCCTCTGGCAGCACAGCCTTGCAGTGGTCACTGGGGACGCACACAGCCTCTCTTTATTGCTACCCTAATCAACAGGGGACAGGAGCCTCCTCCTTTCAGAGGCCCTTCCCATGGTTGGAAGCCAAACAACTTCATAGTAGAACATCTGTCTATTTCACGTAGGCTCCTTGGAGAAATGCTGGTGGACAGGATTTGAAGACTTGCAGTCAGGAATTTATTCCTCCCAGCAGGGGATGGGGGCTCACCTCCTGGTGACTCAGACCCTATGGCAGGGGCTTTTGCCACTTCTTGCTTCTTCCCTCAGCACCTCCCAGGGGTTTTTCTTAGGTGATGACAAGGATTTTGTCTCCCCAAAATGGATCCCCAAAACTGCCCTGAGATCATCCACAGTTGTCATCTTAAAAGAGACCCTAGTCAGCCTGGGAGTGTTGGTTTACATCTAGCTTCAGGGAGTTCCTTGCTGCAGAGAGCTCTCTTTATTTACTCTTTGCCTTTCTGTTATTTCCACTGCTTGGAAAAAAAAAAAAAACAGCTTCTCACCCCTACCCTTCCCACCATACTTCTAAGAATATTTGACTTTGTTTAAACAGCCACTCATTAGAACTCAAGTTCATTTTAAGAAAAGCCTTTAACACCCTTGTTCTCGGAGGAGAGGGAGGGTGCACTCGATAGGCCCAGTAGGCAGGTCACAGGTAGGGAGCATCCAAGACCTCTGGAGTCCTTGGGACAGGCATGGTCAGACTCCATATCTTCAGTGGAGAAGTGGAGGGTGGGTCCGCATCTGCGGGGCTTACCCATTAACCTGTGTCTTGGTTTTCTGAAGAGCTCCATGTTTTACAGGTCCACGTGTGTTGTCAGAGGCCTTCTTATCTACTTTGGTTCACTCTGATTTTAGTCTCCTCCTCTAATGTGGTGGGTGAATTGGGCCTGAACTTACAGACTATTTGAAGCAGAAGAGACCTTAGAAATCACCTAGGTCAGCCTTCAGAAAGAAAAAGTGACCAGTCCATGGTCACACAGCAATAGTTCTTCAGTGTCAAAGCTAGGACTAGAAGTAGGGCCCCTGGCTTCCAAACCAGGGCTCTGTGTTGTGCTCTCAGACTCCCCAGATGGGCTGCTTCTGGAGAGGATGAAGGAATTCAGAGAACCTGCTTGAGATCAACCAACCACAAGACTTCTGCTGCCCAAGGTCCTGTTTGCCAAAACCCCCACTCTTTCTTCCTCTTCCCACAGCCCAATCCCAGCCACCTAAACCTCTAGAATAGTTTGGAGCTGAGCACAAACAAGCTGCTAAGGCAATGTTCTATTCGTTAGGCATGCTTGAAATTAAAATTTCTGCTTATTTTAGAAATCAAGACTTTCCCACCCACCTCTCTTTCTCCTCTTTTTATTCTCCTCCCAACCCTGGCTCTAAATTCATGTCTGCTTTTCTGTTTCCCTGGCTCATAAAACATTTCACATGGCCAAGTTGCCATAAAGACTATTTTCTACAAATGCAAACACTGTACTTGGACATATCAATAAAACTTAATTTCTGTCAATGTGCTGTTTGGGGAGTTTTTCAATAAACCATATTCCTCGAACACATTTTGGAACAAACTGAAATACCAAGAAAAGAAGAACATGGTTATTTGCAGACAATGGAGGGACCACTTCAACATAAATATTGTAATAGATGGACAGATTGTCCTATATTATAGCTCTCTGTGTAAGTATCTATTTTTTCCCACTGGAACTGACTCCTTAAGGGTTTATATCATTTCGGTTTCAATTCCACATCCCTCACAACTCCTAAGTTCTTTTCATATATGAAGGCCTCTATACATGTTTATTAAATTGAATGTTTTTTAAATGTAGTGAGGGCATACTATGCGATGTAGTCAGAATATTAGATGTTTTCATGGCTTTAAAAAAAGTTGATCCCTATGGCCATTCTGTATCAGTTATTGATTGCCACAATAATGACATTTTATAAACCACCCAAAAGCTCAGTAGATTAAAACAATAACCTTCTATTTTTTCTTGTGGGTCTACATGTTGGCTGGCCAATTCTGCTTATCTGCATGGGGCTCAGCCAGTCTTCATGAGGGGTGTTCATGCATCTGTGGTCATCTGGAGGGAAGGTGGGGGAAGTTGATCTAAGATGGCCTAACATGGAGCAGCTGGAATGATTGGGGCCTCTCTTCACATGATTTTTTTTTTTTTTTTTTTTTCCCAGCAGGCTATACTTACACTCATGGTGAAGAGAGCAGGATTTCAAAGAGCAAATGGAAACATGCAAGACTTTTTGATGCAAGTCATAGAACTGGCACACCGTCACTTGGACCACACTTTTTTGGCTAAAGCAAGTCACAAGGCCAGACCCAGATTCAAGGGCTGGGGAAATCAATTCCATCTCTCAGTGGAAGGCGCAACCAACTTATGCCACCATAGGCTGAAGAATTATGGCCATTTTTGCAATCAATTCACTACATGAGTTTAATTTTAAGATGATGAAAAAAATAGGTCAAAAATTTTATAAAAAATGTTGTAACACTGGATTATGGTGATAGTCGCACAACTATAAATTTACTAAAAATCATTGAACTATATGCTTACAATGACTGAATTTTTTGATATGTAAATTATCCCTTAGTAAGGCTGTTGAACAAAACCTGAAACTATTTGTAAAACTTTATTGAAGATCATTTAAGTCATAATTGTCCAAATCTGCATTTAAATTCAGGAATTCTAGCATGAAACTTGGTAATCCTTTCATTGCAATATATTTATCACACTTAAAGCATTAGATCCTCAGAATCAGATAATCTAGGAACTAGAAAGTACTTCTGCAGATTACTTAGTCTACCCCTTTTTCAAGCAGTTGAATGTGTAAAGCACCTAGTGCCAGTGCATAAGTCCTCTCTTGGGTTGAAAAATAGGAACAGCTCTACAGGAAACCTGAGCCAGGTGAAAAATATGTCTCATCTTCTCATGTGGGATCCAGTATAGTTAACACTGGGAAAAAAAACTTGAACCACCGTTCTTTCCAGAAACAGAAAATACAGACAATTCTTTTGATTTTACTTCTTTCATTTTATGATGAACTTGTCCTGAGTAGCCAGGATACCACAGGTACCCAGATTCTAGTATTAATAGCATTAGCATTTTTCTTCCATTTTGGTACCCAGAGTCCAAATCTAAATGTCTTCTTTAGGGCTGAAAGTGGTCGTATTCAAATTAAAGGTCACCCAAATAACTTCTTTTGTGGGTTAAAATCTCTAGCATGAGGACTCCAAGAAGAACAGTTTTTTAAAAGGTGGACATGTACAATCTGGTCCTTCTATTGCAAGCATTAAGGGGTCTGTGAAGATGATGAACAAATGGGAAGTGTTCCAGTTTTATCTTATAATTTGGACTTGTTTCTGGAGGGAAAAAAAGAAAGTAAAATCCTGAGGAAATGCATCCAAGCTCTCCATAAACAGAGCTTTGAAGAGCAAATTGAGCAGCTTTCATCAATCACACACAGACCACAGCAAACACTGCCCAAGGAAAATTACTCACCCAGTGTCAGGCAGGGTCAGGCAAACGTTATCAAATGCTCTTTCAAGATATTATGAACCAGAATCAGAGGGGGAGAAGGAAGTAGAGGAGTGCCAAAAATAAGATCCGGAGGGGAAGGGAGGCAAATAAGACAGAGAATGAGATGCAGTGGCAAAGAGGATGTGAAGGGAAGAGAAAGAGAAGAAGAAAGAGTGAGGAAGAGACACAGAAAAATATATAAATAGGTAGCAAGAGTCAGAGAGCAGAAGGGAAGCAGAGAGAATGGTGCAGTAAAACAGAACAAAAGTAAATCAACAGCAGCAAAAGGAAAGCTGGAAAACAAGGTGGAGAGAAATAGTCTTTCCCCGTGGGTGGGGTGGAGGCCACATTGGTAGCCATCTGTCCTGAGGATATGTCATCTATATGACCTTTCATTGAAAACTAGCCAAAATAGTTCAAGTTTCCATGTATAGAGGAATGTTATCATGTCTCAGTGAAAGGAAAGAAAAAGTAAACCCTTCAATCGTCTTCCTCTCCGGCTCCCCAAACTTATTCACTAGGAGGGACTATTTGATCATTCTGGATGGTTTCACTCAGGCCCTGAAAATGAGAGGAAACACAGCCATTAGAAACCAGCTCAATGCCCACCCAATCCCCCACAGGAGTAATTTTACCTTTTATTACAACAAAGCTCAGGCAGTCATGTACCCACTCAAGTTGTAAATCTGCCTTCTTCATAGATCAAGTTCGATTTTCCAACTAATTAGAGAAAAACAAACCCACTCCTGGGTCAAAACCAAGCAAATATCCCCATCTCTGCACAGGACCCGGCTCTGTCTTAATTAAGAGGTAAGGCCCTGGGTGCCTGGGTGTTCCTTGGGGAACTTTGAGGGGCCAGGGGTCAGCAGGAGGGCAACCGGTGCAAGAAGAGAGCCAGTGCACCAAGGAAAATATATGAGGAATGGGAGACAGAGGAGCCTTCTCCAAAGAAAACTTTGCTAATTTACACGCTTACTCCATAAGGAGACATTGCAAATGACAATGCATGAAGAGATAGAGTCCTCAAGACAGCTTAACTATTGGTACACCCTGAACATCAGTTACAATTAGGCGAGGTACTAAGAGCCAGTTGACAGTGGTTCCCAATTCTTAACTGAAGAGTTCAGATAGGAGCTGAGAGAATAACAATAGCTAGAATTTACTGAGTCAATCATTTTTACATGCACCATTTTATTTAACCCTCACAATAACCCTATCTAATAGACATTCTTCTAATTATCATTCCCATTTTACTGATGAAGAAACTGAGGCTCAAAGAGGTTACATAAGTGGCCCAAAGTCATACAGTGAGCAAGTACAGAAGTGGAAATCTGAGCTTGCAACTGACTCCAGAGCTGGTCTCAGTCACTCTGTGGCCTGCATTGCTCCAGTAGCAGATGGGTCTGATAGAACAGCATGTTTGCCCTGTGTACTTGTGAACATCATGCAGGATGGAGAGAAAGGGGACAGTCCTGGAAGCCGGGACTCATAAGCAGCCTCAATCCAGTTGGGAAGGAATCAGGGTTTTGAATAGAATGGTAACAGTCCACGTCGCAAAGATGAGGCCAATTTACCCTATGAAAAAATTTTGAGCTTTGGGATAAATGGTACAGTCACTGGCTGAGACAGGAGGTAGCATCATGGGCAACAACAAGCTTAGGGAGCTCTGTAAACTTTTCTATTTCTCTTTATGAAAGCAAAAGACCATAAAATTATCTATAATTACTGAGCCATCAGCACTTAATTACAGCATCTCTTGCATGGGCCAACATGGCAAATGACTCCACAGCACTAATGAGTGTCCTGAGCTCCTCTTTCCACTTCCAGCTTGACCTGGAATACACTGGCACGAACAGCCCTTCCCGTCCACTCTGTACAGCAGAGGCATCAGAGTACAGGCTGTGTGGCCAGACAGACCTGTGTTCAGATCCTGTTCCCACAACTCACTCACTGAGGAACTTTAGACGCTATTCAACTTCTCTGAGCCACAGTTTCCTCATCTGTAAAATGGGGACAGTAAAATACATCAGTCCCAGGGAATGTCAGGATAAAATAAAAAAGATAAATGCATAACACCTAGGACAATGCCTAACGTATAATAAGCACTCTTTTAAAAAGATATTATTATTGTATATTTCCACCCCTTCATCTGACTTGTTTGAAGCTGAAAGAGGAAGAGGCAAACCGAGTGAAATTGCTTACATAAAAGCCAGATAGAGCCTGGCTATTCCACCGAAGACAATAATTATAAAGCTGCTTCAGAGCACAGAGTTCCAAGAATGGAATCCACATTTGGAACAAGTTCATTAAAAAATTGCTTACTCATAAAAGCTACTATCGTTATAGCCTGACAAATGGAAGACACGACACCGATAAATACGGAGCCAGCAGTCAACAAGACTACACCAAGAGTCCCTTGATTTCTCTCTTCCCCATCCTTCAACTGTTTCTTCACCTTTTATGGGCTTATAATGACAAGTTCAGGTAGGTTTCATGTGCTGTTTACTCTGAGTTTTCTTCAAACTCCAAATGGAGGGAAGAAGCCTCCGGGCTTCTCTACTTAGTCTCCCAGAATGGAATGAGGCAGGCTCAGCACCCAGCAGGCCTAGCTGCCACCTCTTGGCACCACAGAGTCAGCTCAGGCCTTTCCTCACCTCCACAGCCTATCTAGAGACCTCTGAACCCTCACACCTGTGCATCAATGCATCCCCTCATGACTCATGAGTCCATTCCAAGGAAAGTGTCACACTGTTTTGCAGGACACTCTCCCAGGCAGTGTCCCGCTGTTTTTCCCTCCCAGTCAGTGTCCCACTGTTTTGCCCCAGCCCAAATAGGTCACATTCTCGGTTGTGGAATGAGTCCCTAACAGAAAGTCAGGAGACTGGGATGATTATGCAGTCCAGATTCTTACTAGCTGGACATTGTCACTCAGCTTCCCTGAGTCTCAGTTTTGCTGTCTATAACGTGGGGATAATAATACTTCCCTCAGAGTGTTCCAGTAGCAGTTAAATAAGTTTATAGTCACAAACTTGTGCTATGGAGTGTCTGGCACTTGTGGCAGATGTTGCAGTTAGTCAGTAGCAATAATTTAGCACCCCGTATCTGAGCTCCATTCTGTGATCTTGGGTGTGGGGGTGGCAATGAAAAGAGAGAAGAATGCCCCACAAGGGTCTACCCTCAGAGTTTTGACTCACCATGCGATCAAGAGACTTCAACATGCGTTCAAAGAGTTTCTAAGTGCAGATACGAACTAAGGAAATGGGGTGAAGAGAGTGGGTGCTGGTACCTTCCCCTGCACTCACCCACCTCCACCCACCTCCGCTCTGCCCCAGCCCTGCAGGACTTGACTATGTCTTGTTCCCTTGCCAAAAAAAAGGACAGCAACATCAGACAGGAAGCAGCTTAGTGCTTTTAAGAGCCTGCGGCCAAACAAACATGTGCCAGCATTTACCAGAAACCATGGTAAATCTTATAAATTCTTACATAACAAAAGCTTGTAATCTCTGAGTCCACATATTCCTTTTTCAAGCAAGTCCCACCTACTTGACTACTGTTTTTCAGGAGGTTAAAACAAAAAACGATGTGTCACTTAGTTACACAAATGAACAGCCAATTTGGACTTTGAAAAACTTTAAGTATTTTTGTAAAAAAGGAGCAAAACACTAAGTAATACATTTTGGGAGCCAAATCCTTCCAAAACAAAATTTCCTTGAAAATTGTGCTTCTGCGCATGGGTACCTATTCCTCTCAGAGACAGGAAATGGCTTGCTTGGATTCAAATATGGAAAAGCTAGGCTTTTAGGCATCCACTCTCTTATTCTAGAAATATTTATTGAATGCACACTATGTGGAAAACATTGTGCTAGGTGCTGCAATACAAAGATCAAAAGGTTCAAGAGACAGAGGTAAGCTGCCTCTAAACTAAGATGCTGCTGGGGACCCTCTCTGGTGATGTTTTTACCTGACTTAGCAACAGGCCATGTATTTCATTAAAGTCTTCATTCTACTGATGATTACTCCAAACTTGCACTTTGATCAGAAGATAAAGGTCAGTCCCTCTGATATCACTGTAAGATTTTTGGAGGGATAAGAACAGGGTCTTTGTCGTTAATTTTGTCCAGCACCAGATATAATGCCTGCCCCATCCCTAAGAGTCACTCTGCCAGGAGTTGGGCAGGCCTCAGCTCTGATCACTGTGGCATTCTAAGCAGGTACCACTGACAATGCGACTCAGTTTGTCTGAGCTGCTGTTTCGTCATCTGTGAAACAGAGATACTTCTGATTTCAGAAGGTTGGAAGGAGGAACAAAGCAAGGGTCTGGAACGGACTGGCTAGGAAACCTGTCATGCAGCCAGAGGTCAGCACGTCACAGGAGCTCTTAGTGCTAAATGTGGAACCACCCAGTGTCCCCTGTGAGGGAACTTGGTGACACTGGCGGCAGACAAGGATAGTAGAATGGGGACAGTCAGATTCTACAGCTAAAAAAATTTTTAAAAAGAAACAAAAGCTCAAGTGAATTTTCTCCCCATTTCACTAAAATAATATGCTCTAAGTCTGAGAACTTTTCCCTCCTGTCTATTGCCTGAAACTCATTTCTCCAACAGAGATCTAAGCCACCATAAATCTCATCAGGGGTCAAAATGGCTGACACAATTTTAACTACAAGCAACCACAGCAGAAATGGCGTCATTATTATCCCCAAGGGCTGCTCTCTGCCTTTTATAAGGGACAAAAGAGAAAGTCATATTTTTTAGCCTGAAAATATGTAGTATTCTAGAATTTTCAGGGGACAAATTCAAGAACGCAGAAGCACAAAAACTGTGAAAGGAAAGTATGACCAGGCATAAAGTGAGCACTATTTCTGCTTATAAAAAAACAAACAAACAAAAACCTGCTTGCTGCCATGCTACCCAAAAACCTAGAAAAACTCTTTCTAAATAATACAATCAGCTATGCCTCCAATCTCCTGTGACTCTTGGTTTTCTGCATTCTATAACCAGGTCTCGTCTACGGTACTTGCTCCCTGACTGAGTCCACATGCTTTCCCCTGGGGAGGCACGGTACTGCAATGTGATTCTGACACTAATCACCCAGAGTCAGTGCAGACTTCACAGATGAAGGGCACAGCCTCCAAAAGACTGCCTCACTTCAGCCACCAGCCACAAGTTCAGGGGTCTTCAGACCCCCTACACTCCTGGCTGCAAATTTGGGGGTTCCCACAACCCCTCAAATTCAATAATTCACTAGAATGACTCACAGAACTCAGTAAAGTGCTATGCTTAGGATAAAAGTTTTACCATAAAAGGTATAAATCAGAGCCAGCCAAGCGAAAAAAATACCCAGGGCAAGGTCTGAGAGGGTCCAGAATGTGGAGCTTCCATGCCTTCTCCCCATGGACTCAGGTTGGTTCACCCTCCCATCACATTGACATGTTCACCAGTCAGAAAGGTCATCTGCACTTTGGTGTCCAGCCTTTTCATTGGGGTTTCATGATGTAGGCATCACTGATTGAATCATTGGCCAAGTGGTTAAACTGCATCTCCCAATCCCTCCCGGAGGTTAGACCAATATCACATAGCTCAAAGCACCAACTCTCTAATCACACAGTTGACCTTTCCAGCATGACCAGCCCCCATCCTGAAATTATGTAGGGGCTCATTGTGAGTCACCTCATTAACATAAACTCAGGCATGGTCCCAAGGGCTCACTATGAATAACAAAAAGTCTTATCACCTGGGAAAGTTAGAGGGTTTGTTTAGAAGTTCCATCCCAGGAACGCAGGACAAAGGCCAGATAAATGCTTCATTATACAAAAGGAGAGAAGGCTTCAGCATCTTAGATACTAACAACCTAGACCGAGGCTTGTCTGCCTGTTGTCAACTTCAGCAAATTAAACTCTCCCTCGCTGACTCCTCAGTCTCTCCATCGTCTGGTACCATTATGCCTGGCCAGTCTCATTCCACTGTTCCCCATCATAAAATCTGCATCCTACCCCTCCTGGTCTATCTCAATCTCCCCACACAATTTATAGAATACTGAGATAACCTCGGGGTACACATGAATAAGGCCTGAGTGTGGACAAATAAGACCAGTAGGACAGAACCAACACTAGTATTTAAAAGTGAGCAGAGAAAGAGAAGCTCACGAAGGAGTCTGAAGAGGTGGGGAAATCCAGCTGCTGCACGTGGTCATGGAAGCCCAGGAAAAGAGTTTTTCAATATGCAGGAAAGGACCAACAGTGTCAGCCGCTGCAGAGAGGTCGAGGAAGATAATGACTTAAAAGTTGCCATTGGATTCAGCAATAAGGTAGCCATCTACAAACTTGCTGAGAGCAGTTTCAGCAGAACAATAAGGGCAGAAGCCAGCTTGCAGTGGGTAGAATACAGAATGGGAAGTAAAGAGCTGAGCAACAGATACAGATGCCTTTTTAAAGAGAATGCGGTGGCTGAAAAATGCCATGGGACCAGCAAGGAATTGAATATACAAGATGGAAGGCTTAAACATGTTTAGGTCCTAATAGCGAGGGGGAAAAGAGAGTTTGACAGGGTGAAGGGACAGGGAAGAGAAGGGGAAAAGTGATCAAGCCAGGCTGCTAAGGAGGTAGGAGAGAAAAACTCCAGAGGACAAGAAAGGGGATAAGCTCAGACAGAGAGAGGCTCCTCTTCCATAAAATCAGAAGTGAAGAAAAGAGGCATGGTGGCCGATGTAGGGAATGTGTAGGTTTGGTGGCACTGAGTTAAGGGGTTGGATGTTTCCATCTCTGGGTTCTACACTTCCTGTGAAGTAGGAAGCAATGTCAAATGCTTAACTTGTGAAGGCCAAATATTTGAGGAGGGGAGAAGAGTGAAGAAGGTATTGAAAAGCTAGTCGAGAGAACTAGAGAGAGAGGTGACTAAGGAAGCCCAGAATAATTATAGGAGAGTGTCAGGGAGCAGTGGAGTCTGGGAAATGGGAGACGGTAGTACAATGAGTCTACAGATTGTGTGGGTTTCTCTATGACATGCAGCAACACTGGCAGAGAAGTTTGATAGTTTGTTAGCTCCAGGGTTGAGGTTTTGCCATCAAAGTATGAAAGAAAGCCAATAGGGCAACAATATTAGCAAAACAGAGGTTGAAGTAAAATGCAGCTAAGAGGGTATGATATAAGAGGGTATGACTGAAAAGAGAGAGAGAGAGAGAGAGAGAGAGAGAGATCAGTGGTTTGAGAGTCCGTAGTTTTGAAGTAGAAATAATGTCAATGATTGAGTACAAGCAGTAGAAAGGTAGAAGGTTGTGGGAGGTGACCTAGGGGATGACAAGGTCCAGGTGGAGTGGACGTGGTGAGAAGTGAAAATTCAGGAATGGGGAGTTGAGTGTTGCTGGGCATCCTCATGAGCCCAGAAGAAGCCCAGGATGAAAGCAGGGTTCAGATGGAAGGAAAGACTGTGTAACACATGCCGGTGTCATTAGTGAATGGGGAGAATGACTAAGAGAGTGTTGGATGAGAAAGAGGAAATGCAGAGTGGAAATTACTAATCAGAGGCCTATGGGCCAACTCAGACCAATAGCCAGGTTTCATTTGACTGTCACAGTGTTTTTTTGGTTTTTTTTTTTTTTTTTTGGTTTACTATCTACCATTTTTTAAAAATCAGGAAAGTTCATATAAAAATCTAGATTCTTTGAAAGGCTGGTCTTAAAAACTATAAAGGTCTGGGAACACAGGGCTTATCTCCCTTCACTGTGAACTGCGGAACAACTGTGCCCTTTTTGAGCATCACGGGGTCTCCAGCTCACCACTGACCCCCCCTAGGGCTTGTGTCACTCATTTAAGAGGCAGACCTGCCCTTGTAACAGTTCACTGGAGACCCTTTGAAGAATACTGGCAATGCCAGCGAGCTTGAGCCTAAAAGGGGCAAAGACTTCCATGTGAATCATTTGGGGAGTGAAGGTGGGGAGCAGGGATGGTGCCAACGCCAGCTGCTGATGCTGAGATGCAGCGGAATTAGCAGTCTCCCCTTGAGAAGGCTACAGAGAACACAGAATACTTGAGGGATAGGGAGGTTCAGATGAAAACGTAGAGGGAGCAAAGTGGTCAAGGAAGAGTCTGAGGCTACAAATGAGTTTATTCATCATGGACATTCCAGAGGACAGACATAAAAGTGTTGGTAGCAGCTGGGCCAGGCAAGGGGAAGCACAGGGTGATGGCACAGGATCAGAAATCACCTGGGGAAACACATTTCAGATGTAAGCATCTAATGAGAAGTCTCAAAAATGTCAAGCTAATTACTCTTTGGAGCAACCTGGTGGTTGGGTTGGAGTCACTGACCTGGACCCTGGGCACCCAAATTTCCTTGACACAGAGACCTTTCTAGGACAGCTCAGGAATACCTAAGAATCACCCCAATACCAGGTCACTGAGAAGTGAGTCAGGGTAAATTTCGAATCCTCTTCCTCTGCTCTGTCCATGAGTCACAGAAAATCAGTAGGAGGAATCTCAGTCAGATTCGACACTAGTTATCCCAAGCAAGAGCCCTTTTTGTAGCATTCTTACAACAACGAATTTAGTTGCCTTGGGGGCTACACAATGCCCTGACAACCAGGGCAGAGAGGAGCAGAAAGGGAAGATGCCAAAAACATGCTGTCTATTTCAAATTTCCCCTGAATTTGGTTCCAGATACAGGAGGAAAAGAGTAGAAACTCTCTACCTTCTCCTCCCTCATTACATAGATTCCATCTCCATCAGTCTAAAACTCTTAGCAATACATTTCCAACAAACTAGTATGTATTAAATAAACTGTTGTGTGCAGGTTGAGGAAGCTGATCACCTTATTAAAGGACTATTTTGAAGTAAATTGGGTTCCAGGTTCTAAAAACCCAATGTGTAAACTCCAGCACACAGTTCATCAGTAGGGTGAAGGCTGCCTATATACTAAAACCAAATTTCTGAAAGCATATAAAAGTTTCAGCTTGTTTTGTTCAGGAACACCATCAATCAAGGCACCCTGGCTTCCACCTTCTGACAATAATGACCCATCCATCAAAGATGTTCATCTTTGTTCATCTTACAAATAGCTTCTTGCCCACCCCTCCCTGCAATCAGCCCAGGCTCCTCCTGCAGTCCTTTGGGAGATGTCAAGACCCTGTGGACATGGTGTGCCTGTGATTTTCACTGCAGGCCTGAATCCCTAAGTAGGGGATTATTGGGGTAAACGGTGTGAACTCAAGAATCAACAGGGCTCAGCGATAGTGCTGATCAGTGGGTCCCCTCATTCTGCAACATAGTGAAACATCCCGTAGGCTCTCTGTACCCTTCCCCTCTCAACAGCTTGCTATAAAATCTTCAACAAACTCAAAGAGGTCTGTGATCTGGATACAGCTTTCCATTCAGATTTCCAATTGTAGATTTTCTTCCTCTTTTGCCTTTTTGCTGTTCTCCTCTTGTCAAAAAGGAGCAATAAAAGGAATTGGAAAACTCATACTTTCTTGTCTCGCTTCAGTATAAACAAGAAAATGTCTTATTAAAAAAAAAGAGGGTGGAGTGGTAGTGCGAGGGGGGAGAAAGGTAATATTTAATTTTATTGGGGAGAACGAATCATTGCTGGAGAATGCCTGTGGCTAAATGAGACCATCAAACCAAGAGCAGAGCGGCAAACCGCATGCACAAATATGAAGTAATATCTTTCTACTCTGAGGGAAGCTGACACTCAATTTCAGAAGCTTCAGGCAAGCAGCCACAGCTACCTTCTTGGAACCATTTACAACTGCTTCTACTCTCTGCAGTGAAAGCTTAAAAATGCAAATGAAATGGGGCCATTTAAAGAAAAATATCCCTTCTAACTGTGCTCTGGGAAAGAAGAAAAAAAAAACCTATAGCTCAGAGGGCAATCTTAAAGTCAATGAAACTCGGCGGTGCTAGCTGATGCCTCATTCTGATGGATAATGTATGCTCTGCTTCCCCCTCCTGAGTTTAGAAGTATTTAAAGAAAAGGGTTGAATCACCCTGTTTAGGAGATTAATTTCTTTTCTGAAAAAAAATGTCTGTTTTTGCTGTCACTTCTGGTTTGATGAACGGTAAAACCAAAGCTTATTCTAAATGTTTGCTGCTGAAAATTACCAAACGCATGTATGTGGAAGGGAAGGATCATGGGAACAAAATTCTGAAGAGATCAAGTCCTGCCCCATCTCCTTAGGCAAATCCATGCTTATGTTATCCTGGAAGCCATTGTAAAAGTATTTCTTCAGGGACAGAGATTCTAATAATATGTCAAATATTTTTTGAACACTAAACACCAAGGACTGAGCTTAGCACTTTACATGAATTATCTCACCTTCAAAATTCCCTCTCCCCAGCAAACACACTCATAGTAGGTCCCATTACTCTACCCGTTTTACAAATGAGACAAGTAAAGTTAGGCAGATCAAACAACTTGCTTACAGTGAAATAGCTGAAAAGTGGCCTGGCTGGAATTCCAGTTCAGATTGTCAGCTCCAGAGCCCAGAGCTCTGTGTGGTCCATAACATCCTCTCAAGGGATGTTCATTTTAATTCCACTCACTAAGCCTCACCAAATTAACATAATTCAGGAAATGATGTCTCACTTTCATTTTTTTTTTGTTTGTTTGTTTGAAATCTTTGCAAAACCACTGCATTGATGACACGATGTAGTCAGAGTTTGGTGAGCAAGCACTATAAACCTAAGGCTTAGGGAAAAAGTGGGGTTGGGGGCAGTTCACCAAAGGACACGTGGCACTTCATCCCCTTCATGTGCTTAGGATATAATTGGAAGCCTGTCTCTGACAAGACACTTAACTCAATAGAAGCACCTACACTGATTTGGAACCTAAATTTTTCTTGGTGCAGCTCAAGTTCCTTTTCCCACTTTATGATGAGGTATTTGAGCCACGCTACCAATCTCACCATTTTCTCTAATTCTTAGGTGAAGAGTGCAATCCAAATCTGACAACAGGTAGAGCAATAAGAACTCTCCTACACTGCTGGAGGTAATGAAAATTGATAGAATCATTAGAAAAATAGTTTGACATTATCTCAAAAATTCAGAGATGTGTATATCATGCAATCCAGAATTCCCAACCTTATGCATGAGCACCAGAAGTCATGCACATGAATGTTCCTAGCAGCAGCGTCTATTACAAACTTTTGACAAATGATCTATTGAAAATAAAATAATTACAGCTGCATGCATGTATCAACATGGATGAATCTTATAAGCATAATGAGCTGCAGAAGAAAGTCACAAATGAAAACATACCACATGATATACATGACATTGAAAACAGACAGAACTATACTATGCTGTTTAGGGATGCATAGTAGGTAGTAAAGCTATTTTGCAAAAAAAGAAAAAAAAAAAAGAACAGGTCATCACAAAAGTCTGAAGAGTGATCATCTCAAAGAGGAGGGAATGGAAGTAATGGGGTAAGGGCACTTGACAGGGTTAGGGACTTCTAAGATATTGGCAAATTCTCCATATTGAACCTGCATGGGGACTAGAAGGATATCCCTTTTTAAAATATTTATTAAATTGTATATAGTAAAATGCATATTTGTTATATAACATGGTCTTTTGTATGTACAATATATTATATATGAATATACTCTTGCATATGTTAATACATATCAAGAAAGAATGCAGCCTTACTCAGCCTGAGTCACAGAGTGAGCCTCTGTTTTCATGTGGAGTTACAGATGTTCTGAAATCATTGGGATTGCTTCTTACCCTGAAGTGTTCCCTAGAGCATGTCACCCTGAGACTGTCCAGTCCCGATTTCGATACTTACAGTTACATGAAACTCAATACCTCGCACATAAGCCCATTCCTTCTTCTTTGTTTAGGTTTATTCCATAGGCAATGGAGCCCCTGATTTGTTTTTCAACTGTGGTAAAATACATATAAAATTTACCATTTTAGCCATTTTTAAGTGTAAAGTTCAGTGGCAGTAAGTTCATTCACATTACTGTGCTACCATCCATCTCTAGAGCATTTCATCTTCCCAACCTGAAACTCTATACCCATTAAATAACAGCTCCCCATTGTCCTCTCCCCAAGTCCCTGGCAACCACCATTCTTCTTTTTGTCTCTATGAATTTGACTACTCCAGCACTCATGTAAATGGAATCATTATGATATTTGTCCTTTTGTGACTGGCTTATTTTACTTAGCGTAATATTTTCAAGGTTCATCTGCATTGTAGTATGTGTCAGAATTTCCTTCCTTTTGAAGGCTAAATAATATTCCATTGCATATATATAACACATTTTGTTCATCTACTCATTTGTGGATGGATGGTTGGATTGCTATGACCTTTTGGCTATTGTGAATAATGCTGCCATAAACATGCATGTAAGCCCATTTCTTCTTGACTGCTAGTTCGTTTTTCCTTATACTCAATTAAAATTTGCCACCTTGTAACTTCTGCCAGTTGGTCTTCATTCTACTGCCATAACTTCTTGCAAGGCAAGCCCTCTCCATTTTCCTTACAGGAAACCTCAAATATTGAAAAACAACCTTGACATTTTAGTTGTCTCTTCTTTAGCCCAGATATGACAGGTTCTTTTAGTCTTTCAATCATTCCTCATGTAACATATTTTCCAAGCCCTTCACCAACCTAGCATGATTCTCTGAACACAACTTAGATCATATTTGCTTTTAGGAAAATCACATGTCACTATTGTTTCGTCTTTTGATTATGGTCCAATAAAGAACGCTTTATGTAAAAAGCCTTTCCTTTTTCAATATTAGCATCTGCAAAACCAGCTTTCCCTATTCTGTCATTGTGCAGTTGATTTTTTTGAGTATTAGTGCAGTAGATTAACATTTATATGTGTTAAGTCTCATCTTCTTGAATCTGATCCAGACTTCCAGTCTATAGGGATTACTTTTAATGTTTTCTCCATCATTCTATGTCATACAAAAAATTGGAAATCATATTTGTTACTGTGTTCCTTCAAATTATTGATTTATATATTAAAGATCACATAGTTATAGCAAAAGTAAGCCTTACCAGCCTCTCCTTCCAGATTATCAACACTCTTTAAATACCTACATTCAACCGACTGGAAATCCACTTAACTTCAATATTGCCTAATTCAGCTATAATAGTCTTATCCACTAGAATATCGTAGAATACCATGTCAAACATGTTATGGAAATAGAGATATTCTAGGTTTATGGACCTTCACAGATTTGCCAATGTAGTCAGTTCATAATGGGTCAGTTTATGGTAGCAGTATCCATACTGGTTGCTAGAGGTCACCTCATTCTTTTCTAAGCATGCATAAAGCATGAGTTTAATGTACTGTTGAAGAATTCTATCAGATCCAAGGCCAAGTTTTGTTAGAGGTGGCTTCTGAAACTCCTTTTTCCCTCTTTTTGAAAATTAGAAGCATATTTTTCTGTATCTAGTATTCTGGGAAATTTTCCATTCTTCGTGATGTGGAAAACAAGAGTTTTGAGATTTCATCTACAAATGTCTTTATTATATGAGATCTAGCCACCTGGACATGAAGACTGTGATCTGATTCAAAATGACTACATATTAATATCTCCCCACCCACCCTTAACTTACAGATTCTAACTTCTCTAATTTGACCTCCTCCTCCTCCTCCTCCTTCTTCTTCTTTTTTAAGATGGAGTCTCACTCTGTCACCCAGGCTGGAGTGTAGTGGTGCAGTCTCAGCTCACTGCAACCTCTGCCTCCTGGGTTCAAGCAATTCTCCTGCTTCAGCCTCTCAAGTAGCTGGGATGCCTGGCTAATTTTTGTATTTTTAGTAGAGGCAGGGTTTCATCATGTTGTCCAGGCTGGTCTCGAACTCCTGACCTTAGGTGATCCACCTGTTTCGCCTCCCAAAATGCTGGGATTACAGGAGCAAGTCACGGCACCTGGCCTCCCTATTCTTGAAAGAGATTGAACTTCAACTCCCACTGAGCTTTCATCTTCTCTCATTTATTTGTTAACTTGGTAATTTCCTCAAAGAGTTGGCCATCCATTCTCGATCATTTTCATTGTTTTTCTTGTACATTTAAGCCATTTTGTTGGTTGAGAGAAGATTTGTGATCCACAATAGAAAAGAAGGAGATGACAGATACCCAGGCACCAAACTGACACCAGTTTTTGGTTGCTTCTTCTACTATATAATGGAGAAGGTCTCTTTACTCTAGCTGTGCAACTACTGTTAACATTGGCATACGGGAACCGAAGAAACTGAATCACATCAAAGATATGTCAGAGGTATGTGAACCAGAGCAACTCCATCTTGAATATGAGCTGGATAAAATAAGACTGACACCTACTGGGCTGCATTCCCAGATGGTTAAGGCATTCTGAGTCATAGGATGAGACAGGAGTCCACACAAGATGCAGGTCGTAAAGACCTTGCTGATAAAACAGGTTGCAGTAAAGAAGCCAGCTAAAATCCACCAAAACTAACATGGGTGACCTCTGTTGTCTTCACTGCTACACTCCCACCAGCACCATAACAGTTTACCAATGCCATGGCACATCAGGAAGCTACCCTATATGGTCTAAAAGAGGGAGGCATGAATAATCCACCCCTAGTTTAGCATATAATCAAGAAATAACCATAAAAATGGGCAACCAGCAACATTTGGCACTGCTCTGTCTATGGAGTAGCGATTCTTTTATTACTTTACTGTCCTAATAAACTTGCTTTCGCTTTACTCTATGGACTTGCTCTGCATTCTTTCTTGCATAAGATCCAAGAACCCTCTTTTGAGGTCTGCATCAGGACTTCTTTCCTGTAACAGATAGACATGGACATCAGCCCCACTCATTGCCACTTTATTGACCAGGGGAATATCAGGGCTCAGTATCCTCATATCTCAAATGAAGAACTGAATTCAATCTTTCAAAATGAGGCAATACTGACACTTTGGACAGGGAAATTCTCTGCTGTGTGGAGAATATCACATTCCATAGATTGCTTGGCATCCATGATTTGGGGACATTAAATGCAATTGTGCCCCTTGGTCACTGTCACTGTGAAAATCCCAAACAACCATATACATATCAAAATATCCCTGGTTGAGACCCACTGGTATGATCTCTAGTGTCCCTTTCATTTCTGAATTTCTGGACCTATCATTTTTTGCAGACAGATGCTTTGAAGTTTTCAACCATTAATAACTTTATGTTAAGTTTTAGTCAATAACATATTACATTATTGGAAGTCATTTTCTGGATGAAATAGAGGTGGTCTGTTCAATTACAGCAGACATGCAAAATTTTAATCCAATTTTTCAAAATTAGCAGGAGTAACTAATTACAAGTCTAGACATTAAGAAAAACTGGTACACAATTAATCATTTAAGACAATCAAATGAAGAGCCTAGATGAATTTTAAAATGTTGACAAATTCTTATTACAACATCACAATAAAGAAAAGCGAGCTGCTAAATCTATGTATTTTTCCTTTGTTTTAAAAAAGTGAAAGCCTAACCAGTTTCTTATTCTCTACTGTAACTTGAAATTCTTCTGCAGATCAAAAGAATTTCCCCAAATACAAGAGAATTATCTTTCTGCTCAGAACTGTATATTTGCCTTCTCTCAGAGCAAATAATTTAGTCCATCAACATTGTGCCTTCCAAAGAGGCTTATTTTTTATCCTTCCCCTTTGCAATATTTCCCTGTCCCCACTCTAGTAGCACACACACCAGCCCCTTCCATCATCCCTACCACAACTGCCACTGGCACCACCAACACTACTACCACCCAAGGACAGCCAGAACGATGACCGGCTTGCTTCCCCTCAGCAGAAATGAGCATGACTACTCAAATGCAATACAGGGGTCTTTACAGACAACATGCTCAGAAAATGTTTTCCTAGCAGAGCAAAAGGCCACCCCCCACCTCCCAACAAAAATATCTGGCCCTTTTCAAGGCTTTCTGAGCAAGTCCAGACAGACAGAAAAGGGTTGTGAAACTGAAGATACCGCTTTCTTTTTTTTCTTGGTAGGAGAGTGAAAAATGGGGAAGGAATAATTTTATAACAATGAGTTCTGTCGGGCTTCTTTTCCCTTTCCAACACTTCTAGGATCTAGCATCAGCAAAACATGTTATGTCATGCTCTGGTGAGAAGACAAAAAGAGAAAGAATTCAAACTGCAATGGGTGAGGCTTTAAGATGCTTGGCCTCTCTTATTGCTATTTATTTCCTTTCTCACTGGTTTTGGGAAAAAAGAAAAAAAAATGGCAAAGGATTTGGGGGCTACAGCAAAAGAAAGTGAAGGAGCAGAGTATGTGAGAAACTGAGATTTATATACTTGAAGCAATTGGAAGTTCAGCCCAAACCTCAAATCCGTTTTTGTTTTTCTGCTAATTATCTGGCATAGAGAGCCAGCCCTGGGGCAGCTGCTTCCTAGCAAATGGATCCAGGTCTCCAGTCTGGATTGGGACCAGACTTTGGACAAAGGCTATGAAATTTTCGTAGCTTCTTTCGCCATATACAGAAAAAATGGGACTAGCTACTCTTCCTTCAGGACAGAGCCAACAAATACAGGTTCCTACTGTAGCTGCTGGGATCCTGGTTAGATAATGAAGTTACTGGCAGTGCATCCTGCAACAAAAGGATGTTGTGAAACATCTCATCCAGAAGTCTGAATATCTGAAGAATTTCTCATCTCTCTCCTCTGTCTTTTCTGACCCTCTCAGGAGGCAATAGAGTTGCTAACAGTTTCATTCTTCTTTCCTTCCTTTCTTCATTTCTTAACTTAGCAAACATTTATTCAGCATCTATTGTGTCATTTTTTATACTTGAAACTTGGAGGAAGAGAAGGGAAACCAGTAAAAGTCTTTGATTCTAATCCATGGTTTACACTAAGGTAGCAGTAATGGGAATGGGCAGAAATGGTTAGATTCAAAGCATATTAAGGTGGTAGAACTGACAAATTTGGGTGACAAATAGCAATATGGAGGGTAAGGAGGAAGAGAAAAACCAGGGTTGACTCCTAAATTTCTGGTTAGATCCACTGAGTAAAAGATGATGTCATTTGCGAAGAAAATGAACACAGGAGTGTGTGAGAGAGCAAGTTTGGGAGAAAATGCAATGAATTCCATGTTAGGCAGGTTGAGGTTGAACTCCACTTGAAATATCCAAGTGGAGATGTGGACGAGGAATCTGGAGAAATGGATCTTGGGCGTAGGACAAGGATCTGAGCTAAAGATATGAATTTGGGAAGAACTGAATTCAGGCAATTTGTTAATGGGAAAGAAAGGAAGGGTTGGCAAAGTTATGTGTATTTTTCCTGCTCCTAAAGGGAGAACGAGATGCAAATGAAAATCCCACAGTGCTTGGAATTGATCACTAGTATGGATTCCTAAGAAAGATGCTGAATTAGTGGGAAAATCTCATTAATTTACCAAAGGCAGATTTCCTTGGCCCAGAGAGCCATCATCTTCCAGTGGCAGGCAGACGGAGCCCTGTGCAGATCCAGTTGCACATAGCCACATTTTCCACCCTGCCAGGCCTGGCCAACAATGGCATGACCTTTTAAAGAGGGACCTTTGCCCAGCACATGGTAAAGAAGGCTTAAAAAGAAAAGCTCCCTAGACTCACCTGAATAGCATCGCCAAACCTTTCCTAGGATGACTTCACAGGTGAAATTTAGCAGCAGATTCAATGATTCTAAAAATTATTTTTCAAGGGAAGTTAACCTGTTCCACTCCAACAGCATTCATATCTTCCTAACACGTTTTGTTTCTTTCTTTCTTTCTTTCTTTCTTTCTTTTTTTTGAGACGGAGTTCCACTCTTGTTGCCCAGGCTGGAGTGCAATGGCGCAATCTCAGTTCACTGCAACTTCTGCCTCCTGGGTTCAAGAGATTCTCCACCCTTAGCCTCCCAAGTAGCTAAGATTACAGGTGGCAGCTACCATGCCTGGCTAATTTTTGTATTTTTAGTAGAGACAGGATTTCACCATGTTGGCCAGGCTGGTCTCGAACTCCTGACCTCAAGTGATACCCCCACCTCAGCCTCCCAAAGTGCTGGGATTACAGGCGTGAGCCACCGTGCCCGGCCTTCCTAACACTTTTTAGATCTGTCTTAGTCCACATGGAGAGTCCATGTGGCAGCATCACCATAAGCAAAATGCTTCTTCCTAAGTCCAGCACTGAGTTCCTCAAGGGAACATTTTTTTCTAAGGGCATGGATCCTCTGCAGGTACTTTCTTTAAGAAGGTTATTAACAAAGGAGGTAGAATAAAATAGCAGGGGCTGGGCTGAGCAAAGAAAAGGGAAAATGGTGGGGTGTCACAGTGTGCAACCAAACAGGGTGGGGCTGAGGTCACCTGTCAAGTATTTGAAACTACTTCAATCCCAGACATTTAGATGGCAAATCAAGTCCACTCTTTGGGGTTGAAATTTATTTGTTCTTGGTTGAGGAATATTTCAGGTTTTCAAAAAGGACAGAAGAAATGAGAAATCAGAAGAATACCTTAAAGGTCTTATTCTTCAACAACACTCAAATTCTTCTATCAGTAGAAAAGCATCAGAAATGTACACGTTTTCCTGAAACATCTCCACCCACAGCACAAACATGCTTTTAGATTACCAGAAAGAGTTTTCCCAGAAATGGCCACTTAAAACATTAACTAATGAAAGAGAAATATAACAAGCTCATCTTCACAGTTGACTCAAGACCCATTTCATTCCCACTTCTAGCCAAATAGAAAAGTCAAACTAGGAAGGGGTTGCTAGCATTTTCTAAGTACAGAGACAAAACAAGAACAAGACCGTTCTTCTTTTCTTTTCCCCTTTCCTTCCAATTTCCCACAATAATCAAGTTCTGATGAGGGATCTTTAAGAACCACCAACTGGGCCACCAACCTTGAAGGAATCTAGACCCCAGGAACAAGCTTAGGCCAGCACAAGAAATCAACTGTTAGCCTCATAGGGGTGTTTGAGGCCTTGGGGTTAGCACTGTTAGTAAGCCCAGCCAAAGCTAAATTCTGGATATTTTACAGATTAAAATTTATATAAAAGTATCCTTGAGTTTTTATTACTTTACAGTTTACAAAGAGCTTCCATATATTTCAGTTCATCCTCACCACCACTCTGTGGGGTTTACCATGCTGTGTTACACATAGAAAAACTGAGGCCCGCAGAGGTGGAGAAACCCAAGGGGGCAATGTTAGAAACCTCCAGAGCTAGGACTAAAATATAGGTCTTTAAGTCCAAGCCACCTGTCATACCCCAGGTGCTGAAGACAGAATAGGGATCCTACGAGATGAGGGAGGAGACACAGGAAGCACGAATGCCTAGCAGTCATGCTAATAAGGCATCTGTAGTGAGCATTTCCCTGCTGGAAACACAAATCCCCCTTTCACATGCTGTGTCACCAGCATTTATTAACATGCATTCTACAGAGTCAGGTGATTTCCCCCTCTTTCTCCCTCTCTGGCTAAGCCCAAGAACAATCCAACCTGTTTACCATGACTGGTTCCCCATCAGGGATACAACTAGTGCACTGAGGCAAGAAAGAGATGTGGTCCACACTTCCTACCCCAACTGACCACGCCCACATTCTGTGATGAAAGGCACGACGCTCCCGTGGTCTTCTTGTCACTTAGCTCTCTGGATCGCAGAAGTGTACAGACCAGTACTTCTCAAACTTGGATGAATTGCCTGGGGATCTGGTGAAAAGGCAAAGTCTAATTCAGTAGGTCTTAGGTAGGGTCTGATATGATACATTCCTAACAAGCTCCCAAATGCTTGCTGCTGGCTGAGGACCACACTTTGAGTAGCAAGAAGGTGGAGACTGTCAAAGCTAGAAAGGAACATAGAGATCTTCTTTCTCAGTGCTTTTCACACTGTGTTTTCCTGGGAAGTTCTGATAAAGTATTTCAGGAGATCATTTGAAAGACGAGGAGGAAACCAAGGGTCCCCCTGCACCTTTGCTTTAAGCAGAATAGCTGTTTTCTCTTTCTAGAAAATGGAATTCCTTATACAATTTCATTTGATAAATGGGTTCCTTTATTTTTATAAGTTTGAAAGCTACCACTTTAATATAACAGCCTCACTTTGCAGAAGAGGAGCTTAAGAATAAGAGAAGGCAGGTGAGTCACATGAGGTGACACAGCTAATTGGTGGCCAAGCCAAGTCAGAATCCTGGGCCCTTTTCCCCACTCTACTCTTGCTCTCTATGGGGGAAAATTTCAAAAATGTCATGATTCCATGGTTTCTCCTCTTTCCCTTAAGCTTACCAAAGTAAACCCACCAGAATCCAGCAACACCTCAGTACTTAGCAGGCAGTTGTCCTGCCTCTCCCCACCAAGGGCTGGCTCTTCACAACTGCCCTGCCATCCCCACCAGACAAGTCAGGGCAGCCCGTGGAGGAGGGAATAAGCTTACTGAAGCAAGGCAAAAGTAAGACACGTTCTCAGAGGCAGGACTGGGGCCAGCTGTGGAATTATTCCACAAATGGGCAGGTGTGTGCTTGCAAGACCTCAGAATTCCTTGTCTCCAAGGAGGGGCCCAATTGACTCATCAGGGTACTTCCAGACAGTTTACTTCAAGCTGATTTGCAACTGGCATGCTGGGGCAGCTGCAGGGCCCCAGCTGTACAGGAAGGTTTGTCACTGGCAGGAGCAAAGCAGGAGCTGGGGGAGGTGTGTGGAGGCAGGGGAAAATCCCAGTGAAGGGGACATCTAGTACAAAGCCTGTGCCCATGAAAGATCGGACACTCTGATTGTGAGGCCAGCAAGATTGGGCCAGGAGCAATTTAAGGAAAACAGAAGACATGGTCCCCTGCCCCAAGGACTCTACAACCTGGATAGACTGCGAAAAGGTTACTAATATATGTAAAACAATTACTGGACACTGCAAAACAGCATATAATTAAAAACTAAACCAAGGGCTTCAAATGTAACAGACACAGGTCATAGCAAAAAAAAATAAATAAAATAAATAAATAAATAAATAAAAGACCTCCTTTGGCTGGGACATCTGGGGAAGAAAACATGATAAAGGCCACACAGCAGCACACAGGATGGTTAGAGCAAGAGAGAAGGAAATAAATAAGCCAGGGATGGCTATCCACATGGTCAGAGGAACCAGTGTGCTATCATTAGCATCTAGAGGGTGCAGCGTGAATTCAATCTTCAAGAAGTCAAGTGAGAGTGTGACTGGCTGGGGATCAGACTCCTCCTAGGAGAACCATGACTGATCCAATCCAGCCCAGCCCAATTCCAAATTGTCTCTGCATTTCCACAGGGCCTTTCTAATTTCCTGAGCTACCAGGCAACTCCAAGAATCCTGCTAGGATATTAGCAACAGGAGCAACACTGAGCTCCACTTCATGGTGGTCGTGAGCCAAGGTCAAGATTACATGTCAAAAAATCAATATCTATTCATTTTCTGGCTCTGACTAAAGTTTCTTCATCCAAAAACTTCAATATACCCAGAGAATAGAGAAAGATCAGCCCTAGGAAAGACACCAACCTCAGAGATTCAGAGAGAATAAATGCTTTGTTGGAAACCACTCAGTCAATTATGAAGGAGAAATCCATCACCACATCTCTTCTTCACATTCCTATCTCTAGTTTGACCCCAACTAAAGAGCAAGAATGAGTCTTATTGAACGCTCATCTCTGACTCACAATCTTCCCACATCTATATCTCTGAGGTAGGTAAGTCTGAGTAAAACCCATCACCCAAGGATGCTCTGCTCAGCCTAAAGCCTAAGAATGGAATTGCCAAGCTCTCTACTTCCTGCCTCACCACCCTATCACTCACCTCCCTGGAACCATCATTTGACCCTACACTATTCTAAGTGAAATCAACTCAGCAGCCTGGCATTCTTCAAGGTCATTAAAATTCCCAGGGGTTGTGGACAACATGTTATGGTGCCTGTTCCTTGACCCCAGCTTCTATCTGACCCACCTCATGATTATATATTTTCCTCTGTCCTTCAGCAACCTGACTTGGGTCCTTCCCAAAGTCTATCTACAACCACTTGAGGAGCTAAAGTTCTACATTCAGAATCATCTGAGACTGTTAGAGCTGACAGGAGCCTTAGAGTCTGTCTTCTCCAGCCCCGCCACTTGACAAACAAAGAAACCAAGATCCACAGATGTGAAGTGACTTGTCCAGGGTCACACAGACCCTTGGTAGTAGGCATGGACTAGAATCCAGGTCTCCTAATTCCCAGATCACAGGAAGTTTGAATTACCTCATGAGAAGATGGAATTATTGTCCAACACTCCGACTGGCCTACACTTCATCATATCCCTTGAAACATTTGCAAGTGAAGACATGAAATTGATGACCACATTGCCTATAAAGGATCTTGATGGTGGGAAGGAAATTAGCCTTGACCAACTGTTTCATTTTATTTTAATGCATCAGCCAGATATGATGATGGCCCTGACCTAGATGGCACACTTATACTGTATAGTCACCTCGAAAAAGAAGGCAAGGCATATTGAAGGGAAGCTTGTCCAAACTGCCTCATTAAAGAGTGAAATGGCAAGGCACAGCTTTTTAACATCTTGGATGTATCTTGCAACAATTATGTGATTAATTCAGGTCACTCCCTGATGCTTCTTTTCAGACATTCAAACCAATCATTGTCTGCAGCCTTTTTGTCAAGCCCTAAGCAACAGAAATCCCACGCTTACTCCATCTTCAACTCGGATGGGAACAGTCTGCATGGATCTGGCAGGCTGTTATGAGTGAGATGAGCACTAGGCTGAAAGCCCAGGACACCTGGGTTTATTTGTTCTTCACTGAGTGACCTTGAGCAAGTCAATTCACATCTCTGCATTTCTCCCATTTGGGAGAGTTAAATTGATGGTAGGAAAGTAGATAAAACAAACTCACCAGGTGCTTTTCCATGTAAAGAGTCTACAACACTGACTGATATTAATAACATTTATCTGCTTCCATTTAAGACAGAATAAGAGCATGGGAAACTAACTGTTAATGGACATTCACTATGTGCCACAGACCATGCCAGGGCTCACACCAGCCTATGTCATGGTATCATGTAAGCCCCAGATGTGGAGACAGTGATCCAAAATTTTAAGTTGCTCATCCAAAGTCACACAGCTGGTGGACAATGGAGCCAGGATTTAAATATGTTTCTTCAACACAAAAGTCCTAACTTTTTGCACTACGTCACCCTGCCTTCAATAAAAAATGAGTTCATATGGCTGAGAGGTGGAGCAGGGGGCGGGGAGATTGAGTGAGAGAGAGACAAAGATACAAATTCAAAAGCCAGCAGAGTCAAGAAGTTTCAGTAAATGACTGATGAGCACTGGAAAGTATATTGTGAATTTGTTGCCCCCTCTAAAGTACCACAGAGATTCAAGTCCAGCAAGTGTAGTAATGCAGGTTTCAGGCCCTGGATTGCCAGATTTTTTTTTTCTTTTTTGTTTTTGAAGGGAGGCTGAAATCCAGATTTATATGTGAAATCTCCTAGTTCATATCTGTGGCACCTAAGTAACAAAAACTTGAAACATCATGCAAGCCAAAGAGAATAAACCCATGCCCAAATTCAAGCACACAGTTTGCAAACTCTGGACACTTAGAATAATCTCCCAGCTACAGGAATGAGAGAGACCAAGACATTTCACTTTGGGACTCTGTACCACCTTCTTTCTGGATTTCCTTTTCAGAGAAAATGAACTTTCTGAAATATTTAGAGCTAGGGTACTGTGATTAAACCAACTCCACTAAATTGCTAGAGCTCATAACAGCAATTCTCTTCTCTCTTGTGAAGTCAGGTGGGGTGGGGTATACATACACTCCACTAAAGCCAGCAGAAGTTCTCTTTTTTTCTAATAAGCAACAAATTATTTGAGGGGACTTGGTTGAAAACTAGTTCTACCCCTATAGTTAAATCCAATTATACCATAATTACAGGGAGTCCACACACATCAGAGCTTAGTTGGGAAAGAATAGGAATACCACAGTTCTTCAAAACGTTGGCCAGAGGTAAACCTGTAATTTCACCAACTGTTGTCCTGGCGGAACCTTCATGGGAAAGAAGACACACATGGCTCTTGATTTTCGATCAGAGGACAACCCTCTGAAAGCTCCTTCACCACTGAGTGGTGTTGGCTCCCTTACGGATTTAAAGAAGACAGGCGTAGGGAGATGTATCTTATTTTCTTTACACCTGGCCAGAAAATGAGTGGGCTCATATTTCCAAGTCCAAACAGGATTAAGCACTAGGTCTGTTGAGAAATAGGAAATTATCATTCTTACATTCTTACTATTTCCTACTTTTAGTATTTTTTTCTTGAGTGTGAGTGGGAAGGGGGCATCCAGATATTTTAAGCTTCAAATCAGAAATTACAAGAACTATTACAAATATCTCTCATTCATTGTGAAAGAGCCTATTTACTTAATTATTTTCCATTCTCGCATGGACCTATGGCCCTCAAATTTGAGGGAGTTGGTAAATTGTTTCTATTGGTTATAATAGGAATAAGAAGCAGAAGAGCCTACTAAAGCTTAAAAGGTTTGATTTGTGCAATGTTATAACTGAAATTTTTGTTAAATAATATTCTTTTGCTGAAAGTCCAAGGGCATGTCTATTCTTCTGCTGAAACCTTTTCAATTGCCTTTGCAAAAACTCAAGGTTTCACTCAGAAGAGAACACTTAGCGTCGTGCCTACTGAGGTTAAATATTCTCAGGCTTTCACTGAGAACAGGGTGGATTTTGCAGAAGTAATATCATGCTCTAATTCCTCTCTAATCCCCATTTCATTTTTGTTACAAAATACGTGACTGAAAAGAAGGGAAGTTTTAGTTAATTCACTAAGCAGTTATTAAACTCATGCTGTGGTGCAGGGTGTTTTGCTAGGTTCTGTGCGAAAGAGAGAAATGGCTGAGTCTGAAAATGAAATGGGGTGGGGAGTGGTAAAATCCCTGGCCTGGGGAATCCAAAAAACCTTTTTTTTCAAATGGAGACTCGAACACTTACTGGTTATGTTGCCTCATACAAGTTCTTTAACCTCTGTTTGCTCATTTGAAAAAGTCTGTGCTATGAGGATTACAGGAGCAAAATATGACAAAAATGTTGGCCTAATAATAGTAAGAAAAGCTCTGCGGTAGGTTAGTGGACTCCAGCCCATCTCTGAAGGCAGGCATAGCCTAGCCAGGGAAAGAGTGGCACCCACCTTTCTGCCACACGGAGTAGCGCCAGGGCAGGGAGGCCCGCATGGAGCCATGTGAGCAGAGACCAGGAAGTGGGGCTAGGAGGCTTACAATTGGGTAGCATTTCAGAAGAATGTTCTGGATGGAGACAAGAGTATGAGCAAAACATAGATTGACAAAACACTAGATGACATCTCTCAGGAACAGAAGGCAGCCCTGTGAGACTGGAGTTTTGGCTATGGGACCAGAATCAGAGACCCTCCGGTGCCTCAGCAATTCCTGCCCCAAGATGCTGTATTATTGAGGAACGAAGCTGGAGAGCTGGCCCTAGGGAAGCCTGGACATTTCACACAACATGGAGAACCAACGGAGGGGGAAAGGTGAGTCAGGTGTGCTGGTGAATGCCTAGCAACTGGCTCTCAGGAACACTCTGGTTTTGTAGCATAGTATAAGCTTTCTCACCATGGCTGATTTCAAGCTACCAACATGTTCGACAACCAGATGGCAGGCTGTTTCCTGGAATTTTAACAACTGACTCTCACAAGCAGGTATTAGTTAGCTGCAGTCAGCATCCAGATTGGGTTGAGGAAAATTGGGGAAATGCCAGCCAGGTCCTCAGCACCCAACACTGAACCCCGAAACCAGGAACACTCAGCAGCCCCTGCATTACAATTCTGAATTTTACCATTTTGGAATCTCAGTTGTGATAAATATTCATGATGACTGTGAAGCTCTTCACAGCTTTTGGGGGATGCTCTCATGTGTTATTAGGGGTTGAATTATGCCCCTTTGACAGAGGAGGAAGCAGAGCACCGGAGTCCACATGATGACTAAATTGCATAATTAGTAATTAATGGAGTCTGGGCTCAAACCTAATCCTGTTGTCTCTAAGTCTGCTCTCTCCCCTCATCACCCCCAACCTCAGAGGAGTTTCACTGTCCAACACTCTTTTCATTCCAGTTCAGTAAAAGTGATAAGAATCTCTTCCCTAGCTCCTCCCATTCTAAGTTTCAAACGACGATAAACAGATTTACACCAAAGGTCCTCCCAGCCCTCCAAAAGCAAATCTCAGAGTAAAGGCTGAAACTGGGTCTTCTTCTTTCCCAGCTCTCAAACCCCAAACTCCTCACATGTTTCTCTCCTGGCCCAGGAGGGGATGGCAATCTCATCACCCACAAACAATTTGCTTAGGTCCTGCTGCATGTTCCTACTTATTAAATGGTAGGATTATCCCATTCTGCTGCAGCAACAGGGCTCTGTGACTGTTTTATTGCTCTATTGCTCAGAACTGCTGAACTCAGCACCAAAGCTCCCTTCTCCAGGACTCCAGCAGAATGGATGAGCTGGCACCTGTCAGCGTGTTCTGGGAGCAGAGACCTGCACTCTGAGCCCCAAAATGATTCTCCAACTGAAGATCTAGGTTCGAATTGCTTTGTCTAAGTGTTGCAAGTATGAAAACAGAGGCCCAAACTTGGTTTGCTTCCCCTCCAGCAGCTCACCACCTGTTTGTTAGGAACCTTTCATATAAAAGTTTTGCAACTATCCAACCCTCCCCCTCTTCCTACCTCATCCATTTTGCCCATATAATCCCCCTTGTGTGACTATTAGGCAACCCAGGCTGAAATACTCTGGCATTGTAATTAACTTGAAACTAGCTGCATGCACACATGTGTGCATGTGCAAACACACACACACACCAGCTTTCCCTGGTGCTGAGCTAAGCAGCCTGGTGGCCTCACAGTCTGCCTGTCTCTACCCGCTCAGTGGTCATTCTTTCCGTTTTAAAACTTGCCCCTCTCCCGCCAATCTGCCCTCTTTATTTAGCAAACTCTAACTGATAGCTCATGAAACATACAAAAAAACTCAGTGAAGCAGCCAACAGAGATTGCCAAATGTGATTACCTGCATAGATCCATCTCGCAAAGATGATGAAGAAGAGTTTGGATTTTTTCCTCAGAGGCAGTGTGGGCTCCTTCAATCCCCTTTCCATCCTTCGCTCCAGGCCCCCCAGGTGGTAAATCAGTATTTGCCAGAGTGGAGCTTGCATTTTTTAAAACTTTTACTTAGGAAGACGTCAACCCTGCTCATTCCAGCTCAGCCCTACTATCCCACAGAAGTCCCCACATCAAATTCTCTCCTTTCTCCAGTTGGCACATTTCCTCTAACATTTTATAGTTCAACTAGGTGTCACCTCCTCCATGAAGCCATCCTGATCTATAGGGCTCCTCTCTATAAGGCTCCTCCCTCTGGGCTCCTGCGAGCGTCTCGTGGGGCAGGGGGGATGACTATTGCACTTGCCCCTTCCTATTGCAGCACCTGTCACCAGCTGCCTCCCTCCCCACACCCACTGGAAAATCTGGAAAGTTTTTGTGTCCAGGGGCAGAGACTTAGTTTTCTATTATGTCCAGCACCTGGTAGAATACCTGGCACATAATAAGCACTCAATAAATATTAGGTGAAGATGCAAATTAACAAATGCTACCTGTTTCTCTTCTGCAGTAGCCACGGGCTGTAATTTTCCAAATGTTCCTAATCTAATTCCCCAAATCATGACAGCCACGAGTTAAGGACTAAAGGTGCAAACTACCCCCAGTTCAGTGCTTCTGGATCTCCCTCTTGGGTGTTTAATAACATGAACTGTTTTGACTTATCAAAGCTTCTTCTATTAAGAATTCTCCCCCAATCAACCCCTCCGCTTTCCTAAGATGGTACTTGGATGTTAATTTAGAAAAATTAGAACCCAGACAAGCATTTTCAGTGGAGACAGAAGTCCCCTGATCCCAGAAGGCTTGCAGGCAGGTTGGAGAAATTGTTGTGGTGCTTTATAGGCGCTGATAAATGCAAGGAATGGCCAGAGTGGCAGAGCTAAAGATAAAATGACTGCTTTCAAGTGCTACAATGTCCCCTGGGCTCCCTTTTCTGTCTTCAGCAGGGGGAGGAGAAGGTAGGCCCTGGGTTTTTTTCCTCACTTGAAGGACTAGGTTAGGCCTCAGTGAGGAGGAGGGGCGGGGGGGACGGGGCCAGGGAGAGGGGAATATAAACGGCAGGCTTCAACCTGCATCACTCTCTCTACACTCTCCAGAGAAGAAGCCCACCTCAGAAAATGAAAACGAGGGACCTCCAGCCCCACCCCAGAAATAAAGCAGGGGGCAGTGCACTGTCAGATCTGTCAGATCCCCTAGAGCAAATAAACATCAAGGGATAACTCCTGAAGATCTGGGATAGGTACTGATCCACATTGGCATCTAGAGGAACCAGGAGAGTGAAGGGGAGGAGTATTAAACCCAGACCTCAAGTCTCCTCAACAACAGAGGCTCAGACCTCCCATTCAGGCCTGTCTTCATTTTCACCCGCCAACAAATGGTTTTTGAGCACCTATTATGTGCTAGGTACTAGGAATATCAGGCTTTCTTTTCTTTTAAGAAGCTTACAGTCTAGTGAATGAGAAAAACAAAAACTCAGTAGCTAGGTATGCACAGATCACAGATGTTATGGGCACGGTCGGGGTGTGGCTTCAGGAAACCGCCAATCTGCAGAGACCTGGCTAAAGATCACCACACCAAACAGCTTCTGGCTGGACAACTCTTACACTGAGTGAATCAATGGAAGAAATGCAATGAAGTGGGAGCAGAGGTGCATTCAAAGTGGGAGGAAGGGGCCTGGGTTTGCTTTATTAACTTGGGTTTAGGCCTTTGGCCCCACCGGTTCAGATTAGTGTTCTGTACTACCTGGGCGTGTGCATGGTCTGGGGGTAGGAGGTGACAAGCTGCCTGGTCCTTCCACTTACTCCTTGGGTGTAGATTTTGCCTCGTTCAAACTGTATTGTCTCCAGAATCATCACAGTTTCTGCTGTTGTTGTTGCCTGCCTGTCTGTGTCCTCTGTGCTCACTTTTTTTTTTTTCTCTTTCAGGTTTGTATTGACCCCTCTTAAAATGTGGAGCCCACAAATGAATGTAATAACCAGGTATAATATGATCAGTGCAAAGTAGAGTAAAACTGTTGTCTCCCATCTCTCTTGTTTTCTGTTTCATATTTCTAATAATGCAACCAAAGAAAGAATGTGCTCTTTCGGTAGCCATATCACACCACTGAGTCCCACAAAACTTACCATCAGCTCACACCCTAAGGTTTTTTTCTTTTTCTTGAGGTGGAATCTCACTCTGTCACCCAGGCTGGAGTACAGTGGCGTGATCTTCCTCAGCCTCCTGAATAGCTGGGATTACAGGCGCCCACCACCACACCCAGCTAATTTTTTGTATTTTAAGTAGAGATGGGGTTTCACCATCTTGGCCAGACTGATGCAGAACTCCTGACCTCATGATCCACCCACCTCGACCTCCCAAAGTGCTGGGATTACAGGCGCGAGCTACCGCGCCCAGCCGGTTTTTTTTTTCTGTTTATACTGCCATCAAATCACATCTCCCCCTACTCTACATTTATGTAGACCCTGACCAGTGGCTGAAAGAGTAGCATGCATGCTTCCCAATTCTGGATCCTAACCGAGAAATGTCTCAGGGTGAGGTCCTCCCAGCTCCCCAGTACATGGAACAAAGTTGTAAACCTGGATCAGAAGAAGGCTGGTGATGAAGCTCCAGTATACAGGCACTCCAAGGGCCATCTCCATTACGGTCATGGACCCTGAGGTCCGCAGCAGCCTCCTGGGCACACACTGCTTCCCTGCATCACACTGTCCTTACTGTTTCACCCCAAGAGTCCAGCCCACTCCAAATATTGTGCAGTGGAACCTAGGTAGCTCATCTTTTGGTGTTCCTCCCCTCTAGAAATAACCGTGGTTGATTCAACAGACCTTTATTGAAAACGTCAGGCACAGTGCTAGGCATGGAGGGAAGGTGCAAAGTTAGATGAGCTTATAACTAGAATTTAGTCAGAGAGACCCATACCTAACTCTAATGCCAACCACATGTTCAACCACTTTGGAGAATTTCAGATCTTTTATTTTTTTCTTCAAAAACTGAATATGTGGCAGTTAGATATGGGACTGGAAATTTGAGCAGAGAGAACGGCAGAGTCTTTCCAGGACCCAGAAATGCATGTGAGGACCAAGAACTTCTAACAGTAGAGGAACTCTGGCTGGGGTAGTCGAGGGGGAGGAGAAATGAGGATCAAGGGGGCATACAGTGCATGAAAACAAAAGGTGAGGCCCACGATCAGCCAAAGTAAGTAAACCACGGTTACCATGGCTACTCTTCAGTGGAGATGGGAGGAAGCCCTGTATCCTCCCCTTCCAACCACACTACCCCACTCCACTCCCCATCTCCTGTACCCCAGACACACTCAGGCAAACACAGCATCACCCTGGATGACTCTGGGGAATGCTTCTCAGAGACATGGAACTAGAGACCTAGGGGAAGGGGGGCCTCAAGGCTTTTGCCTCACAAGCTGACTCTGGAACAAAGAGCCAGGCTGAAGGGCTGGGAGAAGAAACTTCCAGCAGAGCCACCCAGATTTGCTTCCCCCACCCTCTAGACCTTCCACACCAACCAGTGTCCAGTTAGTCCACAGAGCATCTTCCTGGGCTGTGGTGACTGAAGTTGAAGGGAAGACAAAAAATATAATAATAGTTTTGGGCAGGTTGTCTTTCTTTACTGTATTAAATGGATGTAGAATCAATAAATCTATAGGCTTATCTCATTTTTCTGAACAAATTTAGAGGTCAAAGATGAGCCCTGGAGGGGACAGAATATCACCAGCAGGACTATTGATATTGTCTGCCCTATGCACTCCTCCTAACCCTCCTCTCCCCTACATTTTGGGGGTAGTCGTATTCCTCATCAGACAGTTGCTCTGCCTCCAGTCCTAGATGGCTTCTGAAAAACAGTTCTGGTCCATTCATTCCCTGTCTCGAGACTTCTGGAGCTTCCTGACCTGTGAATGAAATCCACAGGGCCATCACAAGATGGCTGCACTCTCCAGTCCCTGGCACCCCAGGCTGCTCTGATGTGTGAGAGCTCCTTTCTCAAGGCTTGAATTTACGCGGGTCTTCATCACACTCAGCCCACCATCATTTTTTCAGATTCAGTTCCAACACGTCACTCTCTCTGTAGAGCCTTCCCTGAATCTCACAGACAAATGCGGCAGTTCCCTTTATGGGGGAATATTCATCATGTTTTTCTGCATTGGCCTATGTTTATGCCTCTTCTTGCAGATGTCCATCTAGGCTGGGAGCTCCTAGAGGGTAAACGCAGCTTCTCACACACCTGGTACAGAGTCGATGCTCATGGAATGATTCGCGAGGGGGAGAGTGAGTGAATGAATGAATGAATGAATGAATGATATGCTGGAAGGAAGGGAGAGTGGGAGCAGGGACAGGTCAGAAGGGGGCCCAGAGTCTTTAGCACACAGTGTGGGTGTGTCACTGTGGCCAGGAACACTTCGCTTCTCTGCCTGCAATACTTTTTGGGAAATGGGAGAGCTGAGGCTCAGTGTAGGCAAACTGGGTCCAATCGGCAGGGAAGCCATGAGCTCCACGGTTTAGGGGAGGAGTCCCGTGCTTAAGTAAGCTATCACATGGAAGATCTCCCTGCCCTCCTCCTATTGGTCTGTATTGGTATTTCTCCTTCACCAGTGGAGGCTTTTCTTCCCCCAGGAAGAATCCAGAATAGTTCAGACAAGTGTCAGGTCCGCCAGAACCGGAAAGCAACGTGTAGGGTTTGTTGTAAAGGGCTTTTAAATAGGATTGGGGAGATCCAGGTAGATTAGAATCTTGACTCTGCACTGACTGTGTGAACTCAAGACAGAAATTCACCTTTCAAAACCTCTGTTCCCCAGTCTATGCGGTAAGAAGTTTAGATTAGTTGATTTCTAGGGAGATTTTGAGCAGGCATGATTCAGTTCCCTGAAGGGCTGTGGGACAGGACTGCACTAAGAGGTCCTATAGATTGGATTCTTCAGTTCCTCTCCTTCCGCTGGAGAATAGAGGAATCTGCTTTCGCTGCACACTAAGAGATTTACCTGGAGAACAAATGGAAAGCAGGCCAGGATCCCAGGTGAAATGTGGCACATTTGAGGAGACTTCAACTTCCCTTGCCCTCCAAGTGTGCACTTGGAAGGGGGAACGAGGGAAGGGGAAGCCGGCAAGGTGGGTGGAGAGATGGGGAGGGGCAGGAGGCGGACCCCAAGTTGCGCATGGGAGGGGGTGGGGTAAAATAATCAAGTTTATAGACCGCCCTCTTTAAAGTTACTAATAAGCTTGCCTTATCTTTCCTTAACTTCTCCTCACAGTGTGTGGTCTTTTCCCCACCCCCAGACGTGAACGGGAAGCAGGTCACAAAGCCTTTCGGATTATAAAAGAAACACTTGCTTCTCACAAGGAGAGCAGCAGACTAACTGTACTAAATGCCAGGATAAGCCTCTGGCTGGGCCTCGACTGTGACCCTCCAGCCTCTTTCTACAGCGCTGCCTGGATGGACTGGCCTATCTCTGCTGGATTCCCAAAGTGCATTGTGTAGAGATAGCAACTCAGGTCAGGCTAAAAGCTGAAGCGCGCGCGCGAGCATGCGCGCGCACACACACACACACACACACACACACAGCCTCCTTGGGACGAGATAAAATCTTAGCGCATTCCCCTCTCCCCGATTAGGTCTCTGGGAGGCTGAAGTGTTCAGGTGCAAGGTTCAGATAACCCGCAGTGTCTCTCCAACTCTAGGATGACAAAGATCTCATTTCCCTTTTCTGGTGTTCACGGAACAATGAGAAAGTACGGGTAGCCTGCAGAAAGACCTCTCCATTCGTGGCCCCCCAGGGGTGTGGGTTCTGAGAGGTGGGACCAGCTGCCAGGCCCTTTCTCCATTGGTTGAGCTCAGCAGGTAACCTGAAGCTTTGCTGAGAGGTGCATAAATAAAGAGTGAAACTAGTACCACCTCCTTGAAATGGGCTGAGTCCCTCTTGCTCACCCTTGACTTGGAAAAACCAGTTTCTCTTTTATTGTCTGTTGCTAATCTCTGTTCTAAAAATTCAGCTCAATTCTCAACCATACTCCAAACTCTGTCCTTTCCAGCTACCTTTACTCCCTCTCCTTCAATTCCACTTTCCTCTGCTTTCATTTTTTTTTTTTTTTTTTTTTTTTTGAAAGGGTTTCACTTTGTCACCCAGGCTGGAGTGCAGTTGGTGCAATCTTGGGCTCACTGCAGCGTCAACCTGCCAGGTTCAAGCGATTCTCCTGCCTCAGCCCCTCAAGTAGCTGGGACTACAGGCGCACACCACCACGCCTGACTAATTTTTTGTATTTTTTTGTAGAGGCGGGGTTTCACCATGTTGCCCAGACTGTTCTTGAATTCCTGAGCTTAAGCAATCCACCTGCCTCGGCCTCCCAAAGTGTTGGGATTACAGGCATGAGCCACTGCATCCAGCCTCATGTTCTTTTTCATTAAAGAGAGAAATCAACTATTCAGTACCGGCCCCCACCTTTCCTCAGGAGCCATTTCTGTTCTGCACAGGCCTGCTCAAATGGGTGCTTTATATGGGGTAAGTGTTTCTCATTTTTTGTTCCCTGTCCTCAAGCCTTAAGGGCAAAAGAAACATCCAAGACTTGAAATTTCTTTTCTTCTTCTCATCTGCATGGCTCTAGCCATCTCTTTGTTCTGCATTATCTTACGACAAAAAAAAATTCTTATTTTGAAGCAAACTCAAAGCTGGGTCCTGATATCTCAAGGCACAGGTACTCGTACTTAAAGGTGAGTCTGAAATCTGTAGATTTGGGGAGCTTTGGAAAAACAAAGCTGAGTGGCTAGATCAGGGGGCTCATTGGGCGGGAAGAGGAGACTGGAAAATGCCATATTCACTGCAAGTCAATTATCAACTTCCTCCAAGGCTAAAATAGCTGAACCTGCTGCATTTTAAACCAATCCTCAGCCACTTTTGTGTTTTCTCAAGGATTTCCAGGGATCCCAGGCAGTAAATCCTGCTGATAATGGGAACTGGTGTGATAAGGTGGGTGCTGAGCAGTTTAAGCACCAAGATTGTAGCTCTGTCTGGTTTTGTGGAGATTTACTCAACTAGAAGAACAGAGATTTGGCTGGTTTTTCAGTCCTGGGGTGCAGGGTGCAGCTGTACTGGAAAATTTAGGACCTAGTTTCATTCTTTGAGTCTCATGTTCAAGTTGGTTTTAATGTTATGAAGACACTTGGGACGTAATCCTGAGGGCAGCTGGGGGGAAGAGAGTGGTCACTGGATGAACTTACCCTATGGCAAACCCATATGTGGTTTGTTCTCTGATCATGCATGTGCTTGGCTATAGACCCGCGTAGCCACGGTGAAGGCCACTGGGGGATTTAGTTGGCGAAGGCATAGTGGCCAGAAGAATCTTGAACCCGGAGTCCAGAGCAGGTCAAGTCTCCTGATACAGGTTCTGACTCAAGGATTTTTGTCTCTGCCTGTAGCAGCTACAGGTCTACAGCTGGAGAGTGGAGAGTGATAAGGGAATAACTCACTTTTTCGGGGCTCTCTGACATTAATGCCACCTCCCATTTGCTTTTTGCAGACATTGTCATCTCTCAAGTACCCATCTTGGAGGGTACGGACCCCACATGAGGGTGAGGCTCTCTGCACACTCCAGAGTGAGGACTTGAATAATCTAGTGGACTGTATGTGTTGGGAAGGGAAGAGCGGTGTGCCGAGATTCTGGAGGGAAAAGAATTGACTGACCCTTTTGCTCTTGGAGTTAGGCAGAAATGTAAAGAGAAGGCAAAGAATCTTGCCTTCCCGGCATCATTTCCTCCCACCATCCTGGGTCATCATTTATTTATCACAGCCAACAGACTGGCCTCTTTCTTCCCTTTGACTGGGAATGGGTCAAAGGCAGTGCAGGAGGAGTATCTAGTCCAGATAATTCACAAGCAGGGTGCATTTTCCTCTCATTATTGAGAACTGTGAGTGTTTATCAAGAAGGCAGAGTGGGAGAAGATGAACCAGTCTTCTTCCCCTCAGTACCCAGATCTCTGCCTCCCAGCAAGTCCCGTGTTCACCCTGGCAAAGAGTCTTTACATTCAGACCATGGAGAGTGTGACTCCTTCTCAGCACTAGCTAGAAACCTCAAGCCCTTGCTTAAGGGCCTTTTTCAGAGAGACCCAATGCCCAGAAGGCTAGATACACGGGGAGGAGCCACATACGAGATACTGCCTCCCTGATTCGGGTCAGAACAAGCCCCAGGAAGAAAGTATTTCAAACAACAAGGTACATCTGCCCCAACACATCCAGACTGCATGTTGGTGCTGAGAACAGCCTTTTATGGGACTTGCACTGAGCTATGGGCATGTCTGAACACAACAAGGAAGAGGCCAGGGCAGTAACTGCACGCAATGGGTTGATGGGCATTTCCTTTAAGAGAGGACAGAGAGCTCTTAGATACTTTGCATCCTTCCTATTTGACTCAGTCTATGAAAGGTAGGTTAGCTTTCTTTCTTCCTCCCTAAATCCTCCATCCTCATGCCCAACAAAGAAATAGTTGAATCATTTTCCAGGCACATCTGGGGGAGGATGTGGGACCATTGCAGGCTGTCCTTCCTAGATAAGTCTGTAGGATTGAGAACAAGGAGTCTTACCCTCCTCTGTCCACCCACCCCCATGAATGGGCCTAGCTCCAGCTGGGAGTTGTGGTTTTTCCTGAGTTCCTCACCTACCTCTTCTGGATTTCACACTGGCAAATGGGGCTGCAAAGTACTCTTCGTGCTCTTTGGACAGTACCTTGTGGAGAGGAATGCCCGTGTCCCTGTATTCCACGGCCTTGGTAAGCAAGCTCAGAGTAGCTGAATTTTTCTAAAGCAATTGCAGAACACCTGCCTTTTCTCTGTTTCCTCTAGAAAGGACCAACCACACCGAGCTCAGTTATGGCACACACAGTGGGACCTAGGCAAAGGGAGAGGGTGACCAGCATCCCGACTAGGTAAACACAGAGGAGGTTCCACATGGACTTATCTGGGTGGCTGCTTTGAAAATTAGAAACAGCAAGAGTCCCTGGCCCCACAGACTCATCTCCCCAACTCAGCACTGTCTATCTGTGCAGCAGGTGCAAGGACGTGTTGATGAACTAGCTCTCTGCAGCCTCCTTGGAGAATGTGATCCTTGGGGAGGGGTAGGAGTATTCAGGTCCTCGACATCTCCCAAGTGTGTGATTCCAGGATGCCAAAGGCCTTTGGCCAGGTAATGCAGTGTCCACAGGCTGGGGTTGACATGTGTCCCCTCCCTCTGAGAAAAAGATCCTCAGGCAATCCATGTGCTTCTCTTGTCCTTCATTCCACCGGAGTCTGTCTCATACCCAACCAGATTTCAGTGGAGTGAAGTTCAGGAGGCATGGAGCTGACGACGATGAGTCCTCGGCAGTCAAAGCAGCAGCAGCAGCAGCAGCAGCAGCAAGAGTAACTCTGATTTAGGAACAGAGACAGCCAGAGAGAAATGTGATCAATGAAGGAGACATCTGGAGTGCACGTGCTTCTTCAGAGGGACTGGTGATGGGCAGATTGGAAAAAGCACCACAGATGGGAACCACTTAATCTTTCTTTTCTAACATTGATGCTATGAAAATTTGCATTTTCTATAACTTGTAAAAATTAAAAGTTGCTTGTCTACTGAAAAGCCTCTCTGCCTCAATGTTTTATACCTTCGGATGCCACATACCGTCGGATGCCAACTCCCGGCCTTCTAAGCCACCTCCTCTTTAGGCTAAAACTGAGACATGAGCTTGAAGAATTGACACTGGCTTCCTCTCTCTTGGGGGTCCCCAGGCAGGTGACTGGGACACTATTTGCAATCAACAAGGAACCCTGCTGCCCTTAGACTCCCCACAGAGGGAGCAGAACCTGCAGAATGGGGTAAAAAAAACTGTATTAAAGATTTTTTAAACCCATTTATACTGTAATAAAATAAATGTAAATAAGATTTAAGTGAAGGCAAATTGCAGATATTTCCGATGCTATACAAGATACATCTCATAGTATGGGTGTAAATTCTGCAAAGGTTAATGCAGTTAAACATATTTGACACATAAAAATGTCAGATCCAACATTAATCATTCACCAATTGTAATTGCCTTTCTATGGGTCTCTTCTCCCCAAGACATATGCTTAAAACACCAGGCTTAGTAGAAATCTGGGAGGCAAAAAACAAATAATACCTCTCAGCTGTCAGGGTCTATGATTTGCTTTTATAGATTTAGCACTGATTTCATTCTCCTTACAATTCAGTGTGATTTTACGTGTGTGTGTGTGTGTGTGTGTGTGTGTGTGTGTCCATGTTTCTCCTTTAAGGAAGGAGAAGGTATGGAACAAGAGAAAGTTCCTAAGTCCAAAGGAAGTCCAAACCAGTTATGAAGGGAATGCCATTCACAAGTCTTTTTTATAATTGGCCCCTCCCTCAAGAAAAGGGGTCTCCTTTAAGGAGCCAGTCTGGCTAAATCGGCAGACCTGAACAAAGCCTGGCCCTGACAAGTCTTCAGAAAAACCGGTTTTCACCTCCAGAATGTGCCCCAGGCAGCAAAATACAACAGCTCTCCTTGGCTTTTCTTTTTTTCCTTTTTTTTTCTTTTTTTTTGAGACAGAGTCTCCCCGTGTCGCCCAGGCTGGAGTGCAGTGGTGAGATCTTGGCTCACTGCAAGTTCCGCCTCCCGGGGTCAAGTGATTCTCCTGCCTCAACTTCCCGAGTAGCTGAGACTACAGGTGCCCACCACCATGCCTGGCTAATATTTTGTATTTTTAGTAGAGACAGGGTTTCACCATGTTAGCTAGGAAGGTCTCGATCTCCTGACCTCGTGATCCGCCCGCCTCGGCTTCCCAAAGTGCTGGGATTACAGGCGTGAGCCACCGCGCCCGGTGGCTGAGTGGTGTTTTTCTTAGGAGCTCACTCTAAAGGAGATTCCAGCTTTGCAGATGGATACCTGTCACTTGAATGGCCAGGCCCTGTCCCCCAGCCAGTGACCTCTGAGGGGGATGGGTCTCTTCACCTTCCTCCAACCCTTCCCTGACCTGAGGGTCCCAGATTGCCAGCAGGAACTAAAAGGAATAAACCTTTCTTGAAAATATTTTTCTGTGTCAAGTTAATACAGATTTAAAACCTAGTTTCTGTTACCCCCACCCCTTCATTCCAAGACCCACACGCAACAAAGGATGAAGAAGCCAAGCCACAGGCGTTTTTTAAAAACATGTTTACTCATAAAAATTACATAGCAAATCCAACTGTGGGGTGCTGTTTGTCCAGCAGACTCCTAGTTAACTAGCAAACACCTCACATTCAAGGATCTGAAGCAAGCCCAAAGATCAGAACAAGAAGCACACGACAGACACTACATGGCATTTTTATTTGCAGCTTGGTTTGAGTTCTATGACCTGGCATCTTTTTAAAGGAGATAAGTGCTTGTGTATTTATGTGCCACCTGGCCCGGGTGGAGGCGGGAACCAAAATGGCCAACAATGGTGACCAGAGGATAGATTATCAAACACTAGCCAGGGCACAATGCTGTGACTACAAAAGGTTCACAATGCTGATGTGCTGCTGGGTCCCCCCAAAGTCCCATGCAAATGCTATCTTCACAAGAGAGGCACAGGGCTTGGTGTTTGTAGCACCGAGGTCTGAACTGCCCACTTCTTCCCACCAATGCAGCACAGATTGCGTATTCCCTCTTGCAGAAAAATAAAGCCCAAAGCCTGGCCTGGAGCAGCTTGCCAGGGAAGCCAGTGTGTGCCGAGAGCTGGAGCGAGCTGCTCATCCATCTTCTGTGTCCAACCCCCACTCTTTTATGTCTCATGTCTTCATTGCAAAGCATGGCTTGCCAGAAACACAACACAGAGAAAATGGTTTCATCAAAATTCCCTTGCAACAACAACAACAACAAAATAATATTACCCTGCTTTCATTATTCACGATCTTTTATTGAGGCAAAAGACAAATATCATTGAGCCAAACCTGAATAAACAAATATATACAAACCCTGGTAATTTAATATTTTGTGCTAATGGTATACACTGTAGATACAACACAAGAGGAGTAAATTACAATCCTATCAATAATACATCACATCCGGGCTCCAGTTTCTCAGTACACGAGAAAATGTGTATTGGCAAAGGCTCTCCGAATATTAAAAGCCATGCATATAATGAGGCAGTGGGTACAGAAGCTAGAAACTCCCACAGGACTGTGTTCTGGTCTTTGTTATCAAGGCCCTTCAGGAGGAAATAGCCCACATCAAAGCTCCAAAAACTGATGCTAAATGCAGACATCCCATTCACATTCTCAGCCCATCTCTGGGTGAAGCTTCAATCACAGAATAACCTATAATCAGGGCACCAGTTTGCAGACCACTTGGAGCACTGCCCCGATTTGGACACCTCAGGTCTATGGTAGATGCCCAGGTTCTGCTGGGGTGACCTATGGTGATGGACAAGGGACTCCAGAGAGTCCCAGTACAGCTGACAATATCTGAGAGATCATGTGGCTTCAGAGCAGCCTCCCCAACTTGTATGTGATCCTCCAAAAGAAAAGAGGGAGGAAAAAAAGGCCGTACCGATGACAGGCAAGGAGCCAACGACCTGCAAAGGAAGAGAGATTTACTCTGAAATTTAAAATGCCCCAGTTACCAAATTTTTGTCAGTGGTTCCAAATTCCCTTACTCCCCTCTGCAAGAGAAGCAAATGACAGTCTTACCTAAGAGCAAAGAGGAAAAATTTCTACCATAGTACCACTAATAATCTGGACAAATAAGGTTAATGTGGGCAAGAGGGCTAGTTGGTGCCACAGTTACACACTGGTACTCCCTTGATTCAGGGGATATTTGAGCCAACTTACAAGGCAGAAGGGGCAGTCTCTTTCTTGTCTCTTTTTCAATCAGCACCTGGAAGAAAAAGAAGAGGCTGAGGAGGGAAGGGAGGCTGTCAGGGTATCTCAAGCAAAAGGAACAGGAGGCAGACAGCAGCCCCAGCCTCAAGCTGGGAGATGAAAAGCCCTGGCCAGACACCAGTTCATTAGTGGAAATAAAAGCTTCCTAAATTGCAGGGAACTGGCTGGGCTTTCTGGAGAGACACCTACACATCAAAGAAAACTAATGTGAAAAATTCTCTTTGTCTGGAGACAAGAAACAGCATCTGGGAGTCTTATCATATCCTCCCTACCTCCTCCCCACAATCTCTCCACCATCCTCCTTCATCTCCTTGGTCCCTTTGGATGGGTGAAAATGGCCATTTTTCCTGCTGCCTGTCAGATAGCAGGGACCGGTGGGACACCTGGTGGGCAGTGGGGGAATTACAGCCACATTGGCCCTCAACATCACCAACCAGGTCTAGGGAGACCTGTGTATTCTGAGATCATGGAAAACTAGACGGCAAGCATCTTTCTAGGTGAAGTGATAGTGAAGTGGACTTTAAATGTAGAAGCAATTAACTTAAATTTCTGCTATTTTCAATTGTGTTTGGGAAGAGATGAGTGGCTCAGAATAAATATAAATAAATAGAATCCATAGATAAACAAACATACACTATAACATTTAATGCAACTCCCACATTATTTAAACTTTACTTAAAGTCACATTGAAAATAGATACTGTCCCAGTGGACTCACCAAGCCAAACAGCTGGAAGAAGTTCCCTGAAGATAATCCGTAGATGAGAAACTCTCACCAAAGATAATGGAACATTAACTGCTCAAGGCGAATACTGAGGAATTTCTTATTTGCACCCAATAGGTTGCCAAGCAGTCCAAAGCTTCTGAGTCAACATGTGAAGTGGTTAAGAGGGGTCAAATTAGATCTGGTGCCAATTTGATATGGCTGTGGGACTTTGGGCCAGCCACTTAACCTCTCTAGGACCCAATTTCCTTATCTGTCAAATAGAAATAATGATAATAATGGCAAGTACTTACTAAGAGCCAGACACTGCATGCTTTGTGTACATTAAATCATTTAATGTCCCCAGCCATTTTAAGGTATGACTGATATTTCTGTTTTATGGATGAGAGAGGGTAAGGGACCAGCCCAAGGTCACACAGCCTGTGAGTAGCCGAAGATCCAACCTAGGGCTCCCCGACTCTGGAGTTCACACTTAGAGGTACTACTCTATCCTATCTCTTAATGATAGTGTGAAAATTAGATAAGATAATGCATGCAAAGGTGATAGCAAGTGCCTAGGCCTAGTAAATTTCATGCACTCAAAAATATTACTGATGATGGTAATCTCAGTATCAAGTAAAAGTATCTTCGAGAAGTTTATCTAGTGCCCGCTCAGCTGGAATAAGTAAGCATAGGCACACCTTTGGCTGCCAGAAATCCAGCATTAAACTTACTGTGTAATTTGGTCACACCTTTAGTCAATCTTAACTTTTATCACAATTATCTCGTCCTCCCATCACCTTTCTTTTAGGAGAGTTTTCATTGCTTTGTTTAGCTTTACATTTAGTATACGTGTCATACTGTAGGGAGCCTTGAGAGTTTTTTTTCTCAAAATTATCATGAGATCAATGACAAAGATACAACAATTTTTCCACAGTAAGTGCCATTTCAAATTTTTACTTTATTTTTCTGAAGGCAGGTGAAAAGTACTGGTGAGAAAGAAACTGGTGAAGAGCTAATAAAGAAAAAAAAAAAACTTGTTCAAGCAATTCTTCTGCCTCAGCCTCCCAAGTAGCTGGGACTACAAGCGCGCACCATCACACCTGGCTAATTTTTGTATTTTTAGTAGAGACGGGGTTTGGCTGTGTTGGCCAGGCTGGTCTTGGACTCCTGATCTCAGGTGATCTGCCTGCCTTGGCCTCCCAAAGTGCTGGGATTACAGGTGTGAGTCACTGTGCCCGGCCAAGAAAAAAGTTTTGAGCACACAAGAAAGTAAAACAATCAATAGAAATCAAGTAAGAAATAGCAAACCAGTGATCAGGGAGGAGGATGCAGTCATGTTGCAGTGGCATGGGCACTGAGCTTAGCAATGGAGAAGCAGCTTCTTGCTGAAGCCCTATCCTGCTGGTTCCATCAAAGAAATTTCCAAAGTTGAGGCAGCTCTGACACCAGGAGTGTCATCCCCAGGCTGCAGCTCACTCCCCAAGACCTTTCAGAGATGAGACTGGGGACCATTATGTCACCTGGACCCCTTGGACACCTGGCTTAATATTACCACTCCCTCCTGTAAGTATCCAGCTAATTTTAAAGTATGAAGTTCGTGGCTGGAGAACACTCACCTGGCAAAGTTGCCAGCATAAGGGAGGTTCTCACCTGAAAATGGACCAAAAGCAGGCCAAAGAATAAACTAAGACTTTTTACAGAATGAGTTCCTTTTGTCTCATTACCTCACCCTGTGACCATCTGCCTTCTAAGAAGGAAGAAAGCCTTGAACAAAGAAAGTGTTCCTTTTAATAACAGAACCATATCAATTACATTTCATTACTATGCCATTATGGCACGTTGCATTATAATCCAACTGTTAATGGCCTCACCTCAGAAGCCCACATCACTCCACTTTGCCCTCCTGAATGCCTGGCTTTTAGCTGAGTCAATTTGTCTACTGCAATTAGATCCAGGCTCCCTCCTTCCTGAGTCAAGTCCTTGCCAGCAATGGCAGCAACTTTCCCATGCCCCTCCACGGGAGCTCTATTAAATATTTCTTGCCACTCAGAGCTAATTTTGAAAGTTGCTATGGATTCATGAATCAATGATGCTTTTTTTGTTTTAACTTTAATGTGTATACAATTTCCCTGAGAATCTTGTAGAAATGGAGATTCTGATTCAGCACATGTGGGGTGGGGCCTTAGATTCAGCACTTATCACCAGCTCCCAAGTGATGTTACTGTGGTGCCTGGACCACACAGTGAATAGCAAAGACCTAGGGGGCTCAAGATTCAAAATCCCGTTCTCCTACACTATTCCTCTCAGTTTAGCAGGAGACCCAGACTCAGGTCTCATCTTGGTGTCTCTCCTTTTCCTTTGGCTTCTCTTTCAAGTCATTGGTATCTTAGCCAATCTGGGGAGACAGGAGAGGCCCAGAGAAGGCCACAGGAGGGTATACTTGGCTTGTCACAGCAGCAGAGGCTCTGACAAATGATGAAGAAGATGGGGCCTTTTCTGAATGTGAAAATGTCCTGAGTGATCCCTATTCAGGAAACACCAGTGGTTTAGAATAGTAAAAGTGCCCCCAACACCTAATACGTGAGGTAGATTACTGAGAAACGAAATGTTTGTGACCCAGAAACTGAGAGAAAGCAACTTCAAGTAGTTTCACAAGTGACCACTCATCTGGAGCAAGAAACCATGAGTATACTTTGGCTGCCAGGAAATTCAGACCTAAAGTTAGTGGGCAATTTTCAAGATTTAAGAAGAAAGGAGCGAAGTAATTTACCAAAAGTCAAGATTCTGGGCCAGGCCTTAAACTGACCCAGTTCTTCTGCCTCTTAGTCTACTGTTGTTTCTAACAAGCCACTTTATTGCTGTGCTGAGAAGCTACTTCTCTCTCATTAAATTTACCATGTGGATTTATCATCACTCTAAAACTCAGTGCTTTCATTCTTTTTATGTTTTTTTTTTATTTTGAGAATGGAATCTGTAGAGCTGATAAAATTTAAAAATTAAGAATTCAATATATTGTTTAGAATATTTATAATGTTTAGCTACTTTTCTTTTCCATTGTTTACTGGAGAAATGAACACCATCAATAAATGAACATGCCAAGCAGTGATGTTGGATCAGAAAGTTAGTAACTGGGTGGGAAGAACTTAAGCTGAAGCAGGATAGATTTGGGTTCAAATCCAGTGTCTGTGGCCTTCAGCAAAACAGTAAATCTGTGCTTCAGTTTGTAAAATGTTACAAGGCAAAACAAAATCCCTACCTCTCAAAGTCATTTTAGGTACGAAAAGTACTTCATGAATAATAAATATGAAAATAATTATTTTTATGCATCTCAATTGTAGTAGGATACTGAAGAGAATCAGAACATGCCATCTCAAATATACCAACTTGGCAAGAGAATTATTTTGACCTGAAGGCAAGTGAGAAGAAGAAGACATAGGAAAAGTTATTTTCCCTCCCCTTAACTGCCTAAAAACAACATAAATTTTTTGTTTTTAAAGGTAACATAAATTTCCATTTGTAAGGGTGCCTCCCTGTGTTGTACCAGAAAGATAACTGTTCTAGAGGCAACACTTATTACCTGAGATGACTTATCTGCATAACAGACCTCATTACACAGCTTTTAATTACCATACATTTTCTAATCATCTTCCCACAGCTTACCCCCACCACAGGAGCCCAAACTCCTTTTCCCTTGTCCAGCTTTTTCTCCACACTTGATTACCCTTTGTTAAGATAGTATATAAGTTCCAAATTCTAACCTCCTTCTTTCACATTTCTTTATGAACTTCTGTGCATATCCACTCAATTAAATCTGTTTTCTTCTTCTGTTAATCTGCTATTTATTAATTTGATTTGTGGGTCCCAGTCACTGAACCTAAAAGGGTAGAGGATTGTTTTCCCCCTACTAAACAGAGAAAAGGAAAGACAGCAGGACAAAGAGGGTTGAGGCAAGGCTGTGAAGTCATAGCCATAAGGAAATTACAAGACACAGAAGGACTAGATCTTAACAAAGTAGAGGTCTAAAATAAAATGTTCAGGCTGAGTACAGTGACTCATGCCTGTAATCCCAGCACTTTGGGAGGCTGAGGCAGGCGGATTACCTGAGGTCAAGAGTTCAAGACTAGCCTGGTCAACATGGTGAAACCCTGTCTCTACTAAAAATACAAAAATTACCTGGGCATGGTGGTGCATGCCTGTAGTCCCAGCTACTCAGGTGGTTGAGGTGGGAAAATCACTTGAATCAGGGAGGTGGAGGTTGCAGTGAGCTCAGATCACACCATTGCACTCCAGCCTTGGGGACAGAGCGAGACTCTGCCTCAAAAGAAAAAGAAAATGTTTAGTTAGGCATCTGTGGATTTAAAACCAAAGGGCAGAAAAAAAAAAAGTTATTCAGGGGTCCAAATGAATTTTGAAGGTGTAGGTAGAAAGAAGACATGCTATGGCCAAAAGTGAAAACAATATAGTGTTTCAACAGACTAAAGACACACAGTGTAAGAGTTCAGAAGGTGCATTTCCCAGAACCAAGGTCAGGTAATGAATCAGAAAGCCAGGCCTGTTGGTGGACAAGACAGGCACCCACTACCACAAACAAGCAACAGGAGGCTGAGAGTTGACCTTGCTAGAGGCAAGCATCTGGACCAGTCAAGAGTTCCTCAGTTCTTCCTTTCAGGGCATGGGCAGCTCAAAGCTTGCAGATAAGGGGAGGGAAGTAACCATTTTTGAATGGGTTGTAAGGAGAGGAATTGGGCAGCAATTGACAACAGATTCTGACACAGCACCATTAGTGTATTCCTGACCCACATTCAGTTTGTCAAAAAATGCTTTTTAAAATTGAGTCTTTATTGAGAAGACATGCACCTAACTCTCATTTTAACAGGCAACGTAGCTGCATGCAAAATAAGAGGTTAGATAGTATCTGTTTTATACCATCACTCTGTATGTAGAAGCAAAGATCTTATTTTGCATTCATATTCTATGTTCTGGATAAACTGTCAGGTCTCTCTGCCAGATTTTTATGGATAATTAGAAGGTTGCAAAAAGCAGATGTTATGAAACTATCTGTGACTAGTCCTTAATGGTGGATGACAAGAACTCAGTACCATTTCTTAATTACATGAGACATAGTAAGAGGTGTAAAACAGAGGGAGAACTGTCAAAGCCTGACAAGATATCAAACAGTTAATCACCCACATTGAACCGGAACACTTTTTTACCATGTAATTCAAAACGCGGATCCCACCTCCCCATAGCTAAAAAAATTATAGCTGTAAGTTGTGTGTGCTACTGTGTTGCTTCATTTCAGGTTTTAAGAATTGATATAAGAGCTTCTCCATAAAATAGGTGGCTTTTCTGTTGAAAACTAATCAAATAAGAAAATTTGCATCTTATGAAATATAGAGACAATTTTGCTATATCAGATTCTACTTAGTGGCATGAAAGGAAGCTACAGTATTTTGGAAAACTGGTTCTTGTCTCATGAAGACAATGACCACAACTAATATTTTTTGAGGTCTTGCCCTGTGCCAGAGGATATATAAGCTCTTCACTATTCATTATCTCATGCAATCCTCACAGCTCTAAGAAGTAGGTGGACACTTCAATTAGCCCTATTTTACAGAAAAGGAAACTAATAGGCAGGGAGCAGTGGCTCATGCCTGCAATCCCAGCACTTTGGGAGGGTGAGGCTGGTGGATCACTCGAGTCCAGTTCAACACCAGCCTGACCAACGTGACAAAATTCCATATCTACTAAAAATATAAAAATTGCCCAGGCATAGTAGTGTACACCTGTAGTCCCAGCTACTTGGGAGGCTGAGGCAGGAGAATCACCTGAACCTGAGAGGCGGAGGTTGCAGTGAGCCAGGATCTTGCCACTGCATTCCAGCCTGGATGACAGAGCAAGACTCTGGCTCAAAAAATAAAATAAAATAAAATAAAATAAATAATAACAAAGAAAGGAAAGGAAACTAATAATAACAACGGTAACAACACAAACTCAATAGTTACTACTACTGGCAGTTATTAAGTTATTAAGTACTGGCAGTATCCACACATTGTATTGTTGTCATAATTATTTTTATTTTTATTTAACAGAAGAGGAAACTAAGGTACCAAGAGACTGAAAAATTGGGCCACCTGATTTTAAGCGGCAGTGTCAGATTTCCAAATCTAGTCTGTCTCTACACATAACACATTTAACCCTTGGTCTACACTGCCTCTGTTTACCTGGTGACTATAACGGGCTGAATTCTGTTCCCCCAAAAATCATATGTTGATGTCGTGACTCACATATGTTGATGTGATTGTGTTTGGAGATAGGACTTTTAAAGAGGTAATTAAGTTTAAATTGGGTTATATGACTGGGTTCTAATCCACTGTGACTGGTGTCCTTGTAAGAATAAAAGATTTGTGGTTCATGCCTGTAATCCCAGCACTTTGGGATGCCGAGGCAGGTGGATCACTTGAGGTCAGGAGTTTGAGACCAGCCTGGCTAACATAGAGAAATCCCGACTCTACTAAAAATACACAAATTAGCTGGGTGTGATGGTGTGTGCCTATAATCCCAGTTACTCAGGAGGCTGAAGAAAGAGAATCACTTGAGTCCAGGAGGCAGAGGTTGCAATGAGCTGAGATCATGCCACTGCCCTCCAGCCTGTGCAACAGAGTGAGATCCCCATCTCAAAAACAAAAGAAAAAGAAAAATGATTAGGACTCAGATACACACAGAGGAACCCATGTGAAGACAGTTGTCTAAAGTCACGGAGAGAGGCCTCAGAGGTTATCAACCCTGACAACCTTGATCTTAGACTTGTAGCTTCCAGGACTATGAGAAAATCGATTTCTGTTGTACAAGTCACCCAGTCTATGGCAATTTGTTATGGCAGCTCTAGCAAATGAACACAGTTGCCCTGTTTAAGTCCCCTAACTTCTGTATGTCTCAGTCCCTTGAGCTGGAAGACGTCTAGGCCTCTTCCCAAGTAAAGCGTCCAATACTTGCCATGCTTTAGTATCTTCACCCTCCTGGACACCCAGCAGGGGCTTCTTCCCGGGGCTTCAGAACTGACAATTTTCCTCATGCTTCAGCCTCTCCTACTCTTCCCACCCATTGCTGCTGGTAATGTGGAAGGTTCACGTAAGAAATAGCAAGGGGCGTATCCCCAGAGCAAACAGGAGGTGAGAGCCAGATGATGTAAGCTCAGTGTGAACCTCTGGGGCGGAGCTTCTCCGCCTACCTCTAAAACACCTGCCCAACTATTCAACCATTATTTATAAATTTACTTATATGAATACAATTATTTATAAATGTGCATTTGTCATTATTTATAAATTACTCATGGTATACTAAGCACTATACTGAGTGCTGAGACACAATGCCAAAAACAAAACAGAAACAGGTCCCTACCCTCCTTGAGGATACAATACAAGGGGGAAGAAGATATGAGTCAAATAATGGCACTATGTTTCAAAAATGCAATTTAAAACAAAAACAGATACTCTGATGCAAAGGTAGGGAGCCCTTTAGACATTTTATGGAGACTTTTGTTCTTGAATCAAAAGTGAGGCAAAAGTGCGAGTACTCCAGGAAGAGACAGTATACTGACTTAAAGTCACACCAAGCTATAAATGACTAAATCAGTCCTTTTCCTACACCTAAGCTTTCTGAGGAGAATGAAATAGCAGAGATAATGGAGTGCAGAAAGTGGGGAAAGAACATAGAAAAGAAATGGTAAAGAACTGAAGATAAATGTTTGCTGTTTTGCAACTTTGCCTGGGGCCAACCCAGGCTCTGTTCTGCACTCCTGTTACAGTGAGTCTATTAGTGTTTACTCAGGTCCTACTGAGAAAAGAAGAGAAAAAGAGAGTACCACGCTCCATAGGAAGATAGAAAAATTACTTGCAAATGAAAAAGAACCTTCTCTGCAATGTCAGGAACTTTCTATTAAATTGAATAAGCAGGTACACACCCAAGAATAATTAGACAATGATGACAACTCTGTTCAGACTGCCTGTCCTTGTTTTCCCAGCAGTAAAATCCAAATGTATTTCATTCTGCAACAAACATGGATTGAGAGGCCACAATGAGTCAGGCATGGTGTTAGGTACCAGGGCTGGAAAGAGGAAAATGGCATGGTCATGTCCTCAGCATTTAGGAGTTCACTGTGGAGGAAGAAATTCAGACTCATAAACAGTCACTGCACTGTAATGCAATGAACACAATACCAGAGGGTACAGAACACCAGAGGATGGGGACGTGGGACCCACATTTTAAAGTTGGATCAGAATGGAAAAAGATCAATCAGGGAAGCTTCCTTTGAGCAAGGCCTGAAACCACAAGGAGAAGTTGAGATATGATGTGGGTCTAATGACAGCTTCAGCAGATTCACAGAAAGTTCTGGAGCTCAAATGTCCCTTCAGAGTTATCCTGCATTGGAGGTGAATGGGCTGAGCTGTTATATCCCCATGATGAGAAATCATTGCATGTGGGCGGCCCCTGGAAGAAGGCATGACCTCAACTGGGGCTGTTTTCTCAGGTTGAGACAATCCCCCTCAAAGTGCTGATGACTGCCAGCAGCACCCACCACAGTAGCTGGGGTAATTAATTCTTCATTCCCAAAAGGTGATCTGAGCAACATATCACAGCCGTGCCACAGTGCACTTCTTCCACCATTTGGATCCACTGCTTCACCAAAGTCCTAGGAGCAGTTCCTCCAGCATTCTTGTAAACCCCTTGTTGGGGAGGGAAGATGAAATTCAGTGGGATGACCTGCAGTCCCAACCATGGCAATTGGCTTTGGAGCTACAACTGACATTCTCACCATCCTCTGTTATCCATCATAGATCCCCTTACTCTCAGCTAGTACCCCTGCTGCTCTTGCTGTCCTATTGGTGGCATGAGCTAGACCCTAAAAGGATCTGAACTCCTGGTTACCATGCCCTCCTCAGGCCAAGGTTGCTGCACATCCTTCTAAATTGGTCAAGATAGTCTCAAAAGATGCCCAAGTGGATCATCTGAGTACCAAACCTAATTATTTCTGCTCCTAGCAGCCCTACCTCTTCCTGCTTACCAGAGTAAATCACTCTAGCCAACTAGTGACTCCTTTTCTTGCCTGCTGGTTCCTGGGCACAATGAGTCTGAAGTGCCAAAACAGTAATAGTTTATAATTCAGCCAGACTCCTGCTGTGTCGCTTGGCAGCAGTATTTTTTCCTTTAGAAAATGGAGGCCAGGCACGATGGCTCATACCTGTAATCCCAGGACTTTAGGAGGCCAAGGCCGGCGGATCACGAGGTCAGGATATCGAGACCATCCTGGTCAATAAGGTGAAATCCCATCTCTGCTGAAAATACAAAAACTAGCTGGGCATGGTGGCGTGTGCCTGTAGTCCCAGCTATTCAGGAGGCTGAAACAGGAGAATCTCTTGAACCTGGGAGGTGGAGGTTGCAGTGAGCCAAGATCGCACCACTGCACTCCAGTCTGGCAAAACAGCGAGACTCCATCGCAAAAAAGAAAGAAAAAAGTGGAACTTTTATATATGCAGAGCCCTGAGTTGTGGGGATGAGAAGCCCACATTCCCCAAATGACTCAACTAGGAGTGGGGCTCTGGTTTCTACCATTTGGTTTCCATACTTATGAATCCTACCTATTAGGTGCATAGCACTGTATAAATTTTTTTTATTTAAGGTATATGCTGTTTCCTGAAAGATAGTGCCACACCCCCTGAGATGGCACTACTGTGTGCCTTGAGTAGGTTATTGCATCACTCTATCAGGCCAGTACTTTTAGGTGGTGTATTATGTGATATGATCAGCAGATTCCCCATCAAGTGCTCACTAGCTCAACTCTTTGGCAGTAAAGTATGTCCCATGTACTGATGCCACGTTATGTGAAATCCTGTGCCAATGGATTAGATACTCTACAAGCCTCCAGTACTGATGCTGGCTGTGATCCTGTTGGCATGATAGGCAAATCCATATCTGGAATATGAGTATATTCATGTCAAGGTAAAGTGTTGCCTCCTATTCACAACAGCAAAGACATGGAATCAACCTAAATGCCCATCAGTGATAGAACTAGATAAAGAAAATGTGCATATGCACTATGGAATACTATGCAGTCATAAAAGGAACTGAGATCTTGTCCTTTGCAGGGACATGGATGGAGCTGGAAGCCTTTATTCTTGCTTGGCAGACTAACATAGGAATAGAAAACCAAACACTGCATGTTCTCACTTATAAGTGGGAGCTGAATGATGAGAACACATGGACACATGGCGGGGAACAACACACACTGGGGTCTGTCAGAGGTGGATGGGGAGGAAGAGAGCATCAGGAGGAATAGCTAGTGAATGCTGGACTTAATACCTAAGTGATGGGATGATGTGTGCAGCCAACCACCATGGCACACATTTACCTGTGTAACAAACCTGCACATCCTGCACGTGTAACCCAGAACTTAAAATAAAAGTTGAAGGAAAAATAAATAAATAGAGTACCGCCTTTTCCAAAGTAGAAGAGATCCGATGTAGCCAACTTGCCACCAAGTGGCCCGTTGTTCTCCTTGAGGGATGGTGTTGAATCTGTTGTTCTCTGTTGCTAGCAGGTTGGTCATTAGACAGTGACAGTAGATAAATCAACCTTGGGTGTTCGTGCTGCTGTGCTCATGGGCAGCCTCCAACCCTGCCAGCATGACTCATATTCATTGGTCCATTGTGCAGACATAGGAGTGGCCAATGATAGATCCTTCGAGCATACTTGGTTCCGTAATATCTGCTCTGTGGTAGAATGTGCCCCAATAGGCATAAAAAGTGTGATATAAAAATCTTCACTCTTTAGACCTGCTTCCATATGTCTATCTTCATGCCCCAGCCCATACCTCCTTGTCCCAATCTTCCAATCCTTTTTTTTTCCGTTTTCTTTTCCTTTTTTTTTTGAGACAGAGTCTTGCTCTGTCACCCAGATTGGAGTGCGTGGCACAATCTCGGCTCACTGCAACCTCTGCCTCCCGGGTTCAAGCAATTCTCCTGTCTCAGCCTCCCTAGTAGCTGGGATTACAGGCGCTGCCAGCATGCCTAGCTAGTTTTTGTATTTTTGTAGAGATGGAGATTCACCATGTTGTCCAGGCTGATCTTGAACTCCTGTGCTGGGATTACAGGCGAGAGCCATTGCGCCCAGCCCCAATCTTTTTATATCCAAACTCCTACTTAGCCAGCCTACCCACTCCCCATAACTCATGAGTCCATATATATTCTAGCTTTGGAACACTTGTTTTTACATGCAAAATGGATGACTAAGTGGGCTTCCTTAGCTCTTCCCACTGTGAAGATTTTCTCCCATTTCAATCTCACCCTGAGTGGAGCTATAGTTCAGCTACCAAACATACCCACAACCAAGTCAACCCATCTATGAATCACAATCAAGTTTTTTTCTTCCTTCATCAACAGGTCATAAGGAATAACACGTGTAGCCGCATGTGTGAGCTGAGGAAAAGGTTCTGGTGTAACTGTGGCAGAGGTCATGAGACCTGGGCCACCTGATAGTGCAGCTTGCTTGTGCCTTTTGGTCCTGTCTGTGTACAGATCTAGATACATCACTTCCATCATGACAAAGCTAGGCCCTCCTGACATTATGATTTGATGGTTCTGAACAAACTTAGCTCACGATGGCCAATCCCAAATGCATGGTAACTTAATATCTGATGATCAAGCATTCCAGCCCTATGGGGAGCAGCAACACTTTATGAGCTGTTTTTCAAATGGTATGTAATTCTGTGTTATAGATAACACAGCCTTGTCCAAGAATTCCAGGTATCTATGTGGTGATTCTTTCATTGAACTAATTCCTTTCCTTTCCCTCCCTTCCTTCCTTCCTTCCTTCCTCCCTCCCTCCCTCTCTCCCGTCTTCCTTCCTTCCTTCCTTCCTGATAGATAATATTTGTACATATTCATGTGGTAGATGTGATATTTTGATACATGCATATAATGTGTAATGATCAAATCAGGTTATTTAGGGTATCCTGATTTAGTATTTAGGATTACCTTGAACATTTATCATTTCTTTGTGTTGGAGAAATTTCAAATCTCTTCTAACTGTTTTGAAATACACAATATATCATTAACTATAGTCAGTCTACTATGCTATGGAACACTAGAACTTATTCCTTCTATCTAATTAATGTTTGTACCCATTAACCAACCTTTCTTCATCCCTACACATCCCTCCCCCACACCCTTCTCATTCTCTGGTAACTATCATTTAACTCTTTACCTCCTTGAACTCAAGATTCTTAGTTCCCACATATGAGGGAGAACATGCAATATTTGTTTTTCTGTGTCTGGTTTACTTCACTTTACATAATGACCTCCAGTTCCATCTATGTTTCTGTAAATGATGGGATTTTATTTTTTTATGGTTCAGTAGTATTTCATTGTGTATATATTCCAAATGTATTTCTTCATTCATCCATTGATGGATGCTTAGGTTGATTTCATATCTTCGCTATTGTGTATAGTGCTACAATGAATGTGGGGGTTCAGGTATCCCCTTGACATATTGATTTATTTTCCTTTGGATAAATGCCTAGTAGGAGGATTGCTGGATCATATGATGGTTCTATATTTAGTATTTTGAGAATCCTCCATACTGCTTCTCCTAATAGCTGTACTAATTTACATTCCCATAAACAGTGCACAAGAACTCCTTTAACTCTGCATTCTCAACACCATTTGTTATTTTTAGTCTTTTTCATAATCACTCATGATACAGGATATCTCATTGTGGTTTTGATTTGCATTTCCCTCATGATTAGTGATGTTGAGCACTTTTTTCATATACCTGTTGGCCATCTGTATGTCTTCTATTGAGAAATGTCTATTCAGATCCTTTGCCCTCTTTTTAATGGGATTATTTTGATTTTTTGCTGTTGAGTTGTTTGAGTTTCTTGTAGTCTGGCTATTAGTCCCTTGCCAGATGAAGGGTCTGCAAATATTTTCTCTCATTCAACAGGTTATCTCTTCACTTTGTTCATTGTTTTGTTTTGCTGTGCAGAGGTTTTTTAGTTTAATATAGTTTTGTTTGTCTACTTTTGCTTTCGTTGCTTGTGCTTTTGGGGTCTTACTCAAAAAATCTTTGCCTAGACCAATGTACTAGAGTGTTCACCCTACGTTTTATTCTAGTAGTTTTATGGTTTTGGCCCTTACATTTAAATCTTTAATACATTTTGAGTTGATTATCAACTCAAATAGGGGTCTGGTTTCATTCTTCTGCAGATGCATATTCCGTTTCTCCAACACCACTTATGGAAGAGGACATCCTTTCAACAATGTATATTCTTGGTGTCTTTGTCAAAAATCAGTTGGCTATAGATACATAGATGTATTTATGGGTTCTCTATTCTGTTCCATTGGTCTATGTGTCTGTTTTTTATACCAGTACTATGCTGTTTTGGTTACTATAGCTTTGTGGTATATTTTGAAGTCAGGTAGCATTGTGCCTACAGCTTTGTTCTTTTTGCTTAGGATTGCTTTGGCTACCTGGGCTCTTCTGTGGTTCCATATGAATTTAGGATTGTTTTATTCTATTTCTGTGAAGAATGTCCTGGCTATTTTTACAGGGATTGCATTGAATCCATAGATGGCTTTGGATAATATGGTCTTTTTAATTGTATTAATCTTTCCAGTCCATGAGCAAGGGTTGTCTTTCCATTTGTTTGTGCCCTCTCCAATTTCTTTCATCAATGTCTTGTAGTTTTCCTTGCAGAGGTCTTTCACCTCCTTGGTTAAATTTATTTTTAGGTATTTTAAAAGAGCTATTGTTAATGAAATCGTCTTCTTGATTTATTTTTCAGCTAGTTCATTAATGGTGTATAGAAACCCTACTAATTTTTCTAAGTTGATTTTGTATCCTGCAACTTTACTGAATTTGTCAGTTCTAAGAAGTTTTTGGTGGGGTGTTCTGGTTTTTCTGTATATAAGATTATGTCATCTGCAAAAAGAGACAATTTGTCTTCCTCTTTTCCAATTTGGATGCCTTTTATTTCTTTTTCTTGCCTGATTGCTTTAGCTAGGACTTCCAGTACTGTGTTGAATTCTCACTGGACTTTCTAAAGACTCTACAGTACATCTTTTCCCACCAATGGCACCTATAGTAGAATCAGGTCTGCATGATTGAATAGACCAAGAAACAGGACCAGCCTGAATCCACTGGAAAATTCTTTCCTGCTCTCAGTTCACTCAAAACTTAACAGCCTTTCCTGTCACCTGGTATCTGGGCTATACAATATCTGAAAGTGTGAAATACCTTCCACCAGAATTCAAATAGATATTCTATGTTTTTCTTCATGATGGGAAGTGTAAAATACAATAAATTGCCTTTTGTCTTGAAGAGAGCATCCCAGCAAATTCTAATCTTAGATCCCTAAAAATTTTACTCATCTAAAGAGCACTTAAATCTTCATGGAGTTTATCTACTACCCTCTGGAGTGCATGTGTCTTACCAAGGTCTCCAATGCTCATCCCCTCTGATTAGCAGGATGCCATCAATATAGGGGATCAGTGTGATTTATTTGGGTTGTCAAAACAATCAAGGTCTCTTTAGACTATATTATGACCAAGGATGGAAGAGGATGGGATAAAACTGTAGATATATATCAATACCCATTCAAGAGAAAATGAATTGTTTTTGATTATCTTTTTTTTTTTTTTTTGTAAAGGTGGAAAAGAACACATTTTCCAGTCAATATCTGCACAGTGTGCCCAAAGACATTTTAATCTGCTACAGCAAAAGCCATTTACAATTGGATCTACTACTTGGATGAATTTTTGATAATTCATTGTTATCCTACAGAATCCATCTGTTTTTACAAAGGCCAGATTCGTGAAGTAAATGGAGATAATGATGAAACTATCACGCCTAAATCCTTTAGTTCTTTAAGACCAGCACTAATTTCTGTTATTTCCACTGGGGATGTCATATTTACTGTGATTTATTGTCTTCGCCTGGAGTGGGAGTGGTGGCAGATTCAGATGCCTTCACTTGGTGTTCCCCCACTGCAATAACTCTTAGCCCTCAGGCCAATGACCAAAGGATGTGCCAACTACCAAGCGTGTCTATTCCTGTTATACATGCAGGGATCAGAGAAAGTGCCATCTGGTGTGTCTGAAGACCTATTTGACCCATTATGAGCCAGGCCTGGTCCCAAACTCCATTTATTACCTAGCCTCCATACATTCCTTCTATATCTGTGAGGCATGGTGACTTTCTCGGTTTTCAAGTACAAGAGCTACTCAGGTCTTCTGCCCAAGAGTTCTTAAACTGTTTAAGTATTTCTCTTTCCCCAGTGGAGCAAATGGCTGAAATCCCTGTGGGGAAAGACTGGTAGACTCAATAATGTGTACACTGTGGTATTCCCAGGATTCCTCCTGGGAATCTAGTCTCCCCTTCAGTCAATGGATTTCAGACCTAACAAATGAAATCTGAAAACTGAGCAAGGAATCATGATATTTTCTTGGAGTAACTGCTATCTGCCTCCTAATCATTCATCCCTTTTTTTTTTCTTTATTGTACAGATTAGGCATGACTCATATTAGCTGCCTGTATATTTTGCCCTTAGGAGGTGCTGTGTTCTATTAACATCTCCATAACTCTCTGCAGACCAGGAACCCTTGGATTCCATTGTATCTTTGTTGCACCAACCTGGAATCTGACTGTTAGGTACTACCACCTAGCTGCGATTTTCTCAGGGTATTATCATCACCATTGACATTAATAAGCCCATTTCTATAGCAGTATCTCCTACAGCCAGCCCTGGTCTACAGAGGAAACCATCAGTGACCTTAGTGATCCTAGTGTCTCTCTCAACATTGTATTTCTTATTGTTACCTCTGAAACTTTCCATGGAACATAGTCATCTGGTACATTTTCCAGCCTTACATATTATATCCATTATAACATGCCCACTCCTCTGAGCCTTTTAATTCCTTCTTGCACCACCTGCCACGGAAATTTTGGCATTTCTACCTAACTTAGTGTACCCTCTTCCTGAGAAGAAATTTCCTTTCCTGCCTTGCTCTTCTATTTTTGTTTATTCATTAAATACTTACTGAGTTCTTAATATGTGCCAGGCACTGTGCTAGGTGTTTCAGGTTCAAAGAATAGGGCCCAGTACCTACTGTCAACAGCTTACTAGCTAGTTGAAGATGTGTGTACTTAATCTAGATAAGATACATTTAATGTGCCACTTAACAACAAGAACATATTCTGAGAAATGCATCTTTAGGCCATTTTGTCATTGTGCAAACACCATAGAGCATACATCTACAAACCTACATGGTGTAGCCTGCTACACACCTAAGCTACATGGTATGGCCTATTGTTCCCAGGCTACAAACCGGTACGGCATGTTACTGTGCTGAATACTACAGACAACTGTAACATAATGGTAAGTATTTGTGTATTTAAATGTATCTAAATGTGGAAAAGTTATGTGTTGAGCCATGATGTTATGAAAGCTATGTCACTAGGCAACGGGAATTTTTCAGCTCCTTTATAATCTTATGGGACCAATGTTGCATATGTGGTTTGTCAATGACTGAAATATCATTATGTGGTGCGTGACTATAGTTGAAAATGAAAGCAGAGGGCATAAGGTCATGTTTTATATTTCTGTGTGTTCCACTGCACATAGCACGTGGAAAGAATAAACAAATAAATAGGAAATCAAATGAAGGGATGTGAAACCTAACTAACCTACTGAGACAACAGCACCATGTCCATAAGGCACTTCTAACCTTATGGGTGCAGCTCTCTGTAGCTCTCTGTGTTTTCCAGCTGATCTTTGGCTTTTATCTTGGGAGACATCTGGTTTCACAACATGTCTTCATGGGACAATCAGGCACTGTGGTTGCCCTCTATCTCTGTCACGGCACGTGAAGGGTGTTGGGCAGAGAGTTCCAGATGTAAGCCTCTGGATTCTTTGCAAATACTGTTCCCTTTATCTGGATTGTTCAAGAAAAACAATTGTCTTTTCCTTTTAAAATTACCAACACCCTGCTCACAGCATCACCATCAAGCTTTGAGAGACAGAGCAGCTAAAAACGACTCACAGCAAATGGCCACTGATGAGTCAGAAACACTTAAAAGCTGTGATCAGGGACCAGTTCAGTGCATAATGCTCCATGGTTAGGCAAGCAGGAGTCACCTCCTGGAAGGCTTACAATTATTCCCATCCCCTTGAATGCTAAGCACCACCCCCCAAGCACCTGGCTTCTCATTAATTTACCTGTGACATGTTGCTACACTTAATTGCATTTGACAATTAGTAACATTTCAACACCTCTTTTAATGGAACAATTAAAACAGTGCTTGTCTCAGTTGCAAGAAAATATATGAGCTGATTTGTCAGAGGAAAAGAAAAAAAAAAGACCAAACATAAACCTCCAGTAATAATTCAGTTACAGACAGCTTTGAGGTAAGCCCTTTCCCTTTTGCATTTTCCAAGAATTGTGTGCAAACACATTTTCGTGTCTGTTTGTTTGTTGCTTGGTTTCCCTGAATGAGCATTTCTCCACCAGACAGCTCCTGGCTGCCTGTGCAGCCACGTGATATTAATTACAAGGAAGAATGGATGCTAAGCAGTTGCTGTTACTCATTTCTCACTCTGTTGTTGCATTGATTGCTTGGGAAAGCAGATGCCCCAAAGGCAGCTCTTCCGCACAATCAATGGGAGCCCTGGGGAAAGCGGTGAAGAAGTCTTTGAGTCTTTGTCCTGGCTCCCATTTCTCTCCAAGTAACAGACATGAGAGAAAGTGTGGCCTCTTTATTCTCCTTGGGGTCCCTGAAAGAAACTTAAATAATTCTTATTTTTATTATCCTCCCGTACCCTATTAGTAACAGAGAAAAATTATGCTGCTCTGTTATTGCAAACACTTACCTCACAGCAATAGTTTACAAGTCTTTAGACTCATGAATAACTCAATATTACCATTGTAGATAAGGCTGCAAGGGGTGTGTGCTTGAAAACTCATCTAATAAGAGCTGTGAGGGGCATAGAATTAAATATGTCATTTGCAATGGGTTGATGCATTTCATTTTCTGAAACAATCATTTAGCAGAGCAGATGGACTCAATCACTGAAATGGTTTCTGTGTTAGAAAAAGTCCCAAGAATATGGTTGAAGATTCTGTCATTACCCAGAGCCCACTAAACTCAGGGCAGATACCTTGGTCCCCATGTTCCATACCAAACCACATTCACAGCTTACTGCTGTTGTGGTTCTAGATGACCTGGAGAGTTTCTACTCCCTAAAGCCACCTGTGCTTTCCCAACCACTGCTTGACTTCTGTGCTGTTCCTCCTGCCTCCAGTGCCCTTCTCTGCTTATCCAAAACCCACCTGTTTTTCGTGATACAGCTCACATATTCATTCTCCAAGAAGCTTCCTAATTTCCTCAACCATTCTCTCTGCCTCACCATACTTGGATGCTTCCTGTATCACTCATCATATATTACTTTGTCTTACAGGCACTTGGACCATTGACTTATGCCTTCATAGACTGTCAACTCCTCTGAGGACAGGAATCCTGGATTATTCTGCTCTAAATAATCCATACGCTCCAGTGTAGTATACACTTATTTTTAACCATTGGGTATCCTTTAATAAGTATTTGTCAAATTGAATTGTATTGAATTTTCAGATATTGCATCAGACTTTTAAAAAATTACATTGGTTTGATTGATAATTGCCTTTTTAACCACCTCTACCCCCGCAAAAGAGTGCCTCTTCCAGTGAAAGCCTAGGAAATCAAGGAGAGCATTTCTGCTCGTCCCGCTTCCACTTTAACCCCTCAATTAGCTGAGGTTGGTGAATCATCCACTCTACAGTGGTGGGCATTGTAGCCTGAACCCTGTCACATGTCCCCCAAGGGAGAGATACAATCAGAAGAGCAATAATGACTTCCTTCGAGCTGGGATGAATGACCTCATCCCCCAGGTCACCAGGCAACCATCTTCTGAAATCTGCCACAGATTTATCACAATCCTTTCTCTTCCTTTCCACAGTGACATTATTCCCTCTTCCTTTGCCCCACACACTCTAGCTTGTATCCAAGGGTTCCCTGATTGAATTGTCTGTGGATGTAAACAGAAATTTCATATATCCCATCCCTCCCCTGGGTCAGGAGGGAAAGCAGTTGCTCTTCCCAAAAGATGGGCTTAGTTACCTATTGCGTTGAACATTCTCAGCACCCTCACCTCCCCAACACACACACAAGCAAGCCCACATGCACACACAAAAGCCAACTGCACACGTTAATGCCACATCTTGCTAATTGTATTACCCTTGCTGGTTATTATTAAGGTCTTGCTTTCAGGACAGAGAAAACTAACCACATAATGATCAAGGAGACAAATGGAGCATATCACTGCAGCAACTGTGCAATGATAATGAGTTACATAAATCAAAGTTGGGTAATTTACCTATCAGACTGAGCAATGAATAGGGATTTTCAGTAACTGTGATTGTTTGGTGATAGATTTCTTTTAATAACTCTTGTATGTAGATGTTCTGGAACTAGAGATTTGTTCCCCCAAAGAGAGGCAGCAGAATGCTGTGCGGAACATGGCATGGCATGTCAAGAGACTCTTGAGCTAATGTTAGCTCTGCCACCTTGGGTAAAGAAGCCATTTCTCTTCTCAGGGCTTCTGATTATTCTATGAAATAGAATGAACTTTGCACTCCCTAAGGGTCCCTTTCTATCTGAGATTGTATGTTGTCCACACTGGCTTTATTCCAGCAAAGTGGAAGGGACTCCTTCCTGCCTTCCACTTTGCAGAGAGAACTGGGCTGGGATATCAATGAGAGTCAGCCGGCTGTCTGCCCACTCACTGATGGGGTTCCCCATGTCCTCTTGTTCTTCACCAAATAGAGAAATATCAGTTTTTCCTCACTGTGCACACTGCTTCAGCCTCAGACTCTAAACTAGATCAAGGACTGGGATCAGCCTCTTCCTCTTTTTACACTGGGTTAAATGTTTTGCACACGTAACAGGGTGCTGTCACATCCAGTCCTTTCCCTCAAATTGGAGCACAATCAGTTTGGATTGTTAAACCCTTGTTTTTTTGTTTTTTTGGTTTTTTTTTTGGTGTTTTGTGAGTTAATACTTCAGAACTTTGAGAAGTAAGTTATTATCTTTTGGAATCATAGGGTTAATAGTTCATTTCATTCCAATTTCCCAACTGAATAAACCTCAGGAAATGGGATGTCCCTTGAGTCAGACCCAGACTCAGGCAGCAGAAGCCTCAGTGAGATTGATAGACACAAGGTGAGCTTGAGCCCACGGTTGCTTCCAGGGGCCATGAAAGGGATTATGTGTATGTGTGTCTACATGTACGTGTACATCTGCATATATATGTATATGTATATATACGTGTGTATATGTATCTATATGTGTACATGTGTATGAGTGTGTGTTTGTGTGTGTGTGTGTGCACGCAAAATACATTGTTGTTGTCTCCTGGTTTACGTCCCTGAATCAAGTGATGGTTGTATTTAAGATAAAGAGGGGGAAGAGGCCAAAAACTCACCCTTTTCCCAAATCACTAGTCTTTGCCTCCTTCTACAAATAAGGATCCTTTCACTTTCACCACAGGGAGAAAATAACAATAATCTCTGCATGGAAAGAGATTCACCAAGCATGAAGCGTGCTGGCACTGGCTCCTCTAGAAATGAACAGATAAACAAACAAATGGGAGCTTGGAAGGAAGAGATAGTTTATGAATAAAACAATGTTTTATTAAGTTGCTATTAAATTTCAATTGAACAGTGCTTGGGATACATAAGCACAGACATATTCCTGAAACTAATTGGTTTTCCACATCTGCCTTGCTTCCTAATTGGACTAATTACTGCACTGTAGGATCATGTTCGTCGTACTACAGAAAGCAAGAAACCTTGATTTACAGTGAGTGGAGCAGCAATTAGAAGGAATTAATTCATAAAGCAACATCTAAATAAATCATATTATGAGAAGACAGAAATGTAATTATTGTGACTGGTGGGTCCCTGGTGGAGGAACATCAAACTTAAACCTCAAACCAAGCTGCTAAATTCTCTCCAGATCAGTGTAGCATCTCCTATTTCATTGAGCATGTGCTACCTATTCTTTAAGACCTAATTGAGGCACTGTGTCAAAAACAATATGGCCCAACACGTCTTCTCTCCAGTGATGGAGGAAAAAAACATCAAGTTCTTACCACCTCGTGTTTGTCCTTTGTCAGAATTAAATATGAGCTCAGTATAACGTGGGTAATGTGTTATGGCTGCAGTTTCAAAATGAGAGCCTTTGCAAACTTAAGTGTCATTATGAATCTTCTCTTGACATCTAGTGGCATTTTTGGGGCTGTAGCTAAGAGAGCTTATTAGTAAGAATAGCATGTTAAACTCCAGCATCTCAGTAATTCATCTCCCCTTGCTCTGATGGAACAGGCTAAGGTCCTGCTTGGCTGTAAGGGGTTTAAAGATCCCACTGTATTCACTGTCATCTTTCCCCTTTGACGGCAAAGATCCTCTTCAGATCAAGAACCTTTGTTGTTTTTATCTTTGGGTTTGGGTTTGGGTTTTTTGTTTTTGTTTTTGTTTTTGTTTTTAGTCCTTCTTTCTGTCATTCACATTATATCTGAGAAGAACTTGTGAAGAGCCTCCAGAGTAAATCCTGAGTCTCAGTTTCCTCATCTGCTTTGGTTTGAATGTCTGTGTGCCCTTGAAGTTTATATGTTGAAATGTAACCTCTAAGGTGATGGTATTAGGACATGAGATGAGGCCTTTGGGAAGTGATTAGAGCATGAAGATGGAGCTCTCATGACTGGAAATAGTGTCTTTATAAAAGAAACCTCAGAGCACTAGACAGCTAGCCCTTTCTTTCTACCATGTGACAACACAGCAAAAAGGTGCCATCTGTGAACCAGAAAGCAGGCCTCCAGCAAACACTGAGCATGCTGGCATCTTGATCTTGGACTTCCAGCCTCCAGAACTGTGAGAAATAAATTTCTGTTATTTATAAGCCATCCAATTTACAGTATTTTGTTATAGCTTCCCAGACTAAAACACTACCCATTAAATTTAGGGAAGTAGACTTGGTTGTTCTAATGACCTCTTCTATTTTAACATGCTAGGACTCCCATCCAGTAATCACCAAGTACTTTGACAATTTAACACCTTCAGTTCTGGTCTTTAACAACCTTCTTCTCTATACCATAGAGATATAGGTTGAAAAGGAATGATAGAAGCTAGGAGAGGAAAGGGAGTTAAGGAATTAAGAAAGATAGGCCAGTGTGGTAGCTCATGTCTGTAGTTCCAAAACCTTGGGAAGCCAACTCAGGAAGATTGCTTAAAGCCTAGGAATTCAAAACCAGCCTGGGAAACATGGCAAAATTCCATCTCTACAAAATTAGCCAGGCATGGTGGTGTGTGCCTGTAGTCTCAGCTACCTGGGAGGCTGAAGTTGGAGGATTGCTTGAGCCTGGGAGGTCAAGGCTGCAGTAAACTGAGATCATACCACTGCACTTCAACCCAAGTGACAAGTGAAACCCTGTCTCAAAAAAAAAAAAAAAAAGAATTAGAAAAGAGTAAAATTCAATAAAAGGCAATTTTCTGAAGGGCAATAATCAAATTTTCATTTGGATATTTCCTTAACTCTGCAGTAGATTTAGTTACTATATTCTAAAAATTATGTACAAAAAAGTGAAAATTGCCTTTTCAAAAATTGTAACATGGAGAGATATATAACATAAATGACTCCATCTTCCTTCTAACCTCACAAACTAACTAACTGCCCTTGTTCATTCCTAGGCATAGGCCAAACTAACTATGGGAAGAATTTAGTTTAGAGTTTAACTTAGAAGCAAGGATAATAGTCCTTCCCAAAACTGACCCCTTCTGGGGACTGAAACTGCCTTTGTAAGACTAATGAAAGTCCACAAGTTTAGGATTAAAGCAGGGACCTGAACTCTGCTAAGCTGTAGGCATAAACAATAACCAGCCATTGTCCCTAGCCTGCTTTTCTTTCTTTCTCTTTCTTTCTTTCTTTCTTTCTTTCTTTCTTTCTTTCTTTCTTTCTTTCTTTCTTTCTTTCTTTCTTTCTTTCTTTCTTTCTTTCTTTCTTTCTTTCCGAGATGGAGTCTCACTCTGTTTCCCAGGCTGGTGTGCAGCAGTAGCACAATCTCTGCTCACTGCAACCTCCACCACCTGGGCTCAATGATTCTCCTGCCTCAGCCTCCCAAATAGCTGGGATTACAGACGTCCACCACCATGCATAGCTAATTTTTGTAATTTTAGTAAAGATGGGGTTTCACCATGTTGGCCAGGCTGGTTTTGAACTTCTCAACTAAAATGATCCACCCACCTTGGCCTCCCAAAGTGTTGGGATTACAGGTGTGAGCCACTGTTCCTGGCCCTTAGCTTGCTTTCTTATAATTCCTTACTGCTCAGGAGTCATGTAGCAAAAGATCATGAGATCTGAAACTTCCCTACTTGCTTCTATACATAACATCACTAATGGAAAGCCTAAGATTGATCTTTGAGATATTTTTCAGATGTTTGCACTCTGATGACCAACTGATATCACGCCAACCCATGACTTATACCAAGGAACTGATTCAATGATTCTATGACCTCTACCTAGAAACCAATGATAATTTCATCCCCAACCAATCAGCAGCACACATTCCCGAGCCCCCTACCTGCCAAATTATCCTTAGAAATCCTAGTCTCTGAGCTCTCAGGGAGGCAGAGTTAAGAAATATCTCTCATCCTTTCCAGTTGGCTGCTTTGCAATAAGAAAACACTTTCTTTACTGCAACACCACTGTCTCAGGGTATTGGCTTTTCTGTGCCACAGTTATGAAGAACCTTTCCACTGGGGAGTTACACACATGCAAAAGAATGTAAGTATTTCACAAATAAACCAGTGGCTTCCAAAAGCATTTAAATCACACAACTCTAGATATTACAAGAATTTGTGATTATTCAAAACTTGCAGAAACTATAATGTCATGTTATTATAAAATAAAAGGAACCAGGGTATTTGGAGAGTACCTTTAAACAACTAGCTGCATAAATAAGAGAGATTTAAAAAAAAAATACAGCAAACTAAGGGAATTCAGTAGCCATGTATAGATAAAGACTTCTAACAAGCAGAAAAAAAGAATGCTTAAACATCTGAAAAACTGAATTTGAAACTGCCAAATTCAATTTTGGCTCTATCCATTCCCTAGAAAATCTGTTCAGTAAGAGAAAATCCTAGGTGAATTAACGAGGGCAGAGAAGCTTGAACAAACAAATGTTACTGGGTATCTATTAGGCACTGGACCCAGCTGGAAGTAGAAAGGAGAAGGGATAAGTGTGGAGGCAGGGTGTGATAGGGAGAAATAAACCCAGAAAGCTCTGTAAAGGAGGAAAAAACCTTTTCCCTCTACCCATCACAGGTTCTCCAGCTATGGCCCATAAATGGAGCCAACTAAAGACAGATTAACAAGAGAAAAATACAGGAGAGGAAAAATAATTTTCTCTCTACTCTTCATAACTCTTAATTGGAAAAGACTCCTGTGACGAAAGACAGATTAACAGGAGAAAAACAAACAGAAGTTTAAAAACATGTATAGTTGGATTCATGTACATACAGGAGATATCCAGAGAAATAAGCAAATCTCAAACAGCTATCCTGGAAATCAGGCTTAAATATCATCATTTGCTGAAACAAAGCAAGAAAGGTATGGGGAAGGCATATTATTATGATAATTATTATAATGATGAGAAAAAGCATGGGCAAGGGTTAAGTTCATTTTGCAGATTTAAGTCTGTGTCTTCTCCATTAGCAAGAGGCTGTCATGATTTACAGTCATTCTTCTATTCCTGGTACAGAGAAGGAGACACCCTTACAAATGGATGTTTCCTTAATAGATTTACATTTCCCTTACAAAAGGGCAACTTCTACTCTGTTTTCAAGACTTCTCCTGTGTCTGCAGCTTCTCAGAATAATCAACTCAAAATAATCCTTATGCCAAAGAGGCATATTTTAAGGTGGTATATTCTGGTTTCCTACAAAAACAAACAAATGTATTAGCATTTGTTTGATGCATACACACAGGAGTAGCCAAAAATGATTAACTAAAAATGATGGTTGGAATTTGAACTTATGCAATGTCTTAATGAAAGAAAAATAAAAATTTAAGGAAATGACAAGACAAAAAGGACTTTGACATTCTGGGATGGCAAATTGTAGCAAGGAAAACATATAAATAATAGAAAATGAAGGCTAGTTAGTAAAGTTTGCTATGTAGACTCTTCTTGTGCCATCTCCAGGCTGATAGGCTCTAACATTGTTTCCAATGATTAACTTTCATCCTTTTTAGTAGAGAGGGGAGAAAGAACACCTTTACAAATTCGTGTCCTGATTTTAAGCAAATAGGGAGAGAGCAAAATGTTTTTTCCTGATCGTCTTCTTCTCAATCGCCTTTAGTTCAAAATAATCTTTTTCCATAAGTGGCATATTTTGGGGTGGCATATTCTGCTACTCTGTAGCTCACTGTTTAGTAAAAGGAGACAATCACAACACAACTGACGATCTGTAGACACTTAGGTAAGAACTACAGTTATGATACTTCTTGTTTCTAAACTGATAGTGGAGTTAAATATTTGAAATCATATCTATCCCTGGGTTGGCTCTACTTAGCCTAGAGTCCTGTGAGTTGAGCAGAGAAAAGAGTTCACCAAAGGGATGAGTAGAATGTCCACAGTCACTGTGAGGGGGGAAAAGGAGTATTCCAGGTAGAAGGAGCAGTATGTGTACCCAAAAGGTCGACATGCAAGTTCCTTAATGTTGAGACACCATCACTTAGCAAGGTGGGCACAGAATAGTAAAGTAAGAGAATGGGAAAGAGGAGGCCAGATTGCAGATGGCCTTAGGTGCTATGTAAGGGCATCAGGATTTAGCCTAAATATAGATGATGATTAAACTTATGATCACATGTGGCTAATCATATTTTCCAAAATTGGCCACAGTAATATTTTCAAGTTTCACATGCTCTTCTAGAACTTTGCCACTTCCCATCAACAGATGGAGTTCATTCTCTTCTCCCTGAATCTTGGCAAACTGTAACTGATCTGAACAATGGAATAGCAGAAGTGATATTCCATGACTTTGAGGTTAGGCCATAAAAAGCATACATCCTCCCAATCTCTCTCTCCCTATCTCTCTATCTCTCTCCCTCTCCCTCTTTATCTCAATCTCCCAACCCCTATGATGTAAAAAAAGTCCAGGCCACATGCAGAAACCCTATGTGAGTGTCTTAACCCTCAGTACTAGCTAAGGTCTCAGCCAACAGCCAGCATCAACGACCATGCATGTGGAATGGGAAGTATTCACATGACTCCAGCTTCCGGCCCTCACATCTTCCACCTGAGACCCCAGATATTATGGAGCAGAGGAAATGCCCTGTTGAAATTCCTGACCCATGGACTTCAGGAGCATAGCAAATGATTCTTTGATGCCAATACATTTTGGAGTAATTTATTGTGTATTCAGTATACAGTAACTGGAATATGATCTTAATAAAAACAGGCTTAATAATAACAGAGCTTTACAGCTTTTCACATTCACTACTCACTTGGTCCCCAATGGGGGACGAATTGTTATTCTCCTAATTTTATAAAAAGGCAAAGTTCTTTGATTAAGAGACAGAGCTAGCAGATGGTAGAGCTTGCATTGAAACCAAAATGTTCTGGCTCCAAATCTCATTTTCTTTCCACTATACCACTCTCATTGGGTAACACTGCATTTTGGTGAATAGGAGGTGGGCTCAATTAGATCTGTGATTTAGAAGGTGATTCTAGGGACAATGTAGCATGATATGTGTAGTAGTTCTGGGATCAAATTGTCTGGCTTTTTTTTTTTTTTTTTTTTTTAGACAGAGTCTTGCTCTGTCGCCCAGCCTGGAGTGCAATGGCATGATCTCAGCTCACTGCATCCTCCACCTTGCGGGTTCAAGAGATTCTCCCACTTCAGCCTCTCAAGTAGCTGGGATTACCAGTGCATGCCACCATGCCCAGGTAATTTTCATATTTTTAGTAGAGATGGGGTTTCACCATGTTGGCCAGGCTGGTCTCGAACTCCCGACCTCAGGTGATCCACCCACCTCAGCCTCCCAAAGCGCTGGGATTACAGGTGTGAGCCACCTCAGTCTGCTCAAATTGTCTGGCTTTAATCCTTAGCTTTGCCTTCTACGTACTATGTGACTTGGGCAAATTAAGAGATGTGCCTGAGTTTCTTTATTGGCAAAGAGTTTGGAACAATGCTTGGCAATACAATGTTCTCAATAAATGTTGCTCATGATTATGAATTAAGTAATTGCTGTAGATCCAGGAAAAGAGGCCCCTGCCCTGGACCCTCCAATTTAGAAGGACCCTCGATGGCCCATCTCCAGTTCTGCTTCTATTCATAGGGCAACAGTACATGAGCCAAGAAAACATGATCATCCAAGCCTGCATCCTTTCCTCTAGAGTGAGCTCAGTTCACTCAGGATCCTGAAATTCCCTGCACATATGACTCCAAGTCTGCTTCCGTGGTACAAATCATTATCTTTCCTGGTTCTTCATCCTAAGAGTAGACTGTGCTATTGACATTTTCACCCTAGGCCTAGAGGTGGCCAAAGCTTGGCTGCTTATAGGAGGTGTGGATAAATCTCACATGTACAAGCCCAAAACTTTCACAACTGTCTACACATCCTCTACTATTATGGGATGGAGTTGGGATGCAAACAAGGGGGTGTGGACAATGGGCTAGGGTCCAGGAGTCAGTACTTCACATCCTACAACATTTCACCATATAACTCTGAGGAGTCTAAACACTTTAAATTTGAATCTGAGCTTCCAGGTCATTATGAAGGTATATTTCTTAAATCAGAAGGCAAAATTGCAAGTTTCTTTAGCTTGATTTATGAGCTTTAAATATTTAGACATTTAGCATTAGGATCTCCATTCATATTCTCACCCCAGAGTATGTCAATCTTAGGAAAGACAAAGGCAAGGAGACCAGCTGAAGAGCTCTTGCAGGCATTGAGATGACAAAAGGAAAGCCAGATTAGCGGTTAGGAACTTTCAAAGGAGAAACAGAATGGAGACATTTCAGGAGTAGAAGTGATAAGTTCATCTCCTAGTAGGAGAATGGGTTTGGGAATGGCCTCAGTGATGTCTCAGAGTCCTCTAGCTGGGTGTGTGGATTAGAAAGAAACAGTGAGAAAAGAATCAGGTTTTGGGAGAGGAATATAGTACTTTGGTTCTACACATGCTGTGTTTGTGGTGCCAGCCGGTTATCCAGAAGAGGAGGACTGTGGCTCAAGTTAAAGATTTGGAAAATATAAGACATGAAGTTAATGTGATCATCGGGGTGGAAGCAGAAGGCTGAGCAGCAATTCAGGGGGAGAAGAGCCACAAATATGTTGCAGCAGTCAGGATAAGCTGAAGTGACAAATGACCCCAAAATCTCAGAAACTAACAACATTGAAGGTCTATTTCTCACTCATACACGTGCATTGTGGTCAGCTAGGGCTCTGCCCATGCGTCTTAGTCCATTTTGTGTTTCTGTAACAGAATACCTGAGAGTGGGTAATTTATAAAGAGAAGAGGCTTATCTAGCTCGCAGTTCTGCATGCTGGGAAGTTCGTGGGAATGGCGCTAGCTTCTGGCAAGAATTTTTCCTGCTGCAACGTAACACGCTGAAAGGTCAAAGGGTAAGAGAGAGGTGTGAAGGGGCCAAATGCAAAGAGCATCCTGGGTTTATAACAACTTACATTCCTGGGAGTTAATCTATTCCTGAGAGAGCAAGAACGCACCCCTGTGAGGTGGTATGAATCTTTTCATGAAGGATCCATCCCATGGTCCAAACAGTTCCCACTGGGGCCCATATCCCAATGCATCAGCACGGGCAATTAAATTTTAACATGAGTTTTGGTGGAGACAAACTTCATCCAAACCATAGCACCACGCTTTCTCTCCAGGATCCAGGCAAGTGGAAGAGCATGGCTGGTGGCGGGTGTCTGAGGACAAAGGTAACCTGGTTGCTATGACCTGAATGTTTATGTCCCCCACCAAATTCATGGGTTGAAATCCCAACTCCCAGTGGGATGGTATTAGATGGGGGACTTTGGTGAAGTGCTCCCTCATGAATGGGATTAGTGTTCTTATAAAAGGAGCCCCAGAGAGCTGCCCTACCCCTTCTACCGGGTGAAGATGCAGCAAGAAGTTACTAAGAGGAGTAAGCCCTCATCAGACACCAAATCTGCCAGCACCTTGATCTTGGACTTCCTAACCTTCAGAACTAGGAGGAATAACAGTTGTTCATAAGGTATTTTCATTACAGTGCCCTAAACAGACAAAGAGAGTGACAATCCACACATTGGCTCTTACAGCCCCTTCTTGGAAATGGCATAGGACCCTGTGAGGCAAAGCAAGTCACATGGTAAAACCTGCCATCAGTGGAGCAGGGAGGTACAACCTTTTCCAGGGAGAGGCAGTGGTTATTTTTGGATATTCTAGAAAACTAAGTCATCTCATCTTTCTCCCCATCCTTTCCCTGTTCCATAACTGAGGCAATCTAAGCTGGGAGTGGGGTTCAGGGCTACTTTTAAAATAACTATAGTAGTTAACCAGATTATCTTGGAGGAAAGAGAAGGATTAAGGTGCCAATGTTCCAAATGAGGACAAATGTACATGCAAACGTATACAGAGGAAAAGAGCATTCATCCAGTCAGTAGGCACTTATTTATCATCTACTAAGTACTGAGTACTGGAAAAAATCTTTCTGCAAACCCAATAAATTAATGTATGGAAGGAAAAAAAAATCCCCTTACCCTCTTATATTTAGTGGTTGGTCCTGCAAAATAAACTGACAAAGGCAATTTAACAGGAGAAAAGCATACGTACTTATTTAAAATTAAAAGTTTTCTATGGCCCAAGAGGGCTTCATAAAGAAGAGAAAAGCCTCCAAAGAAGCAGTTAGGCCTGGAGGCTTTTATGCCATTCAGACAATGAATGATCAATTTGTAGAGAAGTGATAAGACAAATGAAAGGCATTTCTGTGCTTTTTAGGGATGGTAAACTATGGGAAGATAAATATATGGGTGACACTCAATGATAGATAACGGTTACTTAGTGAGGTTTGTTTATGTAAATTATTTTCAGTGCCATCTCATCTCTGGTGATAATGTTGTCTTCCCCTAACTGGTACAAAAAGTAGGGTAGATGGAATACCTTCACAAGAATAATTTATGTTCCACTTTCAGGCAGATAGGGAGATAGCAGAAAACTCATCTTGTGTCTGCTTTCTCTCAATTGCCTCTAGCTCAAAATAATTCATATGCTAGAGTGGCATATTTGGGGGCAGTATATTCTGGTCTCTGCTACATGAGCTAATATACCCAATACAACTAATGACTTATAGTCATAAGAGAAAATGCAAGTTTTATCCATATTGCTTTATATACATTATACAAAACTTTTTATATAATTGCTTTATACATATGAACCACACCTCTCCTTTTCCTCAGTGTGATAGTTGTTACTAGTGTCTGTCTCAGTCTGTTTGGATGACTGTAACAAAATAGCATAGTCTAGGTGTCCTACAAACATCAAAAATGTCTCACAGTTCTGGAGGCTGGGAAGTCCAGATAAAGGCACTGGCAGACCTGGTGTCTCATGAGGGCCCATTTTCTGGTTCATATGTAGCATCTTCTTGCTGTATCCTCACACGTTGGATGGAGTGAGGGGTCTCTCTCAGGTATCTTTAATAAAATCTCATTCATAAGGGCTCTTCCCCCTGTCCTAATCATCTCCTCAAAGGCTCAACCTCTTAATACTATCATCTTGGGGGTTAGGATTTCAACATATAAATTTGGGAGGAGAGGCTGTTTTGAATGAGCTACTTTGAGCTTCTACATTAACTTAGCTGTTGTTTCCAGCAGTCACCAGAGGTGCCAATAACAACAGGAGAAGATTCACCTGCATGAATCTTCTCAAGGCAGGCCTCATCATCAGGGGTCTGATCGCAGGTGCAACTGCAATGATGCAAAAACAATGTGAAAGTTTAAGACTTTTTAGTACTTCAGACCCTGGGGGTGTCGATGGCATGCCTGGAGGCCACATACCAGGGAATGCAGGCAGAGGGAGAGAGAAGGGACCCATGGGCCAGTGTTTTTATTGGGTACAGGATGTTATCCAAACAGGTTGCCCAAGGGGAGCTTTAATTGTTCAGTTGAACACAAGTGGGCTCTAGTTCCAAGAGGCCACACTGTGACTGAGAGAGGTGATCACATTAAGTTCTTGGGCAAATTGTCTGAATGGTCAGTTTAAAGGAAACGGCAGGAAAATGTTGAGCCCAGCCTGTTAGGCAGGAAAGATGCCTCTAAGTTTTATCTCTGGCCACCAGCTGGAGCCATTTGGGTGGGATGTAGTACTAAGAACTGTGTCAAAGATGACTGAATCCTGCTTTAATATAAGAAAGTTAAACATATTTTAAAATAGATGCCGAGGCAACACAAAATTATAAGCACTTACTTCAAACATCCTGACATTCTGTTTTGCCCCCCAAATTCATTTCCTTCTTGCATGCACAATACATTCTTCCATCTGAATAGCCCCCAAAGTCTCAACTCATTCCAGCATCAACTCAAGAGTCTGAATTCCAAAGTCTTGTCTCAATATCATCTCAATATGATATTTAGATGAGATGAGATATGGGTGAGACTTAAGGTATGATTCATTCTGAGCAAATTCCCCATCCCCCTCCAGCTATAAGCCTGTGAAATCAAACTAGTTTTGTGCCTACAATATATAATTGTGGAACGGGCATAGGACAGTCATTCCCATTATACAAGGCAGAAATAGGAAAGTAGAAAGAAGTGACATTTCTCAAGCAAGTCCAAAATCCAACAAGGCAAAGAACATTCAATCTTACAGCCCTAAAATAATCTTTGTTGAGTTGTTGGTCTGCTCTCTGAAACCACTAGAGTGGAGGTCATGCCTTCTGGACCTACTGGGGTGGCTGTCTTTCCCCTATGGATTTGAGCAGCCCTGCTCCCACGGCTTTGCAACATGCAACCCACACTGCACCCCTCAAGGGTTGGAATAATGTGACTGCAGCTTTCCTAGGCTAGAATGAAGTGCTGATATCTCTACCAGCCTGGGGTCATGATCCACTTTAATGAATTTGCTGGGCATTGCCCTAGTTCTTTGCAGTAGCCCTACCTCCACAGCAGCTCTTTGCCTAGGTCCTTCAGCTTTTTGGGCATCTTTTGAAATCTGGGTGGAGGCAGTCAAGCCCCTACACCTTTGCAGGGTGCAGCACAAACCATACCAAGCACCCTGGAGCCACACTTGGGGCAGTTGAGAAGCACAGAAATGGAGTGTGAAGAGCAGAGCCCATGATGAGGTAGCACGAAGCAGGAGGTGTGTTCTCCTTTCCTTTAAAATCGTTCTGTTCTGCAGGTGCTTGCATTCTGGGACCGTAACGGAAGGGACAGCCCTGATGATCTCTAAGATACCTTTAGAGTCATTCTTCTATTGTCTTAGACAGTAAGTCCTGGCCTCTATTTAGATGGTTGATTCATACTAATTTTCTTATCCATTTTGGCTACATCTTTCATTTTCTTTCTCAAACAGGCTTTCTCATTTTTTTTTCCAATACAGATAGGCTGAGAATTTTTGAGATTTTTAAGTTCTGCTGTCATTTTGATTAGTCTTTAAATCATTCCTTTTTTTTCCTCACATTTACTATAAGCAATCAAGAGAAACTGGCCATACCTTCAAGACTGCTTAAAAATAGCATCAACTAAGTGAGACCCTCATCTCTACAAAAAAATTAAAAAACAAACAAAAAAAAACTAGCCACACGTGGTGGCACACACCTGTAATCCTAGCTACTCAGAAGGCTGAGGCACGAGGATCACTTGAGCCCAGGCTTGGAGGGTGCAGTGAGCTATCATACCAAAGCACTCCAACCTAGGCAACAGAGTAAGACCCTATCCCAAAAATAAAAATTAAAAACAATAGCTTCAGCTAAATATCCAATTTCATTCTTTACAAATTCTACCTTCCACAAAACACTAGGAGATGAACAAAATTCAGCCAAGTTGTTCTTTGCCAGTGTGTATCACAGGTCACCTTTCCTTCAGTTTCCAATAACATGTTCCTCATTTCCATCTGAGACTTCATCCAAATGGCCTTTACTGTCCATATTTCTATTAGCATTCTGTTCGTAACCTATAAGCTATCCTGTAAGAATACCGAGGCTTTCTTTATGGCTCTCCTCCTCTCCTGAGCCCTCACCAGAATCACCCTCACTAAGAAATTCACAGCAACTGTAGGCTTTTCTAAATCAAGCACTTCAAAACTCTTCAGGCTCTACCCACTTACCTAGTTCTAAACCTGCTTCCGCATCTTAGGTATTTGTTACTATAGCACCCCTACTTCTCAATACCAATTTTCTGTCTTAGTCTTTCAAGCTGCTACAACAAAATACCACCAACTGGGTGGTGTTGCACGTGTCCGTGTTATTTGTGTGAGCAATAAAGCTTTTTAATCACCTGGTGCAGGCAGACTGAGCCCTAAAAAGGAGTCTGCAAAGGGAGATAGGGGTGGGGCAGTTTTATAGGATTTGGGTAGGTAGTAGAAAATTACAGTTAAAGTTGGTTATTTCTTGCAGGCAGGGGCAGAGGTCACAAGCTGCAGGGCAGAGTGATCATGAGACTCATTGTCCAGGGGAGGAATGTCACAAGGTCGATTGATTAGTTAGGGCAGGGCAGGAACAAATCACAATGGCGGAATGTCATCAGTTAAGGCAGGAACTGACTGCTTCACTTCTTTTGTGGTTCTTCAGTTGCCCCAGGCCATCTGGATGTATATGTGCAGGTCACAGGGGTTATGATGGCTTAGCTTGGGCTCAGAGGCCTGACAGGTGGCTTATAAACAATGGAAATATATTTCTCACAGTTCTGGAGGCTGAGAAGTCCAAGGTCAAGGCACATTTGGCGTCTGGTGAGAGCCCATTTTCTGGAAATAGACTACAGATTGTGCCTTCTCACTGTCCTCACATGGAAGAGGGAATAAGGGGTCTCTCTCAAGCCTCTTTTACGAAGCTATTAATCCCATCCATGGGATCTCCACCCTCATGACCTAATCACTTCTCAAAGATTTCACTTCCTAATACCATTGCCTTAGGGGTTAGGCTTTCAACCTACAAATGGGGTTGGGGGACACAAACATTCAGACCATATCACTGTCATTTTACAGAAGAGGAGTGTGAAGTTGGAGGATTTAACAAACTTCCCAAGGTTACATCACTGGCCAGGGCCAGAACCTGGATTCCAATCCATTTCTAATTCTGACCCCATATTGAACCATCTATCCTTAGCATTCAGGGAACTGCTCAAAGTATGGAAGAAATAAGCATGGAGGGTACAGAACAAAGGCTGTAAAAGAGGGAGCTAGTGAATTGGATACACTAATTCACTTTAGATGGCAAAGTACCCTTTCCAGTGGACTCCTGGAGGCAATGATATTTTAACTTTCAAATGGTAGATGACAAAGTATTGAGCAGAACAGCTGGACTGAGATTGTGAGGTGAGTAAAAAGTAGGAGACAGTGCAGAGTTGTCTTGGTGGAGACATCATATCAGCCTTTGAGGTCCTGCCAAGTAACCATCTTCTGTCCTTGTCTATTCTAATCTCCTAAGCAGGTTCAGACCCTAAGTCATGAATAACTTTGCAGCACTCTTAAAATACCACATTCTGCTTTCTCTTACAGGTGTTGCACCATTATCTCCCTCTGGATATTGTAAACTTCCTAATGCGTGGGACTGTATCTTATACATCTTTGTTACTCAATGGTTTGCACTTAGTAGCATCTCCATGTGTCTGCCCCAGTTGAGAATTGTTCCTTAAATAATTCCCCTACAGGCAAGAAGAGTTGCCCTTGATTAGAAAAAACTTTACCGGCTATATTTTGAAGAAATATATAAGGTTAAGGGGACTTCTCCTGGGAGAAGTATAATTGGAGAGATGGAAAGATTATTTCCAGAACATTAGGGATTGCAGTATTTGAAGAATCAAAGACTGTCTGCTCTGTCAACTCAAGTATACTCCTTTGCATTTAAAAGCAATGCCATTTACTTACAAATTATAGTGGTTTTGATGCAAATGAACCACTCCAGGACAGTTTCCTCTCCCCCAGATTAGCTAAGAAATCCTGGGGAAATTGACCAAGGACACAGAATGCTAAACCTGACCTAAGGCCTATTAAAATCAAGTTCCTGGTTTAATTATTTCTATTGCTGAAATAAGAGGCAGTTAGAATCCAGCAAAGTGGCAAGAGGAGGTTGGCCCAGGATTTTGCTTTTATTTGTACGGATTCTGTGTCTGGATATAGCAGACAGAGCATACTTGGCCCAGATAATGTGGGGAAATTGCTGAGCACGGAGGCAACATCCTATGCCAGACCCAACCCAAACTCATAGGAGAATTGCAGTAAATTACTGAACCCCTTTGGCCCTCAGTTTCTCTGTGCAATAGGGAGATCCATTCCTGCCCTCTTTATGAGAGAACTAGGGAGGAAATATTAACTTAGTGGCTAGTATTCATCAATTTACAATTTATAAAGTGTTTTTGCATCCATTATCTCATTTGATCTCCACAAGACCCTGTGAAGTAGTTATTTTTATCATCTGCATTTTCAGCAGGAAAACTAGGTCTCTTGGAAGTTAAATTGCCCAAGTCACACAATCAATTAGTAATGGTGGCCTGCTGCTTCTAACTCCAAATCCCATTAGGCCCTTCTTCTCCCCTCAAAGATAGAATAATGATGAGAAGATAAGACATGCCTTGTAATGTTACAGTAGGTAGTTAGGCAGACATGAGCAGGGAAGGAGAGGGTGCTCTCTGCCACCAGGAAGGTCAGCCGACCATCAGGTGATGATCAGGTTGTTGTTAACCATCTCTCTAAAATAATAATTGGTCACAGCCAGCACCAGGGAAAGGCAGTCTCCCAATAAACAGAAAACACCTGACACTAGTGATCAGCAGCTTCCTGATAAGATCTCAAGAGTTGGGTGAGTGGGCTCAAGCATGCGTAGTAGGAGGCAAAATGGTGGAGTTTAACTGGTATATGACATTTTTCTAGGAAAATGACTGCCGAGGAAAAAACACTCAAGTGAGCATGCACACAACTTCAGTAAGCATACCGCGCATGCAGCCCCTCCTGAGTGCTGGCAGGCCATTGCGCATGCAGACAGCCTACTCCAAGGGAAGAATCAGGAGAGAAGGGATGCAACTGCCCAGGAAGAATGCCAACATATAAAACCCCAAGTCAAGAGTCAAACTACACACTTGATCTCTCAAGTTGTCCATTTGGCCCTCTTCCAAGTGTACTTTACTTCCTTTCACTCCTGCTCTAAAGCATCTTAATAAACTTTCACTCCTGCCCTAAAACTTGCCTTGGTCTCTCCCTCTGCCTTATGCCTCTTGGTTGAATTCTTTCTTCCGAAGATGCAAGAATTGAGGTTGCTGCAGATCTATACAAATTTACTGCTGCTAACAGTAATAACAACCCCATATTAAGTTAACAGCCAAGCATGGCTCAAAGAGCTATCCATATGCTAATTCATTTATTCTTCCCAACAACTCAATGAGGTAGGCACATTTACCATTGAGGAAATTGAGAGACAGAGAAGCCAAGATCACACAGTTAATAGGTAGTGAAGCAGAGATTTAAGTTTAGAAAGACTGGTTCTAGAATACACGTTCCTAAGCCCTGGTAATTATTTCAATTATTTTACCTATTTCCTATGACACAGCAGGAGAATGAACAGGACTTAGTAGTTACCTGCACAGCACTATTTGAAGGATGAAAGAATATCCCTCTTATCCACCCCCCAACCCAGGGAATCTTTCTTGTTAACCACTGTGTTATCAGAAATTTTACCATTAAAGAATTAAAGGTCTGAGATGGGTGCAGTGGCTCATTCCTGTAATCCCAGCACTTTGGGAGGCTGAGGTGGGGGAGTCACCTGAGGTCAGGAGTTCAAGACCAGCTTGGCCAACATGTGAAACCCTGTCTCTACTAAAAATACAAAAATTAGCTGGGCATGTTGGTGCATGCCTGTAATACCAGCTACTCGGGAGGCTGAGACAGGAGAATCTCTTGAACCTAGGAAGTGGAGGTTGCAGTGAGCTGAGATCATGCCACTACACTTCAGCCTGGGTAACAGAGCAAGACTCTGTCTCAAAAAGAAAAAAAAAAAAAAAAAAGACAAAGAATTAAAGGTCTAGACAAAGTTATTAGTTCTCCTGGTTTAAATGCCTATACCCCGCCTTACCATCCCCCTGTGCATGCATACAGAATGAAGTCTAAACTTCCAGCAGCAAGCCCTTCCTACTCTCATCCCCTCTTTCCTCTTAGCTCCTGCTCCTCTCTGCTTCATACCCTGCCTCAAGACCCATCAAATCTGGGCATGTTCGTCGAAAGGACTGCCGTCTTTCACGTATCAATGAGTCTTCACGTTTACTTCTGTCTTCCTTGTTACCCGTTGAACACCTATTTTTATAAGTTCTTTGCTTCTTTCCTAGTTGATCTTCAGTGCCCCTCTTCCATGCTCCCATAGCAACCGGGGCATTTTCTTTACATAGGGCATAAGTGAGCAAGTACACTGAGAGCCAACTGAAGCAAAGGGTTATTTTGGCTCATCTCTGTATTACCCAGTTCAGTGCCTGGTACTTAGTAGATATTTGATAAAGTTTCCCTAGGCCAATAATAGAGTGTTCATCAACACTCTGTAATAAACCAGATTGTCAGTATGGTTTTTTCCACAATCAAAATAGCTTTATAGTTTTCCTCATTATTAAAATAATGCATTCTCTTTGCAAACACTTTCTGTTATAACAAGAAAATGTAAGGAAGAAAATAAACATCACTGATCCTATCACCACCAGTGATAGCTTCTCCTTTTAGCTACTTTTCTATAATTGCAGCTGGTTGAGAAAGAAGAATGGTGCCTAAGACATGTCCATTCATCAGAACCAAAAGGAAATGAGAGACCTAAATCATAGAGCACTGCTGTGGGAGGGCATCCATGGGTTTAACACTCAACGGATATGGGAAAAGCACGAGGTGACTGGCTACTGAAGAAAGAGTACCAGGTGGAATAGGATAGCAAAAGCTATGGTGAGAAAATGAAGAGATTGACTTCTTTGCTGCCTTCAGAGAACAAAACCAATACACAGAGAAAATCTGCGAGGAAGTCAGCCTTTGATTCAATTTAAACAAGTTCCTAATCATCAGAGAGATCTCTAGGAAGAATATATTGCTCTCTAAGATAGTTAAGCTGCCTTTCCCCAAAGGTGGTCAAGTAGTTGCCAAGAAATATTCATTCACTTAGTCAATCGGTCAGTCATTCAGTCAGCATTAATTGAGCACCTGCCACTTGTCAAATGATGTTCTAGGTGCTGGGGAACCAAAGTCAAACGAGCCCCAGTGGTCCTTTTCCTAAAGTGGCCATTCCTCAAGAGCAGGTTGCTACTACTACAGATGAGAGGGTAGATCAGATGACCTCTGACATTCTTTCTAGCTATAGCAACCAGTGAGTCTTGCTTCTGAGAAGTCTGATCCTAGCAAACCTCACAAATGCATTCCAGCTTGAATGTGGGTAGAGGAGGAAAGATGAGAAGATCCCAGGGATACACTTCTCTCCTCAGGTCCAAGGGGACCTATTGCTTCTCCTCTGTGGGAGGAGACTACAAGTGTCTGGATTTCTAGTTAGGTTGAGGAAAATCCACTTTCCAAAAGGTTTGGGTTTGTATAGCATTTTAAGTTAAATCATGAGGGCCAACTTAGCTTATGACCAAAGAGTTCTTTATTTCATAAAATAATCTGCAGTTGAGTTCTTCAAAACTATAAGCTCCCTTTATGCCTCTACAATTGGATTTGACCTCACCAACAAATAATTCTATCAATTTTGAGGAGGCCCTCTATTTGAGAAATCAAGGCTCCCATGTTTAACTCCCTGGACCTGCATTTGCTCAGCTTAACCCCATCAAACAGGTGTAGCAGCTCTTCCCCCATTCTTGCTGTGTGATCAGGATCCTTTTTCACCATTATAGCTGACCTGGGACCTCTGCAGACAGACATCCTCACAGGAAATCCAGATGGTGGTAGAGAAAAGAGTTACAACCTGGGCAAGCCACTGCACTTTTGGCTGATGAGGACCTTAGGGGCAGATGATGTGGTACTCCCCCTTGTATGAGTGGGTAATATCAGGAACATTGTCCCCTGACAATTACCCTGATACAGCCCACTTCCTAGGAACCCAAATGGTACCCCTCCAGTGGTCCTCTCTGCCCAATTGGCTGGCACTCCAGGTGGCTGTTCCACTCCAACTACTCAGGCTCAGCAGAAATCCTGATGCCAGAAAACCCTCCTTTTTCCTTCTTTTCCAGTCTCTCTTCAATTCCAGAACACATCTACATTGCCCTCCCACTCCAAATTTTTGTTTTATTCTTTTCTTTCATTAAACCTTTAAGTGTAATTTTAATGCTACCCTAAATAGTGTGTATACACAGACAAACGCACACACACACAATAAGGAGGTTTGCTTTAGAGGAAGGAGGGCTTGGTCTTCAAAAGTGCAATGGCTAGCAGGGAAAATGTCTGTATTTCATTCTAAGGAAGGTCACCTCCCTGTCTATAAGAGGAATTGACTTCTCCTAATGCAGCAAAGAAAAAGGCAAAAAGTAAGTTGAATTGTTGACATTTAAAAAAAATAGATTGGACATAAATATTCGGCTGCATGTCCGTGGAGGCTCCAGCCAAAGTGGTTTAATGATGCTGGCTCAGAGAAGGTCTGGGAGCACTCCAAGACTGGTCTGATCAGGGAGACAGTAGAAGCCACCAGGAAAAATGGTAGAAGACACCAGCAAAGGTGGCACCTGGGTGGCCCTCACTTGACTGTCAACTTCAGAGCATTTCCCCCAACCTCTGCCATTTTGTACTGATTTCCTAGATTAAATGGTCTGGTGGAGTTCTACTGGAAGCCCCAGGTAGGTAGCTGGTAAGCTGTCTGAGTGGTCTTAGCTTAAGGTAACAGAGGGAAGAATAGAGAGGTACACGAAAAGCCTTTGCAATGGAGATTCTTCTTTTGAAGCTGAGATTTGAATTCTCTTCAGGAGAGCAGCTGGATGTGCACATTATTCTTTGCAAGAGTACTAACTAAAAAGGGTAAGTTGAGGCTAAAATCCATGCCTGCCACAGGACTACATTTATTCCAAACAAGCTTCTTTCCTAAGTCCCATAAGGGCACTGAAAGGGTTAGCAAACCCCTCCTAAGGAGCTGCTCTGAGATTATGCTGCTCCTGTCATGCCAGCCCTCATGGTCCACAGGCATGTCTCCTGCCCATAAAAAAGGCTGGAAGCAGCAGGAAAAAACACTGTCATCACCATGTTCACATCCTCCCCACCGCTCCCTTACTCCTCTCTACAGACAGTGGCTACTTGAGATCGAAGACATCCAGGGAGAAAGCATGGGGGCCTGAATTGTCTAGAAAATTTGTTTTCTTTTCAGCTGTTGCTGTCCAACTGTGAGCAAGTCACCCAATCTTGTTAAACCTTGGTGTCTTCATTCCTTAAATGAAATCAATCCCAGTCCTACCTACCTCGAAGTTTACTGTGACAATTAAATGAAATGGATTCCCTGCCATCCATCTAGTTTCCAGAATTCTTAGGAAGCAGTGCTAGAGAGAGCCTTGAGAAACAATCAGACCAGCCTCCATCCTGTTCTCTGCCCCATCAAACCCAACTTCAAGCCAGTGATAACTCAGTCTTTGCAATGTGCCAGACCCTGCTCCTTAAAATGCTGGAGGGTATCTTACAAAAGAAAATGTCCCTAGGGGCTTGCAGGAGTGGCCCTGAGCAGTCACAGGCCCTGGGCCATTTTCCATCTCTCAGCAGCATGCATCTAGGGAGCAGAGGGAGAGGAGAGAGGGGAGGAAGTGCTACCAGAGGATGCTTAAATATGCCTGCCTGTCATCAGCTGCCCTCTGCCCAGGCTATATCCTGAGATGATGTGGGGAAAGGCTGACCTGTCCCCTTAGCAGTGTTAGAGGCTAGCTCAGATGTTGTTGTCACAATGCATATATGGTAGGTCCCTTTGCCCTTCAACCCAGCGCCCCTTGCAGAGCAAATCCCCTGGTGAGATCATTATTTGCATCAACCTTCGGCTGCCAGCTTGGTGCTCCCAAAGCTCTCTATCTAGAAGCCCATGGGACTGAAGATTTAGTAGCCGATCAGGCACCAGGTCTTCCAATTTACAGTTCAGAGAAAAGAAACCCTATTAATCTGGCACCTTTTATTCCATTGTAAATCCCGGCCATATTTAACTCAGCCGCCATCAAGGTTTCCCCACTATCTGCCAACAGCAGGCCCATAATATAAAGCTTGCCAATTCAAGGAGAAATTAAGATCCTGCTTAGTATTCAAAGGTTGATCCCTTTCACTAGCTTCCTTTCCGAAGTTCCCCACCATGTCCACTGAGGCAGGGGCAGAGCATATCTGATCTAGCTTAGGGAAGCCCTTCTGGCCATGCAGCTGGAGAAAAAGAGGCCTGGTTTCCTTCCACCTTGTAAAAAACAAACAGCCTGCACTGTCTGTGATGATCAGACAGCCCCTTCCTTTCATAAAGCCTAGAGAACAAAAATGACTCTCCAAGGCCTCAGGGCTCACAAGTGGCAGAGCAAGGGCCAGAGTGGGGGACAAAACAAAGCAGAAGAAAAATGTGTGTACGTACTTATTTAGTGAGTAATTCCCATGTTCAAGACACTGTTACGTATTCTTTTCTATTAAATACCCCCCTACAAGCCCAGTGTTATTAGCTCCATTTAACAAGGAAGAAACCGAGGCTCAGATCACCCAGCTACTAAGGCTTAGGCCTGCGATTAGAGTCTCTGTCTCCAAAGGCAATTTATTCAGAGTGAACACTGATTTTCTGAGAGGCTGTTATGTGCCAGGCACAGTGCTAGAAGCAGGGATTATAGAGGTGAACATGAGATCTCTGTCTTCTGTTCTAAGGAAAAGAGACAGAAATAAAGAAATAAATAAATGAGAAATGTGTGAGAGTGATGAGTACTCTGCAGAGAATGAAAACAGGGTCATGTGATAGAGAGGGGCAACACTAGATTGAATAGTCAGGGAAGGCCATTCTGAGGAGGTGACATTTAAAGAAATATCTAATGGCAAGAAAAAGCCAGTTCAGACAAAGGGGGAGCAAAGGAGAATGTAAGCAGAAGGATCAGCCCCTGCAAAGGGCTCAAGGTAGAAGTGATGGCAGCTGGCTTCTGTCTAGGAAACAGGCAGAGTGTGAGGAGATGGAGCATTGTCAGGTCAGTCCCCAGCAGTAGACAAGAGCCAGAGTAAGGAATTGAGATTTTATTCCAAGTGGAATAAGAAATCATTGGAAGGTTTTAAGTGGGAAACTGATATATTTATGATTTAAAAAGAGCCACTGGCCCATATGGCTTGGGTAGGAGTGATAAGATGTCACTGTTTTCCTGGCCCATACGACTTGGGTAAGAGTGATAAGATGTCACTGTTTTCCTGGTTAATAGTTTCTGATAAATTCTCTCAAAGAGCCAAGTGGGCCAGCTCTACAGTGCTATCTAAGCCCCTGCCCTGGCTCCTGGAATACTTACCACTAAGCTTTCCTTCAGGCAAAGAAAAAAATGGTCCTTTAAAAAATAAGCACGTGAAGAAACGGGACCCACTGAACCTGAGTCAGCCCTGACACACAGAAGTAGTTGGCCTGACAGGTTATTCCCAGTTCATGAACCTGAGGTAAGGAGACCCAGGTTGCCATGTATTGATGAGGGGAGGACAAAGGAAGAGAAACTTAGATCACTTCAAAATCCAGTAGTCCTAAAAGCCTGCCTGACCACCCAAACTTTAGTGTGTTTGAAAACCATCAGGAAGTCGACTAAGTAGCTTCCCATCTCTTGACGGAAACTGGCAGCTCTAAGTTCGGTCTATAGCTCAAGTCCTTGGTGGACCATGGAAAGCAAAGTTCTCCTTCTGTCTCAGGGAGCATCTAACCCTCTTCATCTCCTCAAAGGGTTGCTTAAATATGATACCTGGACCACTGGGCCATCTGCTTTAGAACTACACGGAGCACTGCTGATTGCCCAGTAGGGCCAGGGAGTGTGAATTTGCAAGCATGGCACAATTCTAGTGCTCACCAATATTTGTGGATGCTGGAAGCCAGCTGCAGGTGGAGCTCCTGGTGGAGGAGGCTTCCAGGTATTGCTCAGGTTGACTCCTGCTCCTGACAGTTCACAGCTCCACCCTTTTAGAAACAAGATTCATTAGTCCTCAAAAGCCCTGTGAGAAGGTAAGGAAGACTAGGATCCTATCCTTTGTGGACATCAGGAAATAGAGAAAAGAGTTTGGTGACTTATGAAAGGCCACATAGCAGGTAAAGAGTAAAACTTGGATTTGAATCAAGTCTTATGAGTTCAAACCCTGTGGTGTTTCAAATGATAGGAACCATCTGTCCCAGAAATGAGTAGCAATGCACCCGCTTTACAGCACTGGGAGGAGGCTGTGGGGACCCTGGAGGCAGAGTCGCTGTTTGGAAAGCACCATGCAGAAAAAGAAATGCTGTGTTCTGAGGAGAACTTAATTGATCTGATTTATCTCAACATGGATAAGGAACTATCAAGCTCCTACCAGTACATGGAGTCCTGGTTCACCATCCTCTCCCTGAGGCAGGTTTTAAAAAGTTATAAAAGACTGGATTTTTATCTCTCAATGCCTGCCCTGGTAGATTAATCTCTTTCCTGATCACACTGACGCCCTCCCAGCAGCTGCTTCCCAGCACACAGAGAGAGGTACTGAAAGTTTTTCTCAATGTGGGGAGGAGGTAAAAGGGAAGAAGATGGGGATTTGGGGTGAAATTTCTCTTTGTTCCCGAGCCAAGAATGCTTGTCCCACTCTAGGCCCTTCAGGGAAGGGAGTGGAACTAGTTGTAAGGGGCTTCAAAGAAAAATCACAAATGATTGGCAAGTCTGAATTCTGTCCAACTTGGAGTGAATCTCAGCGGTATTAGTGGGATGTGACAGAGATTTTTAGCTCCTCCTGGGGGCTATCAGTCTAGCTAGACTAAATCAATGATCCTCAAACCCTAAAGTAGATAATAATCTCAATGAACTTGGTTTAAAATTCAGATTCCTAGGCCCAATTCCAAAGACTGATTCAGGGGGCTTGGGATGGGAAATGAAAATCTACCCTTCAGCAATGACCCCCCAGATCATTCTAATAAGGTGGTCTACAAGATCATACCTTGAGAACAACTTGACCACCTGGACCAGATCCAGGGCTAGGATACCCAGATACCCTTCCTGGCACAACTTTACCTAGACAGAGAAGAATTACTTCAAGTAGGAGCCTAACAACTCCCACACCTCCCTGCTGGTCCCACCACAGAACTGCTCCTCAGTGATATGATGAGAAGACTTCCTCTTCCCAGCATTTAACTTCCATTTCCTGATTCCTTTCTACCCTGTGACACTATCCAACTTTACTCCTTTGGTGCCTTGTGAAATGGTTGTCTATGGATTATAGGTTACATAGGAAGAGGAATGAGGCCAGGAGGGAGCAATGGCCTAGAAAGGTAGAGAAAGTCAGTGTTCTACAAGGTCCATGATGAGATTGATGAGGAGGTAGAATGGAGAGACAAAACAGTCCTTGGTGATAGCAGGGTCCAGATGTCTCCATTGAGAGGGGCTGGAGTGAACTTCTGTGTGGCAAGAAGAGACTCTGAGGCTGTGGAATTAAGCATATCATCCAAATGGACATTGAGGTTTCCCAGGCAATGATAAGAAATGGTATGCAGAGGAAGACCATAAGCCAGAAGCTGAATACCTCAATGAAGGGATGGCCATGGCCAGCAGGTCAGTAGGGGGCAACAAGTTGTGGGCATCATAGCCTGGCGAAGGAAAAATGTTGAACTATAATGGTTGAAAGAAGGAATGAATGCCTAGAGAATTTCAACCTGATCTCCAGGCTGGAGCTGAAGGAAGGGTAGGTGGAAAGAGAAACAAAGAAAATGAGTAATTTCCAAGGAGAAGGTTGCAGAAGAATTGGTCCTATCAGGTAGAAGCTGGAAGTCAATTAACACAGTGTTGTGCAGTGCTTTAGGAATCAAATAGACCTGAATTCTAGCCTGGCTCTGCCAATTTCTAACTGTGCAACCTGGAGTCATTCAATTCACTCAATTCATCTCCCATTGTCTTATTTTCCTTGTCTGTGTGAAATGGAGATAAAAACACTGCCTACCTTATAAGAGTTTTGTCAGGGATTGATAAATTAATGTATATGGGTGAATAGCACAGTGCCTGACACATATTAAGTGCCCAATAAGTTGGCTCTTATTTAATGAATGGATGAAATAGTCTAGAAATAGTATGGGGCTGAGAAAAAATTGCTGATTTTGACAGAGCCTAGCTAGATGCTCATCATTCCATTTCCTCTTCCTGGGCACACAGGAAGCCTCCTTTGCAGCTCGATTGGCTCTTACGTGAAATAAGACCTTTCTAGGAAGCAATTTTGAATGTTTTCTGAGGAACACATATCAGGCACAAGAAAGCAACCAAAGGAAGTACAAGGGCAGAACAAATATAAAAACAGGGTCCAGTTCTCTCCTTTGAATTGAAAATAGGCCCTGCTTCCCCTCCTCAACTCCTCCTTGTGGGTAAGGCTTTATGTTCTACAGATGGGTGTATAGTTGAAAGATAGTAGAGAATGAAATCGACCTAGAGCACCACCGATAAGAGCTGATACAGCAAGATGCCTACAACATGAGTCATGATCTTCATGGATGAAGATGCCATTGCCAAGTGCCAGTCCCAGCACACACAGCCATATTCTCACCCTGTCTTCTAAATCTCTGATAGGTCCTATTTTCTTGAAGGCTGTGGAGCATGTTGACAGGTATGGGTGGGGGACAGGGTAGAGCTGTGCCACTCATTCAGGTGACCCATACCTACAGTCTTGACCTCATTAGTGCCATACTGTAATAGGCTGAACACAACCACAAAATCTTGATGGAGTGTATAAATGGAAACCCTGCAATGGTCAAATTCTGTATTCATTTATTTAAGAAATATCCCTAGAGTTCCTTCTAGATGCAAGACATCATGCTAGGTGCTAAGAGTTTGTTAGCAAACAACCCAGACAAGGTCCCAATCTTCCTGGAAGATAATTAAAGGAAGCAATTGCAGTGAGATACTTAGTAGGTTAGGATAGGGAAGGTGTTAAGTTACATAGATGTGATGAAAATCTAATTGCCATTTTCTTTTCATCAATTCCCTGTAGTTTGAATTACCCTGGACAAATCTTGTGTGTCAAAGAGTCTGAATTTTATCATCTTTATGATGGAACATCACACCTCTCCCCATAAGAATCAAATTACTGCTAAGAGATTCTCAGTCTATCCTCCCTTCTGAAGGCCTCAATGTGCTGAATGGTGAGAGACTTTGTTTACCAAAGTAAACAAAGCTGAAAGTCAATTTCAGGCAGACAGAAATCACCAGTTGGGGGCATATCTCTATGGCTCATTCTGAATCCCAGCTGTCTGCACGCCTTCTGGATGTGACCTGAACCTTTTAAAATGATCCCAACCGTATCCCTGCTCTCCTGTCTCTTATCAGTATGGCTAACAGGGCATACTATAATCTTCTCTCTTATGTTTCTCAAAAATGTGGTCTGAGTACCAACAGCATCTGTATCCGCTGGATACTTGTTTAACACAGAATCACAGGCCCTAACCTACACCTCTGGAATCAGAATCCAAATTTTAACACAATTCCCAGATGCTTTAATGTGCATTAAAATTTGGGGCACATTGGCTTTGAATATAAGCTGATTTCTACCCAGCTTCTTCTACCAAACTACACACATTCTTTTGTTCTAAAAATAAGCACCTACTATGTGCTGACACTGTGCTAGGTGCAGGGGTTACACTGTTGAACCCCCAGAATAACAAGAAAAACATCTGTCTGAAATCTTTTTGGAATGAAGTAAGTTATACAGTTACAAGAAGTGGCAGCGACTGGCCCAGAGACAAGTCCACACAGTAGAACATGAGAACTGCTCTGGCATAGATGACAAAAGGGGCTGTGGGAACAAGGGAGGAGTTAAGTTGGCATAAGCAGTTTAATAAGACTCCATAAAGGAGGCAATACTTAGGCTTAACATGGAAGGATGAGTAAGAGCAGAGTGGGTGGAGCAGCAAGAGGATAAAATTGCTGGCCAAGGGATAGGAATGATGGATGTCAAAGCAAGAGGAGGCCTGTTCTGCTCTTGGCTGGAGGCCCAAGCTCTGCGCTCATCATGGGAAAGCTCTCTGCCACTTGGGGCTCTGCCAATAATCACTGTGAGGCCCTGGGCAAACCTCTGCTCCCCTCTGGGTCTTATTTTCATCTAAAACTTACAGGTTGGACCAGCACTTGGGGTTTTCAAATGTAGAGTTCCTTCAAGAATTTCAGCAATGGCAAAAAAGAAAAAAAAGAAAAAGAAAAAGAAAAAGGGAAAGAGGCAGGACTCTGGGCCCGGCCATTAGAACGTCTGCCAAGTTGTATTCATTTTCCATGTTGGGTGACTGCTTAGCTTTAAGAGGGTGGAGGGGAATGTGGAGTGGGATTGCACATATTTATGTCAGAGATCAGAATATGCCACCCCAAAATATGATGTTGAAGGGGTGCAAGACATGCTAACCCAAATTATGGCGCTTTAATATTTTTATTATTTTGAGCTGAAAACACTTCAAAAATAGCAGATGCAGGGAGAGGCTTTCACTGAAGTCTCCTTATCTGCCTGAAGACAGATCCTTCAAAAAGAATTCAATTGGCATAAATCCTTTTGCTGGGAGTTTCATCAGCCAGGGAAGATTGAGTCTTATTATAGAAGAGGAGACTACAGACGATCCTTAACTTAGGATGGTTTGGTTTATAATTTCTCGAGTTTAGGGTGATGCAAAGGTGATATAGGCATTCAGTAGAAACCATACTTTGAGTACCCATACAACCATTCTGTGTTTTCACTTTCACTACAGTATTTAACAAATTACATGAGATACTCAACACTTTATTATAAAACAGGCTTTGTTTTAGATGATTTGGCCCAACTATAGGCTAATGTAAGCTGAGTGCATTTAATGCAGGCTGGGCTAAGCTATGATGTTCAGTAGGCTCAGTAGGTTAGGTAAACTAAATGCATTTTCAACTTATGATGCATTTATCAGGTTGTAACCCCATTTTAAGTCAAAGAGCATCTGTAGAAGTTGACACTAAACCCAGACAAACTTTGTCACAAATTATCATATCCCATTTATTCTTTTAAGAGCCCATTCATCTTTTCTAAAAATCACTCTCCCCTCAGGTGGCCTACATCCCTCTCCCCCTCCCCTATTAAGATGATATACAGCTTTTTAAACATCACCACTTCTGGGGGTATTTTCTTTTCCCCCCCCCCCATGATGCCCCTGTGCATGTAGCATTAATACATCTGTATACGTATTCTTCTGTTAATATGCCTGTTGTCAGTTTACTTCATAGACCTAGCTATTGAACCTAAAAGATAAAGGAAAAGTCTTTCTTCCCTACACTTTGAAAGTGTGAAAACAACTGAAGGGGGTGACTTCTGAGGCCTCAAGCCAGTGCTAACACTAAATGCTTATCCAGTTCTACAATAAGTCTCCAAGTTGTCATGCAAATCAGACTTTCAGCCCTATGTCAAAGGCCTCCTCTCACTGTGTGTCTTAGAGCTGTAATTTCCATACCTTTTGAAGAGCAGAATCCCTTTCCTAAATGATATTACACAGGAAAACCACAATATGAATAACTGATCAAGGGAATACACAGATTTCTAGATAGGTTAAATCGTCATTATTTGGCAATACTTTATGTGGAGTCTCCTTGTCCCCGTCATCACCATCCCCAGCCCTTCTGTAGATTCCCAGGGTTGAGAAGAAAAATGACTCAGAGGAAGTGGTTCAAGCTGAGATGAAGTGTGCAGTAAGTCCTGGAGCTATGAAAGCAAACAGCTTCCCTAGAGGAAGGTATGGTGGGAGCTAGGAGCAGTGGCTTGAAAAGATTTGGGGAATGGAAAAAGGGAACAAGACAGGACCAGATGCAAGAAGACAAACAAATAAACAAACAAAAAGACAAGAACAGAATGAAAGCCTCCCCAAAGGCCAATTAAGTGGTCTGAAGGAAGGCTATATGAAGCCTTAGCAACTGCTGCATACACAGCTACCTTTTAAAGAAAATGGTCCCTATCCATCCTTTTCCACTTGCTGGCAATTATACATTGAATTATGCCCCCTAATAAGATATATTGAAGATCTGACTCATAGCACCTCAGAATATGACATTATTTGAAACTAGGGTCATTGCAGATGTAATTAGTTAAGGCGAGGTCATCCCAGAGTAGGATTGGCCCTTAATTCATTATGACTGGTATCCTTAAAAGAGAGAAGAGTCTCAGAGACCCACAGGGAGAATGCTATGTGGTGACAGAGGTAGAGATTGACATGCTGCTGCTGTAACATCAAAGATCATTGGTCACCACCAGAAGCCAGGAAGAGACAAGGGAAGTGTCTATGCAGAGTCTCAGAGGAAGCAGGGCCCTACTGACACCCTGATTTTGGACTGAAAGCCTCCAGAACTGTAAGACAATACATTTCTGTTGTTTTAAGCAACCCAGTTTTTGTTACTTTGTTATGACAGCCCTAGGAAGTCAATTCACAATTCTAGTAGGTTTTGCTAGAGAGATCATCCCTGCTACTCAGCAGATCAGTTGGGCATGGACGTAGACAAAGACAGCTGGGTGCTTCTGAGCCAGCCTGTAACTCTTTGTCCAGTTGGGTCATTTCCACAGAGTGGAGGCAAAGCAAGCCAATCATTCCCTGGCTGTGGAGCCACATAAATGCAGATAAAGAGAGGGAAAGAGAGAGAGAGAGAGAGAGAGAGAAAGAGAGAGAGAGAAAGAAAGAATGAGAAAGAGTGCAGATTAGGATCCAGCTCAACCCTAGTCATGGTTTGCCAAACATAATCCAATCCTAGTCAAATCTTCAGCCAGAAGGAGGAGGTATCCACTACAGAGAAGGGATCTTTGCAGTAGCAGAGGGATATCCCCAGAATTCCTCAGAAGGGAATATGATGTGGGCAGGCATTGCAGGGGTGAAGCATTGTCCTTATAATCACTGCAAAGTCTGAGCTTGCAGGCAAAAGTAAAAGAAAGGGAAGCAGATGTATATAAAGAAGTGTGGAGGGACAGAGGGACCATAGAATGCCCAGCCATCCCAGATTGCCTTGAACTGAGGGAGTTCCTGGGACACAAGACTTTCAGGTTTAACACTGGGACAACCCTGAACAAACGAGGATGAATTGGCCAGCCAATCAGAGACAGTAAAAGAGTAAAGTGGAAGAAGCAAATTTTGCATGGTGAAATATATTGTCAGCACCCAGAACATGTTTACATAAGTGACTTAAGCCAACACAGACCAATCTAGACCAGGAGAGCCCATGGTCCCCCTGCAACCTGGCTAGATGGGCCTGTCAGTGGATTCAGGGGAACTTGAACTGAGGATTCACTCAGAACCTCTACACTGACCAAGGGCCCTTGGGGTGGCAATGGTAGGTGACATGAGGATCAGATCCCTTTCTGCAGTCTGGAAGGCTTGCCCTGTCCAGCAATCCTCTCTAAAGGGATGAGCCCTTCTTCACACTGAACTGGAGTATTTACCTTCTTGCCCAGTGGGGTTGGCCTGCCATATTCCTCAGGCCTACAGGGAACCCTGTAAGGTAATGAGCCCAACGCCCTGTCTACAGAGATACTTTTTTATATCTCCTTGTCTTTTACCCCACACCTGCCACAAATTTTACATAAAATATTCCCAAGGATGCATGAAAAATGTCATTCAACAACTTATCCCCATCAGGTGGGAGAAGGCCTCCTGTTTATGTTTCCATGTCCTTCCGGGCATATGCCCATCATAGCACTTTCAGAGTATATTAGGGTTATTGATTTTATTTTTTACCTTCTCAGCTTGTGATCTATTTCCTTTGTAACAGAGCCCATACCTTGCTCATCTTTGAAATCCTGGAGCCCAGGAAAATGCCTGGCATGTAGGAGTTTCTCATGCACTGTCCGGCAAGTAAGCTAATTAATTAATTAGTTCATGTTGATCAAGATGATCCTTCTCTTTGTGTCAAGTGTCTAACACTTGCTAGATCTAAGACCCAGCACTTTCTTGGTTTTCAATATATCAGTCATTAAGTCATCTGCATGCAGATGAGAGGTAGAAAACACTTCAGTGCCCTGCAGCCTCAGAGGGTCACCTGAGTGAGCAGTCCATGCGGCCAGCTCTAAGGGGCTTATGGCAAGGCAGTGACAAGAGCTTGGGAAGGAAATGCAGACACCTGCGCCCATTGCAATCATCCCACTTCTACTCTCACCTGGTTACTGCAGTTCTAAATGAAGAAAATAAAATAAAATAAAACCGAGTTAAGGAAAAGACCAGCTGCTGAGCTCCAGACAGAAGCTCAATAAAAGATAAACAGAATGGTATAAATTGGCTAAGAGAACACGGACTGGAATACCCTATGACATTAATTCTATCTTACTAAGAAGGCCCTTGATGATGAGGTGGTAGACCTGGGTCTGATCTCCGTTCCACTATTGTGTATCCCCAGTCAGGTGGTCTAGCCTCTCTGAGTCTCTATTAGCCCAAGTCTAGCTTGCTAATAATGTTCTGCTCCAGGTCTGTTGAGTATACATCTGAACCAACACATGTCCGATATTTTGACCTCTTCTACAGAGGTTCCCTAGAGAAATTCAAAGTAGAGTATTTTCTCTGCCCTAAAATGACTCCCAGAGCTCCAAGGACAATTATTTTAGCAAATCTATTGATGGACTTAAAGTTTATGAACCTGAAAGCTAATGTGTCTTCCTCTGTAAAAAGCAAGGCGCTGCTAGATTTTTGTCTGCATAAAAACCTCAAACGCTCACCTGGGAAGCCTGTTAGTAAATAAAGCTTATCTTTTGCAATACGCAAGCATTCTACTTCTAGTTTGGCACTATTCAAAATCTTTTGTTCTGAAATTTTAAGAAGGATAGGCCTAATGTCTCACTGGCCTCCTGTGGGCATAAGGAAGAAGTACACTAATTCCTCATATCTGGATATCCTGGTGTGGTCTAAGGAAGACTGTCTTCAATCTTACCTACCTGATGGAAAATTCATACGGAATAAGATTATGCATGCTATTTCATCTCTTGTCCCAAGATTCCCTCAGGCCCTGGTAGTAAGTTCCTAATCTAACTGGTACTTAAATCCATTAGATAGATTTACACAATGGCAGAGCAGGTAGTATGCACAGGAATCATACGAGGAATTGATTGAAACACAGATTCGTGAGTTCCATTTAAGAGATTCTGACTTTATGGGGCTAGGGTGGACCTGGGAATCTATATTATTTTACTAAGTAAATGGTTTTGATTCTGATGCAAATAGCACTATGGATTTTACTTTGGAAAACACCAACTCACCAAATCCTCTCATGTTATAAATAAGCAAATTGACATTTCCTTATTTGACATTGAGAAATTAAATGTTTTGCCCAAATCCAAACAGCTAATTAGAGGCAGATCTGGACTTGGCACTAACTTCTGATTCTGTCATTTGCAATCAAAATAGTCACCATTTAAGGGCACTTATTATTCATTTGGTGCTGTGCTAAATACATTGGTTCATATAATCCTTCCATCAATTCTGTGGAGAAGATGAATGGTATCATTAACTCCACTTTACAGGTGATGAAACTGAGGCTTAGAGAGGTGAAATGACATACAGGTACTAAAAAGCAGAATGAGACTCAAACTCAGTACATGTGACTTTAAACTAAAGCTCTTCCCCCACTGCTCCACTCTGCCTCAGAATAATAGCACAGACCTTAATCTTTTGTAGCCATCTGAAAAGCAGCAAGTTCCCCCAAATTTGAAATGCAATGATGCACATGTGGCATCCAAGGATACAGTTTAACAAACCTTCTCTCTTCTCTCAAGAGAAAGAATCTTAAAGATGGGGCATCTTTGTAAATCTCAGAAAAGGAATCTTCTTCACCACACCCTAAAGCAACTTGAACTCAGTATAAGCTGGGGCTCTTCAATCAACTGGAAGATCTGTGCTGAGGTTGTAGTCAGAGCCTCTTCAACAAGCACCAGATCACTGAAATACAGGAATGCAGAGAGCTGTTCAACTAGGGGATATCTTGGAGAAAAATAAAGACTCTTCAGAAAGATGAGTTCAAAATCCAATCAGGGGAAGTCACTGACAAGCACTGTTTAAATGGATCAAAGGAAGAAGCAGGATTATTCTCACGCACCTATTTCTCTCATTAAGCCCTGTATTAGTTATCTGCTGCTGTATGACAAATTATCCTGAAAGTTAGCAGCTTAAAACAACATTTATGATCTCACGCAATTTCTAAGGTTCAGAAAGTTTGGAGCAACTCAGTTAAGTGGTTCTGGCTAGCCTCTGAGTTTGCAGTCAAGCTGTGGGCTGAGCTGCAATCTTCTGAAGACTGGAGGATCTACTTCCAAGCTCATGCATGTGGTCATTGGGCAGCCTCAGTCCCTCACCAGCTGAACACCTCAGTTCCTTGCCACATGGGCTATTCCACAGGGCTGCCTCAGTGTCCTCAAGATGTGGAGGTGGTCTCCCTCAGAGTGAGTGATAGAAAAAGAAGCCACAATGGAAGTTCTGCTTTTTTATAACCTAAACTCAGAAGGAAAATGCATATTCTCTTGGTCACAGAGAATAACTCTGCTGCCACGTGGGAGGGGTTGTGAAAGGAAAATAAATATTGAGGCCTCTAAATCTCTCAAGCTGGGAACTGCTTAGGGCAAACCTGCCTCCCATTCTATTCAAAGTCACCCCTCTGCTCACTGAGATAAATTCATATCTGATTGTCTGCTTTGGAGAAGCTAATTAGAAACTCAAAAGAAGGCAACCATTTGTCTCTTATCTACCTATGACCTGGAAGCTCCCCTCCGGCTGAGTCTCCTGCCTTTGCTTCTAGTTGTCCCGCCTTTCCAGACTGAACCAATGTTCATCTTGCATATGCTGACTGATACCTTATGTCTCACTAAAATATATAAAACCAAACTGCTCTGACCACCTTCAACACATGTCATCAGGACCTCCTGAGGCTCTGTCACAGGCATATATCCTCAACTTTGGCAAAATAAACTTTCTAAATTAACTGAGACTTGTCTCTGATTTTTGGGTTTCATGCGGTCTATTCAATAGCATAAATATCAAAAGGTGGAGACTTGTGGAGGACTGTTTTGAGTCTGGCTACTGCAAACTCCTTCTCCTGCTCACCTTTCCTTGTCTACACAGGTCCAGGTAACTCCTCCACAGGCCACATACTATGCTAAGCACCAGTGAGGTAGTTGTGACAAAAGCCAGTCTCTTGCATCTTGGAGTTTCCTGTTTGACATGAGAAATAGACATTAGACAAGTAATCACACAAGTAAATGTACAATTAAAAATCTGTGATGAAACTGAGAAGGAAAACGATGTACATGATATAAGAGTATAACATGTGGTGGGGAGCTATAATTTGCACTGAGGAAGTTAAAGAAAGCTTTCCTAAATAAGTAAAATTTTAAATTAAGTCTCCAAGACCAAATAGGATTGAGCTAAAACAAGAATGGGAGAAAGACCATCCTGGCAGGAAAACAGCATGAACATATTTCCTATAAGGGGAAAGATCATGACACATCCAGGGATATGAAAAGCCAGTGTAGCCAGAGCTCAGTGGGCAAGGAGGCAGTGAGTTCCTCCCTCCTGGAACACTCTCCACTCTCTGTCTCTTCTCCAAAGTATACCCTTAGAGCTCAAATGAAGCCTCACCTCCTCTGTAAGTTCTTACCTACTCCAACCATCATCTCTCACGCCTTGTTCAACCCTACACAACCTAACTCTAACGCCTTAAAATTTCAAAGTAGTACATATCACACTGTGCTATTTTACAGATTTTTTCTTTCTCAGTACAATAAACTCTCTACGCAAGAAACTATAAGTAGTTTTTATATCCTTGTGTACCTAATGTAATGCATAACATATAATAGACATTCAGTATGCTCAAAGAAATGATCAAAAACCCCATGGCAAAAAGTAGCATTGGAGCCCTACCTGCGTGCTTGTACATATACACGACTGTGCTTTTTTTTTCTAAAGGCATACATCACACACACACACACACACACAAACACACACACACCCCTAAAGAGCAGGATCTGAAAGTAGGGGTGGGTGGTAGACAGGAAAAATAAAATCTGGTGAGATTAGACCACCCTGAGTGATTTTAATCCATTCAAAGGAAGTAAGGACTTGTAAATATTTGAATGATAACAGATTAAACACACATGGTTAGATTTGCTCTCTCCAAAAACCTTACTAATATTACTGCAAAGGGATTTTTAAACATAAATTTCAAAGACAAACAATACAAAATGATGCAAGCAACAACATTTTATAAGTTGGGCTACTACTCAGATAAAGTAGCTTAGTGATTTAACAAACTTGAAAAAGTTAAACACTAAGCTAGTGGTAGAGAAATCCAGCAAATAAACCAATGTATACTGAGGAACTTCCAAAGGCTCCGGAATTGGCAGCAAAAGGCAATTCTGGAAGTGGGGATGGAAGTGAAACTGAAAATAGGAGAAAGGGTCTAAAGACAGCTTAGAAGCACTTATTCCTAGAAACATGCCTTGAATGACATGCAAGGCAATTCATAGAAAAACTATTACTATGGTACCATACTTACAAAGCTCAAAACAGGCAAAACTGAAAACATACATTGTTTATGGATATATACATGTATGATTAAACTATATTTTAAAAGCAGGGAAATAGTTAATATAAAATTCATGACAGTAATTACCTCTGGGTCAGGATGGTGAAGGAGGCAGGGAGGTGGAAAAGGGAAGAAACACAGAGGTAGGTACAAAAATATTTGGAATGCCCTTGTTCTTAATTGATGTTCATTTTGTTAATATGCTTCATAATTTACCTATGTGTTACTAATATGGTTTGCATATAATATTTATATATTGCATCTTGTATAAATATTACATTATGTAAAAATATAAACAGACAACCAGATCTCTTTCTCCCAAGTGTCTGGGTGACTGCCTGTTCCCTATCCAACACGAGCTAAAGATATCATCTCTAAAGAGAGTAAAACCAAGGGTATTTGGAATGACAGAGAGAGTTGAAGTGTAGAAGACAGGTGCCATACTTTAACCAAGCCTAAAATGAATATTATGTTCAGTGCATTGTAATCTTCAGCCTTCTCCTTCCAATCAGTTTCCAGAATGCTTGCATCCAGGCCTAAAAGGTAGATATTTGAAAGATGTTTCTTGGAGAATCAGGCCAGCCCAAAGGAAAGGGCTAGATTTTCACATGGAGGTTTCTCAACAAGTGGTCCACACTGAACACATTATAGTGAGGCTCAATAGTCAACAAACTGAACCTATGTGTTCAGGGACTAAAGTTTGCTTTTTAGTACTCATTCATAAATATGAACAAATGACCAAGGACATCCAAATATCTTAGGGAGTCCTCTAGTGGAAAAAATAACAACAAAATCAAAGAGAAAATAACAACTTGCAAAAAACAGAAAATTCAAGGAAAACAAAAGCATAAAGTTTTGTATCATCAATACAAGACAGATATTGTATCCATGAAACATAAGCAGCATACTGTAGTAAAGAAAAGCTAAGTAAGCAAAAAGTGCTCTTGGAAATTAAAAAGATAATTGCACAAATAAAATATTCAATATAAGACTTCAAATGTTAAATTGAGAAAATTTCTTAGGATATATAAGCCAGAGGGGAGGAAAAAGGAAGAGAGAGAGACAGAGAGACAGAGAGAGACAGAGAGAGAGAGACAGAACATAAGGGAAAACAGAATAAAAATGTCTTTGTTTGGGCTGCGACAACAGAATACCATAGACTAAGTGGCTTATGAACTTATTTCTTACAGTTCTAGAGGCTGGTAAGTCCAAGATCAAGGTGCTGGCAGATTTATGGCCATCTTCTCACTGTAACATAACATGGCAAAAGAGGGTGAGTGAGCTTTCTGTGTCCCTTTTAGAATGGCACTAATACCATTCACAAGGGCAGAGCCCTCATGACCTAATCACCTTCCAAAGACCCCCACCTACAAATACTATCACACTGGGAGTTGGATTTTAACATATGAATTTGGGGAGGACACAAATATTCTGCCTATAGCAAGAAAGAAGAAGAAAATTAGAAAACTCAGTCCAGTAGGTCCAATATCCAAATGGAAGAAATTTTAGAAAAAGACAACCAAGAATATGAAATATGCATGAAACAAATGAAGAGAATTTACCAAAACTAAAAGACATAAGTTTCCAAATTGAAAAGGTCCACCTAATAATCATAAAAATAGAAGTAGATAAGGACAAGCTCATATCATCATAAAAGATGATATTTTAGAGCACTCTAGAAAAAGGAGATATCCGAAATGTCTTTGGACTTTTTGACTTTTTCCTTTTTTTAAAAAAATTTTTGAGACAGGGTCTCACTATGTTGCCTAGGCTGGTCTTGCACTACTGGGCTCAAGCAATCCTCCAACCTTACCCTCCCAAGAAGCTGGGACAAGGCACACACCACCATAAGTCTCCTAGAATTTTTAACAGCAACACTTGGAGCTAAAAATTTGTGGGAAGTTCATCAAAATTCTGAAGGAAAGTATTTTCAACCTAGAATTCTATACCCAACAAAAGTATCAATTCACAATAAAGAATTGGAGTACAATAATGACATTTTAAGACACCCAAGGTTTAAGAAATTTACTTCCTAGGTACCCTTTCTTAACAAGCTATCAGAGAACATAAAATTGACTGCCTTTTGCATAGGAATACTTGTAGAATTTTTCACCCTAATGTTCTGCAGTCTGTGAGAGATTTAAACCTAAGGCTCGAAGGCAATGGTTCTTACATTTTTTAAATTTCAGAATCCCTTTAAATTATTAAAATTCATTGAGTATTCCAAAGAATTTGGGTTTATATGGACTATATGTACTGAAATATACCATATTAAAAATAAAAACTAAGAAAAATAAAAAATGTTAAATATTTATTTTAAAATAACATAAACCTATTACATGTTAATAAAACATGTTTTTATACACATATGTTTTTATACAAATATGTTTTCAAAAAATAGAAAAAATAGTACATTGTTTTAATTTTTTTAATTTTTATTTTGTTTTTTGAGACAGGGTCTCACTCTGTCACCCAGGCTGGAGAGCAGTGCTGTGATCCCAGCTCACTTCAACGTCCACCTCCCAGGATCAAACATCCTCCCAGCTCAGCCTCCCAAGTAGCTGAGACTACAGGCACACACCACCACACCTGGTTAATTTTTCTAGTTTTTGTAGAGATAAGATTTTGTCATGTTGTCCAGGCTGGTCTCAAACTCCTGGGCTCAAGCAGCGACCTACCCACCTTGACCTCCCAAAGTGCTGGGACTACAGGCTTGAGCTACAACAACTGGCCTTTATTTTTTGCAAATATGTTTATTTTAAGTCTGACTTAATAGAAGATATTTGAATTTACATGTCTGCTTCTTTTTACCTCAAGCATTTATTATTTCTTGTGTTGGAAATATTCCAAATCTTCATTTCCAGCTATTTTGAAGTATACAACAATATAGTTATTGTTAACTATAGTCATCCTCCTGTGCTATCAAACACTAGAACTTATTCCTTTTAACTAATTATATTTTTGTACCCATTAACCAACTTTTTTCATCTCCCTCTCCACTCTACCCTTTCCAATCTCTGGTAACAACCATGCCACTCTCTACCTCCATTAAATCAATTTTATTTAACACTCACATATCAGTGAGAACACACAATATTTGTGTTTCTGTGCCTGGCTTTTTTCATTTAATATAATGCCCTCCAGGCTCATCTGCGTTGCCACAAATGACAGGATCTTATTCTTTTTTATAGTTGAATAATAATCTATTGTGTATATATACCACATCCTTTCTCCTTTCTCCCATTGATGATGAACACTTAGGTTGATACTACATCTCAGCCATTATGAATAGTGCTGCAATAAACATGGGAGTGCAGATATCTTTTTGACATACTGATTCCCTTTCCTTTGGATATATATGCACCAGTGGGGTTGCTGGATCATAAGATTTTTTTTGTTGTTTTTTGAGGAAACTACATACTGTTGTCCATAATGGCTGTACTAATTTACATTTCCACCAACAGTGTGTGAGAGTTCCCTTTTCTCTGCATCTGCACCTGTACTTTTTTTGGTCTTTTTGATGATAATAGCCATTCTAACTGGGATAAGAAACATGGAAATAGATAAGAACATGGAAATCATTCCTTTTTTGTATGTTTCCTCAAATTTCTTCCAGAACTGCTTTTATAGTTTTTCTTGTAGAGATATTTTACCTCTTTGGTTAAATTTCTTCCTAGGTATGTTTTTTGTAGATATTGTAAATGAGACTGCTTTCTTGATTTCTTTTTCTGCTACTTCACTGTTGGGGTATAGAAAAGCTACTGATTTTTTATAGTGATGTCTTAGTCCATCTTGTGTTGCTATAAAGGAATGCCTAAAGATAAGTTATTTAAGAAGAAAAGAAGTTTCTTTGGCTTATGAATCTGTAGGTTGTACAAGAAGCATGGCACTGGCATCTGCATCTTGTGAGGGCCTCAAGCTGCTTCCATTCTTGGTGAAAGGGGAAGGAGAGCTGATGTGTAAAGATCACATGATGAGAGAGGAAGCAAGAGAGCAAGGAGCAGGTGCCAGGCTTTTTTTTTTAACAACCAGCTTTCATGGAAACTAGTAGAGCGAGAACTCATTACCACAAGCACAGCACCAAACCATTCATGAGGGATTCCCCTCATACCCAAACACCTCCCAAGAGGCCTCATCTCCAACACTGGGGATCAAATTTCAACATGAGATTTGGAGTCAAACCAAACTATGGCAGTTTATCTTGTATCCTGCAACTTCACTAAATTTGTTTATCACTTCTAAGACATTTCTGGTGAAACTTTTGGATCTTCTATATATGACACCACGTTTTCTGCAAATGACAATTTGACTTTTTCTTTTCCAATTTGTATGCTGCTTGTTTCTTTCTCTTGCCTAATTGGTCTGGCTAGGATTTCCAGTACTATCTTGAATAAAAGTATTGGAAGTGATCATCTTTGTCTTGTTCCAAATCTTAGAGGAAAAGCTTTCAACTTTTCCCGGTTCATTATAATGTTGGCTGTGGGATTTTTATAGATAGGCTTTATTGTTTTGAGGTATGTTCCTTCTATACTAACTTATTGAAAGATTTTTTATCATGAGGGGATGGTGAATTTTATCATATGATGTTTCCGCATCTATTCAGATGATCATACGATTCTTGTCTAACATTTTGTTAAGGTGATGTATCACATTTATCAATATGCATATGTTAAACCATCTTTGCATCCTTGGATAATTCCCACTTGGTTGTGGTGAATGATCATTCTATGGGCTGCTGAATTTGCTATTATTTTGTTGAAGATTTTTGCCTCTATGGTCATCATGGATATTGGTCTATAGTTTCCTTTTTTTGTTTTATCCTTGTCTGGTTTGGCAATCAGGGTAATGTAGGCTACATAGAATGAATTTGGAAGAATTCTCTCCCCTTAAATTTTCTGGAAGAATTTGAGGAGAATTGGTGTTGGTTCTTTCTTAAATGTTTGGTAGAATTGTGCAATTAAGTGATTAGATCCTAGGCTTTTATTTGATGGGAGACATTTTATTACAGATTGAATCTGTTTACTCATAATTTGTTCAGATTTTCTATTTCTTCTTGGTTCTATCTTGGTAGATTGCAAGATACCTTGTCCATGAATTTATCAATTTCTGCTAGGTTTTCTTTTTTTTTGAGATGGAGTCTCACTCTGTCCCCCAGGCTGGAGTGCAGTGGCGCGACCTCGGCTCACTGCAAGCTCCGCCTCCCGGGTTCACGTCATTCTCCTGCCTCGGCCTCCGGAGTAGCTGGGACTACAGGAGCCCACCACCATGGCCGGCTAATTTTTTGTATTTTTTTAGTAGAGACGGAGTTTCAGTGTGTTAGCCAGGATGGTCTCCATCTCCTGATCTCATGATCCGCCTGCCTTGGCCTCCCAAAGTACTGGGATTACAGGCGTGAACCACTGCACCCGGCCAATTTATGCTACATTTTCTAATAATTGGCATATAGTTGTTCATAATAGTCTATGATCCTTTATATTTGTGCAATGTTAATTGTAATGTCTCCTTTTTAGTTTTTGACTTTATTTATTTGGATCTTTCATCTTTTTTTTCTTGGTTAATCTATCTAATGGTTTGTCAATTTTGTTTATCTTTTCAAAAAAGCAACTGTGTCTTTGATCTTTTAAAATTTTGTAGACTCTATATTGTTGATTTCCGCTCCTATCTTTATTATTTCCTTCCTCCTTTTATTTTGGATTTTGGTTTTTCTTGGTTGTCTAGGTCCTTGAAATGCCTTATAAGGTTGTTTATTTGCAATCTGTCTACTTTTATAATAGAGCCATTTATTGCTATTAAATTTTCTTTTTAAGACTACTTTTGCGGTATCCTGTAAGTTTTGGTATATTGTGTATCTATTTTCATTTGTTTCAAGAAATTAAATAATTTCTTAATTGACCTATTTGTCATTTAGGAGCATGTTGTTTAATTTTCATTCATTTATATGGTTCTAAAGTTGTTCTTGTTATTAACTTTTAGTTTTATTCTATGTGATCAGAAAAGATACTTGATATAATTTCAACTCTTTTACCTCTTTTGAGGCTTGTTTTGTGGCCTAACATGTGCTTTATCCCAGAGAGTATTCCCTGTGCTGATGAAAATAAAATGAGTATTCTGTAGCTGTTGGATTAAATGTTCTGAAAATGTCTATTTGGTCCATTTGGTCTAAAGTGCAGTTTAAATTCAGTGTTTCTTTGTTGATTTTCTGTGTACATTATCTGTCCAATGCTGTGAGTGGAGTGTTGAAGTCCCCAACCTAAACTGGAGTCTATCTCTCCATTTAGGTCTAATCATATTTGCTTTATATATCTGAGTGTTTCAGTCTTAAGGTGTATATATATTTACAACTGTTATATACTCTTGCTGAATTGGCTCTTTTATTATTATATAATTACTTTCTTTGTATCATTCTAGTTTTTGACTTAATGTCTATTTTATGCAATGTTAAGTATAGCAGCTACTCCTGCTCACTTCTGATTTCCATCTGCATGAAATATCTTTTTCCATCTCTTCACTTTCAGTCTATATGTGTCTATAGGTGAAGTGAGTTTATTTAAGGCAGCATATAGTTGGGTCATATTTCTTATTCCCTTCAGTCAGTTTATATATTTTAAATGGGGAGTTTAATCTATCTACATTCAAGGTTATTGTTGATTGATGAGGACTTACACCTGTCAATTTGTTAATTGTTTTCTGATTGAATTGCATATCCTTTGTTCCCCCTTATTCTCATTGTCTATAATTATGATTTGACAATTTCATATAATGATAAAGTTTGATTCTTTTCTCTTTCTCCATTGTGTATCTACTGTATTACGGAGTTCATAATTTTATGTGTTTTCATGATAGTGATTATCATCTTTTTGTTTCCAGATATAGGACTACCTTGATCAAGCATTTCTTCTAAGACTGTCTAGTAGTGATGAATTTCCTCATTTTTTGCTTGTTTGAGAAAGTCTTTATTTCTTCCTCGTTTCTGAAGGATAACTTTGCTAGGCTTTGTATTCTTGGCTGACAGTTTTTTATTTCAGTCCTTTGAATATATAATCCTATTCTCTACTGACCTGTAAGATTTTCTCAGGGAAATCTGTTGTTAGTGTAATGGGGATTCCCTTATATGTGATTTGATGCTTTTCTCTTACAGTTTTACAATTATCTCTGTTTTTTACTTCTGACAATTTGAATATAATGTGTCTTATGGAGGCCCTTTTTGGGTTGAATCTATTTGGAGACTTCTGAGCTTCCTGGATCTGGATGTCCATGTATCTCTCCAGACTTGAAAAGTTTTCAGTTATTATTTTATTAACTAGGTTTTCTACATTTTTCTTCTCTTTTTTTTCTAGAATACCCATAATACAAATATTTGTTCATTTAATAGTGTTCCACAAGTCTTGTAAGCTTTCTTCGTTAATTTTCTTTCTTATTTCTTTTACTTTCTCTGAATGTGTAACTTCAAATGACCTATATTTGAGTTCAGAATTTTTTCTCCTGCTCAATCAAGTCTGCTACTGAAACTTTCTATTTTACTCTTCGTTTCATTCACTGAAAATTCTTCAGCTTCAGGATTCTATTTGTTTCTATTTGTTATTATTATTTCTATCTCTGTTGAATTTCTCATTCATATTGTGAATTTTTTCCTGATTTAATTTCATTGTCTGTATTTTCTTGTATCTCATTGTTTCCTTAAGATGGTTATTTTTAATTCTTTTTCTGGCAATTCATTGATTTTCTTTTCCTTGGGATCTATTACTAGAGAGTTATTATGTGCCTTTGGTGGTTTAATAGTTCGTTACTTTTTTGTGTTTCTTTTGTCTCTGCATTGATGTCTGTGCATCTGGTAGAACAATTGTCTCTTCCAAACTTTCTAGTGTTACTTTTATAGAGAAAGACTTGCACCTGCAGTTAAATGTTAGGGTGCTGGTTGGAAGAGACGTGGCAACTGTTTTTGCATAGGTTCAGTGGTGTAGTCTTTGTGCAGCTTCTTCAGTTACATTCAAAATAAGCAATAACTGTGGATGCCTCCGGCAGTAGAAGTTTATGGCAGTCGTAGCAATTGTATAGGTTATTAATATCCTTGGTTTCAAGGGCTTTTGGGGTCCTCTTACTGTCATTTTTTCCCACAATGGGAAGACTTAGCCAAGGGGATCCTTCTTAGTGTCAGGTCTGACCTGGTTCTACAAGCAGCTGCAGCAGCATTGGGTTCCAGGTGCAGGTGTTCAGAGTGGCTGTAAGACTGGGGTCCTAGCCTCAGGGTCTCATGAACCTGTTGTGGCATCTGGGTTTTCCAGTGCAGGCTTGCTCCCTGTGGCAGGGATGTAGGTTGCCCACAAAGCCAGGATCTGTGATTCTGAGGCACCGCCTAGCAGCTGAGACCCAGGGAGCCAGATTGTAACTGTAATTGTCCTCCAGGACGGGTAGGGTACAACACTGGAAGTGGGAGTGCTCTGGAACTTTGGGCCCAGGGAGCAGGGTATAGCTGCAATTCAGGAATTTGAGCTAATAGGTCACAGTGGCAACTCAGGTCCCAAGAGATGAGGTGCTGTGTAGTGGTAATTCTAGACTCTGTGATGGTGGGTGTCAGCAGTATCCCAGACTCTGTGAGGCCAAGTGCAGCAGCAGCAAGTACCCCAGGATGGTGGAGCTCAGCTATTATTAGAACGCTGGGATGAGGTTGACAGGGACAAGAAACAACACAATGATGACTGCATTCCCCAGAAAGTGCAGTATCTTAGCAGCTTAGCCTCCAGGATGCTAGTCCAGCTCCAGGGAAGCAGGGTGTTAAAGTTGTTTGGCTTGTAGGGTGAGGTGTGTCAGTTCAATCACTGCTCTGTTTCCCTGGGATGTGAGGTACCACATCAGTTCAGCCCTGGGATGCACAGCTGCACAGCTTGGCCAGGGTACTGATTCCCCAGAAGGTAATATGCTGCTTCAGTTCATGTCTGTGGGGGCATGACTACCCTGGGAAGCCCAGGCACCATTTCTGTGGGATGCAGGGTGCTGCTTCAGCTTGAGTACATGCCACTCTGGAAAGCCAAGGTACTGTTTCTTGGGATGCAGGATGCTACTTCAACTTAGGCACCAGGGAGGCATGACTGCTCTGAGTGGCCAAGGTACTGTTTTTCCTGGAGGCTGGGTGCTGCTTCACCTATGGCCTGAGAGGATGAGGGCAGGGGTAGGTGGAGCAGCTTCACCTTTGCTTGGCACAAGGAAGTCACAGTTTTGCTTACAGCATGGCTTGGGGATATTGGGCCACTGGGCTGGAGTGGTTTGTTAGTGGCTTAGCCTCAAGAATGAAGGGGCTACTCACCCCAAGAGCAAGACACACTCCAGCCATAGTTCCAATCCCAAGAAGATGTAGCAAACCATAAGGGATGGAGCACAGTGCTGTCTCCTTCTCTTTGAGGCACAGTTATGTGGAATCCAGACAGATCCCTCCAATGGGTGTAGTGCCCATGAGGACTGCAGGTGAACCAGAATGGTGAGGGCTGTAGGTGTGAAGGTGTTGATGGAGTTGCTAGGATCCTCTTCTTTACCTCCTTGCCTTAGGGAGAAGTTTCTCCTGATTCCCACCTGATCTGGTTGAGGATGGGGTGGTGGAGACCTGGTATTTCCTTTCATTCTCTATGTGACCATCCTGAGTTTCTGTGCTCTCCAGGATTTCTGTTACCCCTTGGGCACACTCTGGGGTTCTCCCTCAGTTATTTTTATTAAAATAGTGTTGTTTCTTCACTGTTCTAGCTGTCTTTGTGAGCAGGATGAGCGCTATGGGCTTCTAGCCAACCATCTTCTGAACTTATCTTCATATCTCCTTCTTTACTCAATCTTTTGGGATACATTATTGGTGAAGTAAATGAAGAAAGTCAAGCCACACAACTTGAGAAGAATTTTAATACTCTTTTCCAATAATTGTGGCTATTCTTTGATTCTACACAAAAATGCAATAAATAATAGTTCTTCAAAGGTTACTTGTGATGTGAAATCTGAAGTCATATCAATGAACTTTATATACTCTGTTACACTAAAACATACTGTTCTATCTTGTACTTTGGTTCTTTTATCCATGCGTGATTTTGTAACAGCATGCACTGGTTACTTGGAAAATATTGGTTCACTGAGTTACGTAGGTCTTCCACTGACACCTTTGATTATACAATGTCAAAAAATCACAGACATTAATATCATCTAATCAGAAAAAATATTTTAAGGATGGGAGAATTTTCAAGCTCACAGCAGCAGATAAAAGTTTTCCAAACTTCTAATTTTCATTTGAAAGCTCATTTATCATCAGTTGTTTTCCTTGAACTGACTTGTCCATTTCTTCCACTTTTAGAAAATATCTGCCAAAAACTGAGGTCTAAATAATGGTAGTTTGTCTATTAGTCATTCTTTCGAGTAAAAATGTTGTTCAATGGAAAAGGCGGTCAGTTCAGCCCACAACTCAAACAATCACACAGCTGCTTTTTCTCAGGACCTTATGGTAATGTGGTATACAGCAGAAGTGCTTTATGAATGGTTCTTATTTTGTCACGTAAAATATTTTTTAGAACTTAATGAAGAAATTCTTAAGGAAAACCAATGCTTTTTTATTCACAGCAAATATATGGCCATGAAAACGACAATGATCAGGAACAATTTGGTGCATTGCTTGATTCATGCTAAGGTGCCAGCAGTTTTACACAACACAGTTCATAAGCAATCAGTGCAAATGTCAACACAGTGAAAAGGAAAAATGTCTTAGCATTAGTATGAAACATGGTTTGACCTCACAGGTCTCCTAAAAGAGTCTTAGAGACATTTGGGGCTCCAAGCACCACACTTTGAGAACCATTGTCCTAAGGTATCCATTATATATAATGAATTAATCTCCCCACATCTAGAAGGGTACCAGTTTTCTACCATCCTTGGGAGAATGGGGAAAAATGTCAATCAAAACACATTCTGTGATCTTGTGGTTCAAATGAGGGACTCCTTTCGAAGAAGATTGCTACTGTGTGCTTGTATATATTTGATGAAAATAAAATGAAAATCAATTAAGGGAGGTAAATTGAAGCCAGCAGACTGCATGCCTAAACTCCTGCACACAGAGACTCAGCCACAACTACCAGCTTTCCTCACATGCCCTCCTCTGCCATCTCACCATCATTAGAAATGACGAGGAAACAGATGAAGCTACCAAGTTCAGGAGGAAGAACTTGTGGTATGGACACACTTTAGTAATCATGTAGCCTGGAGGCCAAGACTGGAAATCAAGAGACCTGGTGCTTATGCTGTATGGTATGATGTGGTAGAAAGATCACTGGCTTTGTTAAGCCTGATTCAAAGCCCAGTTCAAAAGTTCAAATCCCAGTTCTGTCACTTACTAGCTGTGGGATGCCAGCCAATGCATTTTAACCTTTCTCTCTCCTCATCTGTAAAACCTTCATAGGGTTTTAAAACTATTAAATTTTAAAAAACAACTGTCAAAATAAAGACTATATGACTGTGGAGAGAGATTATCTATTATTATAACATTATACGCACAAAACATAAGTGCAGGTCCCTACCCTCAAGCACCTTATGATTTAGTGGGGGAGTCAGCAAAACTTACACAAAAGAAGAGGTGACAGCACCAGCCTCTGTATAACCAGATACTAATTCCAAGGTCCTGACTAAAGGGATTCACGAAGTGAGGAGCCACTCCTGTCTTTAACCATGCTTGTCATACAATCTTGGGATATGTATCATTCCCCACTACCCAGGTAATTTCTTGATAACTCTCAGGAAAACCAGGGGAGAAAAAAAAAAAAAAAAAAAGGCTAACCAGACAGACACAGCAGAGACAGAGGCAGCTGCCTACACGGGAAATGCAAAACAAGCCTTCCAAAGGCCATCTGCCCCATCTGCCCTCATGGGCTGTTCTCCGCCATAAAGACACTCTTTAGGTTAAAGCATTGCATTCCCAATTAGCTTGAAGGGGTGACCATTAACTAAGGTGTAAGTGGCTTTCCCAGTAGGATTATTTTGGAGAGCAGACTTCCCTCGTCTGCTATGATCAGGGAAAGGTCAGAAGGAACTTGGTCCAGCGGAGGCCTCAGCTGGGCTACTAGCCCCTGGGTCTCTATGGGACACATGGGGCTCTGAAGTTTGAGTACAATGTGGGAGGGCTAATCTAGTAAACGTCATCTCCATTTTACATATTACCTAGGGGGTTAGCTCCTAAGAGGAGAGAAAGGAGAAGTTCCACTATGGTCTGGGACTGGATTCTCCACTCCATAAGTACAGTCCTGCTTTGGCATCAGACATTTCACAAATCCTTCAAACACTCCCAGAAGCCACAAAGAAAAGGAGCTCTGTGCCCCAGAAGGTGGATTTTCTGTATATGATGAGGGAGAGTATTGGGCTCACATAGATGCCACACCGACAATGTGACTTTCACTCAGAGGTCACCAGGAAAGAAGAAACAGTCACTCTTCAATGGGAAACACAATTTAAATATCAGTTATAACCATGTCCCACCATATGCTGCTGAGCAAGAGTAATTAAAATAGAGGGGAAACCTGTTGACAAGTTAATAAAACGCTAAAATCTCAAAGGGGTAACTGGAAAACAGCTCATCATTAACGTAAAACAGAAAGCCAGCCCTCAGGAAATGCCCCAACATACAAAGGAGATGAAAGAGAAGTAGAACAGTGAGGGATCTGAAACTTTTCTCACTACATAGACCTGTGAGTTTTTGCTCACATCTGCTTTTATCTTGTTTCTCCCCAGGGACACTGTTGGTAGAATCACCCATATCGAGCTCTTGGTATCAACCACAGGGATGCTGTCTCTGCCTTGAAGTCTCTGGAATACAGACACTTCAGAAACTGAGCTCTGCTAAGTGGAGGTCAAACAGCCTGGCTGGAGATCTTTCTTCCTTCTGCATTTAGAGGTGAATTCAGATGTTCAGCAGTGCTCCTAGCAAGACAGCGTGTGCTGGACATGCTCACCTCAGGCTCAGCGCTCCAACAGCATGGACAGTTTCAGAGCTACTGGCTGGGTATTTAGCTGGCGGAATAAGGTAGGGTGGGAGGAGCCCAGATAAATTGCCTGCATGCTACAGGTAATCAAAGCCTTGTCTCTGTTTCCTATCCCAGAATATGCTCTTATAAACCTGCAATAACTCGTCAGTGCCAATTTCTACAAGAAACTCTTTAGGGTCTCACAAGATCTTCTACAACTTTGCTGCATCTTTCCAGCCTGACCCTGCTGTACCCTCCCCAACTCTCCCTTTCCTCCAGCCAGGCACAGCTGATCCCCTCCTCTTGAACATTCTAGCCTTTGCAAATTTTATTTCCTCTGTTGTAGTAGTTTCTTTCTTCCTTTTTTTTCCAGAACAATTTCAATATATCTGTCAAGAACCAGCTCTGTGAACTTGCCCTTTTATGAGTGCTTTGCCTTTTGTTTCCTGGAGTATATTCACATTGCATTGAAAGTATCTATTTATCTAATGATAATGATAGTCAGAACTATTAATTGAATGACAGTTGTGTGCTAGTATAGTACACTCACATTGCATTGAAAGTATCTGCTTAATAATAATCCAATAACAATGAGAATACAATAATGATAATTAGCATCATTAATTGAATGCCAATCATGCTCTAGGTACTGGATTAGACACTTACATATATAACCTCAACACCTCATAAAAGCCTGTAAAGTGGGTATTATTATCCCTATTTCAAGAAGTTCAAAAAGATTATGGGACTTGCTCAAAAATTTATAGCCAGTAGCCAGGGAAGAATTCAAACCAGGATAGCCTGTGCTATAAGACAGAACTCCTCAATGGCAGGAGTTATGTTTTATTCATTTCTGAACCCTCGTATTATATCAGGCCCTTAAATAAATATCTGCAAAAAGAAGAAAGAGGGACATATTGGGGAATTTTATTCATATTAATTGCCAACACCAGTTGAATGTTTATCATTAGCCAGGCACCTTGCTTAGCCCTTTATTTGCCTTCATTTCATTTAATTTTTGCCAAAATACCCGTGAGATAGGCACTATTATTATCAGTATCTATCATAGTACCTGACACAAAATAGACGCTCAATTAATACATGTTAAATGAATTAATCTCCATTTTACAGATGTGGTAACTGAGGCTTAGAAATACTAAGTATTTGGGGCCGAGCATGGTGGCTCACACCTGTAATCCCAGCACTTTGTGAGGCTGAGGTGAGAGAACCAGCCTGGGCAACATGGTGAGACACTGTCTCTACAAAAAATATGTTTTCAATTAGCTGGGTGTAGTGGCACACACCTGTAGCTGCAGCTACTGGGGAGGCTGAGGTGGGAGGATCACTTGAGCCCAGAAGGTCAAGGCTGCAATGAGTCATGATTGTGCCACTGCACTCCAGCCTGGGAAATAGGCTGAGACCCTGTCAAAAAAAAAAAAAAGAAAAAGAAAAAGCATTAAGTATTTGGGATACAAAGAATGGGAAGCAGCACAGCTGAGACTGAAATTCTGGTACAGCCTTCCTCAAGTCCATAGTAGGAAGGTGGGCAAACAACAATCTCTCTTCCTTTATTGCTAGTCTGGATGAAATGCAGCATTTGAGATTTCCAAATAGGGTAGAAGAGTTTTCTGAGTTGAGCCTTCTCTGCAGTATGCTTCGAAAGCTGATATATGGTGGAAATCATCCACACACTATTTGGGAAGCCTGGATTCTGGTCTTGGCTTTTTTTGCCAAACAGCAGAATAACTTCAGTGAGCCACACAAGCTCCCAGAGTGCAGTTCCTGCATCGGTAAAGCAAAGTGTTATTAGGCTCACATGACAATTCAGAGTGCAGTAGAGAATGCAGTGCAAGTGTAAATTCATGATACCTGTGATAAAGATAATTCCATCTCTGATTATGATAATAACCAAGGCTTGATAAGGGCTCCGGTGTGTTCACTGACTCTGAGGCAAGACAGAGGGTGCAGTGAGTGGGCAGTTACTCCATACCCACAACTCCCCCAGCAGGCAGCTCCCAGAAAGTCCAATTAGCAGCCTTGCACCCTACCTGGTCTCAGGCAAGTCTGGATCCCTGGAGAAGCTGCCGTCATCTCTCTCTCTCTCTGATTTTATTAGGATCATAATTGTACATTTCTCCACTTACCTGTGGGGATGAAAGAGCATCAGTATTTCTATAATGCATGACTCAAGATGTGAGGCTGGGGCCCCACACATCACTTATTGCAATGATGCAGCACCAAAAAGCCATCCTTCATCATGTGGAAAACACTCCCCATATTGCAGTGTCCTATTTGCAACAACCTCCGGGATATTCATGTGATAGATCATATATTTGCCTGAATCAATATTTCCCTGACACTGGGAAGTCTGCCATCCATCCGTCCCGTTTTGTTTGATGGAGCTCTTCTGTGTTGCCTTTACTCAGGCTGACAGGATCACAGGCCCTCCTTCCCCACCTGACGGATGATGTCCAGATGAAGGATTGCTTCATAAATTAGCATCTTGGGAGCAGAGCCCCTGAAACTCAAGCAACCTTGCTCAACAATGGAGCAGACAGCAAGGAGACATAGCATGAAGGGCAAAGGCATAGAACTTGAGCTGGCTGTTAAGTATATATTATCTTTGTTTTTAACATAAATTCTTTAATTGTATGTGTTTGTAACTTAATTCATAGTAATGGCCACGTTTAACAATTGGCTGGCCAAGCATGGTGGCTCACGGCTGTAATCCTAGCACTTTTGGAGGCCAAGGCAGGGAGATCACGAGGTCAGGAGTTCATGACCAGCCTGGCCTATATGGTGAAACTCTGTCTCTACTAAAAATACAAAAATTAGCCAGGCATGGTGCTGCGTGCCTGTAGTCCCAGCTATTCAGGAGGCTGAGACAGAAGAATTGCTTGAACCTGGGAGGCAGAGGTTGCAGTGAGCTGAGATCCGGCCACTGCACTCCAGCCTGGATGACAGAGCAAGACTCTATCTCAAAAAAAAAACAAAAAAAAAATTGCCTGAAGATTTCATAACTGGTTCTTATGAGATGGCCCAAGCTGGCTCCAGCACATCACTGCATATCTGCCTTCCTTCCTGGCTGCCTGTGACCTGCTCAATTCTGGCCTCTTTATTCTTCACCTGGATGATTTTAATAGCCTGCTACTCTGTCTCTCAGCTTCTAGTCTCTCCTATTCCAACTGATATGGTTTGAATGTGTGTCCCTGCCAAATCTCATACTGAAATGTCATCCCCAGTATTGGAGGTGGGGCCTGGTGGAAGGTGTTTGGACCATGGGGGTGGATCCCTCATGAATGGCTTAATGCCATCCCCTTGGTGATGAGTTCATGTGAGATCTGATTGTTTAAAAGTGTCCGGCACCTCCCACTCTCTCTTTCTTGCTCCCGCTGTCACCATGTGAGATGTCTGTTCCTGCTTCACCTTCCCCCATGATTGTAAGCAGCCCACGGCCTTACTATAAGCCAAGCAGATGCCGGCATCATGCTTCCTGTACAGCCTGCAGAACCGTGAGCCAATTAAACCTCTTTTCTTTATGAATTACCCAGTCTCAAGTATTTCTTTATAGCAATGCAAGAATGGCCCAACACACTCACCACCCAATTTTATCTTTCCAGAATATAGTTCCTAGTCTCCCCTGCTCAAAAATGTTAACTCTCCAGTGACTCCAAATGAAACATATGCTTTTTGTACATAGCCAAGGTCCTGTACAATGCATAAGATCCCCAAACTTTCTAGTTTTATCTCTCAAGCAGTGCTGTGCAGCTCCCTAGCACTTCAGAGACTGACAAGCCTGGGTTTGAAGTTTGCTTTTGCCATTTATTAGCTGGGTGACCTGGGGCAAGGTATATAACTCTGCTGATGATTACTTTCCCCACCTGAAAAATGGAGAAATTAATAGTTGTTGGTGGGATTAAATAAGATCATATGTAATACTCCAAGGACAGTGACCAGCCCATTTTAGGCATCCAATAATAGCAATGGCATCAGCTTCTATTTATGAATTCATGTTATGTATAAGCACGGGTTCTTTATCTCATTTGATCTCATTGCTACCCCAAACTGATAGACAACTAGAGAAATTTGGCAGCCTTCTCTGTTAAATGCAGATTCACATCTCTCATGCAAATGCTACACTCTGAAACCAATCTGTTTTACCTCTTACTCCTTACAGGTGCCTACCTTTCCACATCTAAGCTTTGCTCCTACAAGTCCTACACCTCTCAAAAACTCATCCATCCACTCAAAAATAAAAAGGCAAGCCAATTAAAAAGCATCTGTGCCTGACCTGGGCCCAGGATTTGAATAGATGTATGTCCCCCGCTCCCACACACACACACACAAATACAAATAGCCAATAAGCACATGAAAAAATGCTCAACATCATTAGTCATCAGGGAAATGCAAATCAAAACCACAATGAGATACCACTTCACACCCTCCAGGATGTCTATCATCAAAAAGACAGACAATAACAAGGATACTGATAAATTGAAACTCTTATTTATTGCTGGTGGGAATGTGGTAAGGTACAGCCACTTTGAAAAGCAGTTTGGCAATTCCTCAAAAACTTAGACATAGGGATAATATATGACCTAGCAATTCCACTCCTAGGTATACACCCAAGAGAAATGAAAACATGTCCACATAAAAACATGCAGATGAAAGAATTGCACCATTACTCATAATAGCCAAAAAGTGGAAACAACCCAAATGTTCATTAATAGATGAATGAATAAACAAACATGGGGAATATCTATACAATGGAATATTTTTCAGCCATGGAAAGAAATGAAGTACTGACACCTTTTACAACATGGGTAAAACTTGAAAACATTATGCTAACTTGAAGAAGTCAGCCACAAAAAACTATAATTCCATTAATATAAAATACCTAGAATAGGCAAATCTATAGAGACAGAAAGTAGATTAGTGGCTGCCTAGGGCTGGAGAGTGAGGGGTGAATGGGGTTGACTTCTCATGAGTGCAGTGTTTCTTTTGGGGGTGACAAAAACGTTCTAAACTTAGATTGTGGCAACAGTTTTGTACCTCTGTGAATATACTAAAAACCATTACATTGTATGCTTTAAATGAGTGAATTTTATAGTATTTGAAGTATATCTCAATACCTCTGTGAATATACTAAAAACCATTACATTGTATGCTTTAAATGAGTGAATTTTATAGTATTTGAAGTATATCTCAATAAAGATGTTTTTTAAAAAACAATGCCTTGAAAAAAATTCCATCCATCCATCAAAGCTTATCGCAGAGGGGGGGACCCTTCCCAGTGCTCACCTTCTTGCTCCAAAGTGGCTGCCATTGCTCCCTCTCCTGACTCCCAGTATTCACTGAGTATTGTTTCTTCTCTCATTTCTCACTTTTTGTTTCCTGTTGTAGTTGTCTCTGTATTATTTTTATCTATTAGATTAAGTAGGCTCAATTTTGCAAATATGTAAAATGGAACAGATTCAGTAGTGTTTTCATAAGATCACTCACCCTTGTATTCCATTTTTTCACACAGGGCAGAAAAGAATGGTGCTTCAGTTCACACAAGAAGCTGTGCCTGACTTGGGCCCAGTCACTAGAGTGTGTTGCAGACATGAATGACATCCCTCATAGTGTGTGTGTGTGTGTCGAGTGTGGTGGCTAGTAGGTCTCCAAACTGGGTAAAATCTGCAGAGCCATGATTGAGTTTTGCAGGCAGGGTCTTCTCCATGGCCCCAGGCCCAGGGCTGTACCTCAGCTACAAATCCAAGGAATATGTGTGAAATCCTTCCCTTGGCATTCAGTTTGAGACTCTGTCACCAACAGAAGACCAAGGAAACCTGCTGACAGGGTGGTCACCAAGGACAAAATGAAACGAATTCTTCAGCGGTTTTAAGTGTTTATTTCACCAGGAGGCATTTTCCTTTAGAACAACAAGTTGTCTTTGTTTTTATTTATAAACAATAATTTGTTCCCACTTCAAGCTTCCCTCAAGGTTAGCCCTATGCACCCTGAGGTGCAAAGAAAGGCTGGTTTTGTTCCTTTGTCACTGGGCTCTCCATGGGGGCATAGGAGGCTGGTACAAGTCCTGTACTTAGGCACAAAGTGTTGAGCCATGTTAGCAAGACCAAGAGAAGGTACAGAACAGGGAGAGGGTGTCGTCGACCACAGAATTGCAGCACAGAGGCCAAGAGGCAGAAGTTGGGAAAGCCTAGTCCACTCAAGGCAAAGGGAGGAGGCCTTTACAAATGAGAGACTCAGCAACCTCTCTGGAAATGGGAACTTGTTCTGAAGTCGGTTTCATGGAGAGCTCCTGGAAATCGAATTGAATTCTTTTCCCCCAGTGAAGATCAAGCAGAGAAGACAGAGGCAATCCATTTTCAGAGTGTGGCCCAAGCAGTCAGTTACTGCCTGGGTGTCACTGACGCCTCATTTGCTGGTCACTGACATTGAGGTGAAAATATGCACCAATTGGCTTGTGTGCATGCACGCGCTCAAAACGCACACACACCACCCCCACTTGCAGCTGGCACTGTGGGTGCTAAAGCTGTTCTACAGATGCAGGGAACATGGATGTGCTGCTTGTAAGCCTGAGCTGGGAGACAAACCCATAGCGCTCTTCTCTTAGAACCAGATGGGAAAGACATTCATGTATCGCCACCTAATGGTACTTACTCCTCATTACAGTCTTGGACCTGTTCACCGTCAAGAGGGAGATGGGTCCAAAGGACTCACAATGAAAGACGTAAACTTCAACTTCCAAATGCATATCCCAACTCTCCGGTCACAGCTCATGGTTGGGCCTTAATGAGTATGTTACCATCGCTGCCTCCGGGCCCCTATTCCACATCCTGTACCTTTTGGCTGCTCTCAGCTATTCCTCCTATGCTTCCTAGGACCCCCTTTAGCACAAAGCTTTGATCGCTTTTAACAGGCACTCCTGAGGACTATTACTCCGACAGTCATCACTCACTTTTCCAGATGTAGAATCAGGTGCCGAGGACGGGTCTACCATGGGGTTCTGCCTAGAGCCAACCTGCCATATCTGCCTTCTCCCTATGCTCCAGGTTCCAGCCTGCCTTCATGGATAAGCCCTGGGTCAATGGGTTTTGGAAACCAAAGAATATTTCATCGCCTGCTGCAGGCTGAAGGGCTTAAGGGCTGACAACTCACTCAGTGTCTGGGGAGGCGTTTGTGGCCTCTTTCACCTGCTGGATATATCAAACCCCTGAGGTTAGCTGAGTGGCTCCTGTTGACTTTTGAGAGCCCAGGGTGACTGGAAATCCTGAGTAACCAATAAGGAAGAAAGGGCCTTTGGGGTTGACCAGACTCTAGAGTGTTTATATTCATGAGAGCAGGCTACAATAACCCTGCATCTGCCCTCCTCTCCTTGGGCTCAGCAGTTACTCTCTCCAGCTTCTTTCAACAAAAAGAGTGGGTCCTTGCTTCCTTTTAAAGGTTGGAAGAACAAAGTCCAGAGATGTTAAGCCATTTGCCCGTGATCACACAATGGAGCCCAGTGGAGAGAAAGCTAGGACTGGGTCCCTCAACTCCCAAGCCTTGACACTTCCTTCTCAGGCTGACCTGGGCTTCAGACACCCCTGATGAATGCCCCTCTCTGTGAAATGGCATTGACATTGTAAAATGCACTTTGGTTGGTTGGAAGGTGGAGAGTTGTCTTAAGTGACAGGTCGCTGAATCTACTGTACCTTTGAGTGGAGTGCAGTATGGGAGCTGAAACCATTGGGGTTTAAGTAAATGTACAAGCTGTTCACATGCTCTATTCTCTTAGCTACAATAGTGGAAGGTTCTAATGCCCTAGGAGGGGGTGGGAAAACCTGGTTGTAACAAACCTTTCTCTCTCTCTCTCTCTCTCTCTCTCTCCTCTCTTTTTCTCTCTCTCTCCTCTCTTTTTCTCTCCTACTCTCTCTTTTCTTTTCTATCTTTTCTCTTCCTTCTCCAACCCTCTTTCAAGTTCTTCTTCAGTAATTCCCTACAGCATTTGACCAGGCATTTCTTTTTATAAAGAATATTCAGGATTTTTTTAAAAGCCCAAATCCAACTCTTTCTCCTGATTTTGTAAATATTCCTCTACCTAAACATCCCACCCTACCTTAAAGTCAGCTGGAGGAAAGTCCTGATCATCTTTCGTCTGAACTAGATGGACTGGGGGGAGGAACCCATGAAAGAATTGTTCATTCTATCACACGAATATGGTAACTCTCTGGTGAAAGCGGTCCTCTCTGTTTTTCCCACTGCATGTGGCATACTCCATTAAGAGGTGGATCCAAAATTAGCCAGCCATAGCCAGGAAGGCCAGAGAGGGTTGGACGGGCTAAAGATGCCTCTACATGTGCCAGGCACAAGAAACACAGCGACCTATTAGGGGGCTAATCGAAACTCTCTTCATAAAATGCTCAACAGAAATCACTGGCAACAACACATTGTCCTTTGATTATGAATCCAGCTGTCCATTTTAGAACAAGGAAAATTGATCCCCTAATAATACAACCAGTTTTTTTTGTGCAGAACTTACCTAGTTTTTGAACTGAAAGCCTCGTGTCCTGAGAAACTTCTTAGTCCTAGGCAGACGAAGGTGGTCTCTCTAGACCCCAATGTTGTGCTGCTGCTGCTGCTGCTGCTGCTGTTGCTGAGATGATCTCCTTCACCTTTTCTTGCACCTTTCCATAGCTGTGAGCAACCTATATGCCTCTCTTCCTGCACCCATGAGGCACCTAGCTTGCAGGATGGTATTCTCCCTCCCCACCCCTGCTCCATGTGCACCAACCTGGCTCAACCTCTTTTGTCCATCAATAATCCCCTGGCTTATTCTATTCATTTTCTAGTTTGAAATATTTGCCATCTTTGCTTAGACCCTCTCCTGTATTGCCTGTATGCAATTAATCACCAAGTCCTATTGACTTTTATTTTGAGATGTTTGTGGAATCTTTGCCATCTTTGCTTAGGCCCTCTCCTGCATTGCCTATATGCAATTAATCACCAAGTCCTATTGAATTTTACTTTGAGATGTTTGTGGAATCTGCCTTTGTCCATCTTTACTGCCACAACAATAACAATAATAATAAAAATAAACTCCAACTTTAAGGACCAATCAGAGTGGATTCAAGAAAGAATGGAAGGAAAGAAATAGGAATCAACAAGTATATAGAATTCCAAATTTCTCAAAATTATTTGATGACAAAACTTACTTTTCACAGAACAGCTCTTGGGACCATTGTTCCATGAAATACAGTTTGGTAAAGGCTCATCTAACCCACAAATAGACTGTTGTGCAGAATTAGAAAGAATGTTCAAAACCACCAAAACAAGCTCTACAATTTTATGTATGAAAACTCTGAGACCTCAGGAGATAAAGTGGCCCAAGCCACACGGCTCACTTCCGGGAGACCCAGGCTTTGAATCAGGTACTGAGTTCCTTACTCTGCACCATCCACCACTCCCTACCAGATGCCCTGCATTCTGAAATAGCCTCCTATCTTCACTGAAGTCCTACTCGTAATTCAAGGTCAAGCTTAATCTTTAGCTTCTCTACATTCTTTGCCAGCCATACAAGCCTACGCTGATACCAACTTTGGCTGAATTTCAATGACAGCTGCTTTTATCATTATGTCTGCTACCTTGCATTAGGCACTATAAATGCCTAGTCCATGTACCACTACATGCCCAGCTTATGCCCATGGCATTCATTGCTAATCCACCAGAACATCCTTTTCAACTGAGCCCAGAAAGAGTTTCAGAATCCTTTTCAGCATAATACTCTAGATAGCCATAGCCAGCCAGCCATGGTTAGCATGTGAGATGAAATTTCTTTAGGCCCAACTTTGTTGCTTAATTATTTCATGTGTGTGTCTTAATTGCTCTACCACGTGGGACCTTCCTAAACAGCGAAACCAATGTCTTCGAATTCTTTCACATAACTGTTAGCTGCAAGTACAGTTATTTGCCCTAATAAGTGCTCAATAATTGTTTGAATGCCTGAATATCAAATATTAAAATGAGACTAATTAACATTTATACAATGTTTAGTTACAGAGTACTTTCACATGCTATACCACATTTAATTAATTCTAACAATAGCACTGGAAGATCAGTATGATTATGCTCTTTAGTTCCTTCCAGACAGAAAGCTTCCATGGGGATGAAAGACTGTTCCTTAGCTCAGAGTAGGGAATCAAGGTAGGCAGAGCTTAGCGCAGAGTAGGCGGGGCTTAGCTCACAGTAGGTCATCAATTTGTAGAATTGAAGTGTGAACTCTGAGGATGAAGAAACAAGAGCTGTAGGAGTGTGTAACTTGCACCAAGTCACCTCACTTTCCATTGCGCCATACCACCCAGCTAAGTCTTCGAAATGTTCACAAGGTGCTTGAGCACTGATTCCTTTGCCTGTTCAAACTTTGAATTCCACTGTCACTGGCTTTTCTTTTTTCCTCGTAATGAAGCAAAACCTGGTGGGTTAATTAATCCTTCTTGATGCTGGGCAGCAGTAATAGGATCAAGAAGAAAGCCTTTCTCCTCCTGTGCTCCCAAGGGTGCCCAGCGGGAGCCTGTGAGGAGATGGAACACAGCCTTCACTCTGTTAATTGTTCAAGAGCAAATCACCTGTCAGCAGGAAACAGAAAAAAAGATAGCACGAAATTCAGAGTCAGAACAATAAATAACATTCAGTGCTGTACCCTTGAGAAAAATAAAGCTGCCAACAGTCTGTTTCTTAGGGAAAACAAAAATGCTCAGTGTTTCTGCAGATCTGTGAAATCCAGTAGAAAATACTGCAGCCTGTCCAGACTGGTCGTCTCTTTTATCAACTCAGGGTGCACCAGCCCAAACCCCGCAGCCAGCACCCCTGTCCAGAGAGACAGGCGCATGTATGCAGGAAAAAAAATGATTACACAAATAGAAAAATGGGTTTCCTAATAAAATATTCCCTTTGGTGAAAGGGATAGAGGAGCATATTGCAATGGCCTCACACTATTCTCTCTGTGTCCACTCCCATACTCCTAAATTCACCCTAAGTAGCTCCCTAAGGTGAATCCCCCATGAGCTGGCCTCTCTACCACTCTACAGCCTCATACCTCAGGCTTTTCCAGCACCAAATTGCTCCTGGTGTCACTCCAGACACTGCTCACACCTCAGCCTCTGCCCCTTCATGCCTCTCCAGCAGGAGTGACTTTTCCGTCACCTGGCTAAACTCTCCTCTACCCTTAAGGATCATCTCCTGTCACCACTTCCCCACCTCTAGCGTGTGCATCTGGAACACTCTGTGACACTCTACTATTTGCTGTGGCCAAGCTATACTAGCAAATAGTATTTGCTGGTATAGATTCCTGAGCCAGGTAACCCAGATTCAAGTCTAGTCTCTGCTACTTATTACTTGTCTGATCTTGGCTGTGATCTTTTTTGACTGCTGGGTGTCTCTGTTCCTGAGGAATTTATAAAATGGGATGGAAATAATAATAGTTCCTACTTCACAGAGTTGTGTGAAGATTAAGCTGCTTAATACATGTAAATTACTTAGCCCAATGCCCATTGTGAGCTATTATGGTCATTAATTATTTCACCATAATCATTAGCATATCCATCTTCTTCTTTAAGCTATGAGTTATTTGAGGGAAAGGTCCACATCTTATCCTTCCCTTTATGCCCATCACTTAGATAGTTGCTATGGTTTGTATGTGGTTTGTCCTCACCAAAACTCACGAAGTTTGACTGCCAGTGAGGCAGTGTTGGGAGGTGAGGCCTGATGGGAGGTGTTTGAGTCATGGGAATTTCACCCTCATCGGTGCCTTGGTGCTGTTCTTGCTGTAGTGAGTTCTTCTCATGACACAGGGTTAGTTCTAGCAGAAGTGGATTAGTTCTCACAAGAGTGCTTGTTATAAAGTGAGAACACACTTCGTGTTTGGCCCCTTCACCTGTGTTTACTTCCCCTTTGACCTTCTATCATGTTATGACGAAGCACAAAAGTCCTCACCAGAAGCTAGTACGATGCCCCGAACTTCTCAGCCTGCAGAACCATGAGCTAAATAAACCTCTTTTGTTTATAAATTACCCAGTCTCAAGTATTCTGTTACAGCAACACAAAACAGACTAAGATAGAAAATTGGTGCCAGGAGTGGGATATTGCTATAAAGAAACCTGAAAGTGTAGAAGCAGCTTGGAAATGGTTAAGAGGCAAGAGCTGAAAAAGTTTGGAGGAGCAGACCAGCAAAAGCCTGTATTGCTATGAATTAAACATTAAGTGTGATTCTGGTGAGGGCTCAGAAGACGACAAAAAGATGAGGGAAAGATCGGAACTTGTTAGAGATCGGTTAAGCAGTCATGACCAAAATGCTGACAGAAAATGGACCATAAAGGCCATTCTGATGGGGTCTCAGATGGAAATGAGGATATTGATCTGGAAACTGGAGCAACGGTCAGCCTTGTTATATGGTTGCAAAGAACGTGGCTATATTTTGTCCGTGCCCTAGGGTTTTGTGGAAGGTCAAACTTAATAGCAATAATATAGCATATCTGTGGAAGGAATTTCTAAGCAGCAAAGCACTCAGGCTGCTGCACGTTTACTTCTAACTACTTGCAGTGAACGGCTAGGAAAAAAGGGAAATGAAGGAGAAAGATTTGGAAAATTCACAGCCTGGCCACATGCTAGAGAAAAAAAGAACATTTGTCAAGAGAAGCATTATGAGTTTGGTGGAGCAACACTTACTAAAGAGATTAGCATGGCTAAAAGGGAATCAGGTGCTTATAGTCAAAACAATGGGGAAAAGGGTTCAAAGGCATGTTTAAGGGTTTTGAGGGCACCCTTCCCATTACAGGCCCAGAAGCCTAGGAAGACAGAATGGTTTCAGGGGACAGGTCTGGGGCACTGCCGCCCTGTGCAGCCTCCGGATGCTAGCTCCCCTCAGGATACTGCTGCAATGGCTCAAGTGACCCCAGGTGAGAAAAAGAGATTCGTGCACCAACTCCAGAGGGTGTAAGCAGTAAGCGTTGGCCACATGTGTTGTTAACTCTTTAGGCCTGCAGAATGCAAGATCTATGAGGTATGTCTTCCTACTCCAAGATTCCAAAGGATTTATGGAAAAGCCTGTGGTCCCAAGCACAGACTTGTCACAGGGGAGAAGCACTGCAAAGAGCCTCTACTAGGGCAATCACAAGAGGAAACGTACGGTTGGAGCTGCCACAGAGAGTCCCCACCAGGGCAATGCCTAGTGGAGATACAGGGGCGGGGCTGCCACTGGGACCCCAGAATCGTAGAGTCACTGGCAACATGCAATGTCAGCTCAAAAAAGCCACAGGTATTTGACTCCAACTCAGAAGAGCAATCAAGTGGGATGTGCCCAGCAACGCCATGGGGACAGAGCTGTGCAAGGCCTTAGGAGCTCACCACTCACACCAGTGTTCCCAGAATGTGGGACGTGGAGTCAAAGGAGATCATTCCAGAGGCTTAAGAATTAATATTTGCCCTGATGGGTTTTGGATTCACGTGGAGTCTGTTACATCTTTCTTCTTTTGGTGTATTTCTCCATTTTGTAATGGGAACGTCTACCCCATGCCTGTTCCACCATTGTGTCTTGGAAGTAAATATCTTGTTTTTCATTTTATGAGCTCAGAGCTAAAAGGAACTTGCCTTGAGTGTCAGATAAGACTTTGATCTTTGGACTTTTACAATGGTGCTAGAAAAAATTAAGACTTTTGGGATCACTAAGAGGGAATGATTGTATTTTACCTGTAAGAAGTACGTGAGTGTTGGTCAGGGGGTGGCAGCTGGCCGGGGATGGAATGCTATGGGATGGAATGCTATGGGGTGGAATGCTATGGTTTGGATGTGGTTTGTCCCCACCAAAAATCATATTGAAGTTTCATTGCTAATGTGGCCATATTGGGAGATGGGGTCTAATGGGAGGTGTTTAAGTCATAGGGGCTGCACCTTTGTGGGTCTTGATGCCATTCTTAAAACAGTGAGTGAATTCTCACTCTCATAAGACTGGATGAGCTCTTGGGGGAATGGATTAGTTCCCGCAAGAATGGATTGTTATAAAGCAAGGATGCCTTTCAAATTCAGCTCCTTCATACATGCCCACTTCCCATTTGACCTTCCACCATGTTATGACACAACAGGAAAGCCGTTATCAGAAGCCAGTGCCATGCCCTTGAACTTCCCAGCATGCAGAACTGTGAGCTAAATAAACTTATTTTCTTTATAAAGTATCCAGTCTCAGGTATTCTATTGTGGCAACGTAAAACAAACTAACATAATAATGTTCCCAAACACCTGTCTTCCCTCTCCCCTGTAAGAGTATTAACTATTCCTACCCATAGCTTGTGACTTGCAGTGCCTTCCTAAAGGAAGGGTACCTAGCCCATTGATATCAAGCATAATTATGTGACTTGTCTTGGCCAATAAAATGTGAATGAAAGTGAGAGTCTTCCAGTTCCAGAAAGACGCTTCAAGAGACATTCCATGTTTTTACTAGCTCCTTTCATTCCTCTGCCATGAGAACGGCATATCTCAGATAAGGTTGCTCCTCCATCCTAGATCCCAGGTGCCAGGAAACAGCTTGGAACAGGAGTAGAACGACAGCTGACTGGCAACAAGCACACAATATGAACAAGAAATAAGTATTTGATTATAAGCCACTGGATTTGGGGGTTGTACTTACCACAGCATAACCTAGTGAAAGCTGGTGAACACAGCACCCAATAAAAGTTTGTTGAATAAATGAGTATACTGATAAAACAATGAATGAGTGAGTGAATTGTTTTCTCCAGCTCCTCGCTAGGACTATGGCTCTTATGTACATCACCAAATCAACTAATTTAAGCATGTGCTCTTTTAATAGTGACTATATTATCTGACACTTACTTTGAATATAAATACTTTTAACTAAAAAGTGAGGCATGACCTCGTAGTCATTCAGACACCACTCAGAATATCCATCTCCAGAACCCATGTGGAAATAAAGTGGCAGTGAAGAAAGCAACACTTCTTGGGCAACTACTGTTTCACACACTTTACATATTCCAGCTCAGCAGAGCCCCTTCAAGTATATCTTCCAGATGTGGAAACAGGCTCAGAAACCCTGCGAAGGTCATCAGAGATATAAGTGATGGTACAGGTGTGAATGCTGATCTGTTTGAGTACAAAGCCCATGTTCTCTCCATGAAAGGACACTATAACCATGAAAGTACTTGGAGATAAGCCGGGGAAATCTGGCTAACCAACAATACTCCTCCTATACTACCTATATTCCTCACCTTTTTTTTTTTTTTTTTTTTTTTTTTTGGCACATGGGCCAAATTATTAACAGTTTGAGATTCAAGTGAGATGATTTGAAAATGCAACACTCCTGGTGGGATTAAACAGACTATCAGTCACTTACTCTCAGTAAATGAATTTTTAAATCAGATTATTTTCTCATCACAAAATTTAAATCTGTACAAGAAAGGAGAAAATGCTAGTTGGGGTATAATAGGAGAGGGAGAAAGCGGAAAGACTAGCTCCCATCAGGGGCTACTTTTCTGTGGGGCTGAGCAGGTAAGATAATGAGTGAAGAAGGCTGGATAGGGTATTGGCACACTGGAGTCCACAGACCTGACCTAAAGGGGGCAGCTCCTGGTCTATTTCAGTCAATTACTATTAGGTAGGAATGCTAGGCTTTTAGAAGTTGGAAATCTGGACACATATTTGGAGTCTCCAAATGTTTAAATGTTGGCAACTAATTCAAGTTGATTTTTTCAATACTGTATATTCCAACCTTTCTCCCAAAAGTTGTTATATGGGTTCTGGTCTGTGTCACCTATTTGTTACTCATAGGAAACTTGAGAGAATTGCACATTTGGAGCAGCCCACATTTAGAGGAGATAAAGGGAAGGGGGAAGTCAAAGCATATTATAAGACCCTTGTGCTTGGAAGGGAGAAGAGAAGGGGCAGAGGACAGTGAAAGGCAGGCACACAATGTAAATGGAAAGTCACTGAAAACAAACTTCTTTTAATGCAGTTGGCTTGGCCTGACTTCGTTCTTCCCTATTTCAGCACAGCATCAAGTAAAAGCAAATTCTGATAAGGAAAAGCCATTTGTTCCAGAATAAACTTCATTACTCTGCTAAATATCTTTACTGGATTTCATTTGATCCTAGTCATTCTCAATTCAATATTGCACTCAGCCAACTTAACCTTTTAAAAGGAGTTTTATTGATGGCATGTTATGCAGACATTAACATTTCTCAAAAAATAAAACAAGAAAGAAAGAAATAGAAAAAATTAAATTGCTTTGCTTAGCGATCTTAATTATCTGCAATAATTAGCTCTAGTCAATTCTCCAACAACAGCTCTCCAGAGAAATCAGTGTTTGGGGAAAGGGAAAGAAAGGAGGAACCAAACTTGGGATCAAAGCAAGTATTTGGCAAGTTATTTGGAAATATCTAATTAACCCCGAGAGTGAAGCTGATAATCAAAGCCACTTTCTTGGTGCTTAATTATTAAAAGCAAATGAAGAAAGTAAATATTCTGGGAACTAGTCTATTGAGCGTTGGAAAATAGGAGCCACTTTGTGCCAAAGTACTCAATAATCCCCAAATGTACTGGCATGCATGCTCCATGCCTTTGTTCCTGCTAATGTCTGTTTAAGATACTCTTCCATCCCATCTCTGCTTAGAAACTCCTACTAGGCCTCTATGATATCATCCCTAACCCACTTTTCTCCTTAACCAGAGAAAATTATTCTCTCCTTTTTGTCCATAGTACTCATTCTGTTGTGCATTCGTTAGGTATTTGTCTGCCTCCCTAGATGGTAAGCATAGTGCATATTCATCTCTGTATCTCCAGTGTCTAGTGTGTCTGGAACAGAGTAGGTGCTTTATCAGTGGAAGTTGAATGCATCTACAGAGCAACAGCTTTTTATGCAGTCTGGTATGTACTAGGAAGTCAACAAATCTTCCCTTGTTTTTCTTTCTTGCCTTTTTTCTCCCTCCTCCTCGATTCACTCATTTATTCTTTCTCTTTCTTTTTTTCTCTCTTTCTTTCTGTTTCTTTCTTCTTTCTTTCTTTCTTTCTTTCTTTCTTTGTTTCTTCTTTCTTTTCTTTCTTTCTTTCTTTCTTTCTCCTTCCTTCCTTCCTTCCTTCCTTCCTTCCTTCCTTCCTTCCTTCCTTTCTTTCTTTCTTTCTTTCTTTCTTTCTTTCTTTCTTTCTTTCTTTCTTTCTTTCTTTCTTTCTTTCTTTCTTTCTTTCTTTCTTTCTTTCTTTCTTTCTTTCTTTCTTTCTTTCTTTCTTTCTTTCTCCTTCCTTCCTATTTATTTTATTTTTAGGTTCTACCATTAAAGGTATTGATCTCAGAGCTGCTGGGCCCAAACAACAGTGTTCTCCTATGTGAGTCTGTTGTTTTGACTTGGGATTGACTTTCAATAAGCCAATGCAAATTTCAGTGGAGTGGCTGAGAAACCCCAGTGCAGGGGTAACCTGGGGGTACTCCATGCACAACCCCATTAGAAGAGAAGTTTCTTAATTTGCAGCCACTACTCTTGGGCTTGCAGTGTGAGAAACTTCAGGTCCCAGAAGAAGAATTGAAAGAAGAAGAAATGATGCACAAAGCATCTGCTAATGTAACTCTGGGTTATTTTTTAAAACAAGCTTGTCACTGTTGGTACATAAATCAGTACAGCCATTATGGAAAACAGTGTGGAAGTTCCTCAAAATACTAAAATTAGAACTACCATATGATTCAGCAATTCCACCACTGGGTATATATTCAAAATAAAGGCAATCAATATATCAAAGAGATATCTGCACACTTACGTGTATTGCAGCACTATTCACAATAGCCTAAATATGGAATCAACCTAAGTGCCCAACAGATGAATAGAGAAAGAAAATGTATATGTACACAATAGATTATTATTCAGCCATAAAAAATAATGAAACCCTGTCATTTGTAGCAACGTGCATGGAACTGGAGGTCATTAGGTTAAGTGAAATAAGCCAAGCACAGAGACAAATATTGCATCTTCTCACTCATATGCGGGAGTTTAAAAAGTAGATCCCATAAAGATAAAGAGCGATTGGCAGTTGCTGGAGTCTGGGAGAGTGGAGGGAAGGGAGAATGAAGAGAGGTTGATTAAAGAATACAATGAGATCACTTGGACTCAGGAAGGGGAACATCACACACCGGGGCCTATCATGGGGAGGGGGGAGGGGGGGAGGGATTGCACTGGGAGTTATACCTGATGTAAATGACGAATTGATGGGTGCTGATGAGTTGATGGGTGCAGCACACCAACATGGCACAAGTATACATATGTAACAAACCTGCACGCTACGTACATGTACCCTAGAACTTAAAGTATAAAAAAAAAAAAACTAAAAAAAAAAAGTTGATATTTCAATGACAAATACTATTTTAATATAGCTGCAAATGGTAACATCATCAATGTACTGCAAAATTTTATTGGTAATACCTACTGATTTTTATTCTACAGAATAGATTAATTATTCATTAGGTATAATGTAAATTGGACGGTTATTTCTGAAAAACAAAACAAAACAAAACAAAAGAATACAAATATATAATTGTATAGAAGAAATAAGATATGGTGTTCAATGGATCAGCAGGGTGACTATCATTAATATTAATCTATTGTACATTTCAGAATAGGTAGAATGTGTGCCGGGTGCCATGGCTGATGTCTGTAATTCCAACATTTTTGAAAACCAAGGCAGGCAGATTGCCTGAGCCCAGGAGTTTGAGATCAGCCTGGGCAACATGGCAAAAACCCGTCTCTTTAACAAATACAAAAATTAGCCCACATGGTGGTGCATGCCTGTAGTCGCAGCTACCTGGAGTGCTGAGGCAGGAAGAGTCCAGCCTGGGTGACAGAGACCCTGTCTCAAAAAAAAAAAAAAAACTAGAATGTTTCAAAATTTGAATGTTCCTAGCAAAAAGGAAAGATAAATATTAAGGTGATGGATATCCCAATTGCTCTGAATTGATTATATGAATGCATCAAATTATCACATGTACCCCTGAAATAGGTACATCTATTATGTATCAATAAGAAAACTAGGCCAGGTGCCGTGGCTCACGCTTGTAATACCAGCACTTCGGGAGGCCAGGGCAGGCGGATCACGAGGTCAGGAGATCGAGACCATCCTGGCTAACACGGTGAAACCCCGTCTCTACTAAAAACACAAAAAATTAGCCAGGCGTGGTGGCGGGCACCTGTAGTCCCAGCTACTCTGGAGGCTGAGGCAGGAGAATGGCGGGAACCCAGGAGGTGGAGCTTGCAGTGAGCCGAGATCACGCCACTGCACTCCAGCCTGGGTGACAGAGTGAGATTCCGTCTCTAAAAGAAAACTAGCTTGTGTGTACCTGTCTTGAGGACCATGACAATCCTGGGGGCTCTTTGTAGAATATTTATCCCCAGACTCTGCACTGAATCTTGAAGTCTGAGTAAGAATTTGTTGGTTGAAGAAAGTGTCACGTTCTTTCAAAAGGAGAGACCAGCATAAACAAGGGTCCCGGGGGCAGAACATCATGATAGGAGTAGAAATTCAAGTGAGGTTTTGGTTTTCTGCAGAATATTGGTACTCTGCTATAACCTGCAAATGGAGAGTAAGAAAGTGAGGCAGATAGTGTTAAGAAGAGACATAGTCATTGCTAATTTCTGAGCTTGGATGTGGCTGTTAGTTTTAGCCTCAGGGTACATTGCCTGCTGCACTTCCAATCTCACTCGGGTGTCCCACAAGCACCCCAGATTCAATAAGTACAACAATTGATGCTTAATATTTCTCATAAGCTTTCTTCTCTCCTCTTAACATTCTGTTAATTGCACCATCAATCCTAGTTGTCTAAGGCAAAATTCTTGGAAATCATTCTTGATCCTCTCTTTCCCTCTCTCCCACACCCAATTAACCAGCAAATCCTGAAGGCTTGGCCTCCTAACATTTCCTGCATCTCTGCATTCTGCCCCATTTCCATTATCACTGCCTTCATCATCTTTTCCCCTGGACAATAGCCACCCATAACCCCTTACCTCCAGCCTTGCTCACCTCAACTCCAAGCTTCCTACCTATCACTCTTCTGCCAGCATGTTCAGGATAAGGTTCAAACTCCCAGACATGCATATAAGGACTTCTGAGCTCTGGCCTTGTCTGCCCCTTCTCCTTGATCTCTGTCTACTCACTTCTGCATTGCACTTTCCACTATGATAAATCTGAATGGCCTGCAGTTCCATGACACTACATGCTATCTCTCATCTCTGTGTTTTTGCTCCTGTGCTCGCCTCTACTAAACCCTCCTCTCACTTTTATTCTGCAGGCTCTTATTAAACTTTCAACATTCAGTTCTGGCATCTTCTCTTCCAAGAAATCTTCCTTCAAAGTCCAGACTCCCCTAGTGTCCTCCTCTGTTCTCCTGTGGCTCCCTGTGCACATTCCTGCCCTTGACCTCCCACCATTACACTGTCATTAAGTAATTATATGAGATCTGTCTCTCCAGGCTCTGGCTTCCTCAAGGACAGCTGCCACTAGGTCCTATCCATCTTGTAAGTCCAGTTCTTAACGTGGTGCTTGGCACTTAGCTGTCACACATATGTTTTTTGAGCTGCACTCCAGGCAGTGCCCTCTGAGATGACTCTTACGGCAAATAGAAAAGCTCAGCCTGAGCCAAGATGTGTGTGCCCCCAGACACAGCAAAGGAAGGTCCAGAGAACAGCCAAGGGCTCCAGAGAGTTCCAGAAAGTTTTTGCTTTGTTTTGAAGATAGATTCTGAAAAGTGGAAAGCATACAGGCTATAAAGTCCAAACAAATTTAGGCTGAAATCTTAGTCCTACCATCATTAGCTAATATGACTATTGGAGAGATACATAATCTCTGTGGGTTTCGGTAAATTATCAAAAATATTAGGATTATTTGCTTAAATGGAAAAAAAATGTTTTTAAAGCCCCTAACACAGTAACTAGTACAATGTAAGTACTCAATAAATATTAGTTCTCTCTTTTAGCCTCCATATTTCTGGAGAAATAGGAGATCCCCATGGCCTGGAATAGAATGACTTTGGTTGCCAGAAACACAAGATATTCTTGTTTTCTACATGCCTTAAAATCTTATCATTTTAAACTCTAATTACTAGTACTAATTGGCTTTCATCTATTAAGAGCCTATTTTATGCCAGGTACTATGCAAGGTCCTCAAGGTACGTTTTCTCACTTATTCTTTGTGATGGTAGTGATGATAGTGATGAAAGTTAGCTCTTACTGAGTCCTTAACTATGCACTGCTCTGAGTCCTCTCCAAGTACTAACTCATTCAGTCCTCACAATAACTTTAAGAGGTAGAGAGAGTATCCCCATTTCAAAGATGAGAAAATTGAGTCTCAGAGTTGTTAATTTGCCCAAGTACATTTTATGGAATAATGCTGGGACTAGAATTTATCTGCACAACACCAAGGACTCTAATTTTTTGACCTTGCTATAAAGTATCTTCAGTATTGTACAAAGTTTTATTAAAAGTGAAGATGATAGCTTTATTTTAATTTTAATACCTTTCCTCATAATGCCCTTTCCACTTTTGGAAACTATGTTGTTCAATCAGCAAATAGTGTATTGGGTAAGAGAAACAGTAGATTATTTTCAGCCTCAAGCTGTTTAATGAGATCATTGGAGTCAACTGTAGTGACCTACAAGAGAGAGAATATTTTGTGGACTGTGTCTTTATTACCGACAGATGATTGTGGCAATGTGTAATATTCAACAACTGACTTGTAACATACTTACCATACTGAATTGTACTACTTGTACAGATTGAATTATGAATTTGCTTTTATAAAGGTCAACTCTTTGGTCCGGGGAACCCTGAAGACCTTGAGTTAATTGCTTATTCAGCAAGAATTTACTGAATGCCTGATCAATCTCAGGCCTTATGCTAGTCTGAGAATTCTGAGATGATTAAGTCACTGTCTCTTCTCCTAAGGTACCCACAGTCTCATTGGGGAGACTCACACAGGAATTGACTTCACCCGGGGTGACAAGTTAAGTTCCCCTCTTCAAATCCAAAGCAAGGCTCTAATGTCTCGGGAGTGTTCTCAGTGTATTGTCCAGAAATCCCTTCATTTTATCCTTAGAAGTATATTGGCCTGAAAAGCCTCAGCCTAGCATAGTGGAGTGGTTTGGGGCAGAGTAGACTCTCAATGTGGTTAGAGAACACTGAGGACCCCTGCTCCTATGTGGACTCTCCCATGACTGGGTCTCCTCAGCCCCAGGTGGGAAAAGGGCTGGCCTGAGGTTCTACTGCTGCTAAGTCAGATCCTCCTCCCTTGCTAGACAAAGAGCATTTTCCTCCCCAACAATAGCATGTCAGACTGAGCTCCCTGCACCATCCTCCCCCACAATCTCCCAAGCACAGTATCGACACTTGAGATGGACTAGAAGGCCCTGAGCAAATATTGGCTCTTGAAAGGTTAATAATTTACAAATGAACTACAGCTGATAAAAAAAAAAAAAAAAAAAAAAAAAGTCAGGGCCTCTGCTGCTGGGATACGGTGCATGACATGCATGCAGCCAGCCTTCTCCGATGGAGAACAAAGTGGCAGGCACCGGCTGGCTCCTTTATAAAGGTTTAGAGAGGTGGGCAAGACCTTGTTCTTTCCCATATAACAATGGGAGTTGTGGGGAGCCCGAGCGTTTGGTCAAACCACCAGTATTTCTTCTGTACACAGAAGTCCAGTGAGATGCATAGGCAGCACACTTCTCCTGGGTGCAGCTTGGCAGCTCCACTCTTCATGCCAGGAAGGACATCAGGATTTTTATTCAACTTCACAGGCCTGCCACACCATCCCACCAGCCTTTGCAAATCACTTCTCTACTGTGACTTAGACCCCCTTGAACAGGCAGGTGTCTATGTTTGATCCCCTGCAGAGAGAAGGAAACAAAATCCACTTTTTAAAGCTGTTGTTGATTCCATGGGATTTTGGTGGGCACATAGAGGAGTGAGCAAGATGAAGTGGAGGAACAGAAAGAGCCATCAGTGAGAAGCCCACATGCATTTAGGAGCTGAGAAAGGAGCCCACAACAAATGGACAGAACCAGAATGATTCGGTGTGGAAAGGAGGTGTTTTGGAAGAGAGAGGGCAGTGGCTGTGTTCATCCTGGGGACTAGCATAGCAAGGAACAAACAGAGAAGGTTCAAGAGGATGAAATGAACTCCTCCTTCAGGAAAGAAATTACTACGTTTGGACATGAAGAAACTGTTGCGCTGCAGGATGGATATTTCTATTCCCTGCTCTACTCCATTATCTGGGCTGATACCTATGGAAGGCAGATTAACACCAGACAGCATTTAGTAATTTTAGTAATTTTCTCAGGTGGAGGACCAGAAACTCTTTTCACATAGTAGTTCATAAAAGCTATGCTAAGAAGTAACCCTTTCTGTCAGTGAGAAAGTTTGTGCCGTTTATCATCCTCTCCCCACCCTGCTACCCGGTCCAAAGTAGAACCCAGAACAGCACACACATAATCACACTCTCACACACACAGAGGACATAATCACACTCACACTGCACATATTACACTTACAGCAGACATACACACACACACTCACACTGGCACACAAACATACTCAGAGGTCCTCATACACGTGCTCAGAATTGCACATACCCTCGAAAGTAACCAAACACAAGTGCTCACACTTGCACTCACATACTTGCTCCCAGGTGCAAACAAACAAACTTATACCTGAGCCCATCTAGAAGGGAGCCAGCGGGAACAAATGACCATGCCTGAGCCTGGGGAGAACAGATGGAGCCAGGCAGAGAGTCCTAGTGGGAGGCTTTCAGCCCTGTGTTTCCCCACATCTGCAATGTCCTTCGTGATCATGTCCACACACCTCCAAATCTTACCCACATGTAGGTACTCCCAGCCAGAGAGGCTGCTCAGCCCTTGTTCTTGGGAACTACTTGCACTATACAAAGAGGGGTCTTAGCAGCCGTGTTTCTGGGGACAGTTCCCCTGGCCATAGCTAATGAATTTACAAACTGGAGTCCTGACACTCTACTTGATTAATCACATTAGATCTCCTGGAAACTGAAGGTTTCATGAGAGAAACAAAGAATGCTTGCCACTGAATTGCAGTGACAAGGGAACTCTCAGGGGAATCGTCACAGATTTCACCACAGGGTCCCCGAGGATCTCTGCTTCTCACCTCTACCTGAGACTTATTTGTTGAGTTTTTCATGGGTTCTGTGAGATAGTAGAGTCTGCTGCCTGTGAACACCTTTTGTTACAAAAGCTAGATTCACTTTAATTTATTTGGGAAAAAAAGCAATTAATATACCATCCATTCTAATTCTATTCAAATATCCACTCCAGCCTATGTCTCCAGCTAGAAGCAATCTGTTCATCCTCAGAGCATTCAAAGCATTTCTATAGCCTCATTTTCTTCCCTGTACCATTCATTTCTCTCTTACCCTTAATACTAGATCATAAACTCCTTTAAGGTACAAGTTGCGCTTTTTTGTTTTGTTTTTTGTTTGTTTGAGACAGGGTCTTGTTCTGTTACCCAGGATGGAGTGCAGTGGCTTGATCACAGCTCACTACAGTATTGATCTCCTGTGTTCAAGCAATCCTCCCAATTCAGCCTCCCAAGTAGCTGGGACTATAGGTGCACCACCACAGCTGACTAACTTTTCATTTAAAAAAAAAAAATTTAGTAGAGATGAGGTCTTGTCACGTTGCCCAGGCTGGTGTCAAACCCGTGAGCTCAAGGATCCTCCCACCTCAGCCTCCCAAAAGTGCTGGGATTACAGGTGTAAGCCATCACACCTGACCAGAAACCATATATATATATATTTTTAGTTCACTTAGCAATTAGCACTGTGCCTTCCACACAATAGTTTTTGATAAGCATTTGTTGTACAAATGTGCAAATGCATGATTGAATAAATGAGCTAATACACAATCTCAGGTGATGGTAAGTATGTCTTTTACTTTTCCTCCAGGAATTTATGGGGTCATGATCCCAGAAGCTGAATCTCCTCACATGTGAATCAATTCATTGTGTTTCAACATAGATTTGTTGACATCAACCATGTGCCAGACCCTGTATAAAGAGGACACAAAATGAGTAAGACATGGACTGTCCTTAAGGAACCCATGGTCTCACTGGACCAAAGGTGGGGGTTGTGAACAAGGCAAAGGAACACAGCTCCCCACCCTGTTCACCCTGTACACAGCCCTGTACACCCTGTTCCTGGGAGCAGCAGAAGTAGGAAAGTCACAAATTGTACATCCACCCCAATCTTGAAACAAGAGTGTATTAAAAGCCATTTTCCAAGGCTGAGTAAGTGTTTGTGACCTGATAGATGATGGCTGGCAAACTCATTTCATCATAAATATCACAGCAGATAATATACTTCAACATAAGTGATGCATCTGCCTATGCCAGGATCCTCAGAGTGAGTAATGCTCCTCCAATATGGGCTTCTGAAAGATAAACAAATTATGGGCTGTAATTACCTGACGTTTGATTTTCTTTTTTATGAGATTTTCTTCACTCTAATCACACTCAGAGTGGTAGGATGGAAGATACAATTGGGGCTTAAAGAAGGGAAGAAGAGGGATCTGCTCTCTCAGCAGAGAGGCAGATGCCAGATAAACAGCTCCTAAAGAAGGGGCTGGTGCTTCTGTCACTCCGGAATGAGAGGAAAGGCTCAGCAAGTAGGAAGATGTGCAGAAAGTGGAGAAATGAGAAAGGAGAGACAGTGATGATTTCTCAAGTGTGTGCATTTTTGGAAGCTGACTGCAACAGAAAAGAAATTCTCTTCTCTGACACATACATATCACATAAAGACATAATGCATGCTATGCAGACAGAATTCTACATCTCCAAACTCCCCGCACTGCAGAGCTCAGGCCCAGATTCACACACTGTTTAGCCAACTGTGGATCTTGAATTTGACCCTTCCTCCTTTCTGAAGACAGCATTTCTCATCTCTCCTCCAAAGGTTTGCCTTAAACTTCACTTTTACGAATCCTTTACCTCCTGAGAGGCTCCTGTCTGCCAGCATCGATTGTTCCTCCAAAACGTTTCCTCCTCCAAAATGTTTCCTCTATGAGCCTGTTGTTAATATTTGTACTTGAAAATTAAACCTCTCCTTACACATGGGACCAGGCTCTACTGAGTCTGCGGCTTCTCCTGAAAGGTCAGAGAAGTATTTCAAGATGGAAAGGAAGTGTGCCATAAAAAAATAATAATGAATCAACAAATAAGAGGGTCACAGTGTAATGTAGTAATCTCTAAATTGGATGTCAGGAAATCTGGGTTTAATTAGAATCTTCACTGTTTCTTATGAAAGTGATGGTTCTTTGCTTCAAGTCAATTTTCTCTTCACTTAAAATGGGAATCACTTATTTGGTAGGTTGCTTTAAAGATCCAATGTAATAATATCCATAAAATTCCATGTCACCTTCTGGATTCCATAAATATTTATTTCATCCCAGCCTCCTAAGTCTGAATAATAAAGGGCTATAAATGTGCACAGCGTTCTTTGTTGTACTTTAAAAGGTCTTTTCAGATTAACAACATTCTCCAGAGGCAGGCAAGACTAAAGCAGTTGCCTTTTTTTAGTAATGAAGACATTGAAAGAATTCAGGGAGGTTAAGAGACTTGCCCAGGGTCATGCGGAGATTGAAAACCCAGATTCTTGAACCTTTCTGTGGTCCTCAAAGACAGTATACTTACCTGGGAGGGTCAGGTCAAAAGGAGGTCACCTTTATGAACTATTTAAAAACTCCTGACATTTCTAAGCAGAGAAGTAGCCCACGTGGCAACTGAGCTGTGAATCCAGCAGATACAAACTTTGCCCTCAAATAAAATGAGCCAGCTGGCACCTGATGCCAAAAATGCAATGGGTGAGATCAATGGTTTGAATCTGAAAAAAGGCGGTGGTGGGGTGGGGTGTGGGGGGGAGGGTCAGGGTGCTATGCATAGGGAGAGGAAGTATGCATGAAGTTAGTGATAAATGCATTTGTTTCCTAGGATACCACAAATTGGTGGCTTAAGAGAACATATTCTTTCACTGTTCTGGAAGCTAGAGATCCAAAATCAAGATGTCAGCAGGGTCATGTTCTCTCTGAAGGTGCTAGGGAAGATTCCTTCCTCGCCTCTTTGTAGTTTTGGGTTATTGCCAGCAATCCATGGTGTTCCTTGGCTTGTAGACACATTGCTTCAGTCTCCGCTTCTGTAGTCACGCGGTGATCTCCCAGGGTGTGTCTGTTTTTGTATCTCTTCTCCTCTCCTTATGAGGATACCATCACATTGGATTTATGGTGCACCCTGTTCCAGAATGACCTCATCATAACTGAGATGGCCATTAATTAAATAACCAATTGAATAATTAAGTAACTAATTAAATAAGTTATCCACAATGACCCAATTTCCAAATAGAACCATATTCTGAGACTCCAGGTAGGACGTGAATTTTGAGGGGACACTATCCAACCCAGCACAATAAGAAAATGAGAGCCGAGCTGAGGAGGAAGATTGAAAATCTGAGAAAGAACATTAGGGGAAAAGGGAGACTACGAGACAGAAGACAGACAAAGTAGAATGTGAGACAGAGACCAAAGGAGACAGAAGTGGAAAAGCAGAGTGAAGAGATGAGAAAGGAAGAGAAAGAGAAGGATGCTAGTGAAGCACAGATACACAGACCCCTGTGCACTCCGTATGGGAGATGCCCAAGAGCTTGGTCTTTAAAGAATTTCCTCCAAATTTGCACCTTCTCTCCCACCAGATGCCCACTGGGCAGCCCTAAAGCTTACTGTAGAAACTGAGGCAGATATCCTCTTTGGGGTTAATAGATGGCCCCAGTAAGAGAGACCGGTTAGTCTGTTGGCCCTCACATTCCTACTTCCTCCCATGACTGGCTCCAGGGGCTTCCGGTTTTCAATGTTAGAACCTCGGTGATGGTTTTTCAAAAAAAAGTCTTTTTTTCAAAAGGCCAATTTTCAGGTGGTGTTATGTTTATTTACCTCCTATAGAGAAGAAAATGGGCCACTCAGAAGATGTGACAATGACAGTTCCCCTTTGAGAAGCATCTGTTCCTAGCTTCTGGCAAGCTGCCTGGGGTCAGACTGTCCCCATTTTTCATCAAACCAGATATCATCCAGCGTTATTCTTCAGATCCCACGTCCTGGTCTTTTCCAACTCACTGGAGTTTTCCAAAGATCTCCAAAGAGGTACTAGCCACTTTAGTATCACCCAAAACAGACACCAGGAAAGAGGAATCATGAATTAACAGTAGGAAGGAGGCCTTGGGGCTGGCAGAACACCAGTGTGCAGTGTGTGTGTGTGTGTGTGTGTGTGTGTGTGTGTGTGTGTGTGTGTGTGTAAGGGGGAGGCTTTCATGAAGAAATAGGTGGAAGTAGAAAGATATCCATCAACATAGACCAAGCCATTTCCAAGTGATGGGGCTCTAGAACCCTCTTTGTCACTGGAACAATCATGCATTCAGTCAGAACAGAAAGTCACATAGGACACGCCAGAATTTATAAGCTAAGATGAGCTAAGTCTCCCCTTGCTTTATTTTCTTTTGCCATATTGAAAATGTAGTGAGTTTGGCTTTAGGATAATAGTCCCCACTCCTTCCCTGTCATAGAAACCACCATTTAAAAAGAGAAAACCATAAGCTTGTAGGTCTCCTAAGGGAAATTTCCCATGCCAGCCTGACCTGGCCAGTAGTGTGACGGGGGAGACGTGGGTGAAAGGACAGAGGTGGGTAGACATCACCACAGCAAAGTGCTCAGCCACTGTGCCATCCCTTCAGAGCAGTGAAGAGGAAGAGCCCTCCACTGGCAGGAGCATCTTCTGGGCTTCTGGGCTCCCCAGTCCTCTCACCTCCCACAGCAGGAAAGGCAGTGAGGTGCGCATGCCCATCTCCAGGGACAACCATAGAAAGAGCAGTGAGTTAGGAGACATTTATCTCACATGGCCACACAATGGAGCACACACCTTAATTGTCATAGCAGCTGTTATTCATTCATTGTTTCTCTTATTTACTCATTCATAGTTTTTTGTTTTGTTTTGTTTTGTTTTTGTCACCATACTTAAGGTGGTCTATGTTAAGTACTGAAGGTATCAAGATGAAAAAAGCTCAGTTTCTAATTTTAACTCAAAGCAAGAGCAAAGCAAGAAAAAGGAACTATAGGGGCTGAGTGCTCAGGGTCATAAACTATAAGGGATGGATTCTTTTACCTGAAGGCAAGCTTTCCCATCTCCCCCACAGGGCTGCAGGTGTTTGGGGCCTAACTCTGGGTCTCTCCTCTGCCAGGTGTCTAGCACCTCCCTGATGACCTGCTGACTTAAGACTCCCTTAGATCATTCTCACAATGAACTATGGCACCCTAACCAGTGGGCAGAATAAAAACCTCAGGTCAAAGTGGTAAAAGAAGTCTGGAAAGGACTGGAGACGTGGAAGTTTGCAGAGGGAGGTGGTTATTACTGATCCCCCTCTCCGCCTCAGTGTTCTAGGTTAAAAGAGAAAGGCCAGACAGCCCAAGGGTATGAAACACAGTGAAATAAACAAACCAAAACAGACATGAATGGTAAGCAGAACTGAGTAAAACCTATGATTGCGCTATGTACCCATAGTTGTCTTGCTAGACAGATTACTTGACCTAAGAAATACCCAGCCTGTAAATTTTTTGTCTCCAATATATTCATGTGGTGATGTCCTCTTTTAGCATCTGATCAGCAATGTTCTTATTTGAAAGCTGCAGAGACAAACTGTGGGCTTGTCATTTGCCATTGATTCCTCACCTTTCCCTTGCTCTGCTGTGTCTTGCAGGGATGACAAGGCCCTCTTGCCCACTGGTCTCTGGGTAGTTCTGCCAGTGGTGCACTGGTGGCAGCCTGGGGAAAGACAGGGAGGAAGGTCAGGGTAGTTATTTCTTCCTTGCTTTGCCTCAGGCCATGCCTCTGACTGCATTGCATCAGGTAAGCTCCACCTCCACTAGACAAGGTGTGATTGAAGCTCACATTGGTTAGCCTCAGCCTCCTCTTCCCACTGTGACTCCAGTCCTACGTAATTAACAACACTCTGCTACTGTTCATCTTTGGGTTTCTTCACCATTCTTTAGCTTTTCAGCTTCCCCATCATCCACCAATCCAATTCCTGATATTCAATTCTCTCCATTGAAAAACCTAGAGTGGTTTCTGTTTTCCTAAGGGAAACTTAATACTTTCTGACTTGTTTAACAGCAAAGTAATTAACTAGAAGGACATAGGATCATTTACAGAACTGCTAGGAAGCAGAGGGGCTATGCAGCCAGACACAGAGCAAAATTCACTCCATGGAAACTACAGCAGGGGCTCCTCAGCAGCCACTGCTGGACTCCAGAACATGATGACCACCATGAGAACTCCACCAGCTGTGACGCTGAGCCTACCTCTGCTGCCCTTGGACACTCACTCCCAAATAAAGTTCAGATTGCTCTCTCTGCTGATCTAACTGGTTACGTCCACGTCATTTTTCCTACCCTGGCTTCAGAAGACTGGAAAATTGAGTTTCTGATCTTTGTTAACAGAGTCCAGATCCACATTTCAGTGAGACTTGTAGGGTTAACAATTCTCCAAGTATCAGAAGCAGATCAGATGCAGAAGAGCCAAGAGAAATAAATAAATATTTGTCCCAGGAATAAGACCAGGAGATAGAGGTTGAGTTTCAGCCCCAGAGTCAGCATGTGAAGAAGAGAATCTCTCTAAGATCACTGTGTTAAAGGCAATAGAAAGACTAGAACCCTGGGTGGGAGCTTTTGGCCTATGAGTATAATCACAGGCCTTCTCAGTACCCTTCAAATTGATAATGGGCAACCAGTATTTACAACTATAGGATAGCACAGCTTCCTATCCAGGACTGAATGTCTACCTCACTAGGAGTACTTACCAGATTTGGGGATCAGTCCTGACCCTAGCCAGAGAGAACTTAAGGAATCCCTGGCTTCTGAATCCACTCTGAGCTTCCACATTGATTCCTAAGACAGTTCTTATTTCTGGGAACTAGGTCCCTACCTTGTACCTCTGACCCAGCTCCTGGGTTCCTGCCCTTCTTCCTGGAACCCTGCTGATTCTTAAGAACAAAGGTACTAATTAACATCCCCATTCAATCCCTCTGAAGTTTGGGTCTTGCGTCAGTCCAGCAGTTTTTGTGGTGAGGTCCTCTTTGTCTACCTCCAGATTTGATCTTCCTCTAGTCACCCTTTCCTGAGCTTGACATAGTAGCAAAAGGATGTATTTCCTTTACATCCTAGAAAGTCAGTCAGACCTGGGTTTGAATCCCAGCTCTAACACTTACTGCTTGTATGAGTTTGGTGGGCTTCTGTACTTACTGTTTCTCTTGTAATTCTCAAACCTTAGTATGTAACTATCTAAGTATCTGTTGTCCTGTTGTGTTTGTTGAAAAGGCAGATTCCTGGTTTCCATCTCTTAGAGATTCCTGGTTTCTATCTCTTAGAGATTCCATTAATTAGGCCCAAGGTGATTGAGAGGCAGGTAGTTTACAGACCACAATTTGAGAATCACTGCCCCAACAAATTTCCAAGTCCTGTTCATTCTCAATGTGGTTCTGTCATTCATTCAGTCAGCACTTCCTAGGGTTCAGGTGGGCAGGGGATGTGAGTAAGTACAACCACATCCTTTTATGTTCCAGCTGGAGGTTCCCCTTCACCCAGACCTCCTGTATTAGAATCTTGGGATAAAAATGGAGCTGACATATGCAATTCACCAAAGTTCCACACATATCTGTTACACAAACCTCTGGTTCAAAAGCCCTATATTACTGCTTCAGTACCAGACTTGACTCCAGTCCCCTTCCTGCCATAATTTCCCACCTCCCCATCCTGTGTTTTACTCATACCCTTAGCTTCCCTGCAGCCTTACTTAAGAATAGGGCATCTGCTCTTCATAGATGCCACTTCAATGAGAGTTCCCTCTCAGCGAAGCTAAGTCTTTTTTTATTCTCCAAGATTTTATCTGTATCCATTTGGCAGGAGAGTAGATTCTATTATGATCATTACCCATATGGACAAGCAGCCAAGATTTAATATCTGTTGGTCAATAACTGCTTTCCTTACTAATAGCTCTTGATGACCATCTAGAGGGGAGTGTGACCTTCTTATCCTCCTGGTCCCCTTTGCTGGTACTCACATATCCTACAAAAACTGGGGACCTTGATGTCCACATACCTAAGGATCCCCCTTCTCCTGAGGGAGCACACAGCACTTATAGCCACTGTGGGGAAATGGAAGACTGACCTCTCCATCCTCAAAGCCTGACCCATGTTTTACCTCCTCCATGAAGCTGTTCCCAAATGCCAGTGCCCTGTACTACTTTCTCTTCTCAGATTTTCTACCGCATGCCATATTACACAGCTTAGCACTGGACTGTGTCCTACTTTGGAATTTTTTTATTATTATTTTTTGCTTATACTTCTTGCTTATCTGGCAATATTGCAGACTCTTTTGAACTAAATCTTCATTTTAGACTTCCCTTGAAGAATCAGGGAGGTGGAAAGAGGAACAGATCAAGGATCTGCTCAAGGATGTCACATTGGAGTGGGACAGGGGACTGAGGACATTGACCTGCTTGTGGAGGCAGAGTCTTCAGGTATCTCCCTCCAGGGTGAAGCCGAGGTACACTATTAAAGGCTGTCATCACCTCCAACATGACTCAGGTCACAGTTGCTGAAGGAAGATCCACTGGTAGGAGAAAGGAAGGGCAAAGGACAGAGCACAAAGAATCCAAGTAGCTGTTGGTAAATACTAACAAGGAGTCACAATCCAAGGAATGTCCCCTATCAGCTAGACCCAAAGTAATGGACTAGGGCATAATCCACTAGTTATGTGGATCCAGGAACAGGCAGGATAGGGGTCCGAAGGCACCAGAATGGAATTTTCATTAGGTAACCAGCATTAGAGAGACTGACCTCATGGACAGGAAAACCATCAAAATTATAGAGTGGAGCCTTTGAGACAGACACGAAAGAACTGTCTCAGAGGCTGACTCTGCTCAAGCCCTCAGCAGCTTCTCTGGTCCTCCTGCTACACCCCACTACCTCAGGAGATTTCTCCAGGTTTGAGAATTGACTCCCTCTCTCTCCTGTGCTGAGCTCTGTGGCAGGTTTTTCTGTGGCAGGTTCTTCCCTTTGTATCTGATCCCAGCTATCTGCCTGCCTAGTTCTGTAAACTGGGAAACTTCAACTATTTTATGGTTCCCAATATTTCAAGACTCCAATTTTGCTCCTCTTTCACTCAAGTTTGCCGTGGCAGAGGCTGTAGAAGTGAAGTCTGGCTGGCCCTTTCTAACCCCACAGTGCCCAGAATCATGCTAAGTATATACACGGTGGCTATCCATCCATTCCAACACATCAAATAAACACAGCTCACTTAAGCAAGTACACACCAGAAGGGTGTCAAGAAACCCTGGGGATGGTGAACCTTCTTCAGAATTCATCTAGATGTCCCCATTATCCTCTCTGTAACTTCTTATGTTCCTCTTCTCTTAAGATCAAAGAGACCCGCGCTCCAATCTGCCATTTACTAACCTGAGACCTTGGGTAAGTTACTATCTTTAAAAAATGGAGATAGCAGAGCCTATGAATAAGCAGCCTCTGTCCCCACTCTCTGGGGGTGCACTGGCTAGTCTGCCACTCCCCAACCTCACACATCAAATGGTAGGATCTGAGAAGTGGTGCTCAGTGCTAATTGACTTGACCACTTAACTATGACTAAAGATATCAAGAGGCAAGGACTCATTTATAGCAAATGGGAAGAACACCAGTACATTTTTTCTTGGCATTGGGGATGGCATAGTCCAGTGTTTGTGGGAAGGACTGGTAGTCTGTTTGCAAGGCTAGGCACAAACTCTCTTGAAAGACAAATCACCATATAAATGGTTTAGAATCAGGGCAGCATTAAGGCACAGGTCATGCTCAAAAGATGGATGAAAATGAGGGACAGGGACACCAAGGAGGCAGAATTATGAAGGAGCAAGGACTCTTTTGCTCAGGTCCCCTCCCCCAGACTCTGTGTCAAGGTTTCAGTATGTTTTTAATCACTTTACTATTACTTATAAAAACCAATAGCAGGTACCTGATGGAAGAAGAAAATAATGATTCAAGCATGAGAGTCATTTTCCAATTGATTTCCTTTCTCTTCATTTCCTTTTGACCTCAGTAGGGAAGGCATAGCCTCACTATTCAAAGAAACCATAACTCAGTCCTCACTCATAGACTTTGTTTAAGAAAGTGCTTAATATTTTTCTTCTTATGTCCCGGGGAACTACATTTTAGGTGTTTAATCATCTTTACAGCCCCCAAATATCTGGGATTTATGGAAAGCATTTAAACTCAGTTGAAAAAAATAAAAACAGAGTGTCCTAAATTCAGGGTAAATTTTTACTCTTGTTATGGGTGTTAATTTATGATTCGACAATGATTTCAAGGCTTTACCTCAAATCCTCTGAGGCTTGTATTTTCTTGTTATTCAACCTGGTTTTATTCTCAGTGTCAAATGAATCACACATTCAATCACACAAAGCACAATGTTCCCCCAAAACACATAATTCAGAGTCTTAGCCTATGGAATTATGAACCCCCTGGGAGGAAGATCAAGGGAGTCCTTGTGGTCTTTCATTCCCCCGGTGATGAAAATGCCGAATCCTTCAAAAGACTGATTTTTGAGGGGCCAATGCTCCTGAGAGCTCGGTCTTGAGGCCAGAGTGTCTCAGCTGCCCTGAGTACAGAGTACTCAGGTGGTATTATGGCCACCATAATACCATGAGGAGTATTGGGAAAGTCTAAAATCAAGATTTTATTCCAAAGGAATGAAGTAGTTTTGAGAAGAGTTGAGCTAGTCTCACCAAAGTGGACTTAAGTGGATCCTCCACTCATGTTTCAGAGGGGGAAGGAGCTGAGACTTGGGGCCTCAACTTCAGTAGTCACGTCTTCTCACTATTAGGTAAGAGATAAGAAGAGTGGTTAGACCAGTCAGGGAGCAGGGCCTTATGGCAGATTTTGGATGGCAGGGAAAACAACCCTATTACATTCCATCCAACCATCCTTGCTCCTGCTAGGGTTGCAGGCACTCTAGAAAACATCTCTGCAGCCACCATCTCAGCCTAGGCCCTATGGCTTATCCTGACTTTGAACCTCTGACTTTCCTGAATGCTGTCCCTAACTTAGATTCTCCCTTTCTGACTAGCCTCTCCAAACTGAAGCCTTGTTTCCATAGCCTGCCTGGATTTGGAGTGCAAACGCTCACCTAGATGACTTTCTCAGTCCCATATTCCTCACCTATAGGTGGGTAATGGTCTTACCTTCACACTCTACCCAAGTCCTCAGGAGGCCCACATCCCCCTTTTCATAGAAGGGAGATTAGACAGCCTGTGACTGACATTTGCTGAGGGAGAATAAAGTGTGGCCCAGGCTCTCCCATGTGCCACACTTCCTGTGTCTCTCACCTTCAATCCAGCATGTGCCCACGGAAGCCACTCTGGTCTGCTCTCCCAGAGGTGAACTGCACTCTGGCTCTCTTTATCCACTTTTCCCCATCAGCATTGGCATTCCCATGTCCTACAAGGGCCTAGTATATCAGAGATATATTGATTTCTGATCAGCCAAAAACAGAAGTAACTTTTCAAAAGCACATTTAAGGGAGAATATCTTAACAAAGAAATGAGACGTGGAATTACAGAACTTCAACTAGCTAGATGGAGGAATGATTGGGGAGAAAAACATTCAGTGGTATTGCTCAAATCACATTATATAGAATAAAAAGACACCAGAAGAAAGAAATAAACTATTATTTATTTAGTGCCTATTGTCTACAAGACCCTATGATGCATTTTTCTTCATACATTACTTAATTTTATCCTATAAACAGTGTGCCAAAATACTATCTTACTTTTACAAAACAGAACTGAAATGTAAAGAGATTAAGAAAATTAACTCATGATACTCAGCCAGCAGATTGCAGAAGTGGGGTTCAAACCCAAGCCAATATTTTCTCCTAAATTTGGGAGTTTTCTATTCCAACGCTTTTGTTATAGTAGGCTTTCAGCTTCAGGAAGTCACTTGAATTTGATGCTGACATTCTTTTCTGAGCAGGAGCTGGCAGTGTTAGACATGGGATACCTTCCCCCATCCCAACTCTCTCCAGCCCTGATGCCACTTGCCACCCCAGTTAAAGATACAGGTAGAGCTGCCACACTTGTTCTCACCCCAGGCCCACTAGAGGGCAGACTACCTGACACAGTGCTCCCTCGCCACCTTGGAACAAGGCCTTTCCCACCTGTAGAGACCCTAGAACTCTCAGGAACCCCATATTGTTCTTCACTCTGCAGAGCCATTCTTCAGAGGCAAGGTTGCTGAAGAGAAAGATCTGGATCTGGGCCCAATGAAACTCCCCACTAGACTACTGCTCCAACTTAACCAAACTGGAAATTTGAGCCAATTCTTCTTCATTCTCCTACCCATCTAAGAAAGCAACTGCAGAGGTCAAGGACAGCAGAGAGTCTTCTTAGCTTCCAGTCATTCTGCTTCTTACTATGAACATGATCCATTCAAGTGCAAGAAACCTGTAAGTTCAGGGCTAAGCTGCAAGTGAAATGGTTGAGTGCTTAAGAAGCAGGAAAGAAAATACATGATGCTTTTAAGAAACCACTGTTAGCAAAACAATCTCAAATAAGCCCAGAAAGTCCCAATAGAGCTGGATGACTCCTACCCAGCCTCAGGGGTCATTCATTTACCGATTTATAATTCAGAGACTATCACTGCTGGCTCAGCCTCTCTCCTATCCCAATCATTGTCCACCTACCAAACTGACCTGTCAGTGGTAGATCTGCCAACAGCCACTCATAGAGCACCAGAAAAAATGCCCTCCTCTCTCCCTCCCACCACCACTTGTCTTCTCCAGAAATAAATGGTAATGTAGGAACTCCTAACACCCACAATACTCATGACTCACACTGTGGTTAACCGAAAGAACCTACCTTCCTCAAGTCCAAGTCATTACTTCTCTGTAGCTCTCTGGCCAAGCAGAGGGGCAGGTGTGAGTCAATGGATCTAAAAGTTGAAACATAAAGCTATTACAAATTAATAAGAAAAAGTCAAGCACATCGTAGGGGACTGAATTTTGTCCCCTAAAAATATATGTTCAAGTCCTAATGCCCTGGGGCCGATGAACGCAACCTTCTTTGGAAGTAGGGTCTTTGCAGATGCAGTCAAGTTAAGATGAAATACTGCGTTAGAGTATGCCCTAAATCCAATAATTGGTGTCCTTATAAGAAGACGAAGATTTAGAGACACACAGATAAGCATGGAGAGAAGATAGTCATTTGAAGGAGACAGAAATTGAGTAATGCAGCTGTAAGCCAAGGAATGCCAAAGAATGCCAGCAACCCCCAGAAGCTAGAAATAGGCAAGGAAGAATCCCTTTCTTCAGAGGGAACGTGGCCCTGCCAACACCTTGATTTCAGACATGTAGCCTCTAGAACTATGAAAGAATAAATTTCTGTTGCTTTAAGCCACCAAGTTTGTAGTAATTTGTTATGGCAGCCCTAGGAAACTAATATATGCACCATGGGGGTAAAATAGCAGAATGATAAGTAAAAGCAAATCATGAAAGAAGAAATGTAAATGACAATAAAAAATGTAAACCGTTTTCATCCTTGGTGGAAATAAAAGAAATATGACTTAAAATAATGATATACCCTTTTTACTTTTCAGACAGCTAAGAGTAAAAAGAATGATAATGCCTGGTGTCAGCATGGGGGTGGGAAATGGACATCTATTAACTGCTTTTGGGACTAGGCGAGAACAAACAATTCTAGAGAGTAATATGGCAATGTATATTAAAAGCTGTAAAATCATTATATCCTAGGAAATAATAAGGTAAGTGTGCAAAGATCTATGCATAATACTATTTCCATCAAAGCATTACATATAATAGCAAACTTGAAAAGGGAAAGAAATTTAAAGTTCAAACAATAGGAATTGTTAAATAATTTATGTTATGTTCACACAATAAAATTACTATGAAGCCATTAAAAATGATGATATCGATTCATATTTATTGACAAGAAGAGATGTTCAAATATATTGCCAAGTGAGAAAAATAGCCTAATCTAATCCTCTGCATGCATGTGTGTGTGTGTGTGTGTGTGTGTGTGTGTGTGTGTGTGTGTGTAGTGAGAGAGTGAGAACTCAGGATGGACACTGTGTTACTGGCTGCTACCATTATGAATTATTTGTGTTTTGAATTCTTTAATTTTCATAAAGTGAAAATCAGTACTTTAAAAAATTAGTACATGTTTCAAATGAAGGAGATGGATTGGAGAACTTCTGCTGCTGAGCTACATCCCTACAATGTGCCCAGAACAAAAGGTACTAGGGCGGCCTGCCCACACCCCTTTGTTCAGCACAGGAAGCCAATTGTTCAGCGCAGGCCAAAGGTCCAGAATGGGCCAGGGACAAACAAACATTTTCCTCCTCTTTTCTTACCTCAACTTGACTCTGCTCTGAACCCTTGAGCACACCCTCCCAGACCTTCCTGTCTCACCTCCAAATCAACCAGCTCTTCCTTCAGCTCCCATTTTGAAGGTTTTCTACCCCCTCTTTACTACCTCCCCCTCACTTTTGACCCGGGCCTAGTAATAAAATCATGCTTTTGTTCCCTCTTTCACTTGGTAGCCCTGCTACCTGTAGAAATGTCCACTTTTCTCACTAGAGCATGAGCTCCATGCAGTCATGGGGAACTGGTCCACCTGCACCGCCAGGGCCCAGGGCTGTGCCTGACCCACATGTGTTTATTGGATCGAAGTGAATCGTGCAATTACTAGAACCCAAATGAACCTGGAAATCAATAACAATCAACTTTCTTATTTTACAGACAAGGAAGTAAAAGGCTCAGAAAACAAAAATGACTGGCCAGTGGCCAAATCAGACAAGAGGCCAGACCCCTGACTCCTAGACAGTGTTTCTCCTACTGCGTCACATTGACTCTCTAAAGAAGCAATGGTCCCTTTGGCCTGGGCCACAGGATCCCTCTGGAGATCAGGAGGAAACTGAGTGGCTCCCTTAGAGCCTTTGGCAAGTTTGATGATCCCTGCCCCAGATTCCTCCCACAATCTCTTTCCTGTATTCCTGCTCTCAGGCACTTCCAACTGGGTGAGCTTCCAGATCAGCTGCCTTTCTGTGACACCCTGCCCGGCTCTTTGCCAGCCCTCCTTTCCCTGGCCGCCCTCCCAGACCCACCTCATCAGTCCCTCTCTGATGTCCTTGTACCTTCTGACCACGTTTCTTATCACCCCTGCACTACCCTGCACCTCAGTCTCAACCCCAAGTCCACTCCTGGGCCCAGCCTCCTGGGTCCAGTCACGGAGAAAAAGTGAACTGTTGTTCCCCTCAGGCCTCACATTCTCCCTTCCAAGGCCATATTTACACTAGGTTCCTCCCACCCAGGTCCAGTGAGTGCTCAGCCTGCCCCCAGGTGACAGCTCAGAATCTCTCTGCTTCAGCCCAAAGGCTCCTGACCCCCTTTGCTAGCCACAGGTGGCCCCCTGCCCCTCCCCTATCGTGGCAAGGCAGACCACAGCCAGCTCAATCTCCTCCCAAAGGAAGGGCCAGCACCATTGCCCCATGGGGCCCTGAGGTTCAGGGTCTGGGGGCTGGCTTGCTTGCTTGCTTGCTTTCCTCTTTTCCTTCCTTCCTTCCTTCCTTCCTTCTTTCGCTTCCTTCCTTCCTTCTTTTCCCTTCCTTCCTTTCCTTTCCCTTCCTTCCTTTCTCTTCCTTCTTTCCTTTCCCTTTCTTTCTTTCTCTTTATTTTCTTTCTTTTTCTCTTTTCATTCCTTCCTTCTTTCCTTCCTTTCCCTTCCTTCCTTCCCCTTCTTTTCTTTCTCTTTCCTTTCTTTTCTTCTTTCTTTCTTCCCTTCCTTCCTCTTTTCTATTTCTTTCTCTCTCTCTCTCTTTCTTTCTCTTTCTTTCTTTTCTTTCTTTCCTTTCCTTCCCTTCCTCCTTCCCTCCCTCTCTCTCTGTTCCTTCCTTCCTTCCTTTCTTTCTTCCTTCCTTCCTTTCTCTTTCTTTCATCTTGCTCTGTCACCCAGGCTGGAAAACAGTGGTGCAACCTTGGCTCATGGCAGCCTCGACCTCCTGGGCTCAAGCAGTCCTCCCACCTCGGCCTCCTGAGTACCTGGAACTACAGGCGCACACCATCACACCTGGCTAATTTTTTGCGTGTGTGTGTGTGTGTGTGTGTGTGTGTTTGTGTTTGGTTTTGTTTTGTTTTTTGTAGAGACAAGGTTTCTCCCATGCTGGTCTCCAACTCCTGGGCTCAAGCAATCCACTCACCTCAGCCTCCCGAAGTGCTGGGATTAGAGGCGTGAGCCACTGTTCCCGGCCAAATGCTCACTTTTATCTGCCAGGAAATGAGCACTTAATTTCTCAGATGCTTACCAGGGCTCTTAGGAGATAATAAAGACTCTCTGTTGCCACTTACTCCAGCTCAATTTTAGCCTGTGGTGGCTACACCTGGGAGAAAAAAGGAGCGAAAAGTGGTCGAGAGAGAACTCAGGATCAGGACCAAAAGCAAAAGATAAGAGTTATATCAACAAGGACATTGGGTTTTCCAGCTAAGCACCACAGAAACCAAGTTCCTTGGGGTCCTGGTAAGGTGGTGAGCGGGAGGCTGAGCTGGCAGGGCTGAAAGCCCTCCCCTCAGTTCACCTAAAGGAACTCCACACTTAGGTCACTTACATATTTTGAATACTTTTCAGACTGTATTTGAAAAATGGACACCATTGTTAAAATCAAGGTTTAAAAAACACTAAACTAGGGTATCTCAAGGAAGATCCCATCTCAGGACTAAGACAGTCCAGTTTGCATGGTGGGAACATGTATTCATTCATCCACTAAACAAATACTCTGAGACACTACTACACCCCAGGCAGTGAGTCGAGGTCAGGCTAACCTGGCTCACTGCAGAGACAGAAATATCTGACTCTTCAGGTTAGGACCGGTTCTGAGGACTGGGAGACTGCCTTGGCTTATGTTCCAGGTATCTAACAAGCCATCCCAAATATAGGGCTGGAAACAACAAGCATTTATTTTGTTTACAAACGTGCAACATGAGCAGGGTTTGGTGGGGACAGCTCGTTTTGCTCCATGCAGAGAATCATCAGAAGGCTTGCTCATGTGTCTGGCAGTCGATGCTGGCTTCTGGCTGGGGCCTCAGCTGGAGCTGTCGCTGAAACATCTAACATGGCTGCCCATGTACTTGTCTGCCTCCCCACAGTGCAGTGGCTGGGTTCCAACAGTGAGCATCCCAGAAGAGAGAAGTGGCAGCTGCCAGTTTCTTAAGGCCCAGGGCTGCACACTGGCACATGGCTACTTCTACTATATTCTAATAGTGAAGTAGTCACAGAGGGCAGATTCAAGGAAAGGGAGCAGAGACCTCACCTCTTGGTGAGAAAAGAGTCAAAGACCTTTGGGGTCCTGTCTTAAAATTACCACAGCCTCTGGTGCCTGTAATCCCAGCTACTTGGGAGTCCGAGGCAGAGAATAGCTTGAACCCGGGAGGCAGAGGTTGCAGTGAGCCAACATCACACCACTGCATTCCACCTGGGCAACAGAGCAAGACTCCGTCTGAAAAAAAATAAAATAAAATAAAATTGCCACAGCCTGCAAGTTGGGAAGAAATAGTCCAGCTATAGGGAGGGCTGTAAACCTGGCTAACCTGTATTCTTCATCCAGAGAGTACAATAGTTAAAAGCATGGGTTATGGTAACACTCACCTCTGGACACTGGTACTGCCCTATGGAGCAACATGAAATTTGCTTATGCCCTCTGTTTATGGCAGCTTGTCATCAATTCCATGATGCCTACCTTACCCAGTTCCTGGTCCCAAGAAATACCTAAGCCCCAGACTCAGCACTCTCAATATCTTCCTCTATTCCTTAACTGATTTGATTTCCAGGTCCACTTGCCAAGCTGGTCAGCATCCCTGGGAAATGTCTGTGCTTGTATACATTTCTTGGAAAATGCCACCCCACACTCAATGCTCGTGTCCCTGAATAGCGCCAGGTGCCAGTGGGCATCATCTCCCTTGTTGTGGCTACTCCATCAACTGATATAGGCTGATGTCTTCAGCAGTCTCTTGGTTCGGTTACGCATACTGAGCTTGCAGGAGCCTAAAGCTTTCTCCCCTGTGGTGCTATGAAACCCTAGCCCTTCATTCAAAACAAATTCACTTTCACCGTTATTAAGGGGATAGCCTGTGCTTAGGCAGTTGACAGTTTGGCACCGAGGAGTGGGACTCCACATTACCTACACAAGGGGAAAGCTGCAGTGCACGTTCCAGTTTTCCTCTCTTAAGGGTCCTTTAGCTAAAGGATCTTGTTGCCAGAGGTGCAGCAGTGGCACAGGCAAGAAGTGAAATATTACCTGCACAGTAATTTCCATCCAGTGTAAAATACGCAACAGGACCATGAAATAATCTTGAGATATTCCAATATCAGATTTCACTTCTCCTCCCAAACCAGCCATCCTTCTCCCTCCTAAGAGAGGACACATCCAAGAAAAGATCTGGCTCCTAAACTGACAGGTGGTGGCACACGGCTAGATTTATTGAGAAACACCTAATTAAGCTCCAGAGTAAATTAGCCATCAAGGTGTTTAATTGGCAGCATGTGACTATTAGGGGCTGATTAAGTTGTTCCCTCGTACTTTAATTAATGTTTGTCATTTGGCCGCTGTATAGCTGGTGCAAGGTTAAGGAAAACAGAAGGGACCTGCCAGCCAGCCCCTAGACCAAGTTACTAGCTGTCCCCGGCACCAAGGAGGGCTGAGCAGATGGGGCAGCATGTGGAGCATGCAGTTCATTCACTGTCCAAGCCTCAGAAGTTACTTTAAATGTACCTAATGAACAATTATTGAGCCTCAACTCTGTGCCAGCCGGGCAGGGAGACAGAAAGGGTAGGAGAGAGAATCTGGTGAAGCCCTAGGTTCAAATCCCACCTCTGCCCCACCCTAGTTGTATAATCATGTGCCACCGGGCCTTTCTGAACTTCAATTTTCTTATCTGTAGGATGAAACCAAGCAACACCTACCTCATACAGCTATTGTTTTAAAATGGAAATCAGATATGCTCAATCCTGCATTCAAAACTCGTTTGTGATTTCTTACCTCAGGGTACAAGCTAAGCTCGTACAGTGATATGTGAGGCATATCACGTTTCATAAATTGTCTCCTTCCCCCCTCCCCTTCCTCCTTACCTCTCTACCTTCTTCTCCCATTGCCCTCTCTTCTCTCTCCTCACTCCAGCCACCCTGTACTTCTTGCTGTTCCTTGGACCCACAAAGTTCTCATCTGCCCCAGGGCCTTTGCACTTGCTCTTTCCCCTGCCTATAATGTCCTTCTCCCCAAATAGCTACGTGGCTCACACCTTCAGTCTTTGCTCAAGTCACCTTGTCAGGGAGGTCTCTTCTGACCTCCCTATTTAAAATTCCGACACTGCCCTCCTCACCAACAAAAAAACCGGCAAATATTCTCTCACATCCTTGCTTTATTTTCTCCTTTGCATTTATTGAGTTCCATCTAATATACAATACTATTATAATTCCTCTTTGCATTTGTTTAATTCCATCTAATATACAATACTATTACACTTAATATTAAAATATTTTAATATATTGTGCTTATTTATTGTTTTAGAATGCCTACTCCACCTCTAAATAGAAAGTAAACTCAATCACGGCGGAAAGATTTTTGTCTGTTTTGCTCACTGCTGCATTCCTAGTGCCTGGAACAGGCCTGGTACAGGGTAGGCACTTGATAAATATTTATTGAATACATGAATGCATAAATAATGAGGAAAAATATACAAAAGACACAGCACCGTGCCTGGTGCATATTGGTGCCTGTTAATATTCATTTCCTTCTCCTTTCCATCTTTTCTTAAGCACTGCAATAAGAACTGGTCTCTCTGCCTTTAAGGGTTTCAAATCCACCATGAACACAGCCCATCACAAACACCTGCCCTACAGACTTCCACCCACACCCTGAAACCAGGAGCAGAGGGAGCACAGACAAGAGACCCCTTGTCTGTCCTCTCTGGCAAGACTGAGTTGCTGTAATCAGCAAGGCACAAGCTTTATTGCTCCCCTGCAATATGCCTGCGCTTTCTGCCATGTGCTATGAAGGATTCAAGCAAGAATGGCACACATTGTCTGCTGGTGAGAAGCTTATGGTCTAGGGCTCAGCAAACTTACCTGCAAAGGACCAAACAGTAAATATTTTTTACTTGGAGGGTCATATGGTCTCTATCCCAACTACTCAACTCTGCTGTTGTAGCACGCAAACAGCCATAGAGAACATGTAAATGAGTGGTTGTGGCTGCATTCCAATAAAACTTTATTTCTGCATACTGAAATTTGAATGTATGTAGTTTTCATGTGTCACAAAATATCCTTCTTTGGATTTTTTTCTACCATTTAAAAAATGTAAAAACTATTCTTAGCCCGTAGGCTATATAAACATAGTCAAGAGACCAGATTTTTGTCCGTGAGCTGTAGTTTGCTAACACTTGGTTTAGACAAGAGGAAGGAAAGGATAAAATACTGCTTGCAAGTGAAGTTTAAAACATGATGCTACAGATTAAATCTCATAAATGTTTATGGAAAATGGCAGGAACTAGATGGGACTGTGGCTGTCAAGGAAGGCTTTGGGGAAGAGGCGAGGCTTAGGCTAAGTGCTGAGACATAGGAAGCAGCAGGCTAAGTGGAGGATAGGAAAGCTTCCCAGGCGTGGACAATAATAGTAGTAGTAATAATAACAACAGCCTACTAAGCGTATATTATATGGCAGGCTCAGTTCTTAGTGTTTTACAAGCATGGTTTAGCTTAATCCTCATAGCAAACCTACTAGGAAGTAAATTTTATCCCCCTCTTAAAAAAAAGACCAGGGCCAAGAGGGTTAATAATCTGCCCATATCTGCACAGTCAGCGGCAGAGTCAGAATCTCAGCCTAGGATGTCTGCCTCCAAAGCCCACCCTCCCTCCTGCTATTCTTCCTCCAGCAACCCCTTTGATCTTGGTCCCCTCCCATTTCCTATGATCAGACGCTGCCATGTCCCTGGTGTGCCTGTATTCATGTAAATAACCATTTCCTAAATACACTCAATGAAAAATCAATTACATAGCAAAGTGGCTGAGGTTTGGATAAACAACCTAATTGTTCCCTCTGGGGTTGCAGGCTGAGTAGTCCCTGCTGAGAGAAGAAAGAGAGTTAACATTTATTAAGAGCTCCGCCTCAGGCACCGATGTGTTTCCTTCCTCCTTGACCACTAGGGGTCTGAGACCATTGGCCAAGCCCCCCACAGAATCCCAGGGAAGTTGCTGGTCTCATACCACGGGTGACAGGTGAGAATTCTATGTTCAAAATATACCTCTAATCCAGGTAGACTTGAGACTTTGAGCCCCCAAGAGTGCCTTACTCAAAGATATACTCCTGGCTGCCTTCCTCTGATTGATTTGAGGACAGTCTCTCCAGGAAGCCCATCCTGTTTAAACCCTGACATGCCCCTCACAGTTCTGTTCCCTTCTACATAAAATGTTGCAATTAGACGTCCCTTATTTTGAGTCAGGACACTGTCCCTAGTTGATAGGCAAAGATCCCAGGAAGATGTATTCCATCAAACCTTATCAATGATTAACACCTTGATGTGAATTAGTTTTCAGGACTTTTTAACCAGACAGGTAATTAAAATTGAGCAATTGGCTAGAGAAGATGGAAAATTCAAGTTTAGGTAGGGCACAGTAGGGGAAGGCTAAAGAACAGCAAAGTGGCCTTTGGCAAGTGAAGTCCTAAAATGAAGGTATGGTACTTCAAAAGCCTGAGTCTGCATGGGGCTTATTTCCCCATCTTCCCTTCTAACCACCCCTTCCCCACCTTAATTACTAAAATCAGTTGTTGGTGGTGGGTCAGCTGGTGATGCTCAAAAAAATAAGATATAGTTCCAAACCTGTGACTCCCAAATAATTACAACAGCAGGCAATGTGGCCTGCAGGAAGACAAGAGCACATCTACCAGTTCTGGAGCAAAGTGTTCCAAGGTGTGACCATCCAACCATGGAAGTCATGGGATAACTGAAAGAACACCAAGCAAGGAGTCAAAAGACAGAGATTATAATGCTGGTTCTGTCACATGTGTATTTGCTGCATGACATTGCCTAAGTTCCTTCCCCTCTCTGGGCCTCAGTTTACTCATCCATTGACTCAGTTATTCATTCAACTTTGTGTCAGCCTTGTGCCACACCCTGGGGATGAATATAGTGATTAACAGATATCTTTCCTGTTCATATAAGGTTTTCAATCTAATATGGGAAATAAACATGCAAGCAATAATTTCACAGATAATTGCCCTATAAGATGATGAAGTTGGTCTAGATCAGGGGCTTTCAACCCTGGCTATAGATTAGGATCAACTAGGGGCTTTTAGAAAAAAAAATTTAAAAGATGACTATCTGGGCATTATCTCCAAAGATCATTATTAAATTTGGTAGGGTTCAGGCATAGATATTTTTGTAATTTCCCCAGTGATTGTGGGGAACCAAGGCTGACAGCCACTGTGCAACCAGGGTTGAGAGCCACCAAGGTAGACAATATTTAACATTTCCTCCTGCTATAACTTTTTATTTGTCTTTTATATTCTATGAGTAACCTAAGATACATATGTGAACAGGTATGGGTATTTCTATATATATGTGTGTGAAAGAAAGACAAAAGTACACAGAGACACAGAGAGAGACCAACCAAGACCATTTAGCGTGTGTATAGAACAAAACACTGAAGACTAGTGGGAAAGTAACATATGAACATTTTCCAAACTTGGCCCTGAGGAATGTTCAGTGGATGGTTATGTAGAGACTATATGCCTACTCAACATTCTTTCTTCAATTCCTCTTTGCTTATAAAACTGATTTAATTCAGGGCAGCAATGTGCCCAGCTCTAGGTCTATAATTCCCAGCCTCCACAGCAGCTAGAGGTGACCAATGAGAGATGCAAGTGGAAGTCATGGGATGGGGCTTCCAGTAAATCCCCTCAAGGAGATACTCTCCAAGGGGGAGCACACTAATACCCTGTACCGCTTGCTCCAATTTTCTTCCTAGAACAAGGATGTGATGACCAGCACATCATTAGCCATCTGGGACAATGTAGTGACTTTGGGGATAGAAGTAAAAAGCTAAGGATATTAGAGCACAGATATAAAAGGACCCTGGGACTTAGATAATATCTTGGAGTCACGGTCATCTGGACTCCTTACTTATGTAAGTAATACACATTTGAAACTAATGTAAGTCTACTTTCAAATAACACTATTGGCTTCGCAGGGAGTATAGGTACCTTATAGCAAAGTATTCCCAATTTCCAATTTCCTCTCCCATCTCTTATATCATTGCTGCCATTCGTTTCACTTATCCATACACTGTAATTACCCAATACATGTTACTATTATTACTTTGAAAACTTATCTATTTGATCAATTAAGAATGAGAAAAATATAAAAATTTTCATTTTACCTTCACTTATCCCTATTCTGGTGCTTATTCTTTCTCACATAGACCTGAGTTTCTGAAGAACTTTCTCTAACATTTCTAGAGGAGCAAGTTTACTGTTCACTGGCAATGAAATCTCTCTCTCTCGCTCTTTTTTTTTTTTTTTTTTCGTCTGAAGAAGTCTTGATCTGTCCTTCACTCCTCAAGAGCAATTTCACTGGATATAAACTTCAGGTTGGTGGGTTTTCTTAGATATTTTGCCCCTCTCTCTTTGCTTGCATAGTTTCTGACCAGTCCACTGTAAATGTTATCCTTGTTTCTCTATAAGCAAGGTATTTTCCTCTCTCTGACATCTTTCAAGATTTTTTTTCTTTGTTTTTGGTTTTCTGTGTTTGAATATGATACGCTTAGGTGTGAATTTTTTGGTATTTATCTTGCTTGTTGTTCTCTGAGCTTCCTGGATCTGTGGTTTGATATCTGTTGCTAGTTTTAGAAAAACGTTGGTCGGAGGGGCGGAGCAAGATGGCCGAATAGGAACAGCTCCAGTCTCCAACTCCCAACGCGAGCGACACAGAAGACCGGCGATTTCTGCATTTTCAACTGAGGTACTGGGTTCATCTCACTGGGGAGTGCCAGACGATCGGTGCTGGTCAGCTGCTGCAGCCCGACCAGCGAGAGCTGAAGCAGGGCGAGGCATTGCCTCACCTGGAAAGCGCAAGGGGGAAGGGAATCCCTTTTCCTAGCCAGGGGAACTGAGACACACAACACCTGGAAAATCGGGTAACTCCCACCCCAATACTGCGCTTTAAGCAGACAGGCACACCAGGAGATCATATCCCACACCTGGCCGGGAGTGTCCCACACCCACGGAGCCTCCCTCATTGCTAGCACAGCAGTCTGTGATCTACCGGCAAGGCAGCAGTGAGGCTGGGGGAGGGGTGCCCGCCATTGCTGAGGCTTAAGTAGGTAAACAAAGCTGCTGGGAAGCTCGAACTGGGTGGAGCTCACAGCAGCTCAAGGAAACCTGCCTGTCTCTGTAGACTCCACCTCTGGGGACAGGGCACAGTAAATAATAACAAACGCAGCAGCTCTGCAGACGCAAACGACTCTGTCTGACAGCTTTGAAGAGAGCAGTGGATCTCCCAACACGGAGGTTGAGATCTGAGAAGGGACAGACTCCCTGCTCAAGTGGGTCCCTGACCCCTGAGTAGCCTAACTGGGAGACATCCCCCACTAGGGGCAGTCTGACACACCACACCTCACAGGGTGGAGTACACCCCTGAGAGGAAGATTCCAAAGCAAGAATCAGACAGGTACACTCGCTGTTCAGAAATATTCTATCTTCTGCAGCCTCTGCTGCTGATACCCAGGCAAACAGGGTCTGGAGTGGACCTCAAGCAATCTCCTACAGCTACAACCTACAGCTGAGGATCCTGACTGTTAGAAGGAAAGCTATCAAACAGGAAGGACACCTACACCAAAACCCCATCAGTACATCACCATCATCAAAGACCAGAGGCAGATAAAACCACAAAGATGGGGAAAAAGCAGGGCAGAAAAGCTGGAAATTCAAAAAATAAGAGCGCATCTCCCCCGGCAAAGGAGCGCAGCTCATCGCCAGCAACGGATCAAAGCTGGACGGAGAATGACTTCGACGAGATGAGAGAAGAAGGCTTCAGTCCATCAAATTTCTCAGAGCTAAAGGAGGAATTACGTACCCAGCGCAAAGAAACTAAAAATCTTGAAAAAAAAGTGGAAGAATTGATGGCTAGAGTAATTAATGCAGAGAAGCTCACAAACGAAATGAAAGAGACGAAAACCATGGCACGAGAAATACGTGACAAATGCACAAGCTTCAGTAACCGTCTCGATCAACTGGAAGAAAGAATGTCAGCGATGGAGGATCAAATGAATGAAATGAAGCGAGAAGAGAAACCAAAAGAAAAAAGAAGAAAAAGAAATGAACAAAGCCTGCAAGAAGTATGGGATTATGTAAAAAGACCAAATCTACGTCTGATTGGGGTGCCTGAAAGTGACGGGGAAAATGGAACCAAGTTGGAAAACACTCTTCAGGATATCATCCAGGAGAACTTCCCCAACCTAGTAGGGCAGGCCAATATTCAAATCCAGGAAATACAGAGAACGCCACAAAGATACTCCTCGAGAAGAGCAACTCCAAGACACATAATTGCCAGATTCACCAAAGTTGAAATGAAGGAAAAAATCTTAAGGGCAGCCAGAGAGAAAGGTCGGGTTACCCACAAAGGGAAGCCCATCAGACTAACAGCAGATCTCTCGGCAGAAACTCTTCAAGCCAGAAGAGAGTGGGGGCCAATATTCAACATTCTTAAAGAAAAGAATTTTAAACCCAGAATTTTATATCCAGCCAAACTAAGTTTCATAAGTGAAGGAGAAATAAAATCCTTTACAGATAAGCAAATGCTTAGAGATTTTGTCACCACTAGCCCTGCCTTACAAGAGACCCTGAAGGAAGCACTAAACATGGAAAGGAACAACCGGTACCAGCCATTGCAAAAACATGCCAAAATGTAAAGACCATCAAGGCTAGGAAGAAACTGCATCAACTAACGAGCAAAATAACCAGTTAATATCATAATGGCAGGATCAAGTTCACACATAACAATCTTAACCTTAAATGTAAATGAACTAAATGCTCCAATTAAAAGACACAGACTGGCAAACTGGATAAAGAGTCAAGACCCATCAGTCTGCTGTATTCAGGAGACCCATCTCACACGCAGAGACATACATAGGCTCAAAATAAAGGGATGGAGGAAGATTTACCAAGCAAATGGAGAACACAAAAAAGCGGGGGTTGCAATACTAGTCTCTGATAAAACAGACTTTAAACCATCAAAGATCAAAAGAGACAAAGAAGGCCATTACATAATGGTAAAGGGATCAATTCAACAGGAAGAGCTAACTATCCTAAATATATATGCACCCAATACAGGAGCACCCAGATTCATAAAGCAAGTCCTTAGAGACTTACAAAGAGACTTAGACTCCCATACAATAATAATGGGAGACTTCAACACTCCACTGTCAACATTAGACAGATCAACGAGACAGAAAGTTAACAAGGATATCCAGGAATTGAACTCATCTCTGCAGCAAGCAGACCTAATAGACATCTATAGAACTCTTAACCCCAAATCAACAGAATATACATTCTTCTCAGCACCACATCGTACTTACTCCAAAATTGACCACGTAATTGGAAGTAAAGCACTCCTCAGCAAATGTACAAGAACAGAAATTATAACAAACTGTCTCTCAGACCACAGTGCAATCAAATTAGAACTCAGGACTAAGAAACTCAATCAAAACCGCTCAACTACATGGAAACTGAACAACCTGCTCCTGAATGACTACTGGGTACATAACGAAATGAAGGCAGAAATAAAGATGTTCTTTGAAACCAATGAGAACAAAGATACAACATACCAGAATCTCTGGGACACATTTAAAGCAGTGTGTAGAGGGAAATTTATAGCACTAAATGCCCACAAGAGAAAGCAGGAAAGATCTAAAATTGACACTCTAACATCGCAATTAAAAGAACTAGAGAAGCAAGAGCAAACACATTCGAAAGCTAGCAGAAGGCAAGAAATAACTAAGATCAGAGCAGAACTGAAGGAGATAGAGACACAAAAAACCCTCCAAAAAATCAATGAATCCAGGAGTTGGTTTTTTGAAAAGATCAACAAAATTGACAGACCACTAGCAAGACTAATAAAGAAGAAAAGAGAGAAGAATCAAATCGACGCAATTAAAAATGATAAAGGGGATATCACCACCGACCCCACAGAAATACAAACTACCATCAGAGAATACTATAAACACCTCTACGCAAATAAACTGGAAAATCTAGAAGAAATGGATAATTTCCTGGACACTTACACTCTTCCAAGACTAAACCAGGAAGAAGTTGAATCCCTGAATAGACCAATAGTAGGCTCTGAAATTGAGGCAATAATTAATAGCCTACCAACCAAAAAAAGTCCAGGACCAGATGGATTCACAGCTGAATTCTACCAGAGGTACAAGGAGGAGCTGGTACCATTCCTTCTGAAACTATTCCAATCAATAGAAAAAGAGGGAATCCTCCCTAACTCATTTTATGAGGCCAACATCATCCTGATACCAAAGCCTGGCAGAGACACAACAAAAAAAGAGAATTTTAGACCAATATCCCTGATGAACATCGATGCAAAAATCCTCAATAAAATACTGGCAAACCGGATTCAGCAGCACATCAAAAAGCTTATCCACCATGATCAAGTGGGCTTCATCCCTGGGATGCAAGGCTGGTTCAACATTCACAAATCAATAAACATAATCCAGCATATAAACAGAACCAAAGACAAGAACCACATCATTATCTCAATAGATGCAGAAAAGGCTTTTGACAAAATTCAACAGCCCTTCATGCTAAAAACGCTCAATAAATTCGGTATTGATGGAACGTACCTCAAAATCATAAGAGCTATTTATGACAAACCCACAGCCAATATCATACTGAATGGGCAAAAACTGGAAAAATTCCCTTTGAAAACTGGCACAAGACAGGGATGCCCTCTCTCACCACTCCTATTCAACATAGTGTTGGAAGTTCTGGCTAGGGCAATCAGGCAAGAGAAAGAAATCAAGGGGATTCAGTTAGGAAAAGAAGAAGTCAAATTGTCCCTGTTTGCAGACAACATGATTGTATATTTAGAAAACCCCATTGTCTCAGCCCAAAATCTCCTTAAGCTGATCAGCAACTTCAGCAAAGTCTCAGGATACAAAATTAATGTGCAAAAATCACAAGCATTCTTATACACCAGTGACAGTCAAACAGAGAGCCAAATCAGGAATGAACTTCCATTCACAATTGCTTCAAAGAGAATAAAATACCTAGGAATCCAACTTCCAAGGGATGTAAAGGACCTCTTCAAGGAGAACTACAAACCACTGCTCAGTGAAATCAAAGAGGACACAAACAAATGGAAGAACATACCATGCTCATGGATAGGAAGAATCAATATCGTGAAAATGGCCATACTGCCCAAGGTAATTTATAGATTCAATGCCATCCCCATCAAGCTACCAATGAGCTTCTTCACAGAATTGGAAAAAACTGCTTTAAAGTTCATATGGAACCAAAAAAGAGCCCGCATCTCCAAGACAATCCTAAGTCAAAAGAACAAAGCTGGAGGCATCACGCTACCTGACTTCAAACTATACTACAAGGCTGCAGTAACCAAAACAGCATGGTACTGGTACCAAAACAGAGATATAGACCAATGGAACAGAACAGAGTCCTCAGAAATAATGCCACACATCTACAGCCATCTGATCTTTGACAAACCTGAGAGAAACAAGAAATGGGGAAAGGATTCCCTATTTAATAAATGGTGCTGGGAAAATTGGCTAGCCATAAGTAGAAAGCTGAAACTGGATCCTTTCCTTACTCCTTATACGAAAATTAATTCAAGATGGATTAGAGACTTAAATGTTAGACCTAATACCATAAAAATCCTAGAGGAAAACCTAGGTAGTACCATTCAGGACATAGGCATGGGCAAAGACTTCATGTCTAAAACACCAAAAGCAACGGCAGCAAAAGCCAAAATTGACAAATGGGATCTCATCAAACTAAAGAGCTTCTGCACAGCAAAAGAAACTACCATCAGAGTGAGCAGGCAACCTACAGAATGGGAGAAAATTTTTGCAATCTACTCATCTGACAAAGGGCTAATATCCAGAACCTACAAAGAACTCAAACAAATTTACAAGAAAAAAACAAACAACCCCATCCAAAAGTGGGCAAAGGATATGAACAGACATTTCTCAAAAGAAGACATTCATACAGCCAACAGACACATGAAAAAATGCTCATCATCACTGGCCATCAGAGAAATGCAAATCAAAACCACAATGAGATACCATCTCACACCAGTTAGAATGGCGATCATTCAAAAGTCAGGAAACAACAGGTGCTGGAGAGGATGTGGAGAAATAGGAACACTTTTACACTGTTGGTGGGATTGTAAACTAGTTCAACCATTATGGAAAACAGTATGGCGATTCCTCAAGGATCTAGAACTAGATGTACCATATGACCCAGCCATCCCATTACTGGGTATATACCCAAAGGATTATAAATTATGCTGCTATAAGGACACATGCACACGTATGTTTATTGCAGCACTATTCACAATAGCAAAGACTTGGAATCAACCCAAATGTCCATCAGTGACAGATTGGATTAAGAAAATGTGGCACATATACACCATGGAATACTATGCAGCCATAAAAAAGGATGAGTTTGTGTCCTTTGTAGGGACATGGATGCAGCTGGAAACCATCATTCTTAGCAAACTATCACAAGAACAGAAAACCAAACACCGTATGTTCTCACTCGTAGGTGGGAACTGAACAATGAGATCACTTGGACTCGGGAAGGGGAACATCACACACCGGGGCCTATCATGGGGAGGGGGGAGGGGGGAGGGATTGCATTGGGAGTTATACCTGATGTAAATGACGAGTTGATGGGTGCAGCACACCAACATGGCACAAGTATACATATGTAGCAAACCTGTACGTTGTGCACATGTACCCTACAACTTGAAGTTTAATAATAATAAATAAATTTAAAAAAAAAAAAGAAAAATGTTGGTCATTATTACTTCAAATATTTATTCTGTTCCTTTCTCTCTCTTCTCCTGCTGAACAATTAAGCATATGCTACACCTTTTGTCCCACCACATCAGTGGTTCTCAAAGTGTGGTCCCTGCACAGCAGCATCATCGCTCCAGAAGTTGTTGGACATGCAAATCATTAGGCCTCACTCTAGCCCAGACCTACTTAAACAAAAGTTTCTGGGTGGGACCCAGCAATGGGTGTTTAATGAAACCCTCTAGGTCAATGGTCCCCAACCTTTTTGTCACCAGGGACTAGTTTTGTGGAAGACAGTTTTTTCCATGGTGATTCTTTGGCATGTAAAGTTTGAGAACAACCATGCTAAAGCAAGAAAATGAGCACTAAGACATCTGAAAAGGGTGATACAGAGGAAAGGGAAGGACAGCTGCTGGAATGTGCATTTAATTTTTGTCTACATATCAGTGCTATTTTCTATTGGGAGTCTTTCATACCTTCAGTGAGAGCTAAAGGAAAACATGAGACTAACTCCAAATGAACCACCAGTCTCTTTGCCTCCTTTAACTTTGTTCCTAGCAAGTGGCCCCCTGTACTGGTATCGTGCAGCATGTCACCCTGAGAATTCACTGAAAATGACTCCAGACATACTGAACCAGAATCTCCAAATCTTGATGTCCATAAAACTGTGTTTTAAACATAATTCCCTGAGTATTCAGACTCAGCCCCAGTCTGCAATCTGGCAATTTGGGTACCATGGCTAGAGGATTATAACTGGGCCTGTTGGTTGCTCTTCATGAAAGCATCACCGCTCCCATCCCTAAACCAATCCTGATATGTCTTGACCCATATGTAAATAGACTCTGCCTCACGCTTCCTCTTTTCATCTCTCCTTCCTTCAGACGGATCTGATGGATTTCATACCCTCAGAGATGGGCTCCACAGCCCCAGAGTTGAGTGCTTTGCCCATGTGACTCCCCTACTCTTTTTTGATGCCATCAGACAAAAGACATAATGTTCCCGGTGACATTGGCTAAATGTCTACACTGACCCCCAGAATGTAACTATATCTGTTCTTTCCACCTCATCTAGTCCACTGAGGCCTGCCCATGGAAACATGACCCCTCTCAGAAGTTCCAACTAATTACCCTGGTACCTCAGATCTCTGTAGGACCTGATCCTATCTCAGGCCCCAGTCAATAGCTAGGGGCCCCACTGATCTCTGTGCTTGTACTACTAGCTCTACATCCTAAGACTGTCCTCTGGCTTCATGTCCTGGCCCACAGGCTGGTAACTTGCTCCCTTAGAGAGACTGCATGTAAGGGCTACCCTTCTGCCTGTCTCCAGAGTGTTCCAAATGTCAGTCATTCCCCAGGCCATCCCATCTGTGGGGCCACATCTCTGTGGCCACTTTCCTCATGCCAGTAGGCTCTGGATTCATGCTGGGACTTCTGGACCCCTTGGACATGGGTTGAGCTCACTTGTTCAGATAGCTCCATGTGTCAGAATGAGAGGAGGAACCAACAGCCTAGCCTGTCCCTATAGATGCCCTGTGGCAAGACTCATTTCAGATCCTAAGACTTCTCTCATCCCTCCCTCCCTCCTGCCAGGACTGGGATGAGGGGAAAACAAGAGGGGCACCTAGGAGGTGCCCACCCTCAGGGTCAGGCAAGCCTAGATCAGCACCAGAGAGGGGGTGCCTTCTTATATTTTGCACCCTGGTCCCCTCACTCACCTCATCCTTGTTCCAGCACTGCCTCCTGCCCCAGGTTGCCATAAATATTCCAGGTCCCTATGAAAGACTAAAGTAGGACACTATAAACCCCAAGGGCTCCATGAAGTTATTCTGTCACTCAGCCAGTATTTATTGTGTGTCTCTAGGTTATAAACACAAAGCAGACAGAGTTCCTGGCTGTCAGGAACTCACAGCATAATGGGGAAGGAAACCCTATAAGCAAGAAATAACACAAGACTGGCCAGACCAAGTGCTATAACAGAGTAGCACATGGAAGGCAGTGGAGGTTGGGATTCCTTACAAGGAGAGACGGTACAGAAGGCTTCAAGGAGAAGGTACAGGTTGAGTTTCCCTTATCCAAAATGCTCGGGACCAGAAGTATTTTGGATTTTCTATTTATTCAGATTTGGGAATATTTGCATATACATAATGAGATATCTTGGGGATAGGACCCAAGTCTAAACATGAAATTCATTTATATTTCATATATATCTTATACACATAGCCTGAAGGTAATTTTACACAGTATTCTTAAATAATTCTGTTCATGAAACAACGTTTTGATTGCGTTTTGACTGTGACCCATCGCACGAGATCAGGTGTGGAATTTTCCACGTGTGGGACCATATCGTTGCTCAAAACATTTCAGATTTTGAAATATTTTTTATTTTGAATTTTCAGATGAAGGATGCACAACCTGTAGTAGTTGTACCTGGGACTTGGAACTAGGGAGAGAAAACAGAAAGCTGATAGCAGGCAGAAAATAGCATGAGTCAAAGTGTGGTGTGTTCTGAGGCTAGCAGGCGGCTGGGCATCATTAGAGGGTTAGAGGCTTGGAAAGAATGGTGGGACACGAGGTCACAGAGGAAGAAGACCAGATTTTAGAAAGCCATTATTACCCTGTGGAGGACTGCTGGGCTTTGGTCTATGGTACACGAGTGCATCCTGGAAGATTTTGAGGCAGAGGAGGAAAGTAATCAGATTTAGCATCACAGATAAAGAATTAGATTTTGGGGGAAGTGGACAAGATCCGCAATGGGAAAAGCAATTGGGAGATAGTTTTAAGAACAGCTGGCAAGTAACGTCTGATTTTCTAAGTCAGGTGCATCAAATGCCAGAGGCTGTTACACTATGGGCTGGAAAAGCAGACAGCACCAGGAAGACAGCCCAGACAGGCACCCTACCATTCCGCAAGCATCTGCCAAAGCACTGGCTTCTGCAGAAAGAAAACCTAAAATCACTGGCTCAGATGTTCTCTGGGACAGCAGCCTGCAGAGACAATTGTTAGAAATGACATGCAAAACAGACTCCATGGACGTTGTGGCCCACATCCTGGGGTACCCTCAAGCTACTGCTGCTTTGACAAGCTTCTGTTGGGAATAAAGTCTCTTCTCTTCATCCCAGGAAGAAAAGCACCTGCCTGTTAGGTAGTTCTTCAGGTTGGGGATTAAAGGGCCCTACTCTATCAGAGTCCCTAAAGAGGAATGTCCAAATCACTTTGAAAGCTCCCTTCCTGCCCTATTCATCTGTGGCTTGAGGATTCCAGGAGTATAATATGCAGACACTGGAAACTTTAACTCTTCCAGAGTTCCCTGCTGAAATAAATCCCAGGTATCTGTAATGAATGTAGTCATTTTGATGGTTCACTGCTCTCGATCCACACTGAGAACACCAAGCCCTGGCCACGGTCACCTCTCACCAGGTCCCTGCCTGCTAGAGTTTCGGACTCGTCTTCCTTATTTTCAGTTTTGCTCTCATTTCTCATCCCTTTTTCCATGAATAAAACCAGAATAGGATTTCTGAAGCACATCAGCCTGATCTGATCACATCCCTGCCTGAAATCCTTCCTGCTGCCTTCAGGATACAGTCAGGCTCCTTTGAAGGGCTCACTGGGATGCTTCATGAGGCTGCCCCATGACCTCCCTAAACCCCAAGCTCAGCAATTAAAAATCTCTTCCAATTCCCCAAATCCATCAAACTCCCACCTGCCTCTAAGCTCTGTGCAGACTGTTCTTGTTGCTTAGAGCAGTGCCAGCCAATAAAAATAGAATGGGAGCCACATAGGCAATCGTGAGTTTTCTAGTAGCCACAGTGAAAAAAAAGTGAAAGAAAGGAGTGATGGTATCATGAATAACCATATTTTATCATTCAATCTATCCAGAATGTTATCACTTCAACATGGAATCAATATAAAAATGATTAATGAGATAGTTTACATTTTTTTCATGCGAAGTCTTCCAAATCTGGTGTGTATTCCACACTGACAGCACATTTCAGTGTGGACTTGCCATGTTTTCAAGTGCTCGACAGTTGCATGTGGCTAGTGGCTACCGTAGCGGAAGCACAGGCCTAGAGCCCTGCTGCTTCTACCCCACCCAGCTCTCTACCCTGTGGTTTAGGTCTCAGCAGCAAGACCCGGCTCTCGTCCTGTCTGTCCGGGTGCTCCTCCTCTGTGCTCCCGTAGCTCTCTGTCTTAGTCCATTCAAGCCACAATAACAAATCACCACAGGACTGGGCAGCCTGTAAGCAATAGAAATGTATTTCCCACTGTTCTGGAGGCAAGTTCAGGTTCTGGTGAGGACCCTCTTTCAGCTGTGGACTGCAAACTTCTCAGTGTATCCTCACTTGGTGGAACCCATGAGGGTCTCTCTTATGAGTGTCCTTCTAAGGCCCCACCCTTATGACCTGCTACTTTCCCAAAGGCCCTTTACCCTAATACTATCACCTTGGGCTTCAGCATATGAATGTTGTGGGGACACAAACATTCAGACCATAGCACTCCCTACAGTCCCTCTTGCAACTCTCATACTGAATTGCAAAAGCCTGTGCTCTTATCTGAATCCGAGACTGTCAGCTCTATGAGGGCAAGGACTGTATTTGTCTTCTATATCATTCAACTTCAACACTGAGCCTAGCAGCAAACTATATATATTGTATAGAACAAATCAGTATCTGTTGAAAGAAGAAAAGTAGTCTTCTGTGTCCTCACCTGTCACTGGGAGATACTAACATACTTTGGAAATTCCCTTAAAGATTCCCTTCTGCTTGACCCTCTCTTTCTCCACCATCTATGTGTACATGCACACACATGCTCACACTCATTACACACTCTCACACTCACACACTTGCACAGCAGCATCACGCACATATACGCTTCACTCTCAAACCCTCTCACACTGCCTCACACTCACTGAAACATGCTCATGTGTACACATCTCTGCACACACATACTCACACGTATTTAAACGTATTTAGACACACACGCTCACACATCCATATATACACTCACACACATTGCAGAGGTTAGTGGGAGGCCCAGAGAGGTCTTTATTTGCTCCAGGCCACACAGCACAACTGGGGCAGGCCTGGCACTATATCCCAAGGTGACTGCTTAGGTGACCACACTGCCTCCCACTGGACTAACAGGACCACAAGGTGTACAAGTGTGTCTGGGCACATTAAGAATGATTTCTGTTTGCTACCAACCAGTGACTAATGCCATGCCTGATCGTCAATGAAGTATATTTCTAGGTTTTTATGCTATTCAGACAAGTTGCCCTGGCTGGGGTGCCTCACAGAAAAACCCTGCTGATGCCCAGGGCAGGCAGAGTTTTGCTGACACAGCAGAGGGCAGCCAGGGTTTCACGCGGACCTGCCAGGACCTGGCACCTTCTCCTCCTTGACAAGGAAGGGGCTGAACCATCTCCATTAAAAAACATCACATCTCTCACAGTCTCCTAGAAAGAAAGCAAGACTTCTGGCCTGGGTGAGGGGAGCTCACATGGTAAGCTAGAGCAGTAGTCTTAAAACTGCGGTACACAGTTGTGCTGTGTGACCTGGAGGAAATAAAAGACCTCTCTGAGCCTTCTACCAACTTCTGCAATGTGGGTAAGTGTAGGTGTGTGTGAGTGAAGAAAAGGTGAGTGTGCATACGTGTGCGTGGATGTGTGTTTTGGTGTGTGAGTGTGGAGGTGTATGAAAGAGTTTGTGAGTGTATATGGATGACGGTGTGTATGTAGGTGAGCCTATGAGCATACATCCATGTGTACAACAGTGTTTGTAGGTATGAAGGTGTGTGTTTGGGAATGTTTGGTGAGTGCGAGCTTGTGAGTGTGAATGTGTGGACAGTGGAGAAAGAATTCCATCCATGAGGACCTTCCGAGGGGTATGCAGATATGGCTATTTTGATCCACTGCTGGGAGACACTAAGATACTCAAACTGCATTTACTATTTCCTAGTGTCCTATCGGTCCCCTTTGCTCTCCCCACCCCTACGCTTTTTAATTGCCTTTCTCTCACTTTACAAAAGAAAGGAGTTTCCCTCACCCATTCTCAACTTTACTGTGCTTTACTCTCCAGAATGTAAAAGTTTTCAGGGCACCAAACAAAAAGGACAATTAAAAACATTATTCAGGGGTGTGTTTCCTTATTGATAAATTAAGGCACAAAGCTCATCTTAGGGCCTTCTAGTCCTTCCCTGCTTTAATCAAGAGCAAGCCACAAGCTCAGTAACGGACCCTCGTAGAAGTGGTTTTTAATCAGACATCCTATAGAGTAGGGGCAGTGGAATGTTGGCAGTTTGGGGTAAGGCCCTCTTCTCTGCGTTCCTCAAGGCTTGTCCAAGAATGCATTGCTTTTGACAGGGTCCCAGGAGAGCAAAGAAAAGATACCACAAAGAATAATGAAGGCTAAAAACTGTCCGTTTTTCCTCACATATTACAAGCAACTCTTTTCAAATATTCTCACTACCAACCCTAGGATGACCAAAAAGAAAAGAAGAAGGAAAGAAAGAAAGAAGGAAGGGAGGAAGGGAGGAAGGGAGGAAGAGAGGAAGGGAGGAAGGAAAGAAGGAAGGGAGGGAGGGAGGAAGGGAGGAAGGGAGGGAGGCAGGCAGGCAGGCAGGAAGGAAGGAAAAGGGAAGGAAAAGGGAAGGGAAGAAAGGCAAGAAAGGCAAGAAAGGCTCTTTGAACAGCCAAAGCAGCACAGGTTTGTAATGTTAGTTCTTTTAAACACAAATAAAATATACTTGGGCTACTAACACTTACAAGTTAAGCCGGATAAAACCACAGAGAGATATTTTATGTGCTTTCTTTTGAATGCAGTGTGCATTATTCAATCGGTAGTTAAAATCTATTTTATCAAATAACGTAATATGTATTCCAATTACAATCAATCCTGAGACTATTTCATCTTATAAAATATTTAAAATTTGTTTCTCCTACACCTTCTATTAATCAAAAAATAAAATTAAATGCTACCTGCTGGACCAATTCATCTTTAGTAACATATACCTTTCTCTTTCGTTAAAACAGTTGGAGGGTTTATCTCAATGTCTAATGAAATTAAAGGAGTTATTTCTGTTTTATATACAAGATTTTAATTTAATTATTCCCAAAAGCCAACTCTAAAGCTCAGTACACATATGCATGCATATTTGCCACACTTTTATTATGTATTTTCTTTTGTTTCATAAATAACTTGCATTTTTGGCTGCACGTAACATTTAATTGTGACTAAGTAATGAGAAACAACATTAGATTTATTCTTGCTTTTATAATTTACCATAAAATAGTTTAATTATATTATATCCTTCATGATTTTAATCTTGACTGCTTTTTAGTAATCTTTTTACAAGATTATAAGTAATCCCTCTTATAGTGGTTTTTATAATATTCCTTCAAATATATGATGTTGATTTGAATTAAAAATTTAAGTCAGATGTTTTCTTACAGAAAGTGGGTCTGATTTGCAGACTGGTTTGACAAGAAAGACCGATTTTGCTAAACAGATTATGCACAAGGCAGTTTTCATAAAATCGAATGAGCTAAATCTGAGTTATATGATTTTGACAAAAGGATACTTGAAGCATGCAATAAAACAAATACATCTGACTTTTTAAAATGCATTGAAAAAGATATATTGAAATTTACAAGACTTTAACTTTTCAATCTTTTCTTTTTGTTTCTTTTTCTTTTTCTTTTTCTTTTTTTTTTTTGAGATGGAGGCTTGCTCTGTTGCCAGGCTTGAGTGCAGTGAATCTTAGCTCACTGCAACTTCTGCCTTCTGGGTTCAAGTGATTCTCATGCCTCAGCCTCCTGAGTAACTGGGAGTACAGACACATGCCACCACACCCCACTAATTTTTTTGTATTTTTAGTGGAGACGGGGTTTCACCATGTTGTCCAGGATGGTTTCGGTCTCCTGACCTTGTGATCCGCCCACCTGGGCCTCCCAAAGTGCTGGGATTACAGGTGTGAGCCACCGCGCCTGGCCTCAATCTTTTCTTCATAAGTTGAATGGGACAAGTTGTTGCTAAGTTAAAAAAAAGAATAAAAGATGTACTTAATAGTCATTAAATAAATTTTGGAAAAGGCTTTTGGGATATTCCCAGAAATTGAGAAAGTGAATGGTTCTAATTATGGGCAACAAATACCTTAGGAAGTCTTTTTCTCTTTCAACAGAATTGAAAGTGAAAATAATTTTTGATGATACGTCACAGTGTGATTTGGAACATTTGAACCCAAAAAGATTTCAAATAATTGATGAAGTTACCATAATAAAACATCTGTTCCCATCCACTTACACATGTAAGCAAAATTAATCAATGTGCACATTTATAAAAGTGAAACAAGTTTTCAATAAAGAATAAAGAATAGAATTGATTTATATCCTTTCTCATTCTAGCAAAAAGGAATATTTATTATCTAATTGGAGGATCTCACTAATCTCATTAGGAGATGTAGTCCCAATAAATTTCTACTATGTTTAAGTTAGCATTGGCAAAATTTATGTTACATTTATTTTTTTTTTGGTAATGTGTACACTGACTTATAATGATCACTCATTGAAGAAGTAATTTTAACATTTGGAAACAATATTAAAATTTCTGATTACAAACAATATGAATGAACTTAACATTACTGAACTGTACACTTAAAAAAGACTGTCAAGCATAGAAACATATCGCATTAGAATAAAATTCTGTGGGAGTTAGAACACAAAGATGAATTTAAGAAGATTAGAGAATGAAATAAAATTTCTCAATGTTAAATAGCAGTTTGAGGCTGGGCATGGTAGCTCACAAATGCAATCCCAGCACTTTGGGAGGCCGAGGTGGGAGGATCTCTTGAAACCAGGAGTTCAAGATCAGCCCTGAGCAACACTGGGAGACCCTGCCTGTACAAAACTTCAAAAAAAAATTGAAATAATAAAGAACAGTTTGTTCACATAGTTTTTAAGGGATGATGATAGATAACTATAATATTCCAATTACATTGAATACATTGAACAAGTAGTAATGGTTTCATTTTAAAGACTCAGTATTTATAATACCTTGACATTATACCTTTTGGAATGATTCCAAACTTATGGAGAAAATTGTAGACGTTAGCTTAAAGATGTTTGAGGAGCTACACAGACTTTCAGAGTACTTTCAGAGGCATGTGAGGAAAACTGAAAGGCACTGTCTTTGAGCGTGGGGAGAAGAGGGGGTCCTCGCAACAGAGGCCAGAACTGTGCTTCCGTTAGAGTTGTGATTTTTCTGTCCTTGTTCTTCCCACTTCATTCCTTATGGCCATTCCTTTTTTTTTCTTTTGCAGATGGAGTGCCACTCTGTCGCCCAGGCTGGAGTGCAGTGGCGTGATCTCCGCTCACTGCAACCTGTGGCTCTCAGGTTCAGGCGGTTCTCCTGCCTCATCCTCCTGAGGAGCTGGGACTACAGGCGCATGCCACCACGTCCAGCTAATATTTGTATTTTTAGTAAAGATGGGGTTTCACCATGTTGGCCGGGATGGTCTTGGTCTCCTGACCTCGTGATCCACCCGCCTCAGCCTCCCAAAGTGTTGGGATTACAGGCGTGAGCCACGGCTCCCGGCCTCTTATGGCCATTTCTTTTCTCCTGGAGAAAGCGGTGACATTGTGGAGCAGTTTTTAAAGGTATGTGACCTTCTCAGGCTCCAACCATTCTATGCTGCAATTGCCTTTCTGTTCAAAAGAAAACTGAGTTGGGCCAGGTTTTTAAATTATACAGACTGGTTCATCCATTTAGGAAGGACAGAAGGTGGAGACCTTTATTTATTGAATATTTGCCATGTGCTAGATACTGTGCAGGATGCTGTCTAGATAATCTCATTTATTAACAAGAAAAATCGAGATTATTGTCTGGGCCAGGTGGCTCATGCCTGTAATCCCAGCACTTCAGGAGGAAGAGGCAAGCAGATCATTGGAGCTCAAGAGTTCAAGACCCTCCTGGGCAACATGGGGAAACCCCATCTCTACAAAAAATACAAAAATTAGCTGGGTGTGGTGGCATGTGACTATAGTCCCAGCTACTCAGGAGGCTGAGGTGGGAAGATTGCTTGAACCCGGGAGGTTGAGGTTGCAGTGAGCTGTGATCTTGTCACTGCACTCCAGCCTGGGCAACAGAGCAAGACTCTGTCTCAATAAAGAAAAAAGAAAAAGAAAAGATTATTTTTATATGTAGTTATTGTTATACTAAGCATTTACTATGTACCAGACACAGAGCTGGAAACTTCACATAAATGATTTTAATCAATTTCAAGAATAATCCTATGGGGTAGGAATTACCTCATTTTTCAGATGAGAAAATAAATCTTGCAAGACTAAGCAGCTAGGAAGGGACAAAAACTTGATCATGATGCCAAAAGCCATACTTTGACCTCAAACATTGTCATTCCCACTTAAAAATGAGGGTCTGAGAGTTCCAACAAGTTGCCAGGATCACAATTGGTAAGACCCAAGTCAGTCTGAGTCATTCTTTCCTTATTTTATTCCAGATAGGAAGGAATTAAGGCACTGCCTGATAACAACAAATAGTCATGTTTACCTAGAACTCTCCAAGTACATTATTCCCCTTGCTTCTCTGCCAATTTTATGAAGTGGGAAGAATTGATTTTACTATATTACTATCTCCCTCTTTTTTTTTTTTTTTTTTTTTTTTTTTTTAAATGAAGGAACTGAAATACCCAGAACCTTTTCTGAAACTTGCATGGCCATCTTAGCATCCTTTCAGCTCCTGATAGGAGCAGTCTGACAGCTGTGAAAACCAAGTGTAGGCAGCTGATGCCACGAACACTGGGGCCCCTGATCTCCCAGGGCTGGTATAGCTAAGCAAGGGAAAGGAGCCCCAACACATGGTCTTATGCTTTTGGCTATCACTGAAGGTGCGGGCTCCTAACTCACACTTCCCATCGTGTAGGGAAACTGTGTATTCACAGCCTCACTCCTGGTTTTGAGCAGGAGCTTTTGAGCCCTGGCCCAGGAGTGTTTAGGAAAGGGGAAGGCCTTTAGGGGTCTTGAGAAAATAATGTTAATGAGGAAGGGAGGTCGTGAGAAAAGAGAAGCCTGAGTCTCACTCCCCACTGCCACTCCCTGAGTTGAGGTGCTTGTTTTGTTGGTTCATAAAGTCAGAGTCTTCATTGGACTTTGCATAAGGGCCTGTTTTTACTAATTATGTCCCAGGCAATGGCAAGAGACAGTCATTTAAACATAATGTAACATGTGCAAAAATCCTAAGAGTAATCTGCTTGCAAGACAACCAGAGCTGTGGAGCAGCACGCTAATGATAGAACGAGCAAGAGACAGACCAACTGGAGGCAGGCCCTCCCCAGGGAGGCTGTTTTGTGAACTGCCTGCAGGAGCTCCCCAAATTCACCTGCCTAACCTATCGCACTTTTCCGAGGAATGGTGCGTCCCAAGAAAAAATAAATGGTCTCTTATGTGTGTGTGTGTGTGGTTTTTTTTTTTTTTTTGGATTGAAGAAGAAGAAATAGTTTTTGTTTTGTTGTTGTTGTTATTTTTGTTTTTTTGGTTTTTTCCCCAGTTGGCTAAACATGACATCCGACCTACAGGCTTGGAAAACAACTTGACTAGCAGTCTGAGCGATTAGACAGGACAACAGCCTGGGGTATTCTCTCGTGGACTGGGGAAAGCCCAGGCTGTCTCTTCTTCCGAAATTTGCGGCAATCATCAAAAAAGAGCAGCTGTCAAATTCGCCTCCTGCTCCAGTGGGGCCACCAGGCCGCTGCAGTCTTTCTTTAATTGGTTTATTAATCTTATAATGCAATACCATCCTCTGTCTCATTGTTCCCCACTAGCTAACCAGGCCTGGACTTTGTAAATATATTTAATTAAGCTCCTGAAGCCACAATCCTTCTCTCTTCTTGGTTACACTCTCCCACCAGGCCAACACCAGCCAGAACTGATACAAACAACTGGCTCCATCCCCCTGTCCATCTGCTTCCACGTGGGGGTGGGGATGCAAGGGGAGGACATTCTGCAGGAAGAAAAGTCTCCCACCCCAGATGAGAGGTGTTGCCTTCCATGGCAGGAGGCCTGCTGTTCTGTGGGGAGACATCAACTGGGTGTTCTAGAGAGAGAGGAGAGAAAAGGACACCATTCAAACTTGTGGGTATAAATCTCTCTTTCTTCCAGACACCCACATGTGTTTGGGAAGGAAATCTCTCTGCTACAAAGGAGTAACCCTTCTCTAATATTTTTTGAGCCCCCACCTTGGAGACACAGCGGGTGCAGGGAAGCTGGTGGGGGCATAGGACATGAAGTCAGAGAAGGTGAAAATATCCAGAGATAGGCCTGGGGAAGAATTGCACTTGGACATGTTCTACAACTGCTGTGTGCACATCTGTCTTACCCAATAAACCCCGAGTCCTAGCAGACAAGGATCAGTATCTAGCCCAGTGCAGGGTGTGAAGGGGACATGTAAGTTTGGAAGGAGAGAAGGAGGGAGAAAAGGAGCAAGGGAAAAAGGGAGGGAGGGAAGGAATAAAGCATGTGGGTAGGTGGGTGGATGGACAGATGGATGATGTGGTAGGGATTTGAACCAGGGACCACACTCACTGTTATACAGACCATGTGGCTTCAGAAACCAAACAATAGGGTTCTTTCATAGAAGAGTCTCTTCCTAGGAAGGTACTCAGAGCATTTGGTCAGAGATGGCTTATATGGAGTCTGCATTGCATACCACCAAACTAATGCCAGCAGGAAGGAAAAAAACCCAATCTCTACAACTTGTTTTGAAGACAAGATGCTAAACAACTCACTGCTTGGGTTGTAGAGGTTTTTAAAATTTATTCATGTATTTGTTTTTACCGAATTGTGTCCACAGGGCACCCAGAATATACAAAACAGCAAACATTAAATCTACCATCTGGACATTTCTAAACATCTGGGCATTTGGCATCACACTCACCCCAATGTGTTATCATATGACCATGGAGTTGGGGCCCAGCGCAGACACAGGCAGAGGGGACAGCACATGGAGAGGGGTGTTAAGCTCACCCATTCCAGAATGCCTGTGGATGTCCACATTTCAAATACTCTGGCATATTGTCAGGCTATGTCCCAATTTTTAATTTGGAAACTATAGTCGCAATAGATACAGGGATAAAAGAAACAGTATGAGGGAGAAGGGAGAAAAAAGGAAGAAAAGACAGGAAAGGAAAGACAACAAGTGAGAAAGGGAGCTGGCTGGGGCACTTCTCTGAGCAGTGAGGACAGAACAGTTAAAAAACGCATGCCACACCATATGGTATTCCCAAGGGGTGCTGTTTCCACAGCCACCTCCTAACACTGTCATGGGCTGTTCCCAAGGCTCAGATGGAAATAGCCTGAGCACCAGGTTCCCCTGGAGCTTACCTTACACCAGGTTTAGTAACACTGTCATTTTCCTCACCTCAGTGGTGTGGGACAGAGAAGGAAGAGTGAGAATCTCCCCATTCTACAGACAGGGAAGCCAAGGCTTGGGAGGGAACCGAAGGTAGCCAGCGATGAGCTGAAAGGTGGAGGTAAATCTAAGCTCCTTGTTTCCAGGATGACATCTGGATGTTTTTCCTTTTTTTTTTTTTTTTTTTTTTTTTTTTGAGACAGAGTCTCGCTCTGTCGCCCGGGCTGGAGTGCAGTGGCCAGATCTCAGCTCACTGCAAGTTCCGCCTCCCGGGTTTACGCCATTCTCCTGCCTCAGCCTCCCGAGTAGCTGAGACTACAGGCGCCCGCCACCTCACCCGGCTAGATTTTTTTTTTTTGTATTTTTTTAGTAGAGACGGGGTTTCACCGTGTTAGCCAGGATGGTCTCGATCTCCTGACCTCGTGATCTGCCCGTCTCGGCCTCCCAAAGTGCTGGGATTACAGGCTTGAGCCACCGCGCCCGGCCTCCTTTTTTTTTTTTTTTTTTTTTTTTTTTTGAGAGAGAGTCTCACTCTGTCACCGAGGCTGGAGTGCAGTAGTGCAATCTCAGCTCACTGCAGCCCCCACCTCCCAGGTTCAAGCAATTCTCCTGCCTCAGCCTCCCAAGTAGCTGGGATTACAGGCATGCACCAGCATATCTGGCTAATTTTTATGTTTTTAGTAGAAATGGGGCTTCACCATGTTGGCCAGGCTGGTCTTGATCTCCTGACCTTAAGTGATCCACCTGCCTCAGACTCCCAAAGTGCTGGGATTAGAGGTGTGAGTCATCGCACATGGCCATTTTTCCTTTTCTAGAGGTAAGAGCTCCGAAAAGCCTTAACTGAAATAATAGTTCCCTGCTACCCCCATATAGACCAAAAGAGAGGTAAGATGAGACAAGACTGTTTGGAAGCCTGGAGAAGATTGGCACCACTTTAAACATGGCCCCCCACATACACACCTCCTCACACCAAAACATACACATGCTCATGCCACATGTCCTTAAGATTTATTTTGTTAAACCCATGAAGCGAAGAGCATCCTCTCTACAGAGTCCCCCTGCCTGCCTGCCTGCCTCGAATCTCCGTGTGTTTTTGTTTCCTGTACTGGGTGATTGATTACAGAAGAGCAAATTAGCTCCCACTGCTTTTAAGATGCATTTTCTTTCTTAAAGAGAAGATGATGTGAGCATTACTTCTCCCTTCCCCCTGCCAGCCTTGGCGGTGGGCCTGTAGTCACTGCAGCTTTGGAAGGGCCTTCCTGGAAGGCAGGAGTACAGCAGCATCTGCTAGACTGCAGCTAGGCCCACCCCGGGGGCCCAGTCGTGCACCCACTCTGCTTTCCCCAGGCTTCTCCTCCTGTCCCAGGAGAATTTCTGGTTACTCCAGGCTATTTTCACCCTTCTCTATCTGTACCAATACATGCGAATTCAGCTGCCTAGCAGAGTAGATGCTGTTGAATGAATGATGAAGTAAATGATGAATGAATTATAAAGACTAAGATCTCAGCTTAATGAAATAAATGTGCTCTGGTCTCCAAAGGATGCTCCCCGGCCCCTATCTGTTTCTCTCTCCCCCTCTCTCTGCTATGGGTCTTGCTATTCAAAGTAGTTCCTGGACCAGCAACATCAGCAGTCACCTGGGAGCAAGGTTCCAGGGTGACCTATATACATACACATTAAACCTCGAGAAGCACTGCTGTGTGGTCCTGAGTGGAGGCAGGCTGGTAGACAAGATGATCTCTCAAGGCCCCTCATTGCCTTGCATGTCTCTCAATATGATCTCAGATAACAATGGTTATGAGAAGACATAGCCCAGGGTCACTGTACACCTACAGGGCCGGCCTGGAATGTGGAAGGTGGAATTTCAACTCTTTCCCTCCCAGTCTCGTCCTTCCTGCTGTAATGCTCCTTTGGAGGTCCCAGCTGACAGAGCCAGAGCACAGCATGGCTTTGCTCTAACTAATTGCCAACAGTTGGCTGAAGCTACATTTGTTATTCAAAAAGCCTCATTAATCTGCTAATGCCAGTGTAGCCATGGCTGCTAATGGTGCCTCTCATCTCCCCACACCCAGTTCCGGATGGGGCATCCTGGCTCCTGGCAGCAGAGCAGCAGGAAATGGCTTCCTTCTCGGAAGGGTAAGCTAGTATCTGGGGTCATGGAGCCAGGCTGATTTAGAAACTGGCTGAGTTCTGCCTCTGGATGGAGTGGTCCTAGGAGGCTGAACTCAAATCTGGGTCATCCTTGGGTCACAGAGCCTTGGAATGGTTCAGGTAGGTGGAAGAATGGATTATAGAATACCACAAGGAGGCTTATGTGAGACTTCTTGGATGAGCTGAGCTGAGCTTCCCCCTCACAGCCACATCAAGAAATCCACCACTTGTCTCTTGGGTATAGCAATGGGCTTTATCTCAGGAAACCCTGCAGGGTGTTTGGACATGGAAGAGGTGCCTTCCAGAAAGTTCATGATGAGGAAGTCCTGAACAACTAGAGAGCCTTTGCCAAGGTTGAATCCGAGGTTGAAACTTGCTTGTATCCTATGGCCCAGAGAACATGGTTTCAGTGCTTTCCTACCTTCCTTCTCTAAGTTCTGCCTCTGTCGGTTTGTCTTCCCACAACTATAAACTCTGAAGGGACGGAATCTGCTGTATCTTTCATACTTAATCCCTCATATCGCCAGTACTGGCCCTGCTGACTCATGAGCCATCCACCTGACTCACAGTTAGATATGGAGGTAGAGGAGAGAGCATGAGGGGGACAGGAAGAAGGAGAAATAGCAGAGGAGAAAAAGGAGCAAGCAAAGAAGAGAGCTGACAGAGGCATAACTCTGGGCAGGGAGAATACGAGGAATGTCAAGAATAAGACACTCCGTGAAGACCCATGCCACTGCCCCCAGTGGCTACGGGTCTGGATCCAGATGGGTGCACCACCTGCAGCAACAGGGCTGAGACAGGCACAATCTAGGGCTCCATCCTCTTTTTTCTTCCAAAAATTTATTACAACATTTTCCAGACGGAAACATTGAAAGAATTATGCAGAAAATCTCAGTATAGATAGTGGGTATATAGGTGCCCATCTTTTTCGCTGTTTTTGTTTTTCAGATGGACCAGACCCTCTGGCCTCGATCAGTTCAATTACATCAGTATTGCCAAAGTTTAGATGCGCCGGCAGCCTTCTTACCAGCCATTATTAAAGTATTTGTTAGAACAACACTGCCCCCTGCTGACTACAGGCTCTCACTTCTCTGGGACAACTCTGCCTTGCAAAGAAAGGGCTTAGGGAGCGCTGGATCGGATTGTTCCTTCCCAGCCCTTTGCTTTGTCCCTCCCATGTGTACCCTTAGCTTTGCCTCCACCCTCAACTTTAGTTCTGGGGGCACCCACCAGGCACAGCAATGAGCACCCGACTGAGACTCAGCCAAGCTCAGACAATTAAGCAATGTGTGAGGCCAGCAAATGTCTTTGTATCTTCATTTTTCTACAACTCTTCATGGAGTACTGCTTGTGTGAGGTGCAGCAGTAGGGCTGTATGCAGGGCAAAGCTATGTCTCCAGGCTGTGGATGAATAACTTGACTGCGTGGAGCCTCACTTTCCTCCTCTTTGAAACAGGGATCATCAGACTCTTTCTTCTCTGCTTCAGAGAGGGGATGTCAAGCAAAGAATGAGGAAGAACGCGATGAACCTGGTGGTTTCAGATATAACTGGGAATTCACCTTCTTAAAGCTACAATTGAGCCTATTTCCAGGTCATTTCTTAACTTCAGGTAAGTAGCTTGGGCCATAGTATATATATTAGTCTGTTTTCATGCTGCTGATAAAGACATGCTCAAGACTGGGGAATTTACAAAAGAAAGAGGTTTAGTTGACTCACAGTTCAGCATGGCTGGGGAGGCCTCACAATCATGGTGGAAGATGAAGGAAGAGCAAAGGAACATCTTACGTGGTGGCTGACAAAGAAAAAATGAGAGTCAAGCAAAAGGGATTTCCCCTTATAAAACCATCAGATCTAGTGAGACTTATTCACTACCATAAGAACAGTATGGGGGACACTACCCCGATGATTCCATTATCTCCCACCAGGTCCCTCCCACAACACATGGGAATCATGGGAGCTATAATTCAAAATGAGATTTGGGTGTGGACACAGCCAAACCACATCAGTATATTTGTAGTTAAATATGCTCAGGTGTTTAGTGCTTAACTATCTCTACCAAAGGAAAGAAGTAAAGCAGAATGGATCATCCCAAACACTGGTGGCCTCTGGGGCAAGCTCTCTGTGTAACTGGAAGCTGACAGAGTGGGATCTCACCTCAGGTTTCTGGCACCTGTTTCCCTCAAGATCAGTTACAGCTGTGGTTCTCAAGCCTGAGCTAGATCAGAATTACCTGTGGGAGTTGTTAAAACCCAGAGCCTGGCCCCATCCTCAGCCTCTGATTCAGCTTGCGTGGGGTGAAGCCTGAGGGTTTGCCTCTCTTAAACATCCCCCGATACTTACCTGGGACCAGACTGAGAACCACTGAGCTTGGCTCTGCTTTGGTAACAACTCCTGAATCTCAGTGACTTTGCACCACAGTTTATTTTTTGCTTGTGCTACCCATGGATAAGAGTCAGTGCAGCTTTGCTCCACGTAGTCACTCAAGAGCCCAGGCCCACATAGGTCCCCCCACCCACCTTATAGCTGCAACTTCTGGAACATATGACCTTCTTGTTGCTGTGACACAGGAAAAGAAATTGAAGAATCATGTTTGGGCTTTTAACTGTCTCAGCCCAGAGGTGAAGACATAATGCACTCACATTTCATTGACCAGAGCTACTCACATGGTCCTGCCCACATTCCAGGCAGGAGTCTTCCATGTCTCTAGAAGAAGTGGATTGGATGTTGGTGAACACTTGTACTTGTGGGGACAAGAATGACTTTATTTTAAATGGTAATTCATCATGTAGCTTCTGACTAACCCCGAGTCCAGGAATGCCTCCAAAATGTCTAGTTGATGTATTACTCTTTATGTAGGGACACCTATTCATTATAAGTTTCCTCCAAAACAACTCTTGTAGTTACAGAAATCAAAGGCTGTGACACCCATAGCCATCTACACATCTCTTCCAGAGCATGTATGCTTTTTCTTCAAGATATCAGCCCTGGGTCTGGGGGGTGTTGTGGTGCAGAGATCCACCTGTCTTGGGACCACCCAAGACCTTGCTTCTGCCTGTGAGTTCCCCCTAATAAATCATTCAGAACTGACAAACTGGATTTGTCTGCCTCTTTCTTTGATTACTTGGCTCCTTCTGCATTTGAGGGTCACTTTGTACATACAGCCCTTTCATGGAACAGTACTGTCAACCATACCACCCAAGCATATCTCTTTTCACTCTCAAGAGCATGCATGATCACAGCAAAATGGGGTGATGGTTAGCAGGGACAAATATTTGGCCTCATAAGTCTTGGTCATTTGATGATGATGATGATGATGATGACAGAAAATCAGTACTGAGGGCTCACTATGTTCCAGGAACTGTTCTAAGTAGTTTTTGTGTATCAACTCATTTAACCCTCACAATAACCTTACATGGTAAGTACCATTTATACCCATTTTATAAATGAGGAAACTGAGGCACAGCGTGATTACATAGCTCACCCAGATCATAGAGCTATAAGAGACACAGCTGAGATTATAATCCAGCCAGTCTGACACCAGAGTCCATGCCTTTAATCACTATTCTGCTCTATCACTATCCAGCTAACTTTATTTTTGAAGATAAGAGGAGACTATAGTAGAAGGCCTGGTTATTATTAATAGATAAGTGAGTAGTTCAAACCCAAATAACCCAAATACAAACAGTTTTACAGAGAGGGAATCCCCACCCAAGCATCTCTACTGATATCCCAAATACACCCAAAAATGTCAAAATGGGATCCAGTTCCAACAGAAGGGCTTTGAGGGTCCACACGAGTGCCCCACAGTGTCTGGAAGGCCATTCAGGTAGTATCTGTTCCCCCTAAAAAGCACACTCTTCCTAGTAAATTGATCGGGAGGATGGACAATTTTTTTTTCGTTTCTCAAAGAATTGCCTCCCAGGTCATACAGATGCCCCTTAAGAGGGGAGCCAGGAATATTCTTATGCCCACTTTCCTCCCTCTTTCCCCCTACACTTCCCCTTGGCCCTATTTCATCTGGAAAGACTACAAACTGTACAGTCCCCACCCTGACCCAAGCATCTACTCTTTCTCTACCCTGGTGGGCCAGTGGTAGGTTCTTATTTGACAATATCATCGTAAGCAGCTTTAAGTCTTAGCATCAGTAAGAAAAAGCAATTCTTCAGGTTGAAGCATCTACACAAAAAATAACCCTTTTCCCTACTGATTGTGATAGCCTCTTATAATTTCAATGAGTATGCTATTAAAAACTCTGTTTCTTTATTCTGTCTCACCAAATGCCCCCTCCCCACAATAAATTGGGAAATGAAATATATGTAAATACACGAGAGAGAAAAATCCCACCTGGACTCACTGGATTAGATGAATTTGTTTTCCTCATTGGTGGATGCACAGGATTTAGCTGCAAAGAGCCTCTGGCCAGCAGAGGGCGATAGTCTCATAGCTTCAAATGTAAGCTACAGGTCTGCCCTCAAAGGTATCTCGCGGGGAATGCTCCCTCATCAAGAAGAATCTGTTTAATCCGAAACACAGGATGCTCGATGGTTCTTGCTAGTGCCTCAGATGGAGTCAGTCAGTGGCCTCAAAATGTCAGATTTCCTCCCTGGGTTTTACGAGTCTCTCATTTCCTGTTTTTCTTAATAAAACTTCAAAATCTCCCTGGCAATGATTTTGTATCACTACAGTTTTCAAGAGATTTGAAAATCCTATTTCTTTTGGTTGGACAGCCATCAAAGATACATGTCAGTCATTCCAACCATCTCTCTCTCTCAATCACACACACACACACACACACACACACACACACACACACACAGTCAACATTCACAATTCTTGCTGACAGCTCAAACCCATGTCTGCAACCAGAGATACCACAGAGAAGGAGGAATGGTTGGAAATTGACTAAGCGCTCCAACAAGTTATTTTGCATCCACGATCTGTATTATGAGAGGTCTCCAACCTGCTCAGAGGTGTGCTTAGCATTACTAAGGGCACATGGAGTAGTGGCTAAAGCAATTCTTTCTGGCCTGGTCTCTAGGTGGTTAAAGGCATGAAACATATCTTTCCTCTCTTGCAAGAGTACCTATCAGATGGACCAGCAGTGGGGATTGTGCTTTGGAAAAAAGCAACAGCAGCCCACTTCTTGGCTAATTCTGACATGGAAAGCATATTGCACCCAGAGCTCCTGAAGGGCACCCCATGGGTTCTGACTCAGATTGAAAGAGAAAAAGCGGAGATCCAAGATTTCACGCTGTCAGCGAATCCGTGTCTGGAGAGGGCGGCAAAGGCAGACTTGGGATCCTTGGGAGCTCTCCCGCCAGCACTTAAGCCGGGAGGCACGCTGAGCCCCATAATTCCTTACTGCAGCCCTGCCCAGCCGAGCGAGGTTCCCGCCCCAGAGTTCAGTCTTAACTATCGCCGAGGAGGTGCATTAGTTTGCTAGGACTGCCTAACAAAGGGTCACCAACTGGGTGGCTAAAATGACAGAAATTTACTGTCTCATAATTCTGGAGGCAAGAAGTCTGAGATCAAGGAGTTGGCAGGGTTGGTTCCTTCTAAGGGCTGTGAGGGAGAATCTGTTCCATGTTTCTCTCCTAGATTTGGGTGATTTGCTTGCAATTTTTGGCATTCTTTGGCTCAGAGAAGCATCATCCCTATCTCTACCTTTATGTTCGTGCGGCATTCTCCCTGCGTGTGTCTGTGTCCAAAGTTCCCCTTTTTATAAGGACATCAGTCTTACTGCATTAGGGGTCCACCCTCCTCCAGTATGACCTCATCTAAAATTAACTAATTAAATCTGCAATGACCCCACTTCTGAATGAGGTCACATTCTAGGGTACTGGGGGTTAGGACCTCAGCATATAAATTTTGGAGGGACACAATTTACCCCGTAATGGGAGGACATGCCTCCCCTAACAACCAACCCATCTTCCAGGCTAGATAGGGATGCCAATGGCCAGGAGATAAAGCAAGCAAGAAAAGCCACATACATTAATTAGATGTTATTTATTTATTTATTTATTTATTTATATTTTTAAACAGAGTCTCACTCTGTCACCCAGGCTGGAGTGCAGTGGCACAATCTTGGCTCACTGCAGCATCTGCCTCCTGGGTTCAAGTGATTCTCCTGCCTCAGCCACTCGAGTGTCTGGGATTACAAGTATACACCACCACGCCCAGCTAATTTTTGTATGTTTAGTAGAGATGGGGTTTCACCGTGTTGGTCAGGCTGGTCTCTGATTGGCAAAATTTTAAGAGTGACATGTTTCATCAATCTAGCAGGGCTAGGAAAGAATGGGAATGGGAGAAGGACAAAACGAGAGGAAATAAGACCAACTTAGAGGCTTCTACTAAAGTCCAGGCAAGAGATGATGAAGTCAACCCATGAAGAGATAGAGAAGAACATGCAAATATAAGAAATATTTAGGAGGCAAAATCAGCGAGGCTTGGAGGCTTATTGGGTGTGGTGGAGTAAAGGAGGGTGGAGAGTGCAAGTGGCTCAGACTTCTAGGTTGGATGGTGGAGAAGACAACGGAGGACACAGGTGGAGGAACAGATGGGGAGGAAGATGTCAGGGTCATTGCATGGCTCCGCTTCACCCCAATCCTTCATGCTCCCGGCTTCACTTCAATATCTAATATCTAATGGTTTCTCACTCCCCATTTAGGTGCAGTTCTGGACATGCCGAACTTGAAGTGATTGTAGGACAGGGTGGTGTTCATCCCTGCCTTCAAAGAATTCATGTTCTAATAGAGAAGACAGACATGTATGATCCAAATATGCCTAGACTCAACTACTTACAATTCCACAGTCCATGCTCCACAATCCCCAAATTCAAAGTGCCCTGGAAATCTAAACAGAATTTTTTAAAATATAAATTTGAAGTAAGTTCATTTGGCAGCAAAACTGAACTGAATGGACTTGAGCTCACGACTTGACTCATCAACTGTGAACAGGGGTATGTTCTACACAGAAGTTGTGCTGCCCATTAGAGTCACATAACGGGGAAATAAGCATTTTCCAGCAGAAAGGGGGTAGAAGTGTATGCGCAGAAAGGGGAAAGGGTGCTGTTTAGACCTCGTAGATGTTCTGCATGCTCATCAGACCTCACTGGCTGTCAATATTGCATTATTCTTCCTGTTCTATAGATAAAACTAAGGCTCAGATTCATCTGAAGTCACCCCACAGGGACTCAAATTTAGAATGAAAAGCTCTTCTATGAGATGAGAATTTGCAAAGACGTGCTAGGACCTGAACTGTTTTTGTTTGCTTGTTTGTTTTGTTTTGTTTTAGATGGAGTCTCACTCTGTCTCGCAGGCTGGAGTGCAGTGGTGCAATGTCAGCTCACAGCAACCTCCGCCTCCCAGGTTCAAGCAATTTTCATTCCTCAGCCTCCTGAGTAGCTGGGACTACAGGTGTGTTCCAGCAAACCCAGCTAATTTTTTGTAGGTGCGGTAGCTCACGCCTGTAATCCCAGGACTTTGGGAGGCTGAGGCGGGCAGATCACGAGGTCAGGAGATTGAGGCCATCCTGGCTAACATGGTGAAACTCCATCTCTACTAAAAAATACGAAAAAGTTAGCCGGGCGTGGTGGTGGGCACCTGTAGCCCCAGCTACTCAGAGGCTGAGGCAGGAGAATGCCGTGAACCCGGGAGTCGGAGCTTGCAGTGAGCCCAGATCGCATCACTGCATTCCAGCCCGGGTGATAGAGCAAGACTCTGTCTCAAAACAAAAACAAAAACAAAAACAGAGCAAGACTCTGTCTCAAAACAACAAACAAACAAACAAAAAACAAACTAGAAGTAGGCTCTGTGAAACACAGAGGAGGCAGGTAGTACTTGCATTAATGGTTCATCAGTGTCTCTGCTGCAGGTTTCATATGCCAATTCTATGCACAAAATGTCTAATATTTAATAGTGGCAGGAGGCAGATTCCCTCAGGATTCCATCAGATGCTAATGTGCCTTGCTGTGTTTAGAAGGCTGGGATATCTGTGCCTGTGTTCCCTTTTTGGAGAAAAGAGGACAAAGCAATGGTCATGAGTTTGGCCTATTGACTTGTTGGTTCATTGTACCCTCAGCTCCTCAGCTGCAACTGAGAGCACTTCAAGGCTATGTCCCCAGCAGCAGACTCAGCATGGTCCCAAGCCTGGACACCAGGACCATCTTCCTTTAAGGAGCCTCAAAGCCCTTTTAGTTCAATGTTCATAAGACTCAATCAGCATCCAGCCTTTCTCAGGCCCAATGCTCAACTGTGTATAAGCCTCTGCCTTGCTCCCACAACCAATTCTCCTCCCTGAACCCAAGATTCCCGTGTTGCCATCCCTGCGTTGAAACTCTGCCAGGTATCCAATTCCACTAGGACAAAGACATGTCCTTGCTTTTTGTTTCCACCCTCACCTTGGGCTTGGAGTATTGCCTTGATGGCTCTTGCCCTGAATTCTCCCACCAAACCTCCTCATGCTACCTGCCAGCCTGCTTCCTGAGTTTTAATTTACAATTGTTGGATGAATTAGTAAATTACTAGCTGTTATACACTGGGTAGTTAAATCCACAGAATCTACTCTAAGGGCTCAAAATTTAGTGAAATGGATTAATTTAATAATTGAAAATTTTGCATATAATGGAATTATGAATGAGGTATTTTCAAATGTTGTAGAGAGAGAGAATTATTTTGTTACAGAGGATTTCATAGAGGCGGCAAGATGTGAGCTGCTCTTGAAGCACAGTTAGGAATCCTCTAAACAAAAAAGGAGCGAACACTCCAGGCAGAGGAAATGGCCCATGCAATGGCACATGGCCTGAAAATCTCAGATACTGTTTTCTCTTAGACTCCCTATTCTATGGGAGCACTGCTCTATGCACACTTGTCGTGATGCCTCACCTCGCCTCCCATGGGAACTGTGGGATGTGATGATTTGTTGGACATAGCACCCATTCCCTATCACAACCCTCTCTAGATACAGAGCTCCTTCTAGTCTCTAAATCTTTCCATTTTCAACTGAGTTATAGGCTATGATAAGATCAACCTTACCTTACGAAGAAATGTCCAAAATGCCTAGCCTGGGCCTATTTCATCATCTGACACTTGCAGAGCTCCCTAGCGCTACAAAAGGAACAGAGCCTGCCTTGGTGCTGCCCTTTTCTTCTGTCTTTGAAATCTGCCTTCTCATGCCTGAACCCAGGAAAGGACAGAAGTCTCTCCTTCCCCTTTCCCTTCTCTCCCCTTCACACCATCTTGCTGCCAAACAAGGGGCTGATTTCAGTATCCCCATTTAGGGGCCTCTGGACCCCAAAATCAATCAATAATTTTCGGCATCACCACATCATCTGGCCTTGCAACCTTCACAAGAATATAATTCTTTGTCTCTTTGCAATTCTTTAGGCTGGTTGTTTTTCCCAAGGTTTTGGAAAACCTGGGCAGACCATTCTTTCTGCTTCCTCCACCTATTGTGGGAAGGTAGAAATGCTGAAAGCTGAGATCAAAACAATCCATAACAAGGACTGGCAATGTTAGCCTGCTTTCTGTCCTCATGCTGAGGACTTGTCTCCAACATGGAGTGGAAGGAAGCAGCCTTGGATCTGGAGTGGCTATTGTGCCTCGTTTCCAATTCGCTGTACAGAGAAGGAGCCAGACCATTGTTCTCAGCCTGCAGTCCTTGCTCTGGAAGCACTGTGCCTGCATTCCACCCCTATGCAAGGTTCTTTCAATCCATCTCTGAAGGTCAAATGTGGACCATGGCACTGAGAGCACTCAGAAAAGAGATCCGGCGTTTAAATCAAGCAATTGTTTCCTTCCTCAGGAGTAGATTATTTCTGCTGATTTCTATTTATCATCAGTCTTATTATTTAAATATTCCACCTCAGGAACAACAGCAGAGGAGAACATGCAACTGGTGATGCTGCTGCTCCTTCAGAAATTATCCACCTCTTGAAAACCTAGAAGAAGGGAAGAGAGAAGGAGGGTGGGAGTGAGAGGAGTTCACCTCCTTGCAGGGGATGCAAAGGGAGAGTACAACTGGAAGAAGGATTTTCTTGTTGCTACTCTCCCTAGGGCCAGCTGGGGCTGGATGTGTCCCCAGAAGGTTGTCTGGTTCCCAAGTCCTAGGCATTCTAGTTGTTCAAGAGTCCTGGATATCACCCTCCCAAAGCCATTATAAGGGGAAAGTTTTGTCTTTCATTTGCCTCCCTCTTTCTGACTAAGTCCCCTAACTACAGCATACATTGATTGGACTCCTTGGAGATGAGAGTGCTCGGGAGCTCAGGAGGGTTCCTCTAGACAGTTATCCCAAGAGGTAAAGGTGCCTGTAACCTCTAAATCACAAAATTTTTAGCTGAGATCTCACTATACATGGAAGTCCTCTGTCCCAAACCTCTGGCTTATGGGTGAGCATGTGTATGCACCTTCTCGCCTTCTGTGCGAACACTGTCCCCTCCTTAACCCCATTTGCTCCCTTCACCCAGATCTCTGGAGCCACCTTACATACCACATTAGTCTCTGCCATGTCTCAAACTGATTCAAATCCCCAAAGCGTCCTCTTCCTGAGTGCTTGTCATTTTCTAAGCAATTCATATTCATTATCTTATTTAGCGCTTATGACCTTCTTACACCCAATTTATGCTTGAGAAACTGAGGCTCAGAAACGTTTTTAAAACTGTCTGACTCAGCCCCTGCACTAAAGTGAGTCTCAGAAAGGTGTGCACATATTACAGAATGTCAGGATCTATCCAAGGAAGGCATTCATAAAGGTCAACTATTCACTCAGTAGAACTTTCCAGAATGCCTGTGCCATGCCTGCTCTGTGATGGGCACTGTGGGGGACAGAGAAGACTCTCAGGCAACCCTTGTGATCCCACTGAGTCCTTTCCACAAGTGAGGAGGGGGCCCAGTAATTGTCCCTGGGAAGTCTCCAGAAGGCTGACTTGCTGAGGAAGGTTGCGCACAGCTCCCTCTTAAGGCAGAAGAGGGAGATGGAAGGTGGGGGAGCAGTGGCAGCTCACTGCCTGCGCGTAGCCATACCCACAAGAGACACCTGCAAATATGTGTTGGTTCTTAAAATATTAAAGAAAAGGAGCAGCAGTTACTGCCCGTATCAAAAATATGATCCTCCGGGTGTGCAATGGGTTACCGCGTGGAACTTATACAGAAGAAATGTGGAGAATTATGAGGCAAGGCAGAAGGAGGGGGTTGGTCAGACACAGTGCTACCAAGAAAATGATCCGTTCTCCCCACCAGTCAGCCATTGGGGAGGACACAGGCACCTCTGGGCCTGTTGCTAGACAGGACACTGTCACTAGAGGGCAGTGCAGCTCATTCTTGGGCGTGAGGGAGCCTGGCCATCCCATCTCCCAGAGAGCAATCCTGCTGGGAAATCACCGTGCCCCGGCGGGGCGGGGCAGCACCTGGAGGTAGGTAGACTCGAGATTCTAGGGGTAGGGGACAAAGGTGACATTACTTTTGATGTTTTTATACACATTCTTTCGTTTTATTTGACCCTGACAGTAGACTTCTGGGGTAGACTGAGATCTTTAGCCCAATTTGACAGATGAGAAGATAAATCATGAAGGTTAGACTCATCCCAGGTTACCCAGCTAATAAAGGTGCCATGGGACAGACACCAGGTTCCCTAAGCCCCAGTCACAAGTTGAATCCAGGGCTGTCTGTAAACATGGGCTAGATTCCTTAGCGAAATTCTCACCATTGTAATTTCTCCCTTTGTTATTTATGTATTCCCTAGAGGGTTGGGAAGAAACAGAAAAACAAGGTTAAAACGGAATCGCTCAATTAGATACTTTGTAAGCAGCTGTGATGAAAGTTTGGATGAAGCAAGGGATACTTATGACTACCCACTTCCTTTGACTCCCCTCCTGCTGGCCTTTCCAGGCCACACCCTGGTGACCTTGGAGAGTCATTGCAAATGCCTCCAGCTCTGGATACAGAAATACATGTGGATAATAAAGGATGCAGAGGTGAAAGGTCCTCCAGTCTCTGCTGAGGACCAGAAGCAGGTTCCCACATAGGAAGTGACTAGGTCATAGCCAGAAATTAGAAGCGGTGGGTGATGAGATTTATCCTGCCCTCCACCAACTCTTCCTGGAACATGACATAGACCCAAGCTGGGGTCATTTGGGAATATGATTTAAAGCAGTAGAGGTGATAGATTCTTTTAGCACATAAACACAAATCACACACATGAAGAGAGGGTCGGATGATCAGATGAAAATCTACACGCCTTGTAGATATTCCACGTGCAAGATCCCTTGCTACCCCCACATCACCCAAGGTACAGCTAGACATAACCACATGCTTGATGAACCCTAGCAGAGGCTAAGGAGGAGGATTAAAGAATCCGGGAAAGAATACATAGGATGGAGAGGCCAAGGGAAATAGGAGAAAAGAAGAAAGTCCAGATGGGAAGAGCTGATACCTTCCTCTTAAGCAGAGTGGCCACGAGGACCCAGGCAGACATCCTGGATGAATGGCCCACCCCGACACCCAACTCTCTGCAACATCTAAAGAAATTGGAAGATGCAACACAAACCAAACAATGGGCCATTTTGTACATTTTTCAGGATTCTGTGTGTCCTTGGGGGCAGCCCATGGTAAGCCTGATATGGTTTGGTTGTGTCCCCCACCCAAATCTCATTTTGAATTGCAGCTCCCATAATTCTCACATGTCGTGGGAGGGACCCAGTGGGAGGTAATTGAATCATGGGTCTGTGCCATGCTGTTCTCGTGATAGTGAATAAGTCTCACGAGATCTGAGGATTTTATAAAGAGGAGTTCCCCTGCCCAAGTTCTTTCTGTTTGCCTGCTGCCATCCATGTAAGACATGACTTGCCCCCCACTTGCCTTCTGCCATGATTGCAAGTCCTCCCCAGCCACATGGAACTGTCAGTCCATTAAACCTCTTTCCTTTATAAATTACCCAGTCTCCGGTACATCTTTATTAGCAGCGTGAGAACAGACTAATACAAAGTCTGTGTATTTATCATCCATTGTACTCCTCCTCCCTTCCACAGTGTTAAATGGCAAATGGTGTCAAACTCAGGACACACCAGAAAACTCTCATTTTTAGAATTTATTTAGCCCTTCAATTTTCATGACTTTGTGGAAGTGTAGAGGTCATTGAAGCCTGGTTTCTACCCTCAGAGAGCTTATCATCTAAGGGGCAACGCTGACACGTATCATGCCAATTTTAACCCAAGCAGAGTAGGGCAGGTGCCATTGCAGAGATGCTTTGGATCTTGCCATTGCAAGAGCTTGGGAGAAAAGAGAGAGAGAGAGACATCATTTGCCTGTGGACCGAGGGAAGGATGCTCAGGAGAGGAGACTTTTTAAAGATCCAGCTCAAATAAAAGATGAGCATTTCGCAGGCCGCAGGAACAATGTCGTCCAAGACACAGCAGTGTAAAATGTCTATTCCTGAAAATACTAGCAGTCTGGTGTCTTATTTTTAACATAAATAAATACTAAAGCAGCGAGTCTTGCATTGATTCACGCCTGTGAGCCAGCCCATCTATGGTCCTATAATTTCCATTCCCTCCCTCCAGCCCCCATTCCCTGATCAGGAGCACATTCTATTCTCTGTTATCCAACCTCCAACTGGAGATATGTTTTGAAATAAGTGATATTTGCTCTTTGGTGGCCCCTCTTCTCCCTCATTATCTGTCCTAGCATGCCTTCAAGGCCTTGCACAATCTGCTCCTTTTCCTACCTCACCAGCTGCATTTGGGTTACTCTCCCCACTACTCTACCTGCCCAGTCACAATGCACTACTCTGTCTTTCCCCAACAGGTATGGCTCCTTTCCACCCCAGGGCCTTTACACATGCCATTTTTTGGTTTGTTTTTCTGACTTCTCATGTAGCAAATTCTTTCTCCTGATTCATTTTCCCTTCCCTCTTCCACCCTGGCACATCGCCATGTCTTGTCATTTGGCTGTCCAGAAAGCTCAATCTGGAGATCTCATTCAATGTAAAAGACAATGCAGAAAGGAGGTGACGCAAGAATCTGCTCTTAAACAGAGGAAGGATTGCTCTGTCCTCATGAGCAAATCTCCGTTTTCTCCTCCTTATATGAAACCTTAAAAGGACCCCTTATTTTGTTTACTTAGAGGGGTAAGCGTGGTCCGATAGGAGAGGTGGAGGTAATTATCAGGTTCCATATGGCCACTTCCCCTTTGCCAATGTCACCTGTGACATTGCAAAGCTGTCTCATCATTTCCAGTATGGATTTTGTGTAGGTATTCAAACCCGTGTGTTTTCTTAATTCTACCGCACCCACCACTGATGCCTCCCAAATCTGGTCCCACTTATCCTTAATATGCAGATTCTACTTTTTCTATAAAACCTTTTCTGATATCTCCACCCTGCAGAAATCTTTCCATGATCCTATCTCTGGGAACAACGTAAATTAATAGTACCTTATTTAGCTATTGAATGATCTCCAATTGTTATTCTGTAGCTTGTCTTGTCTCCTGTCCTGGGCACATAGTTAATGTTTAATAAATATTTGGTCAAATTGCCAATTGAGAAAAACATAGAGATAAGGCCATTAAAAGAATATAAACTGGGCAAAACTGCAACCATGCATGTGCATGTGCGTGTCTTTGTGTATGTGCATGCTTGTACCTGTTCTGTAATGACAAAAGCTCTCTTCCACGTCCTTGGAGACATTACCAAATGCCCCCTCAGTTCTCTAGTCATCCGTTCTAATATTTGAGCAATGGGTGCTCTGCCTCCTCCCTACGCCTCCAATGATTGGCGTATGGCAACGAGAGCTGGCTTCTGACCTCATCGTTAAGAGGCAATGCTTTCTCCTCTGGCGCCAAACATCTGCTGAACCTATTTCTGTTTCCACAGCAGAGAATTCATTCCTGGCCCTGTGGCTTTTCAAGCCCAGCAGGGTGCAGGTGAATTGGAGAGAATGGGAAGAAAGAGAACTCTGGTGGGTTGATGACAACAGACAATTCCTTGCCCGATTCATCCTTTCATCAGAGTGACCTACAAGGTGCAGAGTTGACTGATGAATGTACTTGGACAGTAAAAATTGTATGAACACACGAACTAGGTCTGGTTTCAGATCCCTAATACTTAGTATACAGTCAGCACTTGATAAATATTTAAGGAATGAGTATATTGTATGCATGTGCTGGGAAAGTCTTCAGAGAAGCAGAATTCAGCTTCCTCTAGAGATAAACTTTGTCATGTGTGTCAATGCCCATGGGCATTACTTAGCTGTCTTAGGCTGTGATAAACTCCCCAGCTCCAGAGTGTGCAAACAGGAGGAGGACAGCAGCTTAGTCAGGGATGCTCTACCCAGAGAGTCTAGGCAATAAATGGGATGTTGTATCAATAACAATAATATGCTATTATTCCTACTTTCAATACCAATAATAGTTAGTTTATTTATTAAGTACTTATATATCAATAGTTAGCAAATCATCTCTTACTTAATTATGGTGACTATCAAAGGCCTTTCTACCCCTGAGGGTTGATAAATCTATCAGGTCCAATAAACATTTGCAGAGCCAGGCACAGGAGGAGGATGGAAGAAAGAAAAAAGAGGGGCAAGAAATACAGGCAGATTCACGGCCCTTAAATAACTCTCAATTCAAAAAAGGAGACAGGAAACAAACTAGAATTCAAGGCAGAAAAAGATTAAGAACTAGGAAGAGTTGTAGACAAAAGTTTTGGGAACAGTCCAAAGGGAGAGTGATCAGTTCTCAGTGGGGTGGGAAATCTTAGAAGGCTTCCTAGATGTGGAATTTTTGAATCTATAGCATTTTTATAGGCAGAGAATGAGGAAAGGGCATTTTCTTAACCAACAGATCAGGATAAATGAAGGTCAGGAGTTTTGGTGTGAGTGTTATCTTAGAAATAAGTGTTTCATATGGTGAGGCTGGAGTGTCACATGGGTAGAAAGAGAGATGCAGTGGAGGGAGAATAGCTCTGTGCCCAATCCTGGAATGCTTTCAATGATGGCCTGAAGTGTATGGATTTTATTCTGTAAACAATGAATGTTTCTGATGAGGAAGCAATATGTTTTATTGAGGTAATTCTAGAATGAAAGTTACATTGTATATTGTCTTAGTCTATTCAGGGTGCTGTAACAAAATACCATAAACTGGTGGCTTATAAATAGCAGAAACATATTTCTCACCATTCTGCAGGCTGCAAGTCCCAGCAAATATAATGCCTGATGAGGGCTCACTTCCTGATTCATTGAAGGCACCTTTTCTTTGTGTCCCCCTATAGTGGAAGGAGCAATGCAGCTCTTCGGGGTATCTTTTATAAAGGCACCGATTCCATTCACAAGGGCTCTACCCTCATGACGTAATCACCTCCCCCAAACCCCATGTTTTAATACCACCACACTAGTGATTAGGTGTCAGCATATGAATTTAGATGGGGACATAAATATTTAGACTATGACAGGTAAAGAATGATCACAGCTAAATTTTATTAAGTGCTCACCATGTACGAGCCACTGTTCTAAGCAGCTGCATTCTGTCTCGCTCCACCCTACTAGTGTGTGAAATAAGTTTAATAATTATGCCATTTTACAGATGGAAAAACTGAGGCACAGAGAGGCTAAGCTACTTTCCCAAAGCCACATATCTGTCATTGGAAGACCCAGGAATCCAACCTAGAAGTCTTCCCCAGAGCCACTTTTAAATATCCTACTTCACCACCTCATCCTATGCTATCACAATTCTACCTGGGTGGGAGGGTGAGGGCTTGAACTGAGATCGTAGAGGTGAGTATTTCCTTGCATTCACATAAAGAAATACCATAATAAAAGTGGTCACCTATAGAAGGCAATATCAGGGTCAAGGGACAGACAAGGAGTAGAAGGGGGTGACACATCTCAATGTACGCCTTTTAATATGGTCCTTTTCTTGCCCATATGAATGTGTTATTTGTTCAAAAAACAAGATGACACAAAAGAAAGGGTACAATTTAAAAGCTAATTTCAAGGAACAAATGAAAGTGCATAAGAGCTGGATGGGTTTGGAAGACAAATGAAACAGGCAGCACAAACAAAACAAACCCTGGAGTTTCTCACTTGAGTGTTTGGAAGATGGTAGCCCACTAGCCTAGCTGGGGAAAACAGGAGAGTAGGTTTGAGGGTGGCCATAACACATTCAGTCTTGTTCTTAGGTGACAGTGGACATCTGGATGTTGAGGTTGAGCATGGTAACCAAGGTGGGATGTTGACCGGGGAGGTTCTCATGAAGATGGTAATGGACCCCGTGAGTAGATGGTAACCTTAAGGAGAGAGTAGAGAAGGAGAAAACAAGAGAGCAGATGACAGAGGTTAAGGAAATCTGCACTAAAGGGACTGCCCCAGAGAAGCTAAGATGGAGACTGTGAAGCCTTGGTCAAGGGCCAGGATGGAGAGATGAGTACAGGAAACAGAGGGAGCAGAGAGTTTCCGGAGGAGGGGAATGATTTCCCGGGGTCTCATGGGTTAGGACTGAGACAGGTTTGGGGATCAGAATGCTGAGCTTCCGGAGGAAAGGAGACATATCAAAGATATTGAGTGCGACTGTCCAACTGAGGGGCCCCTTGTGGGATGTCTAAGGCCCTTTCTCCCTGTTCTGTAAGAGATAACAAGCAAGGTGGACACTGAGATGTCTTCAGTCCCTACATGTCAGCCAGTGTAGATGTTCTGTTTTTCAGGGAGAGGTTTTTAGGCAACATACGCCAGCACCTGAGTGGTTAAAAGGGAAACTGAGGCAGACAATCCTAGAAAGCTTATCTGATTTTTTCTGTCATCACCCATTCAGGATAATGAGAACCTATAATTTGATGTGTTTGCTTTTCATTCTTCCTTTCTATCTTTTCATCACACACATCAATGCAAACACAATTGCACACATACACACACACACACACACACACACACACACACACCAGGCAAAAATGCACAAGCATTTTTCTGGATAAGACTCATTACTGCTCGGTGGGAGGGAGGGAGAGCAGAGCCGAGGAAAGGAAAGAGAGATGCAAACCACCCTAGCTACTTTTACTCCCCTTTAAGGCTGCATGGTTACGGTCCTGGGAAAGAAAACTCCTGCATTCCTCCCCTTTAATTGGGTTTATTGTTAAAGCACTGGAGCAGCTAATCCTCACAGACCTGTAGGAGCTGGAGTGGGAGCCCAAGCAGGATTCTTGCCGAGTCTGTGGGTAAGACGACCCTGCTTCTTTTCTTGGCTTTAGGGGGTCTCCTTGCTTAGTGGGAAGCGTGCAGCACCTAGCGAGTGGATTTGAAGAGCCACTTTGTAAGCAACTTGGGCATTTATTTCAGCCCCAGTTCCAGGCTTCCCTGACTCTTTTGGCATCAAGGGTAAGTTATAGGTGTCTTGGAAAATAAGTCTGAATGGGGGTCTGGGTGAAGCCATCTGTCCATCATTCCTGGGCTGGCTTGCATGGAAACCCTTTGCACTTCTGGGCAGGGAAAAGGGAGAAAAATATCTTTATGTGCCCCTCCTGCAATGTCTGCATTATAGGGACAAGCCTCTAGGCTCTATGCCTGGAGGGACCCCATCCATCTGCTGGGGTGTCAGGACCTCCAGCTCTCTTGCATCCCTCCCTCCTATTCAACCTTCATCTCTTAACCTCTCTGACCCCATCCATCAAATAAGGTATGCCCTCTCTGCCTATCTCTTTGGGTTATTGCGAGGATTAGCAGAACCAATGACAAAACGATTTGTAAACAGCCTGTGGCTCTACAAACCTAAGGAAGAAGAATCAGCCTCAGTCCCTCCTGAAGAGGTCTGTGGACAGGCTTCAGGCTCCCTATCCCCGGCCGCGTTAAGATGCAGAACACAGTCGAGCTATTGCTGTCAGTCACAAGACAGCTCCTTCACCTTCCCCAGGGGCGTGTCTACCTCCCTTCTGTTTTTAAACTTCCCTAGTTTACCTCTCAGGTGAAGATCTTGAAAGGAGGTCTGGATTCACCAACACCATCACCCCCATCCACCCCGTGGCCCCTTCTCTCCACGTAACTTTGACGTACAAACATTAACCCTGAGGCTCCCGGAGGTGGCTGCCAGGGCTCACGCTGGTCTGGCTGCAGTGCTTGGCTGGCCAGCCTCTTGCTCTGGAGTGAGATAAATTGATCATGAGGAAAATCTCTGAGAAGGGTCAAGAGAGTCAAGCAGATTCCGCCTTAGGTAAGAAGATGATCTTTTCCAGATCATAAGCTGAAGACAGAACAAGGCCCCTGTCATTCCTGTTGACCCAAGCTTAACCAGAACCAAAGATGAGACCCACCTCTGAAACACAGTGCTTTGTAATACCTGGTATGCGGACCACATTTTACAGTTTCGAATGTGTTCAGAATTAATCTTCTTTAGGACGATCCCATCAGATGGTGTGGCATGTATTATTTCCCCCTTAATATAGATGAGACCACTGAGGCTCAGAGGTTAAAGGGGTTGTAAAGCTGGTGATGGTGGTGGCATTTGAACCCAGATCTATTGATAAATTCAGTGACCTTTCCATGATGCTGCAGATTGCTCTGGTGTGTGCGTGTGCGTGTGTGTGTGCTGCTTATTAAGAGCCCTCTTCAGAAAGTACTCTTTGGGAAAGAAGCTTGAGGTTAGAGTGAGAAATGGTTTGAGCTGGAGCCATGAGAGGCTTGGGGCAATAGATATGCTGCCCCCAGCCTCTGTGCTGAGAAATCTGAGTGCTTTAAGGATTCAGTCCTTTCCAGATTGTCCGAGCCATGTGTTCCCAGGGGAATCAGTCAGACGTTAGGATTGCATTACAGCATCATGAGGATGAAAGTGGAGATGAGTGACATCCCAGCAACCGCCACCAGGAAAGAGGCAACAGGTTATGTGGTACAGCGACGAGAAGACTAGCGTTGGAATCCAGTTCAATTCTATCATTCACTATCAGTTTGATGCGGGGGATTTTTCTGAACATTTCTACTTACCAGTACCTGAGACGTAAAATGCGGTTACCTTGAAAGGGGGACATGAGTCATTAAACAAGATAATGCATGCAAAGTGCCTAGCGCGGTGCCCCACCCAGGTGCGTGGTCCAGGGCAGCGAATACTATAAAGCCTAGGAGAGATTCTACCTGTAAGTGAAAAAGCATCCCCCTCTAAGAGGAGAGCACCTCCCTCCCTCCCTCTCCCCCATACACACGCACACAGGGCCAGAAATAAATTGCCACACGAATGCGCGCGAGTGACGGCGCCTAGCCACAGCCTGCCAGCGCCAGCGAGTGAATGAGCTGCAGCATGAATGAGGGGAGCGGCTGAGTCTGCAAAGAGGCTGCGTGCCTGGCGCTACAACTGCAGGCGCGCCGCCACGGTCAATGGCGAGGGGGTTGGGGCTGAGTGGGAGCGGCTGCCAGCAAGAAAGCAAGCTGAAGCAGGCAGGGGACTGCACGGACTATCCATGATTGTGGAGGAAAGGCTGGTAACTCAGAACTTCCTGACACAGCCCTTCGTCCTGAATTCAGTCTGTCCTTTCTTTTGCACTCCATTCCTGGTGGGGGAAATATCCTTCCTCTCCCCTTCTGGAAGCCGCAGTAGAGTGCCTGGCTGTGACGGTTAATAGTAATGAGCGTTCAGCCTGTACAAAAGAGGCACCTCTTGCGTGGGATTAGGCTTGAAGGCAGTGTGTGACACACAGTCAGTGTTAACCTTGAAAACTCCTTAGAAAAGTGCCCCAATGGAGACCTGATATCGCCTATGAAAAAATCCCAACAAAAGTATTATTTCCTCTCTTGTTGCAACAGTTCCCTGCTTTCTTGGTTGGGTACCAGATGAAGTAGTTGGCTTGCATTCAGGGCTATGATGTATGAAAAATCATATATCTTTAAACACTTTAGAATCACAGTGAGATGAGATGCTCACACTGTGAAAGGCACGTGGGAGCTGGAACCAGCTGAAGGAACAGCAGATCCCTGTCTGCTGTCCTGTGCTCACCCCTGTTTAAGTCCTTATTGGTTTCCCTTTCTTTCTCCAGTGCTTAGTGTTTAATTCATGTGCCTATAATGTGGACCCACTGCATGGCACTTTAGAGGTTGCAAACTGCTTTTGTGCCCATTGAAGCATTAGCCCTCCAAAGGAATGCTGAGAAATAGAGCAGGGATCATTATTCACACTCAGTAGATGAGGAAACCGAGGCCCAATATGCTTAGCAGCACACTAAGAATAAGCAACATACCCTGCTCTTTACAATGGCCCCTGTGTGTTGACCTCTCAGCTACCACATGAAGCCCTAGAGAATGGTCTTCACATCCTCTGTAAGAAGCACATAGTAAACCATAAGCAACACATAAATTACGGCTTGTCACTGCAGTCAGTGATTTTGTTAAACTTAGATGTAGGTTTGCGCCTTAAATAAACTGCAGGCAACAATGGAAAAACCTTCTCCCTGGGTCATTTTGTGAATAGAAATTGGCATGCAGAGTTGATCTTTGAAATGCAGAATGATAGTGGCAGAAGGGCTGGGAAATGGAGTGGGTGGTCCTTGGAGTTTCTCTCCAGTCAGAAGACTCCTGACACCTTTAGGCTCCAGAACCTGGGCTTTGGCAAGCTGATGAGCCACTTGGGTTGCAACCCATGAACTAGAAATGAGTTCTGACACAGGCCCAGCCGTTCACCTATGACACCACAAGGAGGGTAAAACTGTGACTGATGGCAGAGGGCTGCTAGAAATTTCATCTATCCTTTCAAAATATGAAGAATTACAAAGCATTAGAGATGGCCTAGTCTACATTTTCCAAAGGATGCTCTGAGAAACCCTAGATCCCCTGCACACTAATATGAGTGTTACAGAAGGAAAGAATTTCACTGTCTACTAAATTTGGGAAATGCCGGATTAAACAGCATTAAGCATGTGTCTTTAATGGTCCTCAGAGCCTTTAATGAGCTAATGTGGATTATGAATCTCCAAGAAGGGGGCCAGAGGAGGTAGCAAATCCACCCTGCTCATGGAGAGTCGCCCAGGACTAACATAATGAAAAGCAAACTTCAGGGAACTTTAATCTAGTCCAATCTCATCTGTTCACCAAAGAGGAGGATGGAAACTCAGGGATGTATAGTGATCTGCTTGGGGCTGCACAGCTACTGGATATCAAACCAAGACTGGAACAAGCCTCGGTTCTTTCCAGTATTCTTTTAACCCAGTGGATGATATAAAGTTCAATATGGGCCAGAGTGTAGAAAATTGCGGGACCCAGCAAGAAAACTTCCCAACTTTTGCCTTTTACCCTTTTGTCACCAAGTACTGACAGATTTCCATGATTCTCTGTCCCCCAGCCTGCAGGCAGAGAGCACATTCTTATTGAAGATGATCCAACTGATAACCTCCCTCCCAAGGCCCATAGGCTCTTCTGAGTCATGGTCCCAAAGAATGGAAAATCCTAGAAGCAGAGACTATAAAGCAGTCTTAGGGTAGACTGATTCCTCTAAAGTCAGTGAAAGAGCCAGGCATGATCCAGAAGACCTGAGCCTGCTCACTATGCCCCAGAGTGATTCAAGCCTCCTTGCTCAGAAGCCCCTAGTGACAGCACTAGCAAAAGGAGGGTGGCTCTTTCCATGGGTAGAATTGAGAACCATTATCTGTGGGCTTAAGATTGCAGAGGTGCTACTCAAAGATGCTCTCCTTTCCTGTCCCCATCTACTCTGGTTAGTCCATGCCCAGTTTAGGAACACTATGATTGTTCCTACACTGTACCTATTGTAATGGTTTGGAGTGGAGTGGAGTGGAGTGGAGTGGAGTGGAGTGGAGTGGAGTAGGGTGGATTGGATTGGATTGGATGGAAAGCCTTTGAATTCTAATGTGATGCTCCTAAGACTCTGGATCACCTAATTAGGAGTGTAACACTTTTAAGCTATTAGCCCAGCTGATTCATTTAATAAGCACCTCAGGACAGGTCCCTAAATGGCTGCAACTCAAATAGGAAACTTTGGATAGTGAGGCCATGTGGAGAGTGGGGCAGAAGTGAGAGTCCAGAGAAAGAATCTGGCCAGTGTGGGGTCATGAGGTGACCTGGCAGTTTTAGGGTACATGACCACAGTGAGGAGGCCACTGCAAACAAACCTCACCTGCCTGAGAGTTCTGTCTGGGGCTAGTGATGCTCCCTTTACTAAATGAAGCTGGAAAAGGAGGAAGGACACAGAAGCTCCATGGAAGGAGCACCTGCCTGCTGGGCTCATGGCCCAAGCATCTCTCACCAGCATCTCATAAACAGGCATCACACAGCCTGCCACTAGGAGCATGGAAAGGGCTGCACTCAGAGGCAGCGTCCACCCCAAGGCTGTACTGCCTGCCCTTTAGGAAGAACTTTCCCCTCTGTAACCTCCTCCACAGCTGCAGAATTTTCCCCCAAGAGGCCAGGAAGATCATCCAAAAAATACAGTTGAGCACTAACCAGGAGGCAGGTACTGTGGTAGCCCCAAGGCGGGCAGCGAGACAGCCAAGGTCTTTGTCTGTGTGGAGTTACTTTCTACAGAGGAGATCAACCTCTGACAAATAAACAGGGTGCTTTGAGGTTGTCATATGTATTACAGAAGAAAGGACTGGCTCACCTAAGAGAGAGTAACTCTGGGTGTGGGTAGACAGACTCTAGGTAGAATGGTCAGAAAGAGCCTTGTCTAGTGTCCCAGGGAAGTTCTTCTGACCAAGAAGTGGACACAGGTCCCATCCCAGGCACTACTGTCCCTGAAATGATGATGACAACAAAAAAGCCAAGCAGATTTGGCCTTCTATGGCCATTCCACCCTCTCCTGCTGCTGTGCCATGGGCAGAACCTCACAATGAGGACTACAGAGAGGGAGGCCCTGCTGCAGTCTCTTCTCGGGACTCAGGTCTTCTTGCTATAGGCTCCTCTCTAAAGCAATATAAAGAATACATCCACCCACCTTCGATACTCATCTTAAATCTAACTCCTCCACAGTGCGCTCCCCAATCAACCCACCCCCAAGCTTTTCTTTCTCATTCACTCATTTAGCAACCATGGGCTGGACCTTTAGCGAGTGCCAGGAACAGTAGTAGGTTCTAGGATTTCAAAGATGAGTAACACGTGGTCCCAGTCCTTTAAGCAGACTGGTCTGCATTCTTAGCTCCTTATTTATATATCTGCATTTGGTCTTCATAACCTGATTGTAAGCACTTTTAAGGCCAGACTCCTATCATAGAAATGTCTATTTATAGCCCAAAGGGTATACAGGAAGTACGTAATAAATGCATGTTGCGTGAAGGAGTATTACCTCCACAGCTCAAAGATAGTTCCATGAATAAGGTCATTTCCTTTGCTAGGAGCCATTTTTGCAGAATATTCTTGAGAATCTTGCTGTGCTGAGGTGCAAGGCACCTGAACCAGCCACGAAGCCAACATTCTCCAAGTCTCCTGAGCTATCGACGTGAAATCAGCCCTAAATCTCAGAGAAATCTGTGGCGGCTGCTCCTGAGCTTTGAAACCCAATGGAAATTGTTGCCAGAAATAGAGTGAGAGGCGGGGAGTACTTTGGAAACAAATGAGAGCAATACTGGAGCTTCAAGCTCCTTAGAATTTGTTTTCTTTTCCTCTGAAAAGGCCTAGATTACAGAAGTCAAGAGAGGAGGGGGAGGACTTCAGCAGTAAGAAGCAGGATGCAGCCATGGAAGAAACGTGGGCACCCCTTTCAAAGCCCGCTGTTCAGACCTCCACCACACAGGGCATGGGGGTCTTGAGGCGATCGCTCTGGTTACAGAGGGGTGGGAAGGAAAAGCCAAAGCTATGGGGGTTTCAGATCTGGGCCTTTGAGTTTTCCACATTGCACTGAAGACGGAACTAAATGGTTAGGATTCAGTGTATGGGAGGAGGAGTGGGTGGGAAAGATGTTTTCTTATAGCCTAGCTTCGGCTAAGAATACTATGTTTTTAAAGCTATTTAAGAGAGAAGAGAAAGAAGGAACAGTGAGTACAGATCTGCTAATGAGGTGGTACAGCCTCCTGGAGAACAGGCCGTCATTCCCTGGGAGCTCCGGAAGGGGGAGTGATGGACGCCTGGCTCTTGGTCCCAGAGCTGGAAGGCAGCTCTTGATTGGCTGGAAAAGCAACATCCACAGCTCTGTTGTTCTGTGGAGAGGGGAGAGAGAGAGGGTGGGGGAGGCACACAGGCAGTTGATTTTGCTTTGTTAAATGTTCAAACCTTTGCCCTTATCCCCTACTTTCAAGACTTTCCAGGAGCAGTGTATCTACACAGCGAGAAGTATTTGTGATGCCCCCTGGAGACTGGGTCAGCTAAATGAGATTCTTTAAACCTGATAAGATTAACATGCAATAATGGACAATCTCAAATTTAAAGTACCCCATTTTTCTTTTTGCAGCCTGGTAAAGCGAGTGAGAGTTCATGCATTCTAGATGCCAAGCACCCTGATAAGTGGAAGCTGCTAGATTTGGGGTTCAGGATCTACAGAAAGGCATCTGGCTAAAGACATTCCCCAACTCTTATATTCCATCTTCCTCAAAGAGATCTCCACCAGTCAGGGTCCATTTGTCTCCACCTTGTGTACTGTGCCCTCAAAGTCAAGTGTCAGCCCACCACTGCCAGTGAGACCTCCTCTGGCCAGTGCCTGCATCCTGAACTGCTGTGGTCCCTTTGGGCTGCCACCCTGCCAAGAGGAACAGATCATCTAATGGGCCAGGAGACCCAAACACAAGCTACCAGATGTATATACAACTAGGTCAATCATGAAGGAGTTTCTCACATGCATTTTTTAATAATAAATAGCCACCAATTATTATATAGCCAGGTTGCAAGTTGACACACTATTAAAATGTACACCAAAAAATGCAGCTTCCTTATTTCTTATAAATCTTTCTCATGAACTCCCACCCCATCAGGCAGCAAAAAAGGAAATGGGGAACTTTAAATTTCAATTTTTCCATTATAGCATATAAATCTCCCTTTGGGTTTCAAGAGTCTCCTTTAGCTGACCTTATACCTTTCAGGAAAACACAGCCTTGAGATGGACTTTCCTCTTCCTGCTCAACTTCAAGGTGGCATTTTATGTTGTAAGGTATTTACTTGACCTTGTTGTCATATGGGAGAAGGGGGCCTCAGACTTCTCAGACTTATCAGGGACCCTGGATTCCATAGTCCTCCAGATCCCATCAGAAACTGACTAGTGACCTCTGAAGTATGACTGGTCACACTGCTTCATGGGGATCATACTGACATACTCTACTAAAGGCCCTGATCCCAGCTGTTTGCTTACCTGAAAAGTCCTGGTCATCACCATCTCTTCTCACCAACCCCAGCCAGCTGGCCCTGACCTGCTCTACATCCCCTCATAGGGCCATGAGCCATGATGACCTGGTAAATGTTTAATGACAGGTCTTGGGGCCGGGGTCAGTGGAGTCAGGGAGAAGCCCTGATTATAGCTGTTGCCACTGCCCCTGGTGTAAATACTCCTATTAGGCTGGGATTGGTGGCTCACACCTGTAATCCCAGCACTTTGGGAGGCCAAGATGGGAGGGTCACTTGAGCCCAGGAGTTCGAGGCCAGCCTGGGCAACAGAGTAAGACCCTGTCTGGAAAACAAATTAAAATTAGTCAGGCGTGGCGATGCATGCCAACTACTAGCATGACTGAGGTCCCAACTACTAGGGTGGCTGAGATGAGATCACTTCAGCCCAGGGGGTGGAGGCTACAGTGAGGAATGATTACACCACTGTACTTCAGCCTGGGCAATAGAGCAAGACTCTGTCTCAAAAAAAATACTCCAGTACTCCTACTGTGGTCACTTTCTAGCTGCCAACATTAACACCAGAGATGTGCACAGCTGGCTCTCATGAGCTGGCATGAGCTGGCCCTGGGGAGGTTTTGGAGTCTCTGCCCATCATGAGGCACTGTCTCAATTCACCTCCTCCCTCGAGGCCTCCCCATGATTCCTCACCGCCCTGTTAGATACAGTTGCAGGTGGACCTCCTCCTAGGCTTAAAGCCTCCCACCAGCAGGGTCCTGGTAAGCCACCCCATCCATGTCACCAGTCTCCCCATTCCTGAACAGATGCTCTAAAGCAAAGATCTGTGCTTTGGAAAACTATACCATCTGTCTCCCCATCCCCTTTCCAGGGTCCACTTGAACCAAAAGTATCCATCTTTCCACCTCCTCTTCCTCTCTGCCAAGAGCCTCGCTTGTATCATATTCTTCTTATCCCAGGGCTCTAAGTCTCATATTGTGTTTTAATGGTGGAAGAGGTTTCCCTCTATTCCATGAAACCTATTTTACCATGAGTCCTCCAGATGTGGATTACCAGGAATGAAATACATCAATAACTGTCTCCAGAATATTATCTCCGTTACAACTGTTTATCATTGTAGCAGAACAGAAAAAAATAAAAATAAAAACAAAAAAAGAAACCACTGTTTATCATGTGTATCAATGTCTCTATATGCACCATTTCATTTAACCTTTACCATATCATAAAGGTTTTTGCCCCCACTTTACAGATGAGGAAATAGATTCAAAGAGGTTAGTAACTTGCCTTAGGCAAGGCCATTTACCTGGTAACTAGCAAAGGTAGGATTCGAACTCAGGTTGGCCTCCAAAACTATGCTCTTCACTAAATGCTGAATTGTAGACAAACAAACTTTCCTTTTGTTCAAAGGCTATTATTAATAGGAGACCCCATAGAGTCTACAGGTGGTTTTTCTCAAGTGGGGAAGGAAGGTCATTGCCCAAGAGGGGCAGCCATTAGACATATTTTCCTATTTCTCCATCAGGTTCAAAGAGTGTGAGGGAGAGGGTGCTGGCAGAAATGGTGTCTCACTCATCACTCCTGGACACCTAGTACCCTGCCATCAGCTGTTGGAGGAGGTAGACACAGTGGAATATCCAGAGGAACAGAAATTCCCTCCAACCATTTAACCCCATCCCAAAAATATGTTTCTCTCTAGTATTCATGAGCTCAGTCAGGGCACCCCCAACCAATCCCAGATGCTCCTGTCAGAAACATGGGAGTCCTCCTGGACTCCGTCTGCCCCACCATATGACACATCGCCTAATACTGTAGATAACTGGACTCCCAGAATACATCCCAGGTTCATCATTCTCTCCTTCACTCCCATCTGGCCCGAGCCACCATCATCTCTCTCCTAGACTTCTGTCCCCTACCCGTTTTCCATGCAGCAACTCTTGCCCCTTCCACTCCCTTCACAGATCAGCCAGAGAGAACTCTTTAAAACATCAATGGTGTAATTAACTCCCCTACTAAAAATACTTCATGTCTTCCCATCTCACTTAGAAGAAAATCCAAGGTCTTTAACAGAGTCTATAAGGCCCTTTATGGTCTGCCCCTGCCTGCCTCTCCCTGCCCATTCTCCACCCCCGACCATACGGCGCTCACTCTGCACCAGCCACGCCATCCCTTCAGGCTCTGGAGCACACCATGCTCTTTCCTCCCTTCGAGATTTGCTGTTATATTTCCTTTGCAGAGAAGCTCTTTCATATGCTTTTTGCTTCGTTGGCTCCTTCCCAAACTTTGCGTCTCAGCTTAAATATGGCCTGCTCAAGAGGCCTTCCCTGGCCTTTATCTAAAGAAGACTCTCCCTGTTTATCTCTATGACAAACCCAGGTTTTTGTCTTTCATGATTTTCCCCACACTTTGTAACTGTACACGTGTGACTTTACTTGCCCATTGCCCATCTCCTTCAGACTGGCAGCCTCATGAAAGCAGGGCCAGCATCTGTGTTGTTATCAGTACACATCGGCACCTTGCATATGGTAGGTGCTGAATAAATATTAGTTGACTGTTGAATACGTATGGTAACTCCAGAACTCTGATATAAATTTAGGAAATGATTCAATTTAGATTTTCATGAATAACTATTTGCCCAGCACTGTGCTAAATGTTGTAGGAGTTACAAAAACAGCACAATACTCATTCATTTAACCCATAACAGGTGGGAGAGAGGTACTAGTGAGAAAAATTGAGGGAGGTGGCAGAGTTGTGACATGAGAGAGGAAGCCTGGCTGACTCTGTAGTCTGAGTAAACATTATGACTATCATTTGGAAAACATAGGACATGCCTCAGCTCAGCTCAGATCCCCTCAAGGTGGATATTCCCAGGTTATCTACACATGTACTCACTACTGCCCTGACGTGAGCATGCAGCAAGCATAGTACCCATGTAGTAGGCATTCCATAAATTTGTCCTTGTACTTTTTATAAGCAAGTGTGGAGATAGTTTTATTTTTGCCAGTTATCCAGGTTTGCTCCTAATTCTTCCTTTTGATAATTACAGAAAGATGTGAGTATTGCAGCCTGTTTTTAATCTTGTTTGACAAAGCAACTGACCAGACTTTTTTCTCCTCTTTTTCCCCCGTTCCAATAAAGCATCCTCAGAAGCTTCAACTCTGGAGGCGATGGGTCGAAAGGAAGAAGATGACTGCAGTTCCTGGAAGAAACAGACCACCAACATCCGGAAAACCTTCATTTTTATGGAAGTGCTGGGATCGTAAGTCCTGAGGCTATAGGGCTGGGTGGGCTGGGCTGCCTGCAGTGGGAGGTGGGAAGAGTTGTTCTCTGCTGGCTGCAATTGATGAACTGGACTGAGGCTGCTGTGACTTCATTTCGATTTCTTTAAGGGACTTAGGGAGAGTTTTGTGGCCTAGAGGATGGTGGGTGGAGTGGGTGGCAGGTACTTTGGGTCATACCAAAGATGATTTAATACATTGGATATAGTCCCAGCTACTCGGGAGGCTGAGGCAGGAGAATTGCTTGAACCTGGGAGGCGGAGATTGCAGTGAAAGGAGACTGTGCCACCACTCTCTAGTCTGATGACAGAGCAAGACTCTGTCTCAAAACAAAACAAAATTGGAGCCCTCAGGGAATACCAGTCCCTTTCCCCTAGGGCTTACCTCCTTCCGACCCACCTGCAGTGACCTATCCTCCTTCCAGATCTGTGACAGCTTGTGGGTTCTTGCCTCTGTCACAGGAGAGGGGAGTTGGAGAGCACTTCTGGAGGGCCAGTGACCCTAGAACTTTCCCAGCCTCCTCCCCCAGCATCTTCATTTCTCCATCAGTGAACAACCTCATCTTCTGCTCTCACTGGAACAGAAGGGGCTTTTCAGGTCCAGGGAGCTCATGGGTCACACACACCTGAATCAGCCCCCTGCGCCACCATCCTCCCTCCTCCATATCTAAGTGTTTCAGCTGTGCTGTAGTCCATACCTCTGCCAGCCTGCAGGGTGTCTGAGCCTGCCCCTTGAAGATGATTACACGACTGGCAGACCAGAGACAGTTTGTCTGGAGCTGACTCTCCACTTAGTCCTGCCTCTCCCCTGGGAGGCTGCAGACTCTGACGCAGGCTGGCAGCAGCTCCAGGCCACTGGCCCCCAATCCCCTCAGAACCCCAGCTGGTCAGCTAATTAGTCTAGGCTAATTGGGCCTGGGCAGTGAGGAGCAGCCAGCGGGCTGTCCATCCGGGTAAGCTTTCTCTGTAGCCAATGCCACTTCACTTTGCCCTGACTAGGAGGCAATGACCTCAGGCAATGACGGCTGCCCACACTCGTGCTGTAGGCAGAGAAGTGACTTCTGAGCCCTCCTGGCACAGGCAGGTTGTCAGGCTGTGAAAGTGCAGGAGGATCCCGGCGGGATGCTGGTCATGAGAGCATGGGCCTTCCATCAAAGGCCTTTACCAAGACGGGAGTGATGAGAGAGGGAGTTTTGGCAGGAGAAAGAGACAAGGCTCATGAGTAAGTCAGAAATGATTTGCTAAGTGTTCCAAAAATCCAGAGGAGAGGAGAGAAGGGAGCCCAGGTTGACAAGAATTTACCATCTGCTAGACTTGTGCTGTAGGACTCCAAAGATGGACACACCTTTCCTCTTAGAGCTCAGTGAAGTTTACCATAGCAGCACCTAAATCTGGGAGAACATCGGAGTCATCTGGAGAGTTTATGCCTCCAACTTTTAACTGTGAAAATGTTTAAACATATGGAAAAGGTGAAACAATGGTAAAATGAACATCAGTATACCCACCATCTAAATTCAACATTGTTAGCATTTCACTATACAGTATGTATTTTACATCACACACACACACACACACACACACACACACACACGTACTGAACACTGAACTATTTGTAAACAAATTGCTAACATGAAGACATGTCACCTCCGAATCTTCTGTTTGTATCTCCTAAAATAAAGGCATTTTCACATATATCTACAATATCATTGTCACACTCAAGAAAATGAATAACAGTTTCTTTTAGCCTGGGTGACTTTTGAAAAATAAACCCCTGGTCTCAGACTCACTAAACTGGAATTTTGGGAGATAGGATGCAGCAGCCAGGAATCTATATTTTAATTGCTTCTGGTGTTCTAATGTATCTAGCTCAGCAGTGATTTGAAGGGAGCAGGAGGACAAGACAGGAGGCACGTCACAGCTGTTGCAGAAGTTAGAGCTGAGCGAAAGAGAAGACACCTCAGTGGTGCTCGGGATGAAGACCAGTGTCCCCAGGCTGCAGACCCCACAGACTTACCACAGTGGGGTGTGGTGGAGAGTGGACAAGTGTACAAATTATGAAAAAGGTGCTCTTTTATCTAGCCTGCTGTCTGCTGGGGCAGGAAATATAATAATTATCATATGAACATGTACGATGGCTTCAAGGTGAATGGCACCTGCTGGAGTTGTTGCACTGCACAACCTGTCCAAACATAGCAGGGACCCTGTCTTAAATGTTCATTTTCTGTGGCCTCTTAATATGTCATTCTTATGTGTTGTGTATGTATCTGTCTTTCACACTGAATCCCAAGCTGGACCAATACTAATCTCAGTGCCTGACACAGAGAAGTTCCATCAGTTCAATAAGCATTCATTGAATACCTGAGAGCATTTTTCAAATCAAATGCTAATTGCTTACTTGTTCCTGTTCCTCACTATTCTACAGGCTCCTTAAGAATGGAAACACTCACCTTTTACTTTCCAGTGTCTAAGACTCAGTAGGTGCTCAATAAATCTTGGTTGAAGGGATGAGTAAGTGAATGGTTTAACAGAGCAAACTCAGGAGGCTTTGATTAACTCAGTTCCAAGTGCAGCTGGGAAAACAGGAAACTCAGACACAGGAAACACCAAGTAATTTCTAATGCAGATTTTCAAAGTCCTTGTAGAAGCTTGACTCCCATTGGGCTTTCATTCTAGCATATCCAGATGGCAGGGTCAAGGATGGCTCAGCTGTTTCCTTACTTAGATTCTCTCTCCTCTTGTACTACTGGGTGTTCTTCATAATGATATTCAAATAGTAGTGATGATAATAATAGTATCTAACACATATAGTCTTAATAGATGTCAGAAACACTTTTAAGCAATTTACATATATCAAGTCATTTAATCTTCTAAACAACCTTGTGAATCAGATACTATTGATACTCCAACTTTTCAGATGAGGAAACTGGGACTATGGGAGTTAAGTGACTTTTTACCCCAAAAGCTGAGATTCTAACATGAACAATCAGGCTTCAGCATCCACACCTAGCTGAACTGCTGGTCTGATGGTCTGGTCTCCAGAGGACCCCTTCAAACCAAGAGGCCTGTAATTTGGAATCCTACCCTGTATTCCCATTGGTTCCACCTTCTCTGTCTTCAGAGCCTGCCTCAGAGACTGCTAGGTTCTGTCTTTTGTCTTTGAAGATCCTACTGAATGAATGAGAGGATGATCAGCACCCTGGCTGATCATCACCATCTAAGGGTGATCATCACCATCTAAAATTGAGAGAGAAGTCTTTTTGTTCTCACTGTATTTCCACTGTGTCCCCTGTGCTACCTCCAGCTGCCACTCCAGTGTGACACACTGAGTCACATTGAAAGTGACATGAATTGACTCTGTAGTGGCTTCTTTTTAGTGGGCTTGCCAAGTGGAGAAATCTTTCCACAGCTGCAGTGGAGTCTCTGTCTCTAGGGATCATTCCCAAACTATAGAACTAGGAAATAACACATGCCTAGTCCCTGAATCTGTGGTGGGATTTTTTTCTTCCAATGTGATCTTTAAATTAGAAAGCACATTAGCATGTCAGATACACCTGCCATCAACGTAACTCAGCAGCACCCAAATGACAGTGAAGAGTAATTATCAGCCTTTCCCTCATCTACTCTTTCACTTTGCCTCTAAGTTTAATTGTTTAACTTTTTAGTTGGAAATAATTTCAAACTTAGAAAAACATTTAAAAAATAAGAATAACACCAGGCGTGGTGGCTCATACCTGTAATCTCAACACTTTGGAATGCCAAAGCAGGAGAATTGCCTGAACCCAGGAGTTCAAGACCAGTTTGGGCAACTGTATTAGTCTATTTTTATACTGCTATAAAGAAGAGCTTGAGACTGGGTAATTTATAAAGGAAAGAGACTTAATTGACTCACAGTTCAGCATGGCTGAGGTGGCCTCAGGAAACTGACAATCATGGCAGAAGGTGAAGGGGAAGTAAGGCTCCTTCTTCACAAAGCAGCAGGAAGGAGAAGTGCCAAGCAAAGGGGGAAGAGCCCCTTATAAAACCATGAGATCCCATGAGAATTCACTCACTATCATGAGAATATCATAAGGGAAACTGCCCCCATGCACCAATCACCTCTACCTGGTCTCTCCCTTGACACGTGGGGATTATGAGGATTATAGGGAGTACAATTCAAGATGAGATTTGAGTGGGGACACAAAGTCTAACCAGATCAGCAACATAGTGAAGCCCTGTCTCTAAAAAAATAATAAAATAAAATAAGAATAAGAATGGTAGAAAGAATTTCCAAATGCCCACTACCCAGATTCACCTCTTGTTCACAATTTCCCCCATCTGCCTTCTCATTGCAATGTTCTCTGTAGATTTGTAGAGATAGATGTAGAAAGATGATTCTTTCCTAATCTCCGAAGAGTTAGTTGTGGACACCATCACCCTTTACCCATCAAGGACATTTGTGTATATTTCTAGGGATGGAGTATTCCCTTACGTGACCATAGTACAGTTCTCAACTTCAGTCAATTGAATATTGATGCATTAAGTGTACCTAGTCTGTCATCCATACTCCGGTTTTATCGATTGACCCTATTATGTGTCTTATAGCATTTTCCCTCCAGTACAGGCTGCAGTCTAGGGTCTGGTATTGCACTTCGGTGTTATCTCTCTCTAGCTTTTTATGACATTGGCATTTTGGAAGAATACAGGTTCCCCTCTGCCCTTTTTTAAATTTTGTATTTTCCTGATGTTTCTTCCAGATTTAAATTCAGGATATGCCTTTGTGGTCAGAGGACTATATAGACTCTGTTGCATCCTTTCTCAGGTCTCACATCTGGAAGTGTAAGATGTCTGCCCCCTACTAAGTTTTATCTTTTGGTATCTTTTCCTCAGAGGAGCTTTCTCAGAAGTGTTCCTGGTGAAGCAAAGACTGACTGGGAAGCTCTTTGCCCTGAAGTGCATCAAGAAGTCACCTGCTTTCCGTGACAGCAGTCTGGAGAATGAGATTGCTGTGTTGAAAAAGTGAGTGGGTCTTAGAGTTGATTGGATGTCACTATGGGATCATAACATTTTCTTCATAAATTTCCTTCAAGAAGGACTAGGACTGGATTTCTGCACCCAAAGGCATTGCTCCCTTTGATTGAGTTGATGGGTCAGTTCAATTAGCTAAGTTTAGTTGGACAGCTGTCCTAGCTGAATTTTTTTTTTTTTTTTTTTTTTTTTTTTTTTTTTTTTGGCAGCAAATTGATGCGCAAACCCACTGGTGGCAGAACTGGTTTGTGCACATAGGCTGGAGAGTAATTAGCTCAAAGGAACAAAAATCAATTGAGGGCCAGCATCAGGAAGAATTAATAATTAAGGAAGCAGCATAAGATTTGAAAATTAGCTTCAATTTATACCAAAGCAAACAGAAGTTCAGCACCCCAACCATCATAATGAAGACGACACTACAAATCATCAAATGTTTACAGCAAGACTCTTAAAACAGGCCCTTGCGAAACCCTTATGGTGTACCAAAAGTGTATTAGGCACATGAACACAGGATCAGGACTACAAGGATGAGGCAGACAAAATTCTGTACCCTCAGGAGCCTACATTGGATACAGAGGTGCCCATAAGAAAATCCAACAAAATCAGATGTAAGTCACACTAGCAGAAGGCAGACTTTGGAGGAGATAAAGATTCATTTTGCCTATGTGTATGTTTTTATGAGTATGAGTTATTGGACCACTTTCAAAGAAGATGGACCTTGATGGATGAGTCAAACTTTGTGGGGGCAAGAAGGGCAGTGCAGAAAGGGAATTCAGGCCAAGAGTAGCATAAACTTTAATGTAGAACCATGTAAGTGCAAGGGATTTTAGGGAAGAGTGAGTATTTGAAATCCTTGAATTTAGAGTGCATAGTATTAAGAGGCAAGTGATGAAACTAAAATCGTGAAATAAGACTTGATTACAAAGGATCTTAGATGGCATGATAAGGAATGTTGGCTTTATTCTGTGGGCAAAAAGAAGTCATCAAAGGATTTTAAGTGAGGAGTCACATTGTTTGATTAACATGTTGGAGCTATCCCTCTCAAGCACGGTGGAGGATGGATTGGAGGGTGCCAGCTTAGAGGACAGGAGGCCAATTATAAGACTTTCACAATAATTTAGGCATGGGTTGAGAATACAAGAGAAGGTGGTGGCAGAATCATGTGTGCCTAAAAGGACTAGATTACAAAAGATGTTTCAAAGAGAGATGTGACTGGGTTTGGGGTTGACTGCTAAAAGTGTACAAGACAACAGCATTAAAAGAGACCCTGAGATTGAGCAATTAAGTGGACAACTATGTCATTGCTTGGGATAGAGAACAAAGAGGATGTGTACGCTTGGATGAAATAGAAAGAAATTGGTTGGAATATACTGAATGTAAGTATCCACCTATCTCAACATGAAGGCATTTTGTAACATGCTAGAGACATAGGTCTGGGATCCAGGGAGATTAGGGCAAAGAAAGATTGCCAACTAATTGAGAGCAAGGACCATGTCATCTTTCTTATTATTGCCTTGTATCAACAGTATTTATGCTCAATAAATGTTTGTTCAGTGAGTGAATAATTGATAAACTAATGTTAGCATTGCCAGCTTATGAGTATAGTTGAATTCATCAAGGGACAACTGCCACAGGTCTATATTTTCTAAAATATCGTAAAGAAGATAGCTACTATTGAGTATGTGTTTACTCTTCCCCAGGCACTGTATTAAGCATTATGCATTATCTCCTTTTATCCTGATAGAATTCTATAAGAGACACATACTTTTCAGACAAGGAAATTAAGGGTTTGAAAACTGGAATAAGCCAGCTGAAGTTACCTAATTGCCTGAACTAGATGTGAACCCAGGCCTGACTGAGTCTGAGTCTGAGTTTAAGTCCTTAACCCCTGCGCTGCACAGCCAGGAGTAAAATTCCTAGAGAATTTTCTCCTTTACAGGCATGCACAGCATTGCTGCCTGGCAAGCCAAGCGCCTCTGCTAATATGATTATTCTGCATGATTCAGTCTTTGAGTAACCCCGAACAAGGGTAATAGAGGGCTGGACTTCTCCACCATGATGCTGTCGACATTTTGAACCAGATAATTCTTTGTGGTGTTGGGGGCTGTCCTGTGCATTGTTGGATGTTTAGCAGCATTTCTGCCTCTACCCACTAGATGCCAGCAGCACCTCCCCCTGCCCTAGTCGTGACAATCAAACATGTCTCAAGATATTGCCAAATGTTCCCTGAGAGGCAAAAGAGTCCTTGGTTGAGAATCACCTATCTAAGTCATCCCACAGAACTAACCCTAAAAATAAGCACCTACCTTGCTTCTCACGATATCCTGGAACACTAATTTTTCAATACTTCCTCTGTGGTTATCCAAGAGGAGGCTCAGTTCACCTGAATCCTTCCCATTGTATACAGGTTGAGCATTCCTACTCTAAAATCCAAAATTCTCCAAAGTCAGAAACATTTTTAGCATTGACACGATGCCACAAATAGAAAATTCCACACCTGACCTCATGTGACAGGTCATAGTCAAAATGCATTCAAAGTTTTGTTTCATGCACAAAATTATTTTTTAAATATTGTGCAAAATTACCTACCAGCTATGTGTATAAGGTACACATGAGACAAAAACGAACTTCATGTTTAGACTTGGGTCCTATCTCCAAGGTATATCATTATGTACATGCAAATATTCCAAAAACTCTTCTAGTCTCAAACATTTTAGATATGGGATACTCAACCTGTACTTTTTAAATGCAATATTTCTAACATCTGAATACCCACTTTGTAGAATAACCTAGTGTCAGGTATTCCCTTAGCCTTCCTCCATTCTTCTAACTGTCTCTTTTAGTAAAGTTTAAAGAGATTCCTGGCATAACAAGAAAGTGTTTGTTCCCTGAAGGAAGGATGATCAATTGTTCATTCAGTAAACACAGACCGAGCACCACCATAGGAATCTTTTCTCTGGGATTAATTTGTGACAGTCAACTTATTATGAAGACTTCACAAAGACCTAGTCTTCCAAAACATTGCCATCAAAAGCCTCCAACAGAAGCTTTTGGGCTAGGTCTGCATTCTTTGTCTGGACAACCTGAACCACATACCGTTCATCATGCACTTTATTTTTCCCAGGATCAAGCATGAAAACATTGTGACCCTGGAGGACATCTACGAGAGCACCACCCACTACTACCTGGTCATGCAGCTGTAAGTGATAGACGACTTGCTTCCTCCACAGAGGCCTGGTGGGGCGGGGGAGGCCTAGAGGAGGTTGGTCGCTGGTGAGGGATGGACAGCGATTCAAAGACAAAAATGAAGACTTCATTCAGGAGGCTCAGAAATGCCAAGGGTCCTTTTAGACTGAGTGTGCCTTTGGTCATGGGCAGGTTCTATGTGGGCCACAGGGTAAACCTGGGTTGATTATTGAGCTCCTCTGCACCAGGACAACCCTATCGGTTGTTAGAACATTTTTTACTAGTCAGCAAATAGCTGGGACCCCAACCCATCCATGTCCTTCTGCTGCCCAACCCCTCCTCGCCCCTTGCAACCAAACAACTGAAGGGGTAATGCCAGACTAACAAGGGGTTGCCAGAATCCTTTCCTGGCACCATGGCTTCAATCCATTTGGACCAATACATGTTAATCAAATTGGATAGTAAATGTTTTAACATCACTCCAGCATAAAATTACTGTAGGAGCAGAAGCCACAGGTAGATATATTTCAATATAAAGAAAGATTTTCTCAAAAGAGAGCCACCCAAAGTTAAAGATGGGCTGTGACTGTGCGTGTCCACCTGTAGGACAGAAGTGGTGCTTCATTAGCAAGGTCTCTGTGTCATTGCCACATCCAAACAACAGTTCTGCCTGACAGCGACTGCTGTAGAGGTTGGTCGGTGTTCATGAGGACTCAGCATTGGGCTCAAAGACACTTCTGTTTATAAAGTACACACACACACAAATACACACACTTGCACATGCATACACACACGCACTCACACACCACTCTGCAATCTCAGCGTGGCTGGACACAACATGATTTTTGGCTGATGGGCTGATTCCTAAGAAACTTTAATGAGCTAACTCAGGCCTAAGCAGCTGATTAACTTGGGGGTCATCTGAGGGCCTCTAAAGAGAGGTAGCAGGCAGTCAAGGGAGTGAGATGGGAAGGGCCCCTAGTGGCACTAACAGGTGATCAGGGACCATCAGGTACTTCAATGAGGCCAAGCCAACAGGATTAGCACACAGTAATTCAGAAGGCAGGGAGGCAAGGAGATGGGCAGGGTTGGACGCCCCTGAGGAGACACCAAGCCTCCTCAGAGCATAGCTCCAGGACTCAGGCCCCTCAGGGTTAGGAATTCATACCTCTGTACAAACAGCGCATTTCCTACAGGCCTTCAGCTACTATAGGAAAGCCCAAAGTCTAAAGACCGGAAACCAAAGAGCAGGATAAGGTGAATTTTGATTGGAGAAATTCTGTTCCTTCATCACTAGTTGGGCATGAATGACCACATCTAATGTCATGGGACAGTGGTAAGGGGGACTAGGAGGGTGAAAGGACTAGAACCCCTGGCTCATGGTTGAAATAGTCTGGGAATGCTTATCTCAGAGAAGACAAGGCCTCCAGAGAGCATTTCACTATCTTTGAATACTTGAAAGGTGCACAGGAAAGGCTGTTATTCTTGTTCTGTGCAGTCTCAATGGGTGAAATTGGTAGCACTGGTATGACAGGGCATCAGCTTTCAACATAATGTACAGAAACATTAGGAAGATGCCAAAAAACACTCTGTCTTAGGAGGTAGAATGTTCTCTGACACTTAACTGTTCTAGTACTCACTAGAAAACTTCTAGGCAAAAATAGTGTAGACGGTATTCACGAGATAGAAGCCAGACTTGATCTTTAAGCTTCTCTGAGTCCTAAGATACTCTACCATTTGAGTCTCAAAGCACCTGTACAGCCCTACCTGTAATTCCAGCTTTACGAAGTCCAATTTCCCAAAATGAGGAAAGAAATCTTAATATAAGCACAGTTAGTTTCACTTTCATGCCTTCCCTTTCCTACTTTGCTTAATTTCTGTGTCAGCCCTCTCTTTCATCATGGCTTCCTGTGTCATAGGCCAGGAAGGAAAGTGGCTAAGAAGTGTGTCCACACTAAGGAATTATTGGCTTCTTGTGCAACCCCAACCGGAAGCATTTACATTTTAAAGGAAATTGTCAGAGAGAGAGGTCAATGCTTGGCCCAAAGAAATGACTGCCTAGTGATATCACTCTAAGTGCCCAGAGTGGGTGTTCTGAGACTGGAGTAGTCCTGCCAGCAGCCCTTCAATCGCAGTTCATGGGTGCCTGCCTGTTCCACCACAGCTGGGTCCCCCATGGCTTCAAAGCAAACACCTTCACATTACTTTGACCTGAAATGAGAACAGAATTACTGTCTTGATCCTATGCCCACAGTGTTTCTGGTGGGGAGCTCTTTGACCGGATCCTGGAGCGGGGTGTCTACACAGAGAAGGATGCCAGCCTGGTGATCCAGCAGGTCTTGTCGGCAGTGAAATACCTCCATGAGAATGGCATCGTCCACAGAGACTTAAAGGTGTCAAGCCGGGAGTCCTGGGTGGGAAACAGATAATGACTCTTAAGGAAGCTGCATGGGTCATGGGACATCTAAGCTCCATAAAGTAAGAGGGTTGGACTAGTGACTCCCAAGGCCCCTTCTGCCCTTAGATTCCTTAAACAGACCTTGGATGAGTGAACAATGGTTACTAATTTGCACCTCAATCTTTTCTTGAACCTTTCACTATGCCTTACCCTATTTGGATACCAAAATAATACACACATTTCTTAAATCCAGCCACAGTCAAAACCCAATGCAACAAAATACTTACTGAGGGCCTACATTGTACTAGGCATTGCACTGGACTTTGGAGAGATCAGACACCATTAACCAAAGATAGGTTCCCTCAAAACACAAACAGTCCTGGGGTAGTTGGAAGTGAGGGAAGGAAAGGGTGAGTATATTAATGGTTATAAGACTGAGCAAAGTCAGAGCCATAAGCAAGAGGCAGAGTGCTGGGGTGCAGGGGTGAGGGTGCAGGTAGGAGGAAGGAGGGAAGAATGGAGGAGGATGGGCTGGCCTTGAAGTCAGGAGCCCAGGGCTCAGCTTCCTATGAAATTATGTATCAAGGGGAAGGAAAATACTTGCTTCAGGTAGTTATATCCTACACTACATATTTTTTTTCCTACAGCCTGAAAACCTTTTGTACCTTACCCCTGAAGAGAACTCTAAGATCATGATCACTGACTTTGGACTGTCCAAGATGGAACAGAATGGCGTCATGTCCACTGCCTGTGGGACCCCAGGCTATGTGGGTAAGTCTGAGAGCAGAAGGAAGGTTGACCAGTTGGCTACATTCAACCACATGCCTATCATTCACAGAAAGGGGTAATTCTGAGAACATAGGGTTCAACTTCAGGGGCTATCCAGGTAGGACATCCACTTACAAGGTTTAGGGCCAGCCAATTCATCCATCTCAGGATCTGTCCTTACTGCTCTCAAATTCTACATTTTTAAAGACCGCCTACCCCTGAGCCCTCCACAGTTCCTGCCTATGCTTTGGCTCTCATTTCTGCAGATAGACTTTGAGCCTTTATCTTTCCAGCTGGACCAGGGGCAGACAAGATCACAAACCCAGACATCAGCAGAGAGCTGAGGGGTTGAGCACTGGCCCCACTCCTTTCTCCCACTCTGGAGGAGACATTAGCCCCCAGTTGTTGGGAGCCAGGAAGCACAGAATATTGAAATTGGGCCTGAGGAACCCAGAAATGGGCTCCTAAATGTCCACCCAAGGAAGCACTCTGGGAAATTGGCAGAGCTGGAGCCTCCTGCTTGAACATTCCTGTAGGCTTCCAGGGCACCCAAAAAGAGTGAGAGCAGGCAGGGCACCTGGGAGAGTATTACTGGGATCTACAGGAGAGAAAGTTGGAACTCTGAACATCCGCTCCTGTCCCTTCCTCCTTCACCAGTCAGTAATCACCTGTTTGCAGTTGGGTAATGGGAAGCAGAGCTCTGACTCAAGAGAGGGAATCTACCCTCCCAGAAAGTCAGGTCATTCACTCATCAGTAGGTATTGAGTCCCACCAGGTACAAAGTTCTGGTAGCTGCGATAAATATAGAAGGCAACCCTCTACACTCCACAGAGGAGTGTAGAGACTTTCTAATCAGAGGAAGTCATGGCTCATGCCCTCTGAAAGCTCCCAATCTGATGGGGGAGACTAAATGCCTCCCCTCAGAAGGTACCCACGGTCTGATGGGAGAGATACTGCCTTTGCTGCAGGATCTCCTAACCTAATGGGGAAGACTCAACATCTGCCTCCCAGAGGCTCCTAGTCTAGTGGAAGAGAGACAGTCCTACACTGATGATCTCCAAGTCTGAAGGGAGAGAGATCACCCTTGCCCTGGGAATCCCCTATCTGAGTGGGGAAACAGGCCCTGCCTTCAGAGAATACTCACTGTGATCGGGGAGACATAGCCCTGGAGATCTCCAGTCCAACAGGGGAGTCATCGACTCTGTCATGGGGAAACTCACAAACTAATGGAGAAGTCACAGTCTCTTTTTGCAGGAAGACTTAGTCTTCCCAGAAGAGACACAGCCCCCAGCCTTAGGGAGTTTTCAGTCTCCTAGAAACACCACCATCCCATGGTCTTCCCCAGTCTGCTTCTCTAAGCCTGACCTTCAGCCCCCACCCCAAATCCCTCTCCTCTTGTCACCAGCCCTGACTCTGCCCTTGGTCTGCTGCAGCTCCAGAAGTGCTGGCCCAGAAACCCTACAGCAAAGCTGTGGATTGCTGGTCCATCGGCGTCATCACCTACATATTGTGAGTAGATGCTGGCCTGGGCTCAGTTGCTGAGAAATCTCGGAGCCTGCTTATCCCTTCTCATTCCCTCCCCTGCCTCAGCTCCTCTTCCAAGCATGTGCATGTGCACAAACAGACACAGGCACACGGGTGCATGCACACACACACACACACAAACACACACACACACATATACATGTACACGAAGCTTAAAAGCTTCCTGTCTCTTGACCTCCACTGAGTTTTAAAACAGAGCTCAGCATGAATCCACTGCACAGCCACCTGTCACTCCCTCCTCTTGCACCCCTGCCCCATTTACTGCCTATAAATGTGTTGGATCCCACTCTGTGGAATGAACAGTGAAAAAGAGAGAGGCCAAGCCAGTCTTGGAAGTCAGGCGGACCCACTGTTCCTGCATCTCAGCTTTCTTTCCCAAGGCAAAACCATTGCCTGGATGAAGCTGGTCAGGGCCTCCCCTTTTCACTCCTCTCCACACATTCCCAAGCTCTCTCTTTCCTAACCTGCCCATCACCTCTTCCCCACCATCCCTCCTCACCTACAGTAAACTTTGCTCTTAGGAAAATAACCTGGTTTCAATTATCTCCTCCATTTATGTTGAATAAGTACTCTCATTTATTTGCTCAACCAATATTTGCTGCATATCTACTCTGCATCTATCCCTGTGCTAGGTTCTAAAGAATCCAGCAGCGAACAACACAGCCTAAATAAATCCTTCATCAAACTTACAATCAATCAAGTAGACAGTCTACCCCATCTTTCTTAAAGATACTTTATATAGCATTCATGAGTCAGGGAAAGTACAAGGAGAGGTGGCAAGGGTTTGAGGGCATAATGTACGCAGAGACCTTCTAGGGATGCCTGTGCCAAGGCTTGGCACTTGCATAAACACTTCATGGGACCTGTACCATTCTTGAATTTGAGGCAGATCCGTGTCCTGGTCATACCGCTGTTCTGAGACCTTCATTGCCCACCTGTGTATACAGTGGGAGCCTGGGGGAGCAGAGAGGCTGGCTCAGGGAGGACAGGTTTTTCAGTAGTGTACCTCCTTCCTGTCCTGCTGCAGGCTCTGTGGATACCCCCCGTTCTACGAAGAAACGGAGTCTAAGCTTTTCGAGAAGATCAAGGAGGGCTACTATGAGTTTGAGTCTCCATTCTGGGATGACATTTCTGAGTCAGGTAAGGCCAGCAGGCGTGAAGGAGAGATAATAGGCTCAAGGTAGAGGCTGCCAGGCAGGAGAAATGAGCTTAACAAAGGGTGACAGTCCTGGCTCTTCAAAGTCCTGGGGATCTTACAGGACAGGCTGCCAAGGAAAGTGGAGAAATCTTCATCTGCTTCAAAGACCCAATAAATTATTTACTTCTAAGGGCTATGCTTTTGTTTTTCTGGGGGCAGAACCACAGTATGCCTGATAAGGAGATGGCGGAGGGAGCGGGGGCAGTTCAGATGAGGGGCCAGGAGGGCAGAGCCAGGTGGTGAGGGGAGAGTTCCAGGCAAGAGCAGCAAAACCAAGGGGTTAGATACCAAGAAAGACCATGCAATGTCTGTGTGTGAGAGAAGATGATCATTACGTGATTGTTGGACCTGTTAAGTGGAAATTGGAGCTGGAACAATCCAGCACTCACATGTGTGCCCATGTGCCAGTGCTGTTTCCTGTTTCCATGCAAACACATGCACATGTGGTGTGCAGGCACATGGGGGCCTCGTGACCAGTGATGCTTCTGCAGTGCTGTGTGGGTGAGGCGGCTTGTAGCTTCCCTTCTTTGGTGGTTTATGGTGGGTTGTTGTTAGGTGGTTTGGATTTTTTTTTTTTCCTCTTCTAAGACTCTTAAAATTGCCTCTTTGGAAGATCAGCTAAAGATGCATTCACTGCCACCCACCAGCCCGGAAGTGAATTTCCATCAGTCACGAAATCTGGTCCTTAGTCGTCGTGTCTTTGATTGCTCCCCTTAGCCAAGGACTTTATTTGCCACTTGCTCGAGAAGGATCCGAATGAGCGGTACACCTGTGAGAAGGCCTTGAGTCACCCCTGGTGAGTGAGACATGGAGTGGACTCTAGACCCCAGCCCTGTGGTTCCCAAAACCAGGCTGACTCATTCACATTGTGTTCCTCTGGAATCTGCTTGCCTTGGTCCATTTAATGTTGCGACGAGCAAGGACCATGCCATTGTTCATCAGGCCCAGGTGGAGATTCAAACAGCATTCAGTGGAGCAGGTTCTGATGCAAGGGTAGCAGCTGGGTTGTCTGGTCAAGTGCAGGAGGCAGGTGCAGCCAAGCGCTGTCATTCAGCCCTGGGACAGGGTGCAATGCTCAATACCAGTTATTCAAGAGGTGCCAGGAATGGGCAACTCTGTTCTGCCCTTAAGAGGTTTGTTTTACTCAGGGATCAATAACTGTTCCAGGTGAAGTGATTTAGGAATAATTGCAAAGCAACCGATTGGCAAAATAGGAAAATCTCAAAATACTTCTTCATGTTACTCCCTAACTCAATTTACAATAGTTCCCCACTTCGCACCCCAGCAAGCCTGGATTCCTTTGTCTGTCCAGTTTCCCTAATATGGCCTGACCCTTTATCTTCAGCCTCTTTTCCCAGGATCGCCAGCATACCTCCTCTGTCCAGATAGGCCTGGGAGCTATCTCTGTCTTCCTGCCATCCCTCACCCCACATACGAAGCTCTTTCTTAACTACACCTTGGATCAGATCATTCCCACTACCTACAATGTCTTGCTTCTTGCCCTGTATGTGGCATCCTTCAGGATCCAGATCAGTCTCTGTCCTTCCCTGAAGCCCCTGATCCCTGCAGTCCATCCCAATGCCCCCTGTTCTCTTTATTAATCACACAGCTTACCATGCATTACTGCAGTCCATAGCATGAGCAGCACCCCACACCTAGACTGTAGGCTCCTAGGTGTTAGGGCCCATGTCTCTTACTTCTCCAGGTCTGTTAGTAGTTGGCACAGTACTATGCACACATCAGGTGTCTGAGAAACACTTACAGACCAGTGAATAAGAGGCTAAGGGGATAGAAAAGGGGTAGCCTGTACCAGATGGCCTTATTGAGGAAGGCTTCCAGGAGAAGGTGGGTTCTAGGCAAGGTTTTGAGCTAAATGATGGTGACTATGCTAGTGTCCTCTGATGCTAGGTCCAATAAACTTTTTCTATAAAGCAGCAGATAGTAAATACTTTAGGCTTTCCTGGCCATACTGTATTTATGGCAACTACTCAACCCTGCTGTCACAGTGCAAAAGGAGCCACAGACAATACCTGAATTAGTGGGCACCAATGTGTCCCCTTAAAACCTTATTTACAAAAACAGGCAATGGGCCGATTTGGCCTATAGGCCATAGCTTGTTGACCCTGCTCTAAAAGTTTTTTATTTTGCCAAAGCTAAAGCCCACTCTTACCTGCCCAGGGGGACAGAGAACCCCTGCTTGTAGCCCTTTCCTGCTGTGGGCTGCCTTTCCTCTGCACACTCTACCCAGCTCTCACATGGACCTGCAGGCACCCTGCCCACCCCCTGGCTGAGTGTCCATAGCCACCCAGTAGCCAGGTGTCCCCTCTTACATCCACAGGATTGATGGGAACACAGCCCTCCACCGGGACATCTACCCATCAGTCAGCCTCCAGATCCAGAAGAACTTTGCTAAGAGCAAGTGGAGGGTAAGCTGTCCTCTCCGGGGGGTGGGAAAGCTGTTCTGGGCCCCTGGAGGCTGGGCTGGCAGGAGCTGACGTAAGGGCTTTCCTTGGGATGTCCCAGAAGGCACTGGAGCTCCCTGTACCCTCTCTGAAATGACAAGTGGGCACCCAGGTTTCAAGAGGCCACAAGGCAAAGGGAAAGTTTAAGCCCCGAGGCCCTCTGAGGTTGCAGAAGGCCAGAGGCTGCTCTTGTGTCTCCTTAGCAAGCCTTCAACGCAGCAGCTGTGGTGCACCACATGAGGAAGCTACACATGAACCTGCACAGCCCGGGCATCCGCCCAGAGGTGGAGAACAGGCCGCCTGAAACTCAAGCCTCAGAAACCTCTAGACCCAGCTCCCCTGAGATCACCATCACTGAGGCACCAGTCCTGGACCAGAGCGTAGCACTCCCTGCTCTGACCCAATTACCCTGCCAGCATGGCCGCCGGCCCACTGCCCCTGGTGGCAGGTCCCTCAACTGCCTGGTCAACGGCTCCCTCCGCATCAGCAGCAGCCTGGTGCCCATGCATCAGGGATCCCTGGCCGCCGGGCCCTGTGGCTGCTGCTCCAGCTGCCTGAACATTGGGAGCAAAGGAAAATCCTCCTACTGCTCTGAGCCCACACTCATCAAAAAGGCCAACAAAAAACAGTATGTATTTTTAGCCAAAGATGGAGCCCCAGCTTGGGTCTGAAAAAAATCGGCCAACAGGACTGAAAGAAATGGACACAAAGGCCTCTCCCACTCGCAGGCAGCTCTACAGGGAGGGATGAGTTCTGGATCAGGGGGCGGGGAAAACGCTTCTAGCCCTGTCCCCAGCACTTACTAACTATGAGGCCATTGATGAGTCAGTGAATGTCTCTGCTTCTAGTTTGCTCATCTGTAAAATGGGTTGACGTCTATTTATCTACTCAGCCCGCCTCACAGAGGTGCTATAAAAGGTTAGTGAAGCAATAGAGATGATAAAAGCCTACAGAAAACTGGGTATGTGCAAGTGGTGAGCATCAGATTCCCTGAGTTTCTAGGGCCTCTGTGCTTTGGAGGAGAAAGTTTAGGGGGGCTTGGTTATCTTTATCTTTTCTGCAGGGTCTTGAACTTTCTGAACCTCATGAGGGGAGAGCTGAGTGGATGCCACAGGCACAGAGAACTACCACCTCTGCCCTGCCCCATCAACTCTTCTTCTCCCCTCAAATACTTCAAAGGTTGTTGCTTCATTTCCTTTCCAGGAACTTCAAATCGGAGGTCATGGTACCAGTTAAAGCCAGCGGCAGCTCCCACTGCCGGGCAGGGCAGACTGGAGTCTGTCTCATTATGTGATTCCTGGAGTCTGTGCCTGTGTCATTGCAATTTTCAGGTGAGGAGGGTCACAGTGTGAGGCTTGGGGAGAGTTTCTGTCCCAGAGGAGAGCCCCATACCAGAGTGTGAGAGATGGGGTCTGAAGTGGCAGCCCCGCCCTCACTCTGAGCCCTTTTCTCTTGCAGGAGACATGTTCAGCTCCTCTGCTCTTCCAAACCTGGTATCTATCCAGCAGAGGGAGGAAGGCAGAGCAAGTAGAGCAGGGCCTAGCAGGAGCGGTTTCTGGCCGGAAGCACCAGCCTGCTGCCAGCAGGGCAGCCCCTCACAGGAGGCCCATGAGGGAGCCCCAAGGCATGAAGCCTTGTTGAAGCTGTGAGCAGGAGGAGCGGCGCCTGCGGGCTTCCAGGTCTCCCTGACCTGCCTGCTCTATGCCCCCACACCCTACGTGCCGTGGCTCTGTGCAGTGTACGTAGATAGCTCTCGCCTGGGTCTGTACTGTTTGTCGTGAAAAGCTTAATGGGCTGGCCAGGCTGTGTTACCTCCAAGCAAAGCCATATGGAGCATCTACCCAGATACCCACTCTGCACACACTCACTCCCACCTCTCAAGCCTTCAACCTCTTGGCCAGATTGGGCTCATTAATGCTGTTGCCTGCCCATCCGCATGAATGACAGGCAGCTGTCCATGGTGGTCTGCCTGTGAGCTCTTCAAGTTCTAATCCTTAACTCTAGGATTAGCTCCCAAGCGCGCTGAGACCCAGCCAGCCTGCTCCTGGCACAATTCTGGACCCTCTCCCTGCCTCAATCTAAAAGCAGTGCCACACCCTCCGAAGTGGAATGGAAAGAAATTCATGAGTAAGGGCTGCAAGGAATTCTTATCCCGGCCACATGCCCTCTTCGCACACACCCAATTGAGTTAACCTTGGAAGTTGACTATTTTAATGTCTGCCAGGAGTTCTAATCCTGCCTCTGTTCCCTTTTCTCTCCTTGAAAGTCCAGCATACCGTTCTTGTCCTTCCCCAGTCTTCTCACCCTCCGCCCCTCCAGCTTCATGCTCAGTGTTGTGCTCAATAAAATGGACATATTTTTCTCTATGATGCTTCATTTGGTTCTTTCAAAGTCAGGAGCAGTTCAGGGACTTCTGAGCGTGTCTGGAGTACAGAGTGCATGGATGGCTGGGGTCAGTAAGGAACCAGCAGTTGTAGCTAATGTGCATACAAATGTGCATACAGCAGAGTATGCAGTGCTCCAGGCACCTAGGGACATGAGTTACACCATTAACTCATTACTCATCACAACAACCCCTTGGGGCAAGTTCTGTTGGAACCCAGGAAGTCTGGCTTTGGTGGCCATTCTCTGAATGGCCGTATCAGATGAGCATGAGTTCGAGCCCCAGCTCTGCCCTGAACTGCCACATATGCGACCTTGGGGAAGTTACTTAGCCTTTTGTGCCTTGGTTTCCTCACTTATCCAATGGGAATAGTAGCACTGCCTGCATCATGAAATGATGCAGATGATGTGCCCAGCCTCATGGCCAATAAATAATTAAAATGATTAACAATGATCAAGAAATTAATGTAGATAAAATGTCTAGCACAGTGTCTGCTTGGGTCATGGTTAACACACAAATGTCCACGCCATTCCATATCATCCTCCACCCCATCCCCCACACATATCCATTTACTTCTCTTTAAGACCCCAAGAGACACAGATTCTAGTCTTAGTCCTTCCTCTGGAAGCTGCATGAATTTGAACGGAACCTTCCCTTCCCTGGATTTCTATTTCCCCATCTGTAAACAAGAAGTTGAATCACTGCTTAGAGATGAAAACTGCTTGTCTGGTTTCTCAAGGGTAGAATCCATCAGGTTCTGGGGCACAGCGGCCCAGATTCCCTAAATCTGGGTACCCAGCAAGCCAGGTGGAACAGAGGAGAGCAAACCATGGGCTTGAACAGAGGAGTCCCCCACAAACCCCAAATAGGAGACAGAAACAGTGGCAAGAGTTTACCCAGTGAGGGGACACACCATTTTTCCTTGTTGAACCTCCAGGCTCTTTTCCAAAGATTTTTATTTGGCTTTTCATTTTTACATCACGTTTGTTAAGTTTTGTGTTTGGTCCAGGATTCTTCCCCAGTGGAGAACTAAAGGCGGGGGATACTGCCCAGCCCAGCTTCCTTGACTAAAGAGCTCCTAGTTTCAAAGCATGCCAATCTCCACCATCTCTGTCTGTCAAGAGTAACTGTCCCATTGACTCAGGCTCAGCTGCAGCTCAGGGTAATCTTACTAGCTGCACACCAGGGGTGGTCCAGGTTGTGCTTTGGCTGCATGAAAGACTCCTGGAGATGGAAAGCATTCCAACCCAATCTGCCCCCAACTAAAAGCAAAGGGGGCAGATGAGTAGGGAAAGGGGCTGGAAGCTGTAGCATCACTTGCAGGTGGCATAGTAGAGCACACGCTCATTGATGTGGTCACGGATCTGCTCCACACGCTTCTCCAGTCCTGTCAGGTCCGCCGAGCGCAGCATGATGGCCTGGCTGCCCTGCAGCAGCTCCAACTCCATGTCTGAGGCAAATGGAACAGCAGCAGGAGGAGGAGTTGATGGTGAGACTCCCAAAGACTCCCAACCCTTCCTTCCCCTCCTGCGAACTGGAAGTAGCATGTGCAGAGGAGGCCCTGCCAGAAAAATCTGGCCTCTAAGGCAGTGGTGCCCCCCCATCTTCATGCCTCCCTAGCCCCTATTCCATGCTTAGAAACCCAGCAGGGGCCAAACCCAGCAGGCCCCCACTGCTAACTATCCCTGGGCCCCTGACCCTCTGGGCTCTCACAGTTGTCCCAGGCTAATGAAGGAGGTCACAGACACCAAGATTAGCAACCCAGTGCTGTTGGGCTCAGACAGCTGCCATCCAACCAATGATCCTCAAGTAGGCACCTTGACAAAAGAGCTGGATGAGTGACCAGAATTCCTCCTCAATTTCCCTCCCCAAATGCCACTCCAGATAAATCTAGCCCTCCTCTTCCAATTCATTCTGTATACAACCACCAGATGATGCATAGAGGTTTGAAGAACTCTGGAAGTGACTCAGTCCAGCCTACCCCCTGTCCCTCTAGGCAGGAGTCCCTCTATCACATCCATGAGAGCTGGTACCCAGGCTCAGCCTGAACTTTTCCAGGAATAGGAAGGAAGCAGGCATTGCCTCACAAGGCTCCAATCTTAGGCAGCTCTGGTTATGAAAAAAGTCATCTTCTCATGAAGCCAAAATCTGACTGCCTCTTACTTCCACCTCTTGTCCCAGGTCTGTGTCCTGGGGGTATAAGAATATACCTTCTCTGTCCTCACATGTCAATCCTTCACATATCTGAGGCTTTATTGTCTCCAGGTTAAATATCTCCAGTTTCTTCACCTATTCCTCATCTGACATAATTGCTGTGTCCCACCCTGGTCACTCTCTTCCTGATGTATGCTGGTTTGTAAATATCCCTTCTGAAGATGTAGTAGCCATCACTTGAACACCATCCCCCAGGTGAGATCCCATCAGCAGAGTATAACAGTGTTATTGTTGGATTGACATTCAGCCAGTAGATACCCATATGGTTTCACAGGTTGATAAAATATTTAAATATGCCCATAGTAGTTGTTAAATAGCTGCCATTCTGTTCCTTGGTACTCACCCCCAAAACCCACCTCCCACCCCTGGTCAATGCATGATCTTCCCCCATTATCCTGCAACTAAAGGTAAATTCCTGCAAGCAGGTACCTTCCGGTTCCAATACTATAGCCTAAGCCTTTTCTGGTTAGTGGGTACACACCACTCCAGTTGCTAAATAGTCTACCATTACCTCAAGCTATTACTCTCTTCACTTTGGTTGCACTGTGTTTGTTAGCTCTTTGGGCTGCAGCAAGCATTGCTGGCTTATAACAAGCTTGCGGTAACTCAAAACTCTTGGGTCTTTTTCAGATGAGTAACAACTCATATTTGCTTATCACTTACTAGTTATAAAGTGGTCGCAGTGGCATTAGCCACTGAAAAGCCAGGCTTCACCTGAGCTGTACTTGTGGTTTAAGCCCAAACAAGGCCAGAGCAGGAGGTTACTTTCCTCTTTATTTAATTTCATTTGTTAGTTTCAGCCCATCTTTCTGAACTTTGGCTATTGCCTTAGAATACTGGTTCTGTTACCTGGTGTCTTAATTATCTGTTGTCCAGAGACTTGATAAATTATTTATCTTCATACAAAGTATTGGATGAACAGGACAAGGAAAAGCACTGACTTAGCCACTGGCCCCTTCCCCTAGGTCAGCTCCTCTCACTTCATCCTTTGGGTGCAGCTGCCCATGGCCCCAGGTTTATTCATCGTCAACCCACCAGCCCAACCTTTTATGTGGTGCCCACCTGGCTATCCAACAAGACTTCTGCCAAACACTTTTGCTGAAATTCGAAGGAACTCTTTCTGTGGCTTTCACTGGATACACCACTCCAGTGATCCCATCATCATGTCTTAGCGATGACTCTAGTTCCCAGGAGCCCCTGTTCTCCTTTCTGAGAAATCTTCGGAACCCTTCCGAAAGCTACTTTCATTATGTTTCCATCATATTCAAAACCCTTGGATGTGCCCTACTGCCTCCTGAGCTATCTACCCTCCTCATCCTCACACGAGAAGCCAGGCGCAGGGACAAGTCATGTTAACCCCATGCCACTTCTTTCCCACCAGCTCCTCAGCAACCTTCTTCTGTCCCTATGTCAGAACATACCTTGTTGCTTCCCAACACCCTTATCCTAATGTCCCTCCTCTTCCTCACAGCTTCTCCCAGGCCTATATACATTCTTCCAGGCCCATCACAAATCTTCTTTTCTTACCTTCACTGAACATGTCTCTCTCAAATTATTTATGCTCTGAGCCCCAGAACTCTTATTATTCAACCCCTATCAGAGACCACCTCATCCTGTTAAATACAGTTCTATGCATCTTAAACATAAAGCAATAGGAAGAGAAAATATGACCCCACTGTTTGCAAAAATAGAAAAAATGGCCATTAAAAAATTAATGGCTTAATTGCGAGCTTTTTGAGGCCAGGTCAAGTCATGCGACCATCTCTGCATTCCCCAGCCTCATACATACTAGACGCCCAGAAAAAATCTCATTTGATCTCACTCCCATAGCACGGCTAGCTCCAATAAGAATGGGCTTCAGAAGCCTTGGGTTGGGTGGGACCAGCCTTCATGAATGCCCAGTAGTCCGTGCCCCTGAACCATTCCCTCACCTTTCATCCTGTCCATCATCTCCATGGTCTCCCCAAATAGCTCCTCTGCCTCTGTCTTCACACTCTGGATCCGGGCACCCTGTTCACCCAGCGTGGGACTCTGACCCAACCGGTCCTTCAACTCAGCATACTTTTGTTTTATTCTCTCAAATCCCTGAAAAAGGTAGAATAGTCTCAGTGTCATTGTCATCATGCAAGGTCCTAAAGACCTGTGGCCAAAGCACTTGATGTCACCCAAATCAACGCACAGTGGGAAAGCGCCTCCTATTAACCCCCAATAGAATTGGTTTTGCCTATTAAAACTCCTGAGTCACAGACTATAACTTAAACTTCTGTGTTTCCCTCTTCCCATCTCCAGCTCTTGACATGTCCCACCTCACTCCCAGGACAATGTTAGTCACATCATAGGATATTGATATTAAGCTGTCACATAGTATACTTAGCAACTTGGTCACTGTGCCAGGATTGAAAGTGCCAGTGTTCCTAGCCATAGGGGGAGCAGGTAGTGTGTGTGAGACACTGAGAATGGGCTCTTTGATCTTCTCTCTCATCTAATTCTGACAATCATGAAGCCCAGGTTAGGATAAGCAAAGAGCATCTGTCCAGGCTGGGGATCCAAGAGACAAGCTCTGGATCCAGTGTCAGGGGACCTGCTTTATAGATGAATCTTAGGCCTGTGAACAAGTCACCACCTCATCTGTAAAAGGAAAGGGATTGGACTGGTCATCTCCAATGTCCCTGAGCCAGCTATAACAAAGGCAGTGGAGGGAGAAATCAGATGCCTGGCCAGGTTTGGGTTGATTCTCAAGCCTCTTCTTGTTCTGTTATTCTAAGCACATTTGAGTTTGTGGTCTTATAAAGTGTGCAAAGTCCTCTCCTGCTCAGGACCGCCACACTGGCCATACATCGTTGAGCTAACTCTGCCTTCTCTGTACCTCTTGGGCACTCAATGCCTGCTCGCTGGCACCTTCTGCAAGCTGCTGGGCCTGGACTGCCTGTGCCTGCTGCTGCCGGGCTTGGCGGCGGAGCTCCTCCATCCGTGTCCAGAAGTCACCCAGCTGCTTGGTCATGCTTGTCACCAGCTTTTCTGCTGGCTGCAGTACCTGCTGAACCTTTGTGGAAAGAGGGAGATCTGGCATTTGTGGTGGGTCTCATAGGTGGGGGGTTCATCCCCATTTTTTCTCCAACTCATCAGGCAGCAAAAACCCTCTCCAATCATAACAATCAAAATTGCCCACCTCTCACTCCTGCCTTCTGCATCCCAGCCACAAGATCAGAAAATCCAAGGCCCAAAGCCAGCCCAAAACTTGTCACCTTCCTGTAGAACTCCACCTCAGCTTTCATCTAGTCACTTTTCATCTAGTCACTTTCTGGCATTTTCTATGCCTGGTACCCAAATTTTCCTGTTTATGCCCAAATATAGGTGGAGGAAGCCATGATGCCTCACCTCAGCAACCCTGTCCTGGATAAGCCTAAGGGAGCGGCTGGTGCCTTGCATGGTGTCCTGAGCTTCCTGCAGTGCCACTGTGCCCTGTCGCAGGTTCCCAACCACATCCTCCACCTGGCCCTCCACTGCATGGGCTCGGCTCCTGGGTGAGAGAAGCATGAGGGAGAGGAGAGAGAGAATGAGTGAATAGTGAATCAATGTGTGGTTCGACTCACACACCAGTCCAAAAGAACACCCTTCCCAGCCAAGACAAAGAGCAAGGAAAGTATTAGCTTTGACGTCCCAGGACCCCACCAAGCAGACATGATGAATGTTTGTGTTATGCCTGAGACACTCTCTGGGCAGTTTCCAATACAGAAGACACAGTCACGCAAATTTTTTAACCTGCACTCTGGACTCTGTGTACCACTCCCCACCATTGTAAGCATTCCCTCCTGTCTCCCAGCCCTCTGCACCCCTCTCCCAGCCATGGGGTTGAGAAGCAAAACTTCTCTCTTCTGGGCAGAGAGAAGTTCAGGGCCCAAGGCCGTACCTGGCTTCCTCAGCCTCAGCCTGCAGCCTGCGGGCCCGTGCAATGTCCTGCTTGGTCTGGGACAGCACCAGGTCCACGTTGGGGAGCCTGGCTGCAATGGCCTGGATCTCATTCATCTTCTGCAGAACAGTAGCTGAGTCTGTGGGCAGCCACAGGGCCAGCACGGCCTCGCTGACCTCCTGGATAGTGGCTGCATCAGTGTCGGGGTCTGGAAGACAACCATGCATTAGACTGTGGGAGCCCACTAACCTCCCCAGAGATCCGAGGCCTCTCCTGGCTAAGCAGCACCTGTGGAAGGCAGCCATGGTGGCCCCTCTATCATGGTGTCCCAAGGAGCTGCTGCCCCCTCTCTCAACCAGACTCAGGTGCCTGTTCTCTGGAAATTTCTGGGAATGCTGTAGGAGGATGACTATCCTGTGCTCCATGCTGTAGCAGGGAAGAGGAGTGGGGGAGTGTCATCACAGCTGTGGCAAATAAGCATCTGGTGCCACAGGAAGCTGCGGGCTAGGGAGAAGGAGGTGGTGCCAGACAGCTGGTACTGAACAATGCCTGCAGCACATGCACAATCAGCCCTAAATTGGGAAGAGTGACCAGAAACTGGAGCTGCTTCCTTGGCAAGAAGACCCCTTCCCTGCACTCCCCCTCAGGCAAGACTGCTCATTTTTGCAAAGGCAAATAAGAATGATCAAGTCTTTGCTGGAATATCACCTTTTCAGGGAGGCCAACCCCAGCCATCCAATCTAGAGTTGCAACCTCCACCCTAGACTGTAGCACACTTTATCATCCCTCCCTGCCTCATCTTTCTGTCTAGCACTTGCACCACCCAGGTACCAAAAACTGTACTCATCTAATTGTTTTTTTTTTTTTTTTTTTTTGTCTCTTTTCCTCTAGAATGTAAGCTCTATGAGGGCAGGGGCTGGGCTTTGTCCACAGCTATATCCCTAGACCCCAGCATAGTGCCTGGCACTTGGAGGTCCTCATGTGTGTAGAGTGAACGAATGATTGACAGGGCTTCAGGTTCAGATCTCTGCTTTACTATTCAAGCCACCTGGGCAAGTCAAGCGGTTCCCTAAGCTCAGTTTCCTGATCTGTGAAAAAGGAATATCAATCCCCAATATCAATCCTCAACCTGAAGGTACAACATGAAACAACCCATTTGCAAGAGTTGTTACAAACCAACTCTGGGTCAGAGAGTAAGGTCAGAAGTACAGAGATGACATCTGCTCCCTATCTATTCCAATTTGCTTTTACAGATTTCGCTGGTAGTGAGGTATTAAGGAGGGGAGCACCCACTCACCCAGATGATTTGTCCTGGGACCTGAACTCCTCCGGGGTCCCAGGCCCAGCCTCACTCTACAACTAGAGGGTACTAGGTGACCACACAGGTCTCATTCCCTGCCCCATCCCATGCCAGGCAGAAGGACACTCCTGGAGGGTGGAAGCCATGCTTGTTCATTGCTATGTCCCTTGGGGGTTTGCATGCAGCGTTAACTGTGGTTGAGTTTCATTAAGTGGGTTTATCCCAGCAGCAAGCTTTCATAAGGACCTTCCTCATAGAGATTGTCGACCTCTCATCTAACCCAGAGTCCCACTCTCAAAGCAAGGCTTCACATGCAACTTCCCCAGAAAGCCTTCCAGGATGAGCACATCCCCACCTAGATCTGGCCCTTCCTTTACTCTGCACCACTTCAGCTGCACCCTTAGGCTCAATCTACATGACATTCAGTCACAGAGCCTTCTGGGTCTCAGGATGGGCTCAGTCAATATTTACTGCATTGAGCAAAAGCATGGGAGGAGTTGAGACTGCAAATCAAATTAAACTCAATACCTGCCTTTATGGAGCTGGAAATCTAATGTAGATAGGCACATGAACAAAGAAGTACAGCTTTGAGTGAGTGGAGTAAACACAGGTGCTACAGTGGCCATGGGAGGGGCCCCCAGCACCATCTGATAGGTCCAGGGAGGCTGCTGGGAGAGTGGGATGCCTAGGGGGATTCCTAGAGGATGAACAGGAACTAGCCAGGTCAGCAGAGGTGGGAAAGGGGAGACAATCCAGAGAGAGGAAAAACATTTGCAAAGGCAAGAGGCAAGAGAGTGTGTATTTGTGTGTGCATGCACACTCACAGGTGTGTATGGATGTGTGTGTCCATGCCATAATGCAATAGGATGTGGATGACAGAGTCAGACCATTAGGGTTGAAGCCTACCTGCACCACTGCTGAGCTGGATGCCTTTAGCCAAGTTGCTTAACCTCTCTGTACCCAGATTACTTGTGTGCAAAGTGGAAGTAATAAGAGTACTTAGTTCATGTAGTCAGGAGTAAATGATGTAATACATGCAAAGCACTTGGGACAGTGCCTGGACTCAGAACTTAATAAGCCTTAACTATTCATTTTGTCAATTCCATTTGAAGAACTGGGAAAGGCAATGTTTCCTCCTCCCTTCACAGACTTTCCACTCTCCCTCCCACACCGTGACCCTACATCTGACAGCAGCCAGCGCTCAGAGGCTTCTGCACCAGGACTCTGGAGACCAGAGTCCGAGCCTACAGCTACACAAAATTTTCCTGGGTTTCTCCCTGGAGCCAGGCCTCTCTCAGGCCCTGCCTTTTCTCTCTGACCCTGGACTCATCATAAGACTTGACCTGAGATACAAGCATAAGACAGACGACAAAAAGGGCCTGGCAGCTCCCTGTCTGTTCACATGAGCCTATTCACGGTACTCACCCAGCAGGAGAGAATTCCAACCCACCTCCCACCCCCTGAGGTCAGAGCCCTGGCTGAGATTAATGCAGGATGAGTAGCCATTCAGCGTCACTGGACTTGACTCAGGGTCAAGACTCCCTTATCCATGAGCCTAAGCCCCACACCTTGACCTCCCGCATCATTCACGTTTGTGGGGCACAATCTCCCTAGATTCCCAGGTAACATTTTCCCCAGGTGTGGGCCTCATGGCCTTATGCAAGTCATGACACCTCAGAAGAAGTCTCCTGCCCCTCTCTGACCTGCCATCTGCACTCAGGAGGGGACTTTGGCCTATCTGGGGCACAAACACGGTAATAGCAGCAAGAAGAGCCACTGTCATTACACCAAGCCCTAGGCTCGTATTAACTGGGCTCCCAGCCAAGCAAATTCCCTGGCAGGAACCAGAAATCTAACAATATCAACTCCTGTTCCTGAGGTACCTTTCCTTTTTCAAAACACGTTTTACATCAGTTATTTGATCCTCAGAATAAACTTGTGAAATACTACCGTCCCCCCATTTATAGAAGCAAAAGATGAGGCAAAGAGAGAAGCAGCCTGCCCAATGTCACACGAGTCTCCCGGGTCCTGTTTAGGAATCTTTCCATTGTACAGCCCTTCCTCACTCCCCAGGGCAGTGAGGAAGGGCATCTGGCTCATTTATTCATGCCACATATGTCAGATGCCTTTCTGTGTCTGGCCTTATGTTAGGTGCTGGTGACACAGTGGTCAAAAAGATAGACAACCATCCTTACCCTCCTGGAGTCCCCATTCTAGTGGAGTGACAATCCACTTGTCAACTGAATGAGGGTGAGTAGTGCGAGGAAGGTAAGACACCGAAGGGGAATGGGAGATGACAGGGGACAACCAGATCAGATGGTCAGGAAACACCTCTCTGGGGAAACGACCCAGAGGACAAGAAACAGCCCTGGAAAGAGGATTCCAGGCAGAAAAAGAGCAAATAAACATTCCTGAAGCAGGCAAGAGCCTGATATGTTCAAGGACAGCCAGTGAACAAAGCAGAGAGGAGCCCAAGGTCACTCCCAAGAGATGGACAGAGGCCAGGCTCTGTAGCCACGATAGGTGTTGAGAGCTCATTCCAAGAACAAGGTGAAGCCACTGAAGGATTTTAAGCAGGAGTGAGATGTGATCTGACTTATACATTTTAAAAGAGATATTTCAGTTGTTGTGTTGAGAATGAGAATGGGTCACGAGGGAGTGGAGCGAGTGGGAAGGGCAGATGGGAGAACAACAAGGTCACGGCCATGGTGCCAAGGAGAGGTGGAGGCCTGGAGCAGGATGTTGCAGGCCTGGGAGGAGGGAGGGAGGGCTGGCTGATGCACTAAACATGGGAATGAGGGACAGGCAGGACTGGAACAGCAGCCAAGGTGGGAGTGGAGACCAGACTCACCTGTTAGGAAATCCCGGACCTGCTGGATGAGGAGCCGCGTGCGTCTGACATCTTCCTCCATCTGGGAGCGGCTGGTGCTCACCTGGGTCTCCAGGCGCTGGGTATTGGATTGAATCTGCGAGGCTGATTCCTCGGCTGCCCTAATCTGTTGACACACACTCTAGGTCAGAAGGGATAAGGCCCCAAGGGGAATCTCTCAGCAGTCCCAGAATTCTGTGGATCATCCTCTATGCCAAGACCTACCTAGGAAGCATTTGTAACCAGTGCAGTTTCTATGTGGATGTCCAGTAAAAGAGAAAAAAACTATCTTGCACTTGCTGTGGCACCTTAAGCAGGTCACTAAAATCTCTGGGCTTTAGTGTAAAATGGGAACTCTGACTTGCCCGGGGGATCTATTCTGTCTGCCTCCTTCTACCTGTGCCCATCCCACCTTGGCCACACTTACCATCTGCCTGGTCCGCTGGAGCTGGGCATTGAAGCCCCGCAGCTGCTCAGCCACCTGCCCTGCCGTCCAGAAGGCCCCACCGGCCCTGGGAAGGACACCCCTGCAGTGGGAGCCACAGGCTGTGCCATTGTCATGGGGACACAGCTCACCAGGGCATGATCCTGGGGTGCAAGCCATCTGCCTGGAGCTGCCACAGAGCTGTAGAGAGATGGGGCTGTCAAAGAGGCTACCCAAAGCCCCTAAATAACCAATCCCACCCCACACCTGGGAAACCAACAGCCAGACATCTCCATGACAACCAAGCACCAGAAACTGGTTTCCTTGGCAACTACTGAGCTCACAGTGAGCGGCACAAGGGTCGGGATGGCTGGGGGAGTGGGGTTCTCACAGGGGCAGGTCTGCCCTAATGGGAAACAGGTGGCAGCAGTTGGTGTGTGACAAGCTGGGGTGTGGGCTCCAGGAACTGGGACTCCATGCCTCAAGTCACCTTGTTGAAGGTGGGTGTCAGGTCAGGCAACGAAGACATCTCCAGCCTCAAGGCCACAAGCTGGGGGCTGCCAGTGCCTCCTCCTCCTCCCGCCTGCTGCGCCAGCCTCTCTGCCTCTCTCCGGCTGTCCCTGAGCTGGTCCAAGAGGCGCGAGCTGTCGGAGACCTGCTGAGCAGCCTGGGCTGACTGCTCATAGGCTGTGGTCAGCATCCGGAAGGCTCCTGTGGCAAGAAGCGTGGGGAATGGAGATGGAGGAGGAGCAGGAGGGAGGGGGGCGGCATGCCCACCACGGCAGTGCCCATGCCCAGGGTTATCCAGGTGGCCCTCTCCTCACCTGAAGGATCAGCACTGCTTAGTTTTTCAAACTGCTCCCTCTTCCTCTGATACATAGTGAGGAGACCATTGAAGCTTCTGTCCAGACTCTCCAGGTCTCTCGGAAGGGACAACGTCTCCTCCTCTAGGGGCAGATCCGGCTGCAGGCCCTGGAGAGTTCGCCTGAGAAGGGAGAGGAGCTTACACTAAAATATAGGAGGGAGTTGTGCCTCCCAAGAGCAGCCATTCCCTTAGAGCAACTGCTACTGAGTCAGAACAAACAGAGGCCTTGGGAAAAGGCACCAAAACAGAGAATCCACAGGCTAAGGGGGTTCCGCTGGACAGAGGCTGAGCGGCCAGTACAACGTTTCTCCGTCCATGCATGGGCAGAGCCACAAAACTCTCCTCCCTTGACTTCCATGACCCAACATTCCCAATTCTCCTCCCCCTCTTCCAGCTCCTGGCTTCCATGAGGAGCACTGCCCTGATGCCCTCCTCCTTCTCTCTCTACAGGCTGGCTTCAGCCACTACCTGTACAGCTGCAGCTCTGAAATCCCTTCCACAGTCCACACATCCCACTCAGTTCCAGACCCCATCACTGCTGCCAGCTGGTCATCCCCTCTGAAGGAGGCTCGGGGTCCACCTCCCAGGCCCTTGGCCACTGAGCTCTTGGAGAGTCCTCTCTCCCTGTGCCCTTTGCAGCTCCGCCAACCCAACCACCAGCTCCCTCCTCCAAGCCTCACATTCTCCACCTCTAGGCTTTGATCAGGCACAGAACGCCCTTCCATGGAATGCCCCTCCATGCCTGTGTTTCCAGCCTACTGAACCTGGTGGACTGACTGCCCGAATCTGAGACCTAGTTCAGAAGGCACCTCTGTGAAGCCTGCCATGATACGTTATAACATGTGTCACATTATAGTTTACCATTTACACATCATTCTCCCCAGAGCAAGCTTCTCGAGGGCAAAGACTATGTCATATTAATTTCAATATCCCCGATGCCTTGTGCAATGCTTGGTTCATAATAGATGCTCTAAAATTATGTAAAGAGAAAGAAAGAGAGAAAGAGAGGAAGGAAGGAAGGAAGGAAGGAAGGAAGGAAGGAAGGAAGGAAGGAAGGAAGGAAGGAAGGAAGGAAGGAAGGGAGGAAGGAAGGAAGGAAAGGGGAGAGGGAGGGAGGGAGGCGGGGAGGGAGAGAGGGAGGGGGGAGAGAGGATGAGAGGAGAGGGGAGGGGAGGGGAGGGAGGAAAGAAAAAAGGAAGGAAGGAAAAAAGGGAGGAAGAAAGGAAGGAAGGAAGGGAGGAAGGAAGGAAGGGAGGAAGAAAGGAAGGGAGGAAGGAAGGGAGGAAGGAAGGGGGGAGGGAGGGGGGAGGAGAGGGGAGGAGAGGGAGGGAAGAAAAAAGGAAGGAAGGAAAAAAGGAAGGGAGGGAGGGAGGGAGGGAGGAGGAGGGGAGGGGAGGGAGCGAGGGAAGGAAGGAAAGAAAAAAGGAAGGAAGGAAGGGAGAGAGGGAGGGAGGGAGGGGGAGGGGAGGGACGGGGAGGGGAGGGAAGGAGACGGAGGGAAGGGAGGGAGGGAAAGAAGGAAGGAAAAAAGGAAGGAAAGAAGGAAGGAAAGAAGGAAGGAAAAAAGGAAGGAAGGAAGGGAAAAAGGAAGGAAGGAAGGAAAGGAGGAAGGAAGGAAGGGAGGAAGGAAGGAAGGTTCCCAATATTTGCTTGACTTCCTCTGCTGGAGCCCCCAGCCAGAAGCTCTAGCACATCGTGAGTCATGAAGCCTCCATTTTCATTCTTCTTAGACTGCCTTTTCCCTCCCCGCCACTCACACACCTGGATGGCTCTGTGCACCATCAGAAAGCCAGTGCTCAGGGAATGCCAACTAATTATAGAAGCTTCCAGAACTGAATCTCACTAAGAAGGCACTTCTGCTGGTGGGATGGGGGTGTGGGCAGGACCACTTCCATTCCAAAGCCACACGCGGGTTATTTTTGGAGCCCCTGCCTCTCGGATGCCCTCCGCCAGGGTGACTAATCCAGAGCTGACTCCCTCCCACAGGCAGCACCGGGCACTTAAAAGGACGCTGGGCTTGGGCTCCTGGGCTGTGTTCTGAGTCCCAGCTCTGCCCTTCGGGGGCCATGTGGCTCTGTCACATCACCTATCTGTGCCGGTTTTCTCATCTGCAAAACCACACCAACCTCACAGGACTATTGTAATGGTTGAAAGAGAGAGCACTGTGAAAATGCCTTTAAACTGTAATGTGCTGTACAAATGTAAGGAAGGACCAGTGTGCCCCGTACAGGAACCCCGGAGCAAAATTCTTCCAAATGCTTGGCAGGGAAAGGGAATTACCTGAGGGAGAGGATGGCACTGGCCACCTGAGCCACCTCCTGCTCTGTGACTGCAGCGCTGCTGAGAACTGCTCGGATCTGCTCAATCTTACTCTTTGCATCTAGGATCTGGGAGGCCAGGCCACGGTCCTCCAGCCCTGGCCCTGACCACAGGCTGGTGGTGGCATTGCGGAGGCTACCAAGACGCAGGGCCTGCTCCCGGAGGTCCGCATCATAGGTCTGGAAACAAGGGTGGCAGGCCACACACACCGGGTAGCGGTTGCAGTAGCCTCGCTGGCACTGGTCACAGCGGGGCCCAGTCAAGCCAGTGCGGCAGAGGCAGCGGCCCGATGCCTTGTCACAGCCTGGGCCCTCTGTTCCCCGGAAATCACAGTCACAGGCTAGGGCCAAGAAAAATGACAGTCAGAGACAGGGGTCAGAGAGACAGAAGCAGCTGTCAGGGAGACCCTGAAGAGTAGGTCTGACCTGAGGCTCTTTCTACATGACTTAGAATAACAGAAGTCACAGCCAGAATAAAAACCATGGTAACAGCTGCAGTGAAAGCAAATGCTTACTTAGCACCTACCATGTGCCAGGCACCATTTAAAGTCACACACACACATTAACTCATTTGATCTTCACACCACTCTCAGGATTAGCACTCTTGTTTCCCCACTTTTTCTAGATGTCCCTCTCTGAGGGACAGAGAGGTTAAGTACAGCACACCTCTTTCTCAAAGGAGGAAACCGAGTCTAAAGAGGGGAAGCAGCTCCCTCAAAGTCACTCAGTGAGGCAGGGGCAGAGCTGGGACCAGAATCTTGTCTGCACACTCCAAGGCCTGTGCTCCTATGGTGACGTCAAACTGACTCCCTGGGAAATGACACCCTTTGGCCCTCAGGACTCACTTCCTCCATCTATGAAGAATGAAGAGACAGCCTACCATCCTTGCTGCTGCCTTCTGGGAAATGCTCTCTCTCAGGGAAGTGGGGAGCAAAGCAACTGGCATGTCACTGGGACTCAGGGACAGCAGGGCATAGGCCTGCCTCAGGGGCTTAGAGGCCACATCAATAGGCCAGAGTGTGTGCACTCACAGGGCTGCCCAGGCCCACACCACGTGCATCAATACAGGACGTTCTGCCCTGCTGCAGACCTACACGCCCCCACCACATGCCCAACCGCGTGCTTGGCCCCCACAGCCTCAGCGTCCCCCAGGCCTTGAGCACGCACCTCGGCATCCTGTAGCTGCGTCTCCATAGGTCCGGTCTGGACACTGGCGGATGGCTGCAGCGCTGCACGTCAGGCCACCAAAGCCTTCCCGACAGGGGCACTGCCCTGTGAACTGTGTGGAGAGAGCAGCGTCAGTGGACCCTGCCTCATAGCCTCTGCCTTACCCTGGTGTCAGGGACCGTGTCCTAGATTCCTGGTCCACAGGTAGAATCCAGGGCTCGTGGCCACCTCCAGAGCTGCTGTGCCCACAAAGCAAGGGCTCCCACTCAGAGATGAGCCTTGAAGTCAAGGCCCAGCGTGGGCCCTTCAGAAGGTGTGCTGCATATGGTATCACTGACGGCCAAGAGCCACAGCGGGAGGGACATCTAGTGACTTCCCCAAAGGAGAATGGGGACAGAAGATGCCCGGTTTGACAGGGGAGAGGCCCAGAAAGGCAGCATGGAGGGGCAGCAGAAAGGCTGGTGCTCAGGACCCCTCTCCCACTGAGGGGCCCCCAGGCCACCCTCACTTCGTACCTGGTTGCACTGGGGGCTGTGGGAGTTGTGTGGGTCGCAGGCACACGGTTCACAGCCCTGGCCACTGGCCAGCTTCCAGTGGTAGGGAGCGCACTGGTCACACTTGGGGCCCACCACGTTGGGCAGACACAGGCAGCGCCCACTCTCCTCGTCACACGGCATGTCCCTCCGGGACCCCAGGATGTTGCAGTCACAGCCTGCAGGAGGAGAGCTGCTGAGCTCAGGCAGACGCTCCATGAAAAACTCACCCTCAGAGGACACACATCCAGGGAGGGGCCCCACCTGGGAAAAGAACTAGGCAAGGCCATTCCCTGCAGATGACATGGCTGACTCACAGTACCCCTGCGCTGTCCCACCAGTTCCAGCAACCTGGCAGCTCAGCCGCCTGCCTGCCCACCCTCCATCTGGCTCTCAGTCCCAACTTCCAATTCGGACCTCTGCTGCCACCTGCTGGAAGCCAGTAGCACAGCAGCTGGTGCTGGGTAAGAGGCCAAGAAGTCCGGACTCCTGGCAAAGGCCTGGGCACACCCCCTCTGTCTACCCTGCAGTGGGATTTCCTCTGAAGAGAGCACAGTGAGCAGGGCAAGCCATGGGTCTGGTGGCCCCATGCAGCCTGCCCCATGTCGTGCTGGGCCGCGCCCCCTACTCACGGTGGCAGCCCTGCGGGTTGGCGTAGGTGAGTCCAGTGAAGCCCGGCTTGCATAGGTCACAGCGCTCTCCCTGCACATGCTCCTTGCACACACACTGCCCGGTCACTGGGTCACAGGGAGCCCCTGGCACTGCCCCATCCGGATCACACTCGCAGGCTGAGAGACAACAGCAGTCACCGCAGTAGGAACAAAGAAAAGTAGAATTCAGAGCAGATTCCAGAAGCCAGGCTGCCTAGTTCAAATCCTTGTTTCACCACTGGCTTTCAATTTCATAGCCTTAGTCAAGTTACTTAATCCCTCCATGCCTCAATTTCCTCGTCTGTAAAATAAAAATAATGATATAGCCTTCATAGGCTTCTTGTGAGAAATAAATGAGTGAATGGCCGGGCACAGTGGCTCATGCTTATAATCCCAGCACTTTGGGAGGCCGAGGCGGGTGGATCACCTGAGTCAGGAGTTCAAGACCAACCTGACCAACATGGTGAAACCCTGTCTCTACTAAAAATACAAAATTAGCCAGGCACAGGGGCGCATGCCTGTAATCCCAGCTACCAGGAGGCTGAGGCAGAAGAATCACTTGAACCTGGGAGGTGGAGGTTGCAGTGAACTGAGATTGTACCATTGCACTCCAGCCTGGGCAACAAGAGTGAAACTCCATCTCCAAAAAAAAAAAAAAAAAAAAAAAAAAAAAAGAGTGAGAGACAGAGAGAGAGAAATGGCTAAACATAAAGCAAGGGGAGCATATTGGCATATGCTAAGTACTATAGAAGGCGTTTTGTTGTCATTACTTACTGAGCAACTACTCTTGCCAGCCACTGAACTGGGCACTCTCACATGTTGCCTCATGGAATCTTCATGGTAATCCTGGAGATTATTATTCTCATTGTACAGAGGAGGAAACTGAGGCTCAGATATGTCAAATAACTGATTCAAGTTCTCATTAAAAGTTCATGCAAGAACCAGGGATCAAACTCAGTTCTGTCTCACTCTTCCCGGGAACAAACATCAACAGAAAGTGACTCGGCTTTCCCCAACCCTCTTTCCCTGACTTCTTTCAGACCTTTCAAAATGTAAGACCCCTTCATCCAGAAAGTCTTTTCTGACTAAACCTGCCCGAATTAGATTGCTTCAGTCCAGGCGGCCCTCTCCTATATGAAGTCGCTGGCTCTTGTGGACATATTAAGCTGCCTCTGCCTGTTGTCTCCCATTACATTCACAAATGCTCCCTGAGCATCAGTGATTTTCCAGTCAGTGTGCTAGGGCCAGAGGATGTGAGAAATAATCCTTGTCATGGAGGAGTTCTCAATGTTAGGAGAAACAGGAAATTAAATCACAAACCTCATTACAACATGGTAAAGGCGATAATACACATATGGAAAAGGTGCTTTCATCCTTCTTCTTCACAAGTGTATAGTTTATATCACCAAACACCGTGTGTGTTCCCTGATGGCAGAAACTGTATCTTATGTTTACTTTTTTCTTTCCTATGCCCCAAATAAAGCCCATCTATTGATGGTTGTCTGCTTGATGGTCCAGAGAGGTTAAGTGACTTGCTCAGTAATACTCAGCTAAATTAAATTAAAATAATCTCCCACAAATCCTGACTCACAGTCAAGTTTTCAGGCTCCATGAGGGCCTTGGTGTACCCAGAAACATGTGCTCTATTGCACCCAGAGCAGATGGGGAGTAACAGACAAATGACATTCTGGGTCTCCAGAGCCTCTACTCACGGATGCAGGTCTCCTGAATGGAAGCTCCCGGGCGCCGGTTCCGGAAATAGTGCAGCTGACACCGCTCACAGTTCTTGCCTTCGGTGTGGTCCTGGCAATTGTCACACACACCTCCATATGCCCCCTGGCTGGCGGCAAACACAGCGGGGTCAAAGTGACATGTCTCTGAGTGCCCATTGCAGTCGCACCCTGGAAAAAGAGAGTCCCAGGGCTGACATCTGACCCCCGCCTTTGCTGTCTACAGAGCGTGCTCCACAAAAGCTCATTGGCATCTGTAACAACTCTGCAAGATGATCAAGGCAGGGAAGTGGGGAAACTGAGGCCAAGGGAGGTTTGTATAATTTATTTAAGGTTACATGACCAATAAGAAAGCAGAGGAGAATAAGAACTGATTCTCCTGATTCCTACTGTTGGAATAAACCCAAGAACAGTGGCCATGTTGGGCCAAAGCAAGAGCCCTTTGAATGCTCTATCCCCAACCCTCCCACTGCCAACATTGGTCTCCTCTTGGGTCACTGCCTGTCTCCGGGATGAGAATCTCTGCTTTCCTCATTTATGTAAACAAAGTCCCTGATTCTAGGGAGCCATTTGAATTAGGAAAAATGACAACAGAAAACCAGATATGTCCTAAACAGGGTAAAGCAACTGGAGAGGCCAGAAGAAGCAGGCTCTGGAGATACCATGAAAGTCACATGGAATCAGAAGCATCAGCCAAGTCATGGTCCCTCCAGGTCTGGCTGAGGAGAAGGCAGGGGATGGTGGGAGGATGTCACCCAAATACTCTCTCCATCCTCACAGAGCCAGGAGAGCTTGAATTGTAACAGTGCAATTCAGTTTAGATTTACATAAGAAAGACTGGATCCCCCTGTGTCCCAGGTGAGGTCACTGAGGCCTAGAGGGGCCAGCACTTGACCCAAACCCTACAGGGAAGGGGTAATCCAAAGCTCCTACTTTGGCATTCATGGGTGTCCCGGCCCTCTGCAGGTCTCCAGGGTCGGTTGTTGTAGAAGGGCGCACAGCGTTCACAATTTGGACCGGCAGTGTTGTGCTGGCAGACGCAGACATCGTGGACCTGGGAGGGGGACCATCAGCCATCAGGAGTAATCAACAAAGAAGGGCCCCAGGGATGGACCTGCCCTCTGTGTACCACTCAGGTCTGGCTCAGACACCAACCCTTCCAGGATGCTTCCTCTGAATGCCGCAGACTTCACCCAGCACCTGTGAAACTGTCTGCCATTGTTCTGCACATATGAGCACACGTGTGTGTGTGCACGTGCTTGTGCCCACACTGCTCCCCTAGTGAGGTTTTTGCAAGCTCACTCCTTGCACTTGGACACCCCCGTGACACCCAATCAGAGGCAGCGCTTGGAAGGTGCTCAGAAACCCTTGGCAGACTATGGGATCCAGAAGCTGGTGGGGCCCTCTGGAGATTGATATTCCAACAATCTATGACTACAGTTGTTTGGCTAATGGAACTGTTGTGATGAACTGTCACTAGACTCATTAAGGTATAAAAATAGAACAGCTATTGTGTGCTAATTGCCTTCCAAATTAAGCGCAACACCTTCAGCCTGGCATTCAAGGACCTGTATCGTGTTAGTTGCATTCTCAGCTCCCATGCCCTGCTGACAGCACAGCAAGCTGAACTTCTAGCTGCTCCCTCTGCAAGCCCTACTTTCTCTACCTTTTGACCTTAACAATGGTTTTGCTTCTACCTAGAATTCTCTTCTCTCTGTATTCATTCGCAAAATCCTGCCAGCTAGGCTTCGGCTAGAATGGCACCTCTCTCATAAGGCCTCCGTGGTCCCTCTAATTCCACAGATCTCACCCCTGGCTGCACCTCAGTGTCACCTGGGGGGCATTTTTTAAAATGCCAAGGTCCAGACCCAATTCAGTCTGAATCTCAAGGATGAGGCCCAGACAGTGGCACCTTTTAAAAGTGGTGATTCCACTGCACGGCCAGATTTGAGGACCACTAGGGCTAGGTGGCTCCCTCCCTCCCTGTCATCTCATAGCATATTGTATTCCCTCTGTGTCACTCAGCCTTGGGTTCTAGGAGTATGTCTCATGGGCCCTGACAGATGACACACTCCCTGAACTGGGCTCCCTCTGCACACCTCTGCAGCCTGGGGCAGAAGTTGGCCCAGACGTGGAAAGAAGAATGCCAGCCGAGGCTTGTGCCACCTCTATTTCCCTCCCAGGCCATCTTACATGACTTCCTCCTGTCCCCCTATCACTAGGACAGCTGTCATACTCCCATTTTGGGTCTCTCTGCTTTTTTGCTCAAGGTTCTCTCTTCTATACCTGTGGTTCTCAAGTTTGGTTTCACAGCAAAATTCCCTGGGAGGGGAGGGCTTGTTAAACTGGAACTTCTCAACTCCCATCCCTGCTGAAGCCAATCCGCCTGGTCTAGGGTAGACTTAGCATCTGTACTAAACATTGGTCTCTCACCCTGCCCCCATATCTCACCACTAGATGAGACTTTAAAATCCCTAAACCAGTGGCTGTCAGACCTGGCAGTACATTCGAGTCACCTTGGAGCTTTTTAAAAACCAATCATAAAATTAGAATATCGTAGGGTAGAGGGCTGGGCAACATTTTTAGCTCCCAGTGAAATTATAATACATAACAAGGGTTGAGAATCATTGCCTTAAACTCCCTCCCAATTTCCACACTTACGTAAATGAAATGAAAATCATCTCAAATTAGGAAGCAGGTCTAAAGAAGTACTAAACAATTCTGATTTTTGGAACGAAAACCACTTAGATTTTTTGTTGTTGCTGCTGAAGTATTAAGTACCCAAGTTTTAGATTTAGTGCCCTTCCTGCTTTATGGGAGCCCCAAGGATGTCCGTAGTCTGCCCTGGTCCTGCCCCCTTCCTCTCCCTTTCCCACCCTAGGCTGTCACCTGCACGGTGGTGGAGGGGCCAGCAGAGGCCCCAGGCTTGGGGGCGCAGCGATCAGCATGGCCGTGACAGAAGCAGCTCCCCTGCAGACGGAGCTGGGACACGGCATAGTAGGCGCTGGGAGGGTGGTAGCCCCTTTGGGGCACAGGGGCCAGCCTGGTGAAGTTGACTCTCAAGTTTGTGATCTCCCCCAGCTCTGAGAGGACCAAACAGCAAGGAGGGAGGGGTTGGAGAATGGAAAATATAGAAAGGAAGTTAGAGGCACATAGTCTCCTTCATATATGATACCATGGGCCATCCTCTCCAGACCTCAACCATCCCACAGCATCCCACAGACAATGTCCCTATGGGGCAAACAGGGCAAGTATTAAATCCCCAACCACGTTGACAAAAACATGAAAAACCAGGAAATTCCCATGACCTGGGTTCCAACTCTGTTTCCTTTCCCACTCATAGTTCCATGGACAAGAGGAGGGGCCACACTGACCTTGAATTTTTTTACTTTGAGTTGCTGGAATCCCAGATGCTAAATCCATAAGGTTAAGTTGGACCTACAGAGAGAAGGGAAAGAGAAGCACTTAAGAAGAGACAAATAGTGTGCCTCGAGCTCAGAAGAAACCTTCCTTTCCATTATATGCCTCACATTTGAAGTCCTTGTTACCTGGAACCTGAGACAGACCATGGCTATGAGGCTTGTCAGCTGCTTTGGGGGAACAAGATGATCACTGGGCCATAAATGTGTGTGTGTGTGTGTGTGTGTGTACACCCTGCCCCCCAGTTGAAAATATAAGTATCCTAAAAATTTCCTGAGTTCCCTGGGTCAAAAAGTATGGTAAGATGTATCATCTATATATGAGGGTTTAGGAGATACTAATTTTCTCATGACTCAGGATGAGTGAGAAATCTAAAATCCAAGGATGCATGAATGTGGGTGACCACAGCACTCTGGACAATCCCAATTTCAACTATGCTTTTGATTTATTTTTTTTTTAAAAAACGATTCATCATCTACATATCCCAGGAAGAGTTTTCACATCCGCCCTCCAGAAGTTAGGAAACAGTCCTGTGTTCTGATCTGCTGTGTGAAGAATGTGGTTAACATAGATTTGGGTAAGGGTATAACCAAGGAGGAACTGCTAAACCCAAAGGAAGAGATGCATGGTCCGCAGAGAGGGCCCCACTCTGAGCGTTGGTCCACATGAGAGCAGCTCTGAGGGCTCACTTGTGTCTCAGCCAGGGAAAGAAGAGAAACTATAGCCTCCTCTGCCAGGGGATGGGGAAAAGCAGTTATGAAAGAATTTGATCATGTCAGGAGGACTTAGGGAGAAACATTCTGAATGTTTCTTCAGGCAGGTTCTTATTTCTAGCTCAGGGTTTAAGCTCAGGAGAATTCGGGCTCTGGGTTATACCAGAATTCCCTCCAAGGGCTAAGACTGGGTTAGATGGAGGGATTAAACTGAAAATGTTTATTTTTGTGTTAAACCCTACCAAGGTGAAATGAAATTTGTGTAATTTGCTCTTGCATCTAACTAGCCATCCCAAAATCCTCACACCAAAGTAGGGTCGATTTCATCTTCCCACTAGAGGGATGAGACAATGAGTCACAGGGGAGGGGGCTGTGGAAGAGGGCAGGGGTGAGTAAGAGAGCAGGGGTGAGTAATGCGGTGGCCCCAAGGTCTTTCTGAAATATCCCTCCTCAGAAAGAGGATAAGCAGCAAATGTTTTGAGGGTGGCCACAGGGGTTATTACTGGGGGGAATTCAGGAAAGTCAGCAAGGGGAGCTGGCAAGGATGTTTCCATTCCTTCTCAAGAGTCCATGTGGCTGTGTGAACAGTGGGACATCAGGGACTTCTCCCCAGGCCTAGTTTTCAGGATTCCCTCTACCTACCTTCCCCCCATTTAGGCGCGCATTAGGCCTCTGGGGCAGGGACTGGCACCGAACATCCTGCCAGCTCTGAGGCCGGCCCTGGCGGACCCGAGGGAAGGTGGAGGTGCAGTCAGCAGCCAGGTACTGGTACACTCGCCAGGTCTTACCGAAGTCTGAGGAGCGCTCAATCAGCATGCCGGCAGGCATGGGCCCCTGCGGAGACAGGGGCAATGTGCAGAGGGGAGGCGCTGGGGCTGTGCCCCATGGAGACACAAGCAGAGAGACAGGCTCCTCCAGTGAACTGGGGAGAAAGGGAGCCCAGCGGGAGCAAGTGGGCTCAGGAGCGTCCGGGTCCAAACCTCCTGGCATACCACAGGCCACAGAAGTTTCTCCCCAGGATCTGCCTTCCAGAAGGAGTGATCCCTAGGCTCAGCTTACCAGGCTTCCAGGCTAGACATTCCCCTGCTCCTACACTTCCCACAGCTCACCATTCTCTCTCTCTCTCTTTCTTTCTCTCTCTCTCTCTCTCTGTCTCCCCTCCTGGAACTCATGTCCAGCCTCCTCTGTCCTGGCCCTCCAAACCACGTTCCCCACTCACCAGAGAGCTCTTCTCAGGTGATTATCTGATCTTTGAGAGCTTCAATCAGTCTGCACTGATCTCATGATATAATCTGAGCACCTTAGCATGACATATTGAGTCCCTGCTCCTTCCTACAAAATGATTTCATCCATTTTTAGGTGGCTTTAAATGTGGTCTTCATGCTGACAGCTCCAAGCTTGAACAACTTCCTGGAACTGCAGGTCTATAAACTCAACTTCCAAAGCAGTTACTGAACCAGGCCCAGGCCTGTCTCTCCAGCTTCAGGGTTCCCTCCTGCCTGATCTCCCTAGTAAGCTTCATCTGATTTCCCCTTTCCCCACGTTCACTCTTACTCAGTCATTTCTTTTTTTTTTTTTTTGAGACAGAGTCTCACTCCATCACTCAGGCTGGAGTGCAGTGGTGTGATCTCGGCTCACTGCAACCTCCACCTCCAAGGTTCCAGCGATTCTCATGTCTCAGCCTCCTGAGTAGCTGGAATTACAGGTGTACACCTCCATGCTCTGCTAATTTTTGTATTTTTAGTAGAGACAGGGTTTCGCCATGTTGGCCAGGCTGGTCTCGAACTCCTGACCTCAAGTGATCCACCCGCCTCGGCCTCCCAAAGTGCTGAGATTACAGGCGTTAGCCACCACGCCAAGCTAATCTTCGTATTTTTAGCAGAGACAGGGTTTTGCCATGTTGGCCAGGCTGGCCATCTTCTTAAAACATAAAATGGGCCTTGTCAATCCTCTGCTAAAAATCCTCCAATACTATTCTGGAACGAAATCTGAACTTCTGACCATGAGTGAATAGGCCCCAGGCTCCCTGGGCCCTGCCTCCTCTCAGGCCACCTCCTCTCTTCAAGCCCTAAACCAAGCTCAGTCCCTCCTCAGAGCCTTTGTCCAGTCTTCCTACTTGGGATGCTCCTCCCACTGGTAGGTTCCCTCTCATCTTTTGTTCTCAGCTTAAATGTCATTTCCTGGTACAGATCTTTTGATACCTGACTGAAGTGTGTTCTCCTGCTCATGGCTGGCCCACCCTACCCTGCCCCATTATTTTCTATTTCAGCATCTTGTTTCCTTCAGAAACATCACCACGATTTCCAATTATTTACTTGTTGGTTTCTTGCTTTTTATTCTTTTCCCATGAGACCAGGATTTCTCAACCATTCTCACTGTTATAGTATTGAGCTGGGGAAATCTTAGTCCTAGGAGCTGTCCTGTGCACTGCAGCCTGGTGAACAGCATCCCTGACTTCTACCCACCAGATATCATTATATACCCGTAAGTTATGACAACCAAAAATATCTCCAGAAATTGTCAGCTATCTCCTGCATGAGAGGGGAAGGCAAAATAGTGCTCCTGGTTGAGACTCAGTATACCAGGCTGTAGCCCCTATTGTCTGTGGTTCACAGGTGGACCCCCAACACCTAGCACACCGGTGTTTAGCACACATTTGTTGAACGAATGGTGAATCTTCAGTCTGCTCCCCTCCCTCTGTGTATACCTGGAAACTCATCTCGCAGCAGTTGTCAGCCCTCCACATCCCCACCTCTTGCCACCAAGCACATTTTACCCTCCAGGCCCTGTGTGCATTCCCTTGCCCCCAGCCCCAATCATATACCTCACCTTCTTGCCGCCTGCCTCCTGGTCTTTGTGTTTATGGTTCTGGTTGCTTGGAATAAACATTGCCCTTCACCTGGCCATTACTGGTCTATGAAAGTTCATCTTCCCCTGGGTGTACTCCCTGACAAGCACTCCCAAGACAGACCATGCGAGAGCCCCGTCCTGGGCTCCCAGCACCTCTTCTTACCAATATTATGCACACATTGCACTCTCTCACTACTGACTTCCCCACATATGGCGAAAGCTGCTTGAAGATTGTGATTTGGTTTTATTCATCTTTATATCCCTAACATCTGACACCAAGTCTGCTGTGTAATCAGTGTTCAGTAAGTGCTCACAAATAATTGACAAATAAATGAACGGGTGAGTGATGATAAAGTGAGGAGACTATTTAACACTGTCCATCCAAATGAATATGCTGTCCTTCAAAGTTGCCACCTTTAGAGACTGGGCATTTATTCAAACGATACTTGCATTTCTCAAAATACCTTTGACCTTTAGATGGGGCGAGGCTCTTAGAGCCAACTTCTTCAGTCATGTAAGAAATTAGGTCCTATTACTTTTTATTCCAAGCTCATTTTAACTCCTGAAAGTTATATCTCCCTTCCTAATCATTTAATCTTATTAACCAAATTTGATCATTGAATATCTGACTATTTCTGTAGAAAGAATAAAACCAAATCATCTCCGAAAAGAGAAAATTGACCTATGGCAATTAAATGAAAATGTTTCCTCCAAAAGAAGTATCTAGAAGGCTGTTCTAAAGGCAGAATCTGAAAGTGCTTTGAGAAGTAATGGCACTGAATGAGTAGATTGCCCACCAAGATTGTTCCAAAGGAACATCCGTCAGTTAGTTGGATAGGCAAGTTCTTGGCTGCTTGTTAAACTCAATCTAATATGCAAAGTTATTAAAACAGAGTATACCAAGAATACACAAATGTACAACAAGCAACTGGGCCCAGTAGAATTGGTACTTGGCAGACTTGAATTAATTAGATGAGTTGAGGGTGGAGAATGAGAGAGGAAGAGGATATGCAACCACTGCACGACCAAGATAGGGAGCCTGGAGGTGCCACTGTTCACCCAGGACCAAGTCCTTTGCTGTCACCATGATATAGGCTCATGGTGAGTGTTGCCTCAGCCCAGAGAGACAAGGACACTGTGCTTCCCCATGGCTCCATGCCCATATGGCCCAGGAGCCACTCTCCTATCTGCTGCCACCCCCAGGAGGCACACCTGGAACTCCATCATGACTTCCTGAAGCTGGAATCTCCTGTCCAGGTCCAGCTGCAGAGAGACAGGGTTCACATCTGGAAGGACAAAAAGTAGAAACTGTCAGCCAGAGACCTTCCACTTCCCCAGCCCTGAAGGAAACCCTGGACTAGACTAGCTCTAGGAAGTCAGAAACTCTCTAACCTTGATTTTCCGAACTCCCTCTTAGAGAGGAGTGGGAAGTGGTATGTTTCTGCTTATGTTATCTATTCAAGACCCTATCTGTTTTTGGCTAAGTTTCCTTCCCACCATCACCTGATGTCTTCAATACTTTGGAGGGCTTCAACTCGTCTGTTCCACACAGACTTGTTCCCAAAGCTTAATTCTGCAAGCCCACCCACTGAGACTGAGTGGAGGGAAATACAGACATTCCTCTCTCCTCATACCCTTTCCTTCACCTCCAATAAATTCTTCTACCATAACATCCAACGGACCTCAAATATGAGGCAGAAAGGTTCTTCTTGTCAATCACCCATGTCACATCACCAAAAGAAATGCCTGGAAAACCCAAAGGGTTATAGGGCACCTTCCATCCACCTCATCCTGTGGAGGCTGCACAGTTTAAGTCCCTGTAGATGGCAAATGCTCACCATTCTGTGACTGCCACCAGCGCATGGGGCCAGAGGATGAAGCCACATTCTCTACTCGGTGACTGTAGTAGTTGTGAGGCTGCCTGGAGTCACACTTGCAGCATTTCATCTGCCACTGTGGGAGAGGAAGACAGCAGACACTCAGAGGTGGAGTCCTAATAGAATTCCCCCTTGCGTCCTGAGATCCCAGCATATCCCCTCTGTGGAAATCCTGCCCTTAGGAATCACTAGTTTTATTAATACACTTTGAAGGATTAATCTCTTAAAACAGGGCTATTGGTCATCTTTTAATTGGTCATCTCTGAATTCCTTCATGTCCCTCCTAACACACAGCAAGTGAATGGTGAATAGATGTGTGAATGGAGAAGAGGTACAAGGTGGGAAAAAATACTTGAGTACATGACATTGCCTTGCAGAGAAACTTGAGGAAAGTGCCAACGGCAGGAAAAAAAGGGAGGGGGGGGCAGGGGAGAAATTCATACTAATTGAGCACCTACTACATACTAGGCACAGGCTGGAAAGTTTAATAGCTCACCTCATTTAATCCTGGCAGCCTGGGAAATTCTGGGGTTTTGAGGATCAGAGAGAGAGGACTCCAAAAGAAGACAAGGAAATGCGGATCTACAGTCCTAGCTCTGTCACCTCTGTTTCCTAGGCTTAACTTTCTCCTCTGTAAATTAAATGGGGATTGAGCTAGAGCTTTTCATTTACCCAACAAATGCTTATTTAGCATATACTATGTGCCAGACTCTACTCTGGGCTCAGGAGTTATAATAGGGAACAAAACAAAGGTCCTGCCCTCAGGGAGCCAAAATTCTAGCGACATTCAAATGATCTCTAAGGCCTTCCAGCAGTGACATCTGGGGCTTGAGGATCTTTCTCAGGTTTGGTATTCCCTACCTGCAGGAGACCAACCAGCCTCACTGGGGAGGTCCCCAATAACCTGGCCTATGCTTATCTCTTGGAATGAGACAGGAGCCAGAACTGAAACCCATGGGTTTCATGGCACAGCAAGGATCACCAAGAAAAACAGCATGGCCATAGAGGTGACATATCCCTTGTTCTTTTAGCTTGTGCCTATGTGCATACATATACACATACACACACGCACACACGTGCACATGCGCACGCGCACACACACACACACAGATAACGTGACCTTTTCTCAGCTCCCCCATAAAACACACATAAAATCTGTTTTCTTTGAGTAACCATGATCCCAAACCCTGTGCGTAGCTTAAACAATACTGTCCACAGGCCTCCAAATTTGCCAATAGATGCAAGGCTTGGACAAGAACCTCCTGGACCTGCAGGTCCTTCTGGGTAGGGAAAACTGTCCCTCCACACACCGTGTACCTCTGCTTTCCTCTAAGCCTCCACTCACCAGAACAAAGGACCGACCCAAAGAGTCTGAGTGGATATGTGGGGCCTATGCCTTGAGTGATAGAACCTCCCTGCCCAACACCCATCTTCCCTCTCCAAAGCTGGCACTGCCTGCAACAGGAGAGAGCAAAGAGGGGAGCCAGGTGTCTTGGTCCCCTGGGCCTCTGCTTACCACTCCACTTTCCAGCTCTCACCCGCTCTGCAAATGAAGAGAACTATCACCCTTCCTAGTGCTTGGAGGTGCCCTTGGCATGTCCAAAAATGCTTTATTAAACATTCATTGTTTGGGTGTTTAAGGCTCAAATAACAGCTGGCACATCAGCCCTTTAAAAAGTAGTACCCATTGGCGGGGCACTGTGGCTCACGCCTGTAATCCCAGCACTTTGGGAGGCCAAGGCAGGCAGATCACAAGGTCAGGAGTTCGAGACCAGACTGGCCAACGTGGTGAAACCCCATCTCTACTAAAAATACAAAAATTAGCCAGGTGTTGTGGCAGGTACCTATAGTCCCAGCTACTCGGGAGGCTGAGGCAAGAGAATCGCTTGAATCCGGGAGGCAGAGGTTGCAGTGAGCCAAGATTCTGCCACTGCACCTCAGCCTAGGCGACAGAGTGAGACTCTGTCTCAAAAAAATAATAATAAAATAAAATCTAGTAGCACCCATTGCCCCACCTCCCACCACTCACTATGCATTCCCTTGCCCTGCTATATTTTTTTCATAGTACATATCTACACTTGATACATTGTATACTTACTGTCAATTTATTTATTTGTATATTGTCTGCCTCCCCCTTCTAGAATGTATACTCCATGAGGGCAGGAATTTGCAGTCCTTCACTGCTGTATTCCCAGTGCTTAGAAAAATACCCAGCACATAATAGACCCTCACTAAATTCCTCTTGAATAAATGAATAGCAAATTTTCAGTAAAGGCCAACTATTTGCATTAGTATTATTACTAGGCACTTCCTTCCTGCAATTAGGGAGTTTGAAGGGAGGGGTGGAAGAGTGAGTAGGTAATAAAGCATCAATAGTAAGTGAAGTACAACCATGTGCAGAGGAGTCCTTGTAGTTTCAATGCAATACTTAAATGTCACAATAACCCTACGTGATAAGTAGTATTAGCCCCATTTACAGAGGAGAATGCTGAGGCACAAAGAGGCAACATGGCTTTGCTATTGACTGATTCCCACCATCAGCATCAGAAAGGGTCCCTCCTCTCCTTTCTCTCTTTCTCCCTTCTTTCATCCTCTCACTTCCACTCGAAACTAGTTGAGTGGCAAAGATGTGGGGAAGTATGCTAAAGGGTAGCAGTCTCTGTCTCATGCAGCGAGCCCCAAGAAGGGCTTGGTCTGACCTTGAAGCTTATCATGGGGAAGGCTAAGGCAGAGAAAGAGCACCTTGGGAAGAAATGGGGCTTCTCCAGCTGACTCAGCTCAGTTACCACAGAAACTGGAGACCTGTCGCTGGCTGAAATACCTGAGCACTTAAAATAATCCTTTCTGGGCAAGAGAAGGCCCTTGCTAGAGCCTGACTCCCCTCCAGACCCCTATTTTGGTCCCTGGCAGGGAGCATGCCCTTCTTTATACTCTTCCCAGCCTCTCAGGGACAAACTTTTCCACTCCTGTCCTCTGCCTGCACTCAGCACATGTCCTGAGAAGAGACGAGGGCCAGCTGCTTTCCGGCCGCCTGTCACCAGAGCTTTCTCCCCAGCTCTGCTGGGAGCTGGTCCAGCCCTTCCCTGGTCAAGAGAGTGCCAGAAACAAGTCTCTTTCTTTCCCTGGGCCATGGGACAAGTAGCTGGAGACTGCGGAAATGTCCTTGATACTCCCAAACGACAGGACATTATGTAACTATTAAAAACACTGTTTAGAGAAAAAAAATTAATTGCATGGAGAAATGATTATATTATGTTTTATGAAAAAAACTGGGCTTATACTTGCATATACATTATAATCTCAAATATATACGTGTGTGTGAATATATATGTATATATTTCCATTTAAAGGAATGTAAAGTATTTGGAAGGAAATATACCAATATATTAAGTGAAAACATGAAGTTGCTGATATTCACCCATTTTGACCTACAAAAATGGCAACTGCATACAGTTCAACCTGATATCTCTGGGTAGTAGAATCATAGATAACTTGTTTTTTCCTTCTCTGTTATTTTTTATTACGTTTAAACTTTTTGTTTGTTTGTTTGTTTGAGACAGGGTCTCACTCTCTCGCCCAGACTTTGGGGTGCAGTGCCACGATCTCTGCTCACTGCAACCCTCTGCCTCCCAGGCTCAAGCGATTCTCCCACCTCAGCCTCCTGAGTAGCTAGGATTACAGGCACAAGCCAGTATGCCCAGCTAATTTTTGTATTTTTAGTAGAGGCGGGATTTCACCATGTTGGCCAGGCTGGTCTCAAACTCCTGACCTCAAATGATCCACCCACCCCGGCCTCCCAAAGTGCTGAGATTACAAGCATGAGCCACTTGCACCAAGTCTGTTTAAACTTTTATACCTTGGATACATATTAATTTTTATATTCAGGAGAGCAGATAGTATTATAAAACAAAACCAACTAAAAATGCCCAGGGTTTATTGCCCTGCTCCTCCCTCAGTCTTCATGGGGATAATCTGGGGCACCCATGCCTTCTTCTCCTTCCTTCCACGTGTGCAGGCACTGATGGCGGGATCAGATGGCATCATAGGCTTACAAACTACGTGCTGCTTATCACAGTAACATAGCTAAAGGAGGAATTTATCTCAATCCTTGGAGACAGGCTAAGCCAACAGGCGAGACAGGTATTTTAAGTAGCTCTGCCTGTCAACGAGCTAGCAGGACAGAAGCCTGAAATAGAGCAATTTATGGCAGAAGCCCACATGAAGACAAGCTGCTAATTTATCCTTTCCCTATGGGCCTCAGTTTCCCTTTCTGATTTATTCTTGTATGCTTATATGTAGGGTGCACATATTTGTAAGCATCGTGTGCGTGTGTGATTCTCAGTGTGAGGCTCTTCTTCTCTCATGTGTGATGTGCCCCCGTCTCTTCCAGCGATGGCAGCTCTCTGCTGCAGCTGCCTCCCTCTCTGGGGTCATTTGGCCGGCATTCTTCTGGCTGTGTTACCTCAGAGACACAGTACTATTATCAATTCAGCCTGTCAGGCCTCCAGCCACTTTGGCTCCTGCTTGCTCTCCAGCTGGAAAGGCTAGGCCTTCTCCCTTATCCTAGAGCTTTCTAGAAGCTCAGCAGTCTGGCTGGAAGATGAACTCTCCCAGAGAGCCAGGGAAGGGCAAAGGAGCAAGAGGGCAAGAGCCAGCAGGGGCCTGAATCACAGTGGAGATGGGAGTAAAAGGAGGGCACACCCAAGTAAAAACTCTGAGGCTTTGCAAAACACAGAGCTAATTCTGGGGGAAAACGGGAAAACAGGCTCTGATTATGTATGGCCCAGCTCCCTCCCATGAGGAAGCCAGAGGGCTGTCTGGGTTCATCTAAGAAGCTAAGGTTGGGTTATGGCCACCAGCCAGGGCCAAAAGAAAAAAAAAAAAATCTAGCTGCCTTCAAGAAAATACATTTCCTCCACTTCCACTTTCTTATTGGTGAAATGGAAGGGTTGAATGAAATAATAAAGTTCCGTCTTGTTCTAACATGCTAATAGAATTCTTCCCTACTCCAGCACATCAGCCCAGAAGTTAAAGCCACTCTCAGCAAGTAGACAAAGAAAGCAAGAGAAAAATAAGACATTCACCAGATACTGCCCTGGAGAAACACTTTTTCCAGCAATATGGACAGGGAGAAGGGGATCCTCAAGGCCTATGGTCAGCCAGGCCTCCATTAGAACCGACTGCAGTTCAAAAGCCTCTGCATTTCTATGTCAATGCATATTGGCAATGAAGATCAAAAGTCAGCACCTACTGCAGGCACTGGGTGGGAGGATAGCCATATGTGAGGTACTTTCAGCTTCGTCTTTTTCCTTATCATGAAGTGAAATTTTGACCAAAGCCTTAACTCAGCACAGCTGTTATTTCCATCCTAACTAAATTCAGAAATCACTCTCTGAAGCTGATTATAAAGATGATATATGCTACACACTCAAAAATTACACTGCACCAGCCTCAGCCCTGAGCAATGTGCATATATTATCTTAGTCCATCCTTCCAAAATCTCGGAGGTAGCTATACTACATTTACAAACGGTAGGTATCCCCATTTTGCAGATTAGGAAAGTGATAAGAAATGTGTCCAAGCCCATAAAGTTAGCAAGGCATGAAGCACAGACTCTTGTCCCACCTTGTCTGACTCCAAAACTACCTGTGCTGTTCTTCTTCTTTTCTTTTTTACCTCCCTAGCATACTGGTGCTGTTCTGATTGAAGGAACACAGCAATCACTCGGCAACCACTGAAAATTTCAGAGTTGGTTTCAGGAAACTCCCTTCTTCTGCTTACTCCACCCCGTTGGAAAGGCAACCTCAACTCCAGTATGGACATCTCCAGAAAGACGGATGTCCCCTGGACCTGAGTGCAGAAAGTTGGTTAGTATGCCAGGGACCTCTACAGGTCCTGCCAGTGGCAATGACTACAGCCCCTCATATGGCCGCACAGGCAGGGGGTGGATGTCCAGGAAAAGCAGCAAAGTAGGTCTACAAGACAGTTCCCAGAGGCTTCCAGGGGCCTGGGCCCCAGAAGCAATGGGGTGAGAAGCCAGGCTAGCAAAGTTGTGAGGCCATCCAGGTTTGCCTTTGGGAACTTCCCATCTCACATTTCTCTTCTCTGCTTTTAACCCCACAAGCCCTACTCCTTAGCCCATAACAATTACAACCCAAGAATCTCACATTCCGCCAACCCAAGTTTTGCTTCTCTCTGATAGCTATTTTTCCCTACAATGTCCCTTTCCATTTTCTTCTATCCCCTCAAAACATGACTCATTCTGGGTCTCGTGGGTCCCTCTGCAAAAGTCACATCTAAGTTTCTGATTAACATACTCAGCAAACTTAGGTTTAGCTCATAGATTGATATGGTACTTTTCTCAAGGTTGTCTGTGTTTTAAACAAGGAACTCAGTAATGCTTCATCCAAAAGAGTAAACCCCCAATGGTAGAGCTCTGGAAGCTTTAGAGATGCTTAGAGCTTCTAGGAAACAAAGAAAGCAGATATTTTGGGCCAGGGGGCAGTGGCTCACGCCTGTAATCCTAACACTTTGGGAGGCCAAGGCGGGTGGATCACTTGAGGTCAGGAGTTTGAGACCAGCCTGGCCAACATGGTGAAACCCCCGTCTCTACTAAAAATAGAAAAATTAACCAGGTATGGTAGCACATGCCTGTAATCCCAGCTGCTCGAGAAGCTGAGACAGGAGAATCACTTGAACCTGGGAAGCAGGGGTTGCAGTGAGCTGAGATTATGCCACTGCACTCCAGCCTGGGAGGCAGAGCAAGACTCCGTCTCCAAAAAAAAAAAAAAAAGAGGATATTT